>NW_027526407.1:185636611-186836611 GCF_048455015.1 Haemaphysalis longicornis
TACAGCCACAAGAGTGCCCAGAAACTGCCGCATCACCGCTCAACATCGCGCATGTGTCACGCAGCAAGGAGGCTTCAACGGCACCTACAAAATACCAGCACGAACCGGGGACCGGGCATAACAGCGAGCCATCTAGGCAGGAACATCGTCGCTGCATCAGTGCTAATCTGCTCGTCTACGCCTTGCAGGCCCCTGGAAGCAACGTTCGGGCAAGCGCAGATCAACTTCATCGGCACGTTACAGCCACAAGTGGGGCCAGAAACGGCTGCATCACAGCCGAACATCGCGAATGCGCCACGCAGAGAGGAGGCTTCAACGGCACCTATAAAAGACCAGCAGGAACCGGGCACCGGGCATAACAGCGAGCGATCCAGGCAGGAACGTCGTCGCTGCATCAGCGCTAATCCGCTCGTCTACGCCTTGCAGGCTCCTGGAAGCAACGTTCGGGCAAGTGCAGATCAACTACATCGGCACGTTACAGCCACAAGATTGGCCAGAAACTGCTGCATCACAGCCCAACATCGTGAATGCGCCACGCAGAGAGGAGGCTTGAACGGCACCTATAAAAGACCAGCAGGAACCGGGCACCGGGCATAACAGCGAGCGATCCAGGCAGGAACGCGTCGCTGCATCAGCGCTAATCTGCTCGTCTACGCCTTGCAGGCCCCTGGAGAGCAACGTTCGGGCAAGCGCAGATCAACTACATCGGCACGTTAGAGCCACAACAGGGGCCAGAAACTGCCGTATCACAGCCCAACATCGCGCATGCGCCACGCAGCAAGGAGCCTTCAACGGCACCTATAAAAGTCCAGCAAGAACCGGGGACCGGGCATAACAGCGAGCGATCCAGGCAGGAATGCGTCGCTGGGTCAGCACTAATCTGCTCGTCTACGCCTTGCAGGCCCCTGGAAGCAACGTTCGGGCAAGTGCAGATCAACTACATCGGCAGGTTACAGCCACAAGAGGGGCCAGAAACTGCCGCATCACAGCCCAACATCGCGCATGCGCCACGCAGCGAGGAGGCTTCAACAGCATCTACAAAAGACCAGCAGGAACCGGGGACCGGGCATAACAGCCAGCGATCCAGGCAGGAACGTCGTCGCTGCATCAGCGCTAATCAGCTCGTCTACGCCTTGCAGGCCCCTGGAAGAAACGTTCGGGCAAGCGCAGATGAACTACATCGGCACGTTACAGCCACAAGAGGGGCCAGAAACTGCCGCATCACAGCCCAACATCGCGCATGTGCCACGCAGCGAGGAGGCTTCAACGGCACCTATAAAAGACCAGCAGGAACCGGGGACCGGGAATAACAGCGAGTGATCCAGGCAGAAACGTCGTCGCTGCATCAACGCTAATCTGCTCGTCTACGCCTTGCAGGCCCCCGGAAGAAACGTTCGGGCAAGTGCAGATCAACTTCATCGGCACGTTACAGCCACAAGAGGGCCCAGAAACTACCGCATCACAGCCCAACATCGAGCATGTGCCACGCAGCGAGGAGGCTTACAGCACCTATAAAAGACCAGCAGGAACCGGGGACCGGGCATAACAGCGAGTGATCGAGGCAGGAACGTCGTCGCTGCATCAGCGCTAATCTGCTCGTCTACGCCTTGGAGGCCCATGGAAGCAACGTTCGGGCGAACGCAGATCAACTGCATCGGCACGTTACAGCCACAAGAGGGGCTAGAAACTTCCGCATCACAGCCCAACATCGCGCATGCGCCACGCAGCGAGGAGGCTTCAACGGCACCTATTAAAGAAGAGCAGGAACCGGGCACCGGGCATAAAAGCGAGAGATCCAGGCAGGAACGTCGATGCTGCATCAGCGCTAATCTGCTCGTCAACGCCATGCAGGCCCCTGGAAACAACGTTCGGGCAAGCGCAGATTAACTACATCGGCACGTTAAAGCCACAAGAGGGGCCAGAAACTGCCGCATCACAGCCCAACATCGCGCATGCGCCACGCAGCGCGGAGCCTTCAAAGGCACCTATTAAAGAAGAGCAGGAACCGGGCACCGGGCATAAAAGCGAGAGATCCAGGCAGGAACGCGTCGCTGCATCAGCACTAATCTCCTCCTCTACGCCTTGCAGGCCCCTTGAAGCAACGCTCGGGCAAGTGAAGATCAACTACATCGGCACGTTACAGCCACAAGAGAGGCCAGAAACTGCCGCCTCACAGCCCAACAACGCGCATGCGCCACGCAGCGAGGAAGCATCAACGGCACCTATAAAAGACCAGCAGGAACCGGGGACCGGGAATAACAGCGAGCGATCCAGGCAGGAACGTCGTCGCTGCATCAGCGCTAATCTGCTCGTCTACACCTTGCAGGCCCCTGGAATCAACGTTCGGGCAAGCGCAGATCAACTTCATCGGAACGTTACAGCCACAAAAGAGGCCAGAAACTGCCGCATCACAGCCCAACATCGCGCATGTGCCACGCAGCGAGGAGGCTTCAATGGCACCTATAAAAGACCAGCAGGAACCGGGGACCGGGAATAACAGCGAGCGATCCAGGCAGGAACGTCGTCGCTTCATCAACGCTAATCTGCTCGTCTACGCCATGCAGGTTCTCGGAAGCAACGTTCGGGCAAGCGCAGATCAACTACATCGGCACGTTAAAGCCACAAGAGGGGCCAGAAACTGCCGCATCACAGCCCAACATCGCGCATGCGCAACGCAGCGCGGAGCCTTAAAAGGCACCTATAAAAGACCGGCAGGAACCGGGCCCCGGGCATAACATACAAGCGATCCAGGCAGGAACGTCGTCGCTGCATCAGCACTAATCTGCTCGTCTACGCCTTGCAGGCCCCTGGAAGCAACGTTCGGCCAAGCAGAGATCAACTACATCGGCACGTTACAGCCACAAGAGAGCCAGAAACTGCCGCATCACAGCCCAACATCGCGCATGTGCCACGCAGCGAGGAGGCTTCAATGGCACCTATAAAAGACCAGCAGGAACCGGGGACCGGAATAACAGCGAGCGATCCAGGCAGGAACGTCGTCGCTGCATCAACGCTAATCTGCTCGTCTACGCGATGCAGGCCCCGGAAGCAACGTTCGGGCAAGCGCAGATCAACTTCATCGGCACGTTACAGCCACAAGAGGGCCCAGAAACTGCCGCATCACAGCCCAACATCGCGCATGTGCCACGCAGCGAGGAGGTTTCAACGGCACCTATAAAAGACCAGCAGGAACCGGGGACCGGGCATAACAGCGAGCAATCGAGGCAGGAACGTCGTTCGCTGCATCAGCGCTAATCTCTTCGTCTACGCTTTCCAGGCACATTGAAGCAACGCTCGGGCAAGTGCAGATCGACTACATCGGCACGTTACAGCCACAAGAGGGGCCAGAAACTGCCGCATCACAGCCCAACATCGCGCATGTGCCACGCAGCGAGGAGGCTTCAGCGGCACCTATAAAAGACCAGCAGGAACCGGGGACCGTGCATAACAGCGAGCGATCCAGACAGGAACGTCGTCGCTGCATCAGTGTCAATCAGCTCGTTTACGCCTTGCAGGCCCCTGGAAGCAGCGTTCGGCCAAGCGCAGATCAACTACATCGGCACGTTACAGCCACAAAAGGGGCCAGAAACTGCCGCATCACAGCCCAACATCGCGCATGTGCCACGCAGCGAGGAGGCTTCAATGGCACCTATAAAAGACCAGCAGGAACCGGGGACCGGGAATAACAGCGAGCGATCCAGGCAGGAACGTCGTCGCTGCATCAACGCTAATCTGCTCGTCTACGCGATGCAGGCCCCCGGAAGCAACGTTCGGGCAAGCGCAGATCAACTTCATCGGCACGTTACAGCCACAAGAGTGCCCAGAAACTGCCGCATCACCGCTCAACATCGCGCATGTGTCACGCAGCGAGGAGGCTTCAACGGCACCTACAAAATACCAGCACGAACCGGGGACCGGGCATAACAGCGAGCCATCTAGGCAGGAACATCGTCGCTGCATCAGTGCTAATCTGCTCGTCTACGCCTTGCAGGCCCCTGGAAGCAACGTTCGGGCAAGCGCAGATCAACTTCATCGGCACGTTACAGCCACAAGTGGGGCCAGAAACGGCTGCATCACAGCCGAACATCGCGAATGCGCCACGCAGAGAGGAGGCTTCAACGGCACCTATAAAAGACCAGCAGGAACCGGGCACCGGGCATAACAGCGAGCGATCCAGGCAGGAACGTCGTCGCTGCATCAGCGCTAATCGGCTCGTCTACGCCTTGCAGGCTCCTGGAAGCAACGTTCGGGCAAGTGCAGATCAACTACATCGGCACGTTACAGCCACAAGATTGGCCAGAAACTGCTGCATCACAGCCCAACATCGCGAATGCGCCACGCAGAGAGGAGGCTTGAACGGCACCTATAAAAGACCAGCAGGAACCGGGCACCGGGCATAACAGCGAGCGATCCAGGCCGGAACGCGTCGCTGCATCAGCGCTAATCTGCTCGTCTACGCCTTGCAGGCCCCTGGAGAGCAACGTTCGGGCAAGCGCAGATCAACTACATCGGCACGTTACAGCCACAACAGGGGCCAGAAACTGCCGTATCACAGCCCAACATCGTGCATGCGCCACGCAGCAAGGAGCCTTCAACGGCACCTATAAAAGTCCAGCAAGAACCGGGGACCGGGCATAACAGCGAGCGATCCAGGCAGGAATGCGTCGCTGGGTCAGCACTAATCTGCTCGTCTACGCCTTGCAGGCCCCTGGAAGCAACGTTCGGGCAAGTGCAGATCAACTACATCGGCAGGTTACAGCCACAAGAGGGGCCAGAAACTGCCGCATCACAGCCCAACATCGCGCATGCGCCACGCAGCGAGGAGGCTTCAACAGCATCTACAAAAGACCAGCAGGAACTGGGGACTGGGCATAACAGCGAGCGATCCAGGCAGGAACGTCGTCGCTGCATCAGCGCTAATCAGCTCGTCTACGCCTTGCAGGCCCCTGGAAGAAACGTTCGGGCAAGCGCAGATGAACTACATCGGCACGTTACAGCCACAAGAGGGGCCAGAAACTGCCGCATCACAGCCCAACATCGCGCATGTGCCACGCAGCGAGGAGGCTTCAACGGCACCTATAAAAGACCAACAGGAACCGGGGACCGGGAATAACAGCGAGTGATCCAGGCAGAAACGTCGTCGCTGCATCAACGCTAATCTGCTCGTCTACGCCTTGCAGGCCCCCGGAAGAAACGTTCGGGCAAGTGCAGATCAACTTCATCGGCACGTTACAGCCACAAGAGGGCCCAGAAACTACCGCATCACAGCCCAACATCGAGCATGTGCCACGCAGCGAGGAGGCTTACAGCACCTATAAAAGACCAGCAGGAACCGGGGACCGGGCATAACAGCGAGTGATCGAGGCAGGAACGTCGTCGCTGCATCAGCGCTAATCTGCTCGTCTACGCCTTGGAGGCCCATGGAAGCAACGTTCGGGCGAACGCAGATCAACTGCATCGGCACGTTACAGCCACAAGAGGGGCTAGAAACTTCCGCATCACAGCCCAACATCGCGCATGCGCCACGCAGCGAGGAGGCTTCAACGGCACCTATTAAAGAAGAGCAGGAACCGGGCACCGGGCATAAAAGCGAGAGATCCAGGCAGGAACGTCGATGCTGCATCAGCGCTAATCTGCTCGTCAACGCCATGCAGGCCCCTGGAAACAACGTTCGGGTAAGCGCAGATTAACTACATCGGCACGTTAAAGCCACAAGAGGGGCCAGAAACTGCCGCATCACAGCCCAACATCGCGCATGCGCCACGCAGCGCGGAGCCTTCAAAGGCACCTATTAAAGAAGAGCAGGAACCGGGCACCGGGCATAAAAGCGAGAGATCCAGGCAGGAACGCGTCGCTGCATCAGCACTAATCTCCTCCTCTACGCCTTGCAGGCCCCTTGAAGCAACGCTCGGGCAAGTGAAGATCAACTACATCGGCACGTTACAGCCACAAGAGAGGCCAGAAACTGCCGCCTCACAGCCCAACAACGCGCATGCGCCACGCAGCGAGGAGGCATCAACGGCACCTATAAAAGACCCGCAGGAACCGGGGACCGGGCATAACAGCGAGCGATCCAGGCAGGAACGTCGTCGCTGCATCAGCGCTAATCTGCTCGTCTACACCTTGCAGGCCCCTGGAATCAACGTTCGGGCAAGCGCAGATCAACTTCATCGGAACGTTACAGCCACAAAAGAGGCCAGAAACTGCCGCATCACAGCCCAACATCGCGCATGTGCCACGCAGCGAGGAGGCTTCAATGGCACCTATAAAAGACCAGCAGGAACCGGGGACCGGGAATAACAGCGAGCGATCCAGGCAGGAACGTCGTCGCTTCATCAACGCTAATCTGCTCGTCTACGCCATGCAGGTTCTCGGAAGCAACGTTCGGGCAAGCGCAGATCAACTACATCGGCACGTTAAAGCCACAAGAGGGGCCAGAAACTGCCGCATCACAGCCCAACATCGCGCATGCGCAACGCAGCGCGGAGCCTTAAAAGGCACCTATAAAAGACCGGCAGGAACCGGGCCCCGGGCATAACATACAAGCGATCCAGGCAGGAACGTCGTCGCTGCATCAGCACTAATCTGCTCGTCTACGCCTTGCAGGCCCCTGGAAGCAACGTTCGGCCAAGCAGAGATCAACTACATCGGCACGTTACAGCCACAAGAGAGCCAGAAACTGCCGCATCACAGCCCAACATCGCGCATGTGCCACGCAGCGAGGAGGCTTCAATGGCACCTATAAAAGACCAGCAGGAACCGGGGACCGGGAATAACAGCGAGCGATCCAGGCAGGAACGTCGTCGCTGCATCAACGCTAATCTGCTCGTCTACGCCTCGCAGGCCCCTGAAAGCAACATTAGGGCAAGCGCAGATCAACTTCATCGGCACGTTACAGCCACAAGAGGGCCCAGAAACTGCCGCATCACAGCCCAACATCGCGCATGTGCCACGCAGCGAGGAGGTTTCAACGGCACCTATAAAAGACCAGCAGGAACCGGGGACCGGGCATAACAGCGAGCAATCGAGGCAGGAACGTCGTTCGCTGCATCAGCGCTAATCTGCTCGTCTACGCGTTGGAGGCCCGGCGAAGCAACGTTCGGGCGAACGCAGATAAACTACATCAGCACGTTACAGCCACAAGAGGGGCCAGAAACTGCCGCATCACAGCCCAACATCGCGCATGTGTCACGTAGCGAGGAGGCTTCAACGGCACCTATAAAAGACCAGCAGGAACCGGGGACCGGGCATAACAGCGAGCGATCGAGGCAGGAACGCGTCGCTGCATCAGCACTAATCTCTTCGTCTACGCTTTCCAGGCACATTGAAGCAACGCTCGGGCAAGTGCAGATCGACTACATCGGCACGTTACAGCCACAAGAGGGGCCAGAAACTGCCGCATCACAGCCCAACATCGCGCATGTGCCACGCAGCGAAGAGGCTTCAGCGGCACCTATAAAAGACCAGCAGGAACCGGGGACCGTGCATAACAGCGAGCGATCCAGACAGGAACGTCGTCGCTGCATCAGTGTCAATCAGCTCGTTTACGCCTTGCAGGCCCCTGGAAGCAGCGTTCTTCCAAGCGCAGATCAACTACATCGGCACGTTACAGCCACAAAAGGTGCCAGAAACTGCCGCATCACAGCCCAACATCGCGCATGTGCCACGCAGCGAGGAGGCTTCAATGGCACCTATAAAAGACCAGCAGGAACCGGGGACCGGGAATAACAGCGAGCGATCCAGGCAGGAACGTCGTCGCTGCATCAACGCTAATCTGCTCGTCTACGCGATGCAGGCCCCCGGAAGCAACGTTCGGGCAAGCGCAGATCAACTTCATCGGCACGTTACAGCCACAAGAGTGCCCAGAAACTGCCGCATCACCGCTCAACATCGCGCATGTGTCACGCAGCGAGGAGGCTTCAACGGCACCTACAAAATACCAGCACGAACCGGGGACCGGGCATAACAGCGAGCCATCTAGGCAGGAACATCGTCGCTGCATCAGTGCTAATCTGCTCGTCTACGCCTTGCAGGCCCCTGGAAGCAACGTTCGGGCAAGCGCAGATCAACTTCATCGGCACGTTACAGCCACAAGTGGGGCCAGAAACGGCTGCATCACAGCCGAACATCGCGAATGCGCCACGCAGAGAGGAGGCTTCAACGGCACCTATAAAAGACCAGCAGGAACCGGGCACCGGGCATAACAGCGAGCGATCCAGGCAGGAACGTCGTCGCTGCATCAGCGCTAATCGGCTCGTCTACGCCTTGCAGGCTCCTGGAAGCAACGTTCGGGCAAGTGCAGATCAACTACATCGGCACGTTACAGCCACAAGATTGGCCAGAAACTGCTGCATCACAGCCCAACATCGCGAATGCGCCACGCAGAGAGGAGGCTTGAACGGCACCTATAAAAGACCAGCAGGAACCGGGCACCGGGCATAACAGCGAGCGATCCAGGCTGGAACGCGTCGCTGCATCAGCGCTAATCTGCTCGTCTACGCCTTGCAGGCCCCTGGAGAGCAACGTTCGGGCAAGCGCAGATCAACTACATCGGCACGTTACAGCCACAACAGGGGCCAGAAACTGCCGTATCACAGCCCAACATCGTGCATGCGCCACGCAGCAAGGAGCCTTCAACGGCACCTATAAAAGTCCAGCAAGAACCGGGGACCGGGCATAACAGCGAGCGATCCAGGCAGGAATGCGTCGCTGGGTCAGCACTAATCTGCTCGTCTACGCCTTGCAGGCCCCTGGAAGCAACGTTCGGGCAAGTGCAGATCAACTACATCGGCAGGTTACAGCCACAAGAGGGGCCAGAAACTGCCGCATCACAGCCCAACATCGCGCATGCGCCACGCAGCGAGGAGGCTTCAACAGCATCTACAAAAGACCAGCAGGAACCGGGGACTGGGCATAACAGCGAGCGATCCAGGCAGGAACGTCGTCGCTGCATCAGCGCTAATCAGCTCGTCTACGCCTTGCAGGCCCCTGGAAGAAACGTTCGGGCAAGCGCAGATGAATTACATCGGCACGTTACAGCCACAAGAGGGGCCAGAAACTGCCGCATCACAGCCCAACATCGCGCATGTGCCACGCAGCGAGAAGGCTTCAACGGCACCTATAAAAGACCAGCAGGAACCGGGGACCGGGAATAACAGCGAGTGATCCAGGCAGAAACGTCGTCGCTGCATCAACGCTAATCTGCTCGTCTACGCCTTGCAGGCCCCCGGAAGAAACGTTCGGGCAAGTGCAGATCAACTTCATCGGCACGTTACAGCCACAAGAGGGCCCAGAAACTACCGCATCACAGCCCAACATCGAGCATGTGCCACGCAGCGAGGAGGCTTACAGCACCTATAAAAGACCAGCAGGAACCGGGGACCGGGCATAACAGCGAGTGATCGAGGCAGGAACGTCGTCGCTGCATCAGCGCTAATCTGCTCGTCTACGCCTTGGAGGGCCATGGAAGCAACGTTCGGGCAAGCGCAGATCAACTTCATCGGCACGTTACAGCCACAAGAGGGGCCAGAAACTGCCGGATCACAGCCCAAAATCGCGCATGCGCCACGCAGCGAGGAGCCTTCAACGGCACCTATAAATGACCCGCAGAAACCAGGCACCGGGCATAACAGCGAGCGATCCAGGCAGGAACGTCGTCGCTGCATCAGCGCTAATCTGCTCGTCAACGCCTTGCAGGCCCCTGGAAACAACTTTCGGGCAAGCGCAGATTAACTACATCGGCACGTTAAAGCCACAAGAGGGGCCAGAAACTGCCGCATCACAGCCCAACATCGCGCATGCGCAACGCAGCGCGGAGCCTTAAAAGGCACCTATAAAAGACCGGCAGGAACCGGGCCCCGGGCATAACAGCAAGCGATCCAGGGAGGAACGTCGTCGCTGCATCAGCACTAATCTGCTCGTCTACGCCTTGCAGGCCCCTGGAAGCAACGTTCGGCCAAGCGGAGATCAACTACATCGGCACGTTACAGCCACAAGAGAGCCAGAAACTGCCGCATCACAGCCCAACATCGCGCATGTGCCACGCAGCGAGGAGGCTTCAATGGCACCTATAAAAGACCAGCAGGAACCGGGGACCGGGAATAACAGCGAGCGATCCAGACAGGAACGTCGTCGCTGCATCAACGCTAATCTGCTCGTCTACGCCTCGCAGGCCCCTGAAAGCAACATTAGGGCAAGCGCAGATCAACTTCATTGGCACGTTACAGCCACAAGAGGGCCCAGAAACTGCCGCATCACAGCCCAACATCGCGCATGTGCCACGCAGCGAGGAGGTTTCAACGGCACCTATAAAAGACCAGCAGGAACCGGGGACCGGGCATAACAGCGAGCAATCGAGGCAGGAACGTCGTCGCTGCATCAGCGCTAATCTGCTCGTCTACGCCTTGGAGGCCCGGCGAAGCAACGTTCGGGCGAACGCAGATAAACTACATCAGCACGTTACAGCCACAAGAGGGGCCAGAAACTGCCTCATCACAGCCCAACATCGCGCATGTGCCACGCAGCGAGGAGGCTTCAGCGGCACCTATAAAAGACCAGCAGGAACCGGGGACCGTGCATAACAGCGAGCGATCCAGACAGGAACGTCGTCGCTGCATCAGCGCCAATCAGCTCGTTTACGCCTTGCAGGCCCCTGGAAGCAGCGTTCGGCCAAGCGCAGATCAACTACATCGGCACGTTACAGCCACAAAAGGGGCCAGAAACTGCCGCATCACAGCCCAACATCGCGCATGTGCCACGCAGCGAGGAGGCTTCAATGGCACCTATAAAAGACCAGCAGGAACCGGGGACCGGGAATAACAGCGAGCGATCCAGGCAGGAACGTCGTCGCTGCATCAACTCTAATCTGCTCGTCTACGCGATGCAGGCCCCCGGAAGCAACGTTCGGGCAAGCGCAGATAAACTTCATCGGCACGTTACAGCCACAAGAGTGCCCAGAAACTGCCGCATCACCGCTCAACATCGCGCATGTGTCACGCAGCGAGGAGGCTTCAACGGCACCTATAAAAGACCAGCAGGAACCGGGGACCGGGCATAACAGCGAGCGATCGAGGCAGGAACGTCGTCGCTGCATCAGCGCTAATCTGCTCGTCTACACCTTGGAGGCCCCTGGAAGCAACGTTCGGACAAGCGCAGATCAACTACATCGGCACGTTACAGCCACAAGAGAGGCCAGAAACGGCCGCCTCACAGCCCAACAATGCGCATGCGCCACGCAGCGAGGAGGCATCAACGGCACCTATAAAAGACCCGCAGGAACCGGGGACCGGGCATAACAGCGAGCGATCCAGGCAGGAACGTCGTCGCTGCATCAGCGCTAATCTGCTCGTCTACACCTTGCAGGCCCCTGGAATCAACGTTCGGGCAAGCGCAGATCAACTTCATCGGAACGTTACAGCCACAAAAGAGGCCAGAAACTGCCGCATCACAGCCCAACATCGCGCATGTGCCACGCAGCGAGGAGGCTTCAATGGCACCTATAAAAGACCAGCAGGAACCGGGGACCGGGAATAACAGCGAGCGATCCAGGCAGGAACGTCGTCGCTTCATCAACGCTAATCTGCTCGTCTACGCCATGCAGGTTCTCGGAAGCAACGTTCGGGCAAGCGCAGATCAACTACATCGGCACGTTAAAGCCACAAGAGGGGCCAGAAACTGCCGCATCACAGCCCAACATCGCGCATGCGCAACGCAGCGCGGAGCCTTAAAAGGCACCTATAAAAGACCGGCAGGAACCGGGCCCCGGGCATAACATACAAGCGATCCAGGCAGGAACGTCGTCGCTGCATCAGCACTAATCTGCTCGTCTACGCCTTGCAGGCCCCTGGAAGCAACGTTCGGCCAAGCAGAGATCAACTACATCGGCACGTTACAGCCACAAGAGAGCCAGAAACTGCCGCATCACAGCCCAACATCGCGCATGTGCCACGCAGCGAGGAGGCTTCAGCGGCACCTATAAAAGACCAGCAGGAACCGGGGACCGTGCATAACAGCGAGCGATCCAGGCAGGAACGTCGTCGCTGCATCAACGCTAATCTGCTCGTCTACGCGATGCAGGGCCCCGGAAGCAACGTTCGGGCAAGCGCAGATCAACTTCATCGGCACGTTACAGCCACAAGAGTGCCCAGAAACTGCCGCATCACCGCTCAACATCGCGCATGTGTCACGCAGCGAGGAGGCTTCAACGGCACCTATAAAAGACCAGCAGGAACCGGGGACCGGGCAAAACAGCGAGTGATTGAGGCAGGAACGTCGTCGCTGCATCAGCGCTAATCTGCTCGTCTACACCTTGGAGGCCCCTGGAATCACCTTTGATTCCAGGGGCCTGCAAGGTGTAGACGAGCAGATTAGCGCTGATGCAGCGCAGCGAGGAGCCTTCAACGGCACCTATAAATGACCCGCAGAAACCAGGCACCGGGCATAACAGCGAGCGATCAAGGCAGGAACGTCGTCGCTGCATCAGCGCTAATCTGCTCGTCAACGCCTTGCAGGCCCCTGGAAACAACTTTCGGGCAAGCGCAGAATAACTACATCGGCACGTTAAAGCCACAACAGGGGCCAGAAACTGCCGCATCACAGCCCAACATCGCGCATGCGCCACGCAGCGCGGAGCCCTAAAAGGCACCTATAAAAGACCGGCAGGAACCGGGCACCGGGCATAACAGCAAGCGATCCAGGCAGGAACGTCGTCGCTGCATCAGCACTAATCTGCTCGTCTACGCCTTGCAGGCCCCTGGAAGCAACATTCGGGCAAGCGCAGATTAACTACATCGGCACGTTACAGCCACAAGAGAGCCAGAAACTGCCGCATCACAGCCCAACATCGCGCATGTGCCACGCAGCGAGGAGGCTTCAATGGCACCTATAAAAGACCAGCAGGAACCGGGGACTGGGAATAACAGCGAGCGATCCAGGCAGGAACGTCGTCGCTGCATCAACGCTAATCTGCTCGTCTACGCCTCGCAGGCCCCTGAAAGCAACGTTAGGGCAAGCGCAGATCAACTTCATCGGCACTTTACAGCCACAAGAGGGCCCAGAAACTGCCGCATCACAGCCCAACATCGCGCATGTGCCACGCAGCGAGGAGGTTTCAACGGCACCTATAAAAGACAAGCAGGAACCGGGGACCGGGCATAACAGCGAGCGATCGAGGCAGGAACGTCGTCGCTGCATCAGCGCTAATCTGCTCGTCTACGCCTTGGAGGCCCCGCGAAGCAACGTTCGGGCGAACGCAGATAAACTACATCAGCACGTTACAGCCACAAGAGGGGCCAGAAACTGCCGCATCACAGCCCAACATCGCGCATGCGCCACGCAGCGAGCAGGCTTCAACGGCACCTATAAAAGACCAGCAGGAACCGGGCAACGGGCATAAAAGCGAGAGATCCAGGCAGGAACGCGTCGCTGCATCAGCACTAATCTCTTCGTCTACGCTTTCCAGGCACCTTGAAGCAACGCTCGGGCAAGTGCAGATCGACTACATCGGCACGTTACAGCCACAAGAGGGGCCAGAAACTGCCGCATCACAGCCCAACATCGCGCATGTGCCACGCAGCGAGGAGGCTTCAGCGGCACCTATAAAAGACCAGCAGGAACCGGGGACCGTGCATAACAGCGAGCGATCCAGACAGGAACGTCGTCGCTGCATCAGCGCTAATCTGCTCGTCTACACCTTGGAGGCCCCTGGAAGCAACGTTCGGACAAGCGCAGATCAACTACATCGGCACGTTACAGCCACAAGAGGGGACAGAAACTGCCGCATCACAGCCCAACATCGCGCATGCGCCACGCAGCTAGGAGCCTTCAACGGCACCTACAAAATACCAGCACGAACCGGGGACCGGGCATAACAGCGAGCCATCTAGGCAGGAACATCGTCGCTGCATCAACGCTAATCTGCTCGTCTACGCCTTGCAGGCCCCTGGAAGCAACGTTCGGGCAAGCGCAGAGTAACTACATCGGCACGTTACAGCCACAAGAGAGCCAGAAACGGCTGCATCACAGCCGAACATCGCGAATGCGCCACGCAGAGAGGAGGCTTCCACGGCACCTATAAAAGACCAGCAGGAACCGGGGACCGGGAATAACAGCGAGTGATCCAGGCAGGAATGTCGTCGCTGCATCAACGCTAATCTGCTCGTCTACGCCTTGCAGGCCCCCGGAGGAAACGTTCGGGCAAGCGCAGAGTAACTACATCGGCACGTTACAGCCACAAGAGAGCCAGAAACTGCCGCATCACAGCCCAACATCGCGCATGTGCCATGCAGCGAGGAGGCTTCAATGGCACCTACAAAATACCAGCATGAACCGGGGACCGGGCATAACAGCGAGCCATCTAGGCAGGAACATCGTCGCTGCATCAGTGCTAATCTGCTCGTCTACGCCTTGCAGGCCCCTGGAAGCAACGTTCGGGCAAGCGCAGATCAACTTCATCGGCACGTTACAGCCACAAGAGGGGCCAGAAACTGCCGCATCACAGCCCAACATCGCGCATGTGCCACGCAGCGAGGAGGCTTCAACGGCACCTATAAAAGACCAGCAGGAACCGGGGACCGGGAATAACAGCGAGTGATCCAGGCAGGAATGTCGTCGCTGCATCAACGCTAATCTGCTCGTCTACGCCTTGCAGGCCCCCGGAAGAAACGTTCGGGCAAGCGCAGATTAACTACATCGGCACGTTACAGCCACAAGAGAGCCAGAAACTGCCGCATCACAGCCCAACATCGCGCATGTGCCACGCAGCGAGGAGGCTTCATTGGCACCTATAAAAGACCAGCAGGAACCGGGGACCGGGAATAACAGCGAGCGATCCAGGCAGGAACGTCGTCGCTGCATCAGCGCTAATCGGCTCGTCTACGCCTTGCAGGCTCCTGGAAGCAACGTTCGGGCAAGTGCAGATCACCTACATCGGCACGTTACAGCCACAAGATTGGCCAGAAACTGCTGCATCACAGCCCAACATCGGGAATGCGCCACGCAGAGAGGAGGCTTGAACGGCACCTATAAAAGACCAGCAGGAACCGGGCACCGGGCATAACAGCGAGCGATCCAGGCAGGAACGCGTCGCTGCATCAGCGCTAATCTGCTCGTCTACGCCTTGCAGGCCCCTGGAAGCAACGTTCGGGCAAGCGCAGATCAACTACATCGGCACGTTACAGCCACAACAGGGGCCAGAAACTGCCGTATCACAGCCCAACATCGCGCATGCGCCACGCAGCAAGGAGCCTTCAACGGCACCTATAAAAGTCCAGCAAGAACCGGGGACCGGGCATAAAAGCGAGCGATCCAGGCAGGAATGCGTCGCTGGGTCAGCACTAATCTGCTCGTCTACGCCTTGCAGGCCCCTGGAAGCAACGTTCGGACAAGCGCAGATCAACTACATCGGCATGTTATAGCCTCAAGAGGGGCCAGAAACTACCGCATCACAGCCCAACATCGCCCATGCGCCACGCAGCGCGGAGCCTTCCACGGCACCTATAAAAGAGCAGCAGGAACCGGGCACCGGGCATAACAGCAAGCGATCCAGGCAGGAACGTCGTCGCTGCATCAGCACTAATCTGCTCGTCTACGCCTTGCAGGCCCCTGGAAGAAACGTTCGGGCAAGCGCAGATGAACTACATCGGCACGTTACAGCCACAAGAGGGGCCAGAAACTGCCGCATCACAGCCCAACATCGCGCATGTGGCACGCAGCGAGGAGGCTTCAACGGCACCTATAAAAGACCAGCAGGAACCGGGGACCGGGCATAACAGCGAGTGATCGAGGCAGGAACGTCGTCGCTGCATCAGCGCTAATCTGCTCGTCTACGCCTTGGAGGCCCATGGAAGCAACGTTCGGGCGAACGCAGATCAACTTCATCGGCACGTTACAGCCACAAGAGGGACCAGAAACTACCGCATCACAGCCCAACATCGCGCATGTGCCACGCAGCGAGGAGGCTTACGGCACCTATAAAAGACCAGCAGGAACCGGGGACCGGGCATAACAGCGAGTGATCGAGGCAGGAACGTCGTCGCTGCATCAGCGCTAATCTGCTCGTCTACGCCTTGGAGGCCCATGGAAGCAACGTTCGGGCGAACGCAGATCAACTGCATCGGCACGTTACAGCCACCAGAGGGGCTAGAAACTTCCGCATCACAGCCCAACATCGCGCATGCGCCACGCAGCGAGGAGGCTTCAACGGCACCTATTAAAGAAGAGCAGGAACCGGGCACCGGGCATAAAAGCGAGAGATCCAGGCAGGAACGCGTCGCTGCATCAGCACTAATCTCTTCCTCTACGCCTTGCAGGCCCCTTGAAGCAACGCTCGGGCAAGTGAAGATCAACTACTTCGGCACGTTACAGCCACAAGAGAGGCCAGAAACTGCCGCCTCACAGCCCAACAACGCGCATGCGCCACGCAGCGAGGAGGCATCAACGGCACCTATAAAAGACCCGCAGGAACCGGGGACCGGGCATAACAGCGAGCGATCCAGGTAGGAACGTCGTCGCTGCATCAGTGCTAATCTGCTCGTCTACACCTTGCAGTCCCCTGGAATCAACATTCGGGCAAGCGCAGATTAACTACATCGGCACGTTAAAGCCACAAGAGGGGCCAGAAACTGCCGCATCACAGCCCAACATCGCGCATGCGCAACGCAGCGCGGAGCCTTAAAAGGCACCTATAAAAGACCGGCAGGAACCGGGCCCCGGGCATAACAGCAAGCGATCCAGGCAGGAACGTCGTCGCTGCATCAGCACTAATCTGCTCGTCTACGCCTTGCAGGCCCCTGGAAGCAACGTTCGGCCAAGCGGAGATCAACTACATCGGCACGTTACAGCCACAAGAGAGCCAGAAACTGCCGCATCAGAGCCCAACATCGCGCATGTGCCACGCAGCGAGGAGGCTTCAATGGCACCTATAAAAGACCAGCAGGAACCGGGGACCGGGAATAACAGCGAGCGATCCAGGCAGGAACGTCGTCGCTGCATCAACGCTAATCTGCTCGTCTACGCCTCGCAGGCCCCTGAAAGCAACATTAGGGCAAGCGCAGATCAACTTCATCGGCACGTTACAGCCACAAGAGGGCCCAGACTCTGCCGCATCACAGCCCAACATCGCGCATGTGCCACGCAGCGAGGAGGTTTCAACGGCACCAAGAAAAGACCAGCAGGAACCGGGGACCGGGCATAACAGCGAGCGATCGAGGCCGGAACGTCGTCGCTGCATCAGCGCTAATCTGCTCGTCTACGCCTTAGAGGCCCCGCGAAGCAACGTTCGGGCGAACGCAGATAAACTACATCAGCACGTTACAGCCACAAGAGGGGCCAGAAACTGCCGCATCACAGCCCAACATCGCGCATGCGCCACGCAGCGAGGAGGCTTCAACGGCACCTATAAAAGACCAGCAGGAACCGGGCACCGGGCATAAAAGCGAGAGATCCAGGCAGGAACGCGTCGCTGCATCAGCACTAATCTTTTCGTCTACGCTTTCCAGGCACCTTGAAGCAACGCTCGGGCAAGTGCAGATCGACTACATCGGCACGTTACAGCCACAAGAGGGGCCAGAAACTGCCACCTCACAGCCCAACATCGCGCATGTGCCACGCAGCGAGGAGGCTTCAGCGGCACCTATAAAAGACCAGCAGGAACCGGGGACCGTGCATAACAGCGAGCGATCCAGACAGGAACGTCGTCGCTGCATCAGCGCCAATCAGCTCGTTTACACCTTGCAGGCCCCTGGAAGCAGCGTTCGGCCAAGCGCAGATCAACTACATGGGCACGTTACAGCCACAAAAGGGGCCAGAAACTGCCGCACCACAGCCCAACATCGCGCATGTGCCACGCAGCAAGGAGGCTTCAATGGCACCTATAAAAGACCAGCAGGAACCGGGGACCGGGAATAACAGCGAGCGATCCAGGCAGGAACGTCGTCGCTGCATCAACGCTAATCTGCTCGTCTACGCGATGCAGGCCCCCGGAAGCAACGTTCGGGCAAGCGCAGATCAACTACATCGGCACGTTACAGCCACAAGAGGGCACAGAAACTGCCGCATCACAGCCCAACATCGCGCATGCGCCACGCAGCGAGGAGCCTTCAACGGCACCTACAAAATACCAGCACGAACCGGGGACCGGGCATAACAGCGAGCCATCTAGGCAGGAACATCGTCGCTGCATCAGTGCTAATCTGCTCGTCTATGCCTTGCAGGCCCCTGGAAGCAACGTTCGGGCAAGCGCAGATCAACTTCATCGGCACGTTACAGCCACAAGTGGGGCCAGAAACGGCTGCATCACAGCCGAACATCGCGAATGCGCCACGCAGAGAGGAGGCTTGAACGGCACCTATAAAAGACCTGCAGGAACCGGGCACCGGGCATAAAAGCGAGAGATCCAGGCAGGAACGCGTCGCTGCATCAGCACTAATCTCTTCGTCTACGCCTTGCAGGCACCTTGAAGCAACGCTCGGGCAAGTGCAGATCAACTACATCGGCACGTTACAGCCACAAGAGGGGCCAGAAACTGCCGCATCACAACCCAACATCGCGAATGCGCCACGCAGAGAGGAGGCTTCAACGGCACCTATAAAAGACCAGCAGGAAGCGGGCACCGGGCATAACAGCGAGCGATCCAGGCAGGAACGTCGTCGCTGCATCAGCGCTAATCGGCTCGTCTACGTTTTGCAGGCTCCTGGAAGCAACGTTCGGGCAAGTGCAGATCAACTACATCGGCACGTTACAGCCACAAGAGAGGCCAGAAACTGCCGCATCGCAGCCCAACGTCGCGCATGCGCCACGGAGCGAGGAGGCTTCAACGGCACCTATAAAAGACCAGCAGGAACCGGGGACCGGGCATAAGAGCGAGTGATCCAGGCAGGAACGCCATCGCTGCATTAGCGCTAATCTGCTCGTCTACGCCTTGCAGGCCCCTGGAAGCAACGTTCGGGCAAGCGCAGATCAACTTCATCGGCACGTTACAGCCACAAGAGGGGCCAGAAACTGCCGCATCACAGCCCAAAATCGCGCATGCGCCACGCAGCTAGGAGCCTTCAACGGCACCTATAAAAGACCAGCAGGAACCGGGCACCAGGCATAAAAGCGAGAGATCCAAGAAGGAACGCGTGGCTGCATCAGCACTAATCTCCTCGTCTGCGCCTTGCAGGCCCCTTGAAGCAACGCTCGGGCAAGTGCAGATCGACTACATCGGCACGTTACAGCCACAAGAGGGCCCAGAAACTGCCGCATCACAGCCCAACATCGCGCATGCGCCACGCAGCGAGGAGCCTTCAACGGCACCTACAAAATACCAGCACGAACCGGGGACCGGGCATAACAGCGAGCCATCCAGGCAGGAACATCGTCGCTGCATCAGTGCTAATCTGCTCGTCTACGCCTTGCAGGCCCCAGGAAGCAACGTTCGGGCAAGCGCAGATCAACTTCATCTTCACGTTACAGCCACAAGATTGGCCAGAAACTGCTGCATCACAGCCCAACATCGCGAATGCGCCACGCAGAGAGGAGGCTTGAACGGCACCTATAAAAGACCAGCAGGAACCGGGCACCGGGCATAACAGCGAGCGATCCAGACAGGAACGCGTCGCTGCATCAGCGCTAATCTGCTCGTCTACGCCTTGCAGGCCCGTGGAAGCAACGTTCGGGCAAGTGCAGATCAACTACATCGGCACGTTACAGCCACAAGAGAGGCTAGAAACTGCCGCATCACAGCCCAACATCGCGCATGCGCCACGGAGCGAGGAGGCATCAACGGCACCTATAAAAGACCAGCAGGAACAGGGGACCGGGCATAACAGCGAGCGATCCAGGCAGGAACGTCGTCGCTGCATCAGCGCTAATCTGCTCGTCTACGCCTTGCAGGCTCCTGGAAGCAACGTTCGGGCAAGCGCAGATCAACTTCATCGGCACGTTACAGCCACAAGAGGGGCCAGAAACTGCCGCATCAAAGCCCAAAATCGCGCATGCGCCACGCAGCGAGGAGTCTTCAACGGCACCTATAAAAGACCAGCAGGAACCGGGCACCGGGCATAACAGCGAGCGATCGAGGCCCGAACGCGTCGCTGCATCAGCGCTAATCTGCACGTCTACGCCCTGCAGGCCCCTGGAAGCAACGTTCGGGCAAGCGCAGATCAACTACATCGGCACGTTACAGCTCCAAGAGGGGCCAGAAACTGCCGCATCACTGCCCAACATCGCGCATGTGCCACGCAGCGAGGAGGCTTCAACGGCACCTATAAAAGACCAGCAGGACCTGGGACCGGGCATAACAGCATTCGATCCAGGCACGAACGCGTCTCTGCATCAGCGCTAATCTGCACGTCTATGCCTTGCAGGCCCCTGGAAGCAACGTTCGGGCAAGCGCAGATCAAATACATCGGCACGTTACAGCCACAAGAGGGGCCAGAAACTGCCGTATCACAGCCCAACATCGCGCATGCGCCACGCAGCGAGGAGCCTTCAACGGCACCTATAAAAGTCCAGCAGGAACCGGGGACCGGGCATAACAGCGAACGATCCAGGCAGGAATGCGTCGCTGCGTCAGCACTAATCTGCTCGTCTACGCCTTGCAGGCCCCTGGAAGCAACGTTCGGGCAAGTGCAGATCAACTACATCGGCAGGTTACAGCCACAAGAGGGGCCAGAAACTGCCGCATCACAGCCCAACATCGCGCATGCGCCACGCATCGCGGAGCCTTCAACGGCACCTATAAAAGACCAGCAGGAACTTGGGACCGGGCATAACTGCGAGCGAGCCAGGCAGGAACGTGTCGCTGCATCAGCGCTAATCTGCTCGTCTACGCCTTTCAGGTTTTTTGGCTTACTCTTTTTCTGAAGCTTAGGCCATCCTTGGATCGCTCGCTGTTTTTTTTGCAATGAGGGTCAAAGCGCCAACTTCAATAAAAGAGCTGTACAAGCTGATGACAGATGTTCACCAGGTGATGAAAAAAGAGATGAACGACGCAAATGATGCCTTAAAACAGGAATTATACGAAGTCATTAAAAGCGTGCAATTCATGAATACCACTTTTGAGGAACTTCGTGAAGCGAAAGAAGAGCTAGGGACCTTGAAAAAAGCACACGAGGCCCTTATAGCCGAAACAGAAGGTTCAACCTAGTCACTCGCCAACGCGCAAAAAGAAATCACGGAGCTCAAACAATATTCAAGGAAAAATAACATTGAAATTAAGGGCATTCCACAACTGAAAGACGAATCCCTAAGAGAAGTGGTCCAGAAGATTAGAGAAAAATTAGGAGTCAATGTGTAACCGTCTGACATTGACGTTGTACATCGCGTGTCAACGAAGGAGCGCGGTAGTACGAACGTCATAGTACGGTTTCTGTCCAGAACAGCACGAGACAATCTAGTGCAAGCAGCAAGGAAAAAACGGTTGACCGCTCGGCAAATTGAATTCGCACATGAAACTCCAATTTATGTGAATGACCACTTGTGTCCGGAATACAAGGCTCTACTCGGCACGGCGATCGCCAAAAAGAAAGAGAAAAATTGAAAATTTGTGTGGGTAGGTCAGTCAAAAATTCTTGCGCGGAAAGCTGAAAACGGAAGCGTCGTACACATTGCCACCAGAGATGACCTTGCTAAGATTGTGTAAATTCCCCTGAGGTTGTGTCGCTGAAAATTGGTCGAAATAAGGCTAAATTGCGGTGACTAAATCGACACACTCAATTTACTTCATTGCAACTTTAGAAGACTCAATCAAAATTACGACACGCTGGCAGCCTTGCTAACTCGGTTGAAATTTCGATTGAGTGTAATAGGTTTATCGGAAACACGGCTGAAGGGTGAAGAGTTTGTGAACCGGCCAAGCTACAGGTTGTTATCATTACCAAGGGTGTCTGATTCGAGATGTGGTGGCGTGGCGCTTTACCTATCCGAAGGAACAAGGTATGAAATATTAGATGACATGACGGGAACAAAAACTGGCAAATCCGAAATGCTATTTGTTGAACTGAATACCAAAGTCACTGTAGGTGTAATTCACAGGCCGCCAACCCCTCGGATGCAGGCGTTCTGGTTGAAACTAGGAAACTCACTTCAGCGCTTTTCTGTTTCGAATAAGAAGTCAATATTATGTGGTGGTTTTACATAAACATAGCTGACAGCTCTGGAACCAAATATTTGAACCTTAAAGCTTCATATAGATTTCATAGCCATATTGTCGACCCAACTCGGGTAACCCAAACCTCCTCCTCTACAATTGACCACATTTTGTCAAACTTCGATACGGAACCAATAGGAGCCGGAGTTATTCCCGAAAACGTCGCGGACCACTTTCCAGTCTATATTCTCGCTGCTAACCCTAAGCCACTGCCCGATAGACCCCGTACAAATAATATGCCACGAGTAAACTTCGAAAAAACTAGAGAACTCATACAGGAAAAAGACTTCACTCAAACCATAGTCGGCTATGTTAACCACGCGTACGAACAATTTTCTCAAACCTTAAAATCTGCCTTTGTTAAGGTAAACTTTAACTCGCACAGAACCTCCTATTTTACACGGCTGATCTGCCCTTGGATGACTGCAGAAATTATGGAAGTAATAAAACTAAAACAACACTGGGGACAAAAAATGAGGGAGCATAAAGACAGTGAGTACTATATAGAACAGTACAAAGTTTCACGAAACCTATCACTCGCCCTAATGCGCAAACAAAAAAAGAAATATTACAGCACCCGAATCTTGAATACGAAAGGAAATTCAAAAGAAATATGGAACATCATTATTTCAGTTACGCAATCATTCCAGAAAAGGGGCGTATTGCCGGATCTAGGCGTTCTTAATTGCAGTGAGGCTGCTCTTGCAGAGAAATCTAATGATTTTTTTCTTAACATAAACCGCAGTATTACGTTCAATCTTGATCAGAATGAGGATATTTGTCTGCCCAGACCTTTACAAAACAGCTTTGTTTTTAAGGAAATAACTATAAAAGAAATTATACTTGTTACCAAACAAATGACCTCGAATAAATCCGTATGGCATGATGAGATATCTGTTAATATACTGAAGGTCAATATCGATATTTTGAGCGATCCACCACAGACAATATTTAATTAGTCGTTTATGAGTGGTGTTTTTCCAGATCAATTGAAAGTTGGGAGACTTGTCCCAATCAATAAAGGCGATGATCCCAACGACATGAAAAATTATCGCCCAATTACAATTCCACCAGCCGCTACCATTCTATTTAAAAAATTGATAGCTCGCCGAACAATATAATTTATTGAAAAATACCAAATAATCGCATCACAGCAAAATGGCTTTCGCAAGAATTTTTCTACGAGCACCGCGAATAATTCTATTATCGAAATATTTCACCAAGCACTCGATAAAGGTCACATTACCCTAGGCATATTCGTTGTCATTAAAAAGGCGTTCGACTTTGTTCACCACAAAATTTTACTGAGTAAGCTAGAGGGCTATGGGTTCCGAGGTCCAGCAATTATATTCTTTAAAAGTTATTTAACCAGCCGTAATCAGTTTTAGAACGTTTTAGGTGAAAAGTCGACACTGAAAGACGTGAAGTCTGGAGTCCCAGAAGGCTCAGTTTTGGGTCCTATTTTATTTTCTTTATTTGCTAACGACTATGTAACTTCGCTTACTTACCCAAAAGCAATCCTGTATGCTGATGACAAAGCACTAATAATCAGTTGTAACTCTGTGGCCGAAGCGGAAACTCCGGCAAATGAAGATTTCGCGAGAACATTAACGTGGTTCAACACAAACAAATTAGTACTAAATATTTAAAAGAAAAAATTTATTATTTTTTTCGCGTCAAAAACAGTTATCCCCCCTGTGTAACCTTAAAGCAGAAGGGAAAGCAATTTGCCAAGTAGATGCATATAAATACTTAGGCGTAACACTAGACATATCAATGCGCTGGGCACAGCACATAAAAACCACTTGCCAAAAGCTATCTTTTGGATGCTTTACCCTTATCCAAGCACGGAAACACTTCACCGAGAGAACACTGCGCCAAATTCACTTCAGTATTTTTCACTAACATTTACCCTACTGTGTAGAGTCATGGGGATACACTTACACATCGTACTGCACACCTATCAACATCTTGCAAAAGAGGGCCGTGCGCATAATAGCATCAGCAGCAAGAACTGCAAAATCTTCGCCAATTTTTAAGTAGCTGAAGATCATGCACTTCTATGGTGGTGGTGAAAACGTTTTATTGAGCTGGAACGGAGTTAGTTGAGCCGTTCCTCTCATCTGGGGGGCGTCCTCAGTCCAGGAGGCCCTATAAAGCACGAAATTAGAAAACAGCAATACTGATCAAGAGGGTCATAAGTACTAACACTCCGTACCACTCATCTATCTTAAAATTTTCTAGTGGAAATACTAGGCATGCAAACAATAATACCCTGAACCTAACGAAGATATCAAATGTATACAGGTGTCGAAGCCTTCCTTTTATTGGCGCAAAAATATAGAATAGCCTCCCACCAACAATAAAATGTATGACACAAAACGATCAGTAAAAAAAAACATACATGATGCCCAACACATCTAGTTCACATAGTTGACAGTCTGCTCTGCAGCACATAATACGTATTTTCCCTGATACGTTGTATAGTTCCCAAGTGTATGTACCGTTATTCTTGTTCAAAGTTTGGTGTTTATTTTTGTAATGTATCAACACATCTTCCTTGTAACATGTATTGAACCCATGATATGTTTCTTGATCTTGACTTGGATGAAAAAAAAAAACAATGTGAAATTTTTTTAAGCATCCAAAACTAGCCTTGGGGCTATGGATCCACAAGCTAATCGCAGCACTTGTAATATAAAAATTTCTGAAAAATACACCTTCCTCTTCAAAAAAAAGGAAGGGAAGCACCCTTCCTCTCCTGCCAGTTATCGTTCCATTGCCCTGAGAAGCTGCCTGTGTAAGCTCTTCGAGAAGATAAACAGGAGACTTGTGTACTTCTTAGAGTACAATGGTCTTCTGCCAATGAGAGCTGCCAGTGAGAGCTGCCAGGCTGGCTTCAGGGGGGGCTGCCAGCTGCCAGGCTGGCTTCAGGGGGGGGCTATCTACCAACGATCAACTCGTTGCATGAGAGTTTTATATCAAAGATGCTTTCCTCCACAAGCAGTACTGTATGACAGTTTCTTCATCTTGAAAAGGCGTACGATACTGCTTGGGGGTACGGCATCCTGAGCGATTTGAAGTCCTTTGGCATGTCGTGTAACATGATAAACACGCTTGCCAGTTACCTGCCTAAAAGAACGTTTTGTGTGCGAGTTGGAACTGCTCTCTCTAGGGTTCATGTGCAGGAAAACAGTTGGCTGCAAGGTTGAGTTTTAAGTAGCACCCTTTTTATTGGGAAACTGAATTCCCTTAAGAAGGCATTCCCACCGTCGATTTCTTGCTCAATCTATGTAGACGACGTACAATTACCCTTTAGGTCTAGTAACCTGTTTGTCGGCGAGCGCCAAGTCCAGCTTGGTGTTAACAAGCTAGCTGGCTGGGCAGATAGCAAGGGTTTTAAATTTAATCCAATGTAGTGCACTTGTGTTTTGTTTTCCAAAGGCGTGACATCCGGCCGGATCCTGAACTTCAACTCATTGGTGTCTCAATTCCTGTCAAAAAGAAACACAGGTTTTTAGGTATAATATTTGACGAAAAGCTCACATTTATTCCACACATAAAACAACTAAAACATAAATGCTTAAAAACAATGAATATCCTGAAGGTTCTCTCGCACATCTCTTTTGGTGCTGACAAACAAATTCTTTTACGTGTTTTTACCAGCCTAATACGTTCACGACTGGACTATGGTAGTATTGTCTATGGGTCAGCCACTAAAACATCCCTCCGAATGCTGGACCCTGTTCCACATCTAGGGCTCCGCTTGGCAAGTGGTGCCTTCCGAACTAGTCCAGTTGAAAGCCTGTATGTAGAGTGCAACAAATGGAACCTACAACGTCAGCGAGCATACACAGACCTCCTTTATGCTTTTAAAATTTCATCTATGCCTCACCATCCTTTTAAATCAGTTTTTTCATGATTCCTCTATGAATGAACTCCTTTTAAATCAACCATCCTTCTCTGCGCCCTTCCATTACAGAGTTAGAGAGGAAGCGTCAGAGCTTGGTGTTTTCTTTGTAGCACCATCCAAAGTTCTGTACCAATTTCATAGCACCATGGCATCTCCGCCCTGTGTCATGCGACACATCTTTCACACATGTAGGAAAAAACCAATCTCCCAAATATGCAATTCAGGAGCACTTCTTGTATTTGCAGGAGAAGTATCATTATTCCTAATTTTATACGGATGCCTCTAAGACTTCCACCTCTGTGTCCTGCGCTGCGCATGGACCCGCCCTAATGTCACTAAAACTCTGAACTGTAATACTAGCATTTTTGCGGCAGAGGCTTACGGTGTACTTCTTGTTGTAATCATATACTTCAAAGCCACATCCCACAATTCATTATTTATACAGATTCACTCAGTGTTGTGCGGGCATTTTCGTCAACAAAGTCTTCAAAAATCACGTTGTAAATCTGATCATAAAATGTATTTTGTCTGTGTATGTCCATAAATTTGAACAGGTCATTTGCTGGATCCCTGGCCACTGTGGTATACCGGGAACGAAGCCGCGGATCGAATGGCTGCTGCTGGTACACTCTCGAATGCAGTAGACATAACCACATTACCCTGCACCGACGTGAAGCCATACATCAGGCAACTTCGAAAAACATGGCAAACAGACTGGAGTGAACACACAGACAACAAGTTACACGTAATAAACCCACACTTGGGACCATACACCACCGACACACGTAATAGATACACTGAAGTCGCCTTAACTAGATTACGGATAGGGCACACTCATGCAACGCACTCGCACCTTCTCACGGGGTTTCCAAGACATCTGTGCAGCAGGTGCGGAGAGGTCCTATCCGTGATTCACATCCTTATACAATGTAAGGCACTTGACACAACACGACACAAATACTTCCCACAACTACAGACGCGACATATTCCACCACACCCGTCATACTTTCTAGGAGACGAAGCAATGTTTTCAATTAAACGCGTCTTCGAGTTTCTTACCGATGTAAAATGTTTACATTTCCATTCTTATCATGCATGTTGACACCCTGGCCCTTTGCACCAGTAATCTTGATTACGTTGTGTTTTACTTTGTTTATTTTTACTGAAATGTTCTACTTTTACTTCCATGCCACTTTCATGTAATCACTATTGTTTGGCGCTCGTTGCCCTTAGTCGGCCTTGCGGCATTAAACTCGAAACATCATCAAGATGCAACAAAAGCCTGGTGCTGTGCTGGTTTGCAATATAATAAAGATGACAATTCCAGCATCTGCCCCAAATACTGAATCAGGGTAATAGGTTCATTTATGATTATTCTCAAGGACCCAACTTAACAAAAAGATAGACAATAGACAGGACAAATACGCCCCCATCGACACAACGAAGGTCGCCCAATTCAAATCATGCATATTTAAAATGAATAAACTGCCGACCAGAAGCCGATTACTCTTGCTTGAATTATCACGAATGACGGTGCGACACTGTGTACTCGAGAAGTAAATTCGAAAGGCTGGGAAGAAATCAAACATTTAATTAAAAAGATATGCATCCCGCGCTCAATATAAACGTATCTATATTGTAGGTTAAATTGCACGTCGTTCAAACTTGTCCGTATCAAAGTGGTTTTGGAAGAATTTCTTCGCACCGAAAATAGGATAAGCTGCGTTCGCAGGGCCCCAAAATGTTGTTACGATTATCGATTGTGGTAGCAGTGCTGAAAACTAGGCACGTTTATCATGCGGTTGCATACATCGCCTGCATTCTCTATGCACGCCCACTCCAACACTGTATCAAATTTTGTTATGCGGCGAACGAAGCTCAATCGTCAACGTATTTGTCAGAGGTACAAATTCAATGGGGGGAAGAGAGGGGGCTCAGACTACCTTGGCTAATTTTTAATGTCGGGCAGAAGCTGGTGTCCCAGCATTTTCTTTGTTTTTGCTGAAATCTAGGCTCCAAAAAAAGTTTTAAATATTTTGTGTGTGCAGGACAATCATGGGCTGTACTTCACTCGCCGTGGTTTTCTACAGCCTTGAACATCAAAATAATAATGCTTAATGACGTCAGAGCGGTCACTCTTCGATACATTCTGAGGTATGCAGTTTTCTGTTAGGTGCAGCATTCTAACTTATATCTCTGAGGCTTGGCAAAGAAATGATTATGCTGTGGTGTAAAAATCGAGGGTGGAAAGGTGTCCGGTGTTGCAATTGCGTGTCGTGTAAACAGCGCATACCATTTTTTCAATATAAATCATCCGGCAGACACAGACACACTGTAAAACCGTCTCAAAGAACGCCATACATGCATTAAGCGTAGAAACGCTCACTATAAGAGATGAAGAGAAGGTGTGATACTTTGTCAACAGAGCGAAAATTTTTCATACAAAGCGAAAACACCTCAGCTGATAAAAACACATGTTGTTGTGCTTCTAAGAGGTAATTTAAAGGTGGTGTGACAACAGCGCGTCAATGCAAAAGGTAAACCTCCATCATATTTAAAAGCCTTGTTGGGGGAAATTGGGTGGAGGTAGTTTAGAAACATTCCATCAAACGTAATCATCACATCGGGTAACAGCGACGTAGAAATATCAGTGGAAAGAAAGCTGCCTTACCACTACATCGGTCCCGCCGATGAGCAAGTACATTTGACGTTATGCTTATGCTTCTCAAGCCGCTCTGTCGAGGGACGTATTGGAGGCTTTCGAAAAAATAAGGCTCACTTTGGTTTTTAACGATGCGAACTCGCGTTTGGCGAACATGTATGCGTTGACGTAAGCACTGGCACGCTAGGTAACAGCTTCCTATATATACAATACGCGCTCAATCATTTCATTTTCTGTGATGGAGCGTAGTCTCCACATGTATGCAACGTTTTCGTTAGGGGGTCCTAATTTTCTAGTGGCTACCTTTTACTGTCACACTCCCTCAGTCAAGAATGTTTACTTCTGTTTTCAATTTAACATCATTGACTTCTTACCTAAATCAAAAACATTGAAATTGGTTTTATATAAATGGCAATATTGAGAATATTTACAGTGTTTGGTTGTTGCTTTGGGTAACAACACTGTGAGGTAAGAAATTTGCATTTTTAAAATGGCTCGGTAAGCAAAAATTATATATTTAGCACAATTTATGTAGCATTACTTGTTTTTCGTGGTTTTCGCATTTCCTGATTCGAACACAATTTATGCCTTGCTGCAACATCAGCCTGTGAGGTCAACTCGCACTCTGGTATTTTGTGTGTTACTGAGAAAAATTTATCAGTTCGAAATAATAAAAACAATAAAACCACTCAACGTACATATAAATCAGTCAAAACTTTCCCGTTTACCAAGGCGCCAACGCTGTCCTGTCTGAAGGAAACAAATTACTTCTCACAAGGTTTAAATCGGCTTGCAAGCCTGAAAGAAAAAAAGCCTTTTCTGTTACACCGTCCATCCTTCTTGTGCTTCGGTTTTGTTTATTCACATCACGGAAAAAACTACGTCAGGAAGCAGACGGCATATACCGCAGCTACGCAAAAAAAGATCTATATACATGGCTTGCACACATTCTACTCACCTGCCATCACGTTGAAGGTTATCGCGGATCGTATATTTCACTAATTTTGGCGTTCCCATGCAACGCTTTGCAAATTTTGTGGGTCCGGTGTATTCTTTTATCAATTCTGTTTTTTTAGGTATTGATTTATTGCGCTCTATACAAAAGAGATATTTGAGAGAGAAGTGGTTGAAAAGAACTCTACGTAGAACACTAAACAGGAAGAATTAGGAGTCAGCAATAAAGTACTAGCTTAGACGGACCGTAATCATACAATAAACGCTATTAAGACGAAAGACTGATGTTTATCTTTAACAACCATGTCTGGGTAGTGAGTAATTGAAAAATAATGTTATGTTTCATATGATTTCCTCAAACTGTGTCGCCACCGACAAAGTGAAAATGCATAAAGCTAGGATAAAGAAATTATTTTAAAGACGACAATTTTGATTGTACATTTTGGGAAATAGACACGGTGTATGTGAAGCTTGATATCATCACGGAAAGGTGTTTTTTCCCGGAGGTGCTAACTGTGCTTTGCCGAAGTCTTTTAGAATGAAGTGTGTGGTGTTTTTACGCAAGCACGAAAGGCATCCTCAAGATTCCATAGCTCTGCTTTCAGATGACTACTCCACATCTTAGCGTAAATTGCACTAGTCATTCTGTAAACATTTTAGCGGATTGTGCCGCAAGGTCACATTAGCAAGCGGTTTTCATTTCAATTGGGTTATTGATATAAAATCAGCACTTAAGATTGGGATGTCAGTTCCAAGATAGTATTATGATGCCACTGGCTACATAGTTTTGTTAGGGTAACATTATTGAGGCAAAGCAGCTGTTTAAAACTTGAAAGACTTTGCATTTAGTAATACATAATTCAAATCTTCTTTTGCTTCATTAGTTAGAAATAGCCTCATTACCTAGTTTTTGAGCGCCATGGTCGTTATCAATGTTAATTTTTCGGAAAATAACGCAATCATTCTTATATAAGGAATCTTTGAAGACCATATTCCCGTTTATGATGACCATTTAACAGAAACAAAAGTACTCTGTAGACGTTACCCTTGAGAACACATCATTAAGCAGAAATCGGAGAACGTTCGTGGTTATAAACTTTAACGTATTCGCAAAAGATAGGAGGAAAATTTTGAGCCTATGCAAATAGTTCAGGATCTACATTTACCTTCCTCTGTTCCTAAAAGAGTACTTCGTAAGGCCCTTTAACAAAACTGCAACTGAACCTAAAACCGGAACAAAGCCCAATTTTTCCCCGGGCACTTCAACTGAACCCAATCTATACTTTTCCCGCCATTTTGGAGCTGAACCTGAGCCAGAACCAGTCGAAAGAACCGTTCCGAATTGGTTTCGGGCCTTAAAACTGTGATTTCCAGTTTTTAGTTTCGAGACCCTCCCTGGCGTCTCAAGATATTTTTACCAGTCCATACAGCACCACAAAATATTTGGCGTATTCTTCAGTTTGCAAGCGAAACTGCTGAAAATTGCCCGCAGTTTAATGTAGGGCTGTCCGTATATTCAACAAGTTTGCGTAAGGTACCGCACATCTGCCGCAATTATCTCTTACAATTGAGGTATGTTAAAACGCATATTCCAAGGCAACATTTCATAGAATGTTCTTCATGATTTCTACCTGCAAGGTGTGTAAAATCTTGTAGGCTTTCAATGTTGTTTATTCGAATGCATCTCTTCGACCTTCGAGCTGTCGGCGGTTCTGGAGAATAGCCAGAGCCCTAAATGGGAGCGTTTCTTTACGGGAGTAATTACTCCTTGATCAGTTTTCTATACCTTGGACAAAGGCTTGCGACGGTAGAGTGAGTCACAAAAAGATTTCCCACGTTGTGCTTGCACTTCTGCAATGAATCACTGGGTGTTCTTTTGTCTTCGTCCGCAAATTCTCAAATCTTCACGACATTTCGTTCCCCGTATCTCCGTTCGGTGAGGTGATGAACAGCACGACTGCTTTCCAACTCCACGTCAAACTCGGTCACATTTGGAGACATCTGAACGGAACGCTGCCAGTCGTAGAGTGTGCCTAAAATGCCAGACTACATTTTCAAGCTCATCGCTCAGGCGAATGTTGATTGTAATTTCGACCAATCAGTAACCCGAATAACATTAGTATCGAATGAATTTCGTAATTCATTTATCTTTTAATAGTTCGGAATGCGGTTTCTTCGATGAGTTTTATGTCTGGGAACCATCGTGCTCGACCAGATAGTCATCGTGACACAAACGTTAGATTCAAACAACTGCCTTTGATTGTTCCACGAAAATAAGTGGAGCTTCTGTAGTTTAATTGACGCACCCCATGTTGTGAGACAAAAGCTTCTACGCTTCGACCTCGCCTCTTGTTGTTCGTGCTTCCACAAAGCATGTTGCTGTACAATAAATCCCCAGTTATTACTGTTAGTTGCCGGTGTTGGATAGTCTGAGTTGAAAATGCAAGACTCGTGGACGCACTCATAGAACACAGTGGAAGGTATTTATTAGGAGCTAGCCTAAACATGACCGGCGTCGTCCATGCTTCGGCGCGCCCTGCCGTTCTACGCCCCCGCGATCTACGTCATGTGAGTCACTGTTGAAGTTGGCACCACCAGCTGGCGGTGCTTGTCCCCTTGGGGCTTGACGGGGCACAGTAGTTGACTTTGGGCTTGACGGAGCGAGGTAGATGACATCTCTTCCCCCTTAAACACGGTAGCGGTGAGGCTACCGCATTGCTCGCTGAGATTTCCGGGGCTGCACCGTGTCACATTCTCGCCTGTTCCCTGGAGCAGTCACGATGGGTTCGGGCTTACATTGTTCCACGACTGTTTTTGCTAGGTTGCCCCGGTGTTCCGGCCTGCAAAATTCGTTACTTATATCCAGGTCCCACGCCAACGTCATTGATGAGCCATCTGCGACTCCCTCGGTATCCCGTTGTTTTATTTGATTCAGGTGTCGTCGAATGATACCTCCTTCTCCACATCGGACGTTCCAACTCCGGGGCTGATGTATTTCTTGAGGACTCCTGAAATCGACTTGGGCTCCTTCAGAAACTGCCATACAATGACTTGTTCTCCTGCCAATAACTGTCGGTTCTTGGGCAGCTTTTCTTGTTTCTCAATTTATTCTGGTGCAGGCTTGATCTAGTCTAAGTGGGTTGGATGTCCCCGCCCAAACATTGCCATGGCAGAGGTGCTTCCTGTGGTCTGGTGGATGGAGCTGTGACGCCGAAACAAAAATCGCGCGGCCAGGCAACTCATCGACCCAGCCTTTGCCCGTGGCAGTGGTGTTTTCATTCAACTCGCCAACATAGCGCTCTTCCTGCCCGTGGGTAGCCGGGTGGTACGGCACCGAGGTGATGTGGCTAATTTCGTTGTCTGTGCAGATCCTCTGCATTTCGACATACGCGAAAGTTGCGTCATTGTCGGACACAATTTTTGGCGGTGCGCCAAATGTGGCGAAAAGGGTGCGCAGTACCATGCCGAATCTGAAGACATAGCCGGGCCAGAAGATATCGTGACTGCCTTTAAAAAAACTTTTAATTTATGATAAGGAGACGGAGCAGTTATTTTTGATTCAGATACTGCGAGTTTCGAATCTAAGTACTGGTGGTATTGGTTTATTTAGGATTTATAAAAAACCGTTGAAAGAAGCGTTGAAGGGCCGCTTTATTTGACCAAGAAAAAACATTTGCACAAAAAAACCTACATTATCACTTTTTTATAGCGACTTGAAAACAAAACTAAAACCGAAGAGAAAAAATACAAAAAACACGCCTGCTTTCTTTTCTTCTACAAACCCGTTTGAACCCGTTTGAACCGCTTGGAACCAGTTCGAGCAGGATGGACTGGTGCACCAGTACTTAACCTGGAAACGATTCCGAAAGGGTTGAACCCGAACCCGAACCACACCCGAAAAAAGTCCGGTTCGACACCCTGGCTTGAGTGGCATTTATTAAAACGTCTGGCTTTTGAATTAAATATAGTTGCTCAATCGCGCTTAATAACGGTTTTGAAACACCATGCTGCGCCGTAAAAAAAGCCGGAATCAAGTTTTGCAATATGAGAAAAGTGTACATGTTCAAACAGTTTGCATAAGCTGCTTGTTAGCGCAATGGGGCAGAATGTGTTAGGAGTATATTTGTTAACAAAGTTTACAAGGGGCACCAACTTCAAACATTTGATTCTCTATGCAAATAGCTCGTGTAGGGTGTCTGCTGAAACATTTTACAATATATTTGCGTATAAAGTAGCAGTACTGTTGATAAGCTTCATTTAAACCTGGTGAACGCCTAGGTGCTACGAAAGTTCGCATACCTACATAATCCTACATATAAACATTTTGTCAGTAACAATTGCGTGTATGGGGAGGTAACTAAAACCGCAAAAAGTTTGTAGCGATATTCAGAGCCTGAAGGTGACTTGCTGTGAGCCATGACACTTTGTTCTGACGTTGGGGGAGATTGTAAGCGCCCATCTGTTGTTTTATTGGCTTGTAGACTAGCAGAAATGCTAACACTTGTCAGGCGCGGTCAAAAGTTGTACCGTAAATTTCAAAAGATAACCAACAAAAACACGCTTTTGAAACGCCGCCAACCTTTACGCTCTACACTCCAGCAGTTTCGCTCCCACCTTTTTTTGTCGCTGCCACAGCGCACTACTCATCGTCTCTACAGCCATTTCAAACATTAGCTGGCAATCATACGCTCAATATCTGCAACCCTCGCTGCATGGAAACCAATCTGTGCATAATCATGTCGGCGTTGACTAAGAGTACGGTCCCAGCAACAAAGGCAGCACTACTTTGTGTTGAATGACTGAAGCAGCGTAACATGCTCCCTTCCGTGGGGAGGGCATGAGCGATCAAGAATTTCTGCCGAACTTCCTTTTTGCAGTTTAGTTTTTTTTTCAAATTCCTGCGGTTACTTTTTCGGTAGTAAGTGATTTACTGAATATTCCTTCCGTGTGTCTGCCTACTACATTCTTATATAATATTTTAAAGAAAAGGTGGCCACTCCAAACTTCACAATACCAACATAGCTGCGTAGGCCCAGATGTGCCCACCCGCTAAACCAAGAAACCTCGAAGCCTCAAGGAAAAAATGGCACTAAGGTGGTCCTGGCTACGGAACCTGACCTGACCTGACCTCTTAAAGCCGGCAACCAAAGAACTTGACCGCCCCACCTGCCCGAGATGTATGCGATCAGGACTGGCGGTGAAAAATACCTAAATACCATTTCCAGCCAATGAAAAGGTAACAAACGCTTCCCGTCACCGGGATGAACCGTGGGTCCCTCGCGCCATAAAATTGGCCTCTATTCGATTAAGCTTTCCTCTCAATTCAGGGCCACGTCATTTACTCGGTGTTCGTAGGGCAGGCGTTGCTTTTCGACTTGCCCGCGAGTTCTAGCGCGTTCTAGCCTTGTCTACTTTGAGAGAGATGTGAAAGCCTCCGGACGAGACATTTGGACCTGCGAATCATGGTGAACTTTAGGCAGCAAGTTTAGAAATAAATGCGAGGTGCAACAGTCAGGTTTCCGACAAAGGCGGCTGGGGTCGCCAGCTTTGCGGTTTCTGCAACCTTGCATGACGACTATCGATGCGTCATTTCTCACATAAACTTCTGCAAACATAAGGTGCTCATAGCGCGCCTCTATCAAAAAACTCCTACTATGATAGTACAGAGGCAGTCCCTCTGTAGAATACAAGAAATAGTTAGGAGCTACAGAGCCTGTTTGGAAAATGCAATATACTTATATTCCCATTTTTGCCCTACAACGTATGCGAATGTGTGCTTGCGCTTACTGTAAAAGTTCGGCTGATCACCACTGAGTGATTGGTGTGGTTTTATACCGATATTAGGGTTACCTTGCGGAACGTGCAGGCGTGATAACAGATCTCTAAACATTTTGATATTCGCCCTCACAGCTGGTCTGCGTAGTGTTGTAATGGTGAAATGGAATGTCTTTACACAATTTCCAATATCATGCAGCGTTTTGGCCTGAAGTGCTGGCCTTTCCAGCTCACATTTTTAAATATCAATGGCTCATCAATCATTTTCTATAGATTTATTCGCAGGATGTGTTCGTAAACCAGAAAACATCTGATATTCTCTGAAATGCTAGACCCGCATTTCACTTCCGTTTACGGAAACTGCACTTGAAAACTGTGCGTATCCGGCAGACGTTTGTGATGAAAAAATGCAATAAAGTTAGGGTAAAAATGGTGTGACAGTTCTGTGCAGATATTCGACAACGAACATATAGCTGTTGACAGAAACAGCTACAGCAAACCAAGTCGCAACGGGCGTCGGAAACAGCTCGATATCACAAAACCATAGCGCATAAAAAATCTGATGTTTAGAAAATCTGATTTGCAGGCGGTATTCCAGTGAAAAGGCACAAGCATTTAAACCTGCGATAGCGTTGTGTACCTCAACTTTTTTATGTAATATAATATCTTTATTGCTTTTACCCCACGTGCTTAAAGAAACATTCCGATCTATAACTAGCAATATAGTTTTCAGCGGCTGATTTTTTTATTTCCTATGGCTGAAGTATGCAATTTGTTTTAGGAATGTTATATTTTCAAAATTAGTTGTCCATGACCTGTTGCTGACAAAATGATAAAATTTCCAGATAACTTCGTTTTGCGCTGCAAACCCGAAATTATGAAAACCAAAATTTCTAGTCCTGTTGTGTTACCGCCTGTGCAGTTTTGAAGAGCTGAAAAAAAATCATTTTTGTGCGTTTCTGTTATAGACAGTTTAAAGATATTTGAGTAACAGGAGGAGCAAATTTGATGTATCAGACATCTCAGTTGGGATGAACATTTTAGCCTCTGTAAATACCTACATTTTGGCAAAGTTTCAGCTGCAACAATGGGTTTGTTAACCAGAGTACTACAGGCGATCGGTTTCGTGTCCGCACTAATAAGTGTATCTACGTGCCCATCTACACATGAAATTGCGTAGGCAAGGAACGGATGGAGGCTGTTCACAATAGGCACAGCTTGCTATCTTTCCGAGTAGCCATCATCTTGCACTAGGCTCGAGCAGGCTTATGGTCATCATGGTTAAATATTCTGGATAAAAACCGCCAATACGAGCAATCTTTTTAAAATTTACGATTTCTCACTGTATTTACAGGAAGGGCTTGGCACTATTTTCGATTCGTCAGCCCTTGAAGAAACAGTTGGCAAATAATTGTAACCTGAAGCCTTACCCTAGCAGGTGATTGGGCAACAAAGAGAGACAACATGGTTTTTTTGTGTTCATCGCGCAAAAGAACAATTTCCGAGCCGGGATTTGAAATGAAAAGCGAAAACGTACATGAAAGCACTATCACATATTGCTTAATTTTGGCTCATGTTTTTGTTCACGAAGGTATCAAATTTTTTGTTCTGTCCTAATGAGCAGAAGACTAATAAAAAAGTTCACTACTAGGTACGTCATCATATTATGTGCTGAGTGAAATGCTAACAACTGATATTTTAACAATTTTATGCTTGGCCCTTTTAAGGGCATTCATAGAGAAACTGCACTGCTGTGCCGATTGTGAGTTGTGAATCTTTGTCCTTGGATGCCGAAATGTGAGCTCACGGAACGTCTTCTGGTAAGCTGGCACAAACAGGGCGTAGATCTTTTCGTATCTAACAGTTTATTTTGTAAAACGGGCACGACACAGTACAGGGGGCAGGGGGTGGCTGCTGTTCGATGACAACGCTTTCCGACTTGCTAGTAACGATGATGCAACTATGCATTTTATTGTTTTTTCGGTTCTGTATAACATTTTTGTGCTTGGCGCAGATATTAGCCGTTAGCAATAGCAGAATCTCCCGCTAGGGCAATAACAACACTTAAAATACCGAAAACATCTGTTAGGAGATTCTGCAGGTGCCCCGTAAGCTTTGGTGGTTGTGGGTGAAGAAGAAACTATTACCATCATCTGCCTAAATAAATATTAGAAGCAATACTACGCGCGGCCAATTTCAGGCATCGAAGCGCGGCCTATTGTTTGGTATGGTTGCATGTTTTCACGCTCGCAGTAACTTGTAGCTACTTTCAGTGACGTGCAGTTGAATCCTCACGACGAATAAATTTTATTCGGAAAAACTAAACTCGGAGAATTTGGTATGTCGTATACACCTCGCTTTTTGCATTCAGTCACAATTTTTTGCTTCTGCAGTGCAACACGCTGCATCGGGCTTATGAGTCCCACTGTATTGGCGAACTCAATAAATCATGTAGAATAAGTACGGTGACCAAATAAACTTAATGCACGAAATCACGCGTTGGCGCAGGAGTACAGCCTCCGTTTGCAATACCGACAAATAAAACTAACGTTTGCCTTCGGCAATAGGCTCCGCTTGCCTTTCTATTGCCTTCCTTGCCTTCCTATTGCCTTCCTCCAAAAGCCTTCCTATTGCCTTCGGCAATAGGCCTTCGGCAGTAGGCAACGTGTGGCCACCATTGGTGACTGGCAAGCAGTCCTATCGCTCGACGATGAAATCGTTCAGACAGAGATCGCTGATAGTCTCGAAAAATTATTGGTTTCTTGTACTCTTTTCGAGTTTGAAACGTCGCACGTTCAGTGCGCGTAGAAATGTAGAACCATTTAAAAATTTAGAAATTTAAAATTTAGGCCGCACTGCTGGCTTGTTGAAGTATTTGTTCTAGAAATTATGTCATAAAATGCCTCAGTGATGTGCGTGGCGACTGTGCATGCGCAGAACGTTGCAAATTCATTCTGATTACACAAGTAAATTCTGATTACACGAGGGTACACAAGTAAAAACGCTTTTAATAAACTGTCCAACGCGTCATAGCGACAAGCGTACGCCCAACTTTATGCAGCGCAAACCGATAACGCCAAAAATGGCAAGGTAAAGGTGGTTATGCCTTCTTAAGCGTACTCTCACCATCCATTTACTCCATGATTCGCAGCTAGTGAATGTCTATTTTTACCCAGAACCTTGGTAAGGAAAGTTATGCCGGAAGGGAAAATTTAATGATAACCCCTGTCCTTGAGTTCGTTCGTGCGGAGTGGAAAACGCAGAAAAAATAGAACAATCTCATTTTTGTTACAGCAGCCGCCAAGGGTAACAACACCCTCAATGCACAGACTACGTACCCAACAGAAGGAATCACGCTGGAAATTTGAAGAGGCGGGGTGTTCTAGTGTGCAACCAATAAAAATCGTCCTGGTAAAAAAAAAACTCCTCTCACCCGATAAAACATTAGTTGCCCGGTATGATGTGAATAAAATATGTTGCGACAACTCCGGCTGTATGTAATACGAAGCATTGCCGTCATGTTTAAGACATCATGTGCCCATTTTCTGCTTCGCATGCGGAAATTCAGGGTCATTCGTTCTGCGGTACAGCCCATGACGTGGGGTGTGAATGTCGGAGTACCGCCACTGGGGGAGAAATTAAGCCCGCAGGTGCACGGGTCCGGTGTGCGCGCAAAACTATGTAGGGAGCAGACTCGGTCGGCGTTGCTAATGTGGCTTCTCACATTTATTTGGAGAGTGTAGGCCCGGCCACAAGTGGAAGCGCCGAATACGAGCAACCGCCCAGTTGCACAGTTGTGTTCGATCTCCTGAGTGTCGCGTGTCACTCCTGACGCTGGTCTGGCAAGCACCGCTGTGATCGTGGAACTCATGATGACGATGGTGATGATGTCGCTAAAGGGCTCCCCCCTAGCGCTTAGCGCACTATAAGAAATGTAGGACGAATGTTGGGTGGAGCAAAAAACACTATGTACAAGTATGTGCAAAACCGGTGATCAGTAAGACTTGTCCGTGGTCAATGCCCTTATACTGTCCTTGTCGTACCAGGGAGGGCGTCCGGTGAGTCGGTTTCCCTCGGGGGGCCTTGCCTTGGAGTGGCGCAGTAATCGCTGGCTGAAACTAGCGTCATGCGGGGCGAAACAGCAAGCAGCGCCCAGAAATGAGAGTGAAGTCCCCCAAACTTCGAGTGCACTGTCAGAGCTACAAAACCTGCCAAGGAACCGGGACGACACGGCGTACGAGTATTGGGCGGCTTCGCCAAGTTGACAGCCTTTTCGTTGCGTGGAGAACGAGCCTGTTTGTGGCGTAGGTGGCGCAGTCGCCGCCGTGTTCGTCTAAGGATGGGCGACTGATGGGCATTTACCGTCTTGGCGGCTTGAAGTAACGCTACTTATATCGGGTCAAGGTAGGCGAGTCACGCAGAAGAGTGATGATTGCCCACCGAACTGGGACGAATCATTGTAGATGGGGACTCTTGAAAAGTAGCCTCCACAGAGCATCTGACGTCCGCACTGTCGGGGAACGGTTGGGTTGATGTAGAGCGATGAGCCGGGAGCAAGATGCACGAAGTTTGTGCATTGGCAAGCAGCTGCCCTGACTCGAACCGGAGGACATGGCGTCGTTTCGCGGAGAACCAGGTGCAATTGCGATAGGTGGATATGGAGATGGAGGAGGATGACGAATGACATCTTAAGGCTCTAAATTGCTGTTCCCGTCAAAGTTTCAGGCGCAAGTAGTTCAGTAATGTCCATCTCAGTTTGTTCCGAGGCTGCCGCTATGCATGTGTCCTGGTTGTCAAGCAGGTAGCCCTAAGGCATGGCAGTTGCTACACAATGTTGTTGCAGCTGAGGCTGTTTTGCACGGAAGACTCGTGCTGCTTCTTTGCTTTTACCGAGACGGCACACCTAATCTCAGGACGAAAGATGGTGGGTGGGTCGATTTCTATCTCATCGGTGGACCACAGTGCCTGCCGTGCAGGCTGGCATCGAGGGAGCAGCGTTGCGGAGGACAGTTCGGGGGCTGGTGTCGGGGAATGACTAGCCGTAGGTGTTGGTGTAGGTAATGCAGTCAGCCGGAAAAGAGGTGATGTCGCCACTTTCCAAATATTTGGTTTACTGCTCCTTACGCGTTGTGTGGCAGAAGCGGGTGCGGCGGGCGGTTGTCGGTGAGCGCGTGTAATGTCGTCTGATTCAGGTCCTGTCGCTGAAGGCACGGCTGCCACGTTAGGGATGGATACCAGAGTCTCGGCTGTGGTGGGAGCGAATTTCGCCATGCTCGGTGGCACGGAGGATACCGTGTGGGGAGGCGCAGTGTGTGCTAGCCGTGCGGGTACCTTATGTCCTGCAGGCGGCGGCGAAGCGTGCATGGGCTCTACCGGTATCTCGTCTGCACTGGCCGAAAGCGGTTGTCTCTGAAACCATAGTTCGCCAGCACGACAGCCCGAAGGTCGCCGTATAGGATGGCGCTTGGTGGGGGTACGACGAAGCCATGGCGGACCTCTACCAGAAGCGTCTCCTAGAGAATGGAGTGCTTCAGAGGCTGTATGCTGACGTGGACGAGCCAGAGGGCAGCCTCAAACTTGAACCATCCTCACAGTTAACGGGGCTCGAAAACCGGTATTGGCGGGTCCCCCTACGTCGGCATGTCGGTGTGCCGCTGGCGGGGTAACACGCTAGTAACGCCTTGGTCACCACATGTAGGGAACATCCGGGAGACCACATGTAGGAAGCAGACTCCGTTTGTGTGGCTGGTGTGGCTTCCTACATTTATTTCGAGAGCGTAGGACCGGCCAGAAGTGGGAGAGGCGAAGACCAGCTACCGCCCAGCTGCACAGTCGTGTTCGATCTCTCGCGTGGCAGTGCTGACGCTGGCCAGGCAAGCACCGCTGATCATGATTGTGACGCTCATGATGACCTTGGCGATGGTGTCGCTACAACTATATTTTATTACGCTAAAGCTGATCTCGCCACGCGTTAGAGTGCCCGATCTGGCCCTTTCGACATAACTAAGCTTACATCTTCAAGCTTTGACTTTGAACGATGCATACTAAGTTAGGGGGGCACAGGTGTGCGTTAACATCAGCGGAGGCATGGTGTGCCACAGTCTTATTTACAGCAATAGCTGCTCAATCATTCCATTCTTTATGCATGAGGGTTGAACTCTATAATGTACAAACCTGCCCCTGGGAGCGACGTATTCTCTCGGTGTCACCGTTTTGCGATCTCACCGTTATTGTGTCAAAAATGTGCACCTCTCTTTTCTAGTTACACCATAACTCCTAAATATTCCGGAGACGTTTAAACAGCAGTTTAGGTAATAATGAGCGAATCATACCCGGTTTTCTGCGCTTTGTTAGATGTCCACTATGTAAACACAGAAGTAATACTCGCTGCAGGAATTGTTGGAAGGAACCAAAAATGTACATCTATAGGAATTTTCGTTGCCCTAGTTGTCGTTCGAGAAGTCCATAAGTCTCGCTCTTTAGACCTATTCATACCATTCCGCAAATGGGGCTGATTGAGACTCCACTCGTAGCAGTAGTGTTAGACATGGCGTACATGACTTTATCATGCCACGTTTACGTTTCGACTACACAAAAAACAAGTGAGAAACCTAAATACTTTTGTTCAATGGAAACTCATGTATCGCAACATATTCCTGCATCTCGTAGCTTCTAAACCAATCTCGTATTATGAAAGTGCAGGCTTATTTCTGGAGTATGATGAAATCCGTGTGAGCTACTGTTGTTCACTACAACTATGTACTATTTCTGTTGAAGAACAGCACAAGGTCATGCAAGGACGTTGTGGTTGGTAAATTCTCACTTTCGTCTTTCACACTGCTTTTGCAAATGCAAGACACAGAAATATCCGTTGAGTTTGCTTATTCTTGGTTGGAGATATCCACTGTTCCTTTCGGGTGGGCTGCGATGTATCCTAATGTAATAATATGTTTTGATTTTAATGTTGACGCTATTCGCCAAGCATCGCCTACCAAATGTGTCTAAGCATCCTGCTATGGAGATCGGTGGTTCAAGATGCAAGTCTTGCAGAAAATATGCAATCACGTTTTGGCCACAAGGAAACAGAAGGGAGCCCAGATCATCAATGCTGTGCGGAGAAAAGTGTACATAGAATCTTGCAGTTTCCGAAATTTTATATAAAATACTCACCCTTTGCTTTCTACTCAAGTGAGTGGGCGCATTTCAGGTATCCGCTAAATGTGCCTGGTGTTACATCTTTTGTATGCCTGTACATTAGACGCTGCTTAAGGTTCCGTGGAAGTGCTCTCTGCAGACGATAAAGTAACAAGAACTGCTTTTGGAGACTCAGTTTTGTCTCTAAACCCACCTTCGCAACTTTTTGTCTCCTGTTCATTGTTTCTTCGGCATTTTTTGTGAAGCCATCTACTTTTTTTGTCATGTACTACCGTCACACTACCCCAAAGTACCCCAGTGTGACGACTCTAACTGATCACCCAAGAAAACAAGTGAATCATACGGCCCTAAGAAAGCACTCATCATCACGCTCTCGGCCAACAGACGAAAGGGGAAAACATTGTCTGCGAATCATAGAATTAGGAACGTCCTACACTTGGTGACACAAGAAAAAGCTCTAATCTACAACCACCCCGAGCAAAATACAAAGCAGAGGAAAGCAATCATCTTCACCTAAAAGTGCGAGCAAAGTATATATGGGAATTTGGATTCTTGCAGAAGACGACATATCCAGGGAAGTTTTTTTGACGTGATTTTGCGGCTATTTCAAGGAAAAAAAGGCATGCTTGGGCGAAGCCTCCGCCGCTGCTATGACAGCCAAAACCACAAAAAAATGACGAGTTGCAAAGTATTGGAAATATAATAGATTACACACATTCCCGTGGTAGGGGCGGGAAAGGTGCAAGTGGTGGCAAAGCAGTCGTCTTTGAAAAGCTGTGGTGTTGTTATCTTCCCTTCATCAAAACCTGCATGGATAAATATTACGCAGTGATGACAACTTGATGAACCAATAACTGCTTGGTGCTAAGATTAAAGATCGTTGTAGTCGCTGGAGGACATTTGAGCGCTTATAAGAGCTCTATCGGGGCTGATTGCCCGGCCTTTTGCAGCAGCTTCTGAAGCGTTTGTGCTTCTCTGAGCAGGGTAGTTTTAGAACGCTTCCTTCTCATCTTTCCCTAAAACAAACGAGGCGGTGTGCGCTATGCAAAAAAAATTATCTGCAAACAATGCGAGAAAAACCAGGCGGCACGTTACTTACAGTATTTGAATATTGCTGCGCTGAAGAGGAAGCGGAACCGTCTGTTTCGCAGCAGCAAAGCGCTCGCGTAGTGAGCTTCTGAATATATCATAGCTCAAACGACAACGACCGGTAGGGCCACCGGCGTTGCTGTAAGGGCAGTGTTAACGTGGCAATGGAAAATGCCGCCCCCACAATACTTCAAAATTAGTTTTGTTTTGGATACTCTTTTGACTGCACCCAATTTGAGTAGTCATTGTCTATCACACAGTGAAAAGTACTCAATCTTCACAGATACGCACGCAATAATAGCTTTCTTAGATCCTGTAGTTGTCAGTTTTTAGTTAAATAAGCGTATAGGAGTGAGAAAATGCATGGTAGTGGTTGCGACGCAAAAGAACCAATGAGAGAGTTTGATAACAAATGAGAAGTCTCCGGATGATTCACCACTCTAATTCTTTGGTTACGAAGTTTGGCTTGTTTCCTGAACAGCCAGATAGCGCGACGAAATAAAGAGAATGCCCACATCAGCCTATACAAGTTTGTGCCGTGCCTGAGTAGCACTGTCACGCTGACAAAACGGAGTATTGCTTCGAAGCTAAATTTCTGGCAACTTGCCTGCAGAAATAAGTATCCAATGTACGTATGTAAAAGTTTCGAAAAAAACCGGTAGGACGACTCCATCACACACTGAGTTTATATATGTGCTAAAGCGGCCATGGCTATGCTTCTTCGGAGATCAGAAGCACACTGATTTTTTTTTAAACAGCTTGATTGTGCCCATGCCAATGACCTCATTATTGCGAAGTTCTTGCTTGCTGCTATTTGACCAAACACACCCAACATGAACTTTTCTAGCTAAAAAGCACATTGTTTTTTCCACTGATATCTCTCTTAAGGTGTAACATGAGCAGAAGGGGTTAAGAAAATCTTGTCCTAATACACGTCTCTCGGTTTCATACCTCATGATTTAAATAAATGTCAACACTATATTATAAGCCGTAAAAATTGTATCCTTGCCCCTTCTTCTGCAGACTTCATTTGCCTGTACAGTGTCCAATCCAAAACATTTGAAATTATAGGTGTGCATTGGAGAGACGTTGCGATAGCTCAGCTGGTAATTCCAGTGTCCGTCAATGCTTTTCGGAATGCATGTGATTTCGCTTTATGTTTTCGTACTTTGACGATATACCTACGCTCGTTTACCATAAATCTGTAGATAGGTAGAGCTTTCTTTTTGCGCATCCTTCCTGTATGTCGTGTACGGTTTCTTTAATAATTTCTAAAAAGACCCAATTTTTTCTACAAGCAGCAAAATACCTTTTTAAACGCGAAAAAATATTTGCTGAGATTCTGAACTATTCCAAAGCTTTGTGGTGAAAATCGCAAGGTTTGAGTGGGAAGCTGGTTGGTTTACCTGAACCTGCAAATAGTGGTGCCAGTGAATGCCAGTTAATTCGCGATAACAGATGGCGGGTGGTTGTTATCTCGATCCCAATAATGGCAGCGTCCTGCAGGAGAGTTTTGTGAAGACACACCAATGATATAGCAAAATTCTTATGTATTGGGAGCAAGAAAAGAAGCCTCCTATAGGATCATGCCAAGACCACAGCGGTTAAAGTTCTATGCACGTGGTGTCCATTTTGCAGGGGATGTAGTGGGCTTTTGATAATCCTTTTTGTGATGATGTGTGCCGCAGATGGAACAAAGGCTGCTACTTTCTAAAAACGTGCTTCGCCTGACTATCGATTTATAAAAACCTGCGATAAACATATCCCATGAATACGTAAACAGTGCATTAAACGCAAATTTCTGACAAATACACCTCAGATGCGCTTAATATGTTTAATGACAAATTACGGATGGTCGGCAGGTTTTACAAGTAAACAGAAACCAACTGCGTGAGGTTCATGACAAACATAAAGTTTATGCACCATGGAGCATGAATTAGTGCGGAAATATATGAGCTACCACGTTGAGAACGCAAGATTTTCAAATCCCGCTCCCGTGGCTCGGCGGAGCAATCGCCCTCAATGTAACCAAGTTAAAGAAGAGGCTGCCAAAGTCAGACGCCATAGAGCAACCACAGACCCAATTTTCTGAAAGACGCCTGTCGTTTGGAACCGACGCAGTACTGGTATAGAAAGGCATGTATTCCTGTGTCCAGGCGTAGCTTTGGGTAAATAGAAACTGTGAAAGACACTCTTGGTGAGCCATCTCGATCACTGGCCCAAGGGCGCAAAGCGATGCGCACTAGCCCAGTCGTTTAGCGCGTCGTTTGCGCCCTTGTGCAATGCTCATAGCGGCTCACACAGTTTGCTGTTACCCGTGTCCCCGCCACCAGAACCGACGCCCCTGTCAAAAAGTACATGCAATTGTCAGTAATGCATCATTTTAATGCGACCCCTCGTTTAGAGATGGGGATGGCACGTGGCCCAGCAGGCCTACTAGCGTAAGGGTAGCTATCTTTCTGCCTGGCCATGCACATGGCCCCATGTAAGCCGGGATGAAATTATGGCGGACGTTGGACAGGGAGTGTGGTATGACGGGGCCGCAGGATACATTTCAGGCCGTGGTGACGCGCCGCGAGATAACACATGAGCGGCGTCTGCCATCGTGGGCTCGACGACGACGCGGGGCTCTTTGACGCAAAGAAAATGCAGCGTCATCCAATGCACCTGAACTAGTCACCCGAAACAGAGGTTCATTGGCGCTATGCCAGGTTTTCGAATAGTGCGCCGCTGTCGCAGCAGTTCTGCACCTCGCAGATACCACAACACTTTGGTCTGGGTCTCTCAGCAATGTCAACCAAAATATTTGGTAGGGCTCATGAGCTCGAAGAAGAGGAGCAATAATCGTCCATATTAAGAAGGAAGCATCGGAAAAGAGTCCTTATTCCCGGTCCCCTTGAGACCATCCGGTTTCTTCGGCTCCTTTTACTAGCCAAAGGTGGATGCCAGGTTCGAAGCTAGACAGTGCTCTCTCCCACTGCTAAGAGGAGGGAAGGGCGTGGGGGTAGGTTGGGATTCTTACCACTGCCCCACATAATATGGGAGAGGGTGCCCGGATGCTCGCAGAACTGGCATTACGAGTAGTGCTGGGTGGGGACCCGAACGTGTGTTCTACTTCGGTTGGGAAAGGCGTTTGTTTGGGTTCCTAGATGGTGCGTTCTTGTTCTTTTGTGATTTTTTTAAGTGCAATGCACCTCTTAAGCGACCCTGAAGCTGCGTCCATCGGCGATGTCCGCGCACGTGGAGATGGGCGCGCGCTGCCTGGCCGCTGACATGGCACATACCCACGTGGGGGATTGGCCAAGAATCGGGCGTGAGAAGGGCTAATGCACCTGCTTAAAGGAGTACTGACACGAAATTTTAAAGCTGAGATCCGCTCTAGCAATCAAGTACAAGGACAACACAAATAGGTGTCTGTAAATAAATGCATCTTTCTTTCTTTGTAGTTGTGTGTGTGTGTGTGATCTCTCTGTCGCGAACATTACCGAACTGCGGAAATTCAACTCGTGCATTCGCACTTTCACATTCTTCCCTTCGGGGAAATGCGGGAAATTTTTCGTGTGGTGGGGGTACACTTTTTTGACTGATTAAATGTTTATTAGCATTTGTCACATGGCAAATGCCTATTACTGCTCTACGTGGTAGTAGGGCGTGATTTCTTTGAATAACAAGAGCGCACACGCGCCAAGGGGCGCCATACTCATGACTAACTTGGTGTGTCGAGATCTCCGGTATGCTGGTTGGCAGCTTCATTGAGGAGACGTCGGCATTGGCTGAAATAACCTTTACGTGGTTTTGGGGAGGACGCTGCAGTAGAAGTTTTGTGCCGGGTGTTGAGACGTAGCCGCTCGATAATGCTCTACGTGCTTCTGGCAGTGATTATTACAGATATCTTTAGGGGTTGCCCATGTGCTGAGGCGATGGCAACTTCGATATGTAGTACGTGGGTGGTATACGGCGAGCTGCGTGTCGCAATGGTGGCCAGCGTCCTACTGGTAGTGGCTGTTTACTTCTAGCCTACCGCTATCCCCAGAGACGTAGTGCACTTCCTGCGGTTTTTACTACTTCGAGTTAACAAGGGATTTCGGTATTTCATAACGGTAACTTTAGAAACGTGCAATGAGAGAGTTCCCCCAAACGCCAGTACCAAGATAGACGCTAACCGCTCACTCCACTCAAAAATTGTGATTTAGCGCCGTTACCTCCTCCGCTACGAGGCATTTATGCACCACCGCACCGCACTTTCACACTTTGACGACATGTCAGGCGCAATGCAAGACAACAGCATTTATGAAGCTCTAGATATCGAAGCCGCCGCCTTGGGTGGCCTACTTGGAAGTTGGTTCCCCTCCAGCTTCGCCGTCATACAAAAGCAGCGGCCCCAACCTGAAACTGAAACTGAAAATGAAACGAGAAGTTAATCAAAAGGCAGTTGCGGGTTCTCCAGTAAAGCTTTGCCAATGCTCGACCACTCCGCGCCCGCTACAAGCACGACCGCTTATTCTGGTTGTGAACCACCTTCCGCTTGTCCTTAACCCTTCCGACTTGTTTCTTGGTGCTCCGGTGGTTGCTCAATTTGGCCGTCTTTTAGTCATGACATCATAGATAGTGTTACCCCAGTGTCCTCTTTGGTTCTTTCTTGTTTTCTATTAACAGCTTGTCATGATGCTGTCCGTTAGGTTTGAGGGTTAACCGCACCACAGCCGTAAAAATATTACTCATTCTTCTAAAGTCCAAGATATAATGGCAATAGTGGAAGCATGTGCCGTAAATTTGTATGTTACTCAACATTATTGCATGTAACAATTTTATAGAACAAAAAGTAAGAAGATTTGATTTCCGCTAAGTGGAAAGTCTGCCGGTGTAACTACTTCCGTTTGCCTCCCTTTCAAAAAATATCCGTATTGCTTCGATTTGCTAAAATACGAGCGTGTTGATCGGTCCTACAAATTTCAGCCAATACACTTTAGAAACATCATCCAAACCAAGTCAGTGCTGAATTCGCTTTTCCAGCAAATTTTATTTCGAGATACTGAGAACACGTACAAGACAGTTTACGTCGACAACAATGTTTCAAGGCTCCTCGTCTAAACAAAAGCAGTTGAGATTTTTTAGAATGGTCTGCACGGGAGTTATTCGTAATTGTTCAGTGGTATTTTGACACGCTGCCTTGTGGCTGCGTTTTATCACAACGAGCGCAGTCATACGTCAACAAAGCTGCCAAATATTTCCTCTACTCTGATTTGTTCAGACATTAGCTACAAAGAAGAAGCTTTTAGGGCGTTTAACCGTCTTTAAATATGAGAAGTTTGGCATTCGCTCGCAAACTTAACTGCTGAGTCGTGACTTGCGAACCGATTGTCCCGTTTTTCTAAAGTAACCGAGATTGTTCGTCCTGCGAACGAACAATCTCGGTTACTTTAGAAAAATGGGACAATCGGAAAATTAAGAGCCATAAAGTACAGCGAGCGCAGTTTAAAGATTTCGAATGGCCTAATGCATCCCCAGAGGAGACGCAAAACACAACCAAAAACGGTAAGCTGAATATTATGAAGCAGGAAACGCATAATATTATACTAAAGGCACGTGAAAACTTTTTACAACATGATTAATAGAGGGCTTCTGAACTGGGGATTTTGATAATAGCTACATAAAGCAGACAGCTTCTCGTATTAAACGGTTGGCACGCGATGCGGCCTTTCGGCAATTTCTGTTATGGATAATGAAGATCTACTCCCAACTATCGCGAGAAATAAAGAACCACGAAGGATGTTCCTAAAGCGCACCAAGGCTGCATAAGTGCAATACCAAGTCTTCTGGATAGATAGCCCTAACAACTTGATCAACAATTTTGATAAACAGTATCCACATGCTGTAATACCGAACGCTATTCGTTTCATTTCAGTCCACTGCTTCCAGTAAGCACAAATCTTTTGACACTGTAAAACGTACCTGCACTACAAGATACCGTAACTTAATCTGGTATAACACCAAAGCCACCATTAGTCATCAACGCTCAGGGCAACAGAATAGGGCTCTGAAAGCTACAGCAAATGTGCGAAATTTTTGACTTGCGTTGTAAATATAAAGGTGCTTTAAGTGCACCACTCATTATCCAAACGTCAGGCGAAGTTCTATTAGGAAGCGAATAATTTCCCCCCAAAAAATGCTGCAGCACACCTCTAATCATGCGCATTTGTACGTGCCTACAACTCGGCCTAGACTACTTATGGGTTCCATGAACTAAGTGATGCATTCCTTCTATGCCTAATAGATGCATACCAAACCCTTCTGATCGTATTTGGGCCACTGTTATAAAAGCATTTGTAGTAAGAGTGCGGCATTGTGGATGTAGTACGTTTGGTGAATTTTTCTCTTCCTGAAAAACCTTTTTCTTCCGGCTGCTCCTAGATTTGCCTTGTTTGTAATACATTTAGTGATTAATATATATTGCGATTGATTAGATTTTTCATATTATAGAGTTTAAGTGGCAAAGTAGCTGTGTAAAAGTATTCGACTGTTTTGTTTAGAGCGTTAACTGCACTCGAGCTATGTGTTTTGCTACTTGCTATTTGTATTCGTTGCCGCCGATGTGGCTCAGAGGAACGGAGCGTCATGAAGCCCAAATACTGCGTTTGCCCTTTCATTATCCTCAGCTATGTAATATAATGCCTTAAATCAGCATGAATCTTGAAACTTGGAGGATGTTGCTTATGTAAGAATCCTTTCAATATCGTTAATAGGTATATGTCAAATTTTAATACTTGTCCTGTTAAGGTTTTTCCCACTCCCCCACTTCTTTTCGCAGCCGCATTTCGCCGTGACGGGGGAGTGACTAATGTTTCATTTGGCGAATATTCATAAAAAAAATAGGTACAGACAGGGAAACCCCCAGAGTATATTACCAAAGAATACTCACTACCATTCGAATCCGTTGTGTCACTTTGGCCGCCTTCAGAATCCACCGCAGGTCGTCTTCCATTTGGCTAAGAGGCTTTCAATTGAAAGCTTAATATAAGTCTTCGCCACAGCATCAACTCGGACACGCGGTCACGTGTCGAAAATCCACCTTGCTATGGGTGCTTACAAAACGGGTCCTCAGATTCGCGTGCTAACGTTGTTTGATATTTTTTTCCAGAACGTAGCGAAGGGCATTAGTATTGGGGCGCGGGATGCTTAGAATCGCAAAACATTTTGGTTGTTGATCCCTCTTACATACGAATCGGTAAAAAAGAAAAGCAAATTGTGCCGTCACAGTAGCAGTTGAATGATTCTACGCATCGCTATGAACTTGCACATCGCTATTTATATTTCATCGCTGCGGCATGGTTAGACGTATCAACACTAGACACTGCATTACGTGAGCCAAAAAAATCTGATTGCAACCCTTGGCGCTGGCGCACCGTGCGAACGAAACCGAAAGGGTTCTCAGCGAATCGTTTGGTGAAGTCACGGTCAACTACAGTGAAATGAGCATGATTTGTGGGTCGGCTGCCATCTTGAGGGTTTGCTTGCCAGCGAAGTCTTTCTGGCTGGTCAGTTCGGTACACGTGCGAACACTACGGCCATGCCCCTTGGCGCGTAATGAAGACGCGCGCGTTGTGACTAGCTCAGCTTGTCGAACGCAACAGGCAGAGTTTGTAGCCTAATTGGTAGGTGAATGCGCACACACGTTTTACTTTAAGCTGGCGTGTCCCTCCTCGCACGAAAGCACTCAGGAGAGTGACATTTGCCATTCGGCATCGTTGTCTTCCTGCCCTAATTCAAGTGTTTAACTGCACGGAACCATTGTGTAGGAATCCACGGTAGATGAATAAGTTACTCCTTCAGCGTTCACGGGGCCATCATCGCGGAAGCATACACGGCGGACGGATAAACACAAAAACCTTTGCTGCTATAAACTGCCCTATAGAGGAGCCAACTAACGGTTCAAATTTGCGTCATGAAGCACTACTTAGCTTCACTTTTCCAAGAAGGCAGTGCAACCTGAATAGATAAAGTTAGTTTGAAGAACATAAGATGCGTTCGTACAACTACCGCACTTGATTTCTTGGCCTGCTTGGCAGAGCGTTCCTCACCTACAGCCATGATCAGGGTGATCGTTGGCTGGAACCGTGCCACCACCGCGTCAACGAAACTTTTTCTCGTTATGTCATTTCCGTGACGTTTAGAACGCCGATGAGGTTTCTGTACTCCGGAATAAAAACTGTTTCGCGTTAAAATTCGGTATATAACGCGAACACTTGAGCTACTTTTGGGCGTGATTTTAAAACACGTATAGTGAAACAAAAAATGTTATAAATTATCTCGCCTTGTACAATCACGCGCTTACAAAACAAGATCGCGATTTTTCGGGACTCACTCTTGAACCCAGGTTTTCTTTTTTATCATACCACGTGAAGTACAATGAAGGTCGTTGCAATGCAGCAGCTTTTTCTTGTTTTTAAACCCGTGAAGTTTTAGGTTTGCTTTACGCTGTGCCACAGTGCACATGTCTTGGAAGAAATAATTCAATTATCCATAGCTGCCCTCTTTAGACGCCGCCCGTCGTCCTTTATTTAAAAAAAACATTCTCTATGTAGCCACTTGATCAACGCATTTTCATAAGTGGCCTGTACAATAAACACCCTTCCCGCTTTCGGCCAGCCCGTAAACCAGCAGTTTCTTTTACGAGATTAGACATGGTCAAAAGAAGTTTTCCAGAGCTTGCAAGAACTTACGATGAAGGGAAAAAAATGGGTGGAGCAATGGAAGAAATAGAATTAACTACGTGGTAATTTCCACGCACGATGAATCAAGCCCATGGCCAATGCTGCAGTCCAATTCACAAAGTCACAAAACAACCTGTGTTCCCAAACTCCCCAAACACAAAAGCGCTTTGAATAAGTTCCAAGGGTAGTTGAGCCGCGTTAGTCATGGATTCTGTAGCTAGAGTTTCGTTTCTCTATGCCTGTTTCGGTATAATGCCAATCTTAGTCAAAGCCATGGCCCACCTAGGCGAAAATGTCAACAGGAATACGACAGAAACCAAACAAGAATTAGTGTCGTAAGACACAACTTTTTGTAGTTATGACAGAAGTCCTGTCGTTACGACAAAGCCATCTGTTGTTACCACACATATTTCTGTCGTAACGACAGAGTTAATTTTCTCAACGACAAACATTCCTGGAGGCGCAACAGAACTACCTGCCGCCACGACAGCCATCATGCTGTCGTGACATAGCCAGCTGTCGGGACGTCTGTCGTTACTACAAGACTACGACTAAAAGGCTGTAGTAGCAAAGCTGGCTCTCATGACGACCGAATCTTGAAGTCACTACAGAGGCATAAATGCTGTCGGGACGTCTGTCGTTCCAACACCACGACAAAAATGCTCTAGTAGCAAAGCCGGCTGTTGTGACGACAGATTCTTGTCGTCACTACAAATGTGGCTGCCGTGGCAAAAAATTTCGCGATACATGAAGTTCTCTACAAAACCGCCAACAGTCGAAGAAGATAATTCTGTCGTGAGGACAGCTTTGCAACTGCAGCTGCAAATCTGCTGTGTGTTTTTTTCTTGCGATGAAAGAGAATATTTTTACCACTGTCCTGCTCACACAATCAACGAAGAAATGAAACTTACAATTTGAACACCGGGGAGGCGAGAGCATAATTGAGTTTACGATTTTGCTCGCTGTAACACGACGATTAACAAAATAAAACCAACAATAGCGCCCTAAACCAGACACCGCCACTCGTGAACTAGAATAGGGTCTGTTAACAGCCAATAAAAAAAATTATCTGCAAAAGCCCAAGAAGTGTCTTTTCATAAAAACCAAATTGTAGGTGAGAAAAAAAGCTGATAGCAAACTCCACACCTACCCACATTGTGGCAGCAGGCGAACAGGCGAAGCACCAATGACAAAACTGAAATAGAATTATTAAAAATAAAGCAGACACAATAAAGCTCTAACCACATGTACGCGAAATCATGCGTCGCGCGAGCGTCGGCGTCGTTCCGCGTCAACGCGCGGGCCCGCAGGAGAGGGCGAGCAACCGCATGAGACCGCCAAAGTCGCGTGCCGTCGCTGTGTCGGCGGGCGTTGCTTGACGTTGCCATCCTGTTCAAGTCGTTGATGAGCAGTTATTATCGGTTCTGGAACTGGAATTATAAAGACTTTAGCTTTAGCAAAAGGAAAATCACTCGGCATCTTTAGTCATTGCTAAGTATGTTGGCGGGCAAATATGGAAAGGCTGCGAAATTTTTCTTGAGTCATCACGGTCAAATGTGAACAAAATAAGATAGGATGATAAACAAAAACGCACCTCGCACAACTGCTTTACTTGGTACATGATTTAACCTTCATGTTGCAACCGACTCCACTTTCGTGAATTCAAATTGTAAGCAAATCAAATTTCAGCGCTGCCTTGATACTGAGGTTACCGTCGAACGTCATTTGTAGGTTAAACGGTAAGGTACTCTGGCACCCTGGCTGTACCCTGTAAAAAAACTGTTCAAACCTTCACTGCAAAAAAAGGAAACTGGGCTTTCTCAGGAATCGAACCAACGACTTCAAAACAGAAGTCCGGCACTCAACCACTTGACCACGCGAGGATTTTTTTAAAAAAAACCCTTTATTTACAAATAAATTGTCTGTAAATTTCCTTTGTAACCGTTTACTTTTTATGAATAAACTTCAACTTCAACTTCAACTTCCAAAAAATATACTCATGCCGAGTGCTACACATGGTTCACGAACAGCTGTGACAGTGGATGTGTCGGTTACATGTTTGGGGGGTAATACGACAACGAAAGTGAAACCAGGAGAAGAAGAAAGGGCAAAGAGGCACGAAACAAAAAGAGAAGGACAATGAGAACAGCAACACAGGCTCTACAAAAACAACGGCTGAAGGAATTGTGTGCGTCCTATTGCTGGTGCTATCTCTCTTGTACCTGAAAGAAAGACCTGGTCAACGTAGATACGCTGGCCCGTTAAATGCTCCTGCCCCCCCCCCTTTTTTATGAATGGCTTAGACGTTCCCCTGCCTGCGCCTTTCCTCATTTGTTTTGTAGCGCTTCAGCGCATGGCTGCCTCAGGCGAGCTTCCTCCGCAGTTCCCGCAGACAGATGTGCCCAATGCGCTAACCGTCCACTGGACTTCCCGCAGAAAGTGTCGCCATGCGCGTTGTGGGTGGAGGGCGCACTGCACTGCATCTACCCTTGCTTTCCAGAGGGAGTGAAGTCCGATGGCTAGGACACAATCACGGAAAGCGGGGTGCTCTGTGTCTACGCACAGGAACTTTAGGCCCGGCCAAGTGACGTTCCACGATGTTCTTAAGCACGATTATATTTCGTTAAAGAAATACATCGCCGTGTTGCAGTCAAGGAATGCATGTTCTGCGGTTTCCAGTTTGCCACACAGGAGGCATCCGGCGCCCCAGGGGAGGAAGAAGCCCCGCTCCTGCTGACGCGCCATGACTGGCAACACTGCCGCGTGGAACTGGAAAAAAACCTTTTGTGCCGACTGGGATGGGGGATTGCCTCACTCGCTTGAGCACATCGCCTCCACCCTGAGGGACCGGTGGCTGACGGTACAGGGGTGGTGGCAGTGTCTGAGAAACTAGGTCCCAGTATAACTTTGGCGGCTTCACAGCAAGCAGGTATTCCCAAGAAAAACACGTCTCAAGTGAAGCCTCCGCGCTCGCTCTCTCCCGGTAGAACCCGGTGATGTGAGAGCCGTGATTGACAAGCGCTGATGTGGCAAGCCACGGCCGCAAGAGAAAGGAGGCTAGGCATTGGATGGCCGCTTGAAGAAACGGGTCGACCTGCTCGCGGAAGAAAGAGAAGCGCTGGACTACGAGCTTGAGTGTTGCGTTTATCAGTCCAATGCCACCCCCCCACGCCCCTTAAGAGATTGGTGCTTTGCATGAGCTCGTATTGTGACCGCCAAACGAACACTGCCCACGACCGGTGTAGCCTCTGTATCGAGCCGGCATGGATGGTGGTAATGCGCGCTGCGTACAGAATTGCGGGGTAAGCTACCATGTTGCACAAGAGGGACCTTGCGTAAATGGATATGTTACGGTTCCTCCAGGGGTGAAGCTTGCATTCGGCTGCGTCAACTTTTCATTTCCACCGAGGCGCCACCGCCTGGACCACTATGATCTTTACCCCTAGATGTGTCTCAACGCGGTCCGACCACTGCATGTTAAAGCACTTGCGCAGCTTTCTTTCCCAGCACCCCTCGGATAATTCAAGGTTCAGCTCTGCACCGGAGAAACCGCAGAACTGATGTGCCAGCCAGAGTACTTCTCCGGCTTGGGCAGCTGTTGTGCAGATAAGGGCAACGTCGTCGGCATATGCCAACACTCGGAGTTCCCGTCCACCCATAACGAGTCCTTCAATTTTGGTGGACGCAGCAACTATGCGACACAGCTGCTACAGGTAAAAAGCAAAAAGTAGTGGAGACATTGGACAGCCTTGGCGGACTGAGTTTTGTACCATGATGGGGGTTCCTACTTGCCCATTAACGATTATGATCGTCCTGATTTGAGTGTAGCATATCTGGATCCACTCCATCATGGTGTCTTCTACTCCGCAGTGCCTGAGAAGTGGGAACAGGAAAGGCCATTGTACCCTGTCGAATGCATTCCTAAGTTCGAGCTGTAGCACAGCCAGTGGTGCTAACACTAGCTCTCCCACCTCACAAGTGGTCCTCATTCAGTGAAGGTTGGAATTTATGGTTCGCCCTTTAAAACCGCAAGTCTGGTGTGGGCCCACCACCGTACTAAGGGCCGTTTCGAGTCGATGAGCCAGTATTCAAGCCAGGATTTTGTAGTCCGACGACAAAGGGGAAATCGGGCGGAAATCGGATGTGCTTGGAATTGGACCGGATTGTGGTGTTTTCGGCAGGAGGACCAGGTGGCTATTTCGCATTGAAGGAGGCAGTAGCTTTTTGTGAATTGTGTCCTCGAAAACTGAAGTGAGTACTGGATTTAAATCTTTAAAAAAAGCCTGGTAAAATTCTGAGCGAATCCCGTCTGGACCTGGGGACTTGTTTCTGGGTAGCTGTTTATTACGGATTCTACGTCCGCTGCAGTGATTTGAGAGTTAATTATTTCTCACAAATCCTCCGATACCTTAGGAAGCTCGCTAAGAACGTCCTTCTGGACGGGGTTCAATTCGATCTGCAAATTACACAGGGTGGAGTAAAAGTCCTGCAAGGCGCTTCCACTTCACGCGGTCCCCGCGTGATCTGCCCTTGGTGTTGAACCTCGGTGATTTTTTGTTGGTAAAGTTCTCTATCTCGAGCGTGTGGGAGATTTTCGGGGGCTGTGCCTCATGCTCAACTCTCTGCTGCCTGCTGCGGACCAAGGCTCCTCAGTAGCGATGCTCCAGTTCATTGAAAACCTCTTTTTTAGTTACGTGGAGGTCCTCGCGAAATTCCCGAGGCCTGTCTTCATCCGCCTCGATGAGGTCTCGTAGCGTTCACGTTAGGCGGTTTTGGGTAGCTCTACCGCGCGCAGCCTCTTGCCTGCCTAGGGTGGTCGCAACCTCTTAGATTTTAATTTTGAAAGATTCCCGCTTACTAGACCCTATCGTGCGGGATCCCAAGCATTGTAATTCTTCTCCCACGCGTTCCACGAATTCTGGGTATTGCATGATCGTTGCGTGCATTATCCAACGAGGATTTAGTTTGCCATGCTTTTGGTTTACATCATACCTAATTTCACATGTCACTGAGCTGTGGTGAGACAGTGGGACTGGTGTCACGGCGTAGTCTTGTATTCGTGAAAGTAAGTCTCCTGAGACACAAAACCGGTCCAGCCGGGCCGGAGACGCACCACTCCTTCTGGTGTATCATGGGGTGGCCCACTTCTGTCCCGAGGCCTCGTCGGTAAGGTCACAGTCACGAACTACTCCCTTTAAAATTCTCGGCGAGGCATCAGTGCTGCTGCACCCACCCGCCCTGTTACTTTTTTCGGTCACACAATTAAAGTCACCGCCGAATATCACGGTGGATGGGACATTCAAAACAAGGCAGGTGGCGGTGCAGAGCTCACTTCGTGATGGTGGGTCATTGGGACCGTACATGCACAGGAAACGGGTGAGTTCCCTTCCCACAAATGCGTCCACTAGGCTGAACCGGCCGTCTTTGCCCAATTATCAGTCACCGAATTTGACTGAATTATTTTTTCCTAACAAGAATGGCTGCGCTGCCTGCTCGGGTCTTGGTCAGGGTGTGAAAGCACCAGAACTGATTGCCGAACAGGCGTACAATTTTTTTTTTGCATCGTCGGGGTTTCCTATTTTAGCTTCATGAAGAAAGGGTACATCAATTTTTTCCTGATTCAGAAGTTCGAATAGCCAAAGTCTCTGTTTTGCGGAGAAAAGGGTGACTACGTTAAGCGTGGCGAGTGTTAAAAAAGTTTGGGGGAGGCTTATTGTGGGAAAGGCGCTCACCTCGACTGCTTTTATCTCGGTCTCTCGGGGTTCCTTGACCCACTTTCTCCCTGGCCGGTGTAGTTTCAAGCCCTGCCGCGTGCCTGTCGGCGCGTCACAATTGTGCTTTCAGGTTCTTTGCTGCCTTCCTGGGAGTCCACGGCGCCGGGACCCTCCGGTGGAGGGGGCGTTGGTTGGATTGTGCCCACGCACGCCGAGGGGTCCTTTGGCGGTGGTGGCTCCTCCTTTCTCTCTCGCTCCTCTCCCGTAGCCTCCTTGACATCCTCGGGGTGGCCGCATTCCTCTACTGCGGCGGCTGCGGAGGTCGGCGGGGGAGATGTAGAGAGGGGCGGACTGGTCCCGTCGGTTGGCGTTGCATTGGAATCTGTTGCTTCTTGATCTGCGCTGCTCATCATTGCCGCCATGTCGTCCGCGTCCATGTATTCCTCCAGCTGAGGCACTTTGGATTAATGCGCTTTTAGTAAATGCTCCCGAACACAATCACCCCGCACGGGGCACCTTGAGTATTCATGGTGACGGTGAGCAGTGACACCGCGGACCCCGAGCTTCCAACATAAGCCGTGTCCAACCGTGGCGAGGTGTTTAAAGGTGAAGGCTAGAAGCCGTAAACGGTGGCCGTCGGAGCCTTGGTCAAGCTCCGGCCGATGGGCTCCCTGCCTGTCTACCAGGCAGGGAGCTCCGGGACCTATTTGACTACGAGGGTAAAGTCAAAGGAGAAAGTACCCCAGTCTCCCTGCTTTTATACTATGCTTTATGGTATTGTGTAAACCCCCCCCCCCCCCCCAACCGTGATCGGCCCCCTAAAAGGGGCCGCACCGAAGTATCGTTTCCTCCATTGCCATCTTTGACATTTCCTGAACCAGATCATTACTCTCGATTTCTTGTCATGGAGTCCCTGAATCCAACCCACCCTCTTGCAGCTCAGTCAGTCTTCTTGATCGTCAAGTATCTTGAAGCAATAATAGGAAAATCGTATAAATGCAAAAAAAAGGTTTGGTGAACTCCTAATCAAAAAATGAGAAGCAGCAGTCTGCAAAGCTTCTAGCTCAGACTAGACTGGCTGATCTCGACATCAGGGTCACACCCCATCGGAGCCTCAACAGCTCGCAGGGTGTGATATCCGAAACATATCTCCTGAACAAAACGGATGCGGATCTCCTTGCCGGCTTGAAGGATCAGGGCGTTACTGCCGTGAGACGCATCACCATCCGCAGAGACGACAAGGAGATCTTGACGTTTGACCACGCAGTTCTTCCACAACATATACATGCAGGTTTTATTCGTTGCTCCATCCGTCCGTACATCCCGAATCCGCGGTGCTGTTTTAAGTGCCAGCGGTTCGGGCACTGTACAAACTCTTGCCGTGGCCGAACGACGTGTGCAAAATGCGCGGCGCACGATCATCCGACTGACAACTGTCCATCCGAAACCCTCACTTGTGTGAACTGCGGCGGTCCGCATGCAGCGTACTCCCGCAAGTGCGAAAAATTCCAACTGGAAAAAAAGATAATTAACATTAAGGTAACCGAGAACCTCACCTTCCCAGAGGCGCGAAAGAGGTTCGCATCTTTCCCTCTGGGGAGGTACGCCGACGCAGCTCGCTGGGGGGCGGAGCGGCGTCTGGTGTCCACAGGGACCCAGTTCAGCGAGTCTGACCTGGTCCCTGCCCTGCCCCCCCCCCTCCCTGGGTGGCCTCTGGCAGCCCAACCCGCCACCACGCCGCTTGCTGAGGCAGCAGCGGTTGTGGTGGCAAAGTCTTCCGTCGGGACCGGTGCCGCTCCCGCCTGTCTCCCCATCCTCCAGTGCGTTGGAGGGTACCGAGGTGATGGACACCAAGGGCCCCGCACCGGCTCTCACCGCCACCGCACTGCCCGTGCCACCTCTGGCGCCCTGGATGCCCTCGGCGGTGGCGGCTCAAACGAAGGGCTCCCGAGGGGGGGCCAAGTCCGGGGGGCCCGGTCCGTCGGGCACCGCTCGGACATCCGACGAAGAGATGGATGTCGGGCCGTTCCTGCCTGCAACGCAGCGCAAGGAACGCGTCCCGACGCCAAAGCCTCCCGACAAGCCAAAAAAGGCGAGAGTAACAGCCCCGAAAGACGACACATAAACAAACACACACACTCCAGTAGCTCTCACACTAAATAATGGGAAGAGAAAACATAATTCAATGGAACTGTAGAGACCTTCTTAAAAATCTTGACGATGTATACGAAATACTGCATGATAATCAGCCAAGTGTAATGTGTGTTCAAGAAACGCATTTGAATTCCAAGCACACAAATTTCTTGAATAGATACATCGTCTTCAGAAAGGACAGGGATGGCTGCACACACTCTTCCGGCAGTGTGGCCATAATTGCCCGGAAATCCTTAGCCTGCCACCCTGCCACTCTGAACACTGTCCTCGAGGCTGTAGGAATCCGCACGATAATATTTAATAGGTTGATAACGGTATGCTACATTTACATTCCTCCTGATTTTGCACTTCTGAGCTGTGAATTCGAGGCACTGGTTGACCAGCTGCCTGAACCATACATACTAACAGGCGACCTTAATGCGCACAACTCTCTTTGGGGCTCTTCTCGCATGGATGCCCGAGGTCGCCTGATAGAGAAGTTTCTTACATCCTCCGGAGCATGCCTTTTCAACAAAAAACAGCCCACATACCATAACTTAGGACACAATACATACTCGCATCTTGACTTGGCTATTGGTTCCGCAGTTCCCTTTCCATGTCTTGAGTGGGGTGTGGGCACAGACCCATATGGTAGTGACCATTTCCCCACTTCCCTAACGTACATAGGTAAAGGCCCATGCAGTTCATCTTCTCATAACAGGTTTAATGAACCAAAAGCAAACTGGAGTACATTCACAGAAACATCTAAACTACACCACACAACCATAAAACACCTACACGTTGAGGAAGCAGCCCAACTCGTCACAGCGCAAATAGTCGACGCCGCCGAAAAGTCCATGCTCAGGCCTCCAGTGCGTCCCGCAACCCAAGGAGGCCCTGGTGGAACGAGGACTGCAGGCGGGCGCGAGAGGCCCAGAACAAGGCGTGGGGTATCCTTCGTCGGTACCCCACGTCAGATAACCTAATTTCTTGTAAACGGGCAAAGGCTCTTGGGAAGCGTGTGCGTCGTGAGGCGAAAAGGGAGAGTTGGCGCGCCTTCCTCACTTCCATCAACTCATACACTGACGCACACAAAGTCTGGACACGAATACGAAAACTAAAAGGACAACAGACACACAGCCTGCCCCTGGTTAGTACAACACGGGACATATTGGAAGACCAGGCTAACACACTTGCACAACCCTTCGAACACGTGTCCAGTTCTGCACGCTACACCAACACTTTCATTAAACACAAAGCATCATCTGAGAAGAAGTCCTTGCGAGACACTAATAAGTCGAACTCATCCTATAACACCCCCTTTTCACTTCATGAGCTGAAGGTCGCACTCGGTACTTGTAAACCTTCAGCTCCAGGTGCAGACAGGATTTCATACACAATGATACAACACTTGCATGCAGACACACTTGAAACACTTCTTCACCTCTACAATAAAATATTTCTTTCGGGGCACTTCCCACGCTCTTGGAGGGAGGCCATAGTACTGGCTTTCCTAAAGGAAGGGAAGGACCCTTCCTCTTGCGCCAGTTATCGCCCCATTTCCCTGACAAGCTGCCTGTGTAAGGTCTTCGAGAAGATGATAAACAGGAGACTCGTGCACTTGTTAGAGTACAACGGTCTTCTCGAGAGCTGTCAGGCAGGCTTTATGGCGGGGCGATCTACGAACGATCAACTCGTTGCGTTAGAGTCATATAATAAAGATGCTTGCCTCCATAAGCAGTACTGTATAACAGTATTCTTTGATCTTGAAAAGGCGTACGACACTGCTTGGCGGTACGGCATCCTCAGTGATTTCAAGTCCTTTGGTATGTCGGGTAACATGTAGAACACGCTTGCCAGTTACCTCTCTGAAAGAACGTTTCGCGTGCGAGTTGGAACTGCACTCTGTAGAGTTTATGTGCAGGAAAACGGTGTTCCGCAAGGTGGAGTTTTGAGTTGCACGTTGTTTATTGTAAAAACGAACTCTCTTCGGAAGGCTCTGCCACCAACCATTTCCTGCTCAATCTATGTAGACGACGTGCAATTATCCTTTAAGTCTTGTAACCTGTCTATCTACGAGCGCCAAGTCCAGCTTGGTGTTAACAAGCTAGCTGGCTGGGCAGATAGCAAGGGTTTTAAATTTAATCCAGTGAAGTGGTGTAGTCCTTGACGAAAAGCTCTCGTTCATTCCACACATAAAACAACTTAATCATAAATGCTTAAAGGCCATGAATATACTCAAGGTTCTCTCCCACTCTTCATATGTGGCTGACAAACAACTTCGTTTACGTGTTTTTACCAGCCTGTTAGGTTCACGATTAGACTATGGAAGCGTTGTTTATGGGTCAGCAAGTAAGACATCCCTCAAAATGCTGGACCCAGTGCTTCATCTGGGGCTCCGGTTGGCATGTGGCGCCTTCCGGACTAGCCCGGTCAAAAGCCTCTATGTGGAGTGTAATAAGTGGAACCTACAACGTCAGCGAGCATACACAGATCTCCTTTTTGCTTTTAAAATTTCATCTATGCCACACCATCCTTTTAAATCGGCTTTTTATGATACGTCTATGACAGCACTACTCCTAAACCGACCATCGTTCTCTGCGCCCTTCTCTTACAGAGTTAGAGAGGAAGCGTCAGTGCTTTCTGTCTCCTTTTTAGACACCATACAATGTTCTCAAACAGATTTTATAGCACCATGGCATCTCCGCCCTGTATCATGCGACACATCCTTCACACATGTAGATAAAAACCGAGCTCCCACATGTGCAATTCTGCAGCACTTCTTGTATTTGCAGCAGAAGTATCAATTTTCTAAATTTTATACGGACGCCTCTAAAACTGCCACCTCTGTGTCCTGCGCGGTGCATGGGCCCGGCCTTAATGTCACTAGAACTCTAAACAGTAAAACCAGTATCTTTACAGCAGAGGCTTATGGTGTACTTCTTGTTGTTAATCATATCCTTCAAAGTCACATCCCACCATCCATTATATATACAGACTCCCTCAGTGTCGTGCGGGCGTTGTCGTCAACAAAGTCTTCAAAAAATCACGTTGTAAATCTAATAGTCAAGGGTATTATGTCTGTGTATGTCCACAAATTTGAACTAGTCCTTTGGTGGGTCCCTGGCCACTGTGGTATATCCGGGAACGAAGCAGCGGATCGAATGGCCGCTGCTGCTACACTCTCGAATACAGTAGACATAACCACATTACCCTACACCGACGTGAAACCACACTTCAGACAACAACTTCGCAAAACATTGCAAACACACTGGAGCGAACAAACCGACAACAAGTTACACGTAATAAAACCACACTTGGGACCATACACCACCGACACACGCAATAGATACACTGAAGTCGCCTTGCTAGATTACGGATAGGGCGCACTCACGCAACCCACTCGCACGTGCTCACTGGATCTCCGAGACCTCTGTGCAGCAGGTGCGGAGAGGCCCTATTCGTGATCCACATCCTCATAGAATGTAAGGCACTCGACACTACACGACGCAAACACTTCCTTCAACTACACACACGACATATTCCACCACACCCATCATACTTCTTAGGAGATGATGCCATGTTTTCTGTTCAGCGCACGTTTAAATTCCTATCAGAAGTTCACTTTTTACAACTCATCTCATACTACCCATAGCTTTACCCCTCGTCCTATACACCAGCCACCTTATTTATTTTTTATCCACTCTTGTTCTTCACCCTGGCCCCTTACACCAGCCGTACTAATAGTTTTTAATTGATTTTATTTCGTGTTGTCTCCTCATCAAATAACTTTCGGTTTGGCGCTCTTTGCCCGTTTCGGCTTGCGCCAATAAAATCAAACCATCATCATCATCGAACACAATGAGAAACAAGTCGACGAGAACAAAAACTCCGGGCCAAGTGTGAAACGGCTATTGGAACGAGACACAATCGCAAAAAAACTAGAATTGGTTGCTGCAGGTGACTTGTCGAGGTGAAGGAATATTATTATCTAACTGTGAAACGACGCTTAAATTAAAACAGAAAGAGACGACTCCGAACGAGCGCTGAATATCAACTGAGGAATATCTATTGCTTGCGGAAATATAAAGAAAAATATATTGATGTCACACCCGTGTGTGAAAAAGAAACACAAACAAATGTACAAACTGCAGCCCTGTCTGCTATGCCATGATAACTCAAATCACATGTTCAAGTACCCCAGTTCTTATACTGTAGTATACCGAAGGGGTGCTCACGAAATCTTCGCAGCGCTCGCCTATCAACCATGCCTCGCAGATTTCGCGTGCGCGTGTATCACGAAACCCCTTGAGCACCTTAGTGTCATCCGTACCGGGGGAGCACTTATATACCCTGCTGTGCGTTGCCAAGTTGCTTCCTGTGCCAATTTTGAGGGAGTACGCATGCTCCTTTGGGCACTCGTTCAGGTAACGCCGGGTGCTTCGGACGTTGCCTCAACCCCTTCGGTAGCCTTGTATCAGAAATAACTTGCGTACTTGAACTTACGATTTGAGTTATCATTGCACACCAGATGCACCTGCAGTTTGTACATATATTTGGTTTATTTTCACGCACGGGTGTGGCGTAATCGTACCTTTCTTTTGTATTTCCGCTAGCAGTAAATATTGCTCGGTTCATATTCAGCGCTCGTATCTATGTTTTCTCTTACTGTCTTCCTTTAGGCGCTGTTTCGCAGTTAAATTATGAACTAACTAGCCCAAATCTAAACGTTAGTGCCAGATTTTATGATGTTAGCGCTACAGTTTCAGGCTTCCTCGGACAGGGCAAGCCATTACAGTCAAACACAATTATATGGCTCTGTGAAAACACTTCGGAGTTTTAAAACACCCAAGGTTGCAGCTAAATAAATCATGACCGGCAACATGGGATTTTATGTATTCCTTCATATCTCCAACCTCAGTTTGCAATTTGTGATCCGTTGCCTCATTTCTTCATATTGATACATCCCGTAACCCGCCGCAATGATTCAATGGCTGTGGCGTGGGGCTGCATAGACAAAAGGTCATGAGTTGTATCTCGTGCGCGGTAGTTCATTTTGTAATGCAGCAGAAAACAAGCACTCACGTGGTTCTGGAGTGAGACGGGCCTCAAAGATACCCGGGTGGTCAAAACCATTCCCGAGTCCCCACTTCGGCGTTCTTGGAAACCAAGGTAAGATAGTCCCCACAATCGTTCCATCAATCAATCAATCAATCAATCAATCAATCAATCAATCAATCAATCAATCAATCAATCAATCAATCGATCGATCAATCAATCTATCTATCTATCTATCAATCTATCTATCTATCTATCTATCTATCTATCTATCAATCAATCAACCAATCATTATACGAATTGTGTCACCCTTAAAATGCTTTGCAGCTATGGTTTTCTAAGGTCGTTATTACGCATTTTATCTTCGTTGTGTGTCTTCTAGTGGACCTGATTGTAGGCATCAGTAAATTGATCCTGAACCCAGGCATACCAGTGCTTTCTTGAAGAGTATATAGAACAGTGATTGCACTGCGCTTTTACGCAGTTTACGAAGTTGCAAGCCAACCGAACACATTAACGCATATTTGTGTCCTGTGCGAAGCCTGTACTCACTCTTGCTCAAAACCTTTTTGCCCCATTACACGGGCCCATTTCTGCACAGGGCCTGCATCACCTGAGTGGAAACCTGGAGGCATGTAAATTTATTGCAAATGCCAAAGAAGTGTTTGCGAAAAGCTCATTTTATAATTGAGCAAAAATGAAACCGGACGAGGCAATTTGAAAGACGAAGTCGAACGAAATATTAATTTAATGAAAAGCTGATAATAATTTCGCTGCATGTACTACTAAGTTTGCGAAGCGAAGTGTGTGTGCCCACAGAAGTAATGAAAATAACCTATATGTTTGTCAGGAACTTGTTTAATGACCTAGCTTGTTGTAAAATAGTTGCGCTTTATTTGTCTCTGCGAAGACAGCGATGATTCATTAAACGCAAGTGAAAGAAAGAGTGCCAGCGAGCTAACGTCCATACATATTTGCTAAAATAGAAACACAAAACGTACAGGGGATAGTTAGCGGTAAGTCGAGTCCTTTCCCGCTTACTATTTTTTTTTGCAGTTGCAGCACTTATGCGAACAGCACCCGCAAATCATTATTAGCGGGGAGTACGGCATTGCAAATGTTTTAACAGACGGCCTGTGCGGTGGTTTAACGCGAAGGCGATTTTTTTAAGCATACGCATAAAACTTTCCAGAACTTCTGAACATTCTAATATTTTAAATATCGGTAAAAGAAAAGTGTATAAAGAGTTGCTGCAAAATTTTTGCGTTATTTGTGTCTACCACCTTATTCCTCCGAATAGCAGGCACAACCGTTCGGGCAGATCAGAATAAAAGGAACACGCTATAGTCCCGATCTCATCAGCCCTGAAACGGCGTATTTTATTCAATTACTAAATACCTCCATACCATTTTTAATATTCGTGTCACTGTGCTCGTTTCATGGCAACTAAAACGTTTCAGTAGAAGCAAATGACGAAGCTAAGATGGGCGTGCAGCATAATGTACGACCATGACGACACAGACGGCCTTGACCTGAGCTGCATAGATACTAGTGCCAGACACCTCTCCAGTCCACATAGTAAGAAAGACCAAGGTGAAACTTTTTCATCGCTCACGCCATGGTAGCATGAAGCCCACTTGGTGGACCTGTGTCGGAAACTAATACGTGTTATCTAGGGGATCCTGGCGAAGTGCATTACAACACGTTTCTTCAGTTTCCAGCCTACATATCGTGCGCCTATAAAAGTCCTCCGTGCGGCGCACTAGCAGCGGTAAATGGGGACAGGTGTGTCGCCTGTTGATGTTGTCATCTGGTTGCAAAAGGTATATCTATGACACAGAGTGGGAAATTTATTTACTGTCGTTGTCGTGGTGAACACCTTTCTTGCGGCTAGCGCAAAGCTGCGCGTGGGTTTTAGTAAAATTCGGTCGTCGTGGGCATAATCAAGTACTCTAAAGGCAGGGATTGTTGTGAACAGAATTATAATTTGGGCGATCATTATTATTGTTGCGTGCGGAAACACAGACACCTGAAAAACGTTTTTCCTCACTTTTTGCTTCAATGTAAAAGCTTATATTCCTAATGAAATTTCTCCCCAACCATACCTGCACTGTCTATATCACAAAAACTGGAAGTAATGGTATCAGGCTAAAGGAAGTGATAAGCTAGCTCTAACATATGAAGGTGTCCATCTATTCTTAAGCAGAACGCCGACACTACAGTGCCGTCTTAAGGAGTAATTTTGAGCCGCACTGCATACTGCGTTATCCTACCTGCGGCAGTGCAGGTCTTCCTCTATGCTACCACTGGGAGGGTCGACCTTTGGGAATTCACAATCGTCCAAGAGCTGGTCGAATCTCATGGCATAGGCCAGCTGAATGAATATCGGTTGTCATAATGGAAGCACGTTGTGCCGTGACTCCTACCTTGACTAATTTCCCAATTGAGGCTCTATTAAACACGCGACATGTACGATATTACCCTGCGTCACCGTCTTTTGTGCAACATACATCCAATGAACCACTGGGGGCGGCAAGCGAAAGAGGCACGCGTGAGATCTAACGGCTTCACAAAAACACCAGAACTTCACTATTTGGACGCCAGTCATAATTAGGCGTATGAGGTAACCATCATTCATTGAAGCAGTTCCCTGAAAGTTAACTCCCTTTTGGTCCGCACCGAGGTGACGCACAACACTCGAAAGGGATGGCCAGGGTGCAGAAACTGTTCGCGCTCATGCCATCCTTCCTGTCCCGGCTGTTCCTCCTATCAATCGATCCCAAATTTTTATTGGGAATGCAGCTCCCCCACAATCTTTTCTCCATCCCTGGCCTCCATCAGTGCCTGTAAGTTCTGGCAATCTCCCAATGGCGGCAGTGAACAACCAGGCTTCTAATGAAGCTGTCTATGGACATGTTCAAGAACACTGGCCATTCAAAGATTCAGCAGTACTTCGAACATTCTGCACGAACATTCTGCAGTACTACCTAGACCCGCTGAAGTGAAGACTGAAACTGGGACCTGTACCTAGGTCCTACGGAAAATAACTTTTTTTTCTCTCTCTCTTCCTGCAATACATTGGTCATCAGCCCCTACACTTATCTACGATTCAAAAACAGCCATTTACAATTTTGTCAGTTATTGCTAATCGCTGCGCCGTAAACATTCTCCCTCGAAATTCGCGCTGTCTATAACTTACCTCTTCTTCTGCTCACCAACTCGTCTTAAAGTACGAGTTAGCGATTCCTTCTGGAAAAGAGCTCTAGTTCTTCAGGCTCCAGCATACCCACTGGCTCGGTGGAAGATCAGCTACGGATTGCCTACCGATCAAGCTCGATAAAATGATGTATTTCCGCCGCTGCGTCTGCTTATCCACCCGCTGATGTCAGTTTTAACAATGTTGAATAAAGCACACGGCGCCTATTGCTGATAATTGACACTCAGCATCCTGTGTCAGAGTGGTTTTTTGTAATCCTCCCTTGTTTATTTCGCCCGAACTGCCCCAATTGTGGCATTTTTTTACACTATGCCACAACATGTCGCCTTCTTCAAGTGATTCCCTCCCTCTATAACCTTCTGCAAACACCGTTCTAGGACGCTGGGCACCTGCAATCTGAAGTTCAAAGATCTCTTGATAAATGGGCCATGGTATTTCTCGCCAGGGCAATGCGCGGCCACCACAGCTCCGCAACAAAGCCTAACTTAGTAGGTGTATTTATTTCTGTCTCGCCCTGTAGTTCTCTGAAATTACGAATATAAATGGAGTGCATTGATGCTTCGATGTTGTGCCCCATAGAAGTAGCCCTTTAGCGAGAGTTGCCGTTGCCATGAAATCCGAGGAATATGTGCAATCCCACCAGGTGCACAGTTATTTTCCCCATGCTCCGCAAAAAAAATCACTCAAAGTTGCCGTGTTTTTGTAGACTGTGTGATTATAGCAAATGGTCTTTCCACGTGCTAAAGTTGATACGTCACATTCATGCATAAAAATGCAAAAGCAATAAGGCGATCATTAAGATCTATTAGAATGAAAATTTCAATCAGCGAGAAGCCGCTTAACGTTGTCTGCCAAGCATGGTCTTCTCGTTTATGCAATGGACTACATCGCGGCGAAAAAAGGAAGGGTACGACGGATCACTTTCAAGGGGCATTTACCGACTAGAGCGTAATCGTGGCTTCGGAAGTCAACATTTACGATGAAGATAATTTAACAAGTCAAAAGGATAAGGCTCCTTACCGGCTTGCCGTTGCACCTTTGGGAGCGCAAATTGCTGGGAATTTTAACTGGAATCGAGAGATAATTACGCCTACACAATTTGGTGGGTTAAAACTCTCACTTTTGTAAATAAAACTGATATAATCAGTGTTGATTCAGTGTACGTGTCTTCTAGTGGGGATTAAAGCAATCATCGTTTTAAGTACATCTTTTTGTAATGCTGTCCCCTGCTACTACTTACCACCGTCATTTTCACACGTTTCACGCCACTGTGCTCAGCAATATGAAAAACGAAGCGTAGAACGCACGAAGATAAGGAATATAAAGTCATTGTTCACAACGCTGGGGGAACCGTTAGGCCGTGACAAAGCTCTAAGATTGGGGTTGGGCTTACGTCAGGGTGGCGTTCGCACTGATTTACGACCTCTGTCTGAGCATAGCAGTGTGATAACCGCTTTCAGTGGACGCAGCATGCCAGCTTTATTAGCCTATGGTAAGCCAGTATCAAGTTTCCCATCCGTATAAAAAAAGCGCCGTAATCAGGGGTATCCTTACTGCTTTTATAGTTACTTGTACCAGTACGTTATTATAATTACTACTGTAGGCCTCAGTTCGTGCACCTAATGCCACCTTCTCGGCCGAAGGTTGCAGAGTATTTATAAGCTTCATATTTAGCTGGAGACATCTCACGCGATGTGGTATGAATACGTACGTCTTTAGCATTTCGTCGGTTTACGTCGCATTCCCATCGACACCAAATTTTATGTTCGCTCAGGTGAAACCGTTCAGTTTTAGTCTGCTCAGGAATTTCAACCAACAAAGTCAAGTATCGTTCTGCATGGTATTTTACACTGCAGTTAGGGGCTCAATTCACAGCTTATGTGCCGTTCACAAACAAAACCAGAAATAACATTTTTCAAAACCAAACAAATCGGTCCAATATACGAAACTTTAGTTCAGTGTGTTTATATTCGTATTCAACAGAACAATACAGTTACTATAAATACAACTGTCATTATAAATCCATAAATTGGGATCGGGTTCACCCGTATTGCAAAAACGTAAGAAAGGGAAGTAAACATTTTTGTATTTTAAGATTTTTGCACGCGATCTAACGTGATTTTCACGCGAATAAGAAAAATATCCGTCAGCTTGTTTACAAGAAAAGTAACGAGTTATAGTAAAAACAGCTAGTAAAACACCAAACTGGTAAAGAGCCAACATGTGCGTATATTGATGCTGTAAATGACATCTCTTCTCTTCAATTCTACAAAACACTAGGTTTTTTTAAAAATTGCACACTATGGGACTGGTCCCCGAATGGGGAGATAACTTGTTTTAGGGGTAGAAGTGCAGTCGCATATGCATCTATTTGTAGAGTCATCCATCCTCGCTGTTGTGGGGTTTCCTGGTGTGGGAGGAATTGTGGTAGATGTCGTTGTAATTGGTGGTGCAAAAGTTTTAGTAGGCATTACACAGGAGCCTTGAATGCAGACCTGTCAGAAAGCAAAATATGAACAAATACATTCTGTTGTAATATCTTATACCTACCAACCCTGTACAGGGTAAAGCACGTAAAAGAGAGTAAAACCCGGCTACCGCTCACGTACACCCACATACACGATTACTCTGCAAAAACGCGGACCCGGCCCCATCGTTTAGATACGCTCATGCACAAAGCGACAAATGCACACAGGAGCACGCACGCGCCTAAAGGCGCACACAGGCACACACCAAAAACAAATATTACGGGTGTGGTGGCGACGGGAGGAAGGCGTGGTTAGCCCGAAGTAGGAAAGCCTCGGTAAAATCAACAATATCAAGGATATTGCGACGTTAGGTCGAGCTTTCAGCATTTTCGAGGCTAACGCGGCTGCCTATATTTCCGCAATTGTACAACATTTCCAGAGAGTGTAAAGATAAGAAAAAAGAGGAAGAGACATTGGAGAGACCTAAATGTAACAGAAAGAAGAAAAGTCGAAGGCGTATTCTAGTGGATTGGAGAGACAGTAAAAGGTGTTTTTTTGTAACGGCTGCAACTGAAGTCCTTAAAATTTTCGCTCTCCCTTTTCTTTTGATAAAAGAGACAGAGAGAGAGAGAGAAAAATAACTTCATTGTCCTTAGGATCTAGGTACAGGTACTAATGGAACAAAACCGAGCGCATTGCGTGATTTCTGAAATGTGTCACTCTGTGCCAGAGAATGAACCAGCAGTAGCCAATATTCGGAGTATTCACTCTGTTGTTTTTTTTTGGAGGGGCAGGGGAGCTTTGGTAAGAGAGGTGAGGAGACGTCCAATATAAATCGCGGGCGTATAGCTGAAATAAAAACATTAGAGGCATAAAATGATTGTGTGAACGAGGAACTTCGAAAGAACACCCAGTTCGTTACGCAACATAAAAAGGCAAAAACCAAGGGAATAGAAAAAAGAAGAAAAGAACGAAACGGTTTAAGCTGCTATGTGGTTCCCGCAGCGCCATGAGGCTGCACAAAAAAGTTTTACACGTATGCGGCAATTTTCATAACCTGCTTTTCTCAATACGCGCAGTGCCATGAACCTGCTCGGGTTGACGACAATAAACTATTTCTTTCAAGTGTGCCTTGGTGCTCCTTTAAAACACTGTAATCGTGTCTTATTAAAATACGAGGTACTTTCTGCGTTGTTCCCGCTCTAGTTTTGTCCCAAATACAATTTATATGGCTGTAACACATTGCTTATGAAAATATTTAGTTGAATGTATTGCATGTTTTGAACGAGGCAAGTGCGATAGTGAATTTCGTTGGGCCTGTGGTTAATAAAGCCCACCTTCAAGGATTCAATCAGCTGAGCTGTGTACGAGTGAGCTTGGTCCAGTGGCATCGGCAAAATACAAGAAGGAACCTGCGCCGTTTGTAAAGGGTGAACAGACGCAGGTGAGGTAATAGAAAAGTGAAGCTAAGTTTTGTGCGGCTCGAGTGTGAGCACAAGGGCATATGTGTATTCGCAGTTTTAAAAATGTCGTTCTTTCTTGGGCTAAAAACCACAACATTATTGGCAGCTTGCACTAGTCGTGCAAGGCTATAGAAAAAGCGGTGCCGGGGGTCGGCGTTGTTTCTTTCCCCTGGTCTCTGCTGTCAGTGTTGGGGATTTTTCGGAACGACCTTCTAATGTCACTCTAAACGTGGCCGCACCCCCCGAACACCTAGGCTTACCTAGAGAGGACGTGGCAAAGTCTAACAATACTTAGCCATAGTTAGCATAACCTAGCAAAACGGAGCAAACCGAAAAGAAGCTGGGTCATCCCCACCTCCGCTGTTCCTCTAGTCTTGAACGGCTGGAGCAAGCTGTGTCATTTTTATGCATGTGCTTTATATTTCGTTCTACACACATTTTAATCAACGAAAGGGATCAGCTTCGGGGAGTCACACTTCACGTAGCCGCGAGTTTTCGGAGATTGCTGTTTTTGGGATCTGCGCGCACAGTTTGTTGCATTGCCGTACAGACAAAACATCTTGGTTTCAGGCGCAGCCTTCCTTCAATATGAGGCGATGATTAATGTATTCTCGACATTACGACAGTGTTCGTGACGTTCCGGGTTCGTCGGTAGACCACAAACGGTGCGTAGGGAAACGCCAGTGGGAAAGGTTTATTTTGCACGAGAGTATCGCAGTGCCGCCTCCAGATCAAAACTTTCGTGCTCCAAGTTTGGCATAAGCTTGTGCGTTGGAGGTTTGCGTAGGGGGTGGTGGACGGATTGGCAAAAGGTCACCACTGTTACGTCTTCGGGCTTTTTGTATGGCTTCATATTTTACACTCGGTCCGTATTTGTTTTGTCATCATGAATTTTATTGTTTCGGCCTCAGTAGTGAATTAGTCCTCTTTCCAGGAGATTTACTTTACGTGGTAGGCCTGCCTACAGAAATCCAATCCTTAGAGGGCGTGGGTGGTCGGTTTTGTAATAAACATATTGCTAGATTTGTGAAGAGATCACCGTTTTTTTATTTTTATTACATCTGGAAAGTTTTTTTAAGCTTTCGATAGGTTTGAGTAAAAATTTCGTTCCTCTGTACACGAATGTAGGAGTCAATATTATTCATGGGCTTTGGGTGTTGGGCTTTGACCCCACAAGAACACTGCTTTACTGTCTCCTACAAATATGGTTGTACACACCAAGTGCCGCACTGCTTGTCCCGCCATCCCGTCGATCCACCTGGTTACTCTGCCCACAACTCCGATGCCGGCGTCCGGGCTATTTTTGAATTGATTCATATTGAGGATGAACCAGCGTCGTGAAAACACCTAACGGGCGATTATAGACAATCTGCGCTCATCGGCACACGAACCTTCGCTGAAGGCGTACCTACTACAAGATGGGGCGCTTTACCGCCTCAACTTTTGCCCTGACGGCCCTGTTTGGTCCTGGTTGTTACAGAACCGCTTCGACGGTTCGTGCTTTATCAACTGCACGATGCACCTAAGGCAGGCCATCTAGGTCTGACATGCACCTATGACCGTGTCAGGCGGCGCTTCTTGTGGCCTGGCTTATATAGGGCGGTTCGACGCTACGTAAGCTTATGACGCCTGCCAACGACGGAAAAGGTTAACAACGGCACCGGCTGGTACCTTACAGTCCCTCGACGTGCCGAGCGAACCGTTCTACCTTGTAGGGATTGACCTCCTTGCTCCCTTCCCTTTCGTAAGGTCCGCGAACAAGTGGATTGCCGTGGCAACAAACTTTGCTACCCGTTTTGCTATTGCCAGGGAGCTACCTACAAGTTGTGCGACTGATGTCGCTGACTTCCTGCTCCACGACGTCGTTTTACACCACGGCGCTCCAAGTTAACTTCTCACCGACCGGGGACGATACTTTTTGTCCAAAGTGGTCGCTGATCTCCTTCGTATGAGTTCCACGATCCACAAGCTCACCACTTCTTACCCTCCCCAAACCAATGGACTTACAGAGCGTTTTAACCGCACCCTTACGGCCATGCAGTCTATGTATGTTTTGCGGATCACAAAAAGTTGGACTTGACCTTGCCGTACGTGACTTTTGTGTACAACGCCTCGCGACACGATACGGCCGGGTTTTCACCCTTTTATCTCCTCTATGGACGTGAGCCCACTTTGACGCTTGACACATTGATTCCCTCATCGATCACTCCACCGACCGAATAGGCCTTCGAAGCTATTTCTCGAGCAATTCTAGCCCGTGAGGTCGCCCGCGCCCGTCTTGAGGCCTCACAGGTTTAGCCGAAAACGCGTTATGACCTTAAGCACCACAAAGTCTATTATCCTACTGGAACGCTCGTATTGGTATGGTCTCCTTCTTGCCGCGTGTAACTCTCTGAAAATTTTCTTTCGCCTTATCATGGCCCTTACAAGGTCCTCCAGTAGATCACCGATGTCACGTATGAGATCAGTCCTGTTGCAGCACCCACATTGTCTTCCACGCCGAAGACCGACATCGTGCATGTCGGTCTTCCTACATGCGTGATGCCCTACAAATCTTCCGGCTTGGATGCAACACCTTAGTCAGCACCGAGAAGGCGCTTTCCCGGCCGGGGGGCTATGCGACGAGGATGTTGGGCTATGTACTGAGCAGACGGGTATGCGTCGCTGTCTGTGCTGGAGAGAGGGACTTATGAGAGCTGAGCAGCTTGAAGAGGAAGTCGATGACGATGGGTCTCGACTTGGTTGGTGCGCGAATCTGGACACTCTGCTATGGCGTCCCACTGGTAAATACTTTGGTGAATACAATACATTCCCCGTAACAATATAAACGAACTCATCATTCGTGTAGGCCCTAACAAAAAGTCTATCTTGGATATAGCTCTTATACAGCAGGGGCATTAACGTGATGGAAACACTCATCACAAAAGATTGGCGTACCTTAGCGGCATCGTGCTTTTATGGGGTTTCTGAAACGCCTTATTTATAAAAAACAGTTCTTTGCGGAGTATTGTTATTCTTACAGTTTTATGACTGTTTGGAGCATTTGAGTGCTTCTTAGGCGAGTTCATGTGAGCTAACACGGCTATTCTGTCGTCATAAGAATGTTTGTGTACAGGAAGAATGCGTTAAAGAATGCTACGTAACAAAAATTACAGCTGCTTTAACATTTACGCTTTGTTGCCGACTGTTTTGGCGCCACTTTCTGTGACGCGCGTTTTTTTCAACTTCATTCCTAACAGCGAAACATGCATTATTATTCGTGCATTAGTAGTAAACATGCAAAAACAGTCCAAACAACTTCTTACCCCTGATAAGGTGTTCTCAAGGGCTGGCTTTGCTGTGTGTACGCACATGCATCTATATCAACTTAGTGTGAGCATTCTTTACCACACTCTCTGCGATGGAAAATACGAATGCACAATTCCTGCACTTCGTCCCCATCTGTACCTACACATCACGACAAGCTCATGCGGCAGCCTTTCGTCACCATCTATGTAAATTATCATCATCATCGTGTTTGGGGGTTCTCTCTGCTCGAACGTTTCAATTACGACGTCATCCGCGAAGAGGTTCAACACACTTTGGACACTTCTCTGCTATCCGGGGCACCCCGCGAGCCACAGGCGACGACCTACTCTATGGCTGTTCGTCGACCCCGCCCTGTTTCAGCCCGTCTGCAAGAAGGTCCGCCGTACCACCGGCCACTCTCGCCGCCGTCCCTACTGTCGCCGCCATCAACCGTACCGCCATCCACAGCCCAAAACCAGACGCCCAGAAAGACCGACATTTGGCGAACCGCCGATAATCGTCCGCTGTGCTACCACTGCGGAGAGGCTGATCACATCTATCGTCGTTGCCCATGCAAGACACTTGGACTGCATGGTTTCTCCTTCGACGCACCTTGCCCTCTCTCTGGTCAACGACCACGTGAGATCGACGACTACCTTTCTGAAACCAGAGGTGGCACAGCCCGTTTCAACCGTTCGCCGCCGCCCTACCCATACCAATCGCCGAGCCGCCGTAGCAATGCGGACTTCTCACGTGGAAGGTCCCCCAGCCCATTAAAGGAACTAAAAGCCGCAACTTCGGGGTTCGGGGGTACAGTTGCACAACGATGGAAAAATGAAAACCCTACAGTCTCGCAGCGATTTGCTGAAGACAGTGATTCAGGACATCCCCTCATCCCGACGACCCGACCTAACCCTGACGAATCTCCCGAACACGACGACAGCCACATGGCGCGACGCGTACCTGACATGACCGAATATTCCGCTGAGAATACGACAACAACGACGGCGCACAGTGCACGACCGTGAACACGCACAAGCCGAGATGCGACACCCCGGCGCACCTGGAACTCCAGGAAGGCGAACGTAAGACTTGGGACGAAGTGCTCTCATATGTCACGTTTGCGTACAACACAGCTATCCGGGAAACTGCGCAGATGACGCCGTTCGAGCTTGTCTACGCAAGACTGTCGAATACGATGCCTAACTAATTGGGAAGCCTCTGCGACGGTATTTCGGATCCTACCAGATTCTACGACGTGTCGGCTAACTTACCTACGAGGTGATTCCCGATGGTGATTACGGAACATCTCGACGACGCACGCGGGCCGAATTCGTCCGTCTACATGGTTTGCTTGCAAACCTACTATGCAAGATGACGGACTTTTTTGTTGTTGTTTGGACGTTCTTATATTTTAGTATCGGGTCGATGCACTTTAGGGGGGGGTAATGCCGCAAACCATGTATAAGTTTATTGTTTGTTTTTGCTGCCTGGCCATGCTCGGCTGTGTTATCTGGTTCCCGAGCGAAGCACGTCCTTTATTGTTTATTTTTATGCATCATGGGCTATCACATTAACATAAGAAGACTGTCTCGCCCTAACGTCACTAGCCAAGAATTATCTTCTTTGATCTACAAAGTTTTGGATGTAAATCGACGGTTCCAGAAACACTCGTGCCAAGAGATAAAAGCCTGCAGAGCTGACGCCATGGCATTGGAATCGCGACACCGGTTTACGCACGTGACTTTGTTGATTGCTGTATCGCCACCTTGTATTTTTAGTTGTTAGGGGAGCACACGTTCGCTCCAATAAACTTGTTTTTTTTTTAAGACAACTTCGTCGTCTTTGGCTACGTGACAAAATCGGTAAAGGCCCATGCAGAACATCTTCCCAGAACAGGTTCAATAAAGCAAGAGATAAGTGGAATACATTTACCGAATAATCCATGCTACACTACACAACCATATTACACCTACACGTAGACAAGGCCGCTCAACTTCTCACGGCGCACATCCTCAACGGCACCGAAATGTCCATTACCCATTCCTCTGATGCCCCGCGCATTCAGAGGAGGCCGGGGTGGAATGAGGGCTTTAGGCGTGCGCGAGATGCCCAGAACAAGGCGTTGGATATCCTTCGGCGGTACTTCACGTCGGGCAACCTCCTGTTGTTAAAACGGGCAAAAGCGTTGAGAACGGGGTGCGGTGTAAGGCAAAATGAGACAGTTGGCACTCATTCATAACATCTAATAACTCATGCACTGACGCACACAAAGTCTGGACACGTATACACAAACGCAAAGGATATCAGACACACAGCCTGCCCCTGGTCAGAAAAACAGGAGACACACTAGAAGTCCAAGGAAACACACTCGCACACCACTTCCAACACGTGTCCAGTTCAGCACACTAAACAAACACTTTCATAAACAAACTCTCAGCCGAAAGGTGCTCTGAGTACTTGTAAACCCTCAGCTCCAGGCCCAGGCAACATCACATATACAATCATACAGCGCTTCCACGCAGACACTCTTGTTACACTCCTTCACATTTACCACATGATACGGCTTATGGGGCACATTCGATTGTCTTGGAGGGAGGCCATAGTTGTAGCATTCTTGAATAAGGGAAAGGACCCTTTCAATTCCGGAAGCTATCGACCCATCGCCCTCACAAGCGGCCTGTGCAAGCTTCTCTGGAAGATGATAAACAGAAGACTCGTGTACTTCTTGGAGAACAACGGGCATCTCGAGAGTTGCCAGGCAGGTTCCGGGTGCGGCTACCTACGAACGACCAACTTGTTGCTTTTGAAACAGATATCATAAATGCCTTCGTGCATACACAATTTTGTCATGTGGTGGATTTCGACATCGAGAAACCCTATGACACCGCTTGGTGGTAGAGCATCCTTAGTGACCTGAAGTCAATCGGTGTTTCTGGAACCATGTTGAACATATTTTGTAGTTATATGTTTGAGCGAACCTTTCAAGGGAGAGTTGATTCTGCACTGTCAGAGCTTCCTGTGCAAGAAAATGGTGTGCCACAAGGTGGAGTGTTGAGCTGCGCTCTTTTCATAGGTATTATGAACTCTCTTGGAAAGGTATTGCCCCCTACAATCTCTTATTGTATGCATTCAGATGACGCTCAGATTTACTTTTAAACACGTAATATGTCAATCTGCGAACGTCAAGTTGAGCTAGGCGTCTATAATCTTGCCGGCTGGGCTCACAATAATGGTTTCAATTTTAATCATGCACAGAAGTGCTCTGTTCTGTTCTCCAGGAGTTGTGAGGTCCACCGGGACTCAGAAATCACTCTTAACGGCGTGTCGATTCCTCTCAACAAGCAGCACAAGTTTTGGGGTATTTTATGAGACGAAAAGCTCACATTAATTCCTCATTTCAAACTTCCTGAATGCAAATGCTTAAAAACAATGAACATTCATAAGATCCTCTCACATAAAGCTTATTGGGCCGACAAAATACTCCTGCTGCGCCTTAACACAGGCTTGGTGTGGTCTCGGTTTGACTGCGGCAGTGTCGTGCATTGGCCGGCTGCAAAAACAGCACAGAAAATGATCGACCCAGTACTGCATCTCGGCCTTGTCATCTCATGCGGCGCTTTTCGTACTAGCACTGTCGAAAGTCTGTATATCGATTGCGACAAATGGTGCCTAGGGCATCATAGGGAGTATGTTGACTTGCTGTATGCATGTAAGATATTGTGTCCCACCAACCGTGCTTTTCATCCTATCCTGAACAATTTATCAAATTTACACAACTCGTTTTAAACAGGCCATCCAATTCGTTACCTTTCCCTCAGAGAGTGAGGGAGGAGGCCTCTGCACAGAATGTCCCCCTTTCAGACACGCACCAGACGCCCATGTTTAATTTTATTGCACCAAGGCATCTTTGTCCTATATCATGCGACCTGTCATTCCCGCAACTAGAAAAAATGGGGTAACCAGCTGTGCAATTCTGCACCACTTCCTGTTCCTTCATAAGTACAAGTGCGCAGGATAGTTTAGCGACGCCTCGAAAACTGATTCTGCTGTCTCTTGTGCCGCTCATGAACCAAATTTTAGAGGTAATAATACAATACATTTTCATAGCAGTATTTACACGGCAGAAGTGCATTTCATTTTACTCGTTTCAAATCACATCATCAAACATAAAATTCCCAAGTCCATCGTGTACACAGATTCGCTAAGCATTGTATACGCACTGTCATTAGGAAGGCCGTCTAAAAACTATATTGTAAATGTTCATTTAGAGGATATACCGACTGCATATGCTTCAAATTTAGAAATACTTATGCTGCGTATCAGGTCACTGTAGGATCCTTGGCAATGAGACCGCTGATCAAATGGCTGGTTCTGCTGCTCTTATGACCACAGTTGACATAACAACAGTACCTTACACAGACCTAAAGACACACATCGGACGAAAGCTTCGTATCAAGGGACCTATCCGTAGTACACATACTAAACACATGCAGGGCACTTGACACAACACGATACAAACATTTCCCTGAAATATGCAGACGACACATTCTACTGCACCCACCATACTTTTTAGCCGACGAACCGATGCGTAGTAGTCAGCGCCTTTTTAAGTTTTTAGCCCAAGTAAAGTTCCTGCAGCTCTTTTCATATCACGTGTAATCTTCCTGGCCCTATACACCAGCCATCTCCCTTGTCTTTTCTTATGCGTCACTTTGACTTTTACTCAAACGTTTTAATATTTATGCTCTCATCAACAATTTAGGCTCTTCTCTGGCGCTCTTTGCCCTTCGTGGCCTTGCGTCATTAGGCACCAACCATCATCATCATCATCGTCGTCATTTAGCGCGTGAGACCATGCCATGACGCTGGAATCTGCCAACACTTCTTTGCCAGGTCGGCGCCATGCATCGTTACGAGCCGTCAGCGCTGTCTCCCGGGATTTTCTTACCGTAGGGGCGAAGGTGTGGGAGAGTAGCTCCAGGCTACGCAGGGGTCAGTGCATTCAATGGTTGGGAAAATAAGCTCAAGGTACAAAACGTCGCTTTTTTCCTTTCTAAAGGTATCCGAAGTATGGCATTTGGACCATTACTGATTAGGACAGCTTCACTACACGGCTGCGCCAGATTTTTGGGTCGTTGGCTGCACGTAGCGAAGGCGGGAAGAAAAAACTTGTGGTTTGCCGGCAACGCCAAACAAAACGTGCACTTCATACATTGAAGACGTCGTTGCACTCTGCCGTCACGTTTAGGAGGACATCAACGAGGCTGATCGGGTGCATCCCATACTGAAAGGTATCGAGAAGTTTGAATTCACTGCCCTTGCCCTCCAAAATCCTAGAATTATGTTGGCAGTAACGGCCACTTGCCAGCGCCTAGATGCCCTTCAGTCTTCGCTCATTTAGCCAGAAACACCGATACAACGCTTGGAGATGAACATCTTCGCTCTTTAATACGAGTCAGTTCCCCTCATGTGCAGAAAACTATTTCTACTACAATGAGTCACCAGATCTACGAGCGCTAATCCAAGAGCCGTTGTCTGTGACGAATCAGACACCTCGCGATATTGTTCCATCGTTGACCATGCAGTCCTACAGCGATGTTGACAACCCCCAACCCGCCCACTGGCACAGGATAGCCCTCATCAATACCAGGGTATTGTTCTCCATTCCCTTCCCCTCGTCGGCCACGACCGTGCTACCCCACGTGGTGGCAGACCCATCAACAGCCACCGGCCAATCCACACGTTATTTTTTACTGTGGAATACGTGGTCAAAAAGCCCGAGTTTGCCGCAGGCGCCAGGAGGATTAACGATGTGGCTAAGACATCTACAAGCGCGACGATATTACCCCCACTTCAGATACCGACAACAAGCATACCAGTCTCCAACAAGTCGTTTCCCACCACCTTGTGATTTTGCTGCTGTTCCTAGAAGTACTCGCGAGTCTAACCCCCAATATACGCCCCCGTTCCGCCGTTCTGTTTCACTCCTACGCCCTGTTGTGCACCATAAATAGTTCTCTGATAACTTGGCCATGCAGTTTTTATCCGGGAAATTGCAGCGATCGGGACCACAAAAATTCCACAAGGGAATTCGTCAAACTCATTGTCAGTGTCAGTTGAAGACATATGCGTCAACGCGTTTGTGTACATGGGGCGAGTATCTCGAATATTCATGTTGATTAATGTGAAAGACTACTAGAAGCTAAAAAACTGCCTACCAGAGTCCTCTATTGCATGGAACTAACTAGGCGTCCATACGAGCGTCAGGAGACTGTGCAGTTTGTGTTCGTATTGATGCAGTTCGTCATCAATCCCACTGTGCCATGCTCTACCCGTGCCCTTACTTGCTCATCCTCGACGGGGACTTCCTGTCTTCAAAATCTGCTGTAATTTGTTGCCGCTCGCCCACTATCAGCCTCGCGGACACAGAACGTTCCCTACACCCTGAAACGTGTTCAGTTCATCTGGTGTTGGTTGGAGATGATGTGGTGCGCCAGCGCCAAGAGCGTGTTCATTCGGTATCTGCTGGAACAGCTAATAAAAGTGACATGCTAGCTATCCCTTCTGCCCGTGTCCTTTCTGGAGGTATTGCCGTTTCTATTTGCCTCATCCGATTTTACCGTGGGTGGGTCCTAATTCCTGTACATAACACTACACCAGAACGAATTCTAAGTCTGCAAGGCTTCACTACCGCTTCTGGGTCAGGGAACAAGATCACCGTTCTGCCCTGCAGTTCCGCCGCAGCTCGCCACTGCCCTTTTTGAAAAGCAACCACACAACACTCTTGTCTCGTACTCTCTATCAGTCCGGACCTTACACATGCTAAAACTCGCAGTTTTGGAAGTTTTAAACAAGTATCAGGCCTACATTGGTTCCCGTTCCAAACTTTTGAACCAAACAACAACCACCACGCATCGAATTGAAACAGATAGGGAGACCATTGTTTGCCGCCACCCATACGGTGGTTCTTGTTCTGAAAGAAATTTAATTGAGAAAATGTGGCTCATGTGCCAAAACGCCACATTATTCGCCGTCGTCAATTCCATGGTCCTCTCCAGTCGTATTGGTAGAAAAAAAGGCGGCTCCGTGAGAATTTGCGTTGACTACCGGGCTGTAAAAAAATCCCCGAATGATTTGTATCCAATGCTACGAAAAGATGACACACTAGACTGACCTCAAAGATCCGAATACTTTTCGAACCTGGACCTCTGCTCAGGTTATTAGCAAAGTCCCATGCATGAGTATTCAGCATTGGCCACTCCCGACGGTGTATAAGAATTTCATGCCGTGCCATTAGGGCTCTGCACGGCTTCCGCGAAATTTTGACCGGATGATGGACACTGCGCTGCGAGTACTCAAATGAAACGCTGGATTTTGTTACGTTTACGACATAGCTGTCTTTTCGTCAACGTTTAATGAACATCTAAGGCGTCTCGGTGCAGTCCTAACATGCTTGTCTAAAATGCCGCCTTGCTAGTAAAACAGTCAAGGTGTTCGGTCACGTTACAAGCAAAGAGGGCATACGATCTGACTCCGACAAACTATCTACCGTCCTACACTTTCCTCAACGGCTTCAATTTAAAGAACTTCGGAGTTTCCAGGGGCTAGCATCGCATTTCCGTCGGTTCATTCGTAACTTGCTACCATTGCATCCCCTCTAACAAAATCCTGTAGTCTGGCGCACGTTAAGTCGATTAGAGTGAATGTCAAAATGCTTTTTGGGCGCTTAAATCCACCCTCCCGGTTGGACCTGCGCTCACACATTTCGGCGATACATAGCCTGTCATAATTCACACCGCCGCGAATGGGCATGCAATATGTGCTCTCCGGCTTAATTGCAATTCTCAGCTTGATCAGATCGCTGCTGCTTAATTAAACCGCTCAATCACACCGGCTGGGAGAAATTATAGCATAACTGAAAAAGAGTGTCTTTCTGTCGCCTTGGATATACAAACGTTGCGGTCATACCTGCATGGTCACCACTTCACAGTGGTGAGTGAACACTATGCTCTAAGCTGGCTGTCCTTATTAAAAATTGTCTGTGTGGCAGGACTGCTGCATTCTATGGCTCCAGCTATGTCACTGTACAATAACCTACAAGTCAGGTAAGAAACACCTTGACACCGACGCCCTGGTTCGGTGTTCATTGGCTTCCCCTTTGTCTCTTGGTGTTGCAGAGCTCCCAACCGCAACGCGTTCTCTTGCACCCACTACCTGACATAACGTTGTCGGACTTCACGATTTGGCGTGTTTGCAACGTGCGCACCAGTATTGTGGCCCCATCATTGATCGGTTGACCAGCCGCGTCTAACCTCAAAGCATCAGTGCTCGCCGTAAACGGCAAAATTTGCAGCTACATGAAAGCATACTTCACCGGCAGACTTAAGATCCTAATAAAAACAAGTGGGCCCCTGTCGTCCCACATTCTCTGTGCCAAACCATTATAGACAATTTTGGAAGCGTGTCAAAATGCAGTGACCCCTGAGCGTCTTCAGTTCGAAAAAACGTACAAACGCGTTCATGATAGCACCTTCTGACCTGGCCTCTCGGGTAGTGTGGCTGAATACGTTAGCTCGTGCTCTTCTTGTCAGCACCGTAAGCGACTGATAACTTCACCTTACGTCTTTCGGCAGCCTCTCCCCAGTCATGTTGCGCCCTATAATCCTGTTGGACCTACTTGGACGGGCCTTTGTCTTTGACACATTCGCAATACCGGCAGATTGTTACGCCTCTGGACCACTTCACTGGATACGCGGAAACAGCGCCAGTACGCTCCTTTACAGCTATAGAAGTGGCCAAGTTTGTACTGCATAACTAACTGTTGCGCCACAGAGCCCCACACGTCGTCCTCAGCGATCGCGGCAGAAGTTTCCTCTGCAGCGTCCTCCAAGACCTTTGCCGTGCTTGCGACACCATTCACAAAACACCCTCTTGCTACCACCTCTTCCACCAACCCCCCCCCCCCCCCCCAAAAAAAAGTGGGTTTAACGGAAAGATTTTATCGAACGCTCTCGGACGTGATTTATATGTACGTGAACAGCGAAATTAGGATCTCATTCCCTTATTTGCCGCCTTTGCCTACAATACTGCAGTAAACTGAACTGAATTTTCCTCGTACTTCCTCGCATTTGGCCACTCACCCTCCTCTATATTCGACCCAACCTTCTTGTCTGCACGTGTTTCTTCTGAGACACCACTCGACGAACAGTATGTTTTTGAAGGCTTGCACGCTGCCGCCAGTTACCTCGATCGCCCACCGGAGATAACCAGGAAGTCTACAAAGTTCGCTAAGAGTCGTCCCATCGCCTTGTTCGTTTTTGACCGGGAGAAGAGGGGCTTCTTTGGAATCATGTTTGAATTCCTGGCTTTTGCGAACGTGTCTGCATCGCTTTATGGGTTCCTACCTAATCGTCGAACAAACATCCTGGGTGAATTACCGAGTCACTACAGTGAACCCTTCCCCAGATCGCCGCCGTCAGTGCGCGTCGGACGACTGAAACCGCTCTAGCGCTGTTCCACAGCCTGACTTGCGGCCGGGAGGCCGCTTCCACCAGAGGGGGGAATTTAGAGTGAGCATTCTTTACCCTACACCCGGCGATGCAGAATTCCGGAGGACAATTCCCGCACTTCGCCTTCATCTGTACATACTCATGAGCATGAGACCATGCGGCAGTAATTCTTTATCATCAATGTATAAGATAATCATAAACGTGTGTTTTGGGTTCTTCCTGCAAGAACGTTTCAATAAACGCCTTTCCTGGCCCTTGTATCTCAAAATATGTGGTGGGGATGATGATGATAAAGATGATAATTACGATGATGATGCTAATGATGGTGTGTATGTGTGTTTCTTCAAAATGCAATTCTTCCAGATGTGCTGAACGCAAGGAGGTAGTAGTTATATAAGTTCAAGTCAGGTGGGTAGCTGCCACTACGTAATACAAATCAGCAAAGAAAACGCACACGTACAATAGGGGGTAAAAGCACCGCAAATAACAGAGGGCTTCTCTGAAAACACAGTGTTATATTGCATCGCCTTGTCTACGTTTTTTTAAGGTAGTTTTCAGACAAGGAATGGGTTTACTCTTTTTTATAGTACACACATCATCCTATTATTTACCCGTCAAAATTCCGCATATTGTATTTCCGGACGTACAATAATCGAATCCCACAAACCAACAGGGCAAAAGATACGGATATAGCCGTACATTTCTGATACAAGGGTGGATAAAGGGCGCGTTTTATTTCATTTTACGTATTCTTAGACACAAATCACCTTTCAACTCAAGAATGTAAACGAAAAGTAGAGTGCTCTAATAGTACCAAATAATTTATAACGTTTGTGCATTACAGAGTAAAGTAACAACGACACCGGCTTTTGTTTCTGGACGTTCTTTGTGGAAGTTACCTTAAATATTACTGGCTGGTTATAAAACTTAGGAGTGTCGTCAAATGACATTTAGATTTGCTGTTGAATAAATCTATTGGTCATTGAAATGCCAAACATGGAGTGAATACTTTGATAACAGTTATGGTGACAGCCCTTATTGACTGTAAGGGCCGCCTTTCCAGTGCAATTTATTTATTTCTTATTTTCACAATACCCACAACACCTGAGGTATCAGAGTTTGGGGAGAGGCATTACAATCAAAACAGCATAGACCGATCAGGTTGTATGAGATGCCCAATGGTTCAAACACCACAACACAAAAAATGGAAAAGCCAGTAAAGGACACATATACGTGAAGATGTGTTATTGCAACCGCACAAAATCACACACCACCACACAGAAAATGAAAAAGCCAGTAAAGGACACACATACATGCATATGTATTATTGCAAAAGTACAACAACATCAAAATAAAACATCCTCGTTCTGGGTACTAACAATATTGTGACGTAGGTGGTTCTAGTCACTAGTGGTTTGAGCGAAAAAATATTTTGAACACGACACCTTTTTTTCAATTTGGTCGCACACAGTATATTGTTTGCCGCTGACCGTTCGAACGGGGCAATGTGAGTCTTGCTGAAAAGTAAAACGAAAGTCTTCCTCATAGATTCATAGACCCAAACCTACCACTTTCCTGTCGTTGCTCCGTGTAGGGTTCCTTGCGCACGAGTGGTTCTAGCGTGAACTGCCCTGAATGCGGCCTCGGTTTTTGTAGCTACACGCTCTAGGTAAACTAAGGAAGCATAAAATTCAACACAAAGATGTTTTCAGGAATACTTGAAACAGCGACACATTTCAGCGCCACAAGACAAAACCTCAAAAAGAATAAGATAATCTCCAGCATGCGCCGTTTTGCCGTTCAAAAAGACGATAAATTGGTTAACGGGACGAAAAGATTTATTGAAAAAAAAACGAAACACATCCCGCCGGGTGTTCGCATATATTCTGTCTTTCCCTCCGCCCTAAACGCGATATATATGAACCTCAATCCAACCCCTGTAAGAGGGGACATACTAACAAAGCAGGTACAAATTCAATAATGTTCTTTTCACAGAATATACTTGTTAACATTCTTTGCCCATTTAAATGCGGTGAAAGTTCAGAGGACGTGTTTTTAGCATTGTTGGCAAATATACCACATTTTACATGAAGCCTGGAGGTGGAGCTTTTTTTCGTTTATATGTACTGTAGCTTATTTTGAAAGAGAAATGCAGGTTTTGCTTGAGCTCACCATCCCAACATCGCAAGGAGTATGCTCAAGTGCATCAATGTCCATATAATACGGCACAGGTAAGAGTATTTTTTGCCCATAGTAAAATGTTTCCTGGTATTTTACATAATTGCACCGCACTTTGCACTGCTTTATGACTGGGTTTGCCTAGAACAAAACATATTACTCATAGCATTGTGAAAAAGCAGTAAAAACAAGCTGGACATGCACGGCTTGATGGTGAAAGGGTTTGCGGCTGGGAATATTTTAACGCCTTATGCTTTAAATGCGATTTAATTTCACCACCGTTAAAAATGTTTTGCTGAAACCACCAACGATCACGATGGTATCGCGTGAAATGCAAAACAGTTTTACGAACAAGGTTAAGCTCCCGGAACCTAGCATCAATTAACGGGGTGCTCTAACACATCACAGTGCCAAGGTTTTAGCCTAGTAAGAAAATTCAAACGCGCTTATTAAACACACTTTCGCTTTCATAAACACCATCATCATCAACCTCGTTGTGTGAACGGCAGCACGAAGCTATCTCCAAAAGGTCTCATACCAACCCTGACGAGGATTAGCTGAGTCAATACTTCCACACAAAGTGTCGCAGCTCTTCTCTCCATGGAGTCCTTGCCCTTAACAATTGCTTTCACGGTATTTCGAATTACATGCACAAACTACAGCCTGTTCAACGCAGCCGTACCTTTCTTGTAGGGTTCTTTGCTACTTGTTAGAGCAAAAAGCGTCCAAGAAGCGTAGAGGTGTGTTTCACAAAGTACCAACTTTGTGAAACATAGTCATCGTCCGTGCCACACGATGCAATCGGTCTACCGGACGCGCGTTTCTCCTACTGGTTCTTGTGCTATTCATTCGACTTTGTATTATTTTTAAGAACTTGGCATCGCAGAATACAAGAATGGTCGCTTTCACTTGCCCTGTTTTGTAACAGAGTTAGCAAAAGCAAATAGGAAACTAAATTGGAGACAGTCTATGTCATCATTGTCGGTTGTCTAACTTCGATTGTTAAGATGGTGACGTTGCCATGAAGATGTCTGTGGACGCCGGTGTCCTGTTGCTCTGTGATTCCCTCTTCTTTCGTTAGCCTTACCGGTCTTCCTCACTTGCCATCTAGGTCATCTAAAAGGCAATGCCGCTGTAGGGAAAAACGAGTTACGCGCTCACGTTACAGTCGCAGTCCTGCAGGGCTAAGTAAGCTTTCACACTGTTCCATTGGAATGCCTGTGCCGCGATAAGCAATGCTATACGGGCGGCGTAAATGTAGGTAACATACATTGCAGGTGGCTGTAATGTTGCTCAGACTGCGTCTGCACCTCCCTTCACTGTTTGTCAGCGGTGGTGACAAGAATATAACTGATAATATTGTTCCGTTGCAAGAAGTGCAGCAGGCGAAGTTGGGGCAAAGGCAAACGGAGATTTATTTAGGCGAACTTGTGCCTCTAGAAAGAAAGCCACCAAAAAGACGTGGTCTCACGCGAAGCGCCGATCAGCCAAATCAGCGTTCCAAAGCACGAGCCGTTCCACGAACTCTTCTGCACGCGCCACGTGGAGGAGCCTTTCGTCGTCGTCGTCTTCGTGGCTCCGTCTCATAGCAGACGCACTCGTGACATTTGCCCCCCTCTCTAAAGGGCATCGTCCCGATGCTCAGGGTAGTAGCTACCCGTACAAAATGGTAGAAAATGGGCACAGTCCCGGAGTGTGGCGGCGTGAACGTCGGCTCATCTTGAATAGTAGGGTTTCATGCGCACCACGTGAACGGTTTCAGGCTGAAGTTTACGACGTCCTGCGGGTACAGTGCTGACCGGGATAACTTCATACGTAACGTCACTCAGGCGACGCAGAACTTTGTATGGTCCAAAGTATCGTCTAAGCAGCTTTTCTGAGAGCCCGCGGCGACGAACAGGACTCCACACCCACACATGGTCGCCATGTTGGAAGTCCGCGTGCCTGTGGCGGAGATTGTAGCGGTTGGCGTCATGGCGTTGCTGATTGCTTGTGCGCACGCGAGCAAGTTGCCGTGCCTCTTCCGCTCGCCGTGTAAACTCTTCCATGTCGACATGGTCGTCGCTGTCGGCATGTGGTAGCATAGCGTCCAACATGGTCGACACTTAGAGTAACACTAAGGGTGACATAGAGTAACACTTAGAGTAACACTAGAGTAACTTAGAGTAACACTAAGAGTAACACTAGACACTTAGAGTAACACTTAGAGTAACACTAAGGGCGACCGTAGAGTAACACTAAGGGTGACATTCGGGTCGTCTCCTGTCGCGCCGTGTTGTATCCGAAAGTTACGTACGGCAGAATGGTATCCCAGGTTTTATGCTCGACATCTACATACATGCAGAGCATGTCCGCGATTGTCTTGTTTATGCGCTCGGTCAAACCGTTGGTTTGCGGATGGTATGCGGTTGTCTTCCTACGGGAAGTCCCGCTGAGCGTCATGACAGCTTCCATGAGCTGCGCCGTGAAGGCTGTTCCGCGGTCTGTGATTACGATCGATGGAGCGCCGTGTCTGAGCACGATGTTCTCGAGGAAGAAGTGGGCCACTTCTGCAGCTGTTCCTCGTTGTAAGGGCCTTGTCTCGGCGTAGCCGGTGAGATAGTCGGTTGCAACGACTACGAATTTGTTCCCGGAAGATGAAAGTGGGAAAGGTCCCAAAAGGTCCATTCCAACTTGTTCAAAAGGTTTTTCAGGAATCTGAACTGGTTGAAGCAAACCGGCTGGTCGTCCTGGTGGCGGTTTCCGTCGTTGACAATCACGGCACGTCCGGACATAATGTTTAACGGTGAGGGAAAGCCTTGGCCAATAATATTTCTCCTGGATTCTGGCCAACGTGCGAGTGAAGCCCAGATGACCCGCGGTGGGTTCGTCATGACACGCTTGTAATATTTCATTGCGTAGCGTTGCGGGGACGACTAGGAGGTGAATTTTGCCATTAGGAGTGAAGTTCCTCTTAAAGAGCACATTGTTCCGCAACGAGAAGGATGACAACCCTCTTGTGAAGGCTTTTGGAACACTACTTGTCTGTACCTCCAAAAAGTCGATGAGTGGCCGCAATTCTAGGTCTTCGCGCTGCTTCTGGGACATGGTGGTCGTGTTCACAGCTCCTAAGAACGGAATGTCGTATTCTTCATCGTCTGCAGGCGTTACTGGAGCTCGGGAGAGACAGTCCGCATCGGAGTGCTGTCGCCCAGATTTATAAACGACGGTTATGTCAAATTCTTGGAGCCTCAGGCTCCAGCGCGCGAGGCGGCCCGAAGGGTTTCTAAGGCTCGTCAACCAGCATAGTGAATTATGGTCGCTTACGACTTGAAACGGCCATCCATACAGGTAAGGCCGAAATTTCAACACCGCCCATACAACCGCAAGGCATTCGTTTTCAGTTGCCGAGTAGTTCGACTCCGCATAGGAGAGCGTCCTGCTTGCGAAAGCAAGAACCTTTTCGGCACCATCCTGCTTTTGTACTAAAACAGCTCCTAATCCGATATTGCTTGCGTCCGTGTGGATGCTGGTCGCTGCGTCTTCGTCAAAATGGGCCAAAACCGGCGGTGTTTGCATGCGCTGCTTCAGCTCAATAAATGCTGTTTGCTGTTCCTTGTTCCACACAAATGGGGTATCATCTCGGGTTAGGCGGGTTAAGGGGGCTGCGATGTGGGAAAAGGCTGGAATAAATCGGCGGTAATACGAGCAGAGTCCCAAAAAGCGGCGTACGCCTTTTTTGTCCGTAGGTTTCGGGAAATCGGCGACAGCTGCAATTTTGTCAGGGTCTGGCTGTACTCCTTCGTGGCTAACGACGTGGCCCAAAAAGCGGAGCTTCTCGTAACCGAAATGGCACTTCTCCGGCTTCAGTGTGAGTCCGGCGGAACGTAATGCCTGGAGGACCAAGAAAAGTCTTTCCAAGTGCTCCTCGAAAGTGGCGGAAAAGACAACAACGTCATCGAGGTACACAAGGCACGTTTGCCATTTCAGGCCGGTGAAGACAGTGTCCATGAGCCGTTGAAATGTTGCTGGAGCTGAGCATAAACCAAAAGGGAGAACCTTAATTTCATAAAGTCCATCCGGCGTCACAAATGCAGTTTTCTCCCGGTCCCGCTCATCGACCTCGATCTGCCAGTAGCCACTCCTGAGATCCATTGACGAAACATACCGTGCGTGGCGCAGTCTGTCAAGGGAGTCGTCGATTCGCGGTAGCGGGTAAACATCCTTCTTGGTGACTTGGTTTAGCTTGCGGTAGTCGACACAGAAGCGTAGACTACCATCTTTCTTCCGCACCAGACCAACAGGAGAAGCCCAGGGGCTTTGCGATGGCTCTATGACATCGTCCTCCAGCATTTGTTTTACCTGGTCCCTTATAGCGTCTCGTTCCTTGGGAGAGACACGATACGGGTTTTGGCGAACAGGTCTCCCATCGTCCATGGTAATGATCCGATGCTTCGTAAGGGGCGTTTGTCGTACCTTGGTTGTAGAAGAGAAGCAATCACTAAACTGTTGTAATAGCTCCAGCAGGCATTGTTTCTTCGTGGATGGTAGACCAGGGCATATGTCGAAGACGGAGGGTTCACCGCCACCTGGCGCTGTTTCGGCCTGTAAGGCTAGACATTCTAAGTTTTCTTCAATGTTCTCAAAGCGTGCTACGGCGGTTCCTTTCGAGATTTGCTGGCGTTCGTTGCTGAAGTTGGTTAGAAGTACTTCGGTGCAATTATCATTTAGGTGCACTACTCCTCGCGCGATCGAGATGCCACGGGTAAAAAGAAGGTCACTTGTTGCTTCAGCTATCCCTTCACCACACCAGGAACCCTCGCACTTCACGGAAACCAAGGCGCACGACCTCGGTGGCAAGGCGACGTCTTCATGTACTATACGCAAGGTCGACGAGCATTGTTCGTAATGGAGGTCTCGAGCCGTGACGTCGGTAGAGAATGTCACTTGGCGCTCTGGGATATTAATAAGGGCGTGATATTCTCGCAGAAAGTCCATTCCCAAGATAAGGTCTTTACAACACTGGGGAAGGATGACGAAAGTGCCGACAAAATTCGTCTTACTTATACAGATTCTCGCAGTACACTTGCCCAACGGCGTCATTACATCGCCTCCTGCGGATCGAATCTGTGGCCCAGTCCACGGCGTTTTTACCTTTCTGAGCTTGTCTGCGAGTCCTTGGCTCATTATCGAAAAATCTGCGCCAGTGTCCACCAGAGCAGTTACTTCCTGACCGTCGATTAAAACAGAAAGATCGGCGCTCACCACTTCATCAGCGCATTCTTCCGCCGTACGCCGATCGACCGCCGGCGACATTGGAGGGTCTTCGCAGCTTCCATCGGAAGCAACCTTCCCTCCAGAGGTTGCCGGTTCTAGTTTCCCCGGTGGTGACTTGGAGACCTCCCCCTTGACGCATCCTGAGAGCTTCGACGATTGAACGAAGTGTTCAAGCGAGCTGGCGAGGGCGAGCGTGGTCGCTGTCTCACAGACTGCTCTTGCCTCGCCGCGAGATAGGCGTCGACTTCAGGTGGGCGTTCCCCGAAACGAGGAGGGTGACGAGCGGTGGGTGAAAAACCGGCAAGTCCAATCTCGCGGTACGGACAGCGACGGTACACGTGACCCGCCTCACCGCAGTGGTAGCATAGCGGTGTTTGGTCTGCGGTGCGCCATACGTTGGTGTTGCGGATCGGTGGTTGGAAGATCGGCTCAGTGCGGGACCATGTCCCGGAAGGCGGCTTTTGTTGCGTTGGGAAAGAGGGCCGTGCAGACGACGGACGACCCAGGGCATTCACATAGCTCACTTGTAAACCTTCGTGGCTGTGTTCAGGTGGGACAATCGCTTGACGAATCTCTTCGCGGACGACCTCAGCGATGGTAGCAATGACTGGCTGCGAGGAACTCGTGGTACGCTTCATCAGTTCTTCTTGGACAATGCTCCGGACGAGGTCACGCAGCGAATTTTCGTTGGCTGGTGAAACAATGGCGGCGTGCGCAGAAGTCGCATTGTCCATTCGGTTGTATTGGCGGCAGCGATCCCGCAGCGCTCGTTCGATGGCCGTAGCTTCTTTTATAAACTGCGGCACAGTCTGTGGCGGGTTTCGCCCGAGTCCGGCAAAGAGCTATTCCTTCACGCCGTGCATAAGGTACCGGAGCTTATTCGGCTCGGACATGTCTGGGTCGGCTCGGCGAAAAAGGCGCGCCATGTCCTCAGCGAACATTGCCACACTTTCGTTTGGCTTCTGCACGCGCTATTCAAGGAGAGTCAATGCGTTGTCTCGACGATCTGCGTTCGGGAATGCCTCGCGAATGTCGTGACGGAAGTCGTCCCACGTTCGAAGGCTTGCTTCATGGTTCTCAAACCATATACGGGCGCCGTCTTCTAGCGAGTAGTATACGTTTCTTAGTTTGTGGACGGCATTCCAGAGGTTGCATGAAGCGACTCGTTCGTACTGGTCTAGCCAGTCGTCGACGTCTTCGTACACTTCGCCATGGAAACTGGGTGGCTGCCTAGGTTGTTGGAAAATCACCTGTGAGTTGTTGGACTCCATGGTTTGCGTTTCGCGAGCTTGACGTGCCTGAGCGTTCCCGGGCATGAGGCCGAATTCAGGGGTTAGGCCCAGAAGGCGACGGCTGCTGCGATGGACAGGCGTGTCGATGAGATGAGGACTGACGGGGCTAGATGAGCCGCTGCCGGTAGGACTGCTGGACATACCCCGCACCTCCACAAGTGTTCCGTTGCAAGAAGTGCAGCAGGCGAAGTTGGGGCAAAGGCAAACGGAGATTTATTTAGGCGAACGTGTGCCTCTGGAAAGAAAGCCACCAAAAAGACGTGGTCTCACGCGAAGCGCCGATCAGCCAAATCAGCGTTCTAAAGCACGAGCCGTTCCACGAACTCTTCTACACGCGCCACGTGGAGGAGCCTTTCGTCGTCGTCGTCTTCGTGGCTCCGTCTCATAGCAGACGCACTCGTGACAATATGTATCAAAAATATTCAGCAAATATTTGGGGGAGGTGTGGAAGAACAGGCCCCGTTTCCCATGCAATGCATTCTATTGGTCAAGCTTTGGCGTCCCAAAAGCGACGTAAACTCAAACCCCAAACGTGAAACATTGCGTCTTTAAAACAGGCAATGAAAGATGGTTCACTTACGGCATCAGCTGTAACATTTTGTTCTTCGCTCAGTGAAAGTTGACAATGGGATGTAAGCGACAATAGCATTCCTGGGTATAGGTCTGTTACGTTGTAAACCTGTCTAGAGTTTACCACCCAACAAAGTATTCCACGAAGCCTGAAATTTTTTAAATACACATTTCAATTTTGGCGCTATAATTGAAGTAAAAACAGTAACGTTTCCCAAAGGACATCAAAAGTGAGCCTCACAAATTTACATTGTTTTTTTGTTTTAAGTTACATTGAAAACAAAGTGGCGATTAGGAGACGTAAAACGAATGCATCTTAGTATTTTAAGCGAAGCAAATGAGGTCAAGCAGATTAACAAACAATGCAAGACCGTAAACAACCAAGAAGCACACAAGGTAATTCTAAAAAAGCGTTAAAACTGATGCCCACCAAACAAAAAATAAAGATTGTAGCAACACATATGATGTTGTAGTTGCAATAACACACACTAAAACTTACAAAAGATAAACAGAATACCACTCTTCGCCGATCTTTTTTGGATTCTGAGAAGTGTTTGATGCGCAGTTTGAAAGAACAGGTGTATGGGTACCCAGTAGGCCAGTAGATAACGAATGTTATTTATTTATTACTAATACAAGGACTAATTTCAGATATTTTATGTTCGGAATAAATTTCGCCAGCGTTTGCGAGCGTGGTCGCGGCGTAGACACATGTAGGATGCCAAAAAATTACTTTCGTAAGCGAGTCGTGTTCGATAACGTACAAGGCATTCACAAAAGACTACCTTAAAAATGGCGATCGTACTGTGACACGGGGCGAATATGCTGGTTTTTCATCGCACATACCTTTTGGTGTGTTGAGTTCAACGACAGAATTAATCAGCGCGCTTGGTTTTTTACAGATTAATATATGCTGTTCAGAGCCACTTGATGAACTCGTCGTATTATTTACGCATAGTTTAATGAACAGCGTTGTACGCATGAACGAGTGTTACTGAATTATCTAGGTGGAGGCTACCCGTGAGCGTCCAATGCTTTTTAAACCCTTTGATGAAATTCAGTGTCAGTCTCAGTCGGAAGTGAACCCAGTTTCAGTCGAAAGTCAACTATAATTCTGAGTATTTATTCAACGAAACGGTTTCAATTTTTGTGCTATCAATAAATATAGCTGTCTCAACTCCTCACAACGTAAAATCGGCTGTGTTTAGAATTTTTGTTCGTTTGTTTTCTTTAGCAATTTTCTACTCGATTCCCTCAGTGTAAATAAGTTATGCTGAAGTGCACAAGTGTAATCGAAAGTAATTTTTTTAGAGAAATTACACATTGGTCAGCGGGTAAATGCATTTAAGAGGTAATGATAAAGGCTATTTTGTTAATGTAAAAAAAGACATAGTGATGACTTAGTGCGTAAAAAACGTGTTCCTCTGCTAAGACGAGGGTAAGGAAAGAAACGTAACTAATTATTTTACCGAGGACAACCGTTGCCTAAAAAATTTCAAGCTTGGTGTTACTGACTTTCGCCGTTAGTCATTGATGGGGAACTTGATCATGAGCGTTCGACAAATCTACAAAAAAGGCAGTGGAACAAAGTAACACGTCTTAGACAACCTGGAGATTTGTCTCGAGCCAACAGTGTGTTTTATATAAAAACCTTCCGAAATTTGTAATATTTTTTTAAAAGTTGTTTTTGTTACAACTTGTCTGAAAATTAAATGTTCAAGTAAATAGCATACATTTTGATTTAAGTAATCTAGGCCTATAGCTCTGGTGTTCTGGTCTGACATTAAATTTTAAGAAATCGTAGGTTAATCGAATTTATAAAATCACCCCGCAAGGAACACAAATCTAGTGATTGCTAAAAGATGAACAAAAGCTGGTAAGCACAGTAAACACAAGTATTTTCAGAAGCTCTAATTTAGTGCCATGAAGATCAGGGCTAGTCTTCGAAGCTGGGTGGCTGCTAGCACATGCAGAGACTGTCACTAATTAAAATGGGTGTTAAACTTTAAGCTGTGTTTCGGGGCTGCAGCGCCAAAAAAATGATTGAAAGGCCGCTTAGAAGGCACTATATTGCAACGGCGCGTTCGGCGCATTCTTCCACTTGTAACTTATACTGTCTAGCATCACTTAGTATTCTTTAGCCCTCGGTTAATAACCATGCATAATTAGTTTGGGCCGGGTTATCTAATACTTGGGAGCATACCCTTAAAATGCTTCTGTTTTGAATGATACATTGTTTGTTCAGTTTGTGCTGAAATCTGTTTGTTGCTCTGGCAACCATCAAGATTGCCGGTTCGCGCTTCTTTCTGCTGGCCTTTTTCGGTTTAAAAACAGCTTGGCAGAAACAGTAAACCATGGGTCATTCATTCTGGAACTTATCACAAAAGGCGCTTTAATGTCTTTCCACTTCTCAAAAAGTCTACAGTAGTGTTTTGAATGTACGATACTGAAAATGAGCCTTAAAAACGGTCTAAAAATGTTTTGGCGACATATGGCGGCCAATATTTTCAAATAAGTAAATGTTCTAGTGATCACTTTTTCCAAACATTTTGTTAAAGCGATGAGTGTTAGTGGAGGTATTGTTAGACGCACACATCCTGCTGAGGAGCGCCTGGAGTTGTAGCCACTTCATGGCGTTCATTGGCTCAGAAACACGAATTCTCACTTATATGCAGTGAAATGTCTTCGTTGCAGACACCGGACATACAGGTAGCCACGCAGGAAGCGTCAAAGCACATCTCCACCAGACCCAGCGAAGGCGAAAACCTGTCTTAGCACCATAGTCGGTCTTCAAGATGGTTTTTTTAGGTCGCTGTGTCTGTCTTCAAGATGGTTGTTTGTCGCAAAACTGGTCCTTCTCCAGTGGGTCTGGCTGCCTCATTTTCCCCGGATTACTCTTTGTAATCTTTGTCGCACAAGTTTACTTTAGATAACGAAAGTTTTTGTAGGAGCCGGGGTGATGGTCGTCCGCCACTGCTGCTACCCAGTGTTGTTGCCAAAAAAGAGCAGTTTGATTTTTCAACTTGCAAATAAAATCATGGCAGTGTAGGCCTCGCCGCAATTCTCCCTCTTTCCGTCAACTTCATCAAACCCCGCCAGCCGGCCTGCCCCTGATGCTTCGCTTCTCGGTGGCGTCGGCAAAAATATCTGGTTGCAGGCGTCGTTTGCTGTTGCGATGTTCTAAGGCGCAGCATCATGTAGCTTTCTGCGTTCCGTTTCCGTGTTTTTTATCACTTTGCTTATGAATCTTGTACTCCCCTCACGGCTTGAAAAGCTGATGGAGGAACTGAAGTGGAACTGTGGCGCTTCCACACCACGCCGAATGATCGCACGAAAAGAGAACGACCCCGTCACGGCGCGTACGCGGCGACGACTTGTGACAACCACTGACGTCAAAACTATGTGATCCAGTGACTAAAGAATCGCCTCAACATTTGTTAAAGGGCTCACGTCCATGCCTTCCTAAGCGAATTCCGCATTAATATAGTAATTTGGGCACTCGTTCGCAGCAATGTCAAGCTTGGCCTTGTTGTAGTGATGCCATGCATACGCGTACACCCATAGTAACTATATTTTATTCGGCTATTCCAGACGCTGCTAAACATTTGTAGCCGTAAAAAAGCACCGTGAGCGTTGCAGTATACGCGACTTTTTATACGGTGCGTTGTGAGTTTATTTCCTTCGCTAACCCCCTTCACCCAATCGACTTTCCAGGAACCTTATATGCGACCCTGGGTTTACCATCTCGACAAGCACACCGTCCCTGATATAACAGCGGTTTTGGAGAGAGAGAGAAATACGTGCTTTATTTCAGACCTGTACGAGAGCACTCTTGCTGTCTGCATCCGTGCTGGCCTGTGAAGGTGGTTGGGTCGTCAGGGCGGGCGGGTATTTGGTGGGAGTGTTTGCGGATGTCACCGAACCCACCCTTGGACCCTCGTCTGCATAGACAAACGCGGCGAGAGAGGTCCATAACAAAGTGAGCGTGGTGATGTCCCGCGTTAAACGCAGCACCCAGTCGAAGTAAGACGTCGGGCGAATGGCCTCGGGGAGCGTATGAAGCGTGCGATCACGGAGTAGGGTGTAACAGTGACAGTGCCAGACAAATGTGCAGCCGTTGCAGGCACGCGACACTGCAGACAGAGTCCTTCGGTGGGGTCATTGCCGTAGAATTTGTGGCGAAGCACGGGGGAGAATGCGGTGTTGGTGGCAAGGCGGTGAACCAATGTCTGTGAGACCCGCGGTAGCCAATCCGGCATGAGAGGAACAGGGTGCTGATGCTGTTCGCCGCGGTCTTCCCTATCGTCACGAAGACGCCAGAGTATCTGCCGGCGTCTCTGTTGTGCGATTGCTTTCCTCACAGTGACATCGGGCGAGCTCGCATAGGTGATGGGCAATGCTATCAGCGAGCTTTGTTGTCTAGCAGCAGCTTCCGCCTCGCTGTGAGCCCACTCATTTTCCTCAGTACCCGAATGGGGGGTGCCCATGCAATGGAGGTGGTTATGTTGAGGTAAGAATGTAACTCCAGGAAAATTGCGACCAAGGTGCGGAGGATTCCTGGATATGATGATAATGGTCCGCTCACCCGCCTGCAGATGTTGTATGCGCGGGCCGAATCAGTGAAGAGCAAAAGCTTGTGTGGTGTGTCCCTTGGTTCGAAAGTATTTCTCACCCATTGTGCTGCATAGAGGAGGCCAAGTAAACTGTTGTAAGTTGTGTCGGCGGCGGCAGTACTTGTTAGGAGACCCGCATTAGCGACGCAATGGATGGTGTGAACCCAGGCCACCGCACAAACGTGTACTGGGGTATTTTCGTCCTCCTCACTACTATCATTTCGAAAGTGCACCGAAGTGACCGCCATGCCTGTGTATACGATGGTGTGAGTGACGGGCGATTTGTTCATGACGCTAAAATTGTGCGCCTTGGCAAAGTGGCGCCCTCTTGCTGAATTCCGTGGCAGGCGTCCCATGCCACGAGGAAGTGGCGTGCCATCCGTCAATGGAATGCTCGCAGCCCATGGAGGGGGTGAGAGGGTAAACCAACAGCCACTGTGGGAAATATCACAAGCTCGTCTAAGATGGAACGTCCCGAGTTAATGCTGCTAAGGCGGTCCCTCTGGGCTGACAGGGCTTGCTCGGCTAATTGCGACAGCAAATTCATCCCACCATGCGCATAAAGATCCCTTAGTGGGGTGTATTTCGGCACCGTGGTAACATTCCGTATAGCCTCACGGGTAATCTTCTCTAGTTGCTCTTGCTGGCGGCGGGTAAGGATATTATAGTTGTAAGCATAGAGATTGCGGGAATTGATTATAGCTCCTACGAGCTGCCGCGTCTCCTTCTCTCGCGTACCCCAATGTATACCTGTGACTCGGCGAATGAGATGCAGCAAGGACTTGCACTGCGTGGTCACTTTCTTTACCCATGTCGTTCTTTTACCATCTTGGTCAATGTATGCTCCTAGAACCCCAATAGAAAGTTTCCTGAGTATCTGTTGGCCTGGCATGGAGAGGGAAAAAAGTTCCCGATAGCCACAGTTTTCATGAATGGGCCATTGAGAACCACCACGTATTCAGTTTTTTCAGCAGCCGCAGTCATTCCCATTGTCTGAAGGTAAGTGGTAATGACCTCTAGGCCAAGCTGTAATGTTTCTTTCTGTTCGCCAAGTGCTCCAGTCGGAGCCCAAATGTGGTGATGTCATCAGCGTAGATGGCGAAATTTAATGATGGAATTTCCTCAAGCAACAGAATAGGTGAAAGGACTGCACCCTGGGGTACTCCAACCCTGTTTGGGCAAGATCATTCGATGTATTCTCCCACTTGCACTCTGTAGGTTCGATTGTACAGGAAATTTTTAATGAATGTAAGCATATGTTTTAGCAGAGTACTTCGAAGTTTGAGGCGGCGCCTGCCCCTTTGTACGATTGTGTATTTGATTGTGCTAAAGAAATATTTATTTCTTGCTTTTTCGCTTGATTGCCTGGAGGCCATTTCTCTCTATAAAGGCTCTTCGCCAAATTTTTACATGCTCAGTGCTGCAAATTGCGATATGCGGAGGGTTGGTGTCCGGTCGCGGCGCCATATACCCGATGCTTTTCTAAACCCCCCTCCTTGCCCGCCCCTTCTCACAACACCTCCTCTGGTCTTGTTGTGAACGAAAAAAACCTTTGCTAACTCTATAAAATTCATAGCAGTGCCGCAAAATAAACATTTGGGTATTTCTTCCCCTAAAAGTACAATTGCAATAATCTATATACCAAGCGCATGTATAAATGAGCAAACCGTGCCAATTGCTCAAACGATGCACTGACGTTTGATGGGGTGTTTTCATATTTCAACCAAAAAGATTTGTTTGGGCATAGTAATAACGATACGCAAATCATGCCACTTGAAGGACCGCTCAAAAAACCCCGTACCGAGATGTGAACCGCAAAATTAATGGATGAGCGCGAGGCTTCTGCACAATGCGCCACGACACTTTTTAGTGCCTGCCCTTGGTATTCACGTCACAAACCAAAAAAAAAAGAATTACAAAGTGCGAAACAAAACCAACACGTCACTTGCTATTGTGTTAATGTGAAATAGGCCGAAGTCATGCCACATGTTTCAACACATTCAAACAGCCAGGTGAAGAAGGTTGGACTTTATACACTTCTACATGTCCCTTACACTCTGGCACAACAATTGTCTGCTCGGGCTCACATCAACATCATTAGGGCGAACTGCTATTACCAGATTTCCATATACAATGCAGGGCCAGCAACATCAAGAGATCAAACAGAACGCCGCCACAGTTTCAAACAGCCAAGAACCTGATTCCATGTCCATCCAGCCGAAAATCCTTTTTCGGAGTTTTCTGCAAAACGTCCCACAGGGGCACCCTGTCCGAACAGTCCACGAATGCGGGCTCTACTGTCTCTGGCTTCTTACAAAGCAAGCCGTCAGGGCCACAGAAAACAAACAAACCTTTTTAGATTTATCCAAGCTTTAACTGGTAATACTCTCCCGTGTAATCTCACAAATATTATTTGACATCAGGCTGGCAGGTCACTTTTTTTGCAAGATGACATCAATCTTGTCTTGGCCCTTCTCTGTATCATGATCCATACAAAGGAGTACAGTACACAAAGTCATGCCACGTAAGTCTCTAGACAGTTTTTTTCAGCGCGCGCTGGCCCAAACTCGAAAGAAAACCATGCAAACAAAAATGTTGCTGCAAGTGCAACCTCACATAGATAGCCATGACTGCCACCGTCACAAACACAAGAGGTAACAACGTATTCAGAAAAAATTCCAGCCATGCGCTGTTTACACACGGTGCGGAAAAACAGCATTGCACTACATGCAGAAAAAGAAATCGGTTCACTGCCAGCCACACAAAAAGGTGAGCCCGAGAAAGACCACCAAAGCGCACTCGTAAAAACCGGTTCGTTCGGCTAGTGCACTCCCAGGTGGAACAACATATAAAAAAAGCAAACACCCTGAGCAATCTTTGCACATCATGCAAAATCTGCATCACTAACCACAAAAAATTGGGCCGTTGTGTCGAAATAACGTCAATACAAAATCGAGACCAACGATATGTGTGACATGACAGATTTGTGCTTGATCACAGAAAAATGCCTGGGTGGTTAACGCAACATTTCTTGAAAAATATTTGCGGAGTAAGGTTCCATGAAGCCCCCACCACAGCTAAGCTTCAGCGGCAGCACTGATTCGGCTGTGACTACGATTTCGTCTTGCGGGAATAGTGCTTGCCATGCTTTTGAGTTTTTCTTCACGCTAAATTTTTGGACAATATTGATTGTTTATTACCTGATAAACATTTCGTAACTCCTCTCCTCCTCTCATGTGCGCTTATATTTTCTACCAGCGTTGCTGGTCGCTCACGAATATGAAGTTCGCTACTACGGGAAAGAATTTGTCGCCAAAATGAACGCCGAAACATTTTAAACCGAAATACGCATCGCATTAGCGCTACTGTTTACTTGTATCTACTCCGTAGGCCGTACTTTTTTATTACACTAGAAAATAGCAGAAGAGAGGCGAATTTATTCCGGGGCAGATGTTGTTCGATGACCGTCCGGGCAACCTGTATTGGCGGGATCTTAAGTGAGCGAGCCAGCAACACCACGCGGACTTTCGATCGGCCGATGCGCTCGTGTCGCCTTCGGCGGCCTGTGACAGTACGGTCTGCCAATTCGAAAGTCCGCGTCGCCGTCGTATCGTCATCCTGTCGGCGTACCCAATACGGCTTTACGTGACCCGTGATAACAGAGTAAAGGAGATAAATATGCAGGAACCCAATAGCGTTAAGCGTGCTGCTGGAAGTGCTAATTAACCAACGGCACCGCCTTGATCCATCGGCATTGAGCAGGCGGCCCTTCTCATCATCGGAAGTGTGAGAAAAAGCTGTCCATGTAAAACATTTGTACTGCGTGATGCACGAAAGAGTATGGACGGCGTGAAAGCCGGGAGACGGCGGAGCACAAATACACGCAGCAAAGGAGGGGAACGCGGCAAGAAACTCTGCAACGAATGTGTGAGCTTTCCGCTGCAAGTAAAAATGTTACACTTCTCACAGATGACTTGTTGACTGCTTGTACTTTTAGTGGGCCAAAACGCCTTTCAGGACACCAGTAAGCTCGAAAGCATATGCTTTGTCCTCTATGTACGGGCATGCGTATTTGAAGACTTGTTTCTTCATTTAGTTCTGACAACGCGTGTGATTGACAGCGTGCAATGTATGGCCTTATGATCACCCATTCCAAACATAAGTTGTGTGTTAGTTATGTGCGGTCGATTTGATAGAATGAGGTCAAGTAAGTGAGTACCCTGTGTTGGTTTGCGAACTATTTGAGTTCGGGAGTGCTATGCAATACAGTGAAGCAAGGTCCCACATTTCATCGAAATATTTTGGGGTGCGGCGAAGTTCGTTGACGAATCCAGGCCAGGGTAGTTCATATCACCACCTATTATTTAAAAGTTAGTTGAATCATTTTTGAGATCATGGTTATAATTTCCTTTAAACGGTCGGGAAAATCTGTGCGACCATCCGGAAGATGGTAACAGACGCCTGTAATGCGGGGTGTACGGTAAATGTGAGGACTGGGGTGCTATTCCAATAGAGCCGACATTGAGCGGAACTCGGAAAACACGAGTTCTATCGACGCCAGCGTAACGTATTGATAATATTCCGACGCGAAGTTAAAACGGTTTAAAATGCAATTCATGGTATTTGCTCAATTTTCGGAGGGCTTACCCAGTCCATGGCAGTGCGTTCCACGGAGGCGCGACAAGGGCTTGGCGCATTTTTTACTACTTTCTTTTGCTGCACTGCTACATTGGTGGCTGCGGGGAGCAGGAGTCTGACTAGAGCACTTTAGCGCACTTTATTTTCAGCACAAAGTTGATTGCTTTTTAGTTTCGGCATTATTATGTGCTTTTTGTTTAACATTTTCCGCAATAAGAAGCATTTTCTGTCAATTTCTGCCGTCGGTGCCAGTGAATGCAATCACAAGACTAAGGCCGGCTCGAAAATAGCGAGAGCGGGTGATGGAAGCACGCTCATTTCAAGGTAGTAGCTGCCTGGCCTTATCGACACCCTCCGTCCACTTTTTAAATACGGAAATTCTATAAGAACTTAGTCTGCTTACATAATTTGAAGTCGAAAGTTTGGAGATACCTACCAACAACTGATACATTGTACTTGGGATACTATTAACAACTGGTTATTGTACTGTTGATAATTATAACTGATAAAATGCACTTGCGTCTTTTTTCTCGCTTTTATTTTGCTGTTTCGCATCGAATCTGGCATTACTTTCACTGGCATCGTTTCTGCTATACTTTGTTAACATAAGTTTATTCTCTTTCAGTTCGTAGTCAACTTGTCAACAAGAAGACTGACACGCACCGTAGCATTCTTATAATCGGGGTTCTGTGCGGCTGTTGTGCACCTGTCTTTCTCATGTGCCATCACGTTCGCGTGACATGTGGAACACGTGAGTCTACAACTTTTACTTTTCCACTGCACGTTGTTGGGAATTCTCAATACCGAGCTCATTCGCTACTCAAAGCTTCCAATCGCGGCAAGTCACCCAATGGGACATGTGCTACAACGAAAAGAATAGCAACAACCACAGCTTTTCAAATTTGTTTCCGTTATTTCGCGTCGCTCTTCCCAGCTGTTATTCGGCGAAGCTCTCTACAGTGGTCGGTTTTTTTATAGAATCTATACCTTCGCTCTTCTTCGGAAGTCACGCTGTTTATTTCGTTCTCAACTCTTCCTTTGCCAAGCTTTGTATGATTCGCTTCCTGCCAGATGACATGGACGCTGAACGAAACCCGTTGAAATGCGTAAAGATTGCCTCCAATAACAAACAAAATAGACGCTGTTGATGACATACTGTCCTGCGAGTAAAGTGTTCGAAACAATGTAGTGGCACACATCGCCTCAAGAGAAACCGTCTTTCGCTCAAACGGTAAATGATGCGTATGGTCAACAGCCCCTCATTGGAAAGTTTTGCCAGCAGACGATAACTTAAGCACTTCCAATCGGTCGAAACCTCATTTCCATCGTGCAGTCGTGACTGCACCGTACCCTGTGGCTGCAGACTTATAACCTGGTCGCGGAATAAATGGTCCCGGAACAAATGGTCCCGAAACAAAGGGTGCTAACTTCAAACTAGGAAGAAATGGTCCTACCACTATTGCTCATATGCATGAGCGCCTGTATGAGGGAAAGAGGGGAGTCAATGTGTTTATGTTTTTATGTTTGTATTTGTGCACAATGTATTTTGCATCTGGTAATATAGAACAAACTTGCTAAGGCTGAATTTACTAGAGTGAAATGTGGTATAAAATTTTTTTGTCCTACATGTACATCCTCGCGTGCTTCTTTTGCTCGCCTTTTTTGTTATTCCGAATACCAGGCAAACCAGTTGCCGACATTGTAATCAAAATCAGCGTGTTATGGGGAGCCCTCACCGGGTGTTTCAAGTGAATGCAATAACGGGCTGCCATAGTTTTCTCATGTAGTGGCTCTAAGTGTACTCGCTTAGGGAACATAATTCTTTGCTTGAGATGGACCTCTTTGCCTATTTAGATAAAATTGGTCATGGTGCTGACTGTCGCGACAGCCTGGCATGACCAGTGGCTCAGCGGATGCTAGCGATCAGACGTCGGCATGTCTCGAGACTGTGCCTGTCACCAACCTCGCTTACTAGCGGCGTTCCGCGACCGGTGCGGCTTCCATGAACACCGCCTGACTCACAAACTATCCTTTAAAACGGGAAGGGCGTGTTAAGCATGGCCGTTCGTTAAATAGTTCCGGTGACTGAGAAAACTTCCGAGGAGGAGGGACAGGGCCGAGAACTCAATACGCACGCACCCGTGAAGAGCTTGCTCACATGAAAATTTGGCGCTTCTTTCTGAGGAATGCCTCTACCTATTCTGTAAATCATGGATGGAGCCGCATGTTTCATACGTGAATTTTTTTCTCTCTGTGTTTGCGAGTACCACAGTCATTGGTTGTACCGTGACAAGGCAGACAATTGAAATAACGATATTTTGATAAACCAAAAAGTCGAAAAAAGAAAAAAAACACTACAAATTTTTAATAACGGAAGAGGGAGGGAGAGAGAAGTAGTAAAAACAATATTCGTCTTGAACGTATGAAAAACTTGAAGACAAAAATAAAAAAGGCCGAAGAAAAACGGCGGAAGTATAAAAAAAAAAATTCCCCAAACGGGCCAATCGTGTAATGCCTTACAGTAGAACGAGAATGCATAGTCGGCAGAAATACTGCGCTTAATAGTTACAATAGCGTAAATTCAGATAACCGGTTTAACGGAATCTGAAAAACAAAGAAAACAAAAATTAAAAACAGATAAATAACAAACTGCACTCCAGCAAAATACGACAAATTTGAACAACGAACCCACGTGACTTATAGAATTATTCAGAGGTGCCTGAATAGGTGCCTGGGACCATTTGTTCCGCGACCATTTGTTCTGGCACCATAGGTTCCGGAATAATTTGTTCCTACTTTCGAGTTGGGACTATTTGTTCCGGGACCAGTTGTTCCTACACCCCGGATAAACGCATGGTAGAACCTGCCGCACCCATGCCCGGCTAACCAGCTAAAAAAGGCGAAAAACACGTCTGCAGTAATACTATTGCGCACAAACAGGCTGACGGTCGACTGAGGGCCGTAACTGGTGTGGTCGCTACCAACGCTGCCGTGGAAAGAGTCCATCGCATAAAACCACAGCGCACAACAAACTTGCTCTTAAGCAGTCATTGAGCGAAAGCCGCCTCAATGTCGTCGCAAAGGGGGTCCTGCACCAGGTAGCTGCACAGCCAATGCATAGTACTTTTGAGAGACAAAACGTGGCTTGAATTCCTCCTCCGCTAATGAAAAAAACTCTGTCGGGATAAATATATGCTTCCTACGGCGACCGTGAACATTGACTAACGCTGGAAGAGCCCCCGACAAGGTCGTCACGAGTTCAAATCGGCCGTACAACATCTATCCCGAGTTTCCTCCGAGTTCTCGTGCCAACCACACAAACACAGCTCATTCATGGGCGTGGTGTAGTGAACGAAGGCGCACGCAACCAGGGTGTCCACTTCGGCGGCGGAGTTGAGTCGCAGCCACAAAGTCACTTGCGTTTGATGTTCCGGTAACAAAGCTTAGCAGCAAACAATGAACAATCTCCGCAGGCCACCGCAAATCAAATGCTCCTGCAGTCGTGGAAGGGTTCGGTCCGAATGACAGGAGCGCCCAAGGCGGCGAGATTTTCTCACGGCAGCTGAATTCAAACACAGAAAAAAACGGCTCCAATCTACGCTGTGAAGCTGGTTGGAAAGCAAATCTGTAGGCGAAATCCACAACAATTGGCCATGCGACGTCATTTGAATTCACACACAGCACTGAAAAGAGTGAAACCAGATATTCTGCCTGCATATTCTGCCAGCGTCAGCCACGCAGCGGACGCCATCGCTGTTGCCCGGGCGTGCGTCGGCAGAAATAAAACAGCGAGGAGAGTCATTCGAAGGGCGAGACAGGAAACCTAGCTATCCTGATGTTCTAGCTCAGGGCTATGTTACCGTGCTACACAAGCGCGGCCACCGAAACAATTCGGCATGTGAGCTTAGTGAGTTCCATTTATACCGATTCAAACAGGTAATTTAGTTAGTTTGAGAAACGGGAGAAGTGTGAGGGAAATCTTATCGCTATTTATCTGAACCAGTTGCTCCATTCACCTTTTTTAATACCTGTTAGAACACAAACGAATTGGTATTAACAAAATTACAAACGGAGTCCCATTCATGGCAAGCAGTGCGCAAAAGGAACCGTTTGTTTATAGACCAGATATTTGTATGTGGTCTCTGCATTTCGTTTTCGTGTCCTGGAAACCTACTACCACTTACTTCCCTTGTGGCTGGTTTACCCAGGAGCTGCTGTTGAACAATTTCACCAAGCCGCGCGAAGGAGGCGCGTAATGAACGCGAAGCTGCGCTAAAACAGGCCACAAACGACCGTTACTAAAGTAGACGACAAAGCTGGGTCGCGCCGATGCGCCTAAAGGCGTGAGCGCGCTGGGAACGCTCAGTACTAGACTGTGCTCCGCGAGTGAAAACCGCCGTTGGCTCCGCAGCCTCATTGAGAATATCTTGTCCGGCACGACACAAAAAAACTAATTAATTGATTGGTTGGAGTTTTAACGCGCTGATGCAAAGGAGGCGATGACGCATGTGTTAGAGAAGTTCTCCGGATTAAATTTGACCCCCTGGGGATCTTTAACATGCGCCGAAATCTTGTACATGCCGGCGTTTTTGCTTTTCTCCTCCTTCAGAAAGTCGGCTGCTGCGGCCGGGTACCGAACCCATGAACTCGTGCTCAGCAGGGCAACGCCTTAGCCACTGAAATACCGCGGCGGGTGCCAAGAAAGAACCGTGAGCTGGTAGAAGTAGAAACATTGGCTTTAAAACGCAATCGATGACACAAGACACACCTTCAATATTTTAAAGCATACTCGTAAAATGTTGAAATACGCCCACTGGATTGGATTGAAACAGCCTTTATGGAACAAATCCTGCAGTAGGTAAGAGCAGGTTAGCAGGCCTACCTCAACGTGGCCGCCCTGACAGGCTAAATGTTGAGGGATGTCTGATACTACACCCACAGTGCGCAAGTAAACAAAGACGGTCACGTTTGTCTTTCGGGAAAAGGGCGTGTTTTTTTCGCCACATTGAAGTGCTTCGCTTAATTGGTTTGGGCTTGCTTTGATCTATGCTGGAGCCACCCTCAAGCCACGTAGAAAACATATTTCACCGAACGAACAGAACTACAAGAAAATCGGCGCAGCCTCGCGCTACTTTTACATGCCAGAGCTTTAAGAGAAGGCTGGGGCGAGGCAGGAGATTTAAAAGGAATAGCTGGGTTATTTATTTCACGCAACGGACTGTATATTGCAGCTAGATTCTGGACAGTGCGGCACGCGGATTTTCGCACAAGCCGTGCATTTTAAAGTGAGCCGCCACAACAGGGCTCGCTGATAAGGCCAGCCTGCTCCGCGCGATTTCGCTGGTGTCGCGTTAGGTTTATTAGATGCTGTGTTATGACTACTTTGTTAACTCGAGCCGCTGGAGACTCCGGAACGAGCTATGTCGGGCTTTCTAAAACAGCACCTTTGTTACGGACCATTCGTAAGGGTGAATGGAAGTCTAAAAGAATAGGTCATTTACTGCGATCAGTATACCACACCCTTGAAAGCAGCAACTGTCCTTGAGGAAAATTGGATAGGTCACAGAAACTTGTTATCCCGATTACCTTCTCCTTTGAAAACCACGTTTTTTTTCCCGATATAGATATCGCCAGAATCAAAGGAAGGAATATTGTTAAGGGCATCAGGAAAATGTTTCGAAGATTTGCTCGAAGCAAAAACATTAGGTATTTTTCGAAGCTGCGCAAATCGTTTGCGAAGTGTCTTTGAAGGTTATGATGACTTGTGTCTCAACTTGAACAATTTGGCTCGTAGTTGAATTAATAAAGTACCTTGCGTGATCCATGTGACGGCACGCAATAGATTTCCATTTTGCAAAATGTGTTGGGCTGACGCCTTTGTGGAAATGAAATATTGACGATGATGACAAATTACGTATTTTTGAATGGGAAGCGAACTGCACAAAATTTGGTTATTTCTATATACGAAACGCACACGTGCAAAATGCACACACCAATAAAAATAATAATGGCTGCTTACCTTATGACGTAGTTCATTTGTGCGAGACTACAAGTTGAGAAATGGTGGTGGGAGGGCCCTTTGTTAATGTAGCTCATTATGTGGCCCCAATCCCACGGGCACGCTAAGGAGTCTGGTTTATTTGGATAATTCACGTCACGTGGGGAGCCATCATGAGATGCACCTAGGCTAAAATGGGAATGGAGGGCTATAAGTACGTATGTTGTCTTACATTTCAGTCTTACTAAATAACACTAAAAATTTATATTTGTCCTTTAGAACACGAATAGGTGTTCTTTACCCAAAGTAGCCCAGAAGTCACTGCTGTAATAAGACGGCATTACCTTCCCCAGCAGATGTAGGAGTTAATAATATACCACAGAATATTACTATAATACACCACCGGCACCATTTTATTACACCAGAAAATACAATCCAGACTACATACAGAGTTCAGGTTCTGCAACATTTCATGTTGCTTCTAGTTTCACTTTTTCAAAACTTTTGCTTGTGGAAATATTTTATCAAAACATTTCACGGTGGATATTTCCGATACAAACATTTTTTATTTTTCAGAAAGGGAATAGCTTTCAAACAAACTGACAAGTATCTCGAAACAAACGGAACCACATTGCTCTTACGCTCAGGTTAGATTCACGCCTCTTCATTTTGCGGATTGCGTTTTTTTAGTAACGGATTTACCGAGGCATTTACCGAGGTAAGTTGTGGCCGGAGTTGAAAATGCTCAGGACTTCTCATAGCAGCTGACAAAAAATTCTCCGCATTTCCCCGAGGGGAAGAATGTGAAAGTGCGAATGCACGAGTTGAATTTGCGCGGTTCGCTAATGTTCGCGAAAGAGAGATCACACACACACAAACACACACAACTACAAAGAAAGAAAGATGCATTTATTCACAGACACCTATTTGTGTTGTCGTTGTACGTGATTGCTAGAGCGGAACTCAGCTTTGAAATTTCGTGTCAGTACTCCTTTAAGCAGGTGCATTAGCCCTTCTCAAGCCCGATTCTTGGCCAATCCCCCACGTGGGTATGTGCCATGTCAGCTGCCAGGCAGCGCGCGCCCATCTCCCCCCGTTGCCAAGGAAGACGAGGAGATTCCTGGCAAATCCCCCACGTGGGTATGTGCCATGTCAGCGGCCAAGCAGCGCGCGCCCATCTCCACGTGCGCGGACATCGCCGGTGGACGCAGGTTCAGGGTCGCCTAAAAAGAGCATTGCACTTAAAAAAAGATTATCTTTCACCTGGGCTGATGCATTTTAGCAATCGCTAAAAAGTTGGGAAACACACTGCAAGCCCCCTGACAATTAACATTCAAACATTCATTCTCTGTTGAATATCAAATATTTTAAGCTAGACTATGAATCTCAATATCCGGAATAACAGAACACCTTTCGCGTTATGGTGCTTGGTGATGCGCACAGAAACCTCACACGTTGCTGAATAGGCTGCAAATGTGTCGAAAGAGTGGTTAAGAAGCACAAATAGTTGCTGTCGCTCAAAGAGAACGTTTTTGAAGCTACATGGATTTCGAAGTTCATTTTACGGCAAGAAACCATTTACTCTGTAGAAACCTCGAAACGTTTCTTCGCAATAACGTTTTTACGCTCCCGGTAAGCTTTACGCCCACGAATAGCAATACTGGTTTTATTTTTGGACAGGCGAATTTATTTAAAAAATATATCAGAATGTAAACATTAAAATTACCAGCTGAAGAAAAGCAACGACTGTCACCGTAAGGCAGTTTTTTGGTGACAATGAGGTCAGTTATTTTGGAAATGGCACCAAGGGCAAATGGTTGCTGCAGAATTAATATCATAGAAAAATCAATTTATAGGGCATAGTCGAAACAAGATAACTGTATTACCAGAACCATCGGAACACTCCTTGAAGCCCAACTGTGTTAAAATGCCCTATCAATGACAGATTGCTACGTATTTGAAGATATGTAGGTGTGGCTCACAACTGTTAATCCTAACATAAAGGTTGCGCAATCAGCACTTTCAAACAACTCCTATAAAGTATGTTCGACTTTTTTTGTTTTATACAATATTTGTATCAGGTTCGGACTGTGAACATGAGTTTTAGCAACGTGGCAAAATGTAAAAACGTCGGCAGTTTAACCACACTAATCTGCATTCGTACATAGAATAAAATTTACCCAGTGTAAATGTATTTTGTATTGTGCGCTTTGGTATTCTACCCGATCCGCTGACTTCGTAATTCCCCTCGTCTTCTTCTCCTTATACCCCACCTAACATTTTGACACATATATTTGAAGGAAATTCGTGCATTGACAAGGAAGATGAAATATTCCGAGTTTTTCGTTCACATCTAAGCTGTGTATGGCTGGGATCCATCCGGTAGCCCACGGCGACCAAGCGAGCCTATGCCAACTGTTTTCCACGTATGAAAAACATTATCAAAAGTAAAGGTCCTAGGGCTTCTATATTAGACAAAACTTTATATGCCTAGGAAGCGGTGGATCGTCACTGTATTTTTGTATAAGGGCCTATATTTTCAATTAAAAGCCGTTTTACAGAAATTTGTTTGGGTTGACAGGTGAAGCCAACTATAGCAAATTTTTCTAGGCGTTTTCTGTCAGCTGGTATTGCCACATTGTGGGTTGCACAGTAAAGATTAACCATCTATGAATGGTTATGAGTATAGTTACAGCTCCAATTTTTATTCAACTACAACGCCAGTCACTACTATCCCATATTGTGTAAATAAACCTCCACGCGCAGAGTCAGTCGCGTGCTCTTTGGCGGCGACATGTAAGACGCGCTAAAGACATCATTGTTTATACACTCTAGTTGGTGACGTCAGTCGTTCGTGTAAATATTGCGCTGCTTTCCTGACATGCAACAAAGCAAATCGCCTATATGGCGAAGCCCATAATAGCAATTCAAACCAAAACAACGAAGGCTTTGATTTTATGTAACACAGCGTATATTAATTCCTAAAAATTGAATCTCCAGAACTGGAGTTTGTTACACCAAAATCCGACTTTAAGGTGGTCGGTGTAAGCAGGGTTTTTGTAAGTTGTAATCCCGGCACTATGTGCTCGCCATTGAAACATAGACTTGCACTTAAGGGATATGGTTAGAGTCAAACTTCATACAGTCAACCGAACTGTGCTCTTCTGAACTGCTGTTGGCATTTGCGATCATTGCGTCGTCGTCATCTGCTAGCGCCACCGGCGATAAGCTTACAGCAATTAGGCTTTCATAATAGCCAAGTCGGTGACCCTTGTCTCCTCTAGCCAGGAACGCATGAGAATCGTTGACAATGGTCAATAAGGCTTCTTGTATGAATAGTGGGATGATCGTTACTTTTATCAACGAATTGAACATTTACTTCTCTCTTTTTTCAAAGAGGAACCAGTTTTAATACCTGGCAAGTTGTTTCGCTACTCTAGAGGGCGTTTCATGGCCTGGACTTTACATTCTAGTCGCCACAGCACTGTGAAAAAATGTTTAAGGATGTTATACTACGACAAAGTGCCAGACACACGTGTTGGTGGTAGATACAAAAAGGGGAAAGTCTTGATGAATATTTGCTTGGCCAACTCCAAAATGTCCAGAGAAGCGCTTCGCACTCGTCTATTATGTGTTCTTTTAAATTACTATTCACAAAATGTGGAGCATAGCGTTAGGGTTCTATTTGAGGGGTGAAAGGCAACACATTCACTGAAGTTCAGTTACCTGATGTTCTGAACTCACCCTTTCATCATGAGCTATAATAAAGTGTTATTAGATGACATTTGTTTTTCAGAACGAGCCAAGTTCATTTTAGATGGAATTGAGAAAGACATGGTTTTTCGCTACCAAAATAACGGTGGCACCTACTGAAATAATTTTCGATCATGGTTTAGAAAAGAGGAAAGGATCTTATTGCATCACTGAAATAGAAATATGGTTGTAATACTTCCCTAGGTAGGTATTTGTCAAATTTGCATCTGGCACACATAGACGTGACACGCAGGATTTGGCCCCTTTTAGAATAAAAAGGTGTTTATTGCACAGGTCTTTGGTAGTGATAACCGGTTAAAAAAACTTCCTTGTGCTCTTTTCGAACGAATGTGCATAAAGAAGTAGCATGACTGTCATTTTGTAGCAGCAATTTTTCGCTGCTCTCGAATTGGGGTCACTGCGTGCCAAGACCACGACTAAGTCTGGACAGGAGAGTCTCCTTGTAAAAAACCGCACTGTTCCGGTTTTTCAGCTGCCCTTTCCTTATTTTGGAATCTCGTGCAAACGTCGAGAAATACTTCAACACTTCATGCTGCTGCCACTATGATTCTACCAATTGTTTAAGGATATGACACATTGTATTTGGCCTATTTTCATTATGACAGGTAGCGTACGTGGGCCGTTTTTGAATTTAATAGTCATTTTGAGTTCGTAATTCTCAGTATATCTGGTTAATTTTATTTTGAACGGGTTTTTGTGTCAATGCTCTCTAAACGTGCTGTTTATTACACTCAAATTAGGCGTAGTTTTGGTTTCGGTATTTCGCTCATTTTGAAACAAACTGATCAATAGTTGACTGTAGTGCAATTCATTGTGATAGCACAGCACTGTCTTCAACATCTCACTCACTTGCATGCCTAAAGACGGCCTTACTCACCGCAAATATAATTACACCGTAATAAATACAGAATATTAAGCAACGCTGCAAAAAACAAGAGATGAATGGGTATCTGTCACTGCTGTAAATAAATAACAACCTGTTGTTTTTCGCAGTTCTCCAGTTCACATAGCAGGCGTATTCGTGTCTACAAAAAGACCCGTATCCGTCCTCTGAGAATAGAAAAACTATGAAACCCTAACATTGTGTAAAGGGTATTTGAACAGAAAAACTACATATATCTGATAAACCGGATAATGTTTTTCTACATTTTACTGTGAACTAGGGACAGGGTTTTTCTTGTAGCCTTTCTAACGAATGTTTCATTTTGGGACATTGTTGGCGGCGACGCGCGCCGTGGTCCCCGCACGGATTTAACAAACATTTATACACTAAATATTATGTGACCGGTTTATGGAACAAATTAGAAGCCATTCCAAAAAAAGCTGGGATATATTTGTGGCCTTTTTGCACAGAAGTAGGAAATTCGCAATGCTTTCACACCGGTCGCGTAACTTTTCCGATGTATTATTGTGCTCGTAGACACGTTATCACTTCGTTATGCCTCTAGTTGTACGAATTGAACGTAGTTATTAAGTGAACCTTATTCGGATCTTGAACTTATCAAATCATGCACAGAAGTGCGTTGAATGACATCCTTTTTTTATAAACGCAAAGACCATATTTTGAGTTAGCTATCGCAAAATTTCCTAGCATACAGCTCTATTGCTTAGACGTTCCCTAAAATTTTCCGCTGAGTATGAAAGGAAATATTAGGCATAAATGTTCAGAAAACGACATTGATAACGTACCTATTCACCTTCACGGCATCAACTGTGAAACATAGTACGCCATTTTGAAGCACAAGTTGGAAGCCGTGTTTACGAAGACCCTCAACGAAAACTTTTTTTGAGACACACCAGAAGCTGGAACTTGGCCTCGCATTTGTCGCCTTTGGGGTGAAGATAGCAACAAAACTAAATATTCAGAAACAAGATCTCAGACGTCAAACCATCTGCACAGGTGGGAAAAGGCTGAGATTGAAGATGCGTTTTATGCTATACGTGGGTGTATCCCCGTCGTCCAGTTAGTCAACAAACGTTTGCGGTAAATTGGCGAACCCCAATCCGTCATTCGGCAATGCGGCCGCCGTAGAGAAACGGGACGACCAAAAACAGAACAAAACTGCATTCAGAAAGTAAAAGGGCGTATACATACGAGCAAACATGAAGGGCTTATTTGCTGGAAAAAAGGAACAGCCTCTTGGATCTCCATTTTGGGCGATGTTTATCTTGATATGGTCCGTAATGTGCGACCATACCTTCGCAGGTACGCATATTCTACGAAGCTGCCTCAATATGTGCGCCCTAAGTGAAAGATTGGTAAGCAACCACAGGTACGCATAATCTACGAAGCTGCCGCAATATTTGTGCCCTAAGTGAAAGATTGGTAAACAACCACAAACTGGCATTTTTAATGTGTAAGGGGGTATTCCACCCGAACCGGTGAAGATGGGCATACTTTCCCTGGAAAATAAAAGAGTGCCAGTAGCACTTCTAACGTTTCAGGCCTATCTAATGCTGCAACGCCCCTACTGGTACCAGAGCGGTCAAAAAAAATATAGGACATCCATACACAGAAGCGGCGAACTGAACCGAACATTTTAATGCCTCGTAAAGCACAATCCGTATTCAATCTTTCTAGAAAATTTGAAGTGATGTTATTTACTGGCGGTTATAGAATGTGGCCAGCCAGATCACCGTTAGATTCAATGCGCCCTCTCAATTTCACACTGCTGGAGAAACATGTGTTGAGCCTAGACATGTATAACAGCACCTTTTTACCACGAAACCAATATTACTGATTTAAAGAGAGGAAATAATGCCGCAATTCTGCAGCAAAAACAAATTAGTTGCTTCCTGGAACTTCCCATCTCAAAATTTAAGCAAAATTAAAATCTTGATTTTATTATAACTATGCTCAACTAATCAAAGCCAAAATGTAGTTCCATGCGTAGAGAACAACACGTCACTTTTGCTTTGAATTTTTCTCACTATTTATTCAAACCTACAAAGAACATCCCAAGCTCAGAACCACGCCATGGAAGTTTATGAAAGTCATAAAAGTAGTAACGCTGCATAAAACGTTTGCAGAGTATTAGTCATCTTTGGGATATTTTACATTACACAACTAGCCAACGTTTGAAATGGCAGTGTGCTAATTGTATCAGCCGCAACTCGGCTGATAAGGACGTAAGACTGACACGCTGGCGTTGACAACAGCAAATGAGCAAAAGAAAAACACGCGCCCAGAGTTTTTCTTTCTTTCTTTCTTCTGTATATTTAAAAAAATGTTTACTTAATTACCCGTATTGAAAAAGAAAAGAGCCTAACCACACCCCTATGCCTCCTTTGGCGTTGTAGACTGCCGACCTCTCTTTCTGTATTTCCTGAACGAGCCCCTCATTTCCTTACTATATTATTCTGCGAAAGCCTAGCGAGGGTCTCGGTTCTGGCAGCCTTGATGCCTAGGTAGCATAAGAGGGCTTCCCGCCAGTTACCCGCTCATGACAGGCTGTAGACGCTCGAGTCACGCCCCGGGGGTTGAAAAGAAGGTCCCCTTCTCCCCGTGTAGTCAGAGTGGCGCTGGCTACCACCCTCAAGCGTCAGATACACTTCTAGTAAATATAAATAGCCCAGAAAGTGAAGAAGAACACAGTCGCCCAGATAGCCGAATTGGTAAGGCATTCGACATGTAATCGAAAGGCGTAGGTTCGGTCCCCGCTCTGGGCGCGTGGTTTTCTTTCTTTCTTTCTTCTGTATATATGTATATATATATATATATATAAAAAGAAAGGAAGTCCTCTCCCTGAAACGTCAGTAAACTTATTTTTATTTTCTAAGTCTTTCTCGTTTGTCTCTGTCTCTACTAACCTTATATTTTTTTCGCGCTCTGTGTGAGTTTTTATCTTTTCAGTCTATATATATATATATATATATATATATATATATATTGGGATACTTGTAGTGACTGTATTTTAATTATTTGCATAGTAGGAAAATGTAAAACAAATGGCACAGGAACCACGCACGCCCCACCACATTCATGGCATTCGTGCACGTCGAAAAACACGCAATCTCCCGGGTTCTCCGCAATGTTTTGTTTCCGCTGCTTAGAAAGGGCGCTGTCCTGTTTAAAAATTTCCGTAACAGGCAGCGATATACAAAATTTGTGATTTTTTCCAGGGCTTTGCTTGTTGAGCAGGAGATCAAAACTGTATCTGCATGTAGTAAAACCGAGGCAGATGTTTTATTTATAAAAAAATAGTTTACTGATAACAAGTGGCGGGCGCCAGAACAATTTTACAATACGCAGCAAGAGTGCAGCTCAGTAAGTGTTTGAGTGAGAATTTTTGTACAAACTGTTTAATATTAGTTTCAATAAAAGTGGGGACAATGTATGTAGAAAATGTTAGGCGAAATTCCACATTTTGATTTCTTCGGCGAGTTTTTACGTTGTTGCCGGGAAAGAATAACTAATTGGCCAAATTTGCCAAAACAAGTGATGTGATTATGACTCTTATATTAACAACACAAACATACTGAAAGGATTGTAAAATAGGTAGGTTTACCCCAATGGTAAATGTTTAGTGCACACGTTTTGCACAGTTGTCAGGAAGATTGAAATACTAAGCTACCACCGTTATGAAAACTTTTTGACGCAGGCCACGTTTATTCATAATATAAAACTTTTATGATAGTGTAGACAAGGACATCACTACTACTAAACAGAGCGAGGTATACTTATTACTTCTTCGTGCCCAGGAAAATTTTGCCTAAATATGTCTGCTTAGTCACTTGACGGAAGTAAAGTACTGTGTTTTTATTTAGGGTTTTGTCCGGCTGTATCTTCTTAAAAAGTCTGTTCAGTTTTTACAAGCGTCTTTCTTAACTACACTGATAGGGGGAGGTCTTATTGTACACAGCTTGCGTGTACTAAACCGAGAAGCAGTGCCGTTGTACCAAGGAAACGATGACAGCCGGGCTCTTCCTTTAAGTGATGACTCCAAAGTAATTTCATACTTAGTTGCTTTGAGCAAACCATGTGGTCTTATAGTACTTTTACTACGGGTAGCAGGCGGTATAAATGTAAGAGGTTAAAGGCAGTTCATATTTAAAGTTAGCGCTGTAAAGAAACAATAGTAAAGACTACAAATGCTGGGCAAGCCTTGTCTTTTTCGGTCACATTTATGTTTTTTTTTTCAATACAACACGAAACCACGCGGTTCCACAGAACTAACCTATAATCCCATCATCAAAAAGTGTGTGTTTTTTTTGTCCAAAATCAATTCGCAGCACAAATAAAACGGACGAATTGAACCGCCACAGTTTCTAAAGCAGAATATTCTCAATAAATCATTTCATATTCATAAGTGTGCCGTTGCCCTTGTAGGGACTCAGCCCCTACGTGCGCCCGCGGAGGGTGATTACACTGCAGTGAGTGCCGGACGAACACTGATAGTGGCGTCAGTGCGTCATTGTGCCCGTGCGCGCGTGTGCGATGAACAGTGAGCCGCAACGGACACGTGTAGTGCAACAGAACCCGGAGCATGCGCACAACCAACAGAGTGGCTTAAAAGCGGCGCTCACAGGAGCAGCTGGACAGTGCGCACCGAGGGACACGCGAGAGCAGCTGCGGCCGCGGGCGGCGGCGAGCCACGACCATGACGCCCGGACCGCGAGGAGCAACCAGCGTCCGAGGCGGACGCTCTTCACCCGACGTCGGCACAATTGACTGAAGACGTCGTCGTGAGTGTACAGCACCATGCTGTACCTTTCAGGACAAGCAGGGTTTCAACCACCGCAATGTTTTCTTTACGCGCTTTCGGCGCTTGCTTGCTGTGCTCTCTTTTTGTTGCCTCCCAACCTGCCTTGTTTGTTTTTTCCTGTTTTGGTTTTCCCGGAATAAACCGGTGATTTGTTCTCATGCGGATCGGCGTTACTTCGTCGGGCACGTTCGGGCTCGCGAACCCTTTACGCTCGAAGGGGGATCCTTCACTGGCGCCCAACGTGGTTTCTTTCTTTATTCCTTTTTTTCTTATTGTCTTCGAGCCTTGACTCGCCCCGCGAGCTACACTGCCACCCGCACGTGAGAATGCTTGCAGAACGCTTCAGAACTGTGTATGCTTTGTTCGGGTGGCTAACCTTTTTCACGCAGAAGTCTCCGGCGGATTCGGCGGCACAAAAGACGGCCGTGCCTACTTTGCGAGCATCACTCAGAGACCGGAGAATGCTTCCAACCGTCTACCACAAGCCACCGCTCAACGACGAAGCTGGCGTGGAAAGGAGTAGCCGAAAGCTGCGCAACAAATCCTGTGAGTGACTTCCCACAGAATTTGCGCTTATCGAAGTGTAACCGCTGATTTACTGTGCGCGCCCACTTAGGAGCATTTTTTTCTTTCTGCGCCGGTCAGAGCGGCTGTATTCAAGGCAGTGTTGACAGTATTCTGCAGCTACAACTATGTCGACGGACGAGAATGCTGTTCCCGCGTTAAGCGAAAATGCCTCCGTACGTTTCTCGGATAGTATTGCGCAGACTGATATGCTATCGGACAACACAAAGCCAATTCTTGACTTAATGGCCCAACTGATAGAATCGAAGGCCGAGTTTGAAAAGCAACTGTTGGCGCTTCAGACTAGCAAGCTTAACACTGAGGCATTATTGGATGATCGGCCGCCGCAGGCTCGTCAATGCAACTGTCACTGCAGCGCGTCGTTGCAGTTAAACTTAGCCGTGCCAACGTATACAGGTTTCACCGACAAGAAGTCTGTTTTCGACTTTCTTTATGAATTGACGGACTACCAACAAGCCATGGCAATTTCAGATAGAATGCTGATTAGCAGGATCTTGCCAGTTGCTTTGCGGGCGGAAGCTGGCGCATGGAGACGTCACCAGAAGCCATTCGAGGACATGACGGACTTCAAAGAACGCTTCAAGCTGGAGTTTTTGCCACCTGGGTATGCGTACCGAATCAAAGACGAACTTCGCGCTCGGACACAGGGAGAAGGTGAAAGCCTTCGGGGATATGTGCGTTCTATGCAGGACTTGTACCAGCGGGCTGAACCGGCAGCACCCGAGGAGGAAAAAGTTTTCCGGGTCATCCGACAGTGCCACCCCAGGTTCCAGCCGTACTTGCGGTCCCGGCGGTTCTCAGACTTTGAAGACCTCGCCAAGGAGGCCACAGCCATACAAGCTTCGCTGATGGCCACGGAATCCTACCAACCGCCGCCGCCTAAAGAGGCATGCCTAGAGGCTTCGTGTGCGTACACCTACCGCACACCCCCAGGGATGAACCAGCGGAGGCCCCGAGCGAAGCGAACAACGCAGCGAGGAAGGAAGGCGGCGCTGTTCATGGGCGCGGGGCCGGACAACCGGCAATCGCAGGAGAAAAACCACAAGCGAGCAGCGATCATTCATGGCAAAGGTGGTTGCAGCGGTGACTCACCCCAGCGGTGCGGCGCCACCGTGGGAGATGGCTGCAGCGCTGACTCACCCCAGCGGTGCGGCGCCACCGTGGGAGATGGCCGCAGCGCTGACTCACCCCAGCGGTGCGGCGCCACCGTGGGAGATGGTTGCAGCGCTGACTCACCCCAGCGGTGCGGCGCCCCCGTGGGAGATGGTTGCAGCGCTGACTCACCCCAGCGGTGCGGCGCCCCCGTGGGAGATGGTTGCAGCGCTGACTCACCCCAGCGGTGCGGCGCCCCCGTGGGAGATGGTTTCCAAGCGCCGACTCACCCCGGCGGTGAGGCGCCGTCGGGGGAGCGCCCGTTCAGCCGGAATGCCCAGAGGCAAGTACCTCACAGTTGGGAGACATTTCCTAACCATCGAAAATCCATCTGTGCAGACATCAGCAAGGAATTCGTGTCCAAATCACCTGAGTCGAGCAACAAGGAAAGGCGGCAAGCGGCTTTCCACCAGACCGTGTACTCAAGCTCTACGAGCTCGGAGGCGCCACCTTGCCTGGACACGGTGCAGCCGACAGGCGCACGCGACAATGCACTGGTATTCTGGTCATCCTACCACCCAGCGGCACGCTGTGCAGACCCCCTCGCGCTACCAATCGAGATACGCCCCTCGAAACTGCGGCGAGACTCGCCGCATCGCGGTAGGCAGCAGTGCACAAACCCGCAGACGCAGCAGTGCAAAGACCCACTGCCTCCGAAGCGGCCAAAACGGCCGCCGAAAGCTCGGCGCAGACGGCGGGTGCAGGAGCAGAGCCGAAATTCCACACCAACTGCCTTCGAGCATGCCGCACCCTACATGGACGACATGGAAGGCGGGAACGTGGTGCAAAAGGCACACGAAGGGCCTCCAGCGAGCAACAATCAGCGCATGGTGAGCTGTTGGCCGTTGGCCCTTGGCGGACAGGCTGCAGGCGTGGACAATGCCCCTTTCATTACAGTCAAGGTAGCTGGCCTGACTATACCTGCCCTACTGGACACTGGAGCAACGGTTTCTGTGTTTGGAGACGTTGTCCGAGAATGGTGCTCCCCGAGGAAGATCAAATTCCGGCACGTAAGCACCAGTATCAGAACAGCTTCGGATCAGGTCGTGCCGATAACATCGGCAGTGAGGCTGACGGTAATCGCAGATGGTCGCAAGCACAGGCAACGTTTCTTGTACCTCCCCGGTCTTTCCTGTCCAGCCATTCTATGCGGCGATTTTATGGCCAGGACAGGGCTAATGCTTGACGTGAAGGCTGGAAACTACCACTACGGCCCAGGAACGCCGCTGAACAGCTTTGCAGCAAGACCACCAGAATCTCTGTCAGGGTTGCTGACAGCGGAGACCACCGCCGGAGAGGTTGAAAATGGTTTGCGAACAATCTTGATGTCGTTCGCAGGACCACCGGAGGAACAATCGCGGCTCGCAGCGGTACTACAACCCTTCGCAGCGATGTTCACGGAAGCTCCGGGTACCGTGAACATTTTGGAGCACCACATCGAGACGGGAGATGCGCGTCCACTACGGTTCAACCCAAGGCCCTTGAGCGTCCACAAGCAACCACAGCTGGACGGAGCCCTGGAGGAGATGGTAAATACAGGAGCGGTGAGGCCATCAAAAAGCCCTTGGGCATTTCCGATTGTGCTGGCGGATAAGAAAGATGGTAGTGTCCGCATGTGCGTAGACTACAGACGCCTAAACGCGATAACTACGAGAGATTCATATCCCTTTCCATCCATCGATGCGGTTATGTATGCTCTAGGTTCAGCACAGGTTTTTACCACACTTGACTGTAGTAGAGGTTTCCTACAGATCCCTGTAGCGGAGAAGGATATCAAGAAAACAGCGTTCACTTGTACCAGAGGGTTGTTTGAATTCGTGAGGCTGCCTTTCGGTTTGTCAAATTCCCCAGCAACTTTCCAGCGCGTGATGGACATCGTGCTGGGGGACGCGAAGTTCAACTACGCGATGGCGTACATGGATGATGTGGTTGTATATTCAGACAACCTTGAGGATCACGTTGTACATTTGCAGACTGTGTTGGAGCGCATGCAAAACGCAGGCCTCACAGTAAACCCCCGCAAGGTACAACTGGCTGCCAGCAGGATCGAGCTCCTGGGCTTCGTTGTGGACCACGGTTCAGTCCGGCCAAACGAGGAGAAGCTCAAGGCGATCTTGCAGTTCCCGAAACCAGAGAACGTCAAAAGTCTGCAGCGCTTCCTGGGTATGGTCGGCTTCTACAGGCACTTCATTCCGAACTGTGCGGACTTGGCACGGCCTCTCCATCAGCTGCTAAGGAAGGGCGCCAAGTGGTCTTGGACGGCTTTGGAGGAGCAGGCGTTTCAGGCGCTATCAACAGCCATCGCCGACACCACAAGCCTGCGGTTGCCAGATCTCAACCGCCCCTTTGTTGTCCAAACCGATGCAAGTGAGTACGGCATAGGGGCTGTTTTGCTACAGGAGCATAGCGGCGAACTGTACCCTCTGGCATTCGCCAGCCGCACTCTCTCAGCAGCCGAACAGAACTATTCAGTGACAGAAAAAGAGTGTCTTGCCATAGTGTTCGCCCTCAAAAAGTATAACATGTACTTGGATGGCGCAGATTTCACGATACAGACTGACCACCAAGCACTGTCATGGTTGTCACGGCTTCAGAACCCTGCAGGTCGCCTCGCACGCTGGGCGCTAAACCTGCAGAAGTATCATTACAAAGTGGAATACAAGAAGGGCACCAGCAACAAAGCCGCGGACGCCTTGTCTCGCGCACCCCTACCAGCACAACAGCAACCAGAACCCCAGGTCTTCGCGGTTACAACGCCTGGAGAAGCCTGGGGAACCCTTGTAAGTCGCCAGGAGATGCTTGAAGCGCAGCAGGCCGACGAGCAGTGCAAGCGCATTCGGGAGTCGATTACGGCCGCAGAGAACGACGATACTACGGCGGCGAGGGCCCCGGACTACGACTGCTACGTCCAAAGCCAGGACGGCTTGCTACTGCGGTACATTCCAAGCGCAGACACCGACAGTGGTGAGTATCCCTTCCGGGTATTCGTACCAAAGCGCCTAAGAAGGTCTTTTCTGGAATATTACCACGACAGTACCCTTGCTGGTCATAGTGACGGTTAGAAAACCTACCAAAAGCTATGCCGCGTTGTCACATGGCCTCGCCTGAGAAAAGAGGTAATGAAGTACGCCCAGACATGCCCAGTTTGCCAGTCTGTCAAGCCAAGAGGCGGCAAACCACCTGGCCTCATGAAGTCAGTCGAGAGCCGCTTCCCTTGGCAAATCGCGGCGTGTGACGTGATGGGTCCATACCCAAGATCAGTGAAGGGCAATCGCTACCTTCTGGTCGTTACAGATCATTTCTCCAAGTGGGTCGAGCTGTACGCATTACGTAGACTTGATTCTAAGTTGATCTGGGAGAAGTTGTTGGACACTTTCACCCGCTTTGGTTTTCCAGAACAGCTCATAACAGACAATGCGACGTACTTCACCAGCAAGAACTTCGTGGACACTTGTTCGGTTCTGGGCGTAGTGCATAAGAAGACTACTCCGTACCATCCACAAGCGAACATTACGGAACGGGTCAACAGAAACTTGAAGATGATGCTGGTGGCCTTCACTGAACGTCACAAAGACTGGGATGCTCACCTCCCGGAAATGGCGTTTGCCACTCGGACTACGGTCAATCGCTCTACCGGGTTCACACCAGCAGTCATGCTTTTTGGTCGCGACCTGTGCTTTCCTATCGAACACTCATTCAGTGACCAGGTCGAGGTGCACCCTCGCACTTATGTTAAGTATGCGCAGGATCTCCGCAGCAGCATGAACGAGACCCTCCAGGAAGCCAGGCAACACCTGGACTTGGCACGCCTCGAACAGCGCCAGCAGTACGACAAGGGACGGCGCCAGGTCGAGTTTTCCGTGGGTGACCTCGTACTGCGCCGCACGCATCCTTTGAGCGATGCAGCAAAAGGGTTTGCTGCTTCCCTGGCTGACCGATGGGAAGGTCCTTATAAGGTAACAAAGCGCACATCTCGGCTGACGTATCGCCTTCGCAACCTGCACGGAGGGCGGGATACGGGTCCCGTAGGCATTGACGACCTTAAGGCATATTATGAGCGACTCTCTGTAGAAGAAATCTAATCTTGCTAATGTTCTTCCAGGATACGCTATCCGCTCAACGTTGCAGCAACAAGGTTCGGCGGGAAGACCTCCACCGGCACTCATCTCAAACCCACAGGAGAAGGCATCCTCAACGGCAGCCCCCCAGCACTTCTCGGACAACTAGCGAGTTGTCCGGTCTTGGGGGAGGGGGAATGTAGGGACTCAGCCCATACGTGCGCCCGCGGAGGGTGATTACACTGCAGTGAGTGCCGGACGAACACTGATAGTGGCGTCAGTGCATCATGGTGTCCGTGCGCACGTGTGCGATGAACAGTGAGCCGCAACGGACACGTGTAGTGCAACAGAACCCGGAGCATGCGCACAACCAACAGAGTGGCTTAAAAGCGGCGCTCACAGGAGCAGCTGGACAGTGCGCACCGAGGGACACGCGAGAGCAGCTGCGCCCGCGGGCGGCGGCGAGCCACGACCATGACGCCCGGACCGCGAGGAGCAACCAGCGTCCGAGGCGGACGCTCTTCACCCGACGTCGGCACAATTGACTGAAGACGTCGTCGTGAGTGTACAGCACCATGCTGTACCTTTGTGGACAAGCAGGGTTTCAACCACCGCAATGTTTTCTTTACGCGCTTTCGGCGCTTGCTTGCTGTGCTCTCTTTTTGTTGCCTCCCAACCTGCCTTGTTTGGTTTTTCCTGTTTTGGTTTTCCCGGAATAAACCGGTGATTTGTTCTCATGCGGATCGGCGTTACTTCGTCGGGCAGGTTCGGGCTCGCGAACCCTTTACGCTCGAAGGGGGATCCTTCACCCTTTATACACAAGTAGGGCCTGCTTGAAATTTTCGATCGGTTTTGTTCGTTTCCTTCCCTGGCCGGAAACATGAGATCAGCCAGGTATAAGCCTGTATAATACCAGTGGTACTAAGAAAGGTTACGTGTTGGGCCGGGTGAGGCCACAAATTATAACTGCCACCTGTATAGGGTGCTTGATGGAAAAAAACGCAGCCCCATAGCAGATATGTCAAACGTTTGCGGCAAATGTCTACCGCAACCGAACAGATCGAACTAGAGTTTTGGCGTCTTTATAGGTTATTGCATTCCGTGAACAAGAGCGCGAGAACGTAATACGGGTTAGAAAGTGAGTAAGTGAAAGAGGAGATGAATAAAAGCGTTATTAAGCATGATATTTTTGCGTACGAACTTTGAGTGCTAGTCCTGCCATGTAGTCATTTGAAAATACAGAAAAGGTGGGGATACTGCATTTAAAATTTTTTTACATTGCAGCACTCGACTATACTAGTACAATATAATGCTAGCACCCGCCTCGGTTTCTCAGCGGCTCAGGCATTGTGGAGTTGAGCTCAGAAAAGCGGGTTCAATTCCTGGCCATGCCGGCCGCTTTGTTGGGCAGGCCAAAAGCGAAAACACCCGTGGGTTCGAGATTGCGGCACACGCTGAAAACTTCAGGGGGTGGAAATTACACTGGAGCCGTCTTTTACGGTGCTCCTCGTCGCTTATGTACAGTCGCGGCGTTAAATCCCACGATCCGTCAACCAATTGTAGTGTTATCAGGCATTTAGGTTAGATGATGCGAAACCGACACATCATAACATGCCAGTTGGTAAAGCAGCCTGTAAGCTATTTTCTGATACCTAATAAAATTGAGATAACAGCGATACGTAGGCTTCGAGAGACTAGCTTTTGTTGACTTTTATTTACATTGCAAGGTGACATCTTTTCAACCAACCCATAGTGAAAAGCTTAAAGTACCCGTTGTACAAAAGCAATAATGCCAGCAACCTGCTCTGTCCAACAACTTGACAGTTTTGTCTCTTTGTACGTTCTCAGCGAATTTACAGTGACGGTTGGCGTCTGAATTTTGTGACTCCGTGATTTGCAACATCCCAAATGCCTCCGAGGAATGTCTTTACACGGTGCAATATTTTGTTGCACTAAACCAAATCATGGCGCACAAGTACCCGTTTCTGAAGAGCAGGAAAAAAGCGCAAATAACCAATTTCCGCTTTCGAGAGCACCTTTCAGAATACAGGTTACGGCCACTGTGAGTACCTGAGCCTCTATTATTTCAACTATTTTACAATGTACTAACGGAGAACATCACACATTATTCACACTTGGGTGTTATACTACTTACACGTGCGCCATTTCATGTGTAAATGTATGTATCCCGCCATAAGATCCAGGCTTGTCCTCACCTAATCCGACGAAGTACTCTGTGCAGACCGAGCCGATGTAGGCAATGCCTAGAATTGACGGTGTGGACAGACAACACGCTTTAATGGTAATGACGCTCGTACCTGCTTTTTTTAGTTTTTCAAGACACAAATACACGCACACCCTCTGAAGTAAACTTTTTCAAGCTATAGTGTGCTTTGCATTGTTTGTAAAGGGCTCCATTTATTATAATACCGCTTTATAGAAAATGTTTGCGCTTTGGGAAGCAATTCATATTCACATATGATACTGTTTTATGTAGGTGGGTAATACTTTGCGTGCAGCCTAAAATACAGGCGTTGATCTTGTGTTGCAACATACAAATATTTCTATCAAGTAATTGTTTGGCTCGCCAGCACGTCAGCTATGGCCAACCGTAATTCAAACGATTCTATTTCGCAGTACCTGTTGTTGGCCTTCCCGCTACGTACCTTTGTCTACTGATAGAGTTGATCTTGGCCATCCCATCTACCCGGACGTGAGACGTTGCATCTTCTCGAGGTAGCGCTCATTGCTACCTCCAGAAGATCAACAATTTGCAGTGCAGTATTCTGAGTGGTCACGTGCAATCAGCTTTAAATACCTCTGACAGATCCCATTAGTGCATTTATAATGCAGGTTAGAAAACAAAAGTATCAAGTTCAAGGTATGCTTACCTAACAACAGAGTATTAGCTGTACCGTGACTTATAGAGTATGTGTCACGCCTGAGAGAGAAAAATGTAGAGTTCGTCCTCAATACATTTATGGCCTTCAATATTTGCGAGCAAATACTTACCCTGTCAACAAAAAAACACTGTCCGGGTTACCGTACAGCTGCCTGTTTCCATATGCGTACGTTTTAAACAGTGAAAGGGTTGCATCGCCACTGATGTATTTGCCTTTTGGTGTGAGAAATGTCTCATGCTGAACAGTGAATAAATATGTGTATTATATTCATGGGGATGGTTTTTGTAAATATTTTGGTTTTAAAAATTCAAAATACCTGATTTAGTTCGACTCCAGTGAGAATCAGTTGTACCATTGGCTGCCTGGTGGCAGCAAACCGAATGTTCGCCTAGAAGTATTACAATAGCAGAAGTTTAAAACTGTATTTGGGTTATATTTGCTTCATGAGTTGAAAATATTGCCCAGATTAAACCTCGAGCAGATGTGTTAATACCTTGGTATTGTTTAAAAGATTATCTGAGAACATGCACTCTATCAAGTTGTCGGGCAATCAACCGATCGATCGATCGATCGATCAATCAATCAATCAATCAATCAATCAATCAATCAATCAATCAATCAATCAATCAATCAATCAATCAATCAATCAATCAATCAATCAATCAATCAATCAATCAGTCAATCAATCAATCAATCAGTCAATCAATCAATCAATCAATCGGTAGTTGCACCAGTCAGCCATTCAAGTTTTATACACTAAGTGTACTTGTAATTATTCTGCAGTAATGAATCTTTGCGTTTTATTACTTCTTTGTTTTGGTCAACTAGAGACTGTTGGCTTTCGATTGAATTGCTACAGGTGGTATTGATTATTCTTTGCAGTAATCGCTCTTCCATTCGGTTACTGCGACAGGCGCATACCCTATTATCGATCTGCATGTTGTTTTCCCCTTATTATTGATTCGCTAGTAAGTTCAAAATTATGTTTTATCAAATCAACTCGCTCCCTCAGCAAGTGATATCAAGGATTGCGAGACCTTTTCTGGATGCTCTAAGCGGATACAATTGATATTTAGCACACTTTATGTTTACCCCTCCCAAGTCTCATTCTATAAGGCCGAAGTATAGTTACAAAGACCATTCGTAACTTCGAGTTTAGTAAGTTTAATTCAATTTTTATATTTTGAAGAGTTGTGGTATTTTAATAGTTGACACAGGAAAACTTTATTCAGACGTATTTTCTCTGTGATGGTTTCGCAACTAGTATTTTTGTAGAAGATAACATTGTGCGTACTACTCGAAAGTTTTGATGTTCTCTAGTCAATATAAGTTTCTTATGTATACAGTATACCAAAAAAAGTTCCCGACTTTTATATTGCCCCTTTTAACACAAATGTTGTTTATTCCAGGATTTACGAAGACTTCGCTGGCGTCATGTCCGTCACGGAAGTGACGGCAGTACAACGAAGCAAGCGGCCTGTAAAGGGTGCGCCCCAGCAAGCAGCGTCCTCTTGCAGGGAAGCAACCTTTATTACTTAAGAGTACTTTCCTCTTTCGGTCGTCCATTTTCGGGTTTTATAATTTAACACATAAGTGTTTAATGCCGTGATACACCAATATTTTACTGACGTCATATTCGCCACGGCAATGACGCCAATACAGCTTTGCAAAGTGATACTCCAGCAGGACGTCACTCGCAACACACACCCACAATACACCCGCTTACCCGTAAATCATGCCAAGCTGCAGATTTCGCTGAACATTTATTTTTGTGTTTTACCGATTTGAATGAGAGAGTAATAAACAACTATTCTTTATTCTGATGTACTGCTCTTCAAAGTATATCAACAACTAAACGTTAAAGACCTTTTTCTGAAGAAAATTTCCATTCAACCAAATAATCGAGCAGTAGCACCACCGCGCGATTTATTTCTTTCTTCACAGATGCTTGTTCCGTATTTTATAAATGATTTTAAAACGACAGTATGTGGTGAATGTTGGTATACTATGTCTTCCCAAAAAGTTTATCCTCGTACAGGGTCATAGATAAACCGCCGTTGCATTTCCTTACCGTGGACACCATGATGCAAATGTAAGTGATGAGCTGTTCTCTCGACGAAAAATGCGTGTGATGATAGGTGTCAACCACAACAAATACCTCAACCAATACTGTTTCTGGCATGGTAACTGTGGCGGCGCCATTTCTTTCATGCAAGGCGGGTTGGTTTTCTGAAATTATTCAGAAGTAAACAACACGTTATGCAGTAGAGTGTATACAAGCGAAGATTAACAGGCCCAGCGCTGACCTTTCATTCCGAAAACAATTATTCAATAGAACAGTACCGCTTCCGTTGTCAAACAAAATTTATTATTCTTGAATTAAACTTCACTTTAGGTTTATTTCACGAGTGTTTGCAATGGGTGATGTTCAAACCAAGGCAGAGTTCCTAAGGCAACAATTTCTGGTGGGGATTCTAGCACTGATAGTCAAACCATATTTACAAAACATGGGGAAGAATAATAGTAATCTGGGAAAGAACAATACATGTACTCAGCGTACGAGCAAAATAAACCGCAATAAAAGAGGCAATTGGTGCCCTAACTAAACAAAAATTCAGTGCTATTCCGCTCTTTGAAGAAAGATCAGCAGAGCTGGATGCACTTCGAAGAGCGGAGGAAACAAAAGGCGTCTTTTTTTATTTTCCGATTGATCGAATTTCCGAACAAATAAGTGAATAAATCTTGGATATGCACAAGCTGTATTCTATTGCACAAACAAGGGGCTGTCTCTGTAATTCTCTGGTAGTAGGCATGTTACGTTCGCTGTAACACAGCAACCCAAACTTCCCGGCCACAAAGCGCACTGACCAGGCCGCATTAGGCTGTAAGATGTCTGCATTCAACTCTAGCACAAGTGAAACGGGAGGTCATCAGTGAGGGTGTGAAGTGCACTAGCTCCGCCAGCACGACCCCCTGCCTTCACCCCAACGCATGCGTGCAAAACCCGGCAACCGCTGATGTTCCCTCGCTAAGCTGTGAAAGGCACCATTGAAAATAACGCTTCCGAATCTCTTCAATCTTAACGAAAATACTGGCTTATGTCGGCGCTCCAACCGGGCATAATGCTCTTCATCCGGGAGGGCTTCATTGCTCCTCGACGAAACGAAATTTGGGCCGGCAGCGGCGCTGGCTGCACGTCCTCCGGGAGTGGCTTCCTGTTGCTTTCGCAACTATATGTGGTTCAGTAGACGCCGGCAAAAGTTCAATTCGCGCCCGTTTTCCTCCGATGGAAGGACACGCGTACGTCACATGGACAGTTATAAGTGCCCCTGATGATAACGGTGCAACCGGCATTACCTGACAATTTCTGAACTTGTGAAAAAGTAATAGGTGCTGTTGAGCTGCATAAAACCTGTGAGCGAGGCGTCAGCATTGGCGAAGAGGAGTATGGAAGCGGTGAAAAGTCAAGCGGCTTCGCCGGAATGAAATCCGGCGGAGGGGGAATGTGGTTAGCCGTATACATCGTCGCTGTAAAAAGTGACATACAGGCTGCCAAAAATATTATGCACCAGTATTTAGAAAGATTGCTCAGCTTCCACTGGGGCTGCACGGTTTGACAAAAACAGAGGGGGTGGCACGTCTCCCTTCATTGGAGTCCAGGGTTTTATACCTGACACAGATTTGCGAAATTACCGCTGAAAGTTCTCAATGGCTGGCGCGTCTGGATAAGTTTGCCCAACACTTTCACAGCTATTCAAAGTAATAGCTGTGAACGTCTGCGTGGCCCAGCGTTCTCATGGATTAGCTGGGCCACTCGTCCACTGAATCTCCGCTTGGTCCTTCCTCATGGCCTCACTCACCACATTCCCCGCGTGCGGGGCCGTTAATCCTGCGCATTCTCTGACTCGTCTAAGCGCATTCCAGGTGCACCAGAACCCCATTTTTCGCTGACCGTACATGGGCAGCTTCGAATACGTTTGTCTCTCCCTTTTTTCCAAAGTGAACCGTGTGAGCACTCGCTAGAGCAGGCGGAAATCAGCTTCACGACCTGAGGATCTGTAGCGCGAGCTATTCGATACTCCCACCACTTCAACCGCGAATGGACGTGAACTGGCGAGGAGAAGAGCACGCGGGAAATGACGCCATGAACGGGAAGCAGAGTGGTTTGGATGGTTGGGCGGTGTCGGCCCGTGATACATTTTAGTATCACGGGCTGTTCCACCTTGGCAAAGGAAAGGACTTGAATGAAAGAGCGAAGATTATCCTGGTGTTCAGCTATGGCCAACCTCTCCGCGGGGTATAATCTTCGCACTTTCATTCCAGTCCTCTCCTTTGCCAAGGTGGAAGAGCCCGTGACAGTAACAAGGTCACGCTTGGCTCTGCTTCGCGGTTGTGAGAAGGGGGACCGCGCTTGGTGCCGAAAGAGTTTTTGCTGGTATTTTTTTCGAACGCAAAGGAACCAAGCTTACGAATAAAAGTACCATGCATACAAAATATGTTTTTGTTTTTAAAATGTCGTGTTTTGTTGTACCCCTAGCGTTTTTCCGACAGTAAACGATGCTGTATTTACTAAGAACTTAATCAATTTCGTTTATATGTTTGATTCTCCAGCCAAATCGTGTGTTTTCGGGACGCGTGCTATGATGTCACAAGGACGGATATTCAAACAAAATTCCATTGCGTCATCAGGTTCTGCAACCTTGCTTACGCCAAGTACTTCCAGAAAGCGCTTCCATACTCAGCCGCGGCTTGTTTATAGCCGTTGGTTTTCTTTTTGACCGTATTTGCAACTTTCTTGCTTTTGTTACGGTAGAAAGTAATCGTTTCGTGGAAAATGAGGTATGCTCAAAAAACAGGGTTACGTAAGTCAACGTCGCGTACGCCAATCGGCCAGTGTCGTATAGGAAAAGTTCAAAGCGGTGGACTACTGTGCAGCTAGAACAACCAGGGTGCAGCCCAGTACCAATAGCCGTGCGCATCGGTACTTCTATGTTTACGTCTATTTTCGTAGGTTTCATTTTTTACGGCACCATTCTTACGTCTGTACAGTGAATATTCATCATGTTTGACCGGAAATAGCGTGTTCGGCAAGTTTGCAAGCCGTGCCTAATTTACGTTTTCTTTCTCCCGCCTCAATTATTCGCACAGCTGGGCGGATGGCATCATGTGTTCTCTTGCGGGAAATGAGCCTATGGGTCGCATAGACATTCGTTTTTTTCCCAATTATATAGCTTATTTGAGTGAAGTGTTCAGTAGAGGGGCGTCAGTATATTTTTAACAAGGCAATCTTTGAAATGAACAAACTTGTTTTAAATGCGGACCATTTCTTAGGCTCGCGATGTCACTCGCCGATGTTGTCGGCGCCGTTCACACGCTCACTGCGCATGCGCGTCGCGTCGAGGCGCAGGTGTGCGTCTCTCCCCCGTACCCTCCTCGCTCTCAACTACATGTGCGGCGGTGCGGAAGGAGCGCGTGTACCCCGTGCGCTCCCTCGTCCTCAACAACAGCTGCGGCGGTGCGGGGGGAGCGCGTGTGTGCGCGCATGCGTCGTAGCTACCCGTGCGCTGCGTCGCGCTCAACATTAGCGGCGGCAGGGCGTGAACACGTGATAACGGCGTGGTGGGTGCATGGAAAGTTCGCGCGCTTGTGTACGGAAGTGTGCGCATGCGCGTCTCTCCCCCGTACTCCTATCCCTCGAAAGCGGGCGGTGTGTATATAAGCGGCGGAGCGCGCGTTCGGAATTCAGTCAAGGGCGTCTTTGCTTGGCTTTCGCTTGACTTGACGCTTTGTTTGACGGCACCAAGCAATAAAGACAGACTTGAACTTTACACTCCTTGCCTTCGCTTCTCCTTCATTCAATAAATAAGAGTATTAAAGACGAAATAACAATTAGGCATTCCCAAACCATACCCAATTACGCAACATTCACGCGATACCCCCACCACTCTGCGACGCATTTACTCGAGTTCCCTCCGTGGGAAGATGCGGGCGGGTTTTTTTTCTGCATGGCTCTTTCACACTGCTCTGCTTTTAAAAGAGCCATCGTGTCATTGTATAAAAAAACACACTACATACTGTTTTCTGGTTAGCGGAGTCGCGGCCAGTAACCATTTCGGTAATGCGGTTTAATTAGGTAATTGTATTTACTTATTTGTGTTCAAAAATACTCTGCAAATCAATAATGGGTCAATGACGCACTTGTAAGGGTCGAGAAGGTACCTCTAACTGCGGTATTTTCAGCGACAAACTAATCGCGCGCGCAATATTTCTGACTGCAAGGGAGCCAACGTAATATACAAAATGCCACTTTACGGTGCTGCCGCAGCATCGCGAGACGGAGCCCGCGAACGGCCTCTTTCTATTAGCCACAAAAAATACAGTAAAAGAACAGCTGTTATGCCGCGATACATAACGTTGCTGCTTCGTTCATGCCGTATGAAAGTGACCCACTGTTTCCCCCATCGTGTAAAAGTTCAAGCAGTTACTTTTAATTATCTTATTTGAGTGCACTTCTTTATGATGCGGGTAGAAGCGCTGTGACAAGATTTTGTTTTTGTTTTGGGATGTTTGGTTATCGCAGAAAAAGAAGTGCGCGTTCAGTGCATCACTGGAGATGCCGCAGTTAGATATCCCTCGTGCGTACCTGCATGCGCCTCGTCGACACCTCATTGATCTGGACAGTAATTCTGTAGTTAGATAATTATTAAATTTTCAAAATAAATCTTATAATGATAAAATTACTGCCGGCTACTTTACTGTACTCGGAACATTTCGCATTTTTGTTTCTTGGAATAACACCATTGGTCAATATAAAATAGCCCATGGTAGTTAGGACACACTCTAAGTAGCAGTCCACTCGTACGTTCCTTATTGCTGTGTTTTCCCAGATGCTACGTTGTATTTGTCTAGTCCCCGTGCACCTTACGTAGTGTCTGATGTATTAACATACAACCTGTTCCGTCATGGCTCATAGTTTGTTGCCGAATCATTAGTAGCAATCTAATACTACGAACCTTCCCGGGCAACCTGCGTGGACCACCATTATGACGTTTGACGAGCCTTGGCCGGACTTGGGTAGAGGACTGAGAGCACTAATCCGCACTCGGTTGCGATTCGTCACGACTAGATGACCCTATATTACTCTATGATATCACCATCATCACTGCGCTTACAACGTCGTCTTCATTGTCTTCATCTTCATCGTCTTCGTCGTCTTCATCTCGTCTTCATCGTGGTCTTCAATCATGCAGAACACCGTAGAACTTGCAGCGGCGAACTTTGTCGTGCCTTTATGGCGTTGCGAAAACGGGAGGCCTTTTCCCTTGAAAAAAGCTGGACGTACTACACGCCGTACACAAGCAGCCAGCGCGAACAAGAGTCGACATCTTTAGGAACCTCTCATTGCCACAACTGGTGTTTCCCAGCGTTCGCAAAAACCGGCAATCCTTCAGTCTCGAGTTTTTTCATTGCACAAACCCATATTTGCAAAAATACATGCTTGCAAGTCAAAGCAATACTGGTTTTGTTCATTTTCGCAGGTTTACTCACTGCTGAGTTTTAGTAGTTATTACGCTTAGCTTTCCTGGTCCAGGTAAGGAGTCTATGATCAAGGTTCCACGTATAATGGTGCAAACTCAAGCATATTAATAACAAAACATCAAAATGTAGTGCCAAAAATATTGGGTACTCAGTGGTCCTATTCATGCAAACACAGATTACTTCATCTACAATTGGCTCAAACGTTAAATATCCAATCCAAACGTTTATAACTAAAACGTTGAAAGAGGGATTGTCTTCTGAAATATACCGTAACGACTTTGATAATTCCAAAGGAGGTAGAAAAAATATGAATTATTTACTACTGTAGTAAGTATGTAAGAATCGGAGAATCAGGCTCTGTCGGGAAATCAGCAAGTTAAACTTTGTTTCAGCGATATGTTGGGATACAACCGTCGAGAAAGTTGATCGCAGAAACAGGGGAAAAAAAGATACCAATGTTGTAGTTTTAAAAAAGGATAGTTTTCTCAAAAAAAAAATTCGCAAAATAACTTTGCCTGCATTTTGATCGGAGAATAAAATACAGCGTAGTTGTCATTTCTGTGCGTCTACTTCACGTACGGTGCGGTTAATATGTGAACCGCACGGAAAAAAAGTGAATAAGGCTGACTATGGACAAAAGCATATAACTAGGTGTAAATAATGAGCCCATAAAAGTGTGCTCTAACTGCGAGCGAGACTCTGATCGCGAATAAAGGTTTTTTGTAATGGAGATGGCCTGGTCAGAAGAAGGACCTTTACGCTATACAATTCACCAAGGAAGGTTTGGCTACGAAAAATTACGGTTACTACCCTGTTAGAAGACCCGCCACGGTGGCACAGTGGCTAAGGCGTTGTGCTAATGAGCAGGAGGTCACGGGTTCGATTCCCGTCCACGGCGGCAGCTTTTCTGATGGAGGCGAAAATCAAAAACGCCCTTGTGTACGAGATTTCGGCGAACGTTTAACGATCCCAGGTGGTCAAAATTAATCCGGAGCCCTCCACTACGCCGCGCCTCATCGCCTGCGTTGTGTTGGCGCGTTAGGGCCTACAATCAGCGCCTACGGCGGTAGGTATTTTTGGAGTAGGAGAAAAGAGCAAAAAATTCTCAGGGCGACGCAGCGATCGCCTTCATTCGTCAATACCATCTCTGGAAAAGAGAAGGTTCGCCTTGAGTATTTTTACATCACGCACACATTAGGTGGTGAGTGACGTGTCGTTGTTGATTACAGTAGACATTGGAATGATATTAGGCACACTGGACAATCACGTTTAAAAAATAAAAGAACCCTATACCTGATAGAGAAGGTTGGGGATTGCCTATAAAATGGACGCCTTCTCCCTCGGCGAAAGTGGATGTCCAGCGCAGCTGTTGTCAATCATTACGCATGCTGATGATGGGCATAAAAAGTTTGTCGTTGTCAAGGAGGCCTCGTCGCTGGCGCTCGGCTTCTTTCGCGGCAAAAAATGGGTCCAAATGCATGGGTTTGCCGCTTCGATTGAGAACTGCTGGGGCCTGACTCACCTTGTGCATGCGCTAGCCCCAAATGACGTCAACTCCCGTCCCCTTTCGAGAGCAGCTGCAAACCTAGTCTTTGCGGGAACACATGGGGGTCTCATTGTTCACCGGGGTTTTATCATTCATCTTGTGATTTTAATGCCAGTTTTGTGATTTTTTGGACGAATACTAAGCTGTGTGTTTCACGCCTGATTAGTCTGACGCGTAAGCGGTCATTCATCTTAGGCGAGCACTGCTGGGTCGTGGCGGGGTTTTTTGTTTACGTCAAAAAATTTTCCGACCAACGAGAGGCTATCAGTTTCGCTGTAAAAATATGACCTGATTGTACTGCGGATATTGAAGCCAATTGCAGACTACACAATAAACAAAGCTATTCATGCAAAGCTTTTACCCAAGAAATTACTTTTACAAAATTTCTTCCAATTCTAGGAGAAGTCAGCCTATTTTACCCGCACCCTACTAAAATCCATCCAAAACAATGTGTGTAATCTGGGCCTTAGGCGGGTACATTTGGCGACTAGGTGCTAATTTGTGACTCAAAAATGATATTTGGTATTTGAGGACTCTTTAGTTGGCTGTTGTTCGCTGTAAAAACGCTGAGAAACTGTATTGTGTAGTTTAAGTATTTTTACATTGGCTAGTTACCAGGTTTTTGCGAAGGTCTGCCAAAGAGATAATCTTTTTTAGGAACTTAAGCGCTAAGCTAGCTGTCTGGCGAGAGAGAGTGGACATTCGATTTAAACCACTTACTTATTCGTTAGTTTGGCGAAGTCAAAATGCAAAAACTAGGCGGATACTCTCCCGATAACTGCTAGCCCTTTCATGGCTAATGCAAAACTTTATTAGGTGCGAATAAACTGTCGTGATCCTCAGCGACAAATACGCAAACTTACCAAAGGTTGCGTTCTTTTCTATGAATTTACGTTTGGTTGTTTGCTTTCAAACTAGTTCAAATAAACCTCCCTATTTAGGAAGCTATTAACACCGTGAAGTTGTGGTAAGAGAGGTTATATCAGGTTCAATGACAGGAGCGCTGCCGCTTTTGTGGACCGATTAGTCGGGACTACAAAGGACGCGTACACACCATCAGGAGAAGCCATGCTTCTGGTGTTTTCGTAACACAGCGTGTACTAATACAAAGTTGTTGTATTGGTAAAAATAAAAAACACTGTGTTTGCCATCCTGTTGTCAATATGCATACCGTGGTAGGCAATTTATTTATTCCCAACTCCATTACTACAAATACTTCATTGTAAATGAATGATGCCATTGTCCGACGTCTACTGCCAAACATGGTGTGGCTAGACAATTTACGCACCTGTGGTGGAAACGAAGAGTTCTTTGTCGAACATTTCAGCTTCTTCAATGTCGTGAAGTACATGAGCCGCGGCTCCATACTCAATTCTTTCCATGTGCGGGGCTGCTTCAATCCGTTGGTTAGGACTTACGACGCCTTCCTAGAATAACTCAATGCATTTCATGTCAAGAAAATATGACAAGAAAGACATTTAAGGATATATTTTCAGTGGGCATTAGGCAAACATTTAAAGCTATTATGCTGCAAAATTCACCATCATGCAATGTCGGTCTTTGTGTGTCTTAGCCACCTACTCCAACGTGTACGTGCCTGTGCGTGCATGTGTGTGTATGTGTGTGCGTGCGTGCGCGTGCGCGTGGGCGTGTGCGGGTGAGTGTGCATGTGTCTGTGTTTTTGTGTGTGTGCGTGCGTGTGTGCGTGAGCGTGTACGTGTGCGTGTGTGCGTGTGGGCTCGTGTTTGTGTGTGCGTGCGTGTGTGCGTGAGCGTGTACGTGTGCGTGTGTGCGTGTGGGCGCGTGTTTGTGTGGGCATGCGCGTGTGCGTGCGTGTATGCGCACTCAAAACGGTGGCTAAGGAAACGGCCGTTCCGCCGTCATCTTCGAGCCCGCCCACTGAGCATAACGGGGACGCGACATTCAAAAAAACATCGTGAAACTCAGTCCGATTGGGCGCCGCGAATTTAAGAGGGGTCCGCGACTGTAATGAAGGCGACGGCACTGAGATTGCGACCGTGAAGGGCGACAATATTAAGCAAAGCAAGCATGTATATGTAGTTGTAAAGTACTGCCTTCGCTTCGAGAATGCAGATTGGATCTTCAATCAAATTCACGATTTGACCTGACGGTAAATGGTTGTCAGCTCATATGATCCTAAAATTATTTCAAGAAACAAAGCACCCCTACTTTCCCACCGATAACCCTAATAAATGCTGAGCCAGGCGTGGGTTTTTCATAGAACGCACAAACAACAATTGAGTGGTCAACGTAGAGCTAATTCGCATCGGTTACTTGGATCTCGAAAGAACAGAGATGGTTATAAAATAGGTATAACTGCTTTCGCAATAATATCAGATTTTCGACTACATTCCGCCTGCTTTGTACTACCCTTGTACATTCCTCCAGCAAGGACGCTATGTCGACTAATTTTTTTCTGTAATGAAACTACATGTGTAACAGGATACCACGTTACTACCGAGTTGCTTACGAAATCAAACGGTTGCAGCACGCTGTGTAGTTGTTAGTACTAAAAGACCGCGTATGTTTTAGTACTGACCATTCAAGCAATTTTTTTCATTAAAATTGTTTACGAATTTGTAGACGGCGTAATGTATTACACAAAAGGGATCCTGTATATTGCGTTTTGTTTCTGCCTTACAATACATACGCGCGAGCAAAAACACAGAAGAAGATTTTTACTTTCATCATTAGGTCCAGCAGTGCCCGTTGTTACACGAAGGTATTGTAGTAAGTGATATACTCAAAAATTACACGTAGTTCATGCCTGCAGATTATGCTGACCCACGATAAATATTGTTCACAGTTTATGGCCAATAATAAACAGATTTTTTATAAGGTGCAAAATATACTAACTATATTCGGAGAAAAAACCGGTTTTGCTTTATCCGTAATTTATTCTCCTTGCAATATTGCACGTTCGCAAAGCTTTTCTTCAGGCAATAGAATGATGCCTCCACATCGTGTGGGTTATTGTTTCAAGGTCCTGTGCTGCTGAAAGTTTAAGTGATACTGTCGTTGAGGAGCTTACCAGGTGAACTCCCGTTCCGCTGTAGGAAACGGCAATAACCGCCATTTTATCTCTGTCTTCATACAAGTTCTTTTCGGCGTCTTCTCCATTGTACTGAAAAATATTACTCATAAAAAAACAGCGTGAGCTAAGTTATTTTCGCTAATCATTGTAGTCTATTCGTTAACCTCTTTGTCAATGGCCGTAATAAATGCCCAAAATTGAGTGCAAGAACAATAACATGATAAGCACAACACAGATTCACCGACAGTTGTTTTTCCAAGCTTATATATCCTACTTTTTTTTGGCACGGTTTTCCAGTCACCCATGGCAATACACTGTACACGTTACTTTTCCCGTATGTAAAACAACTGAATTGCTATAAACTAGTCTCCCACTTCTAGCTTAACCGTATAGCCCAACGCCCTCCAATTATTATGGCTTATTATTTCTAAAATATGTATTGATTATTTATTAATGTTAGCCACAGCTCGCACACTTTACGTTTTTCTACACAAAACATAATAGATTTGTCTCGATATAACAATAAACTGCACCAATTTAGAGTTCGGCTTTACAGGAATGCAAAAATACCGAAAAAACAAAAGGTTTAACAAGAAGGCGCCATAGCTCTGACGGACACACCAGTATATTGCAAATAACGCATGCAAAAAATTCCGTAAGATTGAAACGACAGTTACTACATTAACAGTACGACGTAGCCGAAGCATTGGCGCATCATCACACATAGACCAAAAAAATTACGATTGCCATTCGAAGTCGTGAGCAAGTGCACTAAGAAAACAAAATTGCTGTGTGTACCAGCGCAAGTGAGCTGCGTTAGGACTAAATAATTTCCACACATAGAAACAGTTTGTAGACACAATGGTTATCAACACCTGAGCGGTAATGACAAACGAACAACATATGGCGCGTTGATAAAAAACAGCAATTTAAAATTTTACTTTTTAAAGAATAGAAAGAAATATGCTAAATGATTCATGATCAATAACTACCGCAGCAACTGATAGATATTGCTATAAAAAGGTGTAAATGTACCAGATTGACATGTAGGGTATGAAACCTCTAATGAAGTGTTTGTGACATTATCTCCACTGTAACCGCGTAACGTAATGGTCAAACTAACTAGCCCGTTAATTTTTAAATGGTATGAAATACAATCCAAAAAGCTTTTTCGCTGAAGCGGCTTCGCCAAAGTGGTTTGGGACCCGCTCAACATCAAAGGATTGGTACCTGGTGTTGCACAGGAGGGTGTTGTAGCGTCTGCAATAATGAGCTGCTGGTCAGTTATACCAGTAGGTGCAGGCCATGCAACTTCCTCAGAATGTAGTTAGCGTGTTTGGACTTCGCCGTTGATGGTGTTTTCTACGATGTGCACCAGTATTGCGCCGCGCGGCGCCGTGGGCTGCCGCCTCCAGGCAACAAGAATGGTCTTAAGACCAAATATCACCGATAGCATTTTTAGTTGCTCTGTAGGGCTGTCCGTCAAGGGGTGGTACACCATTCTCCTTAGGTGATCTGTCTGGCTGTAACAAGCTTTTTTCAATAAGTTCTGCAGCGAAACCATCTGAGCAATTCACAATTCTAATTTCAGCTGCTGTATGTTGCAGTTCAACTGGTTCTATGAAGGATTCGGGAGACTTCTTGTGCACTCCACCTGAACTGAGCGGCGGTGTTTCTTTAGCCTGTCACACTGAGTTTGGGGGGTAGTAGATCGTTAGAAAGAGGACTATGAAGGTTCATTTCTTTCGTTAGGATGGGAGCCAAATGTGTGCCGACAAACGAAATGAGTGCGGCAGATGCCCCCTTCCGGATTCTCCACCACTGGTTCTCCCGTACCCTCGTGTCTAGTGGTGAACATGCAATGTAGATCAGGGCAATAATAACTATTTTATTTTAGTTTAATGTGCGTTCCTCTGGTATTTCTTCCCGCAGGCGTAGGTTCCGCTTGTTCCGCAGGCAGAGGGAGTGTTACGGGTGCGTACCAGATATCACACAGTGAAAAACAAAGACAGGTTTTCACTACAACCAACAATATTCATAATTGCAATAGTGGTCTGTAGACCGCCACACATTGTTTTTATGCAATCTGGATCAATTCACTACGAAGAAGAACATTGTCAATAAAACAACCACTATGAGGGAATACCTAGAAAACATCACAATCACTACGGAAAATCTGCAGCACCACCGCTTATTTGGGTGGATCAGCTTCATTCTCAAGCGAGAACTTTTATTTTTAATAAAGGCCTATTCACAGCATACAGCCACTCAGGCACTACAAGCCAAAGGGTACAAAGTACGAACACATTTCGGAAGCCCTGCGCCCCTACGGTGTGTCCTGTCGCTCAAACGGAACGCCTCGAGTAGCAAATCGCGGTCAAAAAGAAGCACATGGTAAGCAAAGGTGGAATTGTTCATGCCTACTGAGTAAATAATTCTGTAGTAACTATCGCATCAGCCATTAATAACGAAGAGCCAATGTCGTGCAAAAAAGGGCACTGCCTTGTTGCGAATAGAATCTTACTGGCAGGTGCAAGCCCTGTTTCTTAGCGGAATAGTTTTATGGGAGGCACAGACAAAATATACAAAAATGTGGCCCCTAATGACTGAATCCTCGGAAAGAAATGGTGGGCTCATACCATAACATGGCGTTGTTGTGTATTTGCCAGAAAAACTTAGGGAAAATGTCCTTCCGGATATTTAGCATTTCTGAGCTTGAATTCCTCCAACAAATGAACTAGCTGACCGTAGCCAAAAACTACAAGCTGGTAGGATCTAGCCTGCGGAAGACACTATGAAAACGGGCTATATATAATACACTAATCAGCCAGCATCAAGTCCCTACGGTATTGTAATTATTAGCGTACAAGTTAATGTAGAGAAAATAGTTAAACCGACGCATATTTGACGGCATAATTGACAAATACATTTCATCTGCAAATTATCCTTACATATATAAGAAACGCTGCTTGGCACGTTTTTTATTTTCTTTTTGAAGATCGATTTTGCGGGCTATCACTTCATAATGGCAATTTTCAGTAATAAAGCACTACACAACTACATGTATTTCTTTGCCTAAACACTAGAAATTATAGTGAACAGACAAGTGTTCGGCAAAACAATTTGCTATATAATAATTGGAGAATATTGTGAGGTAGCGTATCAATTTTGCCACAGATGAAATTTTTTGATCACCATTCCGTTGACCAATGACCATTTTAGGGGAATGAAAAAGTGTGTTTTAAAGTGAAGTTTTTATTTCTCACTGATGGCGACCGTACCGTCAGCAGAACGGCCTGTAAAAACGCTTACTTAACACAATAGGTCCCCCAAAACAATGATGATGACAAGCAAAAGCAAGTGCATTTAAAATATGCTGCACGTCAGAGTTCAATCTGGGCGCATCGCGTTATGAAGCCGACATCTGTCCCCTTAAGCCATTCCAACACGGTCGAAGCAGTTTATGTTAGAAACAAGGCTTTGTAGGTCAAACGCATGGCCACTGTTTCGTTACTAAAACTCAGTGAACAATTGAATATGAAAAATTGGGAATGGAACCTTTTCCCCATTGCTCATTGCCCATAGGTCCAGTTTTGTAATGGCAACTTTCGCGAAACTTTCTCGGTCGTTTGGAACAGAAAATGACTAAAGCAAACTCAAAACGGCCGGAATCAATGTCGAAGCTTTTAGCGACATTGTACAAACCAGTAACAATCAAAATTCACAACCCCAGTGATAGCCAACCTATAACACACAAGGAAGCTGAGCGTTTTAACTATCGTTGTGCTTAGACCGAAGAGCCTTCGAACTTTCGTAATGCTTGGGCATCAAACCACAAGCCAAACGGATTCATTTGTAGACAACGTAATGCCGGCAATGAAGATTGGTACCGCTTAAAAAGTTTCGTTCTCAAGTGGTTTTTAAAGCATGTCCGTGAAATCTGCGTCGCTGATATCACGCAATACTTAAGCAAGATTCGGTAAAGTGTCAAGATCTGCGGCCTATGAAATATTTCTTGCTTCTCCATGGGTGAGAGCAAACTGGCGCATAAAGCGCGGCTATCGAATCTTCAATACCAATGGTTTTTCTGGCGGTACATGCGTCATTTACCAGTAACCAGAAGTTGAAAGGCGAGCTAGAATGCTTATTGTGGGAATCCTTTGGTCAGAAGCATCCTGCCATATTTTTGCCCTATACTCGGCTTAAAATAGACAAACCGCCTTTTCTAGTTTTTTGCGGAAACTTTAACCTCACATCTCTTTAGATTAGGTCGAAACTAAATACAGGGAAATTCTGGAATTACCAACCACCATTCGCGTTTTGCCATATGTATATTGTCTTATATATCCTCTGTATAATGAGCATGAGCGCTACTCCGGAACTTGTCTATTTTAGGTTCGTGAGCTTTTGGAATTGTTTGTATGCTCCGCAAGAAACTAACGCGTAGTACATATCCACCCTTAGTTCTACAACTAATCGAACGGTCTTATGACTCTTAAAACCAATCTTTGCACAATCCGGTTTGGCGTCGACTAAGTACCAGTTTATATCACAGGTACCTTGGGTGACCACCCGCAAGAATAATGTAACAGTCTCGTTAGGTTTCAGAGTGGTCAATGCAGAGCACAAAGTTTTGATTGCACAGCCATTGTGAAAACTTCATTTCAAAGTACTAACCCGAATCCCCCTGAATCTTGATGAATTTCTGTGGGGTGAAACACCGATAATTCTCATCTAAGTAATTGAAACTTGCATGGTTAATGTTTTTCTGTTATCGAAAATGGCGACATATTTTTTATTTATCCTGACACCTTTATTGATATAAAAATTAAGAGCATTCATCTGGCTGTGATAGAAAGGTGCCTGTGAAATTTGTTGGGGAACTGTAGAATTAGTGACAACAGGAATAGATTATACTATACAGGAACTGGCACTAGAATATGATCTGGTTAAATACGCGTATTTATATATCTCGGGGTTGCAAATAGGGGAGATAAGAAATCTTCAGCCGCACTATTCCCACCCTGGCAGTTGAGTAGAAGGGTGGCCCCGTCCTTCACAACGAGGGAACGGATGAGGATAAAAAAAAGCTGCAGTAGATAATTCTACTCATTCAGCCCTGTTTGTTTCTAGCGCAGATGCTGGAATGTACTATTTCCTTGACAAGCGCAATTGCATATTTTTAATAAATTTTAGCGTCATGCTTTCGCTCACAAGTTTAAATAGCGATTTTGGACATTAAAATTTCTGTTTGCGCCGTTTAGGAGTTCTAATACCCCAGGCGGTTTTGGGCTATTGGATGGGAAACATTTTGCTTACAATGTGAGTTAAAGGTGCGCCATTGTCAAAACTGATAATTCTGATTTTCTCTGACGCCACCGACGCTTTCTTCATGTGGAGAACAAGATCTTTGTGGATGTGTATTACAAGTTCACTTGATTCCGAACGTTGCTCAAGAATCCGAGGGTAGACAACCTGAGCTGTCCGCCTTTGGCTCGCGGCACCTGTAATGCAAAAAAAAAACAAAAAAGTACTTCTTTTGTTATAATGCCGCTCAAAAACACCGCGAACGCCTTTTCGAAATCACCTAATAGAATTTTTGGTGAGATTCCTATTTACAAAATGTATATTATTTTTAAGAAAGAGAAAATGTCTTGTGATAATGAGGCGGAATGAAACTTAGAGTGACTTGAGTATTTAAATGTAGCTGATTTTTAACCGCAAAGCTTTTCAAATCGTAATTTTTTGTGCCAGCAGTAAAAAATACTAAGAAACTGCACAGCGCGCGCACCTGAGCGCTGGCTTCGCGATGTCCGCCAGGCAGTTAAGGAAGCGAAGAAAACGCCGAGCGCTCGTTTGTGCATGCGTCGCTACAACCGCCCAGCGTCAGAGGCGCATGTTTGTCAAGACAAGGATACCCACGTAGGGCGATTGGCAAATATTGACAAAGGAAAAACTCCAGCAATCGCCGTGCTTGTGGCCACACTTGCCCGGAATGAAAAAGATGTCAATACACACGACCCTTTAGGGTGATGTCCATTGATTATCACTTCCGAAAAAATAAAGGAAGCTCACTCCTAAAGCAATAATGATGAAGTAAAGGTCGTTGCAGCAGCGAATAGCAAATCGGCTGCAATCATGGACATAAACCTTCCCTAAGATAGCGAAAATTGCGTACAGCTTCACTTCCTCCGAGTCTTACGTGGCAGGGTGAGGATCATTCATTCTTTAACATAGCCTCGTCAATGTTTCTGAAATTCCACCACCGGCGATTTTAGGCTTATCTTGAACGTGATGCGTTAGCATGTGCCGTTACTCTGTGACGGCACACGCATAATTGTGCCGTTAAGACAAGGTTGTTGGTTCTTTAAATAAACACCTTACCTAACACTGCAATAAACGTAAGCCTTATTGTTCCAGCACTGAATAACGATAAGCCCACAACGTATGATCTAACGAAACACCGTGGCTGATTTCTTGTCCTCCATGCTGCACCGGGCAGCAACAAAATGTGAATTGAACACTGTAAAAAAGCTTGCTAGGCTTTTCCTAAAACACATTAACGCAATGTGCCGTAGTTAAGACTGTTTAGGTTAAGGGGCACTGAAACAAAACTTTTGCATCTTGGTTTTTTTTTTGTGTTAAGCAGCTAATGACCTACTTGTAACGTCCGGAAACCTCATTTGCATCAGCGTGCGACGGTTGTTTAATCCGAGACGTGTTTGCTGCGGCCAGTTGAAGTTTGGTATTCAGCGGGTGCTGTGAAACTTGGGATTTTGTATAAACAAAGCTGTTCACGGTACCGTCGGACGAATATCACCGAGCAGAGAGTCCGCAGTACTGTCAAATTCCCGTCACCGATAGTTTCTGCGAATGCGCCTACGTATGGATCTCGTCGCCTGTTTAATTGAAAACGACCCAGGACGTGACGGAGGCGCTGGGAGTGCAAATTGCTGCCGCGGCTAGGAAATGGTGCACGACTCTCGACACAGTGGCATAGGAGACGAGCACTGGGAACAGCTGCCCGAGTAGCAGAGGCCGATTCCCAATTATTGGAAACCGAATGGGTCCCCATTGGCTTCCGAGCTATCCGCCACTCATCGGTTACTCGGATGAAAGATTGATACAGCGCCAAGCAAACGGCGACGGGAAGTAAGGTCACACGGAAGGCCCATCGAAGGACGAGCTTCAGCAGACGCATAAAAGCGCATTTTGTCCACGCGCGCGCCGCGCACGTAGCGTTTACAAGCACGAGGGTTAGAGCGGTGAGCAGGCCACAAAGCAGCAAAAAGTAGTTTCCTAAAAACCCACAGCACCCTGCCACGAAACAAAGCGTACTCAACCTAAAGTACAGCGTATTGCGAATAGCTTGCGAGATAGTCTAAACACGTCCTCTAGGAATAGGTTATTTGTGTGTGCGAACGCAATGGTATCCCTCGGACTACTTGAGCGCTGTGCCTTTGCTGGTTCTTTTTCTCCACGGTTGAGCTAGCGGACTTACACGTCGCTATGACGTCTTCGTCTTTGTTGTGGCAATAAAACCACCGCAGTACTCCTGAACGTGTCTGCGACGTGCATTTTGGTGTCGGTGGAGTTGCTTGAAGTATACCTCACTGGTGGAATAACATCGTTTGCCTACTGCGACCACTGGCAGAAAACGTGATTCACAATTTCATTTTTGTTACGCGATGCTGGAGAGCTATCGCCCGTTCCCGCCAAAACTTCCGCCGTCGGATAAAATTGCCGCGCATAAGTTCTGCTTAGTACTGGTTCTTGCGAAGAAATAACTTGTCACATAATTGTGCTTCAATATGTGTGACGCCACTTCTAGTTATGCTCTTTCCGGCTTTGTTTTCTGAACAAGCGCCCATGCGCCCACTGCAGGTTTACGACGTTGAGCATGCGTTGAAGCAAGACTCGTGTGCAGAATAGGAGTTTTTGATGTATTAGGCTGGCTTAATTAAACTCTAGCTATAAATAAAGCTTTCGTTTCATTATTTTCTTGAGCAACGTAAAGATATTGTCGAGCGACAAAGTAATTACCCTGCCACTGGGCTTCTCCGTCGGTTCCGCTCGCGTCTGGCGCGTCCGACGAGGCAGAAGTATACGACGGCCACAGAAATACCGTAACCAGTTTAATACCTACTCCAGTTTGTAGCGTAAATTTATTTGTCACTTTATTTGGATGCTTCTTAAAAATATACCGCTATAAGAGGTCACAAGGCTTCTCATCTACCACCAATTGGGCATAGATGTGTTGCAAAAAAAATGTGAACGTTTGTACGTTCCGAACCCATTGTGTAGTGCGTTGCCTTGTAGTCTGATACCGCATTGTTAGGAAGAAAACTTATGGTAATAATTACGTTGACGGCACGATATTTCAGTCGTATAATTGTTGATGTGACTACAGTAGCCACAACAAAATTTCACGAAACCGCTGGCGTGTTCTTTGTCTTGTGGAGTTTTTTCCTGTTTACCTTGCTCTACTGCGGTATAAGCGTCAAGGCCGTTTTCCGAAAAATTCTGAACTTTTTTGTGATGAACAAGCCAAGTAAATGCTGGCCTAAAGCGCAGTATTTCCAAATAAATAGTGCAGTACGTTTCCTGTTTTATAGCGAGTGTTAAATATGTTAAAGTTTAGGTTAAATATTTTCTAACGTGCATGCGTTAAGGATGGTGCTAGGTGCTGTAATTCGTAAGCAGCGTTGAATTACTATTGTTGTAAACATTTTTTACTTATCTTAGGCGCTTCAACATAAAGGCGTTTCCCGTGGACAAGTTGAGGATGGAGCGGAAAGGACAAACCTTCCAAGCTGGAATATTGTACAATAGTGCTGTTGAACTACATTGTGTGCACTTGCCAGGTTGGCGATGTACCGGGGAGTAGGGCCTTGCTTTCACTTACATAAAGGCCTCGGTTTTGTAGCCAATTCAAGCAGCTAAACGATGTGTAGATAGGTTCGCGCTTCATGAGCAGCGCTTTTTAATTTTTTTACAACTATTGGGTTCGTGTTTGCTTCCGCGTTTGTGTTTCGAACAAGCTCTTTTGGTATTCTTGAAACTGTTATGCCAGGTTTCTCGGAGTAAATTTTATGTGCATAATAAGAAAGTAGGCAAAGAGTCCTGATGTGCTGTGGTGCTCAATTGTGTTTGGTAAGCCAAGTAATTTAATCGCAAAGTTGATGCAATTTATTGCGCCTGGTGGTACGATTTGTGTTTTATGCATGCCATTGTAAAGGAAATTATTTACTTGTGCAAAATAAATAAATTATAATGCGAACTTCCTAAATTATTTCCTCTTTAATGGCATGTATAAAGCAGAATTCGGGCCACGAGGTAACTCATAAAATAGGTTTTTGCCATAAGGACTGCCCATGAAGCCACAAATGTGCATTAAAATAGCGTGGGATCCACCCGTATTCTACATACTTTGCCAATGGCAACATAATGGCAACATACTTTGCCAAGCATTGCCCAATATAGGCTTTCTAGAGCTTGGCTTGTCACCTTTCTTAAGCACCAGTCAATAATGGCGGCCAAGGTATTGCCAAGCTCGAACACAATGGCCACTGATGATTTGCCATGCTTGGGCTTGACAATTTCTGCTGCTTGGGTGGCCCTTCTGCCGATAGGTCCGCCTACAGATCTGTTAGGCTTAATACTACGTCGGATATTCTATTGCCTCTCTCGTGGCCTGTGCCAATGGCAATTTTTAATGCAATCCCCACCGCATCATTCACTCGTTTCTCGTAAGTGCTGCCTTGTCTGGCACTTGAGTATCATTTCTTGCAGTGGTAACGAGGTATTATTAGAGCTACCTGTGCCTTCCTGCAACACTTTGCGGCCATTGCCGCCGCCTGTGCAGCGACCATGCGGCTCGCTGAGTGCGCTTTACGTGTGCCCGGCGCGTTTTCGCGTCCAGTCTGATAATACGATGCGAATAGAGTGCCTGTAATTCCTGTAGAACTTACGTTGTGACCAGCTGCTCGATTGGCCAATGACATTTCGGCACTTCCGCCGCCAACGATCACATAGTTAACTGCTCAGGAGCAGAAGTTCCGACCTCCCATCGGAGCTTTGAGCCAACACAACATGGTAGCGGCGAACGCAAACTCGTGACGTGTCTGGACGTTTATTTACTCAAGGGAATGTCGATTGTGCGAGGCTCTCCGCCGGCTGCTTGGTGGCGTCTCACACACTTTATTATTGATTTTAAATATGCTCTCGGCAGTATTTACCGCTCTATTTTACTGATGATGTAGGTGTGTTCCCACCATCTAGCTCTGAAGTTATCTTGCTTTCAAAACTTTTTATCACTACCCGTTTAAACATTATTTCCTGAACGAAATAAGCAAAGTGTTTTCTTTAAACAGCAGCGCGGCTGCTGAGCGAGAAAGCCGCCCGAAGCAGTCACTTTGCGTTTTTGTGGGTCTCAAGTATTGGCCACTATTATTGTGACGAGAAATAACCTCTAATTTCAAAAATATTCCGCTATAAATTATGTGAAAACTTGGGGGAAAAGCTAATAGTTAGACTTCACCACTGCCAGTGAAGATAATTTAGTAGAAGAGAGAGAGAGATGAATTTATTTGATGCCCGAGGTGGGTTACGAAGGGTAGACGACTCGGACGGTCTCCCTCCTTCATCCGTCAGTCAGGATTCCTTGGATCCTCGCGGCCGCTTCGGCCCTGCCGACTGCTGTCAGTTGTTCCTCTGGTGTCGAGCTGAGCAGAACAGTCTCCCATTGTACTGTAGTAATTATTTGGTATCTTAATTTACATCAGATTTGCTATTATATCCGGGCGTAGTTTTTTTGGAGCTCATGGCAGGACCATATCAAGTGGTGTAGGTTGGCGTTGCTACTGCACAAAGCGCAGAGGTTTGAGTAAAGGTCTGGGTAGGAGCGACGGTTGCAGACGAACAGTTTTCCGAGCCCTGTTTCCTTCAGTAGAAGAGGCTCAATTTATGTGTCAGGTTTACAGGACAACCGGTTACACTTAAAAGAAAAGCATTTTCTTTGCGAAGTGACTGAGTTTTAAAGCATACGTCTGAACGTACCTACTGTAATTATTAGCATGTAGAACCCGGGATCGCTGGAGAAAAATAGCGCGCTTCGTTTTTGCCATTTTCAAGGAATGTATTTTGTTTGCATTTCGACGGTGCTCAAGCACATCCTGTGTTATATAAATGTTATAGCACTGGCAGTTTTGTTTATCGAAAGGTTCTCCTTTTTATCAAGCCTATTACAGCTGGAATGTTCTACAAAGAAAATAAAAACGAACGTATGCAAGATTTAAAAGAATCCCCAAGCGAGAAACAGGGTTACGATTGTAGCTTCATCTCTGAAGTGGTAAGTGACCTTCATAACAGTAGTGGTGCTCACTGCACCACTACTGTAGCACACTGCTTGCGGCACACTCGCCAACGCCACATAATAGTAGGAATGGTGCCACTGGCGCCACCTGTTCTTTATTGCGCTATCTCTATGCGCTCTACTCGAATGACGTAAGCTCATTTCAATGCAGCATGCCTCTCGAGGGGTTCAACTCTCATGTGGATGGGGCAACCACAGCTGGAGAATTAGTTGAGGCTAAGCGCCGATATTGAAATCAAGTAAGGCAAGAAACGGACGAGTTTAAGCAATGGTCGGAACCCCAGATTGCGAAAAACTGTTGTAGAAGTCGAATAGTACGAGGTTGAAATTGTCACTAGGTGGGCTCGTGAATTTAAATTTCACACTTGTGTTGAAAATTCTCTGTTGATAAAGTTGCAATATTACAAGTGCAGGCACATTGAGATTTGGACAACTAATAGCAAAGGTCTACATCAATATGTGAACCGCAACCATGTACGTTAGGGACAGAAGAACTAAACACGTTTATCTACAAAAACACCCCAGGAGACAGCCCCTCTGTGAACGTGTTGAAGCTTCATAAAAAGCTGAGTGAAAGGCACTTTGTCAGTTTCCAAACGCAATACAATTTCTTCTGAATGAATCTATGAACAAGAAAAACAGGCTACATTCTTGTAGCGACGGAATTGAGGAGAATAGTTCGACCCTTTACATAATAGTAGCGGTGTAAACTGTATTGTTTGCTGCTCTCTCAGTGGCGAAGAAAAGCATTCAAAGCAATGTGTAATAAATTTTTTCCAGGCTGACGTCGTCTATGATAACTGAAAGTGGGGCCCGTCTTCGATCTGTTTACAATCAGCTAGTGCAATTTGAAAGTGTTCGAGGGTTTTGGCAGTTTTTACACAATATTGCAGACACCGATTGCTTTTCTACAGGCGCAAATGCCATGCCCTCCAACATACAACATTGTAATTTCAGCAATACTCCAAAAGTTCGCCTCTACGCAACACAATCTCCTCGCTGATGTCGAAGGTACTTTTCACCGGGTTGCGTCAGCAGTCTTGAAAGATGACTTCTCCGCCGCACTTTTCGTGCTATCAAAGGATACGTCAGAAATATTTCCCTTTCGGAGAATCTCAGTTTTCGTGCCATCACCCAGTTTAATAAAAAAATACCTCTGGCGAGACACAACCACAATCTTGCGAAAGAGAATAACGTTGAAACGGGCCGGGCAGTGTTTAGAACAAATCAAAGCACATCCATAGTTTACACCTCAAGTGGGTATTTCTGCACTCGCGAAACTGTCCGTGACCGGAAAGTATGATAGCCTTTAGGCAACGAAAATCGTTTTATGCGATCATCTATGAGGCGCCAATGTAGCCGGTTAATACTATAACCCCGTAAATAGTGCAAACAATTTTGTTCGCACTTTTTAATAACGCCAATTTCTGGTCTTCTCCAGCGTACCGGGCACAACCTGGATCATCCCGCGGATTCGCGCTTAAGTAGACAAAGAAAGAATCTTCTTTTTTAAAATGAACTGCGGAGATACGCGCCGCCACCTTTCAGCTCGCAACACACATTGCCTAGCCACCCCAGCACCACTACTGCCGGAACCGCAATAAAAGAAAATCACTAAGGCGAAAACCCGCGAGAACGCGACAAAGCCATACGGAAAGCCCCGCCTAAAGAAAGCTACCGAACAGCGGCTTCACGCGTCGTTTTGTGTATTTCCTTTAAGAGCACGGCCAAAAGCCAAGGTTGTCTGACTGATAGCGCTCATTTTCGTATGAATGCGACTGGTGGGGAGGAATATGCATAAAAGGGGGCGCCTGTCACAGGTAAGGGCTGCAGTGCGTCCAGTTACTGCAGGGGTTTGGCGCCCGTTACGGCGCTGTACTACTGATCTCTCGTTGATGATGCAGACAACGACAAGGTAAACAGACGCGTTTTTAGAGGCGTCTGTGACGTGTTTCAGCGACGCGTGGACTGCATCCGAGGTGAAAGTTTGCAGCTCTCATTTAGAGCAGCGCTTTGTTCCCTGAGAACGATATACCAAGGGCGGTGTCGTAATGTGCAGGCATCATATCTGGTGAGACGTTCCAAAATGTGAGGTTAAGCGAAACATCCCTCTTCTGGCATCCGCGCTCATACAGCGTTCAAATACGGCCTCTAATGGGGCCTTCCAGAGTGAGAACACAAACTCGGCTGTAGCGGCTAGCGAGGGCGGTCGCCCCATCGAGTATACGGCACATGAAATTAGGGTAAGAACAAGCAGCAAAATTCACCGTCGCCATCTGGTCTATGTTTATACGTGGGCATAAACGAAAAGTGTCGCCACGCGTAGGAGACAAATCAAAGACACTCGAAAGAAAAGTGCTCCTCCAGCGGCCAGATGTAACAGCTGTTCGACAATGCGATGTGAGAAAAGGTGACGCAGGCGTTCAGCGGCTAGGAATATGGCTTTAGGCTCACAACTGACGGACGCCCTTAGGCGAACTCAGACGTTCAATTTTCTTTGGATCTGACAATTGCCCCTCGGCGCCTGCGCTGTTTTTCAACATTGAAACGGCACTGCACGAGAACGTCGTCCTAACGTATCTCAGCCAGATGCTTCTAAACGGGAGCCCACTATAAGCAAATGGGCGCATGTACATTAGCAAAATTACTTCTTGAATGCGCTCGGCGAAAGATTGCGAAAGTTTCGTTGGCACAAACCATATAGCCTATTCAGCACGAAATTCGTAAATTTATTTTGTATATTTACATTAGCGGTTTCGGTTACAAGCCGTCCGCACGACGCGCGTCTACAAAAACCTCTGCAGCGCGATTAGTGCATGATTTGTTAGCAGCCTTCCTCGCGTCTCCCCACTGACATTTAAACCGCGCAGGCTCATAGGATTCACCCATGTTTTCCCAAGTACTTTATTTGTAAACAAACAAAGCGGCGGCAATGAACACGTGCCGTATAAGCACTGTACCGGCACCGGGTTGCCCACCCGGCCACCAACCCCACTTTTTTTTCTTTTATCTTTTCTCAGAAGCGCAGCAGGCGATCACCGTAAAACGGTAAAAGCGCCAAATGGGAACATGCAAGAGCCGCAGTTTTTTTGCCCGTTTTTACGATCCGTTATAGTTAAGCGGCGCAGCAGTGCCACTAAATTTATGCGACTCCGCGCGTCTCGACTTGAGTTCGGGATCAAACTGGTGTGCACTACTGTACTCATGAGTGCTTGTAATCACCAGTGCATGCCTACTCACGATAATTGTACGCACGAGTAAGGTAGTGTAGGGTAAAACGCTGGTGAGTACACTATATGTCAGCACTTATACGCATGAGTACAGTACTCATTAGTACCCATACTCGTGAGTATTGTCCTCATGCATATGAGTCCTATCAGCATTATGAGTACTTATGAGTACTCATACTCATGAGTACTACACTAAAGAGTACTGTGCTATTGAGAACACAAAATTATGAGTAGGAGTACCCTTGAGTACAGCACTCACACATACTCATGCTAATGAGTACTGTACTGGTGACTACGGAACTAATGAATACTGTACTGATTTCTATTATACTCACGAGTCCCTTACCGACGTGCGCACTCAGTCCTCATACTGACATTTTATTCAGCCTACTTATCATCGTACTCACTCCTGTGAGTATAAATTACTACATATGAGTCTACGCACGATCGAGCACGCCGACCGATGGTTCCGACCGATTATTTCTATATTTACACCAATTTCTCACACATCTTCCCATCAGTTTTCACGTATAACTGCAGGTATGTGAAATAGCTCTTACCACCTGCCATCTCTAATCTCCCACCAGCATCACCCACCCCCTTCATCCCTCTACTCAAAAGTTGTAATCAGCTCTGACAACCACGGAACCGGCTCGATAACCTGTTTTTGGGAAACAACTATTGAATGGGTGCGCGTTCGCGGCCTTCCGCGCGTGTGCGGCTGACCACTGCCCCTTCACCGCACCATTAGGCTCAAATAAAACGCTTTGCCACAACCACCACCATTGTATTAGCTAGGTGTGTAAGCAGGCCACGAACGTTGGCGGTCGAGTAAGGCTGCATACTTAAGTGATACTTCGGCAGCCAATAGAAACATCCATACTTTGGTTACCTCCGTTTCTTTGTCTGAGTAATCATAACCCTAACACTCAATGCTAACAGTTAATTGTGTCGTCACTGCATGTGTTATACCAGAATATGTATGGCGAAGGAAACTGTTTTCTGGTCGTTGTAGAATTTGTAGATGCGCGGAGAGTCTTTGCCTTCCCAATCATTGAAACGTCTCTCGTTTTACTCGCATATGTTCGAGCTGGCCAACAATTAACTATAAGAGAATACGCAATACCTTTGTCGCAGTTGGCTGTATTGAAAATTTCTCGTACGCAGTTCATTTTCATGCGGAATAAAAATACGAAGCTTGCGGTGTGCCCGCTTCAGCATACTGTCCGTATCACTAGAAAACGCCGTTCAAAGTTTTTAGCGACTCAGCTATATTCAGAGCAGTTTCCGAGTAAGCTACTTGCCGCATCCACTTTAGCTGAAATAATTTTAAGATTTTGTAAATCAGCAAGAAAGAAGATAATCCTAACCGACACTACCAACTTATAGTCAGCCTATTTGATACGTAAATGCTGTATGCTTCACTTGATTGGTGACAACTCAGTTTGAATTATTATGTACACTCAACATGCAAGTTAACAACGAGACCATGTGCTTTTGTTATTTACGCGGTACCTGTTCCGCTGTGTTCACTGCAATGCGGAGTGCATGGGCTGTCAATGCATTATACGGTCCTAGAAATAATACCTAACTTTGTACGTTTTCTTGTAGTGTTGAGAATATATTTGTACAAAACATTACTGCACCAAATTCTAGAATTAAGAAAGGTGTAATTTTTCTCTCAGTATTTTTCAACGAGCTTCCGCGTTCATTTTGTATATTCGAGTTTTACAAGGAGATTTTGTGTACGCAAATGATGTAAAATGAAGTCTGTTTGATCAGATATACAATTTTTCTACCGCAGAATTTTAGTCGTTCGCCTATAATACCCGTCCTTTGGAGACGCGGGCCCCAGACGGGCAGCACAAAAATATATGACAATAACAAACAAAATTTTGCCACTCCCCAGCATTCACGTCAGAAATGCAAAATAATACATACCCGTAAGCGAAGTTGACAAAAATAACACTGCCACAAAAGCGTTCATGTTTTGGATTGAGTAATAGCAGTAAGGTGGGATTTTGCCACTCAGAAGTATATATACAGTACCGATATCGAAACCTTTGAATCTAATTCCAATTTGTCAGACTCTGTAAGCCGGAAATCTTGTAATCTGTTCAGAGCAAACGGTGAGCCGCAAAATACTAGTGATGACTGATTTCACAGATTGTGTATTCGTATGGATTTTTTCTGTAAAAGTCATGTAAAAGATTCCAAACTTTGTGGTCGAAAAAGGTTGCGCCATTTCAAGAAGGTGCCAACTTTATGTATTGTTATTCCAGTCTTGCACATAATAAATAATGCAAAATTGTATTCTGAGCTGTCTTGATCTTCAATGCATACGCCAAAGGTTTTACTTGGATCACCAAAATGTAGCTTGGAGCAACTGGACTGAAAGCATTATGGCGCAGTAAAATAAAAAAATGGGACGGTGAAGTCAACAGTTTTGCATAAGTACATCATTCGCAATATGTGTTTAGGTTTTCTCAATGCTCAAGCTGGTTTCCAGCAAAGAACATAAAGAAAAAATACTCATAGTTAATATGAATGACTATGAAAATGACAATTCTGTACAGCTTCACTACGTGCGTGCTGTTTTTTGTGGGTTCTGCACTTTAAAAATATAAAATATTTGTTAGACGGACCTTCAGTCGTACTGAGTTTATTTCAAGTTTGGTCTCAGTGTTATTAAACGTTTAACAAGTTTTATAATATGGAGTAATCTCATATAGGCGTTTAACTTTGCCAATTGTCAAACAACAAGTCAAATAGGCACGGAACCGCAGCCAGTACGAACACCTAACCTTCCTTGTTATTGCAGGCTACAGTGAACTGAGTTATCTGCGCTTGGCTCCCTGGTACCTGACAGCGGAATCGGAACGACGACCTTTTCAACTGGCCTGCATCGTCGCAGATGGTGCCGAATTGGGTCACGGTGAGCCCACCAACTTGGCAACCGGAAGTGTAAAGGACAGCATTTTGCAAGAAACACAAGGGATACCAGCCGCCTTGAACCTCCAGCCATTTCGGCCATGGAACCGCAGCTAGTATGCAACACTCAGTGGTGCGGGATTTTACGTTAGTTACATAAAAGGTGCTGCCGCAGTAACATGACTAGATTGCTGTACGATTGCGGTATCGTCCGCATTAGAGTAGTTTGAAACGCTGAAGCGAATAATGTCGACTGACGTAAATTCTGCCCATGTTTGCTCCGCCTTCTAATTATGGTTTTGGGAGCTGCGTCAAACCTAGGACGAGGCTGTTCTGCTGCTTTAAAAATTATGAGTAAGCTGGAGGTGTCAAACGATACCCTGGTGGCGGGGGTAAAGCACCTCAAAGACAGGGCGGTAGCCTACAAAAATGAACTTTGTGGCTTAAGTGAAATTCATAGCAGTCGAAGAGAACGTTGTGGCCCATACAGAATCCGATACTAGAACTGCTAAAACAGCCATTCTTGATATCTCCGACCAAAGATTACCCTCGCACCCAGGTACAATGGCACACAAAGTCGGCAGAGAACGTTCTATAAAGTACATAAAAAAATGACACAATCCTGACGTTCACTGGGCCTGATCGGTAGAATAACCAATAAATGTCTGCTACAAGAGATTAGAAAGGAAAATACAAGAGCACAATGTGAATGCATGCAAAGGTTAGGCGTGTAGAAAATGGACAAGAAGAAATTCGCAATCGCAAAATAACATTCATCAAAGATAAACCGAAAGTTATCTTGTGTGGGGCAAATCTCAAAGAAATAGCGTTGTCAGCTGGGTAAGATTTCGCTTTTGCTACCAAATAAAAAGGAATATACTTTCCGGTTTTGAAAAGGGCCATACATACGTCGCCTGTAGTGTAACTAACAAAGTTGTACTGTCGAAGACTAGCTTCATAATAGCAAATGCCCTCATAAGCGCCATTACAAAAACCGAAGTTTTAATCGCTCTTTACTGCCAGCATGCCAATATAAATCATTTTATGCTCCTTTGCACTTACGACCAGTGTCATCATATCGCATATTGTGTGCTAAATACATAGGTGTGAGTACAACTATTTGAATGTGCCTCAGGAAGACCTGGCGCACTCATCTACCGAAGTCGCGGTGGTCCATCGCCAAACCGCCTTCTTCCCTAATCGCTTGTACCACGAATAGAAGTATTTTGCTTTTCTTTGTCTCCTCTTTCCTACCGAACCTGTAGTGGCAAGAATTTGTATCTGATGAACCCAACATTTCCTAGCGGGTAACATATGCTCGGAAACCTGAAAGTTTATTTAAAGTGATGAGTTTTTCTCGTGCAATATCTGACACGGAAGCTTTCTTCTTAGGCAAGGGAAAGGATTTGCGTGTTGATCCCTTTATATTCGCAGCAACCCCTTCTTTCAACATTGAGAGACCCATTGTGTTGGTTTATATTCTACAATACTAGCAGTGTTTTTTGTGCGTGCGAGTTTATCACGAGAAGGTTCCTAAGTAGCTAGCGGGATTCTTCTAGCTGCAGGTAACCGGATCTCCGCACAGATACGTCTGGTTTTATTTCTTTACTCAGCATCTGCCCGGACGTAAAGATGAGCGACTTTTTGTCAAGTGTTCCCGGTAGTATCAATTCTCTTGCTGCGACGGTTGCCAAGATGATTCTAACGTTGCCGCATATGCTCAAACAAAACATGATGTCTTCCTAATTGTTTTGTAGCAAAAACTGGCACTTCTTTCTGCACCCGTTTATAGTGCCTTTGTGGTAAAACTAATATGATATTTTGGGGATAATTTAGACGATGAGCACAGCAACGTTTTGCAGTGGCGTTGTTGTCTTCGAAATGTGGCTGACACCCTCTGCACAATAAGGTTGGACTGAGGACCTTTTTCTTGTAGCTCACGAATGGCACAGATGCCGACGTCAGGGAGGTCAAGTCGCCCACAACGTCATCGTATTATTGTAATGTACGCTGTCGTAGAACAAAAAGGAGAATGAGTCTTCGCTTTGGAAGTTTAGAGGACCCTGCCGTTCGCGTCCATTTTACCACACTGTTTTTAGAAGCTTATTTGCTCTTTGCTGCGTTTATTTCGCTGCTGAATTTAAGCTGCAGACGCTTGTTGGCCAAGGAAGCATTTTGTTGTGCCGCTACTTCTTGTGCTTTGCACATAACCTCTCAAGTTTGTATTGTTTTGTGGTGTTATATTTCTGTAGCCTTGTTATTGGTCACAAAAACAATCTTGTGGCTAATAAACATTTCTTAAAAGTTATCGCAATTTTAAAGCTTACGTCACTTCCTACGCTAAAATTCAAATTTATGGGTTTAATACAACGGGGCCATGAATAATTGCAAGGCCTGCACAAGGGTTTTGAAAATTAACGGTGGCCAATTTGCGATCGTCACCATACTGAAAATCTCACACATGAAATTTTTTGCTCTTCACGTCCATCTCAAAAGCACCTACCTTGGCCTGCATTGAACTCGCAATACCGAGCTCAGTAGTAGCTACCCCACCAGAGTCATCAAGTCTAGGTAAAATCAGTGCTCTTCCCCTCTTTGAAGAAGGATGACAAGGATGACCAGCGAAGAAGGATGCCCAGTGCAAACTCTGAACGAAACAGGCCATGTTTGTTCGCAGTCTGTCATTGAGCACACTTCCTAGCTAATAACCTGATTGAAAGTTGGAACGAATATAGTACAGTTTTAGGAGACCATATTGATGCTGTTCGTTTGCCTCCTGATTCCAAGGTATCTTGCTCTCTGTGCAGGACCTACCAACCCAAACCACTCGACCACGGAGAACACCAGTTGGGTGGCATCAGACGACATCACCTCCTTCTTAAAATCTCCGCTCAGAATATCTGCGTAAAATTTAAAGCGCGTACATATTTCTGCTTCCCTCGTACACGTATAGGGGGGGGGGGGCGTACTGGTGATATGCGAGCACCAAAATGTCCCCCCGGGATCCCTTAATTTGACGCCAACTCGGGCCAAAACGTTCTCCAAGATGGCGTAAAAAGAAAGTACACAAAATCAGCTATGGTGAGTTTTCCTATGGTGCGGTTCTCTTGTCATGATTATAGATAATAGTGTAACACTTCTATTTTTGTGTTGCAAGCGAAGAAGCTACTCGACGAGGTTGTGCAACTTTAGGCGACAAAGAAGCAAGCTACACGTACTGCAGCGGCGGCTCTCGGTTGCTCGCAAGCAAGTTCGCGCTCCCATGCGCCCCGTACCTATTTCCCTTCCCGCTTCACTTCAGCATACGGACTTGGATGGCTCAAGTAACGGCGCGCATTCGGGTGATAACAGCGCGGCTGTTTTATCTGCCGAATGCACCATTTGTGAAAGGGGCGTCGGTGGTTTCAAGTATGTATAAAACTTGTGAGACTCATGGGCTAGTCCTAAGAAGAGGTAAAGAACGAAGGTGAGTAAATCGTAGCATACAAAATAGAGATCTGGGTTAAGCCCTAAGCAGCTTTGCTGCAAAAACTTTCGAATAGCTGGTTCATGCTGGCCCTGCATACGCAACAAATTGCTCGTAAACCTTGTTGTCTTGATCATTGATTTGATTGTAGGGTTTAACGTGCCGACGCAACGCAGGCGATGAGGCGCGCCGTAGTGGAGGGCTCCGGATTAATTTTGACCACCTGGGGATCTTTAACGTGCGCCAAAATCTCATATACATCGTTGTTTTGATCAAGAAACTACTATTCAAATTTAAGTTCCAGTGCCTGATTATCATCGCTGTGCCCTCTGCAAAAGTTCCATATTTATAGTTCCTGGTCGCCGTGATGAATTGAAGGATAGCTGCCTTGACCGCTGCCGCCGTGAGTTGCATCGCAAAATTCACCTTCAGTGTTTTATGACACCACAGTTTCATGGAAATATTTGGCACATCACCAATGATGAAGTTTGCGTTATGGCTCTCATTCTTTGCTTCTCACGTTTTGGCTTCCGAACTTCTCACACAACGCATTGTCTGTGTCATAAAGCCGAGCGGAGAAATGGCTACTCAGATCCCAGAAGCGCACTTTTATTTAGCTTTTATATAGTCGCAAGCGCAGGAACGAAGAGGAGAGGCAGTGACAGCTGAGGCGTGTAATCGGCGGTGTACTAGGCGATGAAAGTGTGATGCAGATTTGATAAACTTTTCATGTCCGTTATGTTGGCGGTAGGTTTAAACGTTGGGGCCAAACGGCCTGATGTGACCTATCCAGCGCCCTCTCAGTGGTTGAGCGGATTGGGTTGGTGTGTTACACAAACAGTATGATGCCTATGATGCGGGAGGCCAACAAAAAGCTTCTTGTTTGTCCGCAATACGAGAGCTCATGTTATACTTATACATCTTATACTAAACATCTTATATATATCTATACATCTTATACATCTTATAGTAAGTTATACTTAGTTATTTGGCTTGAAGGTATGCTCAATTGCCAATTACAAACAAGTTTTTGTTGCACCCACTCCAATGACTGCGTCCTAATTCGCAGTTCATCCTTCTTCACAGAGTGCAAGTGCAATACCCGTTTTCGTTATAAAACGAAGTGGTTTACTTCTCACCTCGCCTTGCGCATCCGCCCGATGTGATCGAGGGGCGAGGGTGACCCAGCTGGGAGAAACCCGCGAACAATATGCGTCTTTGTTTGGAAAGGAGACAGAAATGCCGACAGACAGATGGCGTCACAAAAAGATGTCCTGGCTTGACTACGCTACTGCCCGGCTCGCTCACCCGCCGACAGAATGAGTCGGCCGGCCGCCAGCGTGTATTTGAGATTCGTTTGCGCAGTTGGAACTAAGCAACGACATGATTTGCTCCTAAAGGAATGTGGTTTTGGTTTCTTAGTTTGTACACTGTATCGAGCGCTATATCCAAGTAGCTCACAAAAGTGCACATAGCACGCTTCGATGGCTGGTACGCTAGTAGAAAAAATGTAAAGCCGATTGAAAGCGGCAGAAGAGTAATGGAAGGTAATGTAGGCAGTAAGGAAATAATATCAACCTAAACTTTTACCTTACAGAGCAAAACCACGGTTCGGGAAGCACTTTTTTGCGCTGGGTGAACACGTACAGCCATCAGCAGCACGACGACACGCTTGCGACCGCTTTTTTGTCAGAGAAATGCAGACGCTGGGCGTGACAAATTCTGAGAATTTGGGGGACGCTTACTGCACGAGCGGTATACACAAAAACGTCATAAAAGGTGCCTAAAATTCTAAAAAAAACATGTAACCGGCGATGCAACACATAATTAAATTCCCTACACTGCCAGCTCTGCCTCACCTGTCTCTGCGGCAGCTCGTAAGCCCATTTTTGTTTTTGCGAAATTTGCATCACCTTTTCCTGCGTACTGTATTGTAAGTTTTGCTATGCGTGGTGTGTCAAAATTTCTGGTTTCTTCAAGTTGCATACCAGGGGGTGTTTGTGTGAATTTTAAAGAAATCATTTTGTCATTCTGACTTCTGGCAACCAGCTTTCTATTGCAATATCTGGCAAATATAAGCAGGAAATAATACTTAAGGATGTATGTGACGTGGTATTACCCGCGCCGGTGTACAGAGCTCTACAGAATCAGTATGTAGGACAAGATGTGTTACAACGAGCGAAACGAATGGAAGTGCCACCTGGGACAAATTCTTTCTTCTTTAAAGTGCCCACCGGTACAGTTTCATGCGCATAATGGATGAAAGAAAAGCAGCTCTCAGTGTCATAGGGAACTGACTGTCCTGTTTGTAAACACCCAGGAGCTGTGTAGCATGTCTTCCTTCATTGTTGGCCCGCACTGTTTCATTGGGGTGTCCTCCAACGGACACTTACAAAATATTTTTGACAGTGTCATGCAGTTAGGGCTCCAAAGCATTTGGCGATCACGCATGGTGATGTAGACGCGCGACCACCGCTGCAGCATTTTCGGGAAGGTGTCACATAGCTTGTTGAAGTTCAGACAGCGAAGATTTCTCTACCAGAGTTGACGTTACAAATTGAACCTCTGACTGCGCTTAGAGAAATTTAAATGACAACGCCAAACTGGTGGACATGGTTGCATTACTGTCAATTTTATTTGTGCGTGTTCCTGGTGCCTTTCGTTACTGTCCTAGATCGACAATACGAAAAAAAAAGCTCGTGGCCAGTCTCGAGCACGGGGTTTCCTGTTTTGCAAGTTGCATGTTCGCACACCTAAAAAGTATTATATTTTATGATGATTTATTTGGTTTTGGCCAATGTTTTCTATGCTCAATTTACCATTTTTGCGCTGTAATGTTCAGTGCTACGCGAGAATATACCACACCTTTTCCCACTTGCTGCGCAGTTTCAAACAAGTATTCGAAAAGAATCTCAACGTTTTTTTGGAGCTCTTCGTATCAAAGAAGCTTACGCAACAAAAATGTCATGGTCAAATAACGGCTAAAGTTGCAATACCATTTGCTTGCGGAATACAGCTACATTCATGATGCGTTTTATGTAACAGGCCAGCATTGCTCTGTATTTAAAATTTTGAATGCAATTTTTCTTTTTCCACCGGAATTCCTTGACTTTACCATTACCAGATTCTAACCTATCATTTTGGGACCCTGTCGTTCCCAAACGTGCTTGGTGTCAATCGGGCTATTTTTTAAAGATATTTTTTAGACGATTTAACTGTTGAAGAAAAGTATTGTAGCTGTGGTCTTCAAAACGCCAGAGAATGGCCTCAGTGGTACGTTTGCCACCAGGAATAGCGTTAGCACTAAGTGTTGTGACAAGCTCATTTTAGTGGCAACCGCATAACAAAAATGTTCTGCAAGTAATATAAAGTGTTAACGCTCTTTTCACGCTTGCAAACTCTACCGGGTAAAAGCATGAAATTTACAAACTGCTAGAAAAACGTTATAAAAATGGCAGAAATCCAGCGTCCACAGGCAGATAGATATTAGTAACAAGAAAGTGTAAGTGCCGTTTACACTCCACAAAAGTAAACAAGAATTCTGCCAAAAATCTTCTTTGGTTTCTCCATCTAAACACCGGGCAAAGATAAAGCCTGAATAATCCCAGCTCCTTATTCCACGATAATTCATTTCTGGTAGAAAATATTATTGAAAATTGTTTTTAATGAATTTTTTTTCCTACACGTGAGAACGTTCCCGCCCTTTAAACTGTGGCCCAAAATCACCTACATAAAAAAAATAAACTTCTACAATAGAATTTTGTTTCTTATATATACATTAGTCTTTATCGTTCCGTACTATGTTTTCAGCTGCAGTGTGGTGAATTCCATCTTTTTAAATAAACACACTTCCAAAAAGCAAACCAATACTATGGAGAATTCTCGGGCACATTCTTTGTAATTTCTAATATCTCGTTGGTACGACCATGCTGTCTCTGTACGGCGTTCCGTGGAACTGTTGATGGGTGGTGCGTAGTCCGCACGCGTGAAGACAACCTAGTGGCGGCACCGAGTGCCTAATGGTTTTACAGTTGGTAATTGGAATTCCGCTGCAATAGCACAAGTAGTGCAAGATGGTTCGGCGGTGATAGTTTAGTGCAGCACTTCGCCGGCTATGCCGGTCTGGGCGATCTTCTCAGACAAGTATGACTTCATTTATTTTCCAAAGCAAAAACCATATTCCCACGCCATTCATTCATGGGTCTCTAAAGCAAAACAAGAAATATCATGCACGCCGTCTGTACTATGATCTCTGAGGTATGTGTTGGAGGCGGCTAAGAGTGGGCAATGCTAATGACTGCAGGCTTAGATTCTAGGGAATATTTTGACATTCCTGTAAGGCCCAGGCACCTGCACCTGCCCATAGCGCATTAAAGCTGCAAATTTACTCCGCAATGCCTGGTTTCCTTTGAAGGCAGTTATTCTGGTAACATACTGTACTTAATTTGTTTCAGCCTATTACGTCGAAGAGTGCGAAACTAAAGTGAACTAAAAATAATTTTATTGAAAAGCTGTAAAGGGTAGACAAATACAGTGTACACCCTGCTGACCCCTGCGGGCGCTTCGCTGAAGCCGTGGTGAAGCCATGAAGAACGACTTAGAACTACTGATCACCAGAAATGGGCGGCCGAAGTATTACGTTAGCTTTATGTGCAGAGCGTGGACGCACAGTGGTCACAAAGGATAAAAAGAACCAAAAGGTTCGGGACAAAGTATATAAAACCTGGAAGCGCAGGGGAAACGACCAAGCCAATAAAGATGAAATGAAAGAATCAGAGCCAACGACCCGGCAAGAGAGGAGGGCCGCGGAGAAGGGCTTAGATATATACAAAATTGGTAAATAGCAGACCACCAGGGTATAGTTCCTTGATAATACCAAAGAGAGTGCAAAGCTTTTTGAAGCATGGGCGGGTTGCTTCAGGACAAAAATGCTTTTGTCCTGTGTAGAAGTTGCAGTAGCGAACCTGAAACGATGCGACATATTGTAACGAACTAGTAAGATATCGCTCAAATCCTTAGTGTGGAATACATCTAGCTTCAGGAAGCCCTTAGCTTTAACGTTTACGGAAACGTGAGTTAAACAGCAGTAAGAAATATTTAAAAAAATTTATAATGTCGCTGGGAAAAGAGCAGAGGACAATCTGGGAATACATGCGACCATAGAAGTCAGACTAGAGCTGAAATTCTATAAATGTTTGTTTCTGCGACGTGGTTGCATAGTGCCGTTACGTATAAGGTCGCTCTGCAAAGCCACCTCGTTACGAAGGGGAAGACACTAAGCATCATCATCATCACCATCGGTGCAGTAGTAAGAGCGGCAAATTCTTGCCCAAGGAACGTAGTTTTGATATTCAGACAGGGTAAATTGGTCAGGCACGAGCGCATAATAATACGTACCCACAATGTATAGCCCGTCATAGTCGTAAGGGCGTAATTCAGAAATGTTCAGTATAAGAGCAATGCAAAACATTTTACAGGACGAATGGTTTTTAGGTCCTGTGACTTATCCCGACTGGCCTGAGCGACATTTTTGCAGCTGTTCCGCTCTTGCGCAGAAGGACATCCAGGACTGCGTCACTTGCGCCACTGTCAAAGTTTGTCTTCGCATATTCGTCCGATGTTTATGCAGTTGCGTGCTCTGTAATAGAGATCGCTTATTCTTGTGAAATGTTAGTTTAGGCTCTTTTCATAAAAGCACGCTAGGAAAATTGTTCCCCCTCTTTCTCGGTTCTTCTGCATTAGAGAACTTGCGAATTGGAAGGTCGTCACCGCGTAACGCCGCACACAACGACGGCGACGACGGAAAAAAATGTGGTGTTCCTAATACGCCAAGCGGACCACTTCTGGTTTCATTCCTAAAACAATTTTTAAAGTGCTTTAAGTACAAACCCAAGACTTGCCACGTGCTAGCTTAAGGTCTAGGCAAATATGACAACATCAACGAAATGAACAGAGCTGGATATACAAAAGGATATACAATTATACTTGGTTAACTCACTTTTTTCTCCCGACAAATCAGCTATGTCGAACTTTTTGCGGCTCCAACCAATTTCCTATACGTGCCATGTGTTTGTGGCCCTTAATTTTGAAGTATTTTTGTGCCAAATTTGGGATATGTGGAACTTGTGACTTAGAGTGGAACAAAAATTTCGCCGCTGCGGACCGTTTTACAAGTATAGCGAGATGCTGCCGCACCAAAGTTTTTCGATGTTATCTCGTTCATCCACACTTACCAGAAAGCCGTATTTTAACATCTCTTGGAACTCTGCAAGGAGATGATAAAGCTTACCGATAATGATGCCACCGAAATCGACGTGACGTTTCAGGCGTACGCGCTATGCGACCATGAAGTTCTCCTGACACGGGAACTTATGGCTGCCGAAATTGTTGATATCGCCACAAAAGGAGGGTGCCGACAGCTGCTGAAACGTCGAATTTGCTGCGCTTGATGCGAAATAAGGTTGAATAACGTAGCGGGGAAGATCTGCTCATGAAATGCGCCAAGTGGCTAGAGAACTCTATACTCAGCCGGAATGCGACCACAAAGCATAACTGCATTACGCAGTTTTTTTGTGCTAATCAAAATTGCAGTGCCACAAAACCCAGCCGGTGAACTTTTCTTGTATGATTTTTTTCTCTTTATACGTTAGTAAAAAGCAATATTGGAAGATCCTGTTGAAGAGCTGGTAGAGCCCTTTAGTAGTGCCTTTTTTGCAAAGAACTGGGTATTTCCTGGCAATTCGCACAAATTTGGTTATTTCTAAATTCCGGTTATCTCAAAATATTTTCGGGTTTTTACTACATGGAGTTAAGGTGGTATTTCTGTATTTCAGAACGAGAACTTCAGAAACGTGCCATGAGAAAGTTCCCCCAAATGCCAGTACCAAGATCGACGCTAACGGCTCACTCCGCTCAAATATTGATGACTAAGCGCGGTTATCTTCTCAGTAAAAGTTATTTAGGCAACGCCGCACTGCACGATTACACCTTGACGATATGTGAGGTGCAAGCAAGACTCCCGCATTTAGGAGGCTCGAGATTTCAAAGCCGCAGCCTTGGATGGCCTAGTTGGAAGTTGGCTCCCCTCCAGCTTCGGCGTCATACAAAAGCAGCGCCCCAACCTGAAACTGAAACTGAAAATGAAACGAAAAGTTCATCAAACGGCAGCGGCCGGTTCTTCAGAACAGCATTGCCAACACTCGACCACCCCGCGCCCGCACAAAGACGACCGCGCGAGTCGGGTCGCGAACCGCCTTCCGCTTGTTCTCGACCCTTCCGGCTTGTTTCTTGGTGCTCCTGTGGTTGCTCAACTTGGCAGTCTTTCGGTCTTGACATTATGCATCGCGTTACCCCGGTGTCCTGTTAGGTACTTTCTTGTTTTCTATTACCGGCTTGTCATGATGTTGTCTGATAGTTTTGAGGGTTCACCGCACAGCAGCCGTAAAAATATTACCCATTGTTCTAAAGTCCAATATATATTGGCAATTTTGGAAACGTGTGCAATAATTGTGTATGTTACACAATATTACTGTGTGTATCAATTTTATAGAACAAAAAGTAAGGAGATTTGATTTCCGTAAAGTAGAAAGTGTGCAGGTGTAACTATTTTCGTTTGCCTCCCTTTCAAAAAAGACCAGTATTGCTTGGATTTGATAAAATACGAGTAAAATACGAGTAAAATTTCATAAAACAAAAATTTCAGCCTACGCACTTTAGGAAAATCTTCCAAACCAGGTCAGTGCTGAATTCTCTTTTCCAGAAAATTTCATTTCGAGGTACTGAGAGCACGCACAAGGCAATTTAGGTCGACAACAATGTTTCAAGGCTCCTCGTGTAAACAAAAGCAGCTGAGTTTTTTTAGGAATTGCCTACACGGGAGTTATTCGTAATTGTTCACTGGCATTTTGACACGCTGCCCTTCTGGGTTGCCCTTTATCAAAACGAGCGCAGTGATACGTGAACAAGACCGCCAATTATTTCCTCTTCTCTGATTTGTTCAGAAATTAGCGACAAACAACAAGCTTTTGAGGCGTTTAACGGTCTTTAAATGTCTGAAGATTAGTATGCTTTCACAAGGGTAACTGCTGAGTCATGACTTATTTTGCTCTGCGAATGAACAATTTCGGTTACTTTTGGAAAACAGAGCAATCCGAACATTAGGAGCCATAAGGTAGAGCGAGCGCTGTTTACAATTTTTGAATGACATAATACATCCCCAGAGGAGACGCAAAACACCACCAAAAACGGTAAGCTGATTTTGTTATGAAGCAGGAAACGCATATTCTTATACCAAACGCCCGTGTACACTTTTTAGAACACGAACAATACAGTGCTTCTGAACTGAATGGTAATAAAGGTGGATGTCGATAATAGCCACCTAAAGGCGACAGCTTCTCGTTTAAAACTGTTGGCAAGCGATGCGTCATTTCGGCGATTTCTCTCATGGCTAATGAAGATGTACTCCCAATTATCACGAGTAATAAAGAACCACGAAGGATGTTTCTAAAGCGCACCAAGACTGCATAAGCGCACCACCTAGTCATCCAGGGAGATAGGCCGAACAAGTTGATCCACATTTAGAAAAAAGCAGTTTCCACGTGCTGCAATACCGAACGCTATTCATTGCATTGCAATCCACTGCTTACAGTAAGCAGAAATCTTTTGACACTGAATTACTTTAATGCAATGCAAGACACCATAACTTAATCTGTAATTACACCCCAGCCACCATTAGTCACCAACGCTCAGGGCAACAGAATACTGCTCTGAAAGCGCCAGCAAATGTGCGAAATTTCTAGACTTCCGTTAGCAATTATAAAAGGTGCTTTAAGTGCACCCATGCTCATCCGAACTGCCGGCGCAGTTCAGTCAGGAAGCAATTATTTTCCAAATAACAAACGCTGCAGCCCACCTCTCAATATGAGCAGTTGTATGCTCCTTCACCCCGGACTACTTACGGATTCCGAAGACTAAAAGATGCATTCTTTCTAATGCTTAATGGATGTGGTGTACCCAAACCTCCTAATCGTATTTCGGCCGCTGTTATAAAAACATTTTTAATAATAGTGCGTCATAGTGTATGTAGTACGTTTGGGGACTTTTCTCTTCCTGAAAAGCACTTTTCTTCCTGCTGCTCCTGCATTTGCCTTGTTTGTGATACTTTTAGCAATAAATCTATATTGCGGTTTATTTAATTCCTACGGATGAGTTATTTTTAGTGACAAAATAGCTCTGTTAAAATGTTCAGTTTAGTTTACAGCGAGAACTGCATTCCTGCTTTGTTTTTTGCTACTTGCTCCTTGTTTTCCTTGGCGCCGATCTGGCTCAGGGAAAGGGAGCGTCACAAAGGCCATTTACTGCAGTTGCCCTTGCATTATCCTAAGCTGTGTAATGTACACGCCTGAAATAAACTTGAATCTTGAAACTTGGAGGAAGTTGCTTATATGAGAATTCTTTCAATTATATTAATAAAGCATCTGTCAATTTTTATTATTTGTCTCATTAAGGTTTCCCACCTCCTCCCGCACTTCTTTTCGCAGCCTTATCTCGCCGTGACGGGGCAATGGTAAATGTGTCATTTGGCGAATATTCAAAAGAAAAATAGGTAAAGACAGGGAAACCCCCTTAAGTATAATACTAAGTAATACTCACTACTACTCGAGTTCGTTGTGCCACTTCGGCCGCTTTCAGAATCCACCGCAGGTCGTCTTCTCTTTCGTTAGGAGCCTTTCAATTGTAAACTTTATAAAAAACCTCGCCAACGCATCAACTCGGACCCGCGCTCACGTGTCTGAAATCCACCTTGCTATGGGTGATTAGAAAAGGAGTGCTCAGATTTGCATGCCAACGTTCTTGAATATCTTTTTCCAGAAAGTAGTGGAGGGGGCTCCGAATCGGGGTGTGCTTAGTATCGCCAAAAATATGGTTGATCCCTCTTTCATAGGAATCCGTAAAAGAGAAAAGCGAACTGTGCCGTCACATGAGCACTTGACTGTTCCTGCGCATCGATGTGAACTTGCATATCCCTATTTATATTTCGTCACTGCGGCACCGTTAGACGCATCAAAACTAGACAATGTATTGCATACATCTGCTTGAAACCCTAGGCAATGGTGCATCGTGCGAATGAAACTGCACGGGTTCTCAGCAAATCGTTTAGTGAAGGCACGCTCAACTACAGTGAAAGGAGCATAATTTGTGGGTCAGCAGCCATCTTGGGGTGTACTTAGCCAGCGACGTTCTGCTGGCTGGTCACTTCGGTAAATGTGCGAACACTTCGGCCGTGCCCCGAAGCTCGTAATGCAGACGCGTGCGTGGCGAGTAGGTGAGCTTGTCGAACGCGACAGGCAGAGTTTGTATCCTAATTGGAAGGTGAATGCGTACACGCGTTTCGCTTTTCGCCGGCGTGTCTCTCGTCCCACGAAAGCCCTCAGAAAAGCGACATTCGCCAGTCGGCATCGTTGCCTTCCTGCCTTAATTTAAGAGTTTTTCTACACGGGACCAAGGTGGAGGAATTTATGGTGGATGAATAAGTTACTCCTTAAGCGTGCACGGGGCTATCATCCCACAAGCATAGGTGGCGGACGGATAGACACAAAAGCCTACACTGCTATACACTGCGCTACAGAGGAGCCAACTAGCGGCCTAAATTTGCGTCATGAAGCACTACTTAGCTTCACCTCTCCTAGAAGGCATCACCATCTGGATGGAGAAAGTTAGTGAGAACGACATAAGGTGCATTTGTACAACTACCCGCATTTATTTTCACGGCCTCCTTGGCAGAGCGTTCCTTACTTCCAGTCGTGATCAGAGTGATCGTTGAATAGAATCCTGGCGCCGCCGCGCCAACAAAACGTTTTCTGGTGATGTCATTTCCATGACGGATATGTCGTCGGTGAGATTTGTGTACTTCAGAATAAAACGTGTCGTGTTAAAATTCGGTATATAAGGCGAACACTTCAGCTTGAGCGTGAATTTTTAAAACACGTGTAGTGCAACAAATATTGTAATGAATTATCTCGCTTTTTACAATAACACGCTTATCAAACAAGATCGCGATGTTTCGTGACACGCTATCCAACGCAGGTTTTCTTTATTATTCCACCACGTGAAGCCCGATAAAGGTCGTTTCAACGCAGCCGCTTTTTCTGGTTTTTTAAAGACGTGAATTTTTAGCCTGGCTTCATGGTAGGCCACAGTGGACGCATCTTGGAAGAAATATTTTATTGATGCATAGCTGCTCTCTTTGGACACCGCACGTTAACCTATATTTAAAAAACATTATTCTCGACGTAGCCACTTGATCAACGCGTTTTCAAGTGGCCTGTACGATAAAACCCCTTCGCGCTTTCGGTCAGACCGTAAGCCTGCAGGTTTTTTTACGAGATTCAACATGGCCGAAAGAAGTTCTCAAGAACTTGCAAGAACTTACAATGAAGAGGAAAAAAATGAGCATACCGATGGTAGATAGAAATAGAAATAACTACGTGGTAATTTGCAAGTGCGATGAATCAAGCCCATGGGTGTGCTGCAGGCCACTTCACAAAGGTATAAAATAGCCAGGGTAACCAAACTCCCCACATATAAAAGAGGTTTGGTTAAGTTCTCAGGGTGGTTGGGCAGCGCTCGTCGAGGTTTCTGTAGCTAGAGTTTACGTTTGTCTATATCTGTTTTTGTATAAGGTCAATCTTAAACAATTCCATGGCGCAATTTACGTTCGAGCCATAAGACACGTTACGACACACTGCGCAAGAGTTTTTGTGCAAGAGCCTGGATGATTGCTATGGAAGTGTCCACAGCTGCGAATTTATCCTCTCCATATTTACGCATCATAAGTTACCGAAATATCTATTTTGTTGCTGCGCTCTTCATGCATCGACCGCCGAATGTAACCTTTACACTCTCCCCCCCACCTTCCTTGCTTCCCCGTGCTGACCGACGCGTCCACCTTCTGTAATAAAGTTTCGTTATGTTAGGTTCCTGTTCAATTGTTTTTATATACCTTAATAAATCGCAATTTTCTGCTTGCTCCATATTCTTAACTCGGTAGTTGTCTCTCAGCCAGTAATCAATCAAATACATCCATGTTATTTTGTTCCGTCTTATCTCTTGTTAATGCATTTTAATAGAACATAAATTGTCGTTATCCACATCAAGGCCAGGTTACAAAGGTCTATGGTATTTCATAAAATCCTGAAAATTCGCTTGTCGTCACTTCATACCTAGCCCAAATTCGACTTTTACATTCTTTAAAGTGGCGCCGTTTCTCTTAGTATACTGGCTTACGGCGATGCACAATGCGGTGATTATGGCCACATTGTGTTCAGCTTTTGAATAATTCACGACGCGTACGATAATTATATATAGTAAATCGGTGTCTTCATAAGGCTCTTGAAATCAGCTTCTCTGGGTCCCCAGGTGCGTAAAGTTGCAGCATAACGTTTTAGTCAGAAATATGAGGAACCTGCGTGCTGTGTCTCGCGTGACTGCTTCCTGTATGATATACCAAAAACAAAACTTCGCTATTAATCCAAAAAGCTACCGTTTCAACATTCCCTATAACCACTTAACGCTGTACCTTTGAAGTGGAGTGGCTTGGCGGAGGCAAACGGGAAAACCAATATAGTTTTGTCTTCACACTTGTGAACGATGGCCATTCGCGACCATCCGCTGGTAACAAAACCTTATCCTTACAAATTCTATGAAAGAGTCTTTAGGGGTGGATCCAGCCGACGCAAAAATCATGCTTGAATGCAACAGAAAGACGGTATATAATGTTTTATGATTCGGGTAAACAACGTGCATGACCTGAAGCTGGGCTCCTTGTCGTAATTATTTGTTTCTCCCCCCGAGGAATGTGCAAAAGCATCGCGGAGAAGTTGACCACCTCTAGGTTTAATGTGCACGGTTTGATCTATTTACAGTTCCAAACGAGTACAGATGTCTTAAAAATTTCGCGCAGAACTTCTCCAGAACAACGGCTGGCCCTCCTCATGCTGGTCGGTCTGGTTATTTTCTATGGGGTTGGTTATAGGCTGTACTGTTTTATTTATATACTTGTTAGCCGACTTACACGTGAGCTCCTCCGTGTCCTCAGAACTAGCCTGAGTGTACGCACGCACACTTACAACAGCTGTGGGCTTTAAAACATTTATAAGAATAATGAAATGTAGGGGCTGAGCACTCCCCTCCTTCCCCAACTTGCGTCCGTCAGGTTAATGGGTAGATCCTCCTTCATCCCCTAACTTTGGTCAAACCTGTAGTGCTTTCCAAAATTCCCAAAGTACAAAAATACATTTCGTAGCTTTTTTTGAACCGGTAGCAGCCTTTTAGAGATACTTGTGGTTTCTTTTGTGCTCGTGTTACCGTGTACTCTTTTTTGTTTTTTTGTATAAAAAGGAGATTTTTCTTGGATGTTGCAATTTCCCTGTACGTATTCGAGCCCCCATGCTCGTTACACTGCTAGATGTGTGGGAAGAGCATGGTTGCGCCACTCCACTGAAAAATTGGTATTATTTTACTACTCTCACTATAGTATTCGGAACGGCCGAAAGGCCAAAACAACTCACAACCGTGGAATAAACAAAATTCACAAAAGTTTTTATCCGCCAAAAAAAAACATTCGAAAGTCGTAATATTCTTTTCAGGTAAGTCGCGAGAGCCTTGAATTTCCGAATGGTAGTTCGTGCACCTACTCTAATAAAAAACGCAGTTTTTTTCAAACAAGAGAACCCGTGTATAGACGCGCGCGCTAGAAAGTTTGCTATAAATGCAGATAGCTGCCCAATTGCCTCCTAAGCTCACTTGATCAGTTTTATCGGCCCCTTGTGTCTGCGCAGTTCGTTTAGAAAACCAACGTTACTGCGTAATTTTGCGCGAAGGCTTCTCTTGAACTACAACAATTGCCCTGGCTTGCCAAATCTGCCGAACCAATCGCTTGGATCAGCAGAAGCCACCTTGGTGCACAGTAACTTCAACAGCGATATCATGAATAAAAAAAACGCGCGCAGTAGAGAATCCAAAAGCTAAAATAAGGGCGGTTTGGTTTCTAAACGACTTCGTAATTTTTTTGCTCTCTTTGAATAGACGTGTATAGGCAAAGGGAAGCGCGCAGGGTACGGCTACACTAAGCTCGGCGTCGCTACCTGCCCACTAACATATTAACATTTACAAATACGCTTGAGGTGTTGCCTACTGCATCAGAGAATACAAGAAAGGAGATGGCGCTTTTTTTCATTGAAACAGTTTTACCTTGTATGATTTCCAAAAGTAATGACACAAACTTTACCTCTTGGTACCCTGAAACAATGTACGCAAGAAAGAGTCGTTGGGGAAACTTCCTTTTCCAATGTGTTATATGTATCCACCTGAGAATATACGTTTGTGGCACAGAAACATAACTGTTTAATTTATTGTTTTCGGCACACTCTTTGTAATCGGCAGTTCATAATAAAAAAAACTACATTATTCACCAAAAGCGTCTGAAGCTGTGATTTCAAAGTAATAACGCATTTTTATCAGTACGTTCTCGGAGGTAACTAATGGTCGAGGAACTGAGCTATAAGGGGAGGAATTCGTTCGGTACAGCATGCACAGAGGCAAATAAATACAGCTGTTTAGAATTCTGTCTCGCTTGTCCAGTTTTTACCGAGCGAGTGGAATCTGTCGGAATTTTAACGCAAATCTGGCAGCAAGAACCTAACAGGTGCGTCCCTCTAAGACCAACCATAACCTTTCTTCGTATTCGAGCAGGAATCCACGACAGTTATACCGATTTAAAAAAGTGACCATAAAAAATGTAAATTTTGACCGTTGCTGTCTGACACTCACAGCGTCACAAGAAATATTTTAGGCTCTGAAAGAAAATAAGGACTGCTTCTTTTGTAATCTTAGCTTTTGATTCAACGGAGGCGAGCATATATAAAATTCTTCTTTAGAGGGCCTTAAACATCCCAAGTGTACACGTAGCAAGCAGCACGATAAACGAGGTAAGCAGATTTTACTTTACAGCGTTTTGTTTGGTTATATCTATGTCTGAAAGAAGCAATGAATAAACATGTTCATACAGGGCATTTTGCAACAGAAAAGAGATAGAGCAGCCTCCAAAATAGCGTAAATGCAAGGCTCAATTTAAGTAAATACTTCACAAACACAGATCGGCATGAACGATTTGTTTTATAATGAACAGTAAGCCTTTGTAACATTAGGAATGACGTAGAAGAATGAATGATAATGATTCATTTATAGCGGTGGGGGGGGGGGGGCGCCATTTATAGCGGTGTTTAAAGCACCGAAACTACGCATGTTATGAAGCACGGCGTAGGAGATGGCTACGGAAAAGTTCTGATCACTTGCGCATCTTTAACACCTGGGAAATCTCGAATACATGGTTGTTTATTATTTTGCCTATACCCGAAAGGCGGGCACCATGGCCGCAAATCGAACCTGCGTACTTGAGCTCAGGAGCACAACGCATGAGTCATTGAACCACCGGGGCGAACCCATAAAAATGGTTCTGTCGTAAACAGCCTAGAAACATTCTGCAGCACTGATGCTTTCTGGGTATTGAGAAAATTGTTGATAAGGGTAACAGACTGCCACAATTGAGTGTCAATATGCACTAGTAAATCCACTTTTTTAGAACCACGTGGGGTGTTTTGTGAATTTGAACAGGGAATAAACCAAGTGATTTAGTGTGCTCATAAATTATTGAAGCTATTGTGTTTTTGGCTTTGGTTACCTTTTCACAAGCGGTACCTTCTATTTTTAACGAACGTTCACAACTTCTTGCACGGTCCAACCATTTGCACCACCCTCACCCTGCTTTCTTTTGGCTTCTTTGTATTTCGCACCAAAACATTTTATGGGTTCCTAGCAGTTCACTCTTCTTTATGGAATCTCCGCTAATGAAGTAAAAACTACGTTATACATCTGCGCAGTTAGCAAGAGGGTAAATAGAAGTATAAGCAGGAATCAGTATGTTGGTATATAAGAAGAAATAGGCCTTTCATCCGGCCTTCCCTGTGAATTGTATCAATAGTTACCAGGGTATGGTGAATACGACGGCATGCGTGGGTCCACAGCCAGCATCCTGTACGTTTACATTGCAGATGCTCTCAAGTATAAACTGGTGGAAACAATTTCTTTTGTGCTAAAACCTAACTGCTGGAAAATTCGACAAGCTCAAATGAAGTAACGTTTAGAACGCTAATGTTAACGGCTAAACTACTTGGCGTTTCCTAGTCGCTCAACTCAAAGTTTTCTAATCGTAAACTGAAACCCAGCAAATGAATTTCGTTCACGGCATTTTAATTTTACCGTATTTCACTGCAGCTGGCATTTACTGGGACCTGTTGTTACCTTTCAACATGAAATACTGGTACAAAAGGTCGCCGCGATAAGCTTTTGTTTTTTGGCTGATTGAACATTTTGCTGTCGCAAACATCGAGAAGCCATGCACTTTTCATGTAAGGCGCTAGGTAACTATCAGTGATGCATGAATATCTTGGCTCTAATATGCTTATTGTTTTTGTTTCGGTCCAAAAGGCCCAAAAGCATGAACATTGCGAACATATCTTGTAAGCTAGAAGGCCTTCACATGTAAAAACGTTTTTTCCAAGCATTTTAGTAAATCGCTGCTTGTGTAAATGGTGATTGCTCTTCCGTTCGCTAGGGTATGCTCTCCAGAAATAGCCTCGACATGATAGCTTCGACTGAGAGCAACTTGCCTGGTAATATATCTGAAAATAATGGGAAGGTATCTGTTGTTTTTAAAACACGGTAATGTACGCAAAACGTGGGTGCTGAATCATTGAAGAGTTTATGTACTTCTTTATACCTTCTCAGCTGAAGCAATCCAGTGCGGATTTATCTGTCACTGCAATGATAGCTACGTTCATTAAGTGCGAACCTCCATCTGTGCCACCAAGACGTTTCCCATATCTGCGAAGCGTAACGTGGCTGCGAATGCCTTTACGGGCAAACTTTACGTGTGCCTCGCCTTACCCGCGTCATGTGGCCACACTAAAACTATGGATTAGCTTGATCGTAGGTATGCGCCCGTCTGACTTTCGCGTTCACTTCACCGACGCATGCGGCTTTGACAGTGCGTATGGCCTGGCTTGACCTTTCGTGATATCACAATGCATTGCCGCCTCGAAACGCTCTGATGCACTCCTGCCCATCGCAATTCTCCTCGACATTTAGAGGAATTTGGCGCGAGCTCCCGACCCGTGCATCCCCCTCACCATTCCTGATGCACTCCATCAACACTTCCTTGTATCTTTTGTTCCGGGAAAGATTTTACCAAAACTACATGTGTGTGCCCCTGAAGGCACTCTTTCCAAACTCTCCAAACAACAATTTCTCCAAATAGCTGCAAATAAAACCTTATTTTCTCCAAATAACACCATTTGCACACATCCCCAGCTGCGTTTGTCTACGTGACAATACATATGTTCGTTTCGACGCAATTGCGAAAGCTCGGCATTAGAATTGTGGCAAAACTACATGACAATTGATCACTAAAACGACTCTAACCTTACTTTAGGTTTTAGTGCATTAAGGATTACTGAAATAAACATATTTCATGGAACGATCGGATAAAAGCAAGAATTATTTCATTGAAACATTGGAATACTTTTTCGCATAAGGTAATACCTAGTGATGGAAACGTCAATACATGTGCACCTGTAGGAGAAATATGGTTAGATAAAACTTTCGTATTGCTCTTTTCATCGAAACTACCCCAAATAAAGCTATACAATTGACCGATAAGACGCCTCTTTTATTAGGCCGACTAATTTATTTGTACTAAACAGTGAATACACAGTCAAGTAACTTTATATTATTCCAGTTTACTATCACTACATGTCCTTCTACTCGGGAGACATAGACAAACAGGATCTGGATGTTGTTTCATCGAAATTATGAAAAGAACAACTTATACCAAAATCACCGGCTTTGAAGACTGAAGCATTGTAGATAACTTTGCATAAATAACTCAGTATCGTCAATAACTAATACAGCTTCTCTGGTATTGTACACAAAAGTACTGGAATGGCTCAGAATTCTTGGTTCTGAGGAACGAGTGTTACATCAAACTGTGAGGCCCTCGGCCACGTGTGGGCGTGCGGCAGCCTCGAGTTAGGTCTGAAGTACCGGCTTTGAGTATGAACGAGGCATAGAATTTCCGTTCACACTTTTTCACGTCTTCTCCACTAGAATAAAATACAATAAAATAAAACCCTAAATTATTCGATATTGTTCTCTGCAATGTAACGAGGAAGAGAAAAAGAATTAACAAGGTCTGCTTCACTGGGTCCACAACCCCTCATATATTTTCTATGGCTCGTCCTATGAAGCGCTACCTCGAGACCGACTCGTTCGTAATCTGTAGCTTGTATCTACAATTGCACAGTCGTAAGCGATCTCGTGCCTTCTGTCTTTTTTTTTGCCTGCAAAGAAATCCAGTAAGACACGGTATACTCCAGGTTTTGCACTTTCGTCATTGCATTTCTACCAACAATTGTTTTAAGAATAACTAGTTAACCTTAAATTGCTATTTCCTATCACTGACAGGAAGGGAAAGATCCCTAAGCTGCCTTATTTACTTTTCCGGAGGCTGATGTGCGTTTACATCTGTCAAGCTTATTTTTTGCTACAGTTCTTTATACCCCTGCTGCAGAAATATTGTGGTTTTTCCCGCCTCCTTCCCCACATAGTTCAAGCATATTTAATACAAAAAATTTTATGACAAGAAGGATTATCTTCGGCAAGAACCCAAATACTCTGTTTTGTTTGCCACCATTGGGTATGTTTTTATTTCAAACATTCCCGAGATTGATGTGCGGAATCTTCCTTGTACATTTAGATCATATTGAGTGGCCTCTACCGGGTCAATATAGAGGCTAAGCAGTTTTTATAGGTACAAACACTAGAAGCAATGTCATATTTTATGCATGAGTTTTTGAAAACCTACAGGAATACGACTAACTCAAATATAATAATCAAAATTGATATTTGTGAGCCATACTTTCTTGTCACGTAACTTTCTTGTCAGAAAAAACTGAAAAATGCAGTGAACGTCGCTGGAATACGCAGTATTTTGATGAGCAATAATGGTAAGACATGACATGTAAAGAGAAGCCAACGCACAGAAAGTGGCACCTCTAGTTTGAATATTCGAAAGTTGAAGAGGAGGCTCGACCTAACTATAGATAACTCAAAAAAACTCAATATAATGCCGCAAACTTTGCGGTCAAATGCAGTATTTTTACGAATGGTGAGAAATGGCAAGTAATGTACAGCCAACCCTCAGAGAGTGGCACCTCTAGTGCAAATACTGAACAGTTCTAGAGGAGTCTAAATATAACTATCATTTAAAATAGGCAGCAGTGACGCTGACACTCGTTAGAAATCCCGCCAAAACTTTGAAATCCTAATGGCGACAAGCAAATGCCAAATTAAAAACCTAAAGAAGTTGGAACTGAAACCAACAGCAACAATAACACTCCTGGCTGTGAAGAGTTGTGGCCGAAACTTTCCTTTTCAACCATTTTCTTAGTGAGCTTACTATCCCCACGATCAAAAATATTACAAATTTAACACCCACAACCTAAAATCTAGTGTCTCAGGACAGGTTTTGCTTTTAAACGACCTAGCTCACTAAGCGGAAAAATCTGCCTTGAGCTGAAAACGTACTGTGAACTGAAAACAGGTGGCCCATGTTTACAACAAACTCTCAACCGCGAGGCAGTGGTAGAGTACATTGGATTCCTGTTGATACGATTCTGCATCGGGGAATCATCGCGAAATCAACGTCATCACGGAATCAACGTCATCAAAGTCATCGCGGAATCAACGAACGCATGGCGGCGCGCCACTATACTGTTATCTAGCAGCAAGTTGCGGCAGCTGGTAAGTCTGTAGTGTCAAATCACGTTTGAACCTCCTGCGCAAATGTCACGTGGTTTGGATTAGCCATGCAAGGAAAACAGAGGGCATGTTGGTATAAATCGGGTTTGAGCCTCCCCCGCAATTATCATGTGGATCGTATAAGCGGCGAACCAACTGCGTTTGAGGAGGATAAGTGGAAGGATGGCGTTCCTCTTGCGACGACGCGTGAACCAAAACTAAGGGACTGGACTGGACTGGAAATGACTTTATTTCAATAAAACCTGCAGTGGGCTTGGGTCTGTTACGACCCCCGCCCCGACGTGGCCGAACGTCGCATCTTCTTTGCAGCCCTACTAAGCGCTAGCCCCTTTGCGAAGCCCGTGCCTTTCGAGCGCAATGAAGACCTGCTGGATGGCCCATGCTTGATGATCCGTCTTGTTGCTTGACTCAACTCCTCTTTGTAGGTCCGCCGGGTATTCTTCAAAACTTGCGCCGTCTGGGTCGGAGGCACAATCCCACATGACGTGCCACCGGTTGGCCGGCCCTTTCTTACATATGCTGCATTGGGCATTGGGGTATTCGTCGGGATACATGTGGTGTAGCGATGCCGGTGACGTGACCGACGCCGTCTGTAGCCCTCTCAGACACGTTGCCTCTTCGCGACCCAGCGCCTGGTGGGGCAGCGGATACGCTCTTCTCATCAGCCGCATGTTCTTGAGTGCTTCGCCGTAACCCCTCGGGTCTGTCTTTAGTCTCCAACCACCATGCCCACTCGGGACGCCTCCCCACATGGGGGCGCGGTGTGTTATAGCGCGCGCCTCCCTGTGGGCCGTCTCGTTGTGGTTCGCTGTGTACGGTGAGAATTCACCCGCGTGCGCCGGGATCTATCTGATGTCTAGTCTTCTTTCTTCTTGGACACCTGTTTTCTCGGTGATCTTGGCTGCCTGCCGCTCACTCGGCCATTCGCCAGGTTGTGGATGGCCGTTTGCGAGTCGCTCAGGATCGTGTCGCAAGTGGCTTCGGACATCGCCAGGGCTATGGCGATCTCTTCCGCCTCGGTGGCGTTCTCGCATTTTGCGCTCGCTGACTTGGCCACTTTTTCTGTTCTTGCGTTTATGGTTACCATCGCATACCTGCCTTGGCCATAGTCTGCCGCATCGACGTACCGTGTTCGCGGGTCGTTACTGTACTGCTCGATTATGTATTTTGCCCTTGCGCGCCTTCTTTCTTGATTGCGTTCTGGGTGCATGTTCTTTGGAATGGGACTCACCCGCACGTTCTCCCGCACCTTTTCGTCTAGGTCTTGGAGTTGCCTCCCCGTAATCTGGTAGCCGTAGCCCAGGGTATCGAGGATGGCTCTACCCGTCTTGGTCGCTGCCAGTCGTTCTCGTTGTGCTTCTAGCTTGGCCTCGATGAGCTCATCCACCGTGTTCTGGACGCCCAGTTGCAGCAGTCGTTCGATGTTGGTCGATTCGTTTAGTCCTAGTGCCCGTTTATACGTTCTTCGGATCATAATGCCTATCTTGGCCTTTTCGGTCTGTGTCCGCTTGTGGTACACCGCCGTGTATGCCACGTGGCTGATGGCGAAATACTGCACCAGTCTCTCAAGCCCATCTTTGCGCATGCCTGTCTTTTTGGTGGATACGCGATGGAGCAGCCGCAGGGTACTTGCCGTTTTGATCGCCAGTTTCTTCATCAGGTTCTCCTTGTTACCGTTGCCATTGATAAGCATGCCCAGCACCCTGATCTCCGGCACTTCGGGGATTCGCTGGCCTGTCTTTGTGATCAGCTCCAGGCAATCACACTCCCCTGGGGGCAGCGGCTGCCGACCAACCTTGCGAGGCGAGTATACCAAGAGCTCTGACTTTGACGGCGAACACAACAGACCCGTTCCGTCCAACCGGTCTTCGATGGCCGAGATCGCCTTCTGCAGCCTTCTCTTGATACCTGCGTCTGTGCCACCGGCCGTCCATAGGGCGATGTCTGCATAAATGGTGTGTCCAACGCCTTCGACGCTCGACACCGCTTCGGCGACTCGGATCATGACAATATTAAACAGCAGTGGTGAGATCACCGACCCTTGAGGTGTGCCCACGCTGCCTTCGTCTCGCTCTGGTAAATCTATCTCTACCGCGTGCAGCTCGATCTTGCGGCCCGACAGAAAGTCCTTGATGTATTTGTAACTCCACTCTCCCAAGTTGAGCCGTGACACTTGCGCCAGGATGGCCGAGTGCCTCACTCGGTCGAAGGCGCTCTGCAGGTTTATGCCCACTACCACCTTGCTGTCCCTTGTATCGTATTCGATGATTTCTTTCTTCAGTTGTAGCATCGCGTCTTGGGTGCTCAAGCCTCTCCTGAACCCGATCATCGAGTCTGGACACAGCCCCTCTTCTTCGATGACGTCCTGCCACCTGTTCGCCAGCACGTGCTCTAGGACCTTCCCCACACACGATATTAGTGAGATGGGCCGCAGGTTCTCAATGCTCGGTGGTTTTCTTGGTTTTGGAATGAGTACCGTTTTAGCTGTTTTCCACTGTTTCGGTAGTCGGCCGCTTCGCCAGCATCTGTTGAAATATTTTGTCAGCGCATCGATAGACGAGTCGTCGAGGTTTCTGAGAGCCTTGTTCGAGACTCAGTCTGGTCCCGCTGCAGATCTGGTGTTCAGCTCCCACAAGATCTTTGAAACCTCGGCCGTCGAGATGTCCCGATCCAGCCTGGCATTAAGGGTCCCCGCGTATCCTGGGTGTTGTTCGGTCGTCGTCTGTAGTAGATACTTGGCGCTCAGCTTCTTGATGAGCTCGGCTCTGCCAAGGGTCTTCTCGGCTTCGCGCATGACCTGCGCCTTGCGGTTCTGCTGGAATGATTTAGTTTTGGTCTCGTCGAGCAAGTGTCTGATCAGAGAACAGGCCTTGCCATGGTGGAGGCTGCCGTCGATGCGGTTGCACACCTCCTCCAACTCCTGTCTGAAGAGGAACGCGCTGTCTTTTTCAATCACTCGATTTAGCTCCGCCACCTTCTTTCGAATCTTCCTGTTCCGTCGCTGCTTCTTCCAGCGCTCCTTGATAGACCTCTTCGCTTTGATGAGGTGAGCCAGTCGGCTGTCTACGCATGTAATGTCGTCGCTCATCTCGATCTTCTTGGTCGCTTCCTGGACTTCCTCCTTCAGCTTCGTCGTCCATGCTTCCATGTCTTCGATTTCGAGCCTTCCCGAGTCATCTCTTCTCTGCTTGCGGAAGGCGTCCCAGTCAGTCCATATATGTTCGATCTTGCATCCGCCTGGGCCTGCCAGTTCGATCTCTAGTATGTTATGATCGCTCCCCAGATCATCTCTGGTGTTTCGCCACGTAACCTCTCCTGTGTTCTTGATGAAGGTTAGGCCCGGCGTGGTGTCCCGTTGAGTCGACGTGAGACCCGTGCACGCAGGTTGTTTGGTGTTCGTGATCAGGGTCTATCCTTGTTCCGTCACTTCGTACATCAGGTCTTTACCCTTGGCACTGTCTCTGTTGTACCCCCACGAGTGGTGTGGTGCATTGAAGTCACCCTCCCCACCACCAGCGTGGTTCTATTGGCCAGGTTGCTCGCTGCCCTCAGCAAGGTCTTAAATCTCTGGCTGTAGTCTTTCTGGTTGCTGTAGACGTTAACCACGTACAGCCCCTGCCTGCAGTTCTTGCCCGGTGCGACCTCGACGAAGACGTGTTCGTATTTAGTCTTTTTTTTCCGTTGTTCAGTTGTCGCTCTATCGCGGTCAGTCCCTTTCGCACGAAGGTACAAATCCCACGCCGAGCAGACGAGTCAGCGTAGGCTCTGTACCCCGGCAGTGTCGGGTTCTGCACCACCGTTTCTGGCAGCATGATGATGTCTGGTTTCCTTGACGAGTTTCGAATGTGTTGCTGGAGTACCGTATTCTTGTTTCCGAGGCTATGGCAGTTCCATTGCCAGATCGTGAGTGACTCCGCTCCCGACCTTATTGCGGGATGAGCCTGCTCTGGCATGCTTCTTGTACTGCTGGTTGCTGCGGTTGTTCTTGGAGGGATGGGTGGTTGCCCAACTGTGCCGCGAACATCGGGCTGCGTACCATGATTTTATGCGTTTGCTCTGCGAGCTCAAAATGCTCGCTCAGGTTTCTATGGGACACCACCAACGCGGAGATAATCTCTTCTAGTCTTGCGAACCGTTGCTCTGTCGCTGTCGCTAGGTTTTTGACCGTGACCGTCAGGTTGCTGATCGTGGCCGTGAGGTTGTTGACCGTGGCTGTCAGCTCCTCGATCAGGGCATGGTAGTTTTTCTTCGTTGATGGTCTTGCTCGCACCTTTGGTGCTTCTTCGTCTTCTTCCTCCCTTGCGATTTCTATGGCCGTTGCTTCTTTCTTTGGTTGCTGATCTACTTATTCCTGCTGCTGCTGCTCCTTCTGCTGACTTGGTTGCTGCTGCTGCGTCGGTAGCTGCTTCCCTGTAGTGGTTCCTGATGTCACGGTCGTTGACCCCGTTCGATTCTTCTCCCGCTGTTGCTGTTGCTGCTGCTGTAACTGCATTTGTAGGTTCCAGAGCCTCTTTTTCATTTCTGCAAGCATTTTCGCCATTTACTCGTTGGCCATTCTCAGTTGCTCGCAGCATTGGTTGCCGCCGTACTTGTGGCCGTTCGTCGCCATCTTGTTCTCTCCCTTCGTGGCATTAGCCTAGCTCACTCCTTCTCGCGGTTCTTGACCGCCGTGCGAGGTGCTGAGGGAGGAGTGACGTGGCTGTGCCGTCGGGCGTCGTGACGTACTCCGCGATGCGTGTCCTGATGCGCTGCGCGATGCGTGGCGTGATCTGCCCGCGCCACGTGACGTCACGTTGCCCAGCTGGGGAAAGAAGGCTGGCGAGAGCACGCGCTGCCTCCGCTGTTCCTCGGTGTTTCTTCGCTCCCATCTTCGTCTTCGAACCACGAACGAGATCTTGATTCTCGCTCTACAGGCCTTGTCTCCAGTGGGGTGGCCCTCGCCGCGTAGCTTGCACTTAGGAACGCATTTGTGGTCGTCTCTTGGGTTGCTTGCGCAGCACCCCAGGCAGACTTTTCCGTTCGGTGTGGGACATACGTCACTGCGATGGCCGACCTTTCCGCAGCATTCGCACACCTGGATTTGTTTCCTGTACAGGCTACACTGGTAGAGCGTTGACCCGTACTTCACGTACCTTGGTACCTTTTCGCTTTCGAAGGCGACGATCACCGTCATCGGCGTGCCGATGCGTTTGGCCCTCACCACCGTTGGGTTGTGCTTGGTCAATATTTGCTCTAGGATATCGGCCTCGCTGTCTTGCGTCGATATTCTTTTGATGATTCCTTTGACCGTGCCATGTGCGGCCATCCCATACGCATTGACCTCGTACTTGGTTCCATGGACCTCGATCTGTCGAACTCGGACGTACTTTTCGGCTCGTTCTGCGTTCGGTGTGCTAATCCCCATGATGTTCTGTTGGTAATTGGGGCGTGCCATGTCTTCGGCCCGCCCCGTCTTCTCGTTGCCTGGGGCCGCCATGACGGCCGCCGTGACGCACGCTGCACCCCTTCTCACGATGTCTAGCCCACCGCGGGGACTAAGCACGATCTTGATCTGTCTGCAGGCATGTTCGGCATGCGGGAGGCCCGAATGACCTCCTTCCTTACCCTATTGCTTCGCGTAGCCTTGCCGTTAAGCTCTGAATTATTGTGGACGGTAATGGACGTCGCCTCACCTTGGGCGTCTCATTGGTCCGGCTGCTGATTCTTCTTGCCGTGCCCACCGATGTGAAGCCAACCGGTCGATCGCCTGAACTCTTCAGGCGCAATTTCCTCCCCTTCTACTTGTACGCACATCCGGGTCGTTGATCCCTCCCTTGGTGGCGTAGTAGCTGCGTCTTCTTCCATCGTGTTCAGAAGCACGCCGGCGGTAAGGTTTAGCAAACGCTCAGTGCGTTAGGCTTAGCTTCACCATACCAGCGGCGAAAATGTGCGAGCTCAGTAAATTGGCGAAAGACGCGCCTTTTGCTGAAAGTCCGGCATCGGTCGATGACCGTTACGTTCGCGCACACACTGGTAATATGATCGTCGTGATTAAATCAACCAGCACTGCGTAATAGGATATTAATTAAGGAGCCGATGTGAGCATGTTCACACTCCTCTGCGACCGCAGCGCCCCCCCCCCCCAACCAAAAGTAAGGGGGAAGCAGTGAGAGAGATGGCGCCACAGCCGCGCGTGCTGCCTTCATGCCCACCGCTTGCCAGACCCTTACCCCCTTTTTTATTCTCCTGCCAGTGGGCTGCTCCAGAATACGACAATAAAAGCGGGTCTTGACCGACATCCCGAAAAGAACTTACGTTCATTATTTGGCACGCTAGTTCAAGCCACATTCCAGCAACCCACGATCAGGGCATTCAGGAGGCGCTGAAACCCGGGCAGCACCGCTTTGGCGTCTAAAACTTCGCTGCCGGGAGCGGCTACTCCGGCAATGTATGATTATACATCAGGCTATGCACCGGGGTATCCAGAGAAGCCTATCATAATGAGGGAAGCAGTGTGCAATGCTCTCCGCAGGAGCGTTTTCTTGTCTCGACATCTCGCCTTCCTCCGCGCTTTCCGCGCCGTTCTTTTTTCTCTTGCTGCCTTGTTCCTGTTCCCGGTACTGCTGATTATGTTGTGAGATTATATATGAATAGCCAAGTTTACATATTGTTTAGTGCTTGGTGCCCGCACTTAAAAATACCATCATCATTATTATCGGCATCATAGCGCATTTAGATCAACTGCAGGACGAAGGCCTCTCCCATTGACCTCCACTCGCTTCTGTCGGCTGCCCTAGTCCATTCTCTGCCTCCAAGTTTTCTTATTTCATCTTTCCATCGAGTTCATGGTCCTCCTCTTCTTCTAGTCAAGTCTTTCAGTGTCCATTCTGTTGTTCTTGTGGCCCACCTGTTGTCCGTTCGTCATACCACATGACCAGCCCAAGTTCATTTCTTGTTGTTAACCTGAACTATATCATCTATGCGAGTTTGTTCTCTAATCTAGGTAGCTCGTTTTCAGGCCGTAAGAGTCACTCCTAACATAATTCGCTCCAAGGCAGGTTAAGCGCACCTAAGCATGCTTTCTAATTTTTTATATTGTTTGAACACGTTTCGTTTAAGAGATAGAGGCATCTGATTTTGCTTTATTTCCGAGTGCGTGCGGAATGCACCCCATCAAAGTCCTATTTATGCCTTATTTCTTTATCGTGGTTTAGGTACACACTCACCATCTAGCAAAGTTCGTTATATTATTGTACTTGTTCAAGTGTTTCGTCTATTAGTCTAAAACAGCGTGTTCAGCACGTTTATTCATCTCAACTTTATTTTTAGCCATATTTATTTTTAGCCCAAAAGTGAAGCTCTCTGACTATAATTCCTAAATCAATTTTTGGAGTTGCTCTGCAAATTGACTGAGCAAGACAATGTTGTCTGCAAACCTTAAGTGGCTCAGGTATTCGCCGTTTATCCGTAAGCCTAAGTTCTCCCAGTGAAGCCTCCTGAACACCCTTTCCAGCATGTTGTGAACAATTTTAGTGAGATGGTATCTTGTTTTCGCACTCCTCTTCGGATCGGCAATTTGCCAATTTGCTTGTAAAGTGTATTTCTTCAGGTGCATTCCTCATGTATGTCGTCTAGGAGTCGTACGTAGGTCTTCTCTATTCCTTGGGCTTTTAAGGCATTCATCCCGGCGGTGGTGCTTACTGAATGGAACGCTTTTTCATAGTCTATAAATCCCATGTAAAATGGTTTATTATACTCTGCGCATTTTTCTATTACTTGGTTGATGACATGAATGTGAACGAATGTAGAGTATCTTTATCTGAACCCAGCCTGTTCCCTGGGTTGTTGAAAGCCTACTCTGGCGGTTATCCGGTTAGCTATTATCTTGGTAAATAGCTTGTATACAACCGATAGAGGGCTGAAGGGTCTCTAGTTCTTGAGATCATTGTTATCTCCCTTCTTGTTAATTAAAACAACGTTGGCGTTTTCCAGGCTTTTGGTACATTTAGAGTCCTTAAACCTACTGAGAATTGTTCAACAAGCTTTTCGGTAATATCTTTCCGCCGTATTTTAGAATGTTATGGTTATGCCGAAGTTGCCATCGACGTTACCTCTTTTAGTGCACTGAAGTGCCTTTTCTACTTTCGCTTTCGTTACTGGTGGAACATCGCAAGCAACGCTTATAGGCTCCGTACTTTGTCCTGCTCCAGCGTCGCTGGCATATAGGTTGGTAGCATCGTTCTGCGATTGTTATAATCTCTTCCAAATGGTGGGTAATTTTACCTTATTCATCTCTAAGCGAGTACATTCTGTCTCTGCCAATAGCCAGCTTCCTCCTTGGTGTGTTCAAGCTTTCGCCTTTTTTTAACGTTTCGTCGATAGCCGCCATGTTTTTCGTACGCATGACATTTGTTTTACTTTTGATTCTCAATTTTGACAGCTCCGCTAGTTTAGTTTTGTCCACCGTATTTGATAACATGATCTCCTGGCACTGCGAGGTAACTGCCTTTGTTTGCCTAGCTAGTTTTCCAGTTTGCTTCCTACCTGCTGTTTCTACATTAGCCCCTGCTGACTCTGTGATTCCTGTTGTTAGATTATCATTTAGAGTGTCGACACTGTCCTCGTTCTGATCACCTAGAAGCGTGATCTTGTTTTAAAGGGTTATTTGATACTCCGGAAACCTGTCACTGACTAACCTTACGCTGAGTTTCTTACTTTTTACCAGCTTCCTTTTTTCTTTTTTAACATTTACCTTTACTTGGCGCCTATCCATCCCATAATCACTGACCCGAATCTTGCTAAGTACCTCCACGTCATGCAAAATACCTGGGTTGTTGCTCAAAATGATGTCAATTTCGTGTTTTGTATTCCCGTCAGGGCTTCGCCAAGTACATTTTCTACTTTTCCGTTTCCCGAAGAATGTGTTAATTAGTTAGAGGTAATTTTTCTCCTCAAAACCAACTAGTCCATCACCTCGACAGTTGCGAGTGCCTATTCAAAAATATCCAACTGATTTTTCTCCTACTCTCTTTGCACTTAATTTTGCATTAAAGTCTCTCATTACAATTGTGAACTGTGCGGTTCCCTCTTTCATTGCAGAATCGACGTCTTCGTGAAAACTATCTACGGCCCCACCTCGTAGCCAGCTGTTGGTGCAAATGCTCGTATTGTTAGCATGTACCGCTTGTTAAGTTTGACCACAACGACTCCGATCCTTTCGTTAACACCTGAGAATGCTGCCACATTTCATGCTATTTCCCTGTGGATCAAAAATCCTACCTCGTGCTCTTTCTTTTCGTAATGCCCCGGATAGCAAAGAATATGCCTGCTAGTCAGTTTTATGCAGCCTTCTCTTGTTCCTATAACCGCACTTAGCCCAATATTATCCCAACTAATGCCTTTGAGTTTCTCTAACAATACAGCTAAGCTACCCTCACTAGAGAGGGTAACTGCGTCGAACGTTGCCAACTTCAAGTTCTATAGGCGGCCTGTCCGCATCCAGTGATTTTAAACACAGTCCGCTGTATCATTTGCCTGACGGCCGCGTAGATGAGATGTTCTACAGCCGCTTGGGAGAGAGGGCCGATATTTGGGTTCGGCAGGGCGTTGGGCCAACTACTATGCCAGGGAGGCCAGATTACTCTATGGTGAGGGAATGCTGTTGGTGTCCGCAACAGCCTTCCTAATATGGTTGAACTTTTCTAGTGTCGCCCCAAGGTATCCGGGATGGTATTTTACTTCCAAACCGTGTGGTACTGTATACGTGGGTTATTTTGGAATGAAAAAAAGCAAAAGAAAGAGAAATAAAACCTTCGCGGCGTTCTTTATAATAAATCTGCTCCTAAGCGGCTCGTTAAACTCCCAGACGGTGCTAAGGAAAAGATTGTGCATGTATCCAGAAAATTTGCAGTTCTTGTATGGTCACTCTACCTTTTAAGGTCTTACGTGAATTAAGGGCGATTCTAAGAAAAGCTGAACGAGTGGGAAAATAAAGACCGGCCAGGGCTATTTCTCTTCAGAAGAAACAGCCGTGCGTGTCGCGTTTTGATAAGGTAATAAGTGAATGGTACTTTGTTTTTTTTTTCGGATAGCACACTCTCCAAGGCTGAGGAAAAAGGAAGGATGAATTTCTTGTAGCTTTCACATCACATGAGGAATTGAAAAATAAAACAAAATGCCATTTCCTGTTGTACTTGAATAACCTTAAAAGCACCTAGGAAGCTGCATATGGTGGCAGCCGCGGTTTCTACTAGTATCAAAGTAAGCCCTCGATACCCTGAACATTAAATGCTAGAAACAACTGCTGAGAGACCAGCGAACGCAATACTCGCAAACTAAACGTGACGGCATCCACTGCGAGGATAGAGAACCCAGAAAACTGCAAAGCATGGCCACAACATACCAGTAGTAGGCGCGTTACAATTCCGTAAGCAATGATAACCTCGCGAAGACACGGAAGGGGGCTGAATACAGTACGCAGTGCCGTCTGCTACTGAGGAGAGGTCTTTGAAGCCTAAGAAAGTCGAATATGGTAGTGACGCTCCGCGAGCGAGGAGCCGCTGGACGCTGTAGAGCACGGAACGGGTACCTTCCAGCTGAATTGTGCCATCCGGCGCAAACTGCGATACTTCCTGGACGCCCGTCTACAGTGAATGCAAGTCTGCTTTCGGAGTTGACCTTTAAATATACAGCGGGGGATGATCACAGCTCGAGAAGCTTCGAAGTTCGAATTTCTCGCGGCGGGCAGAAAGCGCTACACAGAATAAGGGAGAGAAAGGTTTGGCCGGGGGTACATGCTGGAGCATTGTTATCTGTACACAGCTGATGCCTGTCACGCGGCGCAAGCTGAGATACGTACTGGACCCCTGTCTACATTGATCGCATGTCTGCTTTCAGAGTTGACCTTTAAATATACAGTGGGGGATTACCGGAGTTGATGAAGCTTCCAAGTTCGAATTGTTCCCGGCGGGCAAAAACTGCTACTCAGAATAAGGGAGAGAACTTCTTGGCCAGGAATACATACCCGAGAATTTTTCTCGGTATGCACAGCTGAATTCTATCACGCGACGCAATCGGAAATGTGTTTTAGACACCCGTCTACAGTGAATCCGTGTCTGCTTTTGGAGTTGACCTTTAAACATACAGCGGGGGATTATCACAGCTCGAGAAGCTTCCTGGTTTTTACCGATTATTCACTTTTTCTGAAGACTAATATAATAAAAGTGGCCCTTATCGTCGCACTGCAACCAACCTTTGCATCAAAAGTATACCCAAAAGCGTTTTTTAATTAAACAAAAATACTGCAGGCAGCATCGCTGCCCAAACAGGAGAGGGTTACAAAAGTTGATTACACGAAGCATGTTCAAACGCACTTACACTTGCACATTCCATAATCGATACGGGCAAACAGTTCCATTGTTCTATGGTGTTAGGAAAAAAAGACTCCTGAAATATTTTAGTGCGGGCGAAGTATGGTCGTGTGGTTTTGCGGTGATTTACCCTAGATGATCTCTGTGGTACGGGGAGTAGATACACTTCTCCTGACAGCCGATGTTGTTGTCGTACAGTAGATATAAAATTTGAGGAGGGCGACCTGCTGGCGGAGTTGAACTGATGATGGCAAGTGAAGAGTTTTTATCATTTTTGTTACTGATGATGATGTTGTTTATTCTGACAAAATGAACAGTGCAGCAAGACGCTGGATACGTTCAATCTTCGTAATATTAGCGGCATGAAACGGCTCTCAAACAATTGACGCGTACTCGAGCACTGGGTGAATCAAGGTGCGATAAGCTTCTAATTTACTGTGACAGGGAGATCCTTTCAGTTTTCTTCTCAGGAACCAAAGCTTCCTAAAGGCTTTGTTGCAGGTATTATCGATATGCATATTTCATTTCAGATTATTAGTAATTGCTAAGACCAAGTATTTGGTGGACGTCACAACTTGGAGTGCACGGTTTTTAATAACTTAAGTGTGAATAAGCGGATTTCTTTTGTTGGAACGATCATAACAACTGCTTTTGGAAAATTAATTTTCATCCAACTTTTATCGCACCATTCCACGAGTTTACAAACATTTTGATTTAATGCAGCCTGAGAAGAACCACTCTTGATAGTAGAGCAAACAACGCAGTCATCTGCAAAGAATTTGACCTTTATGCTGTAACCAATATATTTCGCAAGATCACTGACGTACACTTGGAACAGCAAGCGTCCCAACGCTGAGCCCTGTGGCACTCCTTATAAGACACGTAGACTATCGGACCTAACACCATTACAAACTCCTCGACATAAAATTGACTGGACTTAAAACCTGTTAGAGCTGACGTAATGCGGCTACCTAAAATTACGTTTTTCTTCCTTGCAGATACTAATGGTAAAACTAAACAACATAACCATTGATACAAGGCCAGTGGTAATGATTACACGCATGATAACAAGTCACAAAAAAGGTCCGCGATAAGTTCTTAGATTCCAGGTTCATAAACCTTCATGAAAGGTTCCTCGAAGGGGCTAATGAAGCTTCATTCATCTCTTAGTCTTGCGTACGTCTCTAGGTTTTCAAAAAAAAAATCCTTTGGCCTTTGTTTGAGAGAGAGAGTGAAAGAGAGTGAAAGAGAGAGAGAGAGAAACGGGAGAGAGAGAAAGGGAGAGAGAGGCTTACTCGCAGCGACCCACTAAATTGACACCGCCAACCAGAGGCAAGAAGGTGAACGAATGAACCTTCGCGGTTAAGGTAGCTTCCGCTTGCGCAACAGATACTTCATATACTCGAACCACGACAAAGCATGGCGACATTCTGATGTTTGATCGCTTCTAACTCGCAGTGAAAGACCTTTCTAAAGTTTAAAACCCACAATTACGCAACCTGTTCTGCCTTTGTAATGTTCCCCTGCGTACTAAAGACGATATTTTAAAACGAGTGATCTTTTTTAATTCGTTTTCAGCAAATGGACATTTTACCAACACTGTTTTGGCTGGGATGCCTAATCTCAGTTTCTCCAATGTCACTAAACACACAAGGCAAGTTTGATATTTTTATAACAATCTTAATCTGTCTTATTGCTGCCTCTTTTGTTTTGCTCTACAACAACATTCTGAAAGCGGTGAAGCAAGATTGTTCGCAACAAAAATTGAACCCATCACGTGTTTATACCAAATTCAAATCACGTTTTTGCGCCAATGTATGTTGTCTCTCCATTTTTCTTTGTAATAACCTTCTGTTATAACCTTGTAATAACCTTCTTTGAAATAACCTTCTGTAATAACCTTCTGGCCAACAATAAAATATAATTTTCACTGCGTTAACTGCACGTTAGCATTCAAGTGATGCGGTCAAATGGAACTAGAGGCCCCATTACAAACGTCCAGTCATGTGTCGTCGCAACAGGTCAGTTAGGCGGCCGCCAATCGCACAAACAAGGTTCCGGGACGTCATAGAAAAGTTGCGGGAAATTGGCTAGGGGGTCGCGACTGCTTCATACGTTTTCTTTATTATATCCGTTATTTGTTCGAAGATTGCGATGATATTGGTATCGTTGTTATTGGGACTAAGCAGTCTTTCTAATAAACCCAACTTGCATTTTGTATTCATGGCTCCTTTAACAAGGATAAATCGCAGAGGTCGGTGTCCTTGTGGCCTTTCTTCAGGTAGGAAATCACAGATCCTCTACGAGGTGAAACGTAGCGTGGAAGCGGCGGCGCTATGTGTTCTGAGGCAGTTGCTTGCTATAGTTTTCGGGCAATTGCTCTTCTGGGCGCACTGAAGCTTCTTCAACTCCAGCGCCCGTTCTTCTGAGAGGGCGACATGCGTACGTCAACAGCGTGACAAACGCGGATTGATTACAGCTTTTTTCTAGCTGAGAAACGCGGGGTAGACCATTTCCCTCCAACGTTGCACGCATGCGACTATCTTTTTATAACACTAGGATGATGGACGACACAGGTCAGCAGGAGGTCGCGTTTGGCCCTGAGGCATCCACGTTTGTCTCCCAATGGCACAAGGACCTAGTCGTTGCTGAGGGCATGATGCCTAGCTCTGCCAGTATGCCCCCTGCTTTCATCCCGTGCGCGCATAAACCATCAACGGGTGATATGCACGCACACAGACACAAAATACAACGGTGAAAATTTTGTTCGAAAACCTTTAAGAAATAATGGCCTCAACACCCGAAGGGACACTGAAGTGTTTTGCAAATATTGCGGGATTACTAGCGCAAATCGTAGTTTTGAGTATCTAGGTTATGTTTGCTCCACTCGCTACGTTTACGCAACTTTATACAAGTAGAAACATACATTCAGAAATTCTGTCCTCGTCTCTCTATACTCTTACCGATTTTCTATGACGCTGCGTATGACGCCAAAACAAGACGGCTTGGGTTGACTGCGCCAGAGCACGGCTCACTGGCCCTGCGACAAAATCAGTCAGCAGAGCGTTTTGTCGGCCGGCATCGGGGGGGTGGTCGCAATTCGTTCATTCAGCTGAAACTAAGCCACGACACGTTTGTGCCATGAAGAACGTGCTTTTAGTTTGTAGGCTGTATCATGTTGTATGTACAAATCGCTCCACACAAGAGCCCATGCGACGCTTCGCTGACTGGTACGCTAGCAGAAAACTCCAAGTCCAACTGAAGTCGGGAGAAGTCAGCCAAGTTAAAATAGGTACTAGGAAAATCAATCATTCAAACTTTTACAGTATCATGTGCAGCCAGGGTGCGGGGAGAAATGTTAGCTTTGGGTGACCTAGAACCGCTGTGAGAAGCACGACCATGCAGCTGCGAATGCTTTTCCGCCTAAGTAATGCAGTCGCTCGACATGGGATATTGTTTGATTACGAGTGCAGTTCATTATTATTATATTGTTTGAATTTAGAGGACGCTTACTGCGCCAGCGCTATACCAGAAATAGTCATCTAGGCTGCGTGAAATAACAAAACTTAATAATAATGTAAACTGGCTATACATTATATTATTCGTACTTCAACCTTTTGCATCGCTTGCCCCCAAACACTTCGGCACTGTCAGAGAAAGGGAAAAGCTGATTCAATTCCTTACAAGTGTAGCATCAAATCCAACCCATTTTTGACTGATAACCCGTATTTACGATTTACAATAAGGAAACACACATGGGCTTTGATGTTGGCGTCCATGCTTTTTCTAAGCACGCCAATATTGTCTGAGTAGCGACGACCTCTGCCTCATTTGCTACACAATCTACCGAATTCTCTTAATTCCGTAGTAGTAAGTGCGTAGACATTCAGCTCATTGGTTCTATCTTCTGCTACTCCAATTATGCGCATAAGATAGTACACTATATTTGCGGGTAGAGCAACCGCTATAGTTTCGGTGTTTGAAGGAAACTTGTTTTTGGAGGTGGTCATGGCTACCGATGGTGAGCGTATTGTAAGCCACGAGAGGGATAAAGGTTTGTTTAAAGAAAGAAAAGAGGAAAGAAATGAAGAAAAAGAAAGAAAGAACCAATGAAAAAGAAAGTGGGATCCATACAAAGACTGACCGAATAAACAAACAAAGGAGAACGACACAAAGAAATAAACCAGCAATATTTTTCGATCTAACTCACAAAATGCCACACTGGTATTATGAGCATAAAGAATACCTCGGCTAAAAACTATATATACTATAGAAGACATCAAAAAAAAAATCAAGGCAACCATTTGCCATTCATAGACAGCACGTGTATGCAGCTAAATTGCAAAACGCAAGGTAGTTTGCCTACTTTGAAGATAATCGACTAGTAACCCAATGGGGGGGGCAGTAGCGGAAAAATAAATATAAGTTTTATCCAGGATAAACTACCGCCTATAAAATAGGTTTTTTATTCCAAAATATTAGCAAATCCTTGACAGGATACTCTTCATAGTCTTAATCCGTGAAGCCCGTGCGCAAGCCATCTGTGGTTCTGGCAGATTCTGAACATGTACACATGGCACTGCAGCAAGAAGCAACTTTCCCTTTGCTAACGTAGAAAAATTCTCGGCGTGACAAGGCGTAAGCAAAAGCCAAGTAACACCAAAAGGCGTGTGATACACGTAAGACGTTGCCAGGCAACTATCCGCGCGAGGTTGGCGCAAAGTGCAATGTAGAAGTAGCTTCCGATGACGGGCTTCGTTAATATTAAACTGCGTCGGCTGCAATCGGTTATTTCTCGTCTAGTTCATTGCCCTGAGGCATGTTACGACGATTTTACGGGGAGTTACCCTTCTCCATGTTCTAGAAAGTCTCGCCCTCGTAGGAATAACAAATGGTTTATTTATTGTGCTTTGTGAAGGGTTGTATGATGGAAGCCGTGGGAAATTTCGCCACTGAAAAGCAGCAACCGCGTGGCGAGATGATCTTGCGCAACACCTCGACAGAAATCTCTCGCACCCTACTAGAATGAAGAGTGCTTATGCTGACTTCTTGCTTACCTTGCCTGGCAGAACATGGCAGTTTAAAAAAAAACAGCTCTTCACTGTTAGTTTGATGGCAATATGATCGAGCCTATCCAAAATATTTGCGGCATCTGAATGCCCCTGCAGGTATTTCCGAAAACGTAAAAATATGTGGCTTTAAATATTTCACGTCAACGTATACAAACAAAGGGTCTTTTTACTGTTTTTAGGAGGCATATAATGCGATTTGTGTGGTAGTCCCAGTGCGTGATTGGTTACGAAATGAGAAAGCCGCTTGGTGTCCCGGGTAGAGTTAGTATACGCGCAAACGTAAACAGAAATTATTCATATTTGCTTGCAACATTGGTATTTCACTGAATGTCAGGAGGTTTGCGGCGTGCAATACATTATTTATTATTAGCATTTTCCCGCCCTGAAAAGATGCCTTCGTCACAAGATAATCTCTGAGGCGTTTAGCACGAGAAATGACCGTAAGAAGCTTTCCTTCACGCTCTTGCGACCGCCTTGGTTATGGCGAAATTTCTTAGAAACTGATGAATGGCAACCTATTTCTATATTTTGAGGAGTAAACCATTGGCTCTATTAGTTAGGGTATTCGTTCACTACAACGCAATGTAGATGAAGGTATGCATGTGCGTATCAGTTGTTTACGTACCTCAAACAAATTTGACAAAGCGTATTGCGACTATTTATGTTAGGCGTAGCGTGAAACAGCGTGGTCCTAGTCTAAACGGCAGTTTCTAAATATGTGCTTTTGATCATGCTAGTTTGAAAGAGTACCAAACCAGAATTTCTAACGGGAATCCTCCCGACAAATTTCTGTAAAATAATAAACGTGTATCGTTCGAACTTTTGTTTCAGAAAAAATTTCCGTCTGCCAGACCCCTGTGTGCGTGGAAAGAGGTAAGGTATTTGTTTTTTTTTATTGCGTACCAGTATGTATTTTGAAAGCGAAAGCACTCGGTTTCCACATAAAGAGGCTACGTCATTGAAAATCCGCTCACTTCTGGAACAGCTTTTTGTGCTTGTGCAACAGCTTGACAACAGCTTGTGTAACAGTTCTTTTGGCTTGAGTGAGAAGAAACGTCATAAATTTTCGGAGAAAGAACGACATACTATGGAAACCCTTTTGCAAGAAATAATCAGCAGTTCGTAAAAGTTGTTATTGTGAAAGCACCATGGCGAAACTCAATTTTGGTTTGGTTTTCAAGAATTTCCCTTTGCCGTCCTTGTTGCCTTAAATACTTCAGGAGAATTTTATCCATTTTTCCACGTGCTTGTTCGGGTATGTGTTGTTTTACACGGGCAATGAGAGCCTCTGAAGCTATTTTTTTGTAAGAGAACGCTTACAAGCAACTGAGTGCAATTCATACAATATAATGTGCGAACTCACTACCAAGCATGTGACACTGGCGCAATTATTTGCAAGGTATTTGTTTTGGACGCACGTGATTAGGCGTTATATCATGTTCGAAAAAATGCGCATTAAATTAAAGCAAAAAGCGTGCTAAAGATAGTGCAGGAGGCATTGCACTAATAATGGAAACGCACATGTCAAGCTTAACGCAACAATCGACTGTATAGCTCCGTCTCTCACTTTTTTGGCTGACTGTTACTTCACCCTAATGTTAAGGTATGTTGCCCCTTAAAAACGATTTTTTGATCATTTTTTCTTCTGAGATTTGGAGAAGCCTCAAACATTCGAAAACATTCTGCAGAAGGAATCGTATTCTTGTCTTTCCGTAAAAAATGGTGGCCAAGTTGAAAGTTTTATTTTGGGGTAAAGTCTTACGAACTAGCTAACATCATTACCGCAAAATAGTTCATTTTAAACTTGTAGCGGTGCGTTTATACCCGATTCCTTTACCGTGGCTTTGTGGGAGCTTCGCGATGACAAATCTGTAACACTGTGTTTACATAGACAGTCACAAATGACTCTCTTCTCTACAAATATGCGTCTCTGCCTCTTTCCGGAAAGCGTGACGCAGTTTCCTCTTTTAGGATATTTGGTTAAGATGGCGGATCTAATTTTTTTGTGATCATTCGTTATCGCCTTAAAACAGCCCTAAATAGAAGTATCTTTAGGAGAAACATTATTCTGCTGTGGGTAATATTAAAGGTATATTTGACATACAGGTACTATAAAATGCGGAGAATGTTAAGAACTTTCGAGTACTAATAAGAGGAAAACGTGCAGGCACCTTTTTTTGTAACTATTGAACGTTGTGCTAAGCTTTCAGGCCGAGCGCGTACCTTCTTGAGCAGTTTCGATAGCCGGGACCCTCCAAAGCTCTTCCGCTGGCTCGCGTTAACGTGGACTTTCCTTCTGTTGTGGTGAATTTTTCTGAAATTTTCGGGCGGGCCCGGTGCAACTTCACCAGCAACAGCATGGCCACTTCAACGTTAGCTCCACTTTCTAGCCGCAGTACCTGAGCTGCCTCTTAGATTCAATCCTATTTCTATTTCGCAAAACGGCTCCTTGTGCATGTATGACGATGCTGCCCATTTTGCTCTGTCGAAGCTGTTTCCCCGTCTGCGTGCGATCGGCATTCCCCTTTTTTGTGCCTTCTGCCGACCCTCCTCCAGAAACACAATCTCTAGTTCCTATCACCCAATTTACGGATTGAATTGTGATGTCCATTAAGGTGGAGTGCACCTTAAACCACTTTCTTACAGTTGCTAGAAATCGAAGGCGTTGATCTCAAAAACTTATACAGCCTAGCGTATCAAAGGCTTTTATTTGTAGAAGGTTATGTTCTGAGGTTACACTTAAAAATATTTATTACGAGACATCTCACCGTTCAAACAAGGCTGTCACAAAATTCGTTTGGCATCTGCATTGCTGATTTTACCTTGATATCAGGCGTCGAAAAAGTACACCTGTGGGAAAAAGCCGAAGGAAAGCCATTTTTTAAAATGGAGTCACGAGCTTTACGAAATAGTGTATCTGAACTCTAAAGGAAGAATTTAAGCCGTGTCCAAGTCGCATACCCACCATAGTCGCATTTATAATAATATATATAATAATATATATATATATATATATATATATTTATATATATATATATACGGTCGAACAAAAGAAGTTTCTAATGGTCCAGAAAAAATATCAAAAAGTAGAGTCCGACGCAAGTCTCAAAAAACAAAAACAAACATGTTTACTAACGTTTCGACTGGTGGTCCACTCTTCATCGGAGTAACATTTACAGTACACTGCAGAACGCTTTTATAGGTGCGTGTGGAGAGAGGAGGAAGTTGCGCTACAGTGCGCCCTGTTTGAAAGAAATCATACGTCATCATTCAGCAAAACAAGAAAAAACGCAAGACATACACATGAGAGGGAATGCACTGCCCTCCCTCTTTTTTGGGAGAAAAGGTGCGCTACAATGCGCCCTGTTTAGAAGTAGTTATTGGCAAGTGGTACAACAAAGAGAAAAGAAAAATGCAAAGGGGCGTCTAGGAAGGAGGTAAATTGGCGCCTCTCCTCATAGGAATTAACAGAAGAAGCGGGGGCGGGGAAGAGAAAGGAGTAAAGGCGGCAGAACGACATAAGGAAGTGGGGAACGCGCGTCAGCACGTCATCGCTTTTCGTCTTAGGAATGTGTCAACAGAAGAAGCGGGGTGAAAGCGGCAGAACGAGATAAGGAACTGGGGAGCACGCGTCAGCGCGCCTTCGCTTTTCGTCTTAGGAATGTGCCACGTGAAGCCGGCGCTACGTGGCTAAGCCGGCGCTAAGAGGCTAATTGAGTGAACCTGGAGGGATAAAGCCGGCGCTGGTATGCCTAAAAAGAGGTTTGGTCACGCAAGAAGCGAACGGAAGAAAGGCGAGTAATTATTGTGGCAAACATGTCAACGCGCCCACGCCTTCGTTCAGCCCAGAGGATGCGGTTTTGAACTTAAATATGAGATATGATTCGCGAACTTCGCGTGCGTGGTTGCTGTTGAAATTGGATTCAATTATTGTTACCATCAAATTATTAAATGAATGACCCGGGATTCCGACGTGACGGGACAAAGGAAGGTTAGGAAGAGACTTGGCGTGTGCCCTATGATTGTTGAACCATAATCTAAAAGCGTTCGCCGTCTGGCCAATATATTGCAGGTGGCAGGCATTGCACTCGAGCAGGTAAACTACGTTGGCGCTGTCACAGTTAAAATTTCCCTTCAGTTTTACAGAGAAGTGCGAGGCGGTGCTAGAGGCGGTTTTTGTTTTCGTCATGTGGGGGCATACCTGACAACGAGGCTTGTTGCAGGGCCCACAACCGGTCACTGGTGAATGGCTGAGCCTCGAAGATGTAAGAATGTCGCGCAGGTTTTTGTTTCGCCTATAGACAACACGTGGTGGTTCGGAAAATATAGATGCTAGTCGAGGACTTTGATTTAATATGTTCTGATGCTTTCGAAGTATGCCAGAAACATTCGGCACAGATGCAGAGTGAGTGAGAACTAGGTTACTACAAGGGCGTCGGTCGGCTGGCTTCCTGGAGTTAAGGAGTTCATTGCGGCTCAGCGCTCCTGCTCGGCGAATGGAATCGTCAATTAATTGGAGCGGGTACTTTTGTTTGAGCAGATCGTTTTTTAGTCCCTCACAGTTGGAAAGAAAATCTGTTTCCTTGGAGCATATCCGGCGGAAGCGGTGCGCTTGACTGTAGGGTATGCCCGTTTTCCAGTGCTTAATGTGACTACTTTGAAAATGCAAATATTGATGGGAGTCCGTCGGTTTTCGGTAAAGGGTGGTCTCTAATTTGTTCTGCGAGAAAGATATCGTCACGTCGAGGAAGTTGATGCTGGTAGCGGAAAACTGGTGTGAGAAAGAAATGTTAGGGTGGACCGCATTAAACTCGGCTATAAATTTTAGGAGATTGGATTCTCCGTGTGGCCAAATCAGAAAGACATCATCGATGAAGCGCTTGTAAAAAAATGGCTTCAAGTCGACGCTTGCAAGAAACTCCTCCTCGAGGACTGCCATGAAAATATTTGCATAATTTGGCCCTATCCTTGTGCCCATGGATGTACCACTGACTTGAACATAGTGTTTGCCATTGAACTCGAAATTGTTTAGCTCAAGAATCAATCTCAGTAATAAGGCCAATGTGGAATTCTCGACGGGCTTAGGCTCCCGTGATTCACTGTAAGCATGGATCACCGCTTGTATTCCATCAGAGTGGGGAATATTGGTATATAGTGACGTGACGTCCATGGTGACAAGCAGACAGCCACTGGGAATCTCAAGGTCTAATATTTCAGAGAGAAAGTGGTTGGTATCTCGTATGTATGAAGGAAAGTTAGGGGGAATTTTGTTGATTAAGTTGTCGACATAGAGGGAAATATTTTCGGTAACCGTGCCTATGCCAGATACGATTGGGCGACCAGGGACATGTTCCTTGTGAATTTTGGGCAAAAGGTAGAACCTGCCTGCTATTGGGCTGAGTGGTATCAGAGAACGCACCGTCGTTTTGTCTATTTCTTTGGCCTCCAGTAGTGCTTCGAGGTTTTCCTTTGCAATTTCTTTATATTCAAAAGTTGGATCAGATTGAAGAATTTTGTAAAAGGATGTGTCGGATAATTGTCGGTCTGCTTCTTTGATGTAATCATCTCGATTCATTATCACTATTGCTCCACCTTTATCAGTGGGCTTGATTACAATTTCATGGCGACATGCCAACTTCTCAAGTAATTCTTTCTCTTTAATTGAAAGGTTGGGTCTAAAAGGCGTCTGCTTTTTATAGGCTTCAAGCACGTCATGTTGTACTGCTCTAATATATAGATCTAGACATTTATCGCGCTGAGTCGGTGGCGTCCAGTGCTTGGAGCTGGGTAAAGAGCCGGCATTGTCCGTGTTAGGGCGCCCATGAAAGAATTCACGCAATCTCATGTTGCGAGCGAAATTGTCTAAATGTTTAAGAAGCTGGAATTCGCTGAAACCTCCCGTTGCTGGACAAAAACTTAGGCCTTTGGATAGTGTGCGAACTTCGATCTCTGTCAGCACAACACTGGACAAGTTCACTAAATTACTGGTGGGGAAGTCACTCTTCTCGGTCATTTTAGAGGATGATGGCACAGGAGGGGGTAATTCAAATTGCTTCGGAGGAGGGACCATGTCGCGAGACATTTTTTTAGACTTCATCGTGGCTATTGAAGACTTTTTCTTGAGTTCAAAGACAGCTAGAGAATCAGATTCATGTTTGGTGGAGATACCCCAAGACCACGACTTCAACAGTAATCATCGGCGACTCGCAAACGAAGCACCTCTTCCAGCATTTTGATCCCAACCGCATAGGAACCCCTGCCTTCGTGACACAGTGTGGTGCATGCGTCAGCGATGTGCACGACCTTCTAGACTCCATCCCAGACAGTGCCAAGACTGTTATTTTAAATGTGGGCACCAATGACCTTCCTTCAAAAAAGGCGACGGCCGTGTTCGAAGAATACCGCTCCCTGCTTGACGCGATCACCAGGAAGCGGCCCCAAGTGTCGCGCGTGTACGCCAGCCTAATTCTCCCTAGGATCACTGATCGCCGTCGTGGCGGCCGAAACCGTTCGCTGGTGACCCGCTGCAATCAGGAAGCTTGCCGCTTCAATCAACTGCTCCGTAACTTCTTCCGCCGTTCCCGGACTACATTCTACCTGGACCATGGCTTGGAGTGGCTCCCGGCGGCACGGGTACTAGCTGCCGACGGACTTCACGTCAGTTTTGAGGGAGTCGCCATCATGGCCAGTCATATCCGGCGCCTGTGTTTTCGAAGACCCAGCGATGATACTACGTGGTGCAGCTTCGCTTCAGCTGATCCACGGAGCCAGACAACCCAGGACTCCCCCCGACATAATAGGACGCCATCGGTTCCACAGAGACACACGCCATCGGCTCCAGCCGTGGGCCGTCTACCCCAGCCGTCGGCTCCGCACATACCCCAGCCAAGCCCCCGCCGCTACAACCTTCGGAGCAGCGATGCTGAGCCCTCAACAAGCAACCGCCAAAATTGACTTCCCACCTTAGACACTGGTAAATCTGCTCATTTAACCGTGTCTAGGAACTTCCAAAATGCTAGAAAATTGGCAGAAAAACGCATTCGCTTTGAATTGCACGTCACCTCACTCACCCACTATTTGAATGAATCTGCTGTTCCGAAAGGTCTCATGTTGAAATTAGAACCCGCTACGTCTGAATTGTCCCCTCATAACCAAGCTAGATGGAAAAATGTCCTAACTTCTGCATCTCTAGAATTAACCAGTATTGTTTTAAATCACTACAAATCGGAAGTTAAATCTGTGCGTGAGCAAGAATCGACTTTGGTGCCTCTTCTCACCAAACATGAATCTGATTCTCTAGCTGTCTTTGAACTCAAGAAAAAGTCTTCAATAGCCACGATGAAGTCTAAAAAAATGTCTCGCCACATGGTCCCTCCTCCGAAGCAATTTGAATTACCCCCTCCTATGCCATCATCCTCTAAAATGACCGAGAAGAGTGACTTCCCCACCAGTAATTTAGTGAACTTGTCCAGTGTTGTGCTGACAGAGATCGAAGTTCGAACACTATCCAAAGGCCTAAGTTTTTGTATGCAACGGGAGGTTTCAGCGAATTCCAGCTTCTTAAAGATTTAGACAATTTCGCTCGCAACATGAGATTGCGTGAATTCTTTCATGGGCGCCCTAACACGGACAATGCCGGCTCTTTACCCAGCTCCAAGCACTGGACGCCACCGACTCAGGGCGATAAATGTCTAGATCTATATATTAGAGCAGTACAACATGACGTGCTTGAAGCCTATAAAAAGCAGACGCCTTTTAGACCCAACCTTTCAATTAAAGAGAAAGAATCACTTGAGAAGTTGGCATGTCGCCACGAAATTGTAATCAAGCCCGCTGATAAAGGTGGAGCAATAGTGATAATGAATCGAGATGATTACATCAAAGAAGCAGACCGACAATTATCCGACAGATCCTTTTACAAAATTCTTCAATATGATCCAACTTTTGAATATAAAGAAATTGTCAAGGAAAACCTCGAAGCACTACTGAAGGCCAAAGAAATAGACAAAACGACGGTGCGTTCTCTGATACCACTCAGCCCAATAGCAGGCAGGTTCAACCTTTTGCCCAAAATTCACAAGGAACATGTCCCTGGTCGCCCAATCGTATCTGGCATAGGCACGGTTACCGAAAATATTTCCCTCTATGTCGACAACTTAATCAACAAAATTCCCCCTAACTTTCCTTCATACATACGAGATACCAACCACTTTCTCTCTGAAATATTAGACCTTGAGATTCCCAGTGGCTGTCTGCTTGTCACCATGGACGTCACGTCACTATATACCAATATTCCCCACTCTGATGGAATACAAGCGGTGATCCACGCTTACAGTGAATCACGGGAGCCTAAGCCCGTCGAGAATTCCACATTGGCCTTATTACTGAAATTGATTCTTGAGCTAAACAATTTCCAGTTCAATGGCAAACACTATGTTCAAGTCAGTGGTACATCCATGGGCACAAGGATAGGGCCAAATTATGCAAATATTTTCATGGCAGTCCTCGAGGAGGAGTTTCTTGCAAGCGTCGACTTGAAGCCATTTTTTTACAAGCGCTTCATCGATGATGTCTTTCTGATTTGGCCACACGGAGAATCCAATCTCCTAAGATTTATAGCCGAGTTTAACGCGGTCCACCCGAACATTTCTTTCTCACACCAGTTTTCCGCTACCAGCATCAACTTCCTCGACGTGATGGTATCTGTCTCGCAGAACAAATTAGAGACCACCCTTTACCGAAAACCGACGGACTCCCATCAATATTTGCATTTTCAAAGTAGTCACATTAAGCACTGGAAAACGGGCATACCCTACAGTCAAGCGCACCGCTTCGCCGGATATGCTCCAAGGAAACAGATTTTCTTTCCAACTGTGAGGGACTAAAAAACGATCTGCTCAAACAAAAGTACCCGCTCCAATTAATTGACGATTCCATTCGCCGAGCAGGAGCGCTGAGCCGCAATGAACTCCTTAACTCCAGGAAGCCAGCCGGCCGACGCCCTTCAAGTAACCTAGTTCTCACTCACTCCGCATCTGTGCCGAATTATTCTGGCATACTTCGAAAGCATCACAACATATTAAATCAAAGTCCTCGACTAGCATCTATATTTTCCGAACCACCACGTGTTGTCTATAGGCGAAACAAAAACCTGCGCGACATTCTGACATCTTCGAGGCTCAGCCATTCACCAGTGACCGGTTGTGGGCCCTGCAACAAGCCTCGTTGTCAGGTATGCCCCCACATGACGAAAACAAAAACCGCCTCTAGCACCGCCTCGCACTTCTCTGTAAAACTGAAGGGAAATTTTAACTGTGACAGCACCAACGTAGTTTACCTGCTCGAGTGCAATACCTGCCACCTGCAATATATTGGCCACACGGCGAACGCTGTTAGATTAAGGTTCAACAATCATAGGGCACACGCCAAGTATCTTCCTAACCTTCCTTTGTCCCGTCACGTCGGAATCCGGGGTCATTCATTTTATAATTTGAAGGTAACAATAATTGAATCCAATTTCAACAGCAACCACGCACGCGAAGTTCGCGAATCATATCTCATATTTAAGGTCAAAACCGCATCCTCTGGTCTGAACGAAGGCGTGGGCGCGTTGACATGTTTGCCACAATAATTACTCGCCTTTCTTCCGTTCGCTTCTTGCGTGACCAATCCTCTTTTTAGGCATACCTGTGCCGGCTTCATCCCTCCAGGTTCCCTCAATTAGCCTCTTAGCGCCGGCTTAGCCACATAGCGCCGGCTTCACGTGACACATTCCTAAGACGAAAAGCGAAGGCGCGCTGACGCGTGCTCCCCAGTTCCTTATCTCGTTCTGCCGCTTTCACCCCGCTTCTTCTGTTGACACATTCCTAAGACGAAAAGCGATGACGTGCTGGCGCGCGTTCCCCACTTCCATATCTCGTTCTGCCGCCTTTACTCCTTTCTCTTCCCCGCCCCCGCTTCTTCTGTTAATTCCTATGAGGAGAGGCGCCAATTTACCTCCTTCCTAGGCGCCCCTTTGCATTTTTCTTTTCTCTTTGTTGTACCACTTGCCAATAACTACTTCTAAACAGGGCGCATTGTAGCGCACCTTTTCTCCCAAAAAAGAGGGAGGGCAGTGCATTCCCTCTCATGTGTATGTCTTGCGTTTTTTCTTGTTTTGCTGAATGATGACGTATGATTTCTTTCAAACAGGGCGCACTGTAGCGCAACTTCCTCCTCTCTCCACACGCACCTATAAAAGCGTTCTGCAGTGTACTGTAAATGTTACTCCGATGAAGAGTGGACCACCAGTCGAAACGTTAGTAAACATGTTTGTTTTTGTTTTTTGAGACTTGCGTCAAGCTCTACTTTTTAATATATATATATATATATATATATATATATATATATAGCAGAACAGAGAGATACGGGACGAGGGACTCGGTAAAGATACATATCAAGGTTGCAGTCGTCATTGCCAGTGCTATTCGGCTTTTTTTTCCGAAATATATAATAGGGCCGAATGACGTGTGCTTGTCACGTTTCTTTGATTCATTGATAAATAAGCGAAAATATAAGTCGAGAAAAAATCCGCCGTTTTCCGGGAGCGGGACTCGAACCCACATCTCCGCATAACCGGTGCGGTGCGTTAACCAATTACGCTATCCCCACAGCGGCTTCTCTCTCGACTTTAAAGCGGGGGTTTATATTTACAAGAGCTCTGAGGCCGGTCAACTAGCGCCGCCCCTCGACTACCGCGGGAGACGTAGAACGTCTTCTTTCCCAGCGGCCGCCACGTAGAACGTGGTCGGAGGTCGGGGTTAGCAATTGGCATATCCGAACTGCTGGAGCCAGTGCCTCGTAATGCATGTAGCAGAACAGAGAGATACGGGACGAGGGACTCGGTAAAGATACATATCAAGGTTGCAGTCGTCATTGCCAGTGCTATTCGGCTTTTTTTTCCGAAATATATAATAGGGCCGAATGACGTGTGCTTGTCACGTTTCTTTGATTCATTGATAAATAAGCGAAAATATAAGTCGAGAAAAAATCCGCCGTTTTCCGGGAGCGGGACTCGAACCCACATCTCCGCATAACCGGTGCGGTGCGTTAACCAATTACGCTATCCCCACAGCGGCTTCTCTCTCGACTTTAAAGCGGGGGTTTATATTTACAAGAGCTCTGAGGCCGGTCAACTAGCGCCGCCCCTCGACTACCGCGGGAGACGTAGAACGTCTTCTTTCCCAGCGGCCGCCACGTAGAACGTGGTCGGAGGTCGGGGTTAGCAATTGGCATATCCGAACTGCTGGAGCCAGTGCCTCGTAATGCATGTAGCAGAACAGAGAGATACGGGACGAGGGACTCGGTAAAGATACATATCAAGGTTGCAGTCGTCATTGCCAGTGCTATTCGGCTTTTTTTTCCGAAATATATAATAGGGCCGAATGACGTGTGCTTGTCACGTTTCTTTGATTCATTGATAAATAAGCGAAAATATAAGTCGAGAAAAAATCCGCCGTTTTCCGGGAGCGGGACTCGAACCCACATCTCCGCATAACCGGTGCGGTGCGTTAACCAATTACGCTATCCCCACAGCGGCTTCTCTCTCGACTTTAAAGCGGGGGTTTATATTTACAAGAGCTCTGAGGCCGGTCAACTAGCGCCGCCCCTCGACTACCGCGGGAGACGTAGAACGTCTTCTTTCCCAGCGGCCGCCACGTAGAACGTGGTCGGAGGTCGGGGTTAGCAATTGGCATATCCGAACTGCTGGAGCCAGTGCCTCGTAATGCATGTAGCAGAACAGAGAGATACGGGACGAGGGACTCGGTAAAGATACATATCAAGGTTGCAGTCGTCATTGCCAGTGCTATTCGGCTTTTTTTTCCGAAATATATAATAGGGCCGAATGACGTGTGCTTGTCACGTTTCTTTGATTCATTGATAAATAAGCGAAAATATAAGTCGAGAAAAAATCCGCCGTTTTCCGGGAGCGGGACTCGAACCCACATCTCCGCATAACCGGTGCGGTGCGTTAACCAATTACGCTATCCCCACAGCGGCTTCTCTCTCGACTTTAAAGCGGGGGTTTATATTTACAAGAGCTCTGAGGCCGGTCAACTAGCGCCGCCCCTCGACTACCGCGGGAGACGTAGAACGTCTTCTTTCCCAGCGGCCGCCACGTAGAACGTGGTCGGAGGTCGGGGTTAGCAATTGGCATATCCGAACTGCTGGAGCCAGTGCCTCGTAATGCATGTAGCAGAACAGAGAGATACGGGACGAGGGACTCGGTAAAGATACATATCAAGGTTGCAGTCGTCATTGCCAGTGCTATTCGGCTTTTTTTCCGAAATATATAATAGGGCCGAATGACGTGTGCTTGTCACGTTTCTTTGATTCATTGATAAATAAGCGAAAATATAAGTCGAGAAAAAATCCGCCGTTTTCCGGGAGCGGGACTCGAACCCACATCTCCGCATAACCGGTGCGGTGCGTTAACCAATTACGCTATCCCCACAGCGGCTTCTCTCTCGACTTTAAAGCGGGGGTTTATATTTACAAGAGCTCTGAGGCCGGTCAACTAGCGCCGCCCCTCGACTACCGCGGGAGACGTAGAACGTCTTCTTTCCCAGCGGCCGCCACGTAGAACGTGGTCGGAGGTCGGGGTTAGCAATTGGCATATCCGAACTGCTGGAGCCAGTGCCTCGTAATGCATGTAGCAGAACAGAGAGATACGGGACGAGGGACTCGGTAAAGATACATATCAAGGTTGCAGTCGTCATTGCCAGTGCTATTCGGCTTTTTTTTCCGAAATATATAATAGGGCCGAATGACGTGTGCTTGTCACGTTTCTTTGATTCATTGATAAATAAGCGAAAATATAAGTCGAGAAAAAATCCGCCGTTTTCCGGGAGCGGGACTCGAACCCACATCTCCGCATAACCGGTGCGGTGCGTTAACCAATTACGCTATCCCCACAGCGGCTTCTCTCTCGACTTTAAAGCGGGGGTTTATATTTACAAGAGCTCTGAGGCCGGTCAACTAGCGCCGCCCCTCGACTACCGCGGGAGACGTAGAACGTCTTCTTTCCCAGCGGCCGCCACGTAGAACGTGGTCGGAGGTCGGGGTTAGCAATTGGCATATCCGAACTGCTGGAGCCAGTGCCTCGTAATGCATGTAGCAGAACAGAGAGATACGGGACGAGGGACTCGGTAAAGATACATATCAAGGTTGCAGTCGTCATTGCCAGTGCTATTCGGCTTTTTTTTCCGAAATATATAATAGGGCCGAATGACGTGTGCTTGTCACGTTTCTTTGATTCATTGATAAATAAGCGAAAATATAAGTCGAGAAAAAATCCGCCGTTTTCCGGGAGCGGGACTCGAACCCACATCTCCGCATAACCGGTGCGGTGCGTTAACCAATTACGCTATCCCCACAGCGGCTTCTCTCTCGACTTTAAAGCGGGGGTTTATATTTACAAGAGCTCTGAGGCCGGTCAACTAGCGCCGCCCCTCGACTACCGCGGGAGACGTAGAACGTCTTCTTTCCCAGCGGCCGCCACGTAGAACGTGGTCGGAGGTCGGGGTTAGCAATTGGCATATCCGAACTGCTGGAGCCAGTGCCTCGTAATGCATGTAGCAGAACAGAGAGATACGGGACGAGGGACTCGGTAAAGATACATATCAAGGTTGCAGTCGTCATTGCCAGTGCTATTCGGCTTTTTTTTCCGAAATATATAATAGGGCCGAATGACGTGTGCTTGTCACGTTTCTTTGATTCATTGATAAATAAGCGAAAATATAAGTCGAGAAAAAATCCGCCGTTTTCCGGGAGCGGGACTCGAGCCCACATCTCCGCATAACCGGTGCGGTGCGTTAACCAATTACGCTATCCCCACAGCGGCTTCTCTCTCGACTTTAAAGCGGGGGTTTATATTTACAAGAGCTCTGAGGCCGGTCAACTAGCGCCGCCCCTCGACTACCGCGGGAGACGTAGAACGTCTTCTTTCCCAGCGGCCGCCACGTAGAACGTGGTCGGAGGTCGGGGTTAGCAATTGGCATATCCGAACTGCTGGAGCCAGTGCCTCGTAATGCATGTAGCAGAACAGAGAGATACGGGACGAGAGATACGGGACGAGGACCTCCGACCACGTTCTACGTGGCGGCCGCTGGGAAAGAAGACGTTCTACGTCTCCCGCGGTAGTCGAGGGGCGGCGCTAGTTGACCGGCCTCAGAGCTCTTGTAAATATAAACCCCCGCTTTAAAGTCGAGAGAGAAGCCGCTGTGGGGATAGCGTAATTGGTTAACGCACCGCACCGGTTATGCGGAGATGTGGGTTCGAGTCCCGCTCCCGGAAAACGGCGGATTTTTTCTCGACTTATATTTTCGCTTATTTATCAATGAATCAAAGAAACGTGACAAGCACACGTCATTCGGCCCTATTATATATTTCGGAAAAAAAAGCCGAATAGCACTGGCAATGACGACTGCAACCTTGATATGTATCTTTACCGAGTCCCTCGTCCCGTATCTCTCTGTTCTGCTACATGCATTACGAGGCACTGGCTCCAGCAGTTCGGATATGCCAATTGCTAACCCCGACCTCCGACCACGTTCTACGTGGCGGCCGCTGGGAAAGAAGACGTTCTACGTCTCCCGCGGTAGTCGAGGGGCGGCGCTAGTTGACCGGCCTCAGAGCTCTTGTAAATATAAACCCCCGCTTTAAAGTCGAGAGAGAAGCCGCTGTGGGGATAGCGTAATTGGTTAACGCACCGCACCGGTTATGCGGAGATGTGGGCTCGAGTCCCGCTCCCGGAAAACGGCGGATTTTTTCTCGACTTATATTTTCGCTTATTTATCAATGAATCAAAGAAACGTGACAAGCACACTTCATTCGGCCCTATTATATATTTCGGAAAAAAAAGCCGAATAGCACTGGCAATGACGACTGCAACCTTGATATGTATCTTTACCGAGTCCCTCGTCCCGTATCTCTCTGTTCTGCTACATGCATTACGAGGCACTGGCTCCAGCAGTTCGGATATGCCAATTGCTAACCCCGACCTCCGACCACGTTCTACGTGGCGGCCGCTGGGAAAGAAGACGTTCTACGTCTCCCGCGGTAGTCGAGGGGCGGCGCTAGTTGACCGGCCTCAGAGCTCTTGTAAATATAAACCCCCGCTTTAAAGTCGAGAGAGAAGCCGCTGTGGGGATAGCGTAATTGGTTAACGCACCGCACCGGTTATGCGGAGATGTGGGTTCGAGTCCCGCTCCCGGAAAACGGCGGATTTTTTCTCGACTTATATTTTCGCTTATTTATCAATGAATCAAAGAAACGTGACAAGCACACGTCATTCGGCCCTATTATATATTTCGGAAAAAAAAGCCGAATAGCACTGGCAATGACGACTGCAACCTTGATATGTATCTTTACCGAGTCCCTCGTCCCGTATCTCTCTGTTCTGCTACATGCATTACGAGGCACTGGCTCCAGCAGTTCGGATATGCCAATTGCTAACCCCGACCTCCGACCACGTTCTACGTGGCGGCCGCTGGGAAAGAAGACGTTCTACGTCTCCCGCGGTAGTCGAGGGGCGGCGCTAGTTGACCGGCCTCAGAGCTCTTGTAAATATAAACCCCCGCTTTAAAGTCGAGAGAGAAGCCGCTGTGGGGATAGCGTAATTGGTTAACGCACCGCACCGGTTATGCGGAGATGTGGGTTCGAGTCCCGCTCCCGGAAAACGGCGGATTTTTTCTCGACTTATATTTTCGCTTATTTATCAATGAATCAAAGAAACGTGACAAGCACACGTCATTCGGCCCTATTATATATTTCGGAAAAAAAAGCCGAATAGCACTGGCAATGACGACTGCAACCTTGATATGTATCTTTACCGAGTCCCTCGTCCCGTATCTCTCTGTTCTGCTACATGCATTACGAGGCACTGGCTCCAGCAGTTCGGATATGCCAATTGCTAACCCCGACCTCCGACCACGTTCTACGTGGCGGCCGCTGGGAAAGAAGACGTTCTACGTCTCCCGCGGTAGTCGAGGGGCGGCGCTAGTTGACCGGCCTCAGAGCTCTTGTAAATATAAACCCCCGCTTTAAAGTCGAGAGAGAAGCCGCTGTGGGGATAGCGTAATTGGTTAACGCACCGCACCGGTTATGCGGAGATGTGGGCTCGAGTCCCGCTCCCGGAAAACGGCGGATTTTTTCTCGACTTATATTTTCGCTTATTTATCAATGAATCAAAGAAACGTGACAAGCACACTTCATTCGGCCCTATTATATATTTCGGAAAAAAAAGCCGAATAGCACTGGCAATGACGACTGCAACCTTGATATGTATCTTTACCGAGTCCCTCGTCCCGTATCTCTCTGTTCTGCTACATGCATTACGAGGCACTGGCTCCAGCAGTTCGGATATGCCAATTGCTAACCCCGACCTCCGACCACGTTCTACGTGGCGGCCGCTGGGAAAGAAGACGTTCTACGTCTCCCGCGGTAGTCGAGGGGCGGCGCTAGTTGACCGGCCTCAGAGCTCTTGTAAATATAAACCCCCGCTTTAAAGTCGAGAGAGAAGCCGCTGTGGGGATAGCGTAATTGGTTAACGCACCGCACCGGTTATGCGGAGATGTGGGTTCGAGTCCCGCTCCCGGAAAACGGCGGATTTTTTCTCGACTTATATTTTCGCTTATTTATCAATGAATCAAAGAAACGTGACAAGCACACGTCATTCGGCCCTATTATATATTTCGGAAAAAAAAGCCGAATAGCACTGGCAATGACGACTGCAACCTTGATATGTATCTTTACCGAGTCCCTCGTCCCGTATCTCTCTGTTCTGCTACATGCATTACGAGGCACTGGCTCCAGCAGTTCGGATATGCCAATTGCTAACCCCGACCTCCGACCACGTTCTACGTGGCGGCCGCTGGGAAAGAAGACGTTCTACGTCTCCCGCGGTAGTCGAGGGGCGGCGCTAGTTGACCGGCCTCAGAGCTCTTGTAAATATAAACCCCCGCTTTAAAGTCGAGAGAGAAGCCGCTGTGGGGATAGCGTAATTGGTTAACGCACCGCACCGGTTATGCGGAGATGTGGGTTCGAGTCCCGCTCCCGGAAAACGGCGGATTTTTTCTCGACTTATATTTTCGCTTATTTATCAATGAATCAAAGAAACGTGACAAGCACACGTCATTCGGCCCTATTATATATTTCGGAAAAAAAAGCCGAATAGCACTGGCAATGACGACTGCAACCTTGATATGTATCTTTACCGAGTCCCTCGTCCCGTATCTCTCTGTTCTGCTACATGCATTACGAGGCACTGGCTCCAGCAGTTCGGATATGCCAATTGCTAACCCCGACCTCCGACCACGTTCTACGTGGCGGCCGCTGGGAAAGAAGACGTTCTACGTCTCCCGCGGTAGTCGAGGGGCGGCGCTAGTTGACCGGCCTCAGAGCTCTTGTAAATATAAACCCCCGCTTTAAAGTCGAGAGAGAAGCCGCTGTGGGGATAGCGTAATTGGTTAACGCACCGCACCGGTTATGCGGAGATGTGGGTTCGAGTCCCGCTCCCGGAAAACGGCGGATTTTTTCTCGACTTATATTTTCGCTTATTTATCAATGAATCAAAGAAACGTGACAAGCACACGTCATTCGGCCCTATTATATATTTCGGAAAAAAAAGCCGAATAGCACTGGCAATGACGACTGCAACCTTGATATGTATCTTTACCGAGTCCCTCGTCCCGTATCTCTCTGTTCTGCTACATGCATTACGAGGCACTGGCTCCAGCAGTTCGGATATGCCAATTGCTAACCCCGACCTCCGACCACGTTCTACGTGGCGGCCGCTGGGAAAGAAGACGTTCTACGTCTCCCGCGGTAGTCGAGGGGCGGCGCTAGTTGACCGGCCTCAGAGCTCTTGTAAATATAAACCCCCGCTTTAAAGTCGAGAGAGAAGCCGCTGTGGGGATAGCGTAATTGGTTAACGCACCGCACCGGTTATGCGGAGATGTGGGTTCGAGTCCCGCTCCCGGAAAACGGCGGATTTTTTCTCGACTTATATTTTCGCTTATTTATCAATGAATCAAAGAAACGTGACAAGCACACGTCATTCGGCCCTATTATATATTTCGGAAAAAAAAGCCGAATAGCACTGGCAATGACGACTGCAACCTTGATATGTATCTTTACCGAGTCCCTCGTCCCGTATCTCTCTGTTCTGCTACATGCATTACGAGGCACTGGCTCCAGCAGTTCGGATATGCCAATTGCTAACCCCGACCTCCGACCACGTTCTACGTGGCGGCCGCTGGGAAAGAAGACGTTCTACGTCTCCCGCGGTAGTCGAGGGGCGGCGCTAGTTGACCGGCCTCAGAGCTCTTGTAAATATAAACCCCCGCTTTAAAGTCGAGAGAGAAGCCGCTGTGGGGATAGCGTAATTGGTTAACGCACCGCACCGGTTATGCGGAGATGTGGGTTCGAGTCCCGCTCCCGGAAAACGGCGGATTTTTTCTCGACTTATATTTTCGCTTATTTATCAATGAATCAAAGAAACGTGACAAGCACACGTCATTCGGCCCTATTATATATTTCGGAAAAAAAAGCCGAATAGCACTGGCAATGACGACTGCAACCTTGATATGTATCTTTACCGAGTCCCTCGTCCCGTATCTCTCTGTTCTGCTACATGCATTACGAGGCACTGGCTCCAGCAGTTCGGATATGCCAATTGCTAACCCCGACCTCCGACCACGTTCTACGTGGCGGCCGCTGGGAAAGAAGACGTTCTACGTCTCCCGCGGTAGTCGAGGGGCGGCGCTAGTTGACCGGCCTCAGAGCTCTTGTAAATATAAACCCCCGCTTTAAAGTCGAGAGAGAAGCCGCTGTGGGGATAGCGTAATTGGTTAACGCACCGCACCGGTTATGCGGAGATGTGGGTTCGAGTCCCGCTCCCGGAAAACGGCGGATTTTTTCTCGACTTATATTTTCGCTTATTTATCAATGAATCAAAGAAACGTGACAAGCACACGTCATTCGGCCCTATTATATATTTCGGAAAAAAAAGCCGAATAGCACTGGCAATGACGACTGCAACCTTGATATGTATATATATATATATATATATATATATATATATATATATATATATTACAGCATGAAAGGTAGGAAAACGAAGTGACTAGTGCGCATTAAAATGAGAATTGGGCCAGAACACACTAGGTTATATGTAGCTGGTTGCCGGATTACAGAGAAAAACTTCATTTGTGCTGTAACGGTGCATATCACCCTCGGATTTATCAACCCCTCAGGCGAATTAACAGCAGAAGTGGAAGGATGCTTTCTGCACTTATGCAAACTGACTCCAGTTAAATATGGATATAATGATCCTCTACGTAACACGTTTCCAGATTTAAGAAAGTTTTTCCATTCCTTATTGCCACTGCCTCTGAAGCACATGTGTTGGCGACCTCTGTATACTGAAACGTTGCGGCAGGAAACCTTGATATAACGAAGCCGGCAAGCTGATCACTCATTGTTTTGCGCATATTACTGAAAACTGGGGCAGTGAAAGTAACTAATTAAGCGAATTTCAGCACAACCCTAAGAGACGATAAGTAACGCAAATGCCTACAGTTACATAAAAACAAACTTGGCCATGCTGATGACTGTGAAGGAAGTGGTTGGTTCCATCCCCTTGTTAACGAAAAATCCGCTTGTCGTTTTGCTTGTGTAGCGCGACCCCACACCAGGTTGCAAGAGTAACTGCACTTCACGTTTTTGTTACCGTTCCTTTCCACCTGTTAGTGCGGTTTCGGTTGGAGACCTAAGTTTCGAGGTGCTAGGCTGTCCTATCGCCGTGTAGTGAGGCGTGTCCACGGCTATCTTTGATATCGGTTCCTATGTGATGAGTTATGCAGCCATAAAGTAAAAATTGTTGCTTCTCAAACTAAGTGCACACTTTTAAAGGTTTCTACACTGGCGGGAAAGAAAGATGAATGCTGCCGCCTGCAGTGTGTCCCAGATGCCACGCTCTCGAAAATTTTGACAGCGGCAAAGAGCACCAAGTTCGAAAAGATGAGGTCTTCTGCGCCCGTTTGGTTCTTGAAACACATTAGGGCACCGAAAATTGTCAAAGGGCAGAATTGATATTTAATTACCTTTGTTAATCGGGGGTAGGTGACTGTGGTTTTTGGAGTGCAGTGTAGTGCCTAAACTCGAGCGAAAGCCGCAGACCGAACTCGCCCAGTGTTTTGCTGTAAAATAAATTCATGAAGGGGGACTTCCCCTTCACTGATGTCTGGTATCTTGGCTTCATTTTTTTTTTGCTCCAGTAAGCCTTAACTTAGAACCTGCATTGAATAAAAACCTGCACGTAAAAAAGAATTGCGAGGGTTTGTAAACTTCCTTACATCAATATTTAACACTACTGCTCTAAGGTCAATCGAAAGGCACCTTGGCACTTTCTTGGGCTATGAAGGCGAGCGAATGGCCGAATGCCCATGGTAAAATGTGATATGGGTTTTTCACCCCTATTTGTCAAACAGATTTCATAAAAGTCCGCTTGATACTCTCGAGTTGAAAATGAGCCTCAACGGCTTGGAGTGGCTACGATAAGCCTCCGCCGCGTTCGGATAATTCTCGTTTCGAGGCTACTCATCATTGGCCACTGGGGTAAGTGGCTAAGGCGCGGCGTTGCTGACAACGAGGGGGCGGATTGGATTTCCCGCCGCAGCGGTCACATTTTTCTTGGAGGCGAAAAGCAAAAACGCCCTTGTGTACAATAGTTTGGTGCAACTTAAAAACCCCCAGGTGTCCAAAGTATTCCGCAGCACCCTGTTACGGAGTGCCCCATTGCCTGCGTTGCGTAGGCGCGTTAAACCCTGCCATCAATCATATGAAATCATACTCGTTTTTGCCGTGACGTACGGTGAAGTTAGCGAAGAGGGATAATATAGTTCCTCCTTTTTTCCGATCTCTACATCTATCGCGTAATGGTGTTGAAGACCTGGCGCTGTTTAATTTTCCAGAGAGTGAACGCCTCCAGATAAGTCGTTTTTCCAGTTTTATTTCGAAATCCGACACCAACCGGCGCGGTTTTTTTACTCCAACTCTAACAGCAAAACGCCCTGCACAGTTTAACTCGTTGACAAACAATACAATTTTGATGCAGCTGTCTGTATTACGCAAACTTTGCAACTATAGGTAAAAAATTTAGGGAAGCTTGCACTCTCCCGCACGACTTGAATGGCTAAGCTGTTATAGGAGAGCATTGCATGACGCATAGTTAGTTTAGTATTATTGTTTATTTGTATAGTTCCGGTGATAGTAATCGTCATGATATTCATCCAAGACGTCGTCGCCTTCTTAGCTGCGAGCGGTGGAGGCAAATTCATGCTCTGCCTTTGGCCCTTTCGTGATCATCAGCATTTTTTCATCCACAGGAGGCGGCGGCCGCAGGATCTCCAAGTCGTCTCGGGAAGGATTGGCACATTTGTAGCCATGTTTACAATTATCCTAATGTCATTCAAGAAAGCGGCGGTCCCGGTCAATTGTCCAAAGCAAGGTGTCTGTTCAGATGTAGCATTACGACAGCGCTGGTGTTGTTGTTGTTGTTGAAAACGTTTATTAAGAAAAGAGGGGAAGGGAGCTGGGTTAAAAGTGGAGCACTGGGTGGTCCTTCTATTCCGGTAGGCCGCGGGCTGTGGCTGCAGTCTTCGCCTGGAGAATCAGGGCTTCCTGTTCTTCGAGCTGGCTGCAGCGCAGCGCGCGCTCCCAATTCTCAGGAGAGGGGGAGAGGGGTAGGGAGGGGGTGATTGGACGGACATGTCCAAACTAGGTGGCTGGTGGTGTTGGGAGAGTTGCAGTATGGGAAGTTGAATGGGTAGAGGGTGGGGGAGACAAAATGAAGGCGAGTGTGATTGCGGTAAGTCTGTGTTTGTAGGCGCCACCATATGCGGGCGTCGGTGGTCGTGAGGGAGGGGTGTGGGGGGGATAGAGTCGTCAGGAGTTCCGGTAGTGGGATAAGATGTCGGAGAAGGCTGGGGGCAGGGGGTGGAGGGTTAGGTATTCGTGGGCCGGCACGTCGTTGGTCTCTCCTGGTAATGCCCGGTAAGTGAGTTCGCGGGCGGTGGCGTGTGACACCTCGTTCCCAGGAAGAGATGTGTAGCCAGGGATCCACACTATACGGGTCGTTGGGAGCGATGGTCAGCGTGCCAGGATGTTGGAGCTGATGCGAGTGATGCGTCCCGTGGCGTAGCGGCGGCAAGCGGACTGGGACTCTGTCAGCACTGTGATTTCTGATTAGGGTGCATTGGTGATGGCCAAAGCGATTGCAGCCTCCTCTGGGGTATCAATAGATGTGGTCGGTATTGTAGCAGAAGTTGTGATGATGTTGGTTTACTTGAATACTGCTGTGGCATGGGCCGGGTATGTGTTTTACGGGGCTGCGTCAGTGTAGTAGGTGTCGGGGTCGGCGCCGTACTTTTTTAGGAGTAGGCGTGCGCGATGTTGGCGGCGACCGACGTTGTAGACTGGGTGCATATGTTTGGGTAGTGGAAGGACATGAATGGCATCTCGGGCTGCTGTAGAAAGGCTACAGAATGTTTCGGAAGTTGGATCCGTAGGGTGGCCCAGGCGTTTAAGGAGGTGTCGTCCAGTAGAAGTGATTTGAAGTCGTTGAAGCTGGCTGGTACTGCAGGCTTCAGTCAGTTCCGACAGGGTATTGTGGAGCCCAAGCTGGAGGAGAAGATCTGTGGATGTGTAGGCAGGTAGGCCTAGCGCTTATTTGTATGCTTTGCGTATGAGGATGTCGATCTTTGCTGATTCTTGTCGTTTCAATGCCAGATAGGGTGCTCCATAAGTGATGCGACTTGTGAGCATGGCTTGCAGTATGCGACATGTGTCTCCCTCTTTGAGGCCGTGGGGGCGAGGGCATACCCGTTGTAATAGGTGCGTGAGTTGAGCCACCGTTTTCTGCAGGCGGGGGAGGAATGCTGCCCCCGATCCATCGTGGTGATATTGCACTCCGAGGATGCGTAGTGTGGGAACTGTAGGGACTGGTTGGCCATCGAGTGATATTTCGGGGTGTGGTGTTGGTTGTAGGGGGCGGCCGCGCGTTCTACTTCGGAGTATCAGGAGGGCCGACCTGGCTGGTGCGCAGTGAAGTCCTCCACATGTGCGGAGATATGAAGTGACGGTGTCGGTAGCTTGCTGCAGATTGTCTTGTTGGAGGCCCGGGGAGCCTTTGTTGGTCCAAATTGTAATATCATCCGCATAGAGTGCATGGGAGATATCCGGGATGTTTGAGAGCAGTGGTGGGAGTCCGGGCATATCAATATAAATAGCAGGGGCGATATGACTGACCCTTGTGGTGTTTCTTGGGCGGGTGTGCTAAAGCGATCGGACCGATGGGGGCCGATGCTTATTGTGGCCGTACGATCGGTTACGAACGCGCGGACGTAGTTATAGGTGCACTGGCCGCAGCCTGTATTTTGTAGTTGATCGAGAATTGCGCTGTGCGACACGTTGTCGAACGCTCCTTTAATGTCCAACGTCAATATGGTGCTTGGATGCGCCTTGCTGAACTTATCGATTATATCTTTATGTTGTAGGTAAATATCTTGCGCTGATAGATGCGCCCGAAAGCCAAACATGGTGTGCGGGAGTTGTCCTGTATCGTTCAGGTGGGCAGATAGGCGGCGTGCGACAAGGTGCTCCAGGAGTTTGCCGGTACACGATGTTAGAGAGATTGGGCGTAGGTTGTCCAGAATAACGGTCTTGTTTGGCTTGAGGAGTAGGCTGATGTCGGCATGCCGCCATTTTGGGGGTGCCATTGGCACATTGTTGATTGTAATATTCAAGGAGGACGTCAATGTGGCCTTCGTCAAAATTGCGAAGGAGTTTATAGGTGGTGCGGTCGTGGCCCGGGGCGGTGTTGCGAGTGAGGCTGAATACGGCCCGTAGAAGTTCGGTGCGGGTGAAAGGGGCGTCCAGTGCCTCGGTCGGTGTTCGCCTGCTATCCGGGTGCGGCGAAGGTGTTGTAGCCGTTGCGAAGAGTCGGTTTCGTAGCGAGGCTAGTAGGCTGTCGGGGGGTTGGGGATTGTTATGAATGAGTCGAGAGATTATTTGGTTGGTGGCTATTTTGGAGGTGGTGGTGCCCATGAGACCTCGGAGAATGTGCCATGCTCGTTTGGTCGCGAGCGTCCCGGCGAGTTGATCGCAAAATGTGCGCCCGTTTTAGTTTTGTAGTTGTTTCGCATGATCTAGAGCGGTTTTGGTAAGTTGTGCTATGCGACGTTTCAGGTTGCGATTGTGTTTGTTGCGTCGCCAGCGATGTAGGAGGCTACGTCTCGCTTCTCAGAGGTGGTCTAAGTCGGCGTCAACAGCCACGAGGTCTGGAGTTAGGTTGATGTTTTTGGTGTGCCGAGACTGAGTTTCAAGGAGGCTCTGTGCCCAGCGGTCCAAGTCTTCCGCAGGAGTGAGATGTGGGAGGGGATCCTCGCGGAAAGGTTTCCAGTCTGACAATTTAGCTATCCTGATTCGGTGTCTATGATGAGTAGAGGGAAGCGTTATCTTGATAATGTGGTGGTCACTTCCTGAGGTTTCCGGTAGAAGACTCCAGGTGAGATATGTGTGTGACGCGTGAATGTTAGCTCTGGGATAGTGTCCCGCGTGACGCTGGTGCCCTGCGGGTGGGTTGCGTGACGTCGTTCTGCAGCGTGAAATGGTGTTGCTGCGAAGCCTGTAGCAGCGCTGTGCCCTTTTTAGTCGCTCGCGGGTAGCCCCAAGTGATATGGGGGGCATTGAAGTCTCCCAGTACAATGCAGGGATTGGAGTTGGCTTGCCGGGCTGTAACATTGAATAAGGTTTCGATATCTGTGAGGGAGTGCGTTGGGGGGCTGTAGATATTCAAAACGAATATGCTGGGGCTTGGGGGGTTCCGTGTTTTAAGTTCAAATAAAACGTGGTCCGTCGATGATGCAATTCTGATCACTTGTGCTGTGATTGTGCGTGCAACTAGAATGGCCGTACGAGAGGGGGGAGGGCTCGTGTACGTGTCGAAGCCTGTGAGGGTGGGGTGGGGCGTATCTGTTTCCTGGAGCGCAATTATGTCCGCCGGTTGCGTAGCTACGAAATGTTCGAGTGCCGCCTTTTTGCCTTGGAAGGATCGGCAGTTCCACTGATATATCGTGAGCGGGGGTTGGCGTGGCTTATTGTCCATCTTGCATACGGGTTTTCTTTGTTTCGGGTGGGTTGTCGAGGTTCATTATGCGTTCCAAGTGCCCGATACGTTCATTGAAGGTGCGAATGAATGTTTCTGTGGCATTTGTAAGCATCTTAGCGAAATGAGCTGTGACTTGCTCATTCATTTTTTGTACCTGAGGCAGGACGCAGTAGTTGAATCGTGAGACGATAATTTCTTCTTTTTGGGCTGCAGTAATGGTCGCAGAGGTGGAGGAGGGGGACGACGAGCAGAAAGGAGGAGGTGTTGGAGTGGAGCCTTCCGCTTCGAGTGCTTTTACGCGAGCAAGTAGTTGGGCGTTTTGCTCTTTGAGCGTCAAAATCATGGCGAGTAGGGCTGAGGGTGGTGGTGGGAGTTCCATTATGAGAGGTGGTAGGGGGATGGTGGTTGGCTGTAGGGGTGGGAAAGGGTTGGTGGTTGTGGGTGGGGGTTGAGCAGGAGGAGCGCGCGCCGCGATAGCAGACCAGCGTACCTGGTTAGGGGCCTGCAGGTTGGGCTTGCGTACGGGGAGGTGCGGCCGGAAACGGCGTGTACGGTCCTTGGCCGCCGTGGTATGCGGTAGGAGGCACAGGTGGCATTTCAGGTCGCACGAGTGACTTGGTGGTGGTTTGGATAGTCCACAGTTCATACACTTTTGATTGTCGGGAGTGGGGCCCACGTTTGACCGATCTCCAAGTTCCCCACACTCTCGGCACACTTGCACCGATCGGCGGAAAGGGCGGCAGCGAATTAACACACTGCCCACTTTCACGTAAAACGGGACGAATTTCGTTCGGAAAGTGAGAAGTGCTGATATTGTTTTTCCCATTATGCGGGCGTGAAGCAGAGTTGGTCCATTTCCCTGAAGGTACTCCACGAGGTTGTCCTGCGTGATTTCCGGGTCGAGGCCGTGAATTACCCCGCGGCTGGAGCCAGGGGGTGGCTTCATATATGCGGAGAACTCAAGTAGGCGGTCGGCGTGTTGCAGGCTTTCAATTTCGCTGAGCATGATTGCGAGGTCCGGGTCGGCTGTGCTGGCGACGACACGTTCTGAACGTGTTGGAGCAGAAGAGTCACTTTTCGGAAGAATTCCGGGAAGAGGAGGAGGGTGCACTTCTCTGCAAAGGCCGTGGTCAGTAATTGGGTCGTTAGGGAAGCTACATAGAGTCCTTCTCTGGGCCGGTAGACGATCGTGTAGTTGTTTTCGGGCACCCTGGGAGGCGACTCTTTAGTGGCGGAGCGCGGTGCCGATGTCGTCGGTCGCTGGACGCGTTATTACCTTGCTTCTTGCTTCTTTTACCCAGTACGGTGATCCAAGGGTTGGCGGAGCCGCTTGTATTCTCGTCCGAAGAGTCCGTTTCTATGCTGTTGGCTTGCGGCGGTGAGGGTGGGGGCTCTTGGCTCATCGTGCGGTGAGCCGGCGTTGCTGCGACGAATGGCGGTGGCTAGGCCTACAAAGTAGGCCCAGCTGAACCGGCGTGGTGGCCAAGTTGTCGAGGCCGACAAAATGGGTTCCGCAGGTCGGTTGTGGCTCACGCTGGTATCGGATGGTCCTTGGTGATACTAAACATTCGCTAGTGGTGGTCCTTTTGGCGAATTCAGCGTACATCCGCAAATGCTGAGTCGGAAAACGAGAGCCGAAGCGAGGTGCGTTCGCCTGTGTCAGCCCCCTGGTGGCCGATTCTCTTTTTTTTTGCCAAAGCCTCTGGGCGAGCTGGTGATATGGCGGTAGCCGCGAGGCACGCAATCACTAGCGCTCGGCATTTTATTCGTATTTTGTAATTTTAGACCGAAGACACGCGTGGTGGTGCGCCCTTCAGTGCTTGCATAGAAAAAAATCCTCCAACTTCGCTGTGGTCCAGGACATACGATACCTAGTGCGAGCTTCGCAAACTTTTTTAAAGCAATGCTTTCTACCTCTACCTGCCAACGGTACTTTCGCGGCGTGCAGAACATAAACTCCCAACGTGACGGAGGCGGCGGGGGGGGGGGGGGCGGAGGGGCAGGCGGCGACTTGGGGGATACAGAGTTTCACTCACGGAGCACATTGTACATTGCGCAGCGAATTTACCCAGCGTTCCCCGCGCGGAGGCACCTGCTCGATGGCGGGAGCGTCGTCGGTGCGGCTTTGTTGTCTGCTTTTGCGACGGTTGTTCTGGGTCTGTTTTAGAGCACCTTCGCGTCCATTGGGAGCTTCCTTCGCACGGCTTGAATAACTTGTTCCACAGCACCTCCTCGGTAACCCGCACCCGACGGAATTACGGGTCGTACGGCAAAGATCCGTTAAGGATTGGTTTTCAGGGAGGGAAAACAAAATGCACAAACCGCATGCAGACATCTGGACGCTAGAGAAACGCTACCTTTCGCGCACTCCTTGCCAGGAATGACTTTGCGTTTTCTTGAATGGTGAATACTAATTCGGTTGCGTTTGAGGAGGTATTGCAAAAGGCGAAAGGGGCAACTGGTTCGTTCGGGAAAATGGCGATTATAAGAATTCCCTCAGATTTATAGACATTGTCAAAGATACAAAACTAACCAGCTTAAATCGGTTCGAATTGGAATCACTAAGCTCACATGCCGAATTGCTTCGGTGTCTTGGATTGGGTCGCGCGGCTGTGTAGCCCTAAGCTGGCACCATTGTATAAGCCTTTGAAAGACGCGCCTCTACGTTTTCTTTCGCCCTACGCCCGGCGCGGCTGCAGATGCGGCGTCCGCCGCTCTACCCCGGGCGTGGCCGACGCTGCGGCTGTGTTTGGGGACGCCGCCCCCGCGGATTCGAGGTAACGGCTGGCAGAATCTCTGGTTTCACTTTTTGTATCGGGACGTGTGTGAATAGAACTGATGTCGCATGGGAAATTGTTGTGGGTGTCGTTCAAAACTTTGCTCTCCAACTGCCTTCACAACGTGGCGTGGAGGTAATTCTTTTTTATAAATTGAAGGAGAGGCGTTGGGGTGTTGTGACGAATGATGGCGTAAACGTAAAAAAGGATGCTCCAGGTTGTATTTGGCGGTAGAAGTATAAATGGTAGTAGGTAATACTGTGTTGCTTTTAGGGGCTGTTCTTATTGTTTGCGCGCAGTGATGTAAAATGGCACTGTAAGTCGTTTTTATCGGTGTGACACAGTCATGTTTGGGTTACTTTAGTGTCCGGATGTCTCCTACATTCGAGGGGTGAGGCGGGAGCGTGCACTTCTTTGGTACCTGGGAGTCCGACTTTGGCCGGCTCTCCAGATGGCGACATCTTGGTGTGGCAGGTTGTTGGAGAGAGCTGGCATGAGGTGGACCATGCACTCTCTAGTACAGGTGGCCAGTCTGTCGCAAGACAACAGAGAAACCAGCAAATAAGTTAAGACAAGTGGGGTATCAGAAAAAAATATTTATGTTAATACTCTAATTGTTATTGCCGCGTAAGTTGTGCATGTGCAAGAAAGATGCTTGGCTTGGCACATAGGCTTGATAAAAGCTACAATAAAAATAATCAAGCTTCGTTTAAACCATATCTTATAGTCGCAATTTTGAGAAAAAGTGCGCAATATATCGAAGAAGACAACCTTTACGCAATTCTGTCATGAAAAAAAGTGACCAAAACATCATCACAATGGTCAACGATTACGACGCAGTTAGCACTGCTGAAGCATTGTCTTTTTAATGGGCGATTAACCGAATTTCATGGCCGTATTCCCCCCCCCCCCCCCGAAAATTCCGTAGTTTACTTTCGTTTACAAACAACTTGGGATTTATTTATCTGGAAAAGCTTTGTAATTGCCTTCAACTAACACGTGGATTGTAGGTCAAAAGATATGGCATGTCAGCGGTCATCATTTCATGCTTTGTCATTATTCCAGCGCTCTTTTCCTTAAAGTGCAATGCACCATGTTGCTGAACAGCCTATTTTAACGACTCAAATGCTACATTCACCACACGGGGTTACTTGAGCTTGCGAGCTGGTTTTTAAATTCAAGAGAAGTCAATAGCGTTTATGGAAAGTTAAGAGCATCATTTGGTGTTCTGTTACTGTTATACCTGCACAAGCAATAGGCCGCACTGTTATCAGTGTTTTTGTTGATTTAAAGGTTAGAAGTGCAGTTGAACGTCCTTCTGAAGATGTGGGGTTAGGTTTTTACTCTGCCACCAAAATAAATGTTCTAGGGGTTTCAATACTACTTAATGTGCTTTTAAATTCACTGCAGCACAAATGGAAAGCAAGCAATGTTAAAATATGTCAGAATTAAATTGCGTGAACTTTTAAAAGTTTTCTGACTAACAGTTCGTCTTTCTGTTATACCAGCAAAACTAATTCAACAATACATAGACCCATGCGTTGATCCATGCGATGATTTTTACTCTTACGCCTGCGGGGGATGGCTCAACAAAACATCTATACCAGACGACCTCTCGAGGTATGGCGCAATGGACATTCTTCAGACTCAACTTCAGGAGACTCTGAAAGGTACATAAACTCATTTATGGACCACTGTTTATATGAAATAATCTACATGAAATACTACATAGTGCTTGGAGCACTCAATACCATATGATCCCCGTTATTCGCGGAATGGTTGGATTGGACAATACACTTTATTACAAAGCATTAGGTAAAAACACAGTTAGTGTCCTATATGAACGGAACCCTTGAAAGAACACACGGATGCGCATGTTTCGTTTTTGTTTTTGTTAAAGTTTTGACGCCGTAAATAACCCCCCAGATAAAAGTTTGTTTACGTCACTACGCGTTCTGTGCAATTATATTCTGCCTGAAATAATAAACCACCACTTAATGATGTCGACGCACGGATATAACAAATATAACAGGACAATGTCCAAGTGACCCGCTCATTCTTGAGTTTTCTTCCGTTTGCATATTCCTTCCTCTACCTCCTCGTAGACCGTCCATCAATATTCTGTTTATCATTTATTCAGTGTTTTGAAACTATAATACTATCCTACCACTAGAAAACACCAGGCGCCATAGAAACAGCCATAAGGCATCTGTAGTCTCAGATAAAAAAATTAGGTCCTAGTCACAGGCCAAAAATTACGAGAAGAAACTACCATGCCCCGCGTTCCTAAAATTCAACGCCAATTCTATTGCTACACACCGGTGTAATAATTACCATTATGCCACGCATCATGGCATAGTTTTCTTTAGAGTGAAGCTTTTATTACTGAAGGGTTGAATTCAAAAAGTATTTTTTATCAACAGAAACGGCGGGTTTCCTCTCGGTTGCGTGAACATTTTAACCTTGTTAGTTGCGAGACAAAATGTGACTTACTGGAACTGCTTGAATATATTGTGAATACATTACCACGGATTTACCTCTAAATGTGTGTAAAAAAGAATGGCATCGAGCTTGAGTAGGTCAATCATAACCAAAAATTAAAACATTCTCCCACAACTACGGGGAGAATGCCGACGATGAGTACAGAAAAGGGGCAGCGGGACAGAGATAGCTTGTTGTCCGATTGCGCATAGGAAATTCTATACAAATGCCTGATTAGGACACAAACCCTGGATACGACTACCTCAAGATTAATGGGTTAGGTAAGCTTGCCTCTAAATTACAATCCAGCAAAAACACGTGAGTGTGATTTATAGAGATAAGAAAGAAGATGAAAATATTTTCCTTTAGGTTACTTCGCTAATAAATACAATTATAATAGTGGTTCCTTCATCCCGCCCTTTGCGGTACCGTGAATAGGACTGTTCTTTGTCAATGAAGCATGCGCACTTTGTAATGACTGCCATGATTACGGGGTATATGACCCCAGCATGGACGTTCTGCTAAGTTACATCGCCGAGCGTTTCAAGCATTTCAGGTTTCTGTTCGCGGAATCCTAATTCGTACACTGAATACGTGCTGACTGTCCACTTTCATGCTGTGTGTTAAAAAATGTTTCTCCAATGTATATCACTTTGTTCCAAGGCCACACACTAAAATTATTTGATGACCTCCCAATTACCGTTAATAAGAAACGTTTCCTGCTACTTGGTACTTTCTTTAAATTTTCGGTCTCATATTCAGTTTTTGTTTGCAGCAAATTTTGAGTGCATCGCTAACTTGAAGTAATTGCATTTAAAAAGTAGCGCACTGCGTTTTCGTTAAAAGCGCTATTTTGTTCTTAAAGCCTTTATTTCAAGTCAAAATGCCCCACTTCGCCAAACACAAATCATGGTCTAGACAGTACACTTCCATTCAAAGTCTTTGATGTAGCGGAACGTAGACCGGCCACATCCTGTCCTTCCTAGATTTTCCAGCACGGCCGCGTGCGACACGTTATCGAACGCCCCTTTCAGATCCATGGCCAGTATCGCTCGCGGTGCTCTCTTCGTTGCTTCCTTCACCACCAGTTCACTGAGCTGGATCATCACGTCTTGCGTGCTTAGATGTTGTCTGAAGCCGTACATCGAGGCCGGCATCTGTCCCGTCTTCTCTAGATGAACTTGCAGCCTCTTGAACACCATGCGCTCGACCATCTTCTCCACGCAGGAGGTGAGAGATATCGGACGCATGTTGTCGACCTTGAGCGGTTTGCCGGGCTTCGGTATGAACCGGACTTCGGCCGTTTTTCATTCGGGCGGTAGCCGCGACTTCTCCCAGGCCTTGTTGATGTGACCAAGCAGTTCTGTTGCCGCCGCATTCCTCATGTTACCGAGCCATTTGTAGGTAATGGTGCCCGTACCGGGAGCACTCCTCTTGTTACCTTCGTCTATTGCGGACCAAAGCTCAGCCGTGGTGAAAGGTTCGTCGAGGTCCGGGTTCTCCGGCCCCGCATACTCGTCAGGGATCGGATACTGGCCTTTCTATGTTTTGAAGTACGTCCGTTCCAGGTCGTTCAGCAGGCGCGGTCCGTCCCCATTGTGGCATTCAGTGTCTTGATCAAATTGCGATTGCCGGCCGTCTTGCTGCTCAGGGGGTCGAGGAGATGTCTCAGGAGGCACCACGTCTTCCGCGCCGACAGCTTGCCCTGCAGGCCATCACACACGCTGAGCCAATTTTCGCGGCATAGCTTGCTCGCGTACTCGGCTATTTCCTTATTCAACCTCGCTATTCTTTTGGCTAACTTCTTATTGTGACGCTGGCGTTTCCACCTTCGCTTGAGCGAGTGGCGCACCGCCAAGATGTGCACGAGGCGGGCGTCCACGAAGGGTGTTTGCGCAGTCGTCACAATTTTCTTAGTGAACTTGTCGAGCGTTGTCTTTTGCTCGCGGGCCCACTCAGCGTACGTTTCGTTGCGTCTTTTGTCCCGGCCTTCTTCGGTGTCCGAGTCTTCTTCTTCTTTATTTGCTTTCTCTTCGGTGTGCTTTCGCATCCGGTCCGAGTCCGTTACCCTGGCCTTGCCAAGCGTTGCCCGGTAACTGGGTCCTTAAATTTGAATGTAGATAAGGTAGTGGTCGGACCCGAAGTCTTCATCCTCGCACTGCCAGGCCACCGGTGCCGTTCCCCAGAGCCACGATAGGTCCGACGTGGTGTCTCGGCAGGCGCTGTTGCCTCTCCGCGTGACCGTCACCGTCTCGTTCAGGAGTATCCATCCATTTATCCATCCATCCATCCATCGCTTGGTTTGATGCTTGTAGCCCCATTTCGAATGATGAGCATTAAAGTATCATAAGCGTCGGCGGCTTTGGTGTCTGCCCCCGACCCCGCGGGCCGGCGTCCTCGATCGGCTCAGACAAGCGGAGCTCCGTTGGGTTCGCCTTGCATGACCTCTCTTCTTTGGGTCTCTTTCTTCAGACTCTTCCTCCGCGCGCTGGCGTTTCCAACGGCGGCGTCTGACCACTTACGGCGTCTTGTACTTTGCTTTACATCGGCGGTCGCCCGTCATGCGCTTGCCGCTACATAGCTCGCACTTGGGATGGCACCCGTGTTCTTCGTCAGGGTTGCTCAGTCCGCAGCCCCGGCAGATACGATCTTGCGGGTTTGGGCAGACATCCATTCGGTGACCAACCCTTCCACATTGATAGAGAACATCGATGTGTTTCCGATGTAACGTGCATTCCATCAAGACGTCGCCATACGTCACGTAATTCGGGACCTTGTGACCCTCAAACGCGATCACGACGGTCTTCGTCTTGCCGAGGCGATTGGCTTGAAGTGCAGTCGGATTGTATTTATGCATTATGAGTTCTTGGATCTATTCGGCCATGTGCTCCAAGGGAACGCCGCGTATAACACCCTTGACGGTGCCTCGAGGGGCCGACTCGTAGGCGCTCACCGTGTGCGCCATGCCTCGAACATCCATGCACTCTACGATCACGTACTTGTCTGCCCTGTCCTGCGATGGCGTACTTATGATGATTATATTTTGCTGGTTGTTCAAGCAAATCACGTCTTCTGTTGCTTCCATTGCGCTGATCTGAGCCGCCGCCGTTGCGGCTCTGCTGACTTCTGCCCGCGACAATTGGCTCCCATGAAGCCCTCCGCGTGGCCGGATAATGACCTTTGTGTCGTGGCGCGGCAGCTCCGGCAACCGCGCGGCCTTTAGCAATTTGCTTTTGTTTATCTTCTTATGCGTACTTTGCTGACGTAGAATGCCGCCAGTGGCGCCGTCAAGGTCGGCGGCCTGTCCACTGACGTTAGTACTGACGTCCGACGGGGCATTGGCGCCTTTTGGATCCCTTTCTTTCTGCGCGTTAGGCTTAGGTTCATCGCGCTCTTCTGCTTAACTTTTCCTCAGCGGTTTTTCATTCATGGGCTTTGGTCACTTCTTCTGGAGAAATCTCAAAGCCATTACCTTCTACACGCATTGCGGTAGCCATTTTAGGTAAAAAACGATGCCGGGTCTCCAAAATCGGAAAAAGTTGGCGTCGGTTCGGCGGGGCCCGACACCCAGGCCTACCGCTTTTCTCGGCAGAGCCGAATTCGACGTTTTCCCTAATGACGGGTGCTCCTCGCGGGGCACAAAATCGTCTCTAAATTTCATTCAGCGACAAACCGCCGTAATTGCCCACCAACAACAGCAACAACTACGGCACGTTTTCCCACAATTGGTCCATTGAAACTTTCGGCCTCAGCCGCACTAAGATAAATTGTTGATAAAGATAGCTTTCAAACCAAAAATGGCTGTTTTTTCGAGTGCTAAACGAAAGCAAAACCATACAGGACAACGAACAACAACATAATTGTCCAGTTCGCCAATATGCATGAATATATTCGTGAATAATAAAAATTTTAAAGCTAAGCTGTTAGGCGCCCTCTCCTGTGGTTCCCTGCGCCGTTGGCCTCATGGTTACCTAGCGAACGGAGCTCACCGAAAACTGAGAAGATAGAGAAGGCAATAAAGCGGAGGAAGAAAGTATTACGAAACATTGACGTGAAGGGGGTATGCATTCAATCAATCAATCAATCAATCAATCAATCAATCAATCAATCAATCAATCAATCAATCAATCAATCAATCAATCAATCAATCAATCAAACAATTAAACAATCAAACAATCAATCAATAATTCAATCAATCAATCAATCCACCAATCAATCAATCAACCCATCAATCATTCAATCAATAAATAAAGTATAATTTACAAAATAATGTTTTAATAAATACTAATAATTAATTTGTAAAGTAATTATAATAACACTGAATCAGGAGCTTGAGTACCACAAGACAGGAAAGATATTTGAAGGCGATTTGGACCAGAAGCCAGGAAGATGGTTTCCTGTATAATAGAAATATACACATAGAAATGAGTCACAGGTGTCCACCAATGGTGGAAAATAAAGAAAATTAACAGAAAAAAGGCAAACAAACTAAAAATGGAACACATGAAGCCGTATCAATGTCCACTATAATTACAATTGCGTCATCTATTACAATGCAGCAGCTATGCGCATTCACCGAGAAGATGGCAGGTTTCGCAGCGCCGTAATTTTGCCATCGAAATTTTTGTAATATTCCGCCATTTTCAATTCCTGCGTGTTTTCTAGAGGGTATTTTTAATAAGGCGAATCTTTCTGTTCCTGACTGGTGATGACGTTGCCCCAAAGTGCCCTCCAGGAAGGCTAACTTTCTCCGGCGATGGTGATGATCGTTGGTGAAGTTAAAGATGTTTGAAACGCAAAGCTTTGTATGGCGGAAAATTAATATCTTGAAATTTTAAAGATAAAAACTGTTAACACCTAAACGTAGTACAGGAAAGCGAGATTACACAATGTGTATCCAGAAGGGCAATATTAGGTGCCTCAAGGAAAAGAACGCCTCCATGGTACTAGTCCAACCTGGGTCCCTCGGGTTTCCAATTGCGGCAATCCGACAAGGTCAAATCAGTTTCTATTTTGAACTTCGTCTTTCACTCAGGTTGGACGCGAGAGATATTGGCGTATTAGCAAGCTTTATCTTGAGACAAGGGGTTTCATTTTCTCACAATAAAACGAGACCTATTTTTAACACATACATTCAATCTCACCTGTATAACTTCGGTTGAATTGTAGATAGCCATGCAGAAGCCGTTCGACAGCAGGATCTACAAGGACAATATAGGACGCAGACCTCTCCCACTGACCTTCATCCGTGTCTGCATGCGCTGCCCCAGTACATTCTCTGCCTCTGAATTTTCGTTTTTCTGCTCTCTGTCGAGTAATCGCATCCCCAGTTTTCTAGTCCTGTCTCTCGGGGTCCACTCTCTTGCTCTCGTGGTCCACCTTTTGCCGGGTCGTCGTACTACAAGGGTAGCCCTAATAAATTTGTTTGAATAATTTCTGCATTATCTTCAATTCGAGTTTGCGCCATATTCTGCGCTGATTGCTTCTCTTCCTTACGGTTACTGCTATCAATATTCGCTCCAATGCGGCTTTCTAGTTGTTTAATGAGGCGCAAAGTTGGTGCTCAATATATCATCACAGGCAAGATGCGCTCATTAATTATCTTTTCTGAGGGACAGGGACAGCCTAGTTTTAACTAATTGTCAATGCTTGCCGTGAGCACGTTGCCTCATTGCCATCTGCGCCGGATGTGTTTCTCGCAGTTTGGATCAGTACTGACTAGCGGTATAACGTAGCCTATTCTGCGACCTGTTCAACTGTTTCGTTATCTATGCTGAAAACGAGGCGTTCAGCATGTTTTTTGATGATTGCCTTAGATTTTTTCATACTTACCTGGTGTCCCATGGCGAAGATCTGTGATTGTGGTTATTCTCTCATTTTTTGATGTGTTACTGCAGATTCACTGAGCAAGACAATGCAGTCTGACAACCTTAATAGCTCAAGCATTCCCGGTTTATATATCATCCTGTCCTTTCCAGTCAAGGTGGGTTCTCCCAAACACGCTGTGAAGAATGTTGACGGGACGGTATTTCCTTGTAGCACTCGTTTACGGATGGGGAACTTTTCGTTTTATTTCCGTAAATTGGGAATTTGTTTTATATCAACGTGACCGACAAGTGCGAACTGAGCACAAAATTATATAAAACACTAATGATTCTTGTCCCAAACCATTTGAACCTGTTATAAGCGGTTCTACCCGAAACGAAATGATGCCCCGGAAGCGAATCCGTAACCGAACCCGAAAGGCTTTAACACGAGCGCGAACAAAACCTGAAATTCCACACTCATCTCAGCGGGAACAGTTGGGTTGGTCAAATATGTGAGGTGGGGACCAGATACTACACCATTGTGTACAGATCCTTCTCTGGTAAGGGATTGCTGCTTGTTTTTCCAAGATCCTTCCTGGAATTGTTGCACCTATCTAGTTTATCCTCCCAGGTATCCGGGTTGGTGCTAACTTCCGGAACTGGCAGCCCTACACACCTGGTATGTTTTGAAAGCAAAAAAAAAGTAAAAGAGGGAAAGAGAAAAAAGAACAAAGAAGAAAAACAAAGAAAAACAATACCGTAGCGCAAGTGTTTTTATTTTAAAACTGCTCCAATTCGGCCAGTTGAAATATTACATGCCGTTTTACCCGGGAAGTTTCACACTCCTCTAAGTTTGACTTTAAATACGAATGTTTAACTTCCCTTGCTACATATAGGTAGGGGAGGTACGTGCGACAAGTGAGGTTTATGAAGGAAGGATTAGTATGTTCAAGAAATAACAGTACAGTTACTAATTCAGCAACTACCTATATATATTTTAATGGTGCAGTGCGGAAAAACTACCATTAGCGCTGTCTGCTATAAAATATTGGAAAGTTTATACGAGTGGCCGCGGGTAATAGTATACTCAGTTAAGAATATCTTGATGGCTAACGTAAAACAGAAGCCTACATTTCCTTTTAGATGCGACGCATCCCTTGCTCTCGGGTATGTCCCTCCGTTGTTGTTGTTGCCGCCGCGTCCGCCCACCACCTGTGCATACGCAAACTCTCCTCCGTTCTTCTCGCCAACAGCTGTGTCCAGCGCGCTCTCTCTGTCTCATTGTCATAACAGCTGCGCGCGCTTCGCTGACGCTTCTCTCTCGCATTTGCTCTCGCTTCACATGTGCAACCCTCCTCCGTTCGGCTCGTCTCCTTCAAGTGCTGAATATGAAGCGGTGAGCGCGCTGCACCGGTTCAGTCAAGTGCGTTCGCTTGACTGCGCTTGATTTTGCTTGTGCTTCGCTTGACGACGATGACTCCGTTGCTTCTTCCGATGTAGTGCGATGGAAGCAACAGTCCCGTCAGCGAGTTCTTTGACACAATCGAGTACCAGCGTCAATCCAAACGCTGATGGCAACGTTACTTCAACTGAATACAAGGCTGCGAAGCGACGGGCACTTGACGCTGAACGTTTCACGTGATTTAGAGAATCAACCCAACGGAAACGCCAATTGAACCCCCTGATGCGTCGCATCACATGAGGGTTCCCTCGCGGGAAGATGGGCATAACTTTTTTGCTGCACGCTGCGCTTCATTTCTCGGAGTTGCTGCCGTCTTTCGTTTTCCAATGCTACAAAGATTTGCTACTTCCGTTATTGCTGGTTCAAAAGTGTATTCTGTAAAGAAACAATCGAAACATACGTGAAGGTCCCTTTAAAAATGGGCCAAGTTCATTAAAAGTGGTCATGCTGATGTTGGTATGGTAATTATGTGTAGTAGGATCAACATAAAAAAAATTTACTGCTGTATCACTTAGAGCAGTTTTATTTACATCGTGACTCCCGTGCCTAGGCGTTTCTATCTACCCGATATACCGCAATAATTCGCTTTCGCCCACCCATTTGCCTCTTATTGTTAATTGTCGTTTGAACCACAAAATCTTGGGGCAGGTTCTTATCATTTTGGTTTACAATTTACCTTCGCAAAAGCATATAAGCCCTTAGAATTGTCGCTACACTAATGCGCATATGCTTGAAATGCAGCCCCGTTTTTTGGCTTATTCCAGATTGCCCTGAAGAGTCAATATGCGACAATGCTTGGCCACTTGCGTGCCTATCTCTGTGTGGCACAGAAGTTCTACCCAAAGTACTTTACGACAGCCTCAGTAGCACGCTAGATTGAAACTGTTCAACTCTTCGAAAGAAATGCTTAGTCGCACAACGTCACAAGGGCTGTAATATTCAATATAAATTGAAGCATCTTTTGATGGTTTTAGGGGTGATTTTAACACGCAAACATTATCAGGAGCATGCATTAGCTATTAATTTATCTGCTTGCGTTTAGAACAGATGCGTAGGGTGATATTCGTTGGGATTTCAAGAGAACGTTATGTGCATAACTTTAGGTGAACAGTTCTTTTTTTTAAACTATATTGTGAATTACAAATACTACACAAATCTGGCTCGAGTTCTGCAAGAATGATTTGAGCTATAATTGTCCGTTTGCGAGAAACAAAACATTCCAATTACATAGAACAGCAACAAAAAGTTTCTCCGTTTCTCCGCAATATTGCTCTCGGACTTTTCGAAAGCATACCACATTTAGTCCCCCAAAACTGTAAATATTTGTGAGTGTTTCGATGTACACATAAATTGAAGTAAAAGCTTATTTTTGTTTCGCGATCCTAGAAAAGCTGTTACGTTGCTATCTACACCATCGCGATTATTGTATTGAATGATAACTCGCTTCAGTAGAAGATTATTTCGCCGGGATGAAGTCATAACCTTTTATGGTAAACCATAACCTTTTATGGTAAACCAAAGGAAATTCTAAATTCGGATGTGCGATCTCAATAAAATCAACACAAGCGATCGTCGTAGAAAAAGGGACAAATTGTAATGTCTTTTGTATAAGAAGCAGCACAACATCACTGTTAAGCCTGAGGAGCAGCAAGGGTAGGATATAAAATAAACCTTTCGGAACGTAGGACGTCTTAGAAACTATTTGTGCAATCAAGAAAGTACGACCGTAATTAAACGTAAGAAGAATGACTTGGAACACCCATATAATCTTCTACAACATCTGCCACTGCGTGTATCAGTGAAGTGTGCGCCGAGTAAGAATTTATAAAGTTGTCACCACTATGCGCAACAAAATGCAGGTCCATTTTTCTTCACTAGTTAGCAGCATTATAACAGATGGCTTTGAAGTATATTTTGATTTTTTGGTATGCATAGAATATTTGGTGCGGTATTTATTTACAACTGTTCCCCTGCTGTAAGTCTCAATTTTGATTTTGATTTTGATTTGAACAACAAATGTGTGTCAAGTTCAGGTGGCAGTTAGGGGCATTCAATACTACTCCACAAAGCGCCAACCCGAGGTAAAGGACTGTTTGCAATTTCACTGCGTTTGAATCAAATAAAAATTGTTTATTCTGCAAAGCACTTTCATTCGTTTATGTTTTAGGCAGTTATATGCTGACATACGGAAGTATAATATGGAGAGGATCGAATACGCTGTAAAGAACGGAGGTAGCCTGAAAGCAGTGAAGAGACGTCTTGGCGTTGGAAAAAATCAGATGTATGCACTTAAGGATAGGAAAGGCAATGTCATCACAAATAGGGATAAAATAGTCACAGTGGCCGAGGAGTTTTATATGGATCTGTACAGTAGCCGGGGCATACAGGATAATGCCGAACGAGACAGCAGTTCAGAGGAGATAGACATCCCACCAGTAACGAACGACGAAGTAAGGAAGGCTTTGAAAGAAATGAAAGGGGGCAAAGCACCTGGTGAGGATCAGATAACAGCAGACCTCTTGAAGGATGGCGGAGAAATTGTACTTGAAAAACTGGCAAACCTGTATACGCAATGCCTAATGACCGCAATGGTACCGGAATCTTGGAAGAACGCGAACATCATCCTAATCCATAAGAAAAGCGACTTGAAGGACTTGAAAAATTACAGGCCGATCAGCTTACTGTCAGTCGTCTACAAGGTATTTGCCAAGGTAATCGCTAACCGAATCTCTGCAACCTTAGATTTCAGTCAACCTAAAGAACAAGCAGGGTTCCGTAAAGGTTATTCAACAATGGACCATATTCACACGATCAATCAGGTGATAGAGAAGTGCGCTGAGTATACTGAACCCCTATATATAGCCTTCATAGATTATGAGAAAGCATTTGACTTGGTCGAAACCCTAGCAGTCATTCAGGCATTACGGAACCAGGGGGTAGATGAGCATTAAGTAAGAATGCTAGAGGATATCTACAGTGGGTCTACAGCTACCATCATCTTCCATAGGGAGAGCAGTAAAATACCTTTAAGGAAGGGTGTCAGACAAGGAGACACAATCTCTCCAATGTTATTCACAGCATGCTTACAAGAAGTATTCAGAACGTTGGATTGGGAACAGGTGGGAGTAAGGGTTAATGAAGAATACCTCAGTAACCTCAGATTTGCTGATGACGTTGCCTTGCTAAGTAACTTGGGGGACGAATTGCAAAGCATGCTTTCCGCACTGGGCGAACAGAGTAGAACCGTGGGCCTGAAAATAATACGCAGAAAACTAAAGGAATGAATAATAACCTCGGGACAGCACAGCAGTTTGAGATAGGTGGCGAGGCAGTGGAAGTGGTAAGCGAATATATCTACTTAGGCCAAGTTGTGACGACAGATCCCAACCATGAGGCAGAGATAATTGGAAGGATTAGAATGGGGTGGGGTGCATATGGCAGACATTCTCAGATAATGAATAGCAGCCTACCATTGTCGCTGAAGAAGAAAGTGTATGACAGCTGCATCTTACCGGTACTCACCTACGGGGCGGAAACTTGGAGGTTCACTAAGAGGGTTCAACCTAAATTGAGAACAACTCAGCGGGCAATGGAGCGGAAAATGATAGGTGTAACATTAAGGGACAAGAAGAGAGCGGATTGGGTCAGAGAGCAAACTAGTTTTAAAGACATATTAGTAGAAATTAAGAAGAAGAAATGGGCGTGGGCAGGGCATGTAATGCGAAGGCAAGATAACCGCTGGTCATTAAGGGTAACAGAGTAGATCCCTAGAGAAGGCAAGCGTTGCAGGGGGCGGCAGAAAGTTAGATGTGCAGATGAGATGAAGAAGTTTGCGGGGATAAATTGGTCACAGTTGGCACAGGACCGAGGTAATTGGAGAATAATGGGAGAGGCCTTTGCCCTGCAGTGGGCGTAGATAGGCGGGTGATGATGATGATGATGATGATGATAATGATCATGCTTTGTACAAGCACAGAGTATTTGATTTCATCCACTGAAAGACATTTTCTGCCAAATTGAATGCTAACATTGTCGCTTTCGAAATGCAGGTCTTTTAGAAAATATACCTCTAAATTACGAGACCACGCAGAACATTACAGACAAAGCTGCAATTGCCTACAACGCCTGTGTTGGTAAGTAGAGCTAAATGTGTAACGAGTGTTGGAAGTTGCGTGGCGTCCAACTACTTCGCGAAAGACCTGTGTAGATGACTAGATGTTGGGCAAGTCCTACTTTTGCTGTCGGCGGAGTACACTAAAAGAACACAAAACGAAACTTCAACAGCTTGGTGTATATTTAAGGCACTGTGAAATTAGAATGAGCCCGAATGTAAGAAATACTTTGAGACTCATCATTTTTAAAAATGGGGCGGCTACGTTGGCAGTCCAGGTTAACAAAGTTGACGACCACTGCTTCTTCATTTGATCCACTTGTGCGTCAAAAAGTGAAATAAAATCAAATGTATCACTTTAACCATCAAGCTGGTAGCAAATTGTAGAACCATATCATAGAGCCTATCTTTTACGATGGTCATTATGATTTTCAGCTGTTCCCGAAAATCCAGATGATCGAAACGGAATCCTTCACCTATTGAATAAATCTGGGTTTGGCGAATGGCCCATCACAGATGTAAAGACACTCTCCCCTAACTGGACAGATGTGGTCTTGAAGGCCGGAATCCACACTTTTCTCTCTTTCGGCGTTGGAAAAGACCGCGAGACCAAAGCTTCTCACATCATACAGGTAACAAGTAATTGCAACAACAGCGCGTCCAATAAATAGGACGGCTTCCTTCACATTTTCTACGTTACGATACAAATCAGGCGATGGCCGTCCTTGTTATTTTTTCTCTGCAATTGAAGGTTCTCTCAAAAGCTAAGAAGCTGAAATATTACAGAGGTGTAATACATGACCCTTAGTTTAGAAAAATACAAACGTCTGACTTTTCTTGCAACCAAACTGAACGTTTCCTATAACATTCCATCTTTCAATAAATACATCAGTGATGGCTTCCAAGAAAAACCAAAACCCACCGTTCTACATTGCCGCAACTTTTTATCGCCATTTCATCGCCTTTTTATGAGAACGCTACACTCCTCTACTAATATCGATCAATAAACTGGCTCATATAATTTAAGAAATGATCCCGGCTGGGTGAAAGTTAGTCTAAGATAGAACTGTAATTGGGGTAAAATACACCCGCGAGAGATACGTAGCATGCATTGCCTTGTATTTGCCTAATACTGCTTGGTAACGCCTTGTTGCTTATTTTTGCCATCAAAACTGCAAGAAAGAAGGTTCATAATTTTTGGAACGCTATACATCATTAGTGCGCCGCCTTTCACACCAGCGAACTTATATCTAGTCACGTTTTTTGTTTAACCCGATTCGTTTGTCGTCTCTATTGTGGGGCCCAAATTTGAATACCTTTTTCTTTATATTACCCTTTTAGACGGCTAGTATTTTTGCGGCAGTAGTCGCTGTGTTATTTTTTTAATTTCACCGTAAAAAGGAGAATTGTGTGGTTTAGGAGTTTTATTTTGAAACTGGAGTGATGTTTATTTCAGAAAAAACTACGCCGACAGAGGTATTTTAGTAATCTACATGGCTAAGATATTCTGAAGACATCTGCCCACAATTCAATAATTAAAAAGATATCTTAAGTGAGTACAGAGATTGTAATAAGTGTTACCCGTTTAATTACAGCAAGATTGTTTTATTCTTCTGCCAAATTGACTTTCGCAAAAACGTCTTTGCTTGAGTAGTACAGATTCTTAAAATTCAATCAAGAAAATAATATGTATAGGCGGAGTAACCCAACGCAGTCGCAAGTAAAGGGTGCTTTCTGTCTCGGGTTAGTCTTTGTGACTTTAGGACATGAAACAGATGGCGTACTAACAGCATAATATTTAAAAATATTCGTGGAAGTGCTTGTTTAGAAGCTACAGTGACAGGATAAAATTATTCACATTTATTTCGGCATCAAAAAACTTCCGCTACCTTGGGTCAGTTAGCATCCGATATATTGCGGCGCTTCCACACAGTAAAACCAGACAAGGCGCAATTATCGTAAGCTTTGTCATGTATTTAAAAATAATCATAATTTTCCGGTCTTTAAGTTTCTTGAAGGCATACATCGTCGATTTACTAGAGGGCGCAAAGTTAAATAGAAATATTCTGAAAAAGAGCTCGCAAAAAGACGTGGACGAGGGAGCTGACAAGATGAGCGCACTGTTGTTAGGCACGCGTTGTTAGGCCTAGCTGTTGGACAGTGGAAAGCCGGGCTGGTTAAATGGTTGATGAATTTAACTGCACGAGAAAAAATATGGACCAGGGTAGAGAACACACACAGTGTTGTGTGTGTTCTCTTCCCTGGTCTATTTTTTTTGCGCGCAGTTCCAGTCATCTAGCTTTTGCGCAACAAAGAAATGCTGAATACGCGAGAAAATGGGCTTGTAACGGCTGACAGAGGTTTTGAGAGTTGCGCTCACCCAAAATTTATTTGAACAGGCTGTTTCAATTTTAGAATGGAGAAGAAAACAACAATTTATAGAATGTTTAGCGGCGCCGTGTAAGAGCTGAGGGCAGGGAGGGTTGAAGGGGGAGGAAGAGGAAAGAGTAGGTAGAATCAAGATGAATGTCTAGGAAAGAAAAGAAAAGTAAACGCAAAAATCTAATTTGGGGGGGTACTTGCAGTGACATACTTTCAGTGGCAAAATTTGAAGATAGGCTTAAATTATACGGATGCTATTGTGCGGGATAAATTTGGAAGTTACGAAGCGAGCGGCGCGGTTCTCCACAGTTTCCTCGGAATTGAAAAGGTACGCTTGGTAAAGGTTCTAGATGAATGATGCACATTATAAGTGGCTACGAGAAAAGGCTTCCCAATCCAGTTATTTGGCAGGTGAAGGGGACCGAGGAAGCTGTATTCAGGTGAAGGCACGGTATTTGAATGTGCGAGCTGGACGTCTTTCGATATGTTTACACCAATAAATATACTATCTGATTCTTTCATTATTAAAAGAACTAAGCCTTCAGCAATGACATTGCAGAAACAGTACAAAATTAGGTATTGTGTCGCGATATTTTTAGTTTCCATTTTTTTTTACATTTGCGGATTCCCGAAATCACGCGGTTAAATTATGAATGCACCGTCTAATATTAAAGTTTGCATCGTTTTGTTTAGTTGGCAGACGGGTGCGACATAGCAAGTATATTCAAGCAAACTAAACATTGGGTAAACGAAAATGATAGCAATGGCTTTACAGAGAATCTTTAAAAACTCTAAACTGAAAAATCCGTACTCGATGGTCGTCGAACATACAGCAGAAATACTACCTCCTATGTCTGAAGCCAATACAAAAATTCCCTCCCCAACACAAAAATTCTACATTTAGCAGTTACACGAAAAATCCCGTTACCTAACTGCGGAGATCTTTTACTACGAGTGAGTAATGCATCAGTTTCCCTTTTATAAATACAAGAATGCGATCATATCATTAGGAGCTAGATGTTATGAAAAGGTGACTTGGAATAACCTTGAAAAAAACATCACATAGTCGTTTTAAAACTTCAGGACGCTTCGCGGACAAAACCTACCAATATTTTGTTTTTAAGAATACTCAAACAACAGTGTTACCGCAGTCTTCCTGTTTGTGCAGGCGAACCTATGCGGGTTCACCATGGTATCTCCCTTACGTGTGCAAGCTCATCAGCGTCTCGACTTCGGCTGCTCTGCTTCTTTGTAGCAGCCGTCTTCATGCGATAATGATCAAGAATAAACTGCGATCAGTGTGCCTTATGAAAACTCTTACGACTTGAAAGAGACTAGAATGCCACATGACACAAAGAGGTCTGTCGTTGCAAACGTTTTAACAGTTTCCTCTTCGCTTGACTCAAGTGATAAGTATCGAGAACTGGGAGCTTTGGTGTGAGTCACTGCGTTCTGTTATTTTTCTATGAAATGTAGGCCATATGAAGAGACCTAATTTAGACTGGAGTGAAGGTCTATTTATATCACATTTCTAAAAATATCTTTTAGCCTGTTTCCAAAAAATTGTACTTTCAGCAACCCAAATAAATACTACTTCAGGAATTCGACTGTAAAGAGATTTTTGTTATCGTGCGCATATATAAAGTACAGCCCTAGGGTTTTTCTAAGGCCTCCAATAAATGATACCGTTACCAGCGATCAAAGCATAGAAAAAAAAACGGCATTTGGAAATGCGCATTTATAAAAAACGGTGATTGCATTGGTAACGCAACATTATAAATATAACAACTCAAAGGCACCTTGCACAACAATGCGAGACTACTCTCACAGCAGAGCAGTGTTCGCCTCACTAAGCAAAACCTGAAGTGCGTCATATACGTTACGGAGAAACCTTTACCTGCTATAAACATGGCTCTGATTAGTACAAGACCAGAAAAAATGCAAAGGAACATATGCAAGTGCTTCATTTGCAGAGAACCTTCTACAGTCTTCGTTAACTTCATCGTCAGCCGCCCTAGTCTTCGTGGAGTCCCCCACCCCTTGAACACCTGCAATATTCTTTTTTTTCCTGCTATTATGGGGATCAAGTGGTTATTGCATCTCTAGATGCATCCAATCATCGATGATCAGAGTGGCCTATTGTAAGTGGCTTGCAAATCTCACTAACCTGGGGATGAAAGGTGTACATGACTTGGTAGACGGATTGGCTTTCTCGGCAATTCTGTTTGCTCAACGGCTCACTACAGCCAACAGGCTTTTCAGTCCTCGGCTCGTCATCGCCGATTGCCTTCTAGTGTCGCAGCGCCGCGCGCGTTCTGATTAGCGGCCTTTCCTCTGGGCATCCCTGTCTTTTTTGGTCTTTGAGAGTGGGGCCAGTACCCACGCGGTGGCTCTGAGTTTAACCGGCTAAAACAGGCGGCAACCTGCTTCGCGTTTTTGTTATCTGTATTATGACCTGCTATGGGCTCCCCCGATAAAGTACCAGAGCAAGTGAACTAGCGAAGAGAAGAGCACGCGAACGGTGACGCCACGAACGCTGGAGATTGTTCTCGAAGGTCGCGTTGGGGGATGACAGGTGGTCGTCACGAAGCGGACCCTCAAGTGCGCTTGGTATGTTTTTTCTTCTCTTTTTGCGAGCCTGTAGTGTGACGCATGGCCACGAGCAAGGCTGTACGACGCCGGGCACTCTTAATGAGAGACACGCTAACACGCACTCGGTATTTTATTTGTGATTTTTCTGTTTAAGAATGGCGCAATATAGACCTGAAACAGCTTTGCTATTTGAATGAAATCGCACTGATGGCAACTATGTTTCAATGATAAAATCAACCAGAGACCGAGAACACATTTCAAACACACTAAATGCCGGAGAAAACAACTGCCGTGTAAATCCAAATTGTTTTCTTCGGGGATGATACAGTACCTCTCCCATATTTTCTGTTCAATCTTGTCCAGATACTGTTGTCCCGAAATAAATTTTGTAAGCTGCGAGACTCATTTGATTTTTAAACGTAAAAAATGGTGCTCCTATCTTCACCCTTTTCACTTTGAATTATTGCCCCTTCGCCACTCCAACAATCGGCTTCGAAAATTTCAAGATTGGTAAACAATATGTTGTGTATCTTGGGAAAGAAAATGGATTTTGCGCTATCTTTTAACCACTTAACTAGCAGCTGATGTATAACCTGCGAAATCGTAGGACGTACGTAAGTGTGTACGGGTTAAACATTGTACTGCAGGGAAAATCTTAGTTTTTAAAAATGTTATTGAACCAATCTAAAAAGGCTCACGGGAGTATCATTTTGACCGCTTTTTTATTCACAAGAGCACGACGACTTATGATAACAACTCTGCGGTTATAACCCAAACTAAGCCGCTGTTGTCTACATTGCAAGTTGAAGTCTGAATATCTTCTCATAAAGGCGCCTTCTGAGGGAAAGTATTACACCTGAAAAATATATATTTGTAAAATGTCACCGGAAAAACAGTTGATTAAGGTTCAATTGATATTTGAGTTTGTATGGGAGCTTTGCTTGCTACTTTACAATTATTGAACCTTTGTTATGTAGGTTTTGTATTTTTTGTGTTTCACGTTAGTAAAAGCTTTGATTCTGCTTGCATCCACGTTTAACATTTTTTTTAAATAGCGTTCGCCTATATTTCTGGTGAAAATTGCTATCCATACCCTCAGTTTTATTATTTATTTTACATGCTTACTAATTTATTCTTATTAATTTAGATAAGAGCGTTTTAGGCAAGTTTTTTATTAACAATTCTTTCGACTTTTTGCAGATCGACCAAATTGCAATTAATGGCCGAAACCAGATCCTTTATCCAAACGCATCGGAGTACAACATCAACGTCATGAAAGCCTACAGAGACCTTATCAAGGCAGCCATTAAGTTTATTCGGCCAAATATAAGTGAACAGAACTGTACAATACTCGCTGACGCGCTTATGGATTTCGAAAGACGGTTGGCCAATGTAAGAAGCAACCAATTTTTAGAACAGTATATTTTATTTTAAATTTTCTTACTAGGTTTTTTCCTATAAACAACGAAGTGTGTGAGTAACGTACTGGTGTTAAACCATAACAAGTCTACAGAACCAATGCAGAATCCACAAAGAGGCACACAAAAACTTAGGCAAGAAGGCAAGAAAAAACAACCGACTCAAACGCGCGTGCTAAACATTCACAATGCGTAATATTACCCAAAAATGTAGGTTGAGTACAAAATTTGCCTTACAGAAAAACATTTTAAATTGCTGTGAATATCAACACCACGAAACAATCGAAAGTCCTACGCCGTAAACACAAAGTAGAGCCGTAGAAAAATATGGGGAGTCACCTTAAACCAGGTCTACATAAAAAATAAGCAGATATTATTGCTTCTAAGTAAACGTTATAAAGGGCATAATCCTTAACTTTTTATGTTAGAAGGGCGCTATTGACGATTGAGACAGTAGGCTGTCTAGAAAAGCTAAGTTGGCATGACGTGGAGGGGGTGGTAAAAAAACAAAAAAGAGCATTGTTGGAGCAGGACGGCAGGTGGGCTGTTATTGGGGAGTCTCAGCACAAGAAAGCGTAACGAGCTCTAATGGCTGCTATTAACAGGGCTCGTCAGAAGGTGGGGGGATGCTGGAGAAGTTCTGAAGCAGATGAAAGCAAGGTCCACTTGGACGTTTGGCGAAGCATCCCAGGAAAGTTACGCCGCATTCGTTATTTTATTTTGCGTATAAAGTTACTGCAAGGCGGTGGACAACACCAGCCCTGCAAGAAGTGAGATTTACAACTACAAAAACTGAACAATAGGGAACAAGAACATAGAATTATACACTATTTCAGTCAGCAGAATTCAAGCCAAATTGGGTGGGTTTGGGAAACCGCTCGTGAAAGTTGAACATTCGTGCATCGAACTGCGTTTGCACGAAACAAGCTTTATTCACCTGTTGTCCGGGGAAACAGCTTGTTGAGTTCTTGTACATGCCCAAACGCCGTCTTTTGTCACGTGGGTAACCATGTCTCCTAATGAGAATATTGGATGGCGCATACACTTGTTTTATTTTGATATGTACTGCGCAAAAACACAACACGTTTTTACTTGCTTACGGTATGGCCTAACTGTAACCTTTTCTAAATTTAAACTTTGCAGAAGACACGTGGGAGATGTGCGTCTATTACAGGAAAAAAGATCATTTAATCCTCTGTGTGCGCGTTACTTATCTTCCATATGTTGCGCACTAATTACGAATCCTATGATTAATTTGTATTCCAGTAGTGGTGTTACATAGCAAAATAAAAGACACTAGTTTTATGATATACAGGTACCTTCATAGTGTTTCAGAGTAGTCTTGTGTCAAAGTTGTCTCTATGAGTGTCAGTAATACGTAGATTTCTTTTGAGATCAGACACTATTCTCAAACGTAAGGGTTTATAACCTATTGCTGTCACGACCACCTGACTGTAATGCAATATGCGCAAGCCACAAACCTTCCTCCTGTGATTGTCAGGTCTACAGTTTTTTTAAAATCATGTGAGATGAGGTACAGCAACTTTACTTAGTTACTTTGAGCTTCATTTGCGCCAGCCGGTTTCATTGATATACCGTTTTAGTGTAAGATGATTAGGTCACCCCGACACTGATTTACGTCATGGGCATAACGCAAAAAGAAATATATCAAAACAAAAAAGTGCCTAGGAACCCAGCCTATTAGTTTGTCTGATTCTTATAATACAGTGCTTGAGGAGGCGATATGCACGATTACAGAAGACGTTGGTAATGACCAAAACGTTTTATTCAGGTCTGCTAAGGTTTGTGTTATAGTGTGGCTTGAGACTTCATAAGTAGGTTTCACTGTGACATGCGATGTACTGCCGTTGCTAAGTCTAAGAACAATACTTCGGCTTCACCAGTTTATCTAATATTGAACCGAAATCAGAAACTGTTCCTACAGAACGGCGTAATAGTTGACAGCGCCTTAAAATCCATGATGCCGAAAGTGCATTACGTTCTTCTTGTCGACGAATACGGAAATATGTTGGCAAAACACGTGTCCAAGTCATTTTGCACACTCGCTGAGTAAAGATGTGGGAAGGTATGTTGTTACCAATAAGCTATGTTCAGTTCCCGTTGGTATGGGAGTTATTTTAGCGCTGTTCGTGTCAGAATTAGGATCGGCAGATCTGGGTAAAATAAAACTGTAGAGCATAAACATTTGGCAGCCCATTTTACCTAGAGGACAAAAATGCATTACACGTTTTATCCACGCCCGATTGCCGTTTAACGAGGTAACAATATTAGGATCATCTTGTGATTTTTGCCTTGCAGCTAGTCATACACTATCAGCCGTGCACATCAAACGTACACGGAAATACTTCTTAGCTGCCAACAAATATTTACCGCTAAGGCAGCCAGCTCAGATGGTTTTCCTAAACTTGAATACGGCACAGTGGCAACAGCTGTGTGAAAGGAGGGCATAGATAATACGGGGACTGAATAGGAATACGTGACTTAAGGAGTATCAGCGCCTATTGAGTAAAGTATGTTTTACTCCCTGGCGGTGGTGGCATGATCGGCAGCCACGCCCGAAAATGACGTATTCACACAAAAACGCGTCTCCCACGGGAACTGATGCCGCCACAAACATTGTGTCAGCACAAGTAAACACGACTAATGGAGAACTTCTACCGCTGATAAACCGAGAGAGTCCTAGATTATGAGCAAAAAGAGAAATAGTGTGGTAATCAGAATTACGCAAACCAATTTCATAGCATATGAACGCGTGATTTTTATTAATAAGAAATTTTCCCCGCTCTGCACTGCCGCAAGCTCTGTCAGCAAAGGATACATGGCGCAACGCGGTCAAGGTAAGACCTCAAATTACGCCATAGAACACTAACAAAGCATTTCCCGGCATGACCAGAGATCGAGTTCCCAGAGCCAATCTCGCAGTCGCCGGAATACAAACAATCGCTAACCATTTTACTTATAATATTACACGTCTAACAAGTGGCAGGAAATGAATATGATTAAAAAGAACTCTGGGGGCGCCACAGCATGCAGCATCGCGTGCTTCCACCGACGGAGCATCCGCAAGGGCGATAGTTCTGAGTCGAGCTAACAACGAATAATGCCTGCCACAAATAAACGCGGAGCAAAGTTTCGGGTCACGGCCGAATGCCTTCGGATGACATCCGTCTCGTCTCTCCTCTGCTATCGCGACATTGGTCACCCGGATGTTGCAGCGGATTCTAGGAGCCCGAGCGGACCCTCCCCTCGAGTTCAGTCGTGATTCTGCGCTGTTTGCCCCTGCACACGTGATCTCCGCCCTTATTTACCACTTGCCGACGGTCAGGACGCAGCACCTTGACGTGATTTCTCCAAGCCGAGGCTAGTATCCGAGTGAGCCACATCATGTCGCAAGTGACCCCCTTTAACCATTTACAGCAATTATTGCCTATTGAGGTCGCGGTTGGAGTACAGGACATTAGCGCCAACCATGCCAACGGGGAACCCCCCCCAACGCGCTGAAGGCTACCATCTTGAGCCTTATGAGCCTTTCCAAACGCCAGTGTTTCCAGCGGCTCCTTCCAGGTGAGAAGCGCTGTGACCCTCAACCGTCGCTGCTCCTTCGCGCAGTGCAAAGCCTGCCGTGTAACAGATCTTCCACGGACTTCATCTTACTGACAGACATCTTTGAAAGCAAAGATTTACTACTTTCGTCTCACTGGGTTCGCTGCGGAGGCGCAACTTCACCTTTTGAGAGCGCATACACCCCTTGCGACACACCCCTTGAACCGCATCACGTGATTCGCCAGGCCTGCTTTCGGCGCTTTGCAGAAGGTCTCGTTTTCAGTTTTACTGCTCAGCTAATGGCGGCCGCCGACGCGGTTGTGGGAGCTCAGCTGATCGGCAGCCTACCAACCCAGCCGCGTCCCGCGCATGCACCACTGGGTCATCTCGGGCTACGTAACTCCTCTTGTGCCAGGCGAAGAGCAACGCCGCATTCCCCGAGAATGAAACCGAGGTGCGCCTCCTTTTGTGAGTGTTGTGCGGGGCGCAAGGGCGTTGAACCGTGGATCGCAATACTGCTGCATCAAACGTACACCAAGCGAAAGAAAGACAGAAACAGACTAAGCCAGGGATTTTTTTGCATATCCAAGGTTAGCTGACCTCAGCCAGAGACGTTTTTTTTGCAACCTCTTCTCCCGTGTATCCAAATAAGTCTCACGATTGCTCCTGACCTGCCCACGCACACGTTGGCTACGCATACTGACGAGATGACGAAACACGCCACATTGCCCATACTAATCACAATCGTCAGATACTACCGGGGTTGCGCACGCTGCAACGTTTTCCTTACCGGTGCCCGAAGACGTAGCCAGCCTACGAGAGTGCATGCAAAACTTGCAGGAGCTCGTCGCCTCAGCGTCAATATACATGTCGCCGACTCGTGATTTTCGAGCTCGCCAATTTCGACGTCCCGCAATTCGAGACGTTCCTATTCAGGAAGGCACATTGCCCCAGCAACCGCAACAGCCTGATCCCTTTAGCTGGGACCACCGCCATTTAAGTGGCGCGGGAAAACGTTTTGGTTTCCTTCCATCTGGTCGGGAAACGCGAGGGGAAAACGTTAGCGGCAATGACCGATTCCACTGCCAGCGGCAGTTGTTTTTTTTCATAAATCACCATACAAGTGGTCAACGTCTTCTTGTTGACACTGATGGTGAGATGATTGTACTTTCCGCAAACCCCAGGGACCCCGCTGAACCACGGGTTGCGCATTCCAGTAACTGCGTTTGCGGCATTTTGACAGAGCGTTTTGTGTGTAACCTGGCTTGTCCCAGGTATCCCGAAACCGTGGTGGTGCACACGCAGTGATGTACAAGTCAAAGACGCTTCTTCCATACGAAGAGCGACAATCTGCGCAAAAGCTGGCTCCATATATTCTTTTCAGTTGTCAGGCAATGCACCCTAGCCACCAGACACCGTCTCTGACATAAGTTATAAGTGCTACGCACCTCACCGTTGACTCCAGGCTATCGCTAAGAGGTTTATCGAGGCACACACCACTCACCATATTCTTCGCCAGTGTTGCTATACCGCCCACCAGCGGAACAAGCACTCATAGATGGCATGTTGGGCCTATTTAGTTGGGCGTACCTTATCCTCGGTGTTAGGCTTCTTTGGAGTGCGTTTTCATCTTTTCCCGCAAATGTTTGCGTAGGCAGCTACCTGAACATTTACAGATAACCTTCTTGACTGAAAATGTTCGCAAATAAATCAAACTTTTGTAAAGCCGTTCCTAAGTCTTTGAATTACTCTCTTACGATTTATGGGTGCCCCACACTGTGGAGGCTGGTGGCTACACCATGTGCGGGAACGATTGCAACGGATGTAAATGTTCACTAGTTAGACCTGACCTAAAGGCTTGGGAACGGGCTGCTAGGACGTGTTTCTAAGCAGGAATCACGCTACTGTGACTTCAGGACATGTACCTAATGCGCGGGCTCGAGCTCTCACGCTACCAAAAACTTCCTTGCTCTACTTACGTGTACACATCATGGAAGAAAGGAGAAGTCACCTTTGAATACAATGCTCGTAGGCATATCTTACATTGACCTCTAGAGTTTGGTTAGGTGGTAGGGGACTAAAATCCCCGGACCACTTAAGTGTGCCTTCTTTCTTGAAAGAGTAAACCTGGTAATAATGTTCAGATACTTTTTTACTGCAGCACTGCGTCACTGTGTCTTTCCACACTTTCGTTTCTTTCCGGTTTGGAGTGAATTACAAGGAACATAAGTGTGTCTCCACAGCAGTTCACAAATAAAACAAAAACATCTAACACTATAGTGCTGCGCACTGTAAGCCGACAAATTAATAAGTTTCTAACCAGCCATGCAGGTGGCATATAATTTTTTTTTGTGGGCATATAAAGTATTTGTAGCCATCAGAAACAATATTTATATCGGCGCCATTCTTATACTTTTGTTCGTTTCAGCTAACAACACCGCCCGAGCAAAGGAGAGACATATTGTTGATGTATCACCGCACTAATATCAGCACACTGGAAACCAATTTTTCTGGGGTACGTCTTAATGAAAAATGGTATTTTTAAGCCTCACGTCTCGAGGACTGTTTGTGAAGTTACTGGGCAACCGCTGTTATGAAGATTGCAAAAGAGATAGGAGCAATTGTTTGTCTTTAAAAATTCAGTATACTTCGTAATTAGGGAGCTTTGTCCACTCCGGTGCTCACATGTCTTTTTACAATATCATAGCCAAAACATAAACACTGTAATATTTCTACATGAAAGTCCATGCAAAAAATTTGAATTTCTTTGTATTCGTCTGTGATCAAATAAATTTTTCTATTGGTAGCGTCCTTACGAAAATCACGTGTATAATAGAGACTTCCAGGCAACATGTAAAAAGAGTTTGACTGCGCCATCTCGGACTCGTAAACTGCATATTGATTGTTTTTTTCTAATTTGGGTATTGAAAGGTCGCCGTATTTTTAATTGCAAGTTAACAATTCTTTCATGTAATCCTCCAGGCTTATACCGTGACATCGCTACGACAGTCTGACAATCCCACACCGCTGAAATTATTAAACTGCTTTCCTATTAAGCATTCACTTAAGGTCGGACATTTTAAATTAAATAAAGGCTCTGAATGAAGACAGCCATTTTCCCCTAACGACTGCCTTCATTTCACGGGGTAACAGGAGATATTTGTGGGGCTGTGCTTCAGTTTTGAAAGCATGTTCAGTGTTCTCCTGAAAGCTACTGTCCCATACTACGTGTGCGTATGCTTAAACCTAAGTATTGAGTCAAATTTCTTGGATTCGGAGGATGGCGATTTACCATCCTAATATTGTACAGGTCTTATAGGCTTCACGTTTTGACCCCACCTACATATCGGGGTCCGGAAGTGAAACCCCGGGCTGGCGCAAAGCAATTACAAACGCGCCTTGTCATAAACGCTTCATATTCTGCAATAACAGCAAGACTTTTACGGGATAATTAGGGCCCACATTGTGTGTATAAAATATGTGCCCTTAGTAGCATACTTTGAGATTCTTCCGTTTTATATATCCTCCAAGTATACAGGCTTCGTCTATGTACCTAATAAAAAACTAGAAAATCAACGAAAACTTCAGCTTTGTCAGTAGGAAGAGTTCATGATTGCAAAATCAGTTTAATCCAAAGTGGCTTGCTGCCTCATAAAGTAAGCAACCCTACTTCTGCAAAGCATAATCATTGTGTACTGTATTCAGATGTATCTAGGCCAGCTGTGCATCCATAACATTAGTAAGCTGAATTTGACCAAATTTCATGGCAAGCGTTTTGGCTGGTTGGCACTCAAACCTCTCAAACACGCATTCCACTTTGGACAGTTAAGTTTTGAATAACAACTTTGCATATAATTGCTGGGGAGTTTTGGGGAATGGCGCCAGCAGTTTTAAATCCAAATACGCCATAAATAAGCACGTCTTTCTTCAGACATGCCGCCTAAAATTTTTTTTGAGTTAGTGAGATGTCGAGAAAATGCTTTTCACTTGGTACCTATTTTATATTAATGCCTGAGAACTATCCTAGATGACCTTAACAGCCATCGGCATACTTCACAGGAAAAAAACAATTCGTGAAGGAAAGATTTGTTCCCGTTGTCGATAAATAAACAATAATCGTTGTTGTTGGTGTTATGTGAAGACAATTGTTCCAGGTATAACATGCTTCAATTTTATTCGTACACATAACATGCGAACTCAAAATTACTAAATAGTTGAAAGCGCACTTTCTCAGGCTCACCCTAGACTTGGCCTAATTTTTTATTTTGCGTCTGTGTCCAACTTTCAGTGTATCTAGAGCAACTTCGATGAGGTCCCGATATACCCATTTGACTTACACCGTAAGGCAGTTGTAATAACAGTAATGGGCACCGCTAATAATCGCTCACCTTTCAAAGCCTTGTGTACGACCTCTCATGAGATGTCATGCCACATTTGCAGCAACCGCTTGGCTTCAGGGCAGGTGGGTTGCGACGAATACGCTGCTACCATCATAGTAAGAAGCTATACCTTTATCTTGGGAATATATAAATAAGAATACTTAATTCGAGGCCGTAAAAAACGATAATAGGAAGCCAGTAGAAAAACTACAATTAGTGAAGTGTGCATGCCAGATACTGACTCATTATGGGCGTTGGGGTTGCAACTTGTTAGAGTAGACACGGTAACACGCAAGGCATCACTAATGCCAAAGTAGCATCTAGGTTGTGCATAAATTCGGGATACTTTGTTAGTCATACAATCTTAACCATTACAGTGGTTGTGAGCGCGCTTAACAAGTTATATATGCACCATAAATCTTACAGCGTCGCAGCTGTTTTTATTGGTTATCTCCAGCGAAAGAGAGCAATAGAAAGAACTTTATTTGGTCCAGAAAAGGTGGAAGCAGTGTGGTGAGAAGGAGGAAGTGAACTGGCCATGCCTGTTAAATGGCGGCGATGAGGCCCTGGTCCCTAGCGGCATGTTGCGCCAGCTCGACGACTAGTCGCTCTGAGTCGTCAGAAATCTGAGCAAGCTGGCCCCCCATTGCTCTTTATTCCTGATGTAGAATGATCTATGATGTGGTTGAGGTTTCTGTGGGCCTGACCATATGATAGGTTGTATGCTGGCTTTCTCTCCATGCAACATGCACCTGTCTGATTATGGGCACCTGAAACATCGGTTGCAGAAGACTTCTGACGTCGTGACCGAGTAGATCACAAGTTATCCTCCAAACACGCAAGGGCAGTTGTAATTGCGCCTCAGTACTATCAGAGTCCCTTAATTAAGGAACTATGGTACTATTAAACATGTTGTTTTCTGAATGCTGCTGACGCTATTCAACACGCGACCCGAAGGACATCTTAATGCACAAAGGTTAAGGTTTAGGGTTCATTTTCCACATAAGTTTCAACTTTACTGTATTTGTTACCTTTGTAGAAACTAATGAGCATATTCTATAGGGACCGTGCGGCCGTTGTATGGCACCACCGCCACTTCAGCGAACAGCGCCAACCGTGGCGAACCGTTCGGCTGTGGAATGCCGGTGGCGGTAAGCGCAGCGTTATTGTGCATGCCTTTCTGTCGTTTTTCTGCGGTGCGGTTTCAAATCGTAGATAACTACAAGGGCTTTTTTCAGATCGCTAAATCTTGAGCGTGGTTGTGACCTTTACGAGGCATTCCATGAGTGTGATTTACGACAGACGACGCTCAATGCGCCAAGCTGGAAGTCAAGCTGGAAGTGAAAGTCCTTTCCTTCAAGCAATGTTTTTATTCCTCCATGCAGTTTTGCGTATCGAGGAGAATATTGCAGCTAAATACTCCACAAAGCTGGTGTGTGCAACCGATTCAGGAATGCTGTGGCGCTGGTTTTTGGCAGTTGATGGCGAAACAGCGTCGTGCACAAGCGAAAGACAAAGTTGGGGGGTGCCTTCCAAGATTTACCTCAAAACAGAAATTGTGATGAACGACGCTTCCGTAACTTTATTAACTACGGCTTAAACGTGTTTATTGCGCAGACATGATATTACTACAGTAATCGGTAATTGTGTACAGAATGAATACCGCATGATAGTACGTTATTGCTTGTCGTGGAGAGGCATTGCTTTACAAGAATTGCAATGGTTGCTGGCTAGTATTGTAATGGTTTTTCAAAAACCAATTCCTGCGTGGCTGAAGGACGATAGACAAGATGGTGCCGAAAACCTGTACTTAGTTTCACAACTGAATGCTGCGGTCGTTTTAGAAGCTGTCACGTACCCTAGAAAAATCATGCACGTCTCCGTCTAACGACGATGATGGTTTCTCACAAAACGTTCTCGTGCGGCTTTCATTGGTTGCCTTCTGGATTTAAAATTTTACTACTTGAGCTTCGAATTTGACCAGCACGCAGTTTGGTCTTTTGATCGCAGCGTCTTTGACCAATTCCCCTTCTATTTCGCGCGAAGAAAGCTTTGCGTTCAACCATGGTAATCATTAGACGGTGGGCTAGATGGATTTGCTGTTTAATTTGGAACTTTCGTGCCCCCGTCTCCAAAGCTAAACTTTTTCCAGCGTGTTGGAATTGTGTCTGTGCTGGAGGACTCGGGGTGATGGACCCATATTTTAGGCAACTAATCGCGCGTTTTTGGCGTCTTCACAAGGCATTACGCGATTTTTTAGGCATGCTGTAAATATTACTTAAGCATTAAAACACCGGCTGACGTCAACCCTAGCACATTTTAAACTATGGGTGCCAGCATTTATTTCACGCAGGTGGTAAAACGGGAAGCGGAGAAGGGATGGTTTGTAGCTTGGGCAGTTGGGAGGGTGAATAACTTTGGCTCATAAAATGACCACCACAAACGTGGAAGTTTCACTTCTGAATTCAGGCTCCCATGCTGTCACATTGTCGCTAAATAAAACCCAAGGCACAGAGCTCACGGTTCCAGAAAGAAAGTGTAAACTACCGGAACATTTCTACGGCTACACGGTAATCCATTCAATACGCAAATGCCTTTCTCTTCAAAGCACACGTACCGAGGTATCCCAGCCCTAAAACTGGAGTGGAAACCGTAGTCATTGAAGCTAGTGAAGATGAAGCCAGTGAAGAAAAGTGGTAGAAATGAATACTAATATTCATAATAGTCTTATTCCTACTCAGACGCGCGCAGCCAAGCGCAGAGCGCTGCAAAAAGCGCTCATGTCAGTGTAGCCCGTTCCCAAACTTAGGAGCGTCAAGTAAGTTTATGTAGCCATTAGAGCATTTAAGAAGAAATGAATACTAATAATAGTAGTTTCATTCGTACTTAGAATGAGTGAAGCTGAGCGGAGATCGCTGCAAAAAGCGGTCATGCCGTTGTAGAATATACCCAACTTTAAACGCGTCCGACAAGTTTGCGTAGCCGTTACTGCATAAAAGAACCCAACACATCTGTCTAGACTTCGTTTTATCTCATATGTCCACCCCCAACACCACCAAAACTTTCAAAGCACCGAATCAAACACGACAAAAACAACAGGAGGCTGTGTAGTCAAATACACCGGCTCATTCCACTGACGAGGGGAGCGCCGAGTGGCGGCGCAACCCGTCCAGCTGCCCGGTCCCTATAGTGCAATCAATTCATTGAGGTACGCTGCACCCCATTAAAAAGTGCGACGCAATCATGTTCAATCTTGACACAATAGTAAGCGCGTACACTTGTAGGAGCGGAAAGGTATGGCAAAAAGTGCTCGTAACGTGAGAACGGGAATCGTGTGGACGGCTAGACCTACTCTCACGCCGCTTCTGCTCTTGCCAAAAAAACCCATTCAACTCGAGAGTGTCGACTATATCCCTTACACATTATTATTTCTAAGGAGTGAGGTATGGTGTGGCATAAGCTGAGCTTATCCCATTTACAAAGGGCCGCGGCGTATCCAGACAGTGCAGTCCTACGCATATTACCTATGCGACTTCTGAAAATTTTCTCCAAATATTTATTCAAAGCTGTCCTACATCAGAGATAGGTAGCAAGCCCATTAACTCAGTGTCGTAGGCGAAAGCGTGAGCATGCTACGTTGAAGTATACTTTTCTTAATATTTGATGTGTACGCATGTGGCGACCGAGAAATCAGTGCGCCCGGAAAAAATAGGTTCAATCTCGATTTTAAATTTCTGCAACTTCTTTATAAAACTCCCTGAACACTACCTTGATTGTTTAACAGGAATGCACCCTACGTTTTTGTTTTAGTGTAAAGTTTTTTAAAGCCTTTTTATTTTTTCGTCTCTGATATCTTTGTCATCTAAAAGGCCGTTGTCTTGGGGTACTGCGTGTGCAGTTATTGACGATAGATTTTTGTAACCCTGACAATCCATTTTTATTCTTCTATTCGCCAGAGTGCTTCGTAAATTTTCGTACGCGGAACAGCTTACCTAACTTTTGCATCCCATAAAGTGTGCATGTTGCCGCCGTATGGGTAATTCGTTACGGCCTTTTTAAAACTTGACAATGTTATACATCAGCGGATGTCAGTGTTTCGACTTGCATTACTCTCTTTTTGTTTCATTGCTATGTCCGAAGATTTTTTATAGAATTGTGTCAATTCACAAAAAAAGCAGTGAGAGGGTTTTTCCTCTTCTACATTGTGAAGCTGCCTAGAATTTCTCTTTTGCATTTCGTAGGGCGCCTCTATATCCATCCGGAAATCATAGTACTGACAATGGAGCAATATACTTGAAGCAATTGAAGCAATATACTGACAATTGTTTGAAAATAACATAAAGTTTAAAGAGCTTTAGTACAGATGGTATGGCATGGTTCGTTGCCGTGATCCCGACCACACACCTCGTGATAAGTACAACGACAGAGATACGTTTGCAAGAGTAATCATGCCTCCCTCATACAGAATTTGGTCACGCATGCATTCTCGATAGCGTACACAGCTACAATAGCTATGTCCACCTTCTCCAAACTATACTGAACTCTTCAAAGATTTTGCTAATGCTCTTGCAGAATTGTTGGTCTCATACTTCGAAACGGCGAGCTTGAGAGCTCAACTTTCTTTAATGTTGAATTTAAGTTCTACAAAAACAAGTAATCCGGATGGCCCCGATGACCTTAATCGGCTCAATTGGCATCTTTTCTGCAGTTTTGTAGTTGCTCCACTGTGACATTCCGTACAATTCGCTCAAAAAAATGACTTTCTTTATTACCTGCTTTTATAATATTTAAACTCAAGCTAAGATATAGAAACGACGTTCCTTCTGTCGAGACTAGTCAGAAAGCGCGTGTTATGTAACTTTGCCGAAAAAAAATCTGTCAGCAGTGTGAAATTCTTCTAAACCAGTTTGAGTGTACTTCTCTTGTCACAACTTTGTAACACCATGCTATTTAGAGAATAATTTTTTGGTTTGTTCAGCATTTTTACCTCATTTTTAAGGCAACAGGCGCACTAAAAATAATGACAGGAACCAGCCTATAGAATATATTTTTAATTAGATCCTCACCACTGCATCAGAAGTGGGAAGATCCTCCAGACCTAAGCTGGTTTTTTTTATATTTTTTAAGCTTCGTGCGCGTGATAATGTGCCGCGCCCTTGTAACCTGAAGGTATTTTTGCCATTCATTGGATGTCTCTTCACATTTTTTTTCATCACTGGTCCGTAGTGACAGCAATCACGATGGATTGTCTACATCAAAGTCTTTACCCCTGTGTACAAGTTCTTGCCTGTGAATTTTCTGTAAAGACCTTACTTAGTCCCTTACCGTCACAAAATCTCAGCCTAATATATTTTTTGTCCTGGTTATTGTTAGTGTTCTTAGACAGATCTCGTATGACGTTATTGCTACTAATATGGGTATATTTTCAAATTTACTCCTCTCCTTTTCCCAATTTTTGGTGTGGTTGTTATAGGCAAAAGATTAAATTCCTATTCCTTGCTGGCTGGCTGCATTCTATTTACGCTCTTGAAATGTGTGTGACTTTCTCATGCCTAATTTGGGCCCCTTTTGCCTCTGAGTTGTTAGGGGGGTACCAGATAGATTACCTGCTAAGGGGGATTGGCCAGGAAATGGGTACTTTACCGCGAGAAACTATATATTGGCTTTGGGTGAACAGGAACGCATTGACATATTTGAATACCGTAACAGTTGACGCCTAGAAAAATAAAAGTGAGGGGAGTAGAAACATAAGTAAAACATAAATAAAAGACAATGGCAAAAAAGTTCTGGAGGAAGTAGAACGGATAGTAAGAGAATGTGTTAGAGATGAAGCCGTGGGGAAACCGGGCGTACGTTTGAAAGCAGAATCCGTCATGGCCAAATAAGAGCTAGCACTGCAGACAACCTGATTCTAGAATGATTGCTATGCATGGCAAGGTTCACCTTGGGAGATTGGCAGCGCTAACTTCTTAACGATAAAATATTGAGTAGACGGTGGGATGTTCAGCTGGTGGTATCTGGTTTCTAAGACCTCCGTCGTGTGGAGGAAGACCGTTCACAAGGGAGAGCGAAATGTTCCATCGTTTCTGGTTCATTTCAGATTGCTCACAAAGGAGGAACAGGCAGATAACAGAAGCGCGAGTAAGGATTTATTTTGGCACACAGCAATAAAACCTGGTGAGGGCGACTTTAAGTTTGCGTCTGGCTTATGCTGCCCTGCCATCTTTATCGGAGGTGCTCTAGCCCTGAGTCTGCATACACGAAACCAGGCTTAATTCGAAGTAGGCAAAGTCCAGTACTGCACCGGCGGGTGCCTCTCCCAGCACCGTTCACCAAATCATTAAACCATATACTTGCGGGACCAGGCACCGAAAACAAACGAAGTTCTCGCAAGGCGGAAGGCGATAAACATTCAAGAGGTCGACGTAGGGGAGATGAGATTAAGGAAGTATTGCTAATCGAACAAAAACGGCTGAAAAAGAAGTATGGCGTGCTCTTTAAAAAAACCAGATTTACAAAGGTGTGAATGTATTATAAGATATTCTGCGTCGAAAGAAGTAATGAAGTTAGGCAAGCGAAAAGGCAACTTTATTCTCAAGTTCTTAAGTCGATTTTACTTCATCTTAGAGTTTGAAAGACTACAATTTTTAGCATTCCTAGCAAGCCCACATTTAAATTGAAATAAAAACAAATGAGGCTTTTCTGGGAAACACCGAAAATCTTCGTGAACGTGTCTCCTGTTTCTCGAGGTTATGATAACCTCACTAGAATGCAAATTAATTAAAGACTAAATAAATACGTATTGCCTTCAGTATCATTTCTATCAAGCATAACGAACTCCCAAGGGCTAGCTCACCTGCATGCTAGGCCGGATAAAAAACAAGTTACTATTGATGAATCGCGAATTCACTGATGTCAATAATTACTGCAGAAAACCTTGCAAAATGTTTTTCGAGATACACGAAGAAAAGAAATGCCACCCATTTCTTATCTTTTTCATAAACCAAGTATTTCATCTGAGCTAAATATCTTTTTAGTGGCAACGCACAGGTGTAGACCTGTTGACATTCTCACATGGTCAGCTGGGTTAAGACGTTTTCACCTACTATACCATTTTCCGTTAATGCATTTAAACAGTTCCAGATATTTTTTTCATGTTTCGTAAGAGTGGTTCATCAGCTATTTGTATGATCCCCGTATGTTTTACGCTCGTTATTGCGCGAGTATTGTTTTATCAATCAGTGTTTGTTTTTCTCATCCTACTACACACATATCCTGCAAATATTGCATCTACTCAGCATCTTTGTGATGACTGTAGGAGAAATTGTGTTCTGGGTACATATATTCTCAATTATAATTTATTGCATGGGGCCTGTATTATCTGCTTGATGGTTTTATTGTTGAGTCAGTTATATTTCCAATGAAATATACTTTCAAATCCTAATACACATTTTCCAGATGAAGAATCTTCTAGTAAGTAAAGGAGTCTTGACTTAGACCTTTGCATTTAAATGTATCATAATTTGTAAGCGGGACGAAAATCGCCAAGTGAGATGAAGACAAGAAGAAGTTTAAAAGATTCTCTACATTTAAACTGACTTTTATGAGAAGACGAATGAATATGTACCGTTGTTCTAACACCAACTGCTGGATCTCTTTCAGTTTCCTTTGTTGGAACTAATAAATCAACAGTTTGCTTTAGTTAACATGACGCTGAATGTCTCTGAAGAAGTAGAAATGTATGGAATACCTTATTACCCAAATCTTATTCGATTTCTGAACCAGTCGGACATGTAAGTGAAAGGTTACCTAGAGAAATCTTTTTCCGGAGCAGAGTGACCTGTGTCGTGCCAGTCTATATTCCGTTCATAAATTATATAAGAGCAAGATAAACTTGTGAGCGAAGTTTTGGTTATAATAAGTACAAAAGAACCTTGAAAGCTGATATTGCAAGAAAAATTTTCTCTGAAACAAGAAGGCTGAAATAAATTTGGCGAAGAAAATCTAACAACATATTGGCAAAAAATAAGATGAGCTTCAATAACTCATACTTTTTGATTAAAAATGTTCCAAAATAGCTCTAAAAAGAGACAGGAATTTAGAGCGATGCGGAGTGACTTCCGTTGGACTACACTATACTAGAAATACATAAGCTTTTCAAAAATGTGGTAATGTCCTGCAGAGGGTCACAAGATTTCTTGTGAAAGTGCTTTACTTTTTTGAGGCCTTCTTCTACTATTTTTTGTTGTGTGTTTTGCAGAACAACGCTTTACAATTATGCAGCACTGAAGAAAGTTCTAAGCTATGGAGGTCTGGTTTCAAGAAGTATTCGAAATGCATCTTTCGAGCTACAAAAAGTACAATTTGGCATTCCTGCGCAACCACCAAGATGGAGAGCCTGCGTCAATTTTGTGAACTCAGCCTTGTCAGTCATCGCGGGATTTCTCTATGTGCAAAAGAAGTTCAGCCCAGGTGCTAAAGAGGAGGTAAGGAGCCCAACGGCACTGTTGGCTCATGAGAAGCTGCCTACCTTCGTCCATTTATTTAAGACATGCTCTAAACCATGCAGTTGTGGAATGGAATATTCTACTTGCGCAATGCCCAAAAGGTACATTAACCACAAAAGGAAAATCCATAGGCGCCTTTTCGCGTTGATTCACGTAAGTGCCCCTCAAGCTCTTGAGTATCCCTTCAGGTTCCGTCTCCCTCCACCAAGGATTCCGCAGGAAATCCTTTGTGAAAGGGTACGTGAACACTGCAGGGTAACAGTATAGCGGTAGGTCCTGGAATCCGTGGCTTAATTTCGATTCTGGGCGTTCCCAAATTGTAATGACTGTCATAACTGTATGGTCGTTATGCTGCATTTTGCAAGTCGCGTGTACATTTGCATGCCAACAGCTTTTCAGAACAGATACTAAGGCTGACGTCGGCTGGTTACAGCCAGCATGTGCAACTTCTTGGCTTTGGCACAGTACAAAAGTGAGCGAAATCTGGTTCTTTTGTAGTGCAGAGAAGCGAAGTCTAGAAAAAACACTTCTCGGTCGTGCCATATGTGCATGCGTTGTCTTGTGGCTTAAAAAACGCCCCGGCGATCTCCCCTAACATTAGAACTAGGGAGGGGCGAAGCCAGCAGTGGCGAAGCCGGCTGCGGAGTGGCAAAGCCTACAGCGCTTGTCCTGTGTTCTTCGTCGTCCTGGTCTCCAGCGCTGTTAACCCTTTTTCCAAAATGTATTCAAACATTGTAAGTCTCTCTTTTGCAACATGGCGGACGCTTATTGGGCGCCAGAAAAGTGCCGTTGGGGGGAGCAATCGCCCTTCTACAGTGGAGGAGGCACCCTCACCTGCCTTGAACAATATTTAAGCAATTTGCACGCCCCATCTTCCCAGTTGGGGAGTGTGGCATGTGTCAACAAGAGCACAAGCACGGCCTGCGCCTCGCCCTGGAGGCTTGTCCTCGGTGATAAACGAGGCCGAGCCACCAGAATAGTATGCCGTTTCTTGCTTCGACCGACGACACGATCTGATCACGCCTAGCGTAGGGAGCCGGTGGGTACCAGTTTCACACAAATTGTAAACCATCTATAGCGTCTACTTGTGCATGAATATTTCTGAATAGACCAAGAATCGTTTCAGAAATTATTAAATTATTTCAGTTTATCTTGAACCGCTTATATTCATTCCGCACTTTTCTTTTAGTACTCATTATGTTCTAGCTTTGCTTGGTTTCCTGGTCTTTTGTTCTTGTGTTACTTGGGCTATTTTTTATGATAAATGTCAATATCTTCAAACTAGCCAAACTTGCTATGCTAGTTCCGCATGAATTTTCTGAGACACCCAAACAAAAAAACACCAGGTGCCATTTATATTGATTATGGGATCAAATATACTGAGAAAAAACCATGTCGCCTCTTTTTACGTAAGTAGTAATATTGTGCTGCCGTCGGATGCATCATTATCCAAAACTTTCCAGGTATTTTTTTTCTTTGAGTACAATTTTTCCAAAGCGTTTGCATGTTTTTAAAGCAATGCCGACCGTTCAATAGATTTTTACCAAGCCTGTGCGTGTAAAGCTCATTCGTGGAGACAGATACAGTTACACAACCATGGTGTTCTCATAAAGTACTCCTCGCTTTTATTGACAGTGTGTTTACTTGCACTTTTAACACTATATCCCCCCTTTCATTAAAATCTGGGGTGATCTAACCGGCAATATATTCATGCGCAGATGCGTATAGAAAATGTCTTGCAGACTGCAGCTTCACGTATTTGATTTATTAAGTGTTGTGGCGACATTGCTCGTAAATAGTAGTTTAGAAAACGCGAAGTCGTTAACGTTGTTATGTCTGAAATAACTGTACTGCTTCACAAAATTGGCGCAGATGCTGTCAATATTGTACGTAGAGAAGTAGGAATTCTATTTTAACTCCCGTAGTCCGAATCTCCAATCTTTTAAGTAGCCGCACTTATTCTGTAGATGGATATCGCCGGTATCAATTGCGGACGGTGGTTTTGCTATGTCCACAGTTTACTGTAAAGTACCAATGACAAGTTTATAAAACAACTTCTAACCATATATCGTTTTTTTTGTTCAGTTGAAATAATTTTGTAGTTGGAAAAGCTTAAAACCACCACAACTATGTCTCCCCTCCACCTATAATTCCCTTCAGGTAGGCTTTTCCAACTTTCATTACCATTTCATATTCATTGAGGGCCAACAAAAGTTTTCAAGCGCCCCAGGCGGAAACACCTTTGCATGTATGCATGATCTGTTAGCAAGTTTGATTACCTAAACTGAATTTATATTTTTGCTAGTTTAGGCAGAGCATTACAACGCATGTTTTCGAAATAAGGTTTCGAGATAACAAAAATTCTTCCGGTAATACTAATAACAAGATATAAACGTGAAACGCAAAAAGCCTAGGTAATATCATTGTGCGTACTGTAATGATCACCCTAGCATTACAAAGAGGAATGAAGAAGTACACTACTTGCCATTCATTGTTTGAAAGGTGGAAAGTATTAATGGCTCACCGTTTAGCTCTGGAAAAGATTGAACAGCTCGTCTATGTGGGCTAGTGTAAATACAATTTAAATAGGCTGGTAATTAGTCCGAAGGCACAGATAGGTGGATACAGGAACTAAGAACATCTATATAACAATGTCATCTGCCTTTGGAACCGTATTTTTATAAATAAGCAAATACAACACAGAAAATTTGTGCGCGATGGTCAACACAGGAGGTTTTGCTTGCACTATATTTAAACAGCCCTAGTATATTCAGTTTTGCAAAGTGTTTCACGCTGGTCATTCGGGGCTTTGAATAGCCAGTCAGTGATTAGGCTCTTAGTTTTATCTCAGTCCCTGGTTCTGCGAATAATTATTCCACAATGTGTAGGGCGTCTTCAAAAATCAATTTTTGTATATTTCTCGGGAATCAGGGAGACATTGGTGAAGTAAGCTGAAGTCCGCAAATATAAAGGCAGGACAGATTTCCCCGACGATTTCGTAAAACTCATACCCGGCCAAATTATGTCGTTCTATTGGTGCTATCGTATCCCAAAGTCGGATCATCCTAAAGGTGTGTACCGTGCAATCCCGCAAAAAAACACATCAAGCATTGCCCAGTAACATTTTTAAATAAACTTCTTCAAAGCGTAAGTGTTTTTTAGTGTTTTAAAAAAAAGCAATGTTCGGTCTTATGGTTTAGAGCACCTTCGTCTAAATTACGGCTCTGCTTACCATTCAATGAGGTATGTACCTGCGGTACATATATGGTAACGATATCAAATATTTGCTCCTTCCAGGTTGAAGATCTTGTTGACAGGCTAAGGGACATATTTTACGAAAGGCTGGAAAGCAGCAAATGGATGGAACCTCCGACCATAGCAAATGCAACTCAGAAAGTGAGGGATGGTATTTTTTATCGATTTCTAAAGACGTACACTTTGCTACATAGTTACTTATGTAATTAGTGACCTTATATAACACTGAATGACAAAATTTGACCGAACATTTTTTTTTATCTCTAATGATCAAGACTGGTTTATAATAAGACTTTATAATGATAAGACTTTATGTAAGACTTTATAATGATAAAGACTGGTTTTATTACGCGCATTTATCCCCCTAGCATAATAACGTATGCAGCATTCATGGCTACTCATTCATGCATTAAAACACTTCATATGGGTATTTGTGACAAGTACGTTTACACTACAGTCTTGCATAACATGAAGACAAGATGTATTAAGACACTGGTGTCTTTAAAGTTAGAGGTTACTGTCGGGGCTGTAGAAATGGCAAGCAACGAGTTAACTTGGCTATTGCGTATTTGATCGTTCTCCATCTTGACCTTTATGAATTGTAGCATATTGTTATTAGAATTGGTATATAAATTTCTGGGGGGTATGTTTTAGGGATTCTTGCAATACTATTTTTCCAGCTCCAGAAAATGAGAGCGAAGATAGGATATCAACCATGGCTGCTGAACACAACTTTCCTTGAAATGCTTGGCAAATATGTAAGTGTGACGGGGGTTTTATTATCCAAAATGACCTAAAGATAGCGCTTTGCTATTCAAACTGTGCAATAGCAACATAAAAACAAAACATTTGCGCGCCCATAAGTACTAAATAAATATAAAAACGGATAGGTGTTGCGTTCGGAATTTTTTGGCGGCAGTGGCCACCAAAATTTGTAGAAAAAGACAAAAAATGTACATAAACAAAACAATCTGTTCTTTTCACGTTCTGCCGCATAAAAGTTCTTCAGACGGCATTCCTGAAACAGCAGGCATATTAGCAAGTTTGAGGTCTACCACTAAACAGAAGTTTTCTGGACCTATTTTGTTGCTTTCTTTGAATATTCAGGTGGAAAAAAAACAGAAAAAAAATTGCGTCCTTAACAAGTGGAGAACTTTCGGTGGTAACCACTATTAAAAGTACCACACGTAAGCGCAACGTTTGTTCTGAATTTTAAACTCAGCTTCGATGTCTTTTATAGATTCCACAATTCAAGAAAAATGACACCTTCTTACAGATTTGGTTGTCTATAATGAGAAACAATTTCGCCCACGCATTGCTCCTCTTGCGTCAGTCATACAACAAGACAGCAGAGTAAGTTTTTTTTGGGGTTTTGTAAAAAGCATATAAGCATGTAGAATAAACTAAACGTATTGCATAAAAATGGGCTTCTTTTAGAGTTTTGACGGTTTCGAGGTATGTTTCCCAAGAAAACTCCTGTTGTCCGCGAATAACGTCGTCACGACCTAGTGCTCGAAATCTTCAGTGTTGCTTTACGACATAACTACTGTTTCGAATTTTTAAGTGGGCTGTCTTTCAAATCCGTTTGCTTTGTCCCTTGCGCTCGTTTGCTGCAAGGGTTGAATAAAAAAATGCCCGCGTGTGCAACCAGTAATGTTCGTTTCTCTGGCATTCTGTAGCCGTCGTGTTCTGAGCGGACACGCGACTGTACCCTCTGAGTATCAATAACCACCTGCCCAAAACGTAAATTTAGTTTTCACGTTTTACATATTGCTCCCCAGCAGGTGCGCAAAGCATTACAAAATAATACATTTGGACAGCAGGCACTTGTGGAATAAAACACTATTTCAAATCCAGTGCAATAGAAGCCCCATTACTTCGTTTTTTTACGAAGGGCCACAGAGGGAAGCGTTAAAGGTCAATTTGTTGTTGTTGCTTCTGGAAAAACTCGCATGGAAGCATGCGGGGGTGCCCCACTCAGTTATAATATTGCTGGGTTAATTTTAGAATTCCCCTGTGAAAACCTCCGGAAACCAAAGTTTTGTACCTCTAGATACCCTGCAGTTGTCATTTGCAGAAGTTCAGTCACGATGCTTTAACCGATATTGTTTCTGGAAAACTTTAGCTATGCTGGCGGACGCGCCGAGATAAAATGCAGCAGTTAAAATACATCATTTTCATCAGAGCAGGAAGACTTTTCCAGGGACCAAGGCTTCGAAAAAAATCTAATGCTGCGAACACTAAAACACATGTTGATGGTTTCGGCTCCTTTAATGGGGAAAAAACTTTTCTCAACGCTACCCTCGGTGGTGAAGGATGCGAAATCGAAGATCAAATGTATATGATGGCATTCTTGAAAGGACACATAACAGTGAATTCAAAAGTTTATAATACAATATATGTTATGTTATGGTCAGTTGTAGGATCGGCAACTGTAGTCTTTGTGACCGACTGTCAAAGAGTAGAAACTTTTTTTAGACAATGTGGTGCCCACGCACAGATCACACACCTCTCCACAGACAAGTTATCTTTCTTGATGCTGCGTACCCAATCAGTGATCGGCCCAACACTACTTGAATATTTATAATATATTTTAAAGTATTCTTTCCATATCAGAGAAAGAGAAATAAGGAAATATTAATTTCAATAAATGAACGTGTAAAATAATAATCGTGATGATTAAAATAAAAAAACGTATCCCGAAAGTTCTCCAGCGAACGGTTTTTTTGTGATGACTGAAGTCATCGTTAGTATCAGAACGAAGACCATCATTATCGCCCTTTGCCCGTCGGGTCGGCCACCTCCTCATGGCCATCATACATAGACTAAAGTTGTCCTCGGGTGCATCAGTGGCGCAGGAGCACCGGTGACTCTTGAGAAAGAACTTGAGATGTGGGAACTGGCTATTGGCGGGCGTTCTCCTGCGGACTGCGGTATGGAGCGCTGTGATTTAATTCAGTCCGCAAGGCACAATGAACTTCGCTCTCCCGAATACAAGGCAGTGGCCAATGTACCCTTGCTCTACTGTCTGGTGATGTCGTCGCTCATATAGCGTCGCTTAGCTTCGTTATTTATCGCGTTTTCGTGACCACTTAGGCTGATAGATGTTGCAAGCACTCACGAACCGCGCGAGATCCGCTTACAGACCCGACCAGTGAAAATCCGCCAGCAGACTATCGGTTGCATTTTAGCACTAAATTTTTAGAGGAGCCACACTGCCGTGATTTTTTCAAGGCTGCGTGGCGTAGGCCGACCCTCCAAAGAGATACTTCGCTCCCGTTTTGCGCAGCCGTTCCCCCCCCCTGTAAGGAATGCCAGCCACAAAGTTCACGCGCGCCGACCGTACTGTTAAACTTCGTCCACCTGTTTGGAAGCCCTTCCGGGGTGTAAGAAACTTCTTCTGGGCCACAAGCAACTCCGCTAGCTGCATATAAAGTTGGTTGTAACTCGTATGGGGCAACACGTCCACTTTCCCAACGGGCTGCGGGTTACATTGGGTACTTTGTCGTAGACCCGGCACGTGATTTAAGATAGCTTGGTTCCCTGCGATTCAATGGCAGATTCGAAAGGTTTTACATGCTCTTCGCTTCAGAAACTGTGGTGTCACAGGCGCCATAACGTTGCCAGGAATAACGTGAAACACCAAATTAGCTATGCCGGCAAACAATGCTCTCCTTTGAAGAAGAGAGGCGCGATTCTTACCCACGCTTCCCACCGCAAGCGGTGGTAAGAGGGGTAAAGAGGCGGGGGAAATTGTAATTTTCCCTCGTTTACCACCGTTCTTAGTCTTACCTGCACCTTGTTCTGGGAACACGGAACCGGCGTAGAGTGAATGTTCCGCCTGACATGTCGTTTAGACCTATGGCAGGTTGTAACTCGAGACGATCTTCCAAATCGCATGGCCTTCCAAATCTCGTTCCTTCAGGATGACCTTCTGCTTGCAGTGGCCCCGCTCGAATGCTGTTGGGCGAACATCTGGTGACGGATGTGTTCGTCTATTGAGCTCCGGAGCTGTCTCATGCGCAAAGTCAAAGTACATAAAAGAGGGTCCCTTGAGCTCCCGGTCGTTTGCTGGTTTGGTTTGCCTGGAAGCCTAATGCAGTCCTCTACAGTGTACGGAAAGTGCTGGATGAGCCTCTATTGTAGTTTATTTTTCTTTGTTTTGTTTGCTGCCATCGGTACTACCGCAGTCGCTGCCTCTGCTGTTAGGCAAGGACTGCGCTACACAGAACACTTCCATTGGGCCAACCAAGGCGCATGCCGAAACGTTTAATTATATGGATAAGTCCGTCCATCTTATCACCGGCCAAGTAAAAATAAGGAACTAGTTTATGATTCCTTCAGTGTCCAGAGGGGCCGTGTGCAGTGGTTCATTTGGGTATTTTAAATCCGGATTGCTTGACCCGCTTCGGATCCATTCCGGAAATAACGCATGAGCTTCGGTTGGGCTAGTTCGTCTTACAAGGGCGGCACTTCCCGCATACGCCAGTCTCTCGAGCATTTGATGCTGTTCATGAGCTGCCGCCATCGCTCCCTGTTGGACTCTTGAGTTGAGCTTTCATAGAGGCTTCCTCCATGATGAGAGTTTGGGTTTTCGTTTTTGTCCCGCTGTCGCTGTGTTTCTGTTGGATTCATATTCGCAATTCATTGCCCTTGAGTGCAGCCTGAGTGCCTACACCTATAAGCGTTTACGAATAAGGTATCCTTTTCAATCACGCGCAGCATAAAACTGAATCAGATGTTGAAAGTTAGGTTCGTTTGGGGCGCCGCAAAAAAGATGTGCAGCGATTTCCGCCCTGGTGGCCAAGAGTTCATGCCTCCATGTGGCGCAAGTATTCATCTTCTCGCTATAGGCTGATGAAGGGTCGCTCCGGAAAAGATTCGTCATCCTGTACATCGACAATAATAGGCCATACTTTGGTTAACCAGAGACGTGGTGGTGTCGGATCTCACCCTGGTAAGTGTTTCAGAATCCCACCATTGAAGTCTTGCAGATATAACAGTCAACATACCGCAACTGTTTGGTAACCTGCTAATGCAACAGAACGAATATAACGTCAAATATGGGAAGCAAGACAGGCAAACGCTGACAATTGTGGTGATATTATAAAGCAAATACGTGATACACACACGACATCGGAATGCATGTCCGATTAAGTCATTGTAGTTGCTGCTCGCAAATGTGCAATGACGTAAGTTTTTCAAAGGTATTTTTAATATATTAGGCCTAGCAGGTAATCAGGGCGAGTCAGTAGGCTAATGTGAAACATGATTGAAAGAATGGGAAGAGAGCAAAACGGACCTCGCTTGGCCAAGCTAGTATCCTTGCCTGTATTGCCAACGTGCAGTTCTTTGGGTGTTTTTGTTTAAGTCAATGATCAGTTTTATCAAAATTGGTCATTTTCAACGTCCTACCTAGCTCAGGCAACAATGTCTCACCGAAACAAATGTGTTTATGTGAAACCGCTTTACTCTTGTAATCGAATGAAATTTTGGCACAAGAAAAATGAGCCACAGTGCCCTACAACTACAAAATCTATTGAGCTTGAGGAAACAAATGTATTAGCGGCCTACTCTTGTGAAAATATATTATGTTGCAACACCTGTGTATTGAAAATTTGCTTAGTACCTGTTGTGACACTGTGTGCCGCTTATAAATGATGGAAATTAATACATTTTGTGTTCCATAGATGGACCGTTGGACCTACAGTCGTAAATGCCTTCTACGCTGCGGACAAAAATGATATGTGTGAGTACGTGAAGTAATACGGAGGTATATTCTCTCAGATTTTACTCAAGAATAGTTCTTCGAGCACATGGATATCATCAGTGGGTACCTACATTTTAAACTACGTTGAGTATAAATGATAATAGTTTGAGTAATATAAATGTATGGGACTAGAAGTCGCTTTCTAGAAAAATATTTTTCTCCTTTATTTAGGAAACAAACACTGTAATATGAACAGGTGTGTTTCTGCATGTATAGTCTCTCAAATTAAAATTTCGCCCGAGCATTTCCCTCTAAATTAAATTTTAAGTAGTCCAAACACTGAAAGTTGTATAATTATATAAAAAAGCTATAAGTCACCCGTCGATTGACGAGTCGATGGAGGGATGGAGAGTAAGGAGTTGATGGAGAGATGATTGACGGAAACTTAATGGGAAAGGGTGATATGTAGTACTCGATAGACATGGCTGGAGATATTTGGGAGTGTTCTTTATCTCGCAGTAGTCACAACCCTGGTGATTAAGCTTATGTTCTTATACAAGCAGGAGACCTCCTAAATAAAAAGTTAAGAACCGCTGCATTTTCATGAATAGCACGTAATATATGGCTGGGCGCACTGCGTCGTCCTACCACTTAGGCTTGGAGAAAGCATTGATAAATGTAAACTCACACAATAAATTCGCCATGGCGGTGTACCGAAGCTAATGTTGCGTCGACCAAAAAAGCCGCAGCACATGAGTAGCGAGGGTCTGCTGCACTGGTTGTAACCACTATTTTTTTTCAAGGAATGGCAACTTCCTCCTGCATTGACACTAATGTCATTTAAGCAGCGCTTTCCTTAATTGAAGAATGTCCTTCCCGCAGTATAGATGTCTTTAAAATATGACGATGATAGTTTATTACTGAATCACTTCTACAAAAAAGCTCTGCCGTGTGGTCAGCTGTGCGATGACAATCATTTTCCACAGACACTGCCCCTCCGGTTCTCGATGAGTTACCTGAATGCTTGCTGCATGCTTGACGTACTGTCTGCCCATTTTAGGAGTATATGACTTGAGCATACATGCCAACAAGCGCTTTGTGTTGATTCGAACCACAGGCTGCTTTTTTGTGCCTGAAGGAAGGCTGTACGTAGCGCTGGCTGCCACGGTATGCATTGTCGGTCATTCGGTGTATGTTTATGACAGATTAGCAGCCAGAAATCCTTGCTCTCTGCCCAGTGCTTGTATGAGCACCTTGACAATGGTTTCGTGTAACCCTGCATAAGTTGCGCCCCAAATTGTGCCAACTGAGCCTCCAGCAGCATGTTGATACAGCCCGTTAACCACCAGGAATGACACAGTGGAGTACGTGTGAATTACATATTTCGCGGGCTCCAACAAATGTTAGAAACTATGAATGCGTTCCAGTGCGTTACGTTTATGGTTCCTCCACATTCTGTACCCAAAGCAGAACATTTGGTGCCTGCGTTTTTTACTTTTTTGTTGCTTTTTGCATGTCGCTAAGTTAGTGTGTGTTTTGTTAGTGTGAGTGTACTCCTGTTGTGTTAGTCTACTCCTCTGTTGTCCCGTTCTTTCGCGCTGTTTATCTCAGAAATATGTACCAACTGGCCCGCCTACAAACCTTATTGCAGTTAGTGTGTGATTGCACTGACTCGTTCCAATATTCACACATAAGGAAGTACTCAATCCGTTTGCCCGAGTTTAAGAGCGACGCAGCACCACTATCCAGTATCCCTTTTCAAGAACCAAGGCGGACTGTGTAGCTGCGGACTTGGCTTTTTAGCGAACTGGCTTGAGGATCTACCGCAGTTTAATAATCGTATCAGCTGCATGAATATGCAATTATTTGTCTTTAAATTTCTCTACGCACTTCTGTTCCATTTACCATCAAATTTCAACAACCAGTCGCCCTGTGAAGTAGTCCTCAGCAGCTTCGTAGACTACAATTACACGAGATCTTTTTGCTTTATTAACCAGCTTTCCAAGCCTGGAAAACTTTTTGGCTTATTTGAACCCGGAAATTTAAACAACCACACACCTCTCCACCCCTAGTGACTCGGTCAGTAGAACCTCCAATTTCTGCATTTCATTACCCTTTTATACCATCCGCAAAGTAACCTTGGTACATTATGCTCGTAAATTTTTTAGCACAATGGATAGTAAAGGCTAGGTGACTTACGTCGAGAGTTCAAAATAACCTTTCGTGGGGACGCTTTCCCTCAATCAGAACAAAAATGTCTTACTCGCACGCAGTGAAGCTCGAAATTTGCTGATGCACACTTTACGCTCCCGTTATACAACGGCCTGTGCCCGCTGCTCCACGCTCCAAGGTAGCAAGTAACAAATATAGGTCTCCTCAGTTGTTACTCCAGATATGTGGTGCCCAACAGTATAACATGGGACTGTCATCCACTAAGCAGTCTGCAGCACAAACCCGGAACGACGATTTTGTTTGCAGCTTTCTACAACAACCGCCTTTGTTGCACCGGCCGACCAATATTCCGCGCGAGGAACATGCGTGAACCTGAAATGTATGTAGGCGATAACCTGCTATACTTAAAACTCTGCTGTTCTGGCTGTGCACGTTGCCAATACTTAACACACCAGGCACCTCAGATGCATTCCAGACGAAATATTGATGACGAAATAATAGCCCAGAAAAGAATACCACATGAACATTGTGCGAGAAAGGTGGTAAAGAGCAAACACAAAATCAAAAGATTTTTGTGCCCGGTGCTACAAACACTCAAAACAAATGCTGCAGAAAGATACCGTGCGGCAAGTGTAAACCGAGGTCAAGTCGATTGAACTGAGCAAATCTCCAGAGCATTTATTACAGTAGGAGGACAATGAGACATCCACAGTGTGAGGGTTTGAAGGCAGGAATGTGTGGCGCGGTCGAGCTGGCAGAATCACATTGTGTTTATATAGAGTTTGAAGTGAAGCACGCTGGTACACATCAAACGTTTTTAGCTTATACAGTGCTTACCAAGCGGAAATTTTGTTTTTTTAGTTCTGTGTCATACATTATTCTATTCTATATTAGATGTGGTCTATGCTTACACCAAAAATGTGGTGAGTGGTTTCTGGATATCTATGGTGAATGTTAATACTGCGCAGTTAAAATGTTTTTTCTTATTTCTGTGTCTAAAAAACACACCAAAAACATACCGAGTGTAGCCAAACAGCAGTTCCAATCATGAACGCGACACCTTATTTATTCGGACTGAATCATTACTCAGTATTTTAGAGTCATTGTAACCTTATTTCGCAGAGTTAAAATTTTGCTTGAATATTCACATATAAATATAAACATACAGTGAATCAACAGTTACTTGCTCTGTTGACTTACACAACATTTAACAATGAGCAAAGCTCCAATGTTATTCTATGGCTCAGACAAATTTCTCCAGAAATTAACAATAGCGCTAAATGCAACCCCTTCTTACTGCAGGAGCTCTCATCTACACAAAAAATGCCGAAGCGCTTTGTGCCTCAACGGTACATTTCTGCACCCGCACTTTCAAATATTGTATGGTCTTTAAGTTACTCATTTAAGCACGGATTCTAAATGATGTGCATGAAAATGAGTGCGGACCCAACGGTGTACCTTCCACCGTATGGTATTTCAGTGCTTCGCAGTGTTATACTTTCAAATATTGCCTTGGGGAGTCTCAGACCTATTATTTCCAGTTTATATCACTATCTACTGAAAACACCAAAAAAAGGTTCGTTTTTTTCAGCTTACCCATCTGCCATACTACAAGGCTTGTTTTACACCGAAGGCCTTCCACGGTAAGTCACAGACCACTTCACAAGTTTAAATAAATATCTTACGGAGGAGCCCCGGACGGACGGAGCGTAATGGGCAGCAGGAGTTTGTGTTTTGCACTCTTGTCGATCGTCTTTGCTTTTGCTTTCGTACGTTTTATTTTTACGTCCACAACCACCAAACATATTTTGTAGTGTTTAAAACCACCCTGGTTGTCGTTCTACCTTTCTTCTGTAATATGAGGCATTACTTGTTATAAATAAAAGAAAAGGCATTGCCACCACGTTGCAATGCAATATTCTGAAGATAAAACAATGCACGATAAACCCTATTTAAAATTTCCTTCCTTCCTTCCTTTCCTAACACTTTTCAAATAAAAACCAGAATGGCCTTCTCATGCACTTGTTTAAAATTATGGGAGAACAAAGCCTGCTCGAGTAATAGAGAAAACTGTAAACAATCGACGTCGCTGCAACTGAAAGAAATGTATGGACAGGTAGTATGACACATCTGCCTCCAAGGAGAGAGAAGTTTATTCCTAAAATAGTAATAAGGTACGTTGAAATAAATGAAATGAGCCAACAAACAAATTCTTGATGACGGCGCTATGTTCTTATTATTAACTAGCACTGCAAATGATCATGCACTGTAGACTAGTACACAGGGGTAAAGCACGGCCCAACGTTGGGTGTAGAGTTGCAGATGATTGTATATTGGATACCGGTACCCTTATTTAAAACACACTTGATTGGACGGGACCCGGAAAGTCTGGAAACTGAATTAAAACGTTAGGAAAGTTATGTCTTAAAATCCAACACTTCGGCTACCGCACGGTGGGCGTATATTGTCATCAAGCTCTGCCAGCAGAAAATACTGCGTTTGGACGTAGTAAATTTTATTCTGCTAGCATGTCTGGATGTTTAGGATTTCAAGAAAAAAATTCACTCGTTAGATTGGTGCAGACCAGAAACCTGCTCTCTAGTCTCCATACAAGACTTCTAACCACCGAGAAGCACGCCCGGATGGTGTACTCCGCAACTGAGTAAAGAACATTGTCGTGGCAACTCACCTTCGCTACATATACTTCACAAGTGTTGCATGCCCGTTACGCAGTAGTGATCAGCCATTCAAACAATAAGTTATTAGGGCACAACCACTTGAGCAGTCGAATCCAGTTAATAGCGTGATTCCTGCCTAGCATACTGAAGGCAAACTGTTCAATATCTACATATGGTCTGTAGCAGAGTGGGGAAATTCTTGCCCAGTGTAGGCTTTTGCAGAGAGTTTGTGAACAAGAATGTATGCTGCTTTCGCATGACGCCACGTAGCTAGTGCAGCGTAGCATCATTTCACAATTTTGTTCATTTTTTGAACCAAAATCTGTACCAGTATTATACATTCACACTTTATTTTAAACTGGAAGTGCGCACGTCGCTACAAAGATGTGTGTAAACGCATACAAAAAGAATTTATGTCTTAGAACTGCACAATGTCTTCGTCTTCACCTAATGTACTCTTTCAAATAACATGTTCTTCGCTTAGTGACTATTGGCACCTTTATTTAGTATTTAAAATATTATTGTTAGCAACGCTGAGAATAAGACTAGTTGCAACGTATTCGCGATTGTCTTCAATGGTTGTTTAGGCAAAGTTGTGACAAGGTCAGCATAGGTAGCTAATACAGGAACAGGTTAACATCAGTGACCATGGCTTCCAATGACCGTATAAAAGTGACATTGAAAATGCTGCCTCCAACTAAGAACTTCCTTGTGGTAGTAATTTCATAGGGCCTTTAAACTTTCCGTAGTATGATACGTTCGATAGTGGGATAAATTTGTGCCTGATGTAAAAAGACGACACATGCATTTCACTTGGTCGTTGCCGCCTTCCTGTACCCGTTTGAAACATCCAGGTGGGTAACCGATAGCTGGTGATCCTATTTCTCTGTTTTTTTTTTTACTTTTTGTTGGTTATAAATCTCCGGTCAGTTAGAAAAAATTATGGTATCAAAGACAAGCACTTCAAGTTTGCCACTGCAACGCTATAATAGGTGGGATGTAGCAGTTTTCGACGTTTTGTTTCTTTTTCATGGGAACGCGAGGCATAGGGACGCTTAGTTTGCCCAATTACGAAGGCAATAAAAGGTTGAATATTTATGGAGGCACAAAAACGAGGCATACAAAACTGTTGCGAGGAGCATATTTCAATACAACACGCTCAGTACATTTCGCCTACATTTTATTACTATAAATACCTCTTGAGCCTTCTACAAAGTTTAAAAGGTGCTTACAGAGAAGGCTTTGTTGTAATTGATAACAACAACGTATTTCCAATAATTATACTGTATAGCTACATGTCGTAAAAATAAACTTTTCTCGAACACGCAAATAGTTCTCGTTTCCAACACTGCTTGGCAATCTGCAGCCATAGTTGGATAAATGGAACAAGAAATGTTTAAACAGGTGCGACCAGTAAAACAAATTGCAAACGTACTTGTGAGCGTATGTCTTGCTGGGCTTAGATTACACCATTTCTGCACAATTTGCGCTGTCGCTGAAGAATACAACGATTTCATAACAACTACCATAAAAGAACTCAGGTAGGCAAACGTTCCATGTGATATAACATGTTGGATATACCAAAACCAGTAAAAAAATTTTTGGTGCACCATACTTTTTATTATCTGGCTACTGCTATATCACACTACATGCCTTTTTTGCTTCTTTAAAATTTATGCGACCCCTCAGAGGAAGGTACATTTACCACCGGCTTTATTACTCAGGCGAACTGCTTCTTTTGCTAAATTGTTTTGCTCAACGTTTTTTAATATATTTACGCTCGATACACAAAAGCCGATTGTACTTATAACACCTTCTACAATATTGTTACTACAACATGTCCTCGGCAAAGGACATTATTTAAAAACCACTACCCACTTCCCCCACCATTCTTTCGAATGGGCGTCTGGCTTGCTATTTATTTTTATTTTTAGCCATGAAATCTTTAACGTGGAAAGTTGTGGAATGTATTCCCTGTTATAATTTTGACTCTCAATGTTCCTTCTTACTCCGATATAAGTAAACTTTATCGGGTAAAATTTCTGCCCACGCAATAACAGAAGAACTAATCGAGTCATAAACAATCATTATGCTGAAGGAAAAGGATAAATTCACAACACGTTAGCAAAAATATCGAGTAGTTACCATCAAACTTATATCTTTTTTTTTGCTGAATTACAACTATATAAGTGATGTTGGGGATAACAGCGGTGCAGCTAAACTTTCGAAAAAAGTTATAGGCTGGAATCAATATCGTGCAAAATGTTGCTATGGTTTGCAATGATGCCAACTAAACTACTTCCACTTTTTTTTAACAGATCTATAAGCTTTGGAGGAATTGGTTCGGTGGTTGGACATGAACTTACCCATGGCTTTGACAACGTAGGCAAGTCGTAGGCAGCTTGACTTTTGTTTTGTTTTTATCTATTGGTTTTTTGCTAAACATCGAATGTATTATACAATTATAAATAGTAAATGTACATAGAACATGAAGAATGTCGTGTACAATATGCTCAGAATTACTTGTATACCTACCATGAAGCATCTGGGAGCGAGTTTGCTGTAAAAGACATTCGCCATAAACGTAATTTATATCTGCAAACTATTATTCAGTAAATAAATTACATTTTAGATTCAGAAGCTAGAAGTTAGGCAATTTTTAAAACATTTTTAGTTAAGGGACAATAATTTCATCTAAACCGACATAGCCGTCTTCATTAACCGATTTACTCCTGGGTACAGACATGGTTGCAGTGGAGAAGAAATTTTTTTCACTTATTTGAAGTGACAAAACGCGACGGGTGCCAGTACAAACTAGAAAACGAAACACCTGATATATAATACGTGTAATAAAAATCTGAACATATGATGGCGTAAAGAATGCTGGGAACCCGAAAGATCATACCCAAACTTATTAGTTTATTTTTGGCATTTCAAGCGCTCACCGTCCGAACAGTACATTTGGAGGCGCGTAATCTTTTATTCCTGAAACGATGCGGCTACTAAAATTTTGATGGAGTTGGTCTCATCATAATCCTAGCGCCTAAGGGAAAGCTCCTACTTCGCGGCACGGCTAGTTTCTTCGGAGGTTTTTGTTCAACGTGGCAAAGAGCCGAAAATATTGCGAGATTACGACCCTTTGGAGAGAGCATATGTTTCGTGCGAAATGGGAAATTTTATACCGTATTTGCTGGTCGCACCACTCCATGTTGAAGCGACGCTTTCTCTTTTAGACTGATTGAGCCCGTCTGATCCACAAAAGGAACTGCAAGACAGCCACCTTTCTGAATTGACGATGAATATTATCGTAAGGGAAGAAAAAAAGCAGACTTCCTGGTATCGAAATTGAACCAGGGTTTCTCGGGTTATGAATCCGATTACTATTGGATTGCTGCCTTTTGACGTTTTCGAAGCCGTTTGAATTCAAAGAGAATGGTGAATGGAGTAGCAAGATTAGGCAGAAGGATCATGCACCCCTCAGTTTAATGACGATGATGCTTGAACGCAAAGCTATCTTTGTGCGCAATCAAAGGCGAAGTGGCAACGTAAAAGCCATTGCAATTAGAAGTCAAAACAACGTGCCAGTGGAAGTCAAGGTTTATAACGACAAAGTCGGCATTGTCTGGGTGGCAAAGTTCAAACTGAAACCACAACTGTGAAACCCCCACAAGAAACTGTTGCTTTGAAGATTATCAAGCGCAAGGTAGAGGGGTGCATGTTTTCGTATTTGTAGATGCCTGATAGCAACGTTTCTAAGAATAGGACTTATTTTAAGCATGCGGCCATAAGAGAAAGCCGTTTGAAGTTAAGTACCATCGCCCACGCTCTGAAACTGGCACTCGGAGCTTCTTTATGTAACGCCTAAAATTATGCCCTTTCGATCGCTTATGCTGGTGTTGGCCGAAAAAACTATACAACAGAATTTCTAACTATGTGACTGTAAAACTATGTCTTGATAAATTATAGTAAAAACGCTCCGCACCAGGACTCTGAGTACACGACTTCAAGCCGCCTAAAGATGGCGTGCCTTGCGTTAGGTGTATTTGGTAACTTTAATTTTTTGCTCATATACGTTGCTTATGTTTTTAACACTCCCGGAATGATGTTTTGCAAATTACGAGGCCAAGAGCAGTCTTTTCTTCCGATTGAGTTATGTCAGGTTTCATTTTAGATAGTTTTTTGGCTTAAGCTCACCGCAGCCACATGTTTACGGGGAGATGTGACGCTAGTTATATGTCAGACGCACAAATATTTCCTTGCCAGCCGAGAAAGAACCTCCGTATGCCCAAATATTAGAACAAACTTCAGTGCTGCGATTGAACGCCGGATGAGAAAAAGATCTCGAAGGCGTTTTATCCTCAAGGTGTCAGAAATGGTATATTTCGCCTAATTGTGCTGTTCCTGCTTTATTGCACCCTTTCGGGAACTGTGCCCGAGGACTGTGATTGGGGACTGTGCCCGCTAGCAATCAGGGCTTACGGCAACACCACGCCAATGAGAACTCGCCAGCATGTCAGTGCCAGAATGCCCGTTTTCTGCGAACTCGTTCGTCGAACAAATAACGCTACAGCGCCGACATGGTGGATTCACAATATAACACATCGCCCAAAATCCAGTTATTCAACTTAGAAAAACATGCACAATCGGGGATTCCAACTAGCCACTTGTAATACAATCTATTTAGTGCTCCAGACCACTCAGCCATAAGCCAGCACGCAAATACAGTTTATAATGTATAGCCAGCTGACAGTTTGTTATGTAGGCATTTTAGCAACTGAGATGACTGTTGCTTCTATAGCACTCGTGCAGTAAGCGTCCCCAATTTCCAAAAATATGTTATGCCTGGCCTTTGTATTCCTTAGGTGGAAAAGGGTTCGCATACGTGTGGTCGTGTTGGCGACCGCTGTTCTAGTTATCGCAGGGCCAACAGTGATGCCCGCACCGTGGTTTTGCGCTGTACCATAAATGTTTGGTTGGTTTTAACTCTTTCGGACCTGTATTACTTCGTTAACTTTTCTCTCGTACTAAATTCCCGTTAGAGTTTTCTAGTAGCATACCAGTCAGCGAAGCGTCGCATGTGCGCTTGTTTAGAGCGCCTTGGACTTAGAGAATGATAAAATCTACAAAATAACAAACTAAACGTCCATTTGTGCTAGCGCAAACGTGCCGTAGATAAGTTTCAACTTAGCGAACAAATTGCGATGACACGCCGGATGATGGCCTAATAGACGCTGAGCCGACTCATTCTGTCGGGAGGATAGGCGAGCAGTACAGTAGTGCAGTAAAACCAAATCATCTTGGTTGACGTCTTACAAAACGTTATAAAAAGGTAGGACGACAGCATTTTTAATTTGAATTTTTCACCGAATATAGTCGCGTAAACGAAGCAAAAGTGGTCAAAACGGAGCCTAGGCACACTTGACTAATATTTCCGCAAGCAATCCCTCATGTTAACAGACAACTTTATGTCTGTGTAGGTTGCACTTTCTTTTGTTTTAAACATTTCTGGTAGGCATCGTGAAATGTTTGGATTTTGTACGGAAGCCAGCGTGTGTCGAATTATATGTCTTGAATGTGAAAGGTGTAATTGCAGTGCGGAAGTCCTTGTAGGAACATATTGAATGTGCGTGTGCTATTTAGCGCAGAGGCAGACCCTGAAAAACTCTTGGAGACGAACCAAAAATCCTATTATACCACAGCCTTTTTAAATAGGTTGTTCTGACTGTATCGCCACTGAAGTGATAATAGTGTGTCACTTTAGTTTTTCTGTTCAAGGTTGGCGTCTTGAGCATTGCATCTAGGTATTTCGCAAAGAAAACAGTAGCCTAAAGATTTGTACCTTGGCGTGTCAAGCTTTCTTCTTTTTTACTTGGCGCACATGAAGCCGCAAAAGGCCAAAGAAAGGAAGCTAAGTACTATACATGATAAAGCGTATCTTCGCTTTTGTCAGGGCTTCATTTGATACTCAAGCAGTCACGCAGAGGTTTATGTGTCTTATTCCGTGATCGATTTCACTGTCTTCATACTAATTCTGGTTGTTCAGAAATCATAACGGCATATCCCCAATTCCAGAATTGTGGCCTCACTTGCAATCGTTTCGAGGTGGTAGAACATTTATTGCGAAAAGCGGACATTTCAGTGGCATGATGTAGCAAGTGTACTATAAAAAACGGCATGCGCAATTTGTTGACAGAATCGTTGAAACATCCTTTTTCAATCAGAGAGGATTGCATATTGGTGGGCGCTTTTCTTGTATATGATAGGGGGCACTAAATAATTATTATATGTTTCCTGTAAATGAATATTTTATTTAAAAAATATTAAACACCTCTCGACAAATTGGTGCATTCGAAAACAGCCCATTATGAATACCTCGATTCTGTACAATGAAAGCACATTCATCCTTTAGCTCACCAATTTTTTTTTCGCAGTTGGTTTTGTTGTATACGACATTTGACCACATTTAGAGGAAATTCACAAAGTGGAGTAAGTTTCTTTGAAGAAAAGTTTGACACCTCCTGAGTGCAGCCATACGGCTACAAAGAAAAGCTATACAGCTTTCACACAAACTTCGCAGTTGAAGAAAATCCGAAAAAAAAATTCGAAGAAAAATTGTGAACCAGGACGAATTTTTCTTCAACTGCGATGTTTCTGTTAAAGCTGTATAGTTTCCTTTGTAGACGTATGGCTGCACTCATGTGGGTCAAACTTTCCTTCACGAGATTTATTTATTTGTGCTGTTTCTTAACTCCGGATAATAAGGCTGGGTATTGATTTTGTTTTTTCTAAGGGCGCCAGTTCGATAGCTATGGAGAGCTCACCCAGTGGTGGACTAATAAGAGTCTCAAAAATTTTGAAAGAAAAGCGTTGTGCTTTGTGTACCAGTACGGGAACATTTGCGACGCGGAAGCTCAAATGAAGGTAAGCATGCATCTTCTGTGTTTTAAAAAGTGATGTGATTTATTCATTTTAAAAATCATACACTTCCGTAAACGCACAACCCTTCATAAGTCCGAAAGCCGTTCACAACAGTCAGTGGGCATGAGAATGTCGCCGGAATGTGGCTGACAATCTTGCTTCGCTTCTTCGAATTTCAGGTCAGTTACGATTCTCCAAAACCTCAGAAGACTCATTTTTGTTGTAATCCAACAGGCACAGCTGTTGGCTGAAAATGCACAGTAGCGTGATTTGTGTGTTTTTGCCGGAAGATGCTGACCTAAATCTAGGGCACGTAAAACACGCACTAACTAGCAGACCCAACTCACAGACCACGAGAGGACCACTAGCGATAAGGAGTACAAATCTGTACTGCCATTTTATTGGGCTTTAAACAATTATTTCAGAAAAAACAAAGAAAGCCAGTTACGGATCGTACACTGAATTCAAAGATTCAAAATAAACCTGCAGAAAATAAATAAAAATATTGCTAGCTTGTCTGAACCTGCAGCACGGGTTAGCACCAAGATAGCTTTTTGAAAACATTTCACGGGAAAAGGAAAATAAGAATGAAAATCACAGAATATATTAAGAAACCGAAGATATTTCTGCCCGTTTACGCGATTTCAAGGTTCGAAACTTTCAGTGACAATATTCTCTTTCTACATGGTAACTCGAAATGTAATAAATGAGAACAAACGGAAGAAAAGGGTATGAATGCACCTCGCAGAAAAAGGGCGGAACCATTTGTAGCGCTAATAATTCACGCTCAAATAAGCGTCTCAGATAGGACCTGATAAAAAAAAAGAAGTAAGGCTACTGATAGCAATGATTATAAATTTATCAACAAAATTCTACCCTTCTGAAAGTGAGAACTTCCTGCAAACTCCTTGCAGGAGCAATTTCCATCGAAGCCCGTTAGTGGCACACACACGGGTGCCTTTCAGCGCAACCGCATGATTCTGCCATGGTCATCGGTGCGCGGAGAAATTGTAGAATATATCTAGAATTTTTACTAAAGTACGCAGTTTCGTACACAATATGGGTTATGTATTTGGGGGTCCCGATATTACGGTAACTAATTTATTACTTTCATCCTGTACCTGGCTGAAGCTGTCTGTGCATAATCATAATTTTTTTCTTCGCAATAAAACTATCCCTTATTCTGGCATGGCTCTTCTTCAAATTGTGGTGGTAGCGTGTTTACTGCTATCTATAGCAAATGGGTTACCCTGTTTCTTAGCAAACTTTACCAGTACTCTACAGTTGAATTGCGTACAAACAATAGTTACCTTACAAGACCAACGTTCGTAATTTACTGTCACGCACCTCCCATCGACGTGCGTTTTTTTAGTTACCTTCAGAACGCTATTTATGTAAGGTGTACAAAGTCTCCTACTAATCTTATGTTTCTGTTTTAGACACCACGTTTCATGAGATTACTGGTGCGGTTCTCCGTCACGAACTACAGATCCTGTGAATGGTAAAACGTTTAAGAACTTCTATAGAATTTTACTTGACACAAATAATAAGGAAGCCAGCAAAAAAACATGTTTTACATCTGCTAATGTATATGGCGCCGATTTTGTTCGTAAGCTACTGGATTTGGATCAGCGATGATAACCTAGTTCATATTTCGTTTACTTGCCGTGCTGTAGGCACAAAAGCAGGACTAATGTAACTTATGATTATGCGCAACCGAAAGTCCGAGCAAATAACTATGGCCTAGAACATTTTTCGATTGCTCTTTGTTTGTGAGGTAAGCGGAATGTTAACGTTACTTGGTTAATGTATCGCAATATTCTTCACAAACCTAATAATTGCTTTGACCCCGCGAAGTTCTTACAACCACTATTCAATCTCCTGGGTATATTATGGATTCAAAACGGCTGGCCACCCCGCACGGGGCACCTTGAGCAATCTTGGTGATGGTACTGGCGATACCGCGGACCCCGAGCCCCCAAACATAAGCTGGATCCAACCGTGGCGATGTGTTTATAGGTGGAGGGTTAGAAACTACGAGCGGTGGCCGTCGGAGCCTAGGTCAAGCTCCGGCGGATGGGCTCCCTGTCTGTTCACCAGGCAGGGAGCTCCGGGACCTCTTTGACTACCAGGGTAAGGTCAAAGAAGAAAGTACCCCCGTCTCCCTGCTTTTATACTATGCTATATGGCATTTTCAAACCCCCCCCCCCCCAAACGTGATCAGTCCCTGAAAAGGGGCCGCACCGAAGTATCATTCCCACCTCTTCCAACAACTATCTTTTCAACAACTGCGAATAACTATGCTCGTTTCCTTGTGATAGAGTCAGCTGACTCAGCAAGACCTGTCGCTTCCCTATCTGTATTCCTGGTTTCGAAATTCCTGCAAAACACAATAGGTGCAAAGTATCAAGCTAAAAAGCTTAGGACGGGAGAAATCCTTATAGAACTCCATGCTGAACAACAAGCCCGCACTCTTCTTGAACAAACCCGCATCTATGATCTGGACATCAGGGTCACACCCCACCGGAGCCTCAACAGCTCCCAGGGTGTGATCTTTGAGGCAGATCTTCTTACGGAAACAGATGCCGACCTGCTTGAAGGTTTAAAGGATCAGGGTGTCACAGCTGTGCGCCGCATCACGATGCGCAGGGACGATAACATAATCCCCACGAAACACATTACCCTGACCTTTAACCGGTCCTCACTTCCTGAACATATCAATGCAGGCTTCATTCGATGCTCCATTCGTCCTTACATTCCGAACCCGCGCCGTTGCTTCAAGTGCCAGCGGTTCGGGCACAGTACAACCTCTTGCCGCGGAAAAACAACGTGGGCGAAATGCGCCGTGCAGGACCACCCCACCGACAACTGTAATTCTGACATCCTCACTTGTGCAAACTGCAGGGGCCCACCTGCGGCCTACTCCAGGAAATGCGAAAAGTTCCAAATAGAAAAGAAAATAATCAATCTCATGGTAACAGAAAACATCACCTTCCCTGAGGCGCGGCAGAGGTTCTCCTCTTTCCCTCTGGGGAGGTACGCCGACGCAGCTCGCCGGGGGGCGGAGCGGCGTCTGGTTTCCACAGGGACCCAGTTCAGCGAGTCTGACCTGGTCCCTCTCCCGCCCGCCCCTGGGTTGCCTCTGGCAGCCCAACCCGCCACCACACCGCTTGCTGAGGCAGCAGCGGTTGTGGTGGCAACCTCTTCCGTCGGGACCGGTGCCGCTCCCGTCCCTGCCTCCCCGTCCTCCAGTGCGTTGGAGAGTGCCATGGACACCACGGGCCCCGCACCGGCTTCCACCGCCACCGCACCGCCCGTGCCACTTCTGGTGCCCCCGACACCTGCGGTGGTGGCGGGTCAAACGAAGGGCTTCGGGGGGCCAAGACCGGGGGGCCCGGTTCGGTGAGCACACCCAGGACATCGGACGATGAGATGGACGTCGTGCCGTTCTTGCCTGCGGTGCACCGCAAGGAACGTGTCCGACGCCAAAGCCTCCCGACAAGCCAAAAAAGGCGAGAGTCACAGCCCCGAAAGACGACACATAAACACACACACTCCAGTAGCTCTCACACTAAATAATGGGACGAGAAAACATAATTCAATGAAACTGTAGAGGCCTTCTTAAAAATCTTGACGATGTATACGAAATACTGCATGCTAATCAGCCAAGTGTAATGGGTGTTCAGGAAACACATCTGAATTCCAAGCACAGAAATTTCTTGAATAGTTACATGGTCTTCAGAAAAGACAGGGATGGCTGCACACACTCTTCTGGCGGTGTGGCCATAATTGCCCGGAAATCTTTAGCCTGCCACCCTGTCACTCTGAACACTGTCCTTGAGGCTGTGGCAATTCGAACAATAATATTTAATAGGTTAATAACGGTATGCTCCATATACATTCCTCCTGATGTTTCACTGTTAAGCTCTGACTTCGAGGCGCTGGTTGACCAGCTGCCCGAACCATACATCCTGACAGGTGACCTAATGGGCACAACTCTCTTTGGGGCTCTTCTCGCATAGATGCCCGAGGTAGCCTGATAGAGAAATTCCTTACATCTTCAGGAGCATGCCTTTTCAACAATAAACAGCCTACATACCATAACATAGGACACAACACATACTCATGTCTTGACTTGGCTATTGGTTCGGCAATTCTCTTTCCATGTCTTGAGTGGGGAGTGGGCACTGACCCATATGGCAGTGACCAATTCGCCACTTCACTAATATATATATAAGTAAAGGCCCAAGCAGTTCATCTTCCCATAATAGGATCAATGAAGCAAGAGATAACTGGAATACATTTACAGAGACATCCAAACTACACCACACATCCATAGGACACCTACACGTCGAAGAAGCTACCCAACTCCTCACGGCGCACGTCCTCGACACCGCCGAAAAGTCCATTCCCCACGCCTCTGGTGCCCCGCGCAACCAGCGGAGGCCGGGGTGGAATGAGGACTGTAGGCAGGCGCGAGAGGCCCAGAACAAGGCGTGGGGTATCCTTCGTCGGTACCCTACGTCGGGAAACCTCCTCTTGTTCAAACGGGCCAAGGCGTTAGGAAAACGTGTGCGCCGTGAGGCAAAACGAGAGAGTTGGCGTTCCTTCATAGCATGAATAAACTCCTACACAGACACACGGAAAGTATGGACGAGAATACGCAAACTCAAAGGACAACAAGCACACAGCCTGCCTCTGGTCAGCCCAACAGGAGACACACTCGAAGAGCAGGCTGACACACTCGCACAACACTTTCAATACGTTTCTAGTTCAGCACACTACACAAACACTTTCATGAAGCACAAACAAACGGTCGAAAAGAAGCCTATACTAGATAACAATAGGGCAACATCTTCTTATAACTCAGAGTTTTCACTGCATGAGCTGAGGGCTGCTTTGAGCACGTGTAAACCCTCAGCTCCAGGCCCAGACAACATCACATACACAATGATACAACACCTGCACGCAGACACTCTTCTAACACTCGTACACCTATATAACAAGATTTGGCTTTCGGGGCACATTCCAAACTCTTGGAAGGAGGCTATAGTTGTAGCTTTCCTGAAGGAGGGAAAGGACCCGTCGTCCCCCTCAAGTTACCGTCCTATTACCCTGACGAGCTGCCTGTGCAAGCTCTTCGAGAAGATGGTAGATCGCAGGCTCGTGTACTTCCTTGAGTACAACGGTCTTCTCGAGAGCAGCCAGGCAGGCTTCAGGGTGTGGCGATCGACGAACGATCAACTGGTAGCTCTTGACTCGTAGATCAAGGACGCCTTCGCACATAAGCAGTATGGTTTAACTATGTTTTTCGACCTTGAGAAGGCATACGACACCGCTTGGCGTTATGGGATCCTTAGTGACCTCAAGTCATTCGGTGTTTCGGGTAACATGTTGAACGCTCTTGTTAGTTACTTGTCAGACAGAACGTTTCGAGTAAGAGTCGGTGGTGCACTCTCAAAGGTTCACGTCCAAGAAAATGGCGAGCCGCAAGATGGCGTGTTGAGTTGCACTCTCTTTATAGTAAAGATGAACTGTCTTGGAAAGGCACTGCCACCAACAATCTCTTATTCCATGTATGTAGACGACGTGCAAATATCTTTTAAATCATGTAATATGTCAATATGCGAACGTCAAGTCCAGCTCGGCGTCAAGAAGCTTGCCGGCTGGGCAGACAAGAATGGGTTTAAATTGAATCCTGATAAAAGCTCCTGCGTTGTGTTCTCCAGGAAGGGCGGGGTCCATCTGGACCCAGACATTACTCCTAATGGCGTGTTGCTTCCTGTGAACAAGGAGCACAAGTTCTTAGGTGTTGTGTTTGACCAGAAACTCACATTCATTCCACACATCAAGGAACTTAAAAATAAATGTCTGAAAACAATGAATATATTCAAGGTTCTCTCCCAGCAATCGTATGGATCCGACAAAGAAGTCCTACTACGGCTCTATACTGCTTTGGTTGGGTCTCGTTTAGACTATGGCAGTGTGGTATATGGGTGGGCGAATAAAACAGCATTGCGAATGCTTGACCCAGTGCTACACTTGGGGCTACGGCTTGCGTCGGGTGCTTTTCGCACTAGCCCTGTCGAGAGTCTGTATGCCGAGTGTAATAAGTGGAGCCTTGAGAACCAACGGACGTACATGGACTTACTTTATGCTTTTAAAATTTCATCGCTGAATAACCGTCCTTTTTATCCTGTCTTTAACGACACATCCACATCTCTGCTTTTTGTAAATCGCCCATCCGTTCCTCTACCCTTTTCACTTAGAGTGAGAAAGCGAGCCTCGGATCTGAGCGCTTCGTGTTTGGACGTGTACAGATCATCCTTTTCAGACATTTTACCTCCTTGGAGAGTTTGTCCTGTGTCCTCCGAACTTTCTTTTATGAAACTTGACAAAAATCGGGTACCGCGAGCTGCAGTACTCCAGCACTCTCTGTCTCTGCAGTTTATATACCCACTTGCAGAATTTTATAGTGACGCGTGTAAAACCTCCACTATCGTCTCCTGCGCTGCTCATGGTCCGAATTTCAGTGCAGCCAGAATAATGAGCGTCCACACAACAATTTTTTCAGCAGAAGCATATGGAATTTTACTGATTGTACAACACATACTTGAAAATCAAATTCCGACGTCTATCATCTACACAGATTCCTTGAGTGTTGTTCGCGCACTGTCATCGCATACACCCCCCAAAAACTACATAGTTAATCTTGTACTGGACACTATCATGTCTGTGTATGCGCAGAAGCATGAGCTGCTCCTCTGCTGGGTCCCAGGACACGCAGGGATTGCTGGTAACTAGTTGGCAGGCGAGAGGGCCGCTGCTGCTGCGCTCAGGAACACTGTAGACATTACAACGATACCCTACACAGACCTCAAGCCACACATAAGACAACACTTGCGCAGAACATGGCAAACTCACTGGGATGAACAGACAGACAACAAACTACATGTAATAAAGCCACACTTGGGATGGTCCACAGCTGACTCACGCAACATACACACGGAAGTAGCCTTGGGTAGGCTGCGGATAGGGCACACCCATGCAACGCACTCGTATCTGCTGACGGGATCTTCTAGACTCCGGTGCAGCAGATGCGGAGAGGCCCTATACGTAGTGCACATACTAATCACATGCAAGGCACTTCACACAACACGACACAAACGCTTCAGAGAACTCTACAGACAACATATTCCCCTACATCCATCGCTGTTTCTAGGTGAAGATGCCAGTGTTTCTGTGAAACGTGTGTTTGATTATTTCTCAGATGTTAAGTTTTTAAACCTTATCTCATATCACGCATAATCAAATCTGGCCCTATACACCAGCCATCACCATTACCTTTAATTTATTTTACTATTTTCGGTTTATATGTTTTATACCTACCTTTTTGTTGTAATCACTTCGCTTCATTATATAACTTCCTTTCTGGCGCTCTTTGCCCTCGTTGGCCTTGCGCCATGAAACACCAACCATCATCATTATCAAAACGGCTGGCCAAAAGCGACAATTTACCATGCAAACCGGGTGAACATCCCAAACATTGTAGTTCCGCACAATTGCCGAGTGCCATTCCGGGGAGTCGCTTGTACCTATTTTATCGGTATGTGTCCGGTGCCACCAAGACACACGAATGCGCATGGTGCCTTCCACAGCTACGGTGTATGCTCAACTCGCAACCGCCTGTTGCCGGACGTGGCGCCAGACTCTTTCACCCCCGAGAATGAGGCAACGCAGCATAATGGCCGCGGGCCCCACCAGATGGACCAGAGTCAGGGGCCTCTCGCAAGGTAAAGGCAGCTTTTCATGCGTGGATTCCTTTTTCGAAGGTCTGGACTCGGCAGGAACGCCTGTAGCCAGTAAAGAACCCGGTGGGTGCCCGGTGGTACGCGAATTCGGATACGGTTCCCGTCCGCATACGAGGCCAGTGCTATACCTCTCTGCCATCACTTCGGGAGACGAGTATTAAAAAAAGCTATGTGTAAAAAAAAAGCGATGAGTATTAAAAAAGCCATGCTGCACGATTTTCTTTTTTATTGCGTGAGGGCCATTCCAAGGTGGTATTCAACATGAATTTCGATTGAAGCCAAAATTTTTTATATTTTGTACATGTTCAAATGACGGCCTGTCATTCATTTCAAACCTCCCAAAGTGTTTTCCTACTACCTAGAATGCAATACTTGCCAAAATTCACAATACCCGTGTCTCTATTCAGTAAAACTATTAAAACCAATCAAGTTTTGCTTTCAAATGTTGGGAAGGCTACTACTTGTAAAACCTTGCGTATATTTGTTTGATTCTGCAAGCCAATTTGTTATGTATTGTTTTAGGAACGTGATACCTCTTGTTTCAGCTGAATGGATTTAATACCGTGAACGAAAACATAGCCGACAACGGAGGCGTGCGGACTGCTTATAAGGTAAGAATGTTTATTAAAAACATTTCAGTAACACTTTAGAACGTGTCGTAAACACCAATTCTGCGCTTTCCCTGTGATTGTTGCTGTTGCCCAGACACTTGCGACGCAGCAATGTGGAACGAAGTCGTGGCTAAAATGCGTTAACTGTGTTTTTATTCCATATACTTTTTTTCCAGAGCACCCCCACTGCCAGAACCGTGTAACGGCCTGTATCCCACAAAAATGGAGATATCGCGGAAGTTCAACCTGTAATCTCTATAATAGCAGAAATAGATATAACTATTCGCACGAGATTTTCAAAACCTGTAAATACCAAAAATATAAAAAAACACCAAAATTCCGAAAGGTGTAACGTCTTTATTTCAACAATAATGCAGATTTCGAAAAAAATTCCCCTGAAATAGTCATATATATACCACATTTTGCGAAAGTTCCACTCTTAATCGTTAAAAAATTGTAAATTGAAAAAATTGTCGGCCGAAATTTAGCAAAACTGAAAAAAATGCAAAAAACAACAAAAATGGCGCGAAATAGAACTCATGGAATTTATACAATAATGGAAATTTGGCAAAATATTTACCGGCCATTATAAAGTATCTCAAATTTAAATAACTGGTGGAACAAAACTTTCTAAAACTCACAAATAACAAAAATATAAAGCAGTTACAAAACATTTCAAAACTTGCCATGCCATGTATTACCACAATATTGTAGATTTTAACAAAAGTTCTATCGGTAATCGTTACAATGGTGTCAATGAATATAATGGTACAACGAAATTTTGAAAAATATTAAGGAACAAAAGTGTAAATAAATACCAAAAGTTGTGACAGTTAACGCCCGTCATTTTCACAAAATTTCAGATTTCGCGAAAGCTCTAAATGTATTCGTTTAATAAAGTAAATGGAAATAACTTGGTTGAACAAAATTTTGTAAAATAAAAGAAAACAAGAAATATATAAAAAAATACACAGTGGGCAGACCAAATAATTGCTGTGCATTTTCCCAAAAATGCAGATTTAGCGAAGTTAGAATATAAATGCAGATTTAGGGAACTTGCAGTTATAACACCGAAAATGGAGAAAATTATAGTTACGAAATGTCAGAAATAAAGAAATAACAAATATATGTCAAAATTACAAAAATCGCGAACAGTGTAACGTCCTGTATTTTATCAATATTTAAGATTCCGCGAAAGTTCCACCTGTAATGTTATATTAGTGTAAATTGATTAAATTGGTCGGAGACGATTTAGAAAAACAAAAAAAAACTTTGCTGTAAAAACTCCCCCTCAATACAGGCGGCATAAGAAGGCACGCATAGTACATGATACTGTGAATTTGTGCAGATTTTTTTCAGTTAGAACTTTGAGCAAGGGTTTTTGAAATACTCTGAAGCTGTCATTAACCACTTCTGATCACTGATCCACTATCGTTTGAAATATATGCTATGACCACCTAGTTTTTCCAGTCTTCCAAATGGATGTAACGATTATGCAAGCTTAGGCGGTTAACACAGTATTGACATAGTTCGGCATTACATTTTTGCGGACGATACTTTCGTAACTTGGCTGCACTTTTGCCAAGAAATATTTACTACTGATGCTCTGTTGAGCCATGCCAGAATCAAGTAACAAGCGTCTCTCCTATTTAAGGCCCACTAGCTGCCGAAACCACACATTTCACCTTATATAATTGCGCCACTTACCTCTACCAGGAAAATATTATTTAAAAACAACATTGACAAAGTTTCTAGTACAGATTTAAAATATTTATTTTAAAAATCATCATACAATTTGCTTTTACTCGATGTGAGTAAATGGATCAGTGTTGTCCTCAGTATTTGCGCTAAAATGAAGCCAGGAGGCCTATAGTTGTTTCAGAGGAGCAAACTTGCCTCCGCACATAATTATTCTTTAAGGTGGCAGTAAACATGATAAAAACGTAAAAAATAATAAATAATCACGCTGCAGAAAGAGAGAGAAAAAATTTTACTGAGCCTGAAACAGGCCAGATAAGAGTGATTGTTAAAAAATTCGGGCCTTCTCCTGCGCTCATTGAGGAGCTCTGGGGATGCATCTTTCTAAGGTCATACCTCGGAGATTTTGCGCACACAACCTCAAATATAAGCGTCCGGTAAATTACGAAAAGATTTTTACACCAGCAGCTACTTCCCCCTTAACACTGCGGAGCCTTTCAGAACGTTGTGGTATCAAGAATGGCTGTCACCCAGAAGGCCGAGTATGCAACTAAGTGAATAAATATAATCATAGAGGTATTTTATTTGTAGACTATATTTGCGGCACATTTTGCCTATTACCTACCGGAATATAAATACGGTACTCTGTTTCACGAGCAGTTTTAATGAACAGGTTCTGCCACAAATCTGCAAAAGTAGATGTGTGACGAGTCGTGGATGGTACTTCGAACCGTGCTAACGGTCAACGGTGCTGGAGGTTCAATGTTGTTACCATATATTCCATAAAAATGGCCGTAAAACGCACATTGACTCTTTTATGTCGTTTTTAAATCCAACGTGTAAGGGAGCATTGTAAAACAAACCGCTTAGGACTTGGGAATACTGCCTCGTAACAAAATTGTAATTATTCGCTCGTGCTTTTTCTTTGTACATTTACGTATATCGGTCTGTGTGTTTGGAATCTGTTGTGACTTCCACAAAGAGTGGCTGGGGAGTCTCCAATATAAAAATCACGCCTGTGAAATTCAGTGGTAGCAACACAGGCACATTATTTCTAAAATCTAAATCTCACTTTTCAGGCTTATGAACGCTATTTTAAACAAGACTGTAAGCACGAAGACATTCGCCTTAAAGGATTGGAAGACCTATCCGGCAAAAAACTATTTTTTATCTCCCACGCAATGGCAAGTGTTGACAATAGCGTAAATAGCATGCTGAAGGCATTACTATCGTAGAAAGGCCAGATTGTAAAATTAAATATAAAAGTACAGCCTCAACTTTCATTTTGCAGATATGGTGCACACTAAGCCGAACGCAGGAACTCAAGAACCAAATCCAGTATGATGTTCATAGCCCTGCGCAGTACAGGTAAATTTACTTCAATTAGCTTTGCTCAATACAAAAATCTCCTAAATCTGAGTACAATCTGTGCTCACCTTTCAAGGAACGTTTTCTGACCTCTGCGCAATAAAAGTCGGTGCGCTTAGTTGTTTTTTTAACTTGAGCACCTTCTCCATTACTGATTAATTTAACAATGATTTGTAGCAAACTCAACGAGCTTTGGGTTTCATTAAAGGCTAAGTTCGTGGTTTGCAGCGCTTACCAATCCAGCAGTAAATTGCTCAGTTTTTTGTGTAATAGAGCCAGAAGGCTTCTAAGCAGGTGTGCACCCGATTTTGTGCATCCCGGACATGAATTCTTAAAATGGTTGTGCATCCCTCTTTACTCTTCCCTGCACGTGGCTTGAAGCGGTAAGTTTGCTGTTCCAAATTATGGGTACCTATTGCAGTCTCAAGCCTGCAGTTCTGACGCCCTTGCTTTCAAGAAAAGATTGACATCAGATTTTGTGCGTTGTAATGATAATTTGAAAGTCTTAAGTTAATCTATATAGCTTAACAATTGTTATCATTTTTTGTCTTTCTTATTCACCTCATTTTGCCCATTGATTTTGAACGGCTTTATCTTTGTAATCAGCATTTTGTGCTCCCTGTGATAGCCCTTGCGTCACCGTATGTCATGAATGAGGTTGTCTAGAAACGCACTCTGCAATAATTATTCTCCCAGCAAAAGGTTCACCTCTGCAACAATACTTAGAAAAGCTGTAAAACTTTCTCTACCATTCCCCTGTACGCGCCAAAGTGGCTCAGTGGCTAAGGCGTTGTGCTGCTGAGCACGAGGTCACGGGCTCAATTACTGTCCATGGATGCCACTTTTCTGAAAGAGGCGAAAATCAAAAACACCCGGGTGTACGAGATTTTGGCGCGCGTAAAGACCCCAGGTGCTCAAAAGTAATCCGGAGCCCTGCACTATGGCATGCCCTATCGTTTGCGTTCCGTCGGCGCGTTAAACACTACAATCAATCAACAATTCCCCGGTACATTAAGCATCATTTTGAAGAGCGTACACAGATTACTGTCCTAGACTGTAGTCGCTGCTCCTTTATAGTGTATTCAAACTTCGTGTTTGTACCTGCAGTCAGCTACCCAGGCAGTACACGACTGTTCGGCGTAACGCAAGCCGATGTACTTCGACAAGTCATTTTCTATCTGGCCTTTTTCGGCAGACGTGTTCGGCCCGGTACAAAATGTAGGCCTGTTTGGCGTATGCGGCCGTACTCCGATGGCTACTCAACGACCAGTCTCTGTCTGCCAGTCGACCGGCTTATATTCATACGGCCACACTCCCGCCGTAGGTCTTCGGCCCTTCGAAACCCACCCGTGTGCGGCCGAAGTACGGCCACTGGAGGTGGTCGCCCGTGATGCGGTCGTCCGACTCGAGCCGGAATAAACCGGCCAGACGTTTGCCCTTGCTACGGGCATTAGAGTTCAGCCACAATATGTTAACTGAACTGAGGCCGGTAGACGGCCACAGCATGCAGGGCAAGCAGATGACTCAGCCGCACTTTGTAGCAGCACCAACCCACCATTTTGGTTACACTGTATTCATATCAATGTGAACCCACGAGCCACGACCAGCCATCCAGCCTTCAGCGCAGTCTTCTTTATTGATCCGCCTCAGTTGACAACAAAATTTATTTATTAAACACTGCTCGCAACTCGTCGTTCCTACAATTGCTGTGCGTGGTTTACTGCCGCATGCAGAAAATATTTCATCTTTGCAATAGCTGCTATAGATGTATTGTCCAGGTATTTGTATCTTTTGTGCGGTGACCCAGGTATAAAAGAAGGGGGGAGGGCGCATACTTTAGTGTGTTCAATTTTATAAAATATAAGTGCCGCTTTGACTAATTTCTTTTAAAACAATATTCCTGAATACTTTCATGCTCTTACTACGTCAACTATTTTTACAAGGTTTTTTTGCGAGAGTTTTCCTTACGGAATAACAGTTATCACATCATATCAAATTGGTTCACGCAGACACGTCAGCAGAGACCGCTACTGAGGGCCCCATATCCACCGCTGTAGATCAGGAGGTCTCCCAGGATGGAGCGCTGGGCCTCGAAGGTGTTGCAGGCAAGTTGATTGAACGAAAGGGCAGGTCCATAGAAGGTGGCTCGTGTCGGCTTCGGACGCAGGGACCGTGCAAACGAGACAGGTGTCCGTAAACAGATCGTGATAGCAGAAAGGCCAAGCGTGGGTCACTGTTGGGATTAAGGCCACCCGAACTTGAAGTCTACACAACAGGACCTCATCCCAGTGAGCGAGCCCACTGGGGAGGTCACTTCCACATGGTGGAAATAAAGAACGCGTGGCTTGACGGCAGTTCTCCTTTTCTACCAGAAGTTCTTCTAGGGTGGGCACTGGAAGAAGAGGTAGCGTCCGTGGAAGGTCTATACGGCGACAGGCGCGATCCGCCGCTATGTGGGCAGGAAGCCTGCCCCGGCGAATCCAGAAAACATGCACAGACCATGGGTATGTGTCCAGGATCGCTTGAATACGCGCTCACATGCTGGTGCCACGTTCAACGCGACATTGATGACGTATCGCTTTCGTTGAGTCCATGTATATTTCCAGTTTCACGCTGGTAGTTACTGTAGAATCACGCGCTTAGAGACCATCCCAAATAGCAGTTAGTTTTGACAACAGGCTTGGTGGGGGGCGGACGGCCGAGGGTCTCGTAGGAGCAGCACTGGTTTAAGGTTGGATGAGACGGACCAGCCAAGACTCTGGTCATGAGGCAGACGTGTGCGCCGGCGACCACGAAAGCCTGCATTACTCGTGGCCGCGTCGCAGGCGCCCAGTGATGGCAATGAAGGAGGGCTGCATCCGGAGGTTGATGGAGGCCAGAGATTCGGACATATAGCGTTGCCAGAGGCCTGTTGTCCGCCACCTGATGGTATAGCCAGGGCGGTCTAGCCGAAGAAAAGGCTCGCATCGTATCAGGAACCCAGCCAATATATGCAGCGAGAGGTGGTGCCTCCGGTACATATCCACGCTTTAGCAGGTGAGCGGATTGATGATGATGAATGATCTCACCTAGCGTGTTTAGCTCGGCTTCGGCTTGTAGCGGTGGAGTGGCTGTTATGCGAGGGAGGTGCGTAATGGTGCCCATGCCGGCCCTGCTGATAACCTCAAGCCGAGCCCAATCAGCTTGCGTTATGCCCTGGAACTCTGCCTGATACACAAGCCGTGGCTCTAAAAGGAGCGCACTAGAGACGGACAATCTTCAGAAGGCCCCGCCAGACTTCGGAGAGATGCGGCGAACGAGGTGGCGCACCTGTCCGGCTTTCGCTCGCGCAGATTGGCGGCATTGAGGTGCGGACCCTGACGCCGATATTTATAGTCCTAGGACCCAAAGACGGTCACCAGTGGGTATGTCGTTCCCGTTCAGTTGCAGTGGAATGGGTGACACTGCAAGGAGTCGGCGGCCCTAAGCGTTTGCCACGGGAGGTAAAGCAGCCTTCTCTTGCGAGAGAGTGAGGCCCGCATACTCGCACCACATCTGGCAGTCTGTTAGTGCTTGCTGGATGCACTGGACTTGTCGTGACGACTGTGGATGCACTGACCACATCGTAATGTCATCCGCGTGCATGAGGAAATATAGATATCGGATTGAAACAAGGTGCCTTGTTAGCGGAAACAAGACGATGCTGAAAAGACGCGGAGAAAGAACAGACCCTTGTGGCACGCCTCGGACTGGTGTAAAGTGACCTAAACTTGCTCTTTTGATGCGGATGGAAAAAGAACGGTGTTGGAGGAAATATCGGACAAAATCACAGACTGTGTCTGGAAGGTTGAGGCCATTTAGAACTTGCAGGATGACCGCTTGACTAACATTGTCATACGCCTTGTGTATGTCCATGGCGAGCACAGATCTCACACGGCGGGATCGGCCTCCGACTAAAACCATAGATCAGAGGTATTCCAACCCATTCTCAGTAGCGAGATAGGGCCTGAATCGAATTTGCGCGGGTAATACCATTGGAAGGTATCAAGCCACCACTGAAGCCGTGTCGCAACCATTCGCTCTAAGCACTTGCACAGTGTCGATGACAGGGCTATGGGACTCAAATTCTGAAGTACAAGTGGTGGTTTCCCGGGCTTTGGAATGGGAACAATATCCACCCGAATCAAAGAGTCAGGTAGTTGACCGGAGAGCCACACGTGATTAACCGAGTCCAGAAGTGGCATGAGGGCTCGGTTGTCGATGTTTCTGTGCACCTCGTAAGTTATGCCGTCCCGACCAGGAGGAGTCCGCTGTTTAGCGTGATCTATCGCTGGCAGGAATTCAGCCACTGTTAACTGAGCCTGAATTACCAAAACGCCTTCATGAGTAGGCCGTAATGCAACATCGTTCTGCAAGGGGGAACGTGGATGGCATGGCCACTGGCACAACATCAAATGCAGGAAACAAGGCCCTAGCGTCGTCAGTGGCGAACTGTGCCGGATCCTTGTTTGACGCAATAAAAGCGCTGGCAGCTGCATACGGAGGGTGACTGCCCGATTCAATGGCGCAAAACCTGCGCCAGACAGACGCCGTTGAGGAAGATGGGACAAGAGAGGCGCACAAGGCAAGCCAGCGCTGACTCGACAATCCTTTTTTGGGCCGTCTGGCAGCAGCGGTAAGGCGCTGATACTGAAGCCTCGCCGGTACGGACGAAGGCTCCTGAGGGGCAATTACTTCAGCTTGCTTGCGCGGAGCCCAAATCTGCAGGAGCGGAAGATCGGGCTTTGGACGGGACTCCTCCACCCACTATGTTGAGAGGCATCCATGAGGACACGTCGAAAAAGAGCGGTGGGGTCCCGGATGGGAGCCGAAAAGGAGGCATTCAGTGTGGAACGGAAGGTGCCCCAGTTCACCGCTGTGCAACGGCGACAAAGGCGACCTGTGGACTCTGGAATGAGGCCGAGTAGAATGGGATGATGGTCGCTGTCCAAGCAGCCAGCTGCACGTTGCCAGGATACCATTTGTGCACCCAGCCACCAGGACAAGTGAGGTGAATACGGTGGCATCCGTGCGTGCGTTTACCGGCAATCCTGGAAAGAGATGTCGTTCGGAAGCGTGAAGCGGGCATCACTGAAGTGCTTCAGTACCACACGACCATGCTCAGTTGAGGACGGATATCCCCAATCACAGTGAGGAGCATTGAAGTCTCCCGCCACAAGTATGTCGCACCCAGGGTTATTTCGCCAAAGTGCGGTAAGCCAGCCAAGCCGCAGGAGGGGCGCACGACCACTGTGAGGGCGCACATAACAAGAAACCAGGATTACTGCACAACGAGGAAGTTGCACCTTCAACGCTACCACCTCCTGCCAGGCTGTACAGCATGTGTCCAGAGGAATGGGGTTCAAGGAAACCGAGAGTAAAAATATATTGCCGCCTTGCCTGGAGGAGTACAACTGGAGCTGCTTATGAGATCACGAAGTGACGGCTTCGAGTACGCCGTAGATTGCGGCAGGCATGGGAAAGAGTTCGTCTCCGGAAGACCCAGGCATGGAGCTTGGCGAAACGGAGCTATTCATGGAGCTCTACAATTTTCGTAGAGAGACCCCGACAGTTCCACTGTACAATATACTGGTTCTGTTCGGGCATATAACGGAGTGTTTAGCGAAGTTGTGCAGCAAGTACAAATACCAATTACTGCAGCTGGTGCACCACAATCAGGAGAAGTACTTGGTGGGTTAATACAGAGGAAGCAGGCGGTGCGGGAATGGAATTCATGGATGGTGCGCTTTGATGATGCTTGGAGAAAGGACGAGGTGCACTTGAAGGGTCTTCGGACGATTGAGAAATGCGTTGCTGGTGGCGAGTTATTTGAGACTTGCGCTTCGTGAGTTTGGAAATTTCACCCTTCAGCAAGACCAGGATTTGGTCCAGGGCAACAAGCTCGTCTCTTGTAGGGGACGGAGGAACCTCAGAAACAAGTTAACGACGATGGCGCGAACAGCGAACAACGTCTTGATATGTTAGCTGCGAGGAAGGTTCTGCGGCTTCCTCCTCCATTGCAATCTCCTCCGGCTACACTATGCAATTGAATTAGTTGAATATCGGAGTTGGGTCTGCCTGAGAACGAGCCCGCCATGCACGACGCTTAGCACGCGTTGCGTTACTCTTGGTGGGGCAGCCCATATCGGTAATGTCATGATCATCAGAGCGGCAGAGACCGCACATCAATTTTGGCTTTTAAGGCGATGCCGTTGCGTCCTCAGGGACATCCGAGGCTGGGAACTGGAAAGATTTGCTCATGTGACCTTGTATAAAACAACGGTAGCAGTGCACTACCCCTGCTTTATATGGACGAGGCCGAAGTACACAGCTATTGTAGAAAAGGCGGTTTGGAGAATCAAGCGGGCCCGTAGCGTAATGAGGCAATTGTGTCCGGATCCCTTATACCGTACAAGAAGCCCTTGATGTGTCTCACTTTTGATGTTGTCAGGAATGTAGTCCGGTTTCTCGCCGGGGTCTACACCCACGACATCATAGCGGCGGATGTCGGTGCATGAAACCAGGTATGCTTGCACTTGTAAAATCGTGTTGGCAGTGAGAGCAATGTGCTGCAGTGATCATAGCTTTGCCACGGCGTCCAGAGTCAGCACCAAACGGATGGCGTGTTTGTTGGTCGATGATAAACATATCCGGTGAATATATTGGTGGCGAGACAGCTATCTAGCGACGTCTGCAAGGTCTTTGTGGAAAATTTCAGAATGTTGAAATGCTGTCGTGGCTTGCTGGCAACTTTATATCTGGATGAGGGCAGCACTTTGGGCAAGGAGTTTCGTGGGGTAGAAGTCGTCGCACATATTTTTGCGGGAGTTCGTGATGAACCTATTTCGACTAAGGATGCAGGCTGCCGAGTGTCGCCCGGTGCACAAGCCCGCTTTGCAGCAAGGGGTAGTGTTGCTGCCTCTGGCACACCAGTAGTCTTGCCTGCTGTTCGCTTCGGTGACGTGTGGGGGGTGGTAACGGGAGCGGAGGCGTTACCTCCATCAGGACTAGAAAGTCGTCACTAGCACCATGTGTAGCGTCAGCGGCAGCAGATGCACTTCGCAGCTGCATGTTTTGTGTCATTCGTTCCTGTTCCAAGGCGTCAGACATGGTAGGGCCTTGTCTTGCTCGCCGACAGCTCAACGATAGCTGTGCTAGGCCTAGCAGCCGACGGTAAGGCTCCGAGCTTGACGAAAACTTTCCCCGCATTTCCCCGAGGGGAAGAATGTGAAAGTGCGAATGCAGGAGTTGAATTTCCGCGGTTCGGTAATGTTCGCGAAAGAGAGATCACACACACACACACACAAAACTACAAAGAAAGAAAGATGCATTTATTCACAGACACCTATTTGTGTTGTCGTTGTACTTGATTGCTAGAGCGGATCTCAGCTTTGAAATTTCGTGTCAGTACTCCTTTAAGCGGGTGCATTAGCCCTTCTCACGCCCGATTCCTGGCCAATCCCCCACGTGGGTATGTGCCATGCACAGACACCTATTTGTGTTGTCGTTGTACTTGATTGCTAGAGCGGATCTCAGCTTTGAAATTTCGTGTCAGTACTCCTTTAGGCGGGTGCATTAGCCCTTCTCACGCCCGATTCCTGGCCAATCCCCCACGTGGGTATGTGCCATGCACAGACACCTATTTGTGTTGTCGTTGTACTTGATTGCTAGAGCGGATCTCAGGTTTGAAATTTCGTGTCAGTACTCCTTTAAGCGGGTGCATTAGCCCTTCTCACGCCCGATTCCTGGCCAATCCCCCACGTGGGTATGTGCCATGTCAGCGGCCAGGCAGCGCGCGCCCATCTGCTCCCGTTGCCAAGGAAGACGAGGAGATTCCTGGCCAATCTCCCACGTGGGTATGTGCCATCTCCCCCCGTTGCCAAGGAAGATGAGGAGCGCGCGCACCCGCAGCTGTTGCTATGTGGACGGACGGCGGTCAACGGAATTCAGGGTCGCTTATAAAGTGCATTCGCACTTAAAACCCCTTAGGGTCATTCTTGAGCTTGCCGCCATGTCGTACCGGTGCCAGTAGGATGGTAGAGTCATTAGAACCAGCAGGGATGATAGAACAAGAGGATTGAGCATGATAAGACGGAAACAACGAGTAGCCGGAGAATGCAGGCAAGCCATTCCTTTGACATCATCGTCTTTGTTCGGTGCTGGTCTAGAACTTTTTACAAGGGTTGCTTGACCAATTTAATGGCATATAGAAGCGGCACGAGCACCTTTACGAAGGGTTTTGGCACTCCACTAAACATTCCAGAGCATTCTACATAATTTTCTTCACATAAAACATATGTCCAGTTTCTGACCATTCTTTTTTTAATTTTATGCTCGTCATACTTTTCTTGGCTTTCAAAGGGCTGATTTTAGGAGCGATGGAACAAGAATCTCCATTTTCAATCTATTTTTGATGTTGGTTTCATAAATTATGCGCACGCTACTTGATGGTTCAACCGAACTAATTTTCTTATAATGTCGTACATCGTCAAAAAACAGTATACGTGTTCCAAATGGCGCCCTGCTTCGGGTGGCTGGAGTACTATCCAACCTTCTGTTCACGCAGGGAAATGCGTAAGAATAAAGTTTCATAATTTGTTGCAAACCAATACCATAGCATTCGCAGTATGTAAACAGCAAACCTTGCATACTAGTTTGAATGAGTATGGTTGTCAGACCCTCTGAGGCGAAATTACGGCTCGGCATAATTTATATACACCTGCCTTCAGCTTTATTGTGTAACGTGGCATTTCTCGCACGCCCCTTGAAAACAGTGGTGGCCGCGCTTTGCACTCCAACCGTTCCAGTGGCCACGTTTTCAAACTTGCAAGCAGCTACAATATCCGCGTGTTAGTCCTTTTTTGTTACGGCAACTGACACTCAGGTAAAACAATTTTTGTGCCCTACTATTCCTATTTGCTAAAGAATGCACGAAAAGAGGCACATTTTACTGGGTTTCTATTCATTTATTTGTTTATTTCATACCGGCTTACCTTTGTATGCGTTACAGCAGGGGGATACATAAAAGTATGTGTCCCCGCAGCCAAAACCTGAGCTTTCTTCTATGTTATTTCACGCCTTACCACTAAATATACTTTTGCTTACCCTTGCACTAAGTTGACCATCCCAATTACCTAGAATGAATCGCACAGCCCTATTCTGTATGTTTTTTAGCGTATTGACCAGCTCTTCGGTGTACGGATCCCATCAAACACATGCGTACTCTAACATCGAGTGCACATGAGTGACATATGGTTGCTCTGTTAACATAGATGGATGTTCTCTGAAATTTTGTCTCAGAAAACCCAGCATATGTGCACTATTAACTTTTGTGGTGTGAACGTGCCTAGTTCACCTCAAACCACTAGTTAAATAATCTCATAGTTATATTCCCTGGCTGTTCTTAAACAAGCGTGATTGGAAGTATACGTATTCGATTGGTATCAACGTTTCCTTGTAAAGGCGACAACGCACATTTTAGCATTCAACGACATTTCTGAATGGGCACACGAGGACGCCATTGTTTTCAAATCATCTGCACGTATTTGGAGTCACATTCATTCTCTATGGCCCTGGACACTACACAGTCATTCTCAAACATTTTGAACGAAGATTTGAGGCCAATAGTAATATCACTTATACATAACAGCAACAAACGAGGGCCCACAACTGAGCCCTGGTGAATTTATTAGGTCACCAGTACATATCATAAAAAACAAACATTCACAACTACCGACGGTTCTCTTTGAGATGGACCCGGGGCTATCCATGCACTACCGGATTCATTCAGCTTATAGCCCCGCAATGTACAAAAAAGGTCATATGTGGCCACATTGAACGCTATTTTGCAGTACAAGAAAACCCAGACAACTACTTTACACCTGTCTATAGCGTATTCAAATCACGCGGGAAGTGAACAAGTTGCCTTGAGCAAGAAAAACACGACTATTATGTTTAACCAAACCTGTCATATTCCAAATTTAGCTGAGCTGATCTTTAAGCACCGCAACTAAATTAAAATCCACGCGTGGTCTTTGACAAGGGCGTGTTGTCACCGCAAAATAAAATGATACCAATTTCAATAGGCAGTCATAAAATCAGATGAAGAAACAGTGCTGGGCACGCAGTCGTGCTACAAATGCACCAGCTTAGCCTCCTATATGTTTATATGAAGAAAATATTGCAACATTGTTCTTCGCAGTATTTTTATCAAAACAATTCGCCCAAAGACCGCTAACCGAATGAAAAACGTACATTCTGGAGCCGTACATCCGCCGGCCTCTTTTATAACACTCGTTGGCCGAAAAAACCGAATACTCTGCCGCTGGACGCGTGTTTCACCGTAGAAAGAGCTATTGCTTGAATGCCGCCCTACGGCCGGACTCCTTCCAAACACCAGCTGCCACAAGAGTACGAATATTCTTTTGCGGATCGCCTGGCATGGTAAGGCTGAACACCGCTTACCCCCAAAAAACGGATGCCCTAAGGCCGTACTTCGGCCGCTATTTTTCTGAATGTTAGCTGCCGAAAGTAAACTATATCTGGAAGCCGGGTACCTACCGTTTTGTGTCTGAACACGGGCTGTCGGAGGAATACCAAAGTACTGGTGACCGAACTACGGCGCTTCAACGTACTACCAGTGGGTGCCACTACCTGGATGCTGGCTGGACATGCCAGAAAGCGGCCATAGACGGGCCAGTCTTGGGACACATTTCTGTGCTGCCTGATGGAAGAACTGTGTGTAAACAGTGATAACAATTTTTATACGAATATGCTTGGATAATTCAAAACTAAAACACGCTTGGTTTCTACAACTGTGTAATGGCTGGGAACAAGGTGTTAGAAGAAATCATTTAATGAATCAGTCAATCTATCTACAAACGAATTGATCAATCGATCAGTCAGTTTGTGAGTTTTGAAAGAAAATATACAAATCTTCCGTCGTGTGTCCATCAATAAATCCAACTATACTTCCATAGGTCAATCAGTAAATGAGTAAATAAATCAAGTATCATTTCAATTATCTCGATGCGAGCATGAGAGAACAATTATACAAATCAAAGCCACTAGAATGAAGTACAGAGACAAAACAGGAGACTTGGACGATGCTAAACTCGAAAATAACAGATTTATTAAGCCCGCCATTGCGGGGGAGGAAGAGGGTTCACACATTTATAGGTACTCGCAGTATTTTCAAGACCCCTTTTATGCAGTTACGGAGAGAACGCATTTTATTTCGGAAAAATAGCTCGCATGCAATGAACAGAACAATACGTCACACATTTGAAACAGTACAAACCATTGCTTTACTACAACAATCAAACTCCTTATAGGACAACTGACTGGGTTGGCTGGTAAAGTATTTAGGCCTTCCACAGAAAATGAACTTCCAGCTGTGTCATCCACCAATAAAGGGAACCTTGGCCTACACGCCATATAAATTAGTAGTCATCAGAACACAACTGATTTGTTTTGAAATTTTACGAACCAGATTTAAAGGTAATATTTACCGACCAATTTTCTAAATTTCCGGCACTTTTGCCGCTTAGTTCGTAGTAAGTAAATAAACAAAGAATGATTCCGATCAGGCTATGTTGCTTTGGGTGGTTCACATCAACCACACCGAGATTGGGATACAGGATTTACCTCAGAGTATGGGATGTTACAAACGTTTGTTTGGATTCTAATCCTGCACAGATGCTTGTGCGCGTAGCTTAACGGATTTCTCCAAAGCTAACTTATCAGATTAGATTTGTTATATTTAGGAATCTGGGTCCGCTTTGAGGTTCAAAAAAGAGAAATATTCCTAGACCCCTTTTATTTGTAGTTGTCTTTTGTTATTAGCTTCCCCTCACCGAAACGTAATCACAAACAGATCCAAAAATGTTCGTTCACTTACAATGTATCCAATGTAGACAGTGTTGGTAATTTGCTAAGACAAGCTGTGCCCAGGATAACAAAAGGTGCATTCCAAATATTTTCTCTCAAAAACAGTTGCTATCAAAATTTTTTTGCCTTTCGTGCATCCAAGTAAACTTTAGGCCTCATTTCTTAAAAAAAACACCAACAAATAGCAACAGCGCGTAAAACCGAATGCTTCTCCAACCCGAAGGCCAAATGACACAAAAAGAAGCAACCTCGGCGAGGCAATCTCACAATGTGGTCGGCCGCCAATCTTTCAAATCAGACGGTCTATGTTGCTGCATGCTAGGAGGTGCTTATATGCTCGTTGGGCCCCAAATGTGTAAGATAAGCTGTTTGGTTCTCTTTCTACACTAGAAATGACAATACAAAAGGTGAAGGAAAGAAAAAAGGCTTCTTTTTGCTGGTTGAGAACCTTGCGCCCTACATAAAACGGCAGCAGTCATGTAGCACACAAAGGCGGAACGACTACATGACTTCAACATTTCACACAATAGTAACAGTAATATCAACACTGTACAATACTATGCAAAGAACCAGCTATAAAAAAAAGCTACAGAAAGCAAAACTCCTAAACCGACAAAGCGGAAAGCAAAAGTAAATGTAAATCTTCGGTAATCACTAAATACGATTACAACAAAGGCTGCACAATGTACATCGGCTTCGTTAACACTTCTTTGTAGATTTTAGTTTTTCTCTACTGTGTTTAATGGTCTCGGTGACGTGTACAAAACAGATTGGTAACAATGATTGGTGCGACAAAATGGCAATGACAAGCTACGATGGCGTACGCCGATAGCTTGTGCATTACGAACTAGCTGAAACATGGGAAACATGGCAGTGTTTTCGGCTACTACAATAGTTTTGTACATAGAAAGTAGACTGATGGCGTAGAGTGGAGTCACCTTAAAATAGTTAAACTCACCAAATTATTGTCCTTTATGCGTATTCAACTCTACATTTGCAATAAGCCTTATTGCTCATTTTTGCTCTACAAAATGTTTAAATTTTCTGCTTAGTTATTGCACCTCAAAACAAAGGTCAGAAGCTAAAAACTGGTAGCATAAATGCATTGTACATTTACAATTTACTCCTTCTGGGAAGGGTGTGTCAGTGTCGAACTATCACATAATTTATTCATTCATATTTGTACGTGAGCTGTCAATCTGCATGTTACAATTTAGTGTTTCTGAGAATGTAATCCGCAATAAAATAACATTACGCACAATCTGAATGCGGTCGTTACCAAGCAAACGTTGAATATTGTAACGCGGAATCTATTTTTCTCGAAATATCACAGCTTTCGTCTTGCTGTTCTTAATCGAAAGTCAGTTTTTATTGCACCATTGCCTAAGATGTTCAAACATTTATTGCCGTATATCGACAACTGAGGCACTGTAGTTCCCGTTACTAGCTTTGCAACGTCATCAGCATCAGCAGCAATAAGAAATGTTTGAACAAAAAGAGATATAAAAAAGATTTTTTATATATATAGTAAACAATGGAGGACGCAGAATGCTAGCTTGTGGCACTTCACGCAAAATTGACTTTGTGTTTGACAATGCGGCATTTTAGTCTAACCGTCTATTGTGTATTTTAAATAAAACCACGAGAGAGATGGAGCTTCCTCTAATCCCGTTGTGTAGGTGTGTGCGAATATTCGGGCGCTCCGAACATTCCAACGAATATTACAGTATTCGAATTCGTTTCCACTTGAATTTAAAATTTCCGATATTTCGAAGTATTTGGGGTGAACGAATATCAAAACTGCGTTCAAGTTTTGGTTTCGTTAGGCAAGCCGCAGTGCCATTGTCATCAGGCATCGTGACTGCATCTAGAGCCAAGGCAAGCAAAGCCACATTCAGAGTGTGGTCGTAGCTACCTTACGCACGCACGTTCGTCAAGGTACTAGAGGCTCCTGTTTCATTGCTTCAAACAATGGAACGGTAACTAAACAATTTGTTACCGCGAGATCGCGTGCAGGGACCATGTGCTTATCGCACTCCACTCTTGAACTTCAGAGGGCATCGTTCTTCAATCAGTCACGTGACATGGCAAATGCGTCCACCGGTACAAACCCAGTATATAAAACTTTTTATGAAGGTCCCGCCAGGCACGGAAGCTCCGTGTCTCAGTGACAGGAAGCTCAGTGACACCTCATAGCTTTTCGAATTCGCTTCCAAAGTATTCGTCCTCAAGGACTATTTGCTTTGAATTCGCTTCTAAATAAAATATTACTATTCGCACGATCCTACCATATTGGCTAAGCTTACAGAGCAACAACTTGAGGTTGATAGCTCGAAGTCTGTTTAGAAATCGATATCAATTCCGAGATCAACCCATTTTGTCTCAGTTGAGGTAATTACAATTTTTTGTGTTGATTCAGTGCCATTTCTGTATACTTATACTTTCAGCATTAAAATTGCCAATTGGACAGAACCGAGTGCTTAATAAGGAAGTTAGTTATCCTGGAGTGAAAAACGTTTCTAGAGATTTCGATAGTACATGGAGTATTGACACAGGCGTATACTTCAAAAAATCCGAAGTAAATCCACCTTTGTGTGTAGACACTGCTCTTTCAAATTGCATTTGTTTACGACAAACACTGTTACTAAGTGACAAATTGTATACGTGTACTAAGATAAGAGCCGAAATATATCTTACGTGTTTAAACGGCTGCATATGCAAGTCACCCCCATTCTTAGCTTTACTGGAGCGCAGGTTCATAAGAGCTAACAAAACTTCTGTCGCACTTGTTCATTGAACATAACAGAGATTCTCAAATCTGTCGTGCCGCACAAACAACTATTTTCAAAGTCCAGTGAAACACAGAGCAATTTGATAACATTAAAAAGAAATTATATTGTTTATTAAAAAAAATTTATCCTCTTAGAAATACGTCATCTTTTTCAATGGCGGGTGCAGAAATCTTTGAGCACAGATTCAACACTCGATGTAATTTAGCCTACTGATCACCAGCACTACTTCCCAATGTGTGGGACAACCAGTGTTTAAAATATTAAAATTTAGCTGCTGTTACTTCTTCGTATATTTGTTCCGGAATTTTTTTATTAGCACTATTTCCCGTGATTCCAGGATTTTATAAACTGCGCTAATACCAATTCCTTATTTTTGTTTTATGAAATCAATCTGATGTTATCCAGGGCTTCATGTTTTTGAAATAGTGGACACTGAACTAAAGGCTGGAAAAAATGAAGGTTTCTTGTTCTGTCAAAAAGAAATTAAAATATAATTCACCCAGATGATTTCGAATTTCGCATGCTACCATGATTGAAAAGAAAGCATCTAGTACACCTAGGCAATGATAAAAAGGTTTGACAGAAAATTGTATTCCCGACGAAATGGTGTTTCGAGCAGCCATTGCCGCCACTGATTCACTGGTGATTTAAGCCCCACTGAGTGAGAAAAGCGCCCGTTGGGCCATACTGAAGCTGGGGCACCAGCAGCTCAGCCGGTTACTTGAAAAGAATAGTGGGCACTACACCTGCGCCAACCGGCCATCGCAGAGGTGGTGCGCAATGAACAATGGGGACGTCTAGCTGGTGCATGCTATTGTTCGCAGCATATAAATACAAAGGCCCCGTTTCTCGGCTTCAGGAAAATAATCTTGTAAAGAAAAACGATGCGGCCCCTATCCTGAATTAGCTATTCATCGCTTTCAGGTTACCAAGGCATAGTTGAAGAATTGTTAACAATAGCGCTTTTTAAACTATTGGCAGAAACCGCACCAAGGAATGTGTTATTTCAGTTGTGCACTTTTCAATAAGAAACGCATAAACGCGCACCTTTTTTGTTCATGCGTTGAGATTTATTTTTCCTACGCAATTGTATTCCTCTGTTAACGTCTTACTCTGACTCTACGGCCATATAAAAAGCCCACCTTGAAGGTGCACAATTTTAATTTGATAAATTGTTGAATGCATCTAGCTTATTAGCTATGATGACAACATGTTGGCTATTCCGTAAAGTTTACGAGCCTATAAATACTCCTCGCATTTTAAACGGCATACGGTAGGCACTGAGAGGAACACAGGTTTTCGTGTAGTACTAATACACTTAGGCAAAGATGATTTGCGCTATGCATTAAAGTGGCTCCCAATGGGCATCCTGGTTCCCTGCAGTATACCGAAATGCAAGCTGCTAACGTAGCCACCATTGTATCTATACGGAAAAAACGTGCTAAACGCATCAAAATACTGCTTTATGTTTTTTTGGCCTTATTGTTCCGTACGACCATCTAGCAAAAGCTGAGCCCCAGACAAAATTCGTGGTTTCGTCGTCGCATTGTAGCTAAAACCGCACCAGAGACTACAACGAGTTTATCAGTGAATGAAATACGCCAAATTCATCGTAAAAGATATCCAATTCTTGACGCGAAGCGGACTATATGCCAATAATAAAGAGATACTGCAGCTAGTCAGCATAAACTTGAATACACCAAAACAACAACGAATACTTAAGAATGAAGATAAAGGTTTGTAACCCTAACCGTAGCAAGAGCGTCGGTCAAAATGAGGTTTTTAGAAAATGTTTGTTGACCCGTGAAACCTTTTGGTGGTATTATGTCGAGCAGGAGTTGAAAGAATACTGTTGCTTTATGTCCGTTTCTCGCCAAAACACGCTGAACTAGCAATAGGTTTCCAAAGGAGACTTCCTGTAATTAATGAACACGTGTACAAAAATGGTAGTTGAACCAGGGAGCAATCAAAAAGACAAGCGCACGGGGTTGAAAAGGCAATCTCCAACTGGCCCACATATTCACGCTGCTTAAAAACCAGTATGAGCATCGAAACATCCACAAAACAAAAAAGTGAAAGCTTCATCACCTTTGAAGTTGCATATACCTGCCAGGCAAGTCGATGCACTGCTCAGAACAGTAGAGTCACATTGCCTAAGTTATATCTTAAGGACGTCTACCAGAATAGCCATTTTGCATTAATAGGTCGCGCTAAGTGACAGTAGCTTTCTGCCATAACCCCCAGTGTAGTGGGACGCTATGGCAAACGCCCTCTATTCAAGAGAAATGTCCAGGTTATGTTCATGACTCGCTCTTAAGCCCCTTGCCGTGTTACGTGGATAACACTTTTTTCTTTCGTCAGTCTAAGCAAGTTCTGCAGGTTGACCCTTGCGTAGAAAATTTAAATCCAATATATGCCCATTATCAGGCCATTTATAGAAATTCCTGAAACTTATCTTCATTTTCATGGCAACAACAATGGCAAACGAACGTTTGTTTTGTATACATCACTATGCAGTTCATTCAGCATAGCGCACCTACATTGTTCTTAAATCGTGATGAATAGCTACGAATATTGGTAGTGCTTTTGGGAAAATGCATTCTTGGAAGAGAGGACCAGGGGACGCATTCGGTATATTTATTCAATATCCAAAAGAACTCCGCCGGGAGCGGCCCTTTGTGTTGTGAAAGAAGTCCACATCATGAGATGGTGCGTGAGTTTATTTCCACGAGCTAAAAGTAAAGCTGAGGAATACTTCGACCAAGGACAGGGAGAGGCATAAGTGTGTCAAAAAAACCATGGAACGGAAGGACTCCTCCGGGGTGAACCATAAGGATTTGTGAAACAGTCAGTAGCACCCGCGGTGTTTGCACCGTGGCTTGGGTGAAGTTATTGGTGCGGCTTATGATGTACGTAACGCTTTGTACTTTGCTTCCTATTCTGTTTCTGGTCAATTTAAATGTGACCGTAAGCAGCTCAGCGAACGTACGCCAAAAAACAGGAGGATGGCGCTACTGGCGGATTTTAAGCAGACAGCCTGAAGCATTTTTTGTGCCATTTTTTTAACACGGCACTGCCACTCACGTTCTATATTCCCTAAAAGCTATGCTATAATGAGATTTTAGACTAGTTTTTCTGAAATAAAAGTAAGGTTTGTTAAGGGTAGCCAATTAGGACACACAGAACCCGTGCCAGCAGAAGTTTGAGTTTGCAAAGCTCTTGTCTGGCTACACTTATAAAAGTTGTTAATTCATATTTATTTATTTATTTATTTGTAAGAAACATTTCAGGGAACAAAATTGGCCCAAGTAGAAGTGCGAACTGTTGCAATGGTAGCAATACCAAGTACATAATTGTACAGGTGGGCAACAGACAGGTCATCCAGGTATCCAACAGGTATTCAACAGTTAGGTCATTCAACAACAGGTCCTCCAGTGTACAACATTATAGTGCACAGGATACAAATCACACTTCAACGTAATTTTTAGTTCAACAGACTATAGTACATTTCCAGACTCCAAAATATGATCCGGAAGTTTGTTCCAGCTTTTCAAGGTGTTAGTGCCTGCAAAGATAAGCGGGAAGTTGAAGGAATGGTAACCTTTTGTAGGACGTGAAGAGTACGAAGTGTGGACGTCAGAGCGATCTATATAATGTTTTCCTTTGATTGCTAAAAGAGAAACCAGTCTTGCTATTTTCATTCAGGACTCTAAAGTTAAAATTTGGTTATTTATCATTAGTTCTGTCGGGGAATGTGACTGTAGGAAGCGCTCTGGCGATTTGCTAATAATGACAATTTAAGACCATGAGCTAGAGATGTCACGTCTCCTGAACGTAGTGCACGCAAGAAATTTGGCGCTCTACCTGTTCACGCAAGAAATCTGGTTGTTTTGCCCAAAGGGAAGGGCTTTCCGAAGGTAGAGTAAGGCCCGACATGGTATTCATTGATCTCAAAGATTGACGGGCCACGACCCGGTGCCTTCGCAGTTCGTGGTAGCTCTGGCATGGGATAACAACTTGACTCACCGTAGTCGGATCTTTTGCAATTAGCATCTGAAAATCACCGTAGTCAATACCTTTCACGACGTGCCGGATCTTCTGAACGTCAGTCGTTGCGGGGTCGACCCGCCTACACAATTCCACGACGTCTTCGATGTATATGATGAAATGAAATGCTGCTGCGCTCGTCCGCGAAGGGGCGTTTCGCGAGAAATGTACGCAAGGCAGGGCGATCAAAAATTAAAAAACTCGAAAGCGCGTTTTGAAGTCCGGCCAGGTATGAATGTCGTTCTTGGTGTTGTTGTGCCACAGCACTTCGACCTCCTTGTGGGAAAACTGACGTTGTTGAGTTTCATCGGGTCGTCCCATCTGTTGTAGTTGCTGATGCGCTCGTATGATGAAAGCGAATCGTCAGCATCATAGTCGTCAGCGCCGCTGAACTTGGCAAGATCGCACTCCCCGAGCGAGCCAGAGCAAATCACAGGCGAAGGCGTCAGCTGTGGTTGAGTAGCGTTGTCGTTATCGGGCATGCTTGGTGTTGGAACCCGCCGATTGCGAACTCTAGGGTGAAGGCAGCTAAGCTCGAACCCTCACGCTCCCCCGAAATGTAGCGGAGTTTATTCAGAGAGTCAAGGAACCGAGAGGATCAAGCAACGGGGGCCGAAGAAGCTCGAACAGCTGAAGAAGCTTGGGAAGCCAAAACTGAAGTCGACTGCGCTGGGCATGCTGCGCGCATGATGCATGGGTATTGTTGGAGGGGATTGTCCTGGTTCAGCTTGCATTCCGGCCTGAGCCTAAATCCTGTGGCCTGGAGCATTCTTCTGCGTTACAAAATATGTTCTTCGTGAATATTAGTCCTAAATAGTTTGGAATAATGCACAAACTATGTGAAACGATCCGCCAGAATCCACAAATACCTCGTTGGCATAGCGAATACTCATTAAGAGCTCAACACAGTTTAGAATACACCACAGTAGTAAATTTTGCGCAGGACATTCATTTTAATAAGATTGAAAATGTGTTGAATGTACTTTAAGTAACCACCGTCATGGGGTACTAAGTTAAGTGGGCCAGTAAGAGAGCCTGGTAGCCACATAAGACAGTAATACTGAAGAAGTACTTTTTGGAACGGAGGAAGATGCACCCGGGAATTCGACAGTCACTTTTCGCTGTTGCTAAATTTACAGTGTGTAATAAAAGAAATTAATACATCAAAATGCATAAAAAAGACATCAATAAAACCTATTGCCTTCCTATTTCTGTTGACAGAGTCAACGTCCCACTTCAGAACATGCGGGCGTTTTCACGTGTATTCAAATGCCGTGATGGTGCACGAATGAATCCAGGGGAAAATAAAACCTGCAAGTTGTGGTAACCAACTCTCAATTGTACTGAGGACCCAAGGCAATGGGTAAAGAAAGATATTCACCGCCATTTCTAAAAAAGTGACCGAAGGAAATATATTTTATTGCCTTTGTCGGCGACAAATTTCGATCATTTTCATTTCTCTTTTAAAACTACGATAAAAAGCGGTGCACCAAAATATTGTATTTATTTTCCCTGCTCTCTTTTTGATATTTCAAACACTGTTATGAAATTACTTTTAAAACTATCAATTATTTTAATGCGTACTTTTTTATGGCAAAGAACACATCTGTAGAAGATTTGTTTTGTTATTGCAAGAAAAACGTTTGTTTTCATTGGTCAAGTAGTGACGTGTTCAGGGAAAAGCACGTTTGCCATGTAAACATAAATACAAGCGGAAGATTTATTTACTTGCTTTATAAATATGTAGACCTCAATCAAGAAGTGCAAACATGTATGACAGAATTTCGGATGTTTTAAATGTATTTGATATGTTTCCTTTGGTGTGTTTCTGACAATGAATCCCCGCAAATCTGAGAAAAGTGGTGACAGATTGAAAAAGAGTCAAAATCGTTAAGCCATGTATTCTGGAATCAAAGGATTGATTTAGGGGCAGAAGATACCCAAACATTTACTACATAAATTGCTTACTCTGCTAACGGTGTTCGCTAAATGCCCCGAGAACTCCAAAAAGTTTGCAAATACAGTCTACGTGTCGGGTCAACAGTTGTTAAGGTAATTTACGAATTGCCTCAGTACATAACAAAGAGATAGATACCCATAGGAGATATGATTGGCTCAGCTGACGCACGAATTTTTAAGAGGCAAACAGGAAAAATCACAATTCTGAAAATTTCCAACGTGTATTCTCGAACTCTCACCAAAACATAGCAAGAACAAGACCAAAACACATCAAAGTCATTTAAATATACTGTCTCCCAAACTACCACTCAGTGAGGCAAAGAAGATAATGTGTAACGATTAAAAACAACGTCAAGCTTAGAGCAATTATTTTGCGTCCAAGATAATTACCTGAATTGTGTTTTTTCACATACCAGTAAGTTCTTGAATACATACCAAAATATAGGTAAATTTGACGAATCTGAATAGAACCACCGCATGTCTAAAAAACAAATTGGGATGAAGTCTACGCATTTGCTCACTCTCTTAAGGTACGTATATTTCGGAGATGTTCTCCCGTCCACTCATTTCAGCTGAGCATTTCCACCGAGCCTCTACGAATTATATCACCTTCTTTAGGTGCGAATATTTTGGGGTTTTCTCCCGTCCACTCATTTCGACTAAGCACTAGACACGACAAAGCCTGATGCGAACAAGAGATCGCGCATTGGTTCACATTGTGCACCGGTGGAAGCAAGCGTAATGAATCCTGTACTCAAGCGAAGAATATGTTGAAAAACGCTCACCAGCATCCTTCTTTAGTACGAGAAGCCTAATTACCACCACTAAAGTGGGAGCCGGGAGAGCCAAATGCGAGAACAAAGAATGTTCGCGAAAATCCACCCTGTGGAAATGATTGGGAAGCGAAGCCTAATACACCTTATAGCAGGAAAGACTACGGCCCTCTTGCGTTATTCACACGTTACGCTGTACCTGTAACACGTTTCAACTCAATTTTATTTGAGCACGGCATTCAGAAAGATTTTGCGATACGTGTGGTACACAGTCAGACTCTGCGTTTTCAAAGAAGTTATATGCTCCGTGAACGTTAAGTCAAAGCACACTCCACGGATGGAGGTCGTTTCTTTGGTAAAGGTGTGGAACAGGTGTACCAACGTTTAGAGGAACCAAATGAAGTAACAACTCGTTTTTAGGTTTCGCAATGTCGACGTTAAAATAACCCACGATTATAATGGGCGTAGCGTCGTCAATGGTAGTGCAGTCACTGTGCGTTCGTATGACGTTCTATGTCGGGATTGGGTGTGTTTGGCGCCAAGTAGACTATATATAAACGACGATTCAATATCTCGTTCCCGGCACACACGTCGGCGTAGTCGACATCTTGGTTGGGCGTTTCTAGCATGTGCGTGTGGACGCCGTAGCTAGCGTAATTTTCTAATGTCATTGCAGCACTTCCTCATGTCATTTGGTTTTTTTTAACATCTACTGACTCCTAGCGGATGCTCAAAGCGCATACGTTGCCGGTAAACGTGCGACCTCTCGCGCGGCACCCCAGAAACCACGCGACGCTACCGCGTGGCATTTTTCTTGTGAGCGCATGGGGTTAACCCACAGCTGTGCTCGATGAGTGCACCATTTCTCTCCCCGTCTACGCACGCAGTTCTAGTTTAATGGATAAGACAATGATTCCCATTCCGTTTCTCCGATCGGTCCAGGTTGGGTTCCAGGCGGTGGCAGTAATTTCTTTTATTTGCTCAAGGGAGGTTTGTGTTGACAGCTACGTTCGCGACAGAAGCCTTGCCTGGTAGAGGTAGGTAAAGAGGTTCACTTTAAGACGACTTTGATCAGCGTCTCCACGCACCATTAAAGTAGCAGCGAAGAGGTGACACTAATTTTAGTATTTCTATGGCTGGGCCCAGCCCCTGAACGGCACTGCCGCGCACGGATGTTTCAACATTATGGTACCAGGAAGCCAATTCTTACATCAAACAGTTTATAATAGTCATTCCCTCGCATTAGCGCTGGACTTTGGTGGGGGCACGGATAATATGTAATACTTGCATTCTACATTCCTATGACTCGAGCATAGCTGTAAGTGAAATATTTTGCGTTCACGGGCCTGGTCATTTCTTTCGGTAAAAGCAAAATCGATGCAATGCAACATAAAACTTTATATGGGCGCTCTACTGCACCTTACAGGCAGTATAAACCGCGATGAGGCATGTACTACTGATGCGTATTTACGAGAAGTATCACACACAGCTGGCACAGCTACTAGTGCAATGTGTAAGCGCTCAAAAAAAGCAACTTTGGATGTGACTTCACGCTACAGACACCTAATTTTCTGAATGAGAAGCCGTCGCAGCAAAGTCTAAATACCCGAGACATACCAAGAATTCCTACTTTTTTACGATGCCAGTCATGCATTGAAAGAGAACGCATGTTATGGTTTAAATATGCCAGCAAAGTCACGCTTTCAATCGGTAGCAGTGAGTGCGTTAGAAATGTAGAGGCAAGTGTTGCATGAATGCTGCACTTAGTCAGTATGCTCAGTTGTGGATTTACTTCATTTTTTTCTGTCTGGCCGTTGGGCCCTGTTGAACAGCGGACATGGGTCATCTCGTCAGAGCTGAGCAGCGTGGTCCCCATTGAAATGCTGGTTGTGTGGGAATATAACATGGGAGGTATATCGGTGGAAATTTCTTGTAGTGTAATGTAGATGGACGAAATTACAACAGGATGACCATTTTTGTACTTCTTTGCGAAGTACTACTGTTCCGATTTCAGGCGATTCTCTTGTATCAGGTGTGCAAAATAGTCGGGCCTTATCGGAGGTGCAACGCCACTATTCTTACTCGTAAGACAGTATGAGGTACTTCGAAAAAAGCAAAGGTGTGCCAATGCAGAGTACTGTGTTTTGGGTATTCGGCCGATGGAAAATACTACAGAATAAGCGATGCCCAATGCCGTTTTCCTCATTGGAGGATAAAAATGCAGTTAAGAGAGGGATAAATTTGTTGCATGGCAAAACTTATCCGTTATTTTAAAACCCCTAGATCCTCAGTTCACTCGGTCTCGAACTATCGCGGCAGCGTCTGAAATCAACTTGGTCAACCAGAAAACTCAAGCTAGCCTCTGACCGTATTCTTGGTCTGACTAAAGCTTTTTTGCTCAATAATATTGATAAAAATATAAAATTCATTTTACCAGAATTGACGGAACATGAGGTGTGTGGTTGTGCCAAACCGGGGGTGCGAACGTGCACTGATGCCAAAAACGTTTGCGCAATAAAATTCGTTGTGTCAACAGACTTGCCCTAGGAATGAATAAGCATTTCGTGAATTCTTGCCGTGTTCAATGACTTTCAACATTTTGTGTTGGAATTGCTTTTTAGGTGATGCCTGCTGTCAAGAAATGCTGCCTGTACAAAATTATTCACCAAATAAAAAGTGTAAATGCGCGTTAAATATGGGCAAACTTAAGTAAATAAGACAATACCATAACACGTGTATTGTAGTACCTCTTTCGCAGTGATATTCCTAATCAAAATATAAACGAGGTATTTAAAAAATTGAAGCAGTATTAGCCTACAATAATTGCGTATCTTCAAAAAAAAATACGTTCTAAAACGTTGATATATACAAAGAATATCTCAGTGTAAAAATGCTGAGAGTGTTGGATGATTGGTGCGTTTATCAGTCTACCGTCACAAAGGGCACTTGAAAATGTATTTTACCCCCCAAAAAACCTAAAAATATTGTTTTAAACTACACTGAACCAGACAGGTTTCTAAAATAAATGCAGCAGCATATAGATATTTTAATATTTTTGTTGCGCCTCAAAAAACAACTTTGCACAGGTATAAAATTGTGTAATTTCGGATATTCTAACATGAGGTTTAAAGAGGTCATTAGGTTGTGACCTCCAACCGCCGGAACGTGAGATGCAACAACCATTCCATCTACTGACGTGTACGCTCTTTGTTTTGCGGAGACCCTTTCCGCCATGCAAGGTTTGAAGAATTCTCAATGAATGAATTATCGTTTGTTCGGGTAAAATATTCATAGTCAGAAAGTCGTACAGACAGCTCACCGGTTGATTAAAAAGGCAAAAGCGACGTTTGAACTCGAATACGAAAACCTAGCACATATTTTGCCGGGATCTACGATTTGAGGTAACCGATGCCCCCCCCCCCATCCTCGTCCTGATCGGTATCTCACGGCGTTTACTATCTACCGTGAACACTCTCGCTATTGTATATCTTAAATTTTGATAATTCCCCTAAACAGTACACACTTACCCACGCACCTTACGAACTGGCCGCATACTCAATGACACAATAAACGGAGCTCAAATAACACTTTATAAAAATCCCGATTCTATTACTCGCGAGGGTCACAAACATCAACAGTCCACCATGCCAGACTTCAGGGCATGCCGGGGAGCGCGAGATGTCACCAGAACTCTTAATAATGAAAGACTACTAAGTGATCATTACATTATTCAAATCACAATCCCTACCTGTATCCTTACCTGTATTCGCGACACCTCTAAAACTAATGGCAATCTCAAGAACTGGACTAAAGCACTCAAACAGGCTCATAAACAACCCAAACAGAAATGTTTCACTTCAGTCCCATCAAACAACGCAGACCCTTATCAGGTCCGGATCTGGAACAGGAGAAACCGACCCTTGCGCGCCCTAAACACCCAACAATATAATAGTCGGCTATCAGAGCGCATCTCCTAATTACCAGAACATGTCAACTAGCACTGTGCTAAACTGACCAGGAATCAATGGAATGAAATTCGTAATTCCATCAACGGCAGCCTGGATAGGAAAAGAAAACATGGCACATACTTAGAAAGCTCCTTGGGCCTCATCCGGCGCCTGTTCCTACTATCGAGAAGCATCATTTTTTGATGGGATCGGATGCCTTAGCGACACAGCTCAGCCACCTTTACATTCCTTCTCCGCGTAATAGCTTTTATCTTCCCTACATGGGCGCTTCCAATGCAGAACTCGATGAGCCGTTCACCCTTTGGGATCTCGAGTAGGAGCAAGAACAACTAAAGCAGAGGTCGGCCCCAGGTGAGGATAATATTATGTATTAGATGCGAAGCATCTCATGGTCGGAGGTGTCCCTCCCTTGTTGTTGTTGCGCCGTTCACACCACCAGTGCGCATGTTCGGCTTGCTGAACGCCCGGTGGTGTCTTACCCAATGTTGCCGGTGTCTTCCTGTGCCACCACAAGACGAGCAGGCTTCTCTCTCCTGCTCACAGCCGTATAAACCAGGTGTGCACACGCGTTGTATGCACGCTACTCCAGTGCGCATGCGCGTCTCTTTCACTGCACATGCGCGTCTCTTCCACTGCGCATGCGCGTCCCTCTTCCATTCTCCTCCTAACAGCCGTACAAACCAGGTGTGCACAAGTGCTGCCCGCCGTTCAGTCTGCTTCCAACCCCCATCTTCACCGGTTCTGCTACTCTGCTGCTAGGATGAGTGCCGATGTCCACGCCAGTGCCAACATCCCCGTCAACGTGAGTGCTAACGCAAGTAAGACCAACAGCATCACCCAACTATATGCAGTACATGGCGTCACGCTGCTCTCTCCGCTGCATTTCCTACGATAACAAGCAACCCACAACCATTCGGAAAACCTGCTTTGACCTAGCCTTCAGTAATTTCAAGATGCGACCGCTACTGCAACATACACTGACGTTACACGTAACGGACCACGAAGCAGTCATACTCAAGACGACACGACAACAACAACTAGACGTTACCTGCATTGCCTAATTAAAGACATTCATAACACCCTACCCACGCGTCTACTTACTCTAACACCACACACCAACTCTACTCACACTACTTACTTCAACTCTACTTACAGACCAACCAACCCCAACTGCTGGTTTGCATCCTCCTCAGGGATACCAACGGGAACATGACGAAATTTTTCACTTAAACGAAATGTATCCAACAAGGACAAGGAACACTTTCTTGACATTACAAACTCCCACTGGGTCGGAAGAACGCACCCTCCCGTCGTGTTTGACACAGTCTTTTATAACCCTAATGCCTAAGTCAGGCATAATATCTGCCCTTGAAAATCTCCGCTCGATCTCTCTAACCTGTGGCCCGGGAAATACCAAGGAAAGGATGGTTCTCAATCGACTTGAGGTTTCTTTTGATTGCACGGATTTCTTCCCCCTCAACAATTTGGTTTCCGCAACGGTGTGTCTACCCAACAGCCCTTTTGCCTCCTAGCCCACGATTTTAACCCTTTCCTTCTCCCCACATCCAGTTCATAGGCCATAATGACCCTGGGTGTCCGCAAAGCCTTCGATAACCTTGCCCATCATCCTCCCCTAAATGTACTTGCCTCTACCGGCTGTGGTTCGAAGATATACGTTTACAACGCTGCAGTTCTGCGCGACCGCACAGCCAAGTTCCGTCGTCATGATTCGCTCTCACATCTATTCCCCATCACGCGTGGTAATTCACATGCTGCTATTCTCTCACCCACCCTTTTTAACCCCGCAAACCGCCCCTGTCTCGTATTCTGCCATCGATCCCAAACTTCAACATACATTACACGCAGACGACCTTACTCTTTGGTGCACGTCTGGATCTCCTGGGTCAGTGCAGGACACCTTGCATCAAGTTATCGATGCAATCACTAGGTATCTCGACACAATCGGCCTCTCTCCCGCAACTGAAAAGTCGGAATTGCTGCTCATTTCGAACACTTGCTATCATAGCCAACACAACCACCTCATCACACTCACAATGGTAGGTCACCCCATCACTCGCGTAATATCCTGCCGAATTCTTGGACTGCATATCCATGAGTCATCTAATCAGGCTAATGTGGCTACAGCAGTTCAAGGTTGCCATCAGCTTACGCATCTAGTGCGCCGTATTGTAAACAAGCACGTGGGGCTACACGAGGGTCAAGTTAGGCAGCTCGTACATTTCTTAGCTCTAAGTAAAATTTTTTACACAATTCTATTTCTCTCTCTGACTTGTCACCAAAGACATCACATTGAGGTGGCCCTTCATACACTGTATAAGACCGCCCTTAACGTTCCCGTTAGTACGTCCACTCTGCGCCTATACTTCACGGGGCTGTTCTTGCCCATGGGAGATCTTATACAACATAAAGACCGGCAAATGGCGCGTCTTTCTAGTACAAAACAATTACACTGGATCCTTCACCAAGTTGCTCTGAAGATGGTTGATCTTCCTATCATCACCCCTCCCACACAGCTCCCAGATAACCTCAGGATAGCTCCTATCCCAAAAAACGTTGCAGCTGATACCAACCCAGGGAGACGGCGTGCTCGCGTTGTCAATCATGTCCATCCTATTGATTCTGCGATCGTCTACATGAATGCATCACAGACACACGTCGGAGCATCCGCCTATTCCATCGCAAGTGGCAATGACGTAGTCACACACACCCTTGGTGCTTTTACTAATCCCCCACCTACAGCGACTCAGAGACCCTCTCAATAATCACCAGTATTCAGGATTTCTCCTTAGCCCCCCCTAACCCCTCAGGATATACCACATACACTGATTCGATGCAAGTTACCATGCCATTTTCGATACCATATTCGATACCATATACACTGATTCGCGGGCGAGGCTATCGCCCGCAAACTTCTGCACCGGACGCCTGGGATCCCCTGGCCTTATTCACCGACGTGGGACACTACTCTCTACTACAAACAAGCAATAAAGCTTCACTACAAGAACATTACAGAAATTCTTCGTACACTTCCTGTTCCAGACAAATCTCTAACCACCACGCAACTACGCATTCTTCGACGCATACAGTTAAATACCCTCCTTACACCTGCTCGTTCCATTGTCTACCGTCCCCGACACTCACCAGCATGTCCAAATTGTCCCGAACCATACGCTAATTTACAACACTGCATATTCTCCTACCCCATTGCAATTCAGTCCCCATGTTTTCCCCACCCTCCTCCTTCGATGTGGCGGCGTTGGCTATCGTCGGACAAGCTCAAAGACCTGTTGGCTTTGGTGAACCTGGCCCGGGACATTCTCAACATTAATGTTGCGTTTTAATAAAGTGTTTCCTCCTCCTCCTACGTTTTTAACACAAACGTTGTTTATTCCGGATTCACAAACACTTCGCTGGCGTTATTTCCTTCACGGAAGTGACGCCAGTAAAACGAAGCAAGCGGCTTGTGAAGGGTGCATCCCAGCACACAGCGTCTTCTTGCGAGGAGGCATCCTTTTGTATCAAAGAGTACGTACCTCTTTGCGTTGTTCGTTTTCGGGTTTTATATTTTAACACATCAGTGTTCAATGCCGCGGTACACCAAGATTTCACTGACGTCATATCCCTCACGGAAATGGCGCCAGTAAACCTTTGCCGAAGTGACCCTCCAGCAGGTCGTCGCTTGCCAACCACACCCACAAGACACCTTCCTACCCGAAAATCATGCTAAGCTGCAGATTTCGCTGCACATTTAGCTTTCGTGTATTGCCGGTTCGAAAGAGAGAGAAATGAAGCGCAATTTTTTTATAATTTTGTACTGCTCTTCAAAGTATATGACGAAATAAATGTTGAAGATATTTTTTCGAATAAACTTTACAGTCAACCAAACAGTTGCACAGTAGCACAACCGCGCGATTTATTTCCTTCTTCACAAAAGATTTGTGGCGCAATTTATGAACGATTTTAAATGGAGAGTAAGTGATCTTTGTGGGCATAGTGAAAGACCGCAAAAGTCCGAGCTGTGATCTACATACGCCCACACACCTCTCCACCCCATAAGATAATTCAGTTATGCTGAAACACCGGAACGCCCATACCTCAGGTTTCATTCATTCTGGTATTTGGGATGCACATTCGTGCGAATTATCTGAACTTTTAAACCATCCGCCTCCCCCACATCCATAACACACACGCGGGTCGCATGCTCACTCACGTAGCACATAAGTGACATTAAATATCCGAAATGTCTCTTCTTCGCCTCGCACAAGCACTCATACTCTCCAAGATTACCTATTCCCCCTTTGTGCAACTGATTTGCCATGAAATAGAAAAACTCATTATATTTCTGCGTCTACCTGCAAGCTGGTGCTACGAATTCAGTAATGGCATCTACCCACCACCTCTTTGAAATCGGCATCCATATAATGCGGATAAACTAATTGAGGCTCAGCGCACTTCTCACCTTTACCACCTCGCACGCACGCCTACGGGTGAAAAATTCTACTACGGGTAGGCCGCGCGCTCCCAAGTGAACACCGTTCCGAGCAACCCGTGCCTTCCTTTTTGCAAGTAGTGATTAAAGCCCCCCTCCTTAAATACATTCAAGCGGGCTGCGAAGACAGTTGGCGCCGGGCACCAAGGTAGTACCTACAACGCCCACTGAAGACCCACCCGCATGTCTGGTATATGGACGTCTCCCTATAAAAAGGACGCCCCGCCATTAGTACTGCCGCACGTAATCACCAATGACCCGGAAATCGCATGCACCTGGCAGCATGGTGACATCACGGACACAGAACAGGTAGCCGTCGCCCTTGGACTTGTGCAGATCGCTCGCGCTGCCTCACCTGGAATCATTGTCCCTGAATCTTGAATCATCGTCACTTACCTCCCATAGTTGTTATTTGGAACCCTGCCCACTCAGGCCTGGAGGGGAATGAGGTAGCTCATGATCTGGCGTACGAGGTCACCAATTAGGCTTCAGATCATCCTGCAACTACTCTCTCAGGACCGTTGCATAGTTTTCAAGATATCCCGATTCACTACAAGAACACTAGATGTATTTATCCACACCAGCACAGCTCATTCTCTCGACACCTAGCAAACGTTTTACCGAATATACATCGAAAACACTCTTCTACTCAGCACTGTACAGCATAATGTACACTACCTTATAGAGCCCGCCCCGTCCTGCCTGCGTTGTCTGGCCAAACATACAATAAATGGTATGGTAGTGTCCCAATATGAAGGCCAACAATTTTATTCGCCACGAATCAGGCTTCGAGGCCGCGCTGCTCAGCTCCTCTAAGGACATCCAGACGGCTCTCGTGGCTGTGGGGATGCGTGCGGTTCCTCTGGTACTTCAGAGAGACACGCCACGCCATTAACCTCATTAAAATGGCCCGGTGACACACGCTTCCGTCGGGGCTAAGCTGAACTGGTCTGCCGACCTCTGAGAAATTATTGGCCACTAAATAAAGTCTCTCTTTCTCTAACGCCGGGGTCATGGATGCTGCTGCTGCGCGTGGAGCATCGTCCGAGTCATACCAATGCTTCATATTAGCGCCATTAGGTGGGGCGTCGACTGCAAACGCAGTTAAGGCGAGTACATGGACTACGGCAAGAAACGCCAGCGAGTGGGCCGACCGCCAGACTCGAGCTAAAATCGCCGCTTTCAAGGCTTGTGGAGGTACGGAGGACTACCTTTAACATGATGGCGAGTCATTAACCTCACCATGTCTTACGCACGGACACGGGCTGGTGGGACATCTCAGCGGTCACCTACGCTCCGCGTGGTGGGGCCTACTCTGCCTAGGCACGCTCGCATGATAATCGCTTCCGTACACCGCTTCAAATTTGAGGCGAAGTGGAGACCGAGGTGACGTTTTAAAAAAGGTGAGGACGTGGTAGGTAAGCCTATTTTTACTCCGGTCTGCTCGATGGGCGACGAAATTGTATCCACGTTACTGGTTGTTATAGTAAAGATTTGGCGTGTCGTTGTTGGAGACCTGCATCAGGTTTTGCTGTAAATTGTAGTTAGCCATTAGTAGGTTTGCGTTGCTCAGCAAAGGGCTTATATTTTGCAGGTGATCGCTAGAATTGGTGAGAGGCGGACCTCAGGCGACATTCATCGGAAATTTGTGTCCGTACACCAATTGAGACGGGAACGGCGCTGGCTTCACCACAGCTTTTATGGCCGCCACTTGTCATATGCATGCGTGTGTGAGAGAGCGTGAGTGTACATGTAGGCGAGGTCAGGTTGCGCCAGGTGCTAGGTCTCGCACAGCATGTAATGTGGGGACCATGGCGTTTCAGTGTGTGGAAGAACGTCCAGGGAGGCAAGGAAGGAGGCCGTCGTCGATAGAAAGCAGATGTATTTACACTATTTACAGAGAACCTTCTAAACAGCGTCCATCTTGTAGCCGCGCCTGGTCGTCTTCTTCTTCTTCCTATGCGTCTTTTGCGCGCGGTACTCGCATCATCCTCATCGTCATCGAAAGTTCCAACATCTTCCCAGCCCACAAGGGTTCGTACGAGCGGTGGTGGTATCTAGTCAGTTTGCCATTGATGTCCAGCCGGTGTCTGAGTTTCTTTTTTTTTCTTATCTTTGGTCTTCTCTTTCTCCGGGACTTCGCCTTTCTTCTGACTTTTGATCTGTGTTTCTTCACGACAACTACGTCAGGTGATGAGTCAAAAGCATAACATTTTTTGTAGTTCAGAGTGCGCACTGTCTTCAGGTGTAGTTTCATTGACGTCTTGTCTTTGTACCGGATCCACCAGTCGAAACCGTGAAAGTTTACATCTTTTCCAGTGTGAACCTCCGCAGTACCACATTCTCCTGGCTTCTTCGATTTGCGAACACATCTAGTAGCCTTCTTAATCATAGTTGTCATTATGCCGGCGGCAGCATTTTTATATGGGTTCTTCCCTGGAGAAGCGGATGTGCGGTCTTTCACGGCGTCTCTCGAGCCGAAGTGAAGGTTACCGGTCGTCCAATGGTCCGCGATTTTACGAAGACCGCGTTCACTCCTGTCGCCGCCACAACTCTCCGAAACACGGGCAAGCTTGTCTCGTAATGAGCAATCGTAATTGTCCGATGAAGGTTTCCTTAATTTACCGTGGTGTTCAACGTTTTCTCTCTTGTAAAAGTCTTTCTGCATACCGTCTGCAGATCTCGTCGCCACATACCTACATGCAGAAGAGGTTTCAAGCGCTTCAGTCATGGGTAGTTCGGCAGTGACACCTTCTGAAGCCAGCTCCTCACACAGGGTGCTTTCTTCTGATGGGGGTGGAGCCAACATACATTGCGGTGATTCTTGCTGGGTTTCAATGAGCTGCTGGTGTGGTGTTCCCAGCAACACGGCGTCTTTCGTACCGATCGAGGGAGGCACATTCGACTGGCGTTTCTTAAACGTCGTCGTCTGCCGAATGGTTTTTCATAGAGGCGTATGGTGTCGTTTGGGCTGGCGATGGAGGCATGCTTCGACCTTCCTGAAGTCGATGACCTATTACTGGAATGCACATCGATGTCATTGTAGTAGTTTGTTGGCGAAGTCTTATTTCCAGTAAGGCGATTATCCTGTGAGCTTCTTCCACCGACCGTAGAGCGTCGTCGTGTTGGCCGTCGATTCTGGTTCCGCATGCCAGGGCATTCAGCTTCTCGCTGATTGCAGCAAGTCGGTCGGCGCTGTGCTGGAGCCTGGCGGAAGAAACAGCGGCCTCGACGTCCTTGGTTTGCTCCAGAGTTGGCGTTATTTCGGTGATGAGCTTCCGGTTGAAGTTGACAAGGCTTCTTTGAGCAATTTGCAGCCGGTTCATCTGCCTCGACACCTCCTCCTCGCTTCGGGGTGAGCAATTCGGTCGAAGAGTAGATTTCCGCTCCATGGCTCAGCTCGTCGTGGCGCTGGACGCCCCGGGTTTCGGCACCATGTGGAAAACGTCCAGGGAGGAAACGGAGGAGGCTGTCGTCGATAGAAAGCAGATATATTTACACTATGTACAGAGAACCGGGTGCTAAGAAGCCATCTTGACGCCTCGCCTGGTCGTCTTCTTCTTCCTATGCGGCTTTTGCGCGCGGCACTCGCATCGTCCTCATCGTCGTCGAAAGCTCCAACACAGAGGAATAGAGAGAGTGTGTGTATGCTGGTGCACATCCGTAAGATGCTGGTAGTGTGGTTGAAGCCGACTATATTGCAGCTGGTGATGCTGCGAGTGAGTTGTTGGAGTCCAGCTTGCTTGAAAGCTACGCACCGTTACCGAGTAACGCACCCAGGTTGAGAAAACTCGAAAAGGTATATCGGAGGTACACCCATATTCACTAACCAAAGCCGCTTCCCACTAGGCTTGCCCGCTAGTGGCAGGCGTTAGATCCCTCCCCCCTCTGTTCTCTGGCGCAAGAATGGGAATCGCTCGCCTGAGATTGGGAGAGCTGAACCACTTACAAAGAGCGGTAAAAGGAAGTCACGCCACTCTACACTGGCGTGTGCATGCGGAACTAGACAGCTAGACTACCCGGCGGGGCAGGTCAGGGAAGGTAGCAACCACCGCAGCGTGCCGAGCTGCCAGCAGTTGCTCCTCCCCGTGCCGCCACTTTCAGGGGTAACCCATGCAGCCGTTTGGTAGGACCAGCTGCCTAACAGCGAGGGTACGAAGGAGGTGGGTGGACCTGGCGCCTACGCAAGCAGCGAGAGATTTAGAGCAGCTGCTGTGGGCTCTGACGTTGGGGAGAAAGCCAGGACCTGGGAGTGGGGGTCGCATCAGCAAGAGACCTCCGCATTATTCGACTGCGGGTGCAGGCAGCTCCTGGACCTCTCGACAACATTCGGAAATTAATTCCAAGGCAATGCGCCCCCCCCCCCTCCCGAGATGGCTTCCGGAGGCAGCCGCCTGGATATCGTGCTGCTGGTTACGGAATTGATCTTGCTATCGAGTGATACCCTAGTGAAGGCATCGCGGGCTGCGTATTCGGCCTCGCCAACGTACTCAACGTACTCGGAGTTATTGAATCGCATTTGTAAGCTAATACCCTGTGCCACCTTGTTTCTTCATTTTTCTTCATTTGAATCCATGTGAGACATGTGTGCATCAGACTTCACGGGTAATATTGTGTACGGCATCGAATTGAGATTCATATCTGATGCCTAACTTTATTTAAATAGAGCTGGTATTAACGCTGCTTGTACACACCTCTAGGTAAGCAAGACTTTGCAACTCTTTTAAATATTTAAAAGTATTAGGTACTCCTGGTGCCTCAAAAAGACTTGTAGACGTGGTAACGGGTGTTGCGAGGGCTTGCTTACAATATTTAGTTTTCCTCGTGCCAATTTTAGGCTTTTCGTATGCCTTCAGACCCAAGAAATGCATAACCTAATCTGCGTGGCTTAGGACGAATCCTGGTACTAGCGATCACGTTGGCTTCCTTTATTGTGTCGTGTATATTTTCTATCCTGTAAACCAGCATGGCCGTCTGACGAACACTTTTCTCGAAACGAATAACAGCTTCGTAATTCTATTCCTTGGGTTGAATTGTTAACCCAAGGATCATGATACTCGCCAAGACTGGAACTAGATTACCATAACGGAAAAGGTTCATTTTCTGGAGTTCTGCGGCACGGTTCCTTCATCTCCGGGTGTATTACAAAAGCAGCAATTCTAATTGTTGCGGTGAGCACGCTAGACCTCTCAAATTCACGTCTTCTGTGACCATAATATGACTATCTGTTGTATATCCTGAATTGAGCCATCACTATTTTCATTACCTCGAGGCTTATATCGTCCGTGTAAAGGCTGTGCTTCAGCCCTTCTGACGGGTATAGTGTTTCGGGAAGCCCATTATGGCAACATTCCACAGAAAGGACGACAGGACAGATCCTTACGGCGTTCCCCTGCTGCCGAGCTCTGGGTTCCCAAATTTGAGTCCCCGTATGCATACTTCAACTTTCTGGTCGGAAAGCCTGTCGTGTTTTTGTAAGGTCTACGATACCATTCTACATTTTCAAGCTTTGTTAAACGGCCACGACAGCAGTGCTGTATAACTCTCTTGTAATTTCCAAACCCGTAGGCGTTTAGTCGGTTGAGCACAACGTGCTTCATCTGCTAGCCGATTCACGCCGTCACTGAGATACAACCCATGTTTTCTAAGACAATTGGCTAGCTTCTACGGAAGTGGGGTGCGGCCTCTTTCCGGCACGCATTAATCCACTTCGTCAAGTTGTCCAATGCTTTGTCTTCAAGATTTCGAAGAATTTGTTCGTTATATCGTTCGGGCCATGCGTAGAATGCTTCGGGAGACCATCTCGAGCAGCCTGAATGTCGGCTAAAAAAGCGGGTCGGTTATGATCTGGTTCTTCGTTTCCGTTGTGACTGTCCAGTACCTAAAAAAATTTTATGGTTTCACTATATTTATTCCTAACTTATTTAGTAAGTCCTGCTCCCTTCCCTGTAAGGTTCCTTATTATTTCTTAGGATATGTTTTTTAGGTAGTTTTGCTTCCCCAGCTGAGTTAGACTCTTAAGAAAATCAAGTTTTTGCAACACCCTACTGGCGTTGCACCTCACCCATGTGCTAAGTCAAAGTTGGGAGGAAACGTCCTTTGCGTAGTCTTCGATTTCTTTGTTTATTAGAGCTATTCTGCTCAGGCTGCATACAAAGACGCCTTAGCTCATTCTTAGCTTCCTATATGTACGGTAGCTTGTGTCAGCCCTTTCAACATGGCTTCGTGGGGGATGGTTTCAAGACGTTCTTGTATAAAATAACGTATATTGCCGCAAACGATTCCGTAAGTATGCTTGTCTTCGGGTTTCTTTCACCGCCCAGCCGTGCCGGCTTGTTTATCTCTCGGCCAAGAAAGGCACGTGTTCCATCTTTACTTTTGATGCTGCACGAGTTATCGCATTTCATATGGATAGCATTTTGAGCTATGGTTACTCGACTAGAATATTGTTCTGTGACCTCCCATGTTGTCGATCTACTTCGATGTTTCGGAAAACAATCACATTAAAAATAACTGCTCACCGTGAAGATTCCGTGGCACTTTATTTCGGTGACACCTTCCCGCTCATGTCACTGCAGTGAGTGCTTCTCCGCTACATCATTATTGCGTGCGTTGTTAGGCTGGCACAAGTTCGCCAAAATAAACTCTCGTTCCTTTCGGGACAGCTACGCCACCGTTGGGTAAATGACACAATAACTAATATTTGACCCGATGTCCCCAATTTCGCTGCATGAGATATCTCCTAACAGTACGTAATAATTCCCACTTCGTTATCACTGAGTCTGTTAGCATTTGGTTCGGAAGAAGTGGGCTTCACAGCGGTAGCTGAGAAAAATGTGTCACTTCCAAAGGTTCCTGTGTGTTCAGCAAATGGGGCATGCGGTACGGGGTCGTGTCGAAATTAATACCCTGTTACCCATACTCTTGGGATAAGGGAAATCGGCCACCCGATATAGACCGTCTTGAGGTGCGTCCATTCAAAAGTTTGTTCGCTCGCGGATCTCCCTACAATTATCTGAGGCTGGCTGATGTGCATTGAAATTGTCCACCGCAAGGAACGTCTGTATTTTTACGACATCAAAGACTTTAATTAATAAAACAGCTGATATGTCACTTTTCCTGGTGCTACCACAGAAGTTTAGAACGAAAGCACTTCTCTTTGTTCCCGTTTTTGAAAACATATTACAGCCTATACGTGATCCAAAGTTGTGACGCGATTCTTGTTGTCAATGACATCTAACTTGCGTCTTACGAGAGGGGCAATGGGCGCCCTTTCGTCTGAGAGTGTAATGTGTGATTTAAACCAGTGTAGTTTTGCACGGCTCCCACTTTACTCCAGCGCTAGTCCTACCGCGCCTGTTGAACTTTCATGCATGATCTTCTTAAGGTTTTCGTGTTTCCGACGAAGCCCAAGATAATTTTGTTGTCAGATCACGTCGTAAACGCGATGCACTTAGCGTCCCCGGCTTGTTGCCGTAATTACTCCAGAGCCACGATTTCTAGCGACCGTAGTCGCACGCCGCCACGCACCCAAACACAGGCTGTGAAAGATCACAACTTTTCTGTTAGGATCAAACGTGGATTCTTCTTTACGAAGTCATTTTAAATTCCACTGCTCCATATAGGCCCACGTTCCGATATTCAAAGGGTTTGGGTAGATCTTTCAGCTGCTCTATTGCTATGGAGGCCGCCTTTGCTAGGCCGCAGAAATTTACACAACTATAGAACATGGAAAAAATAAAGTAATTAGGGCAATAATTCACCAAAGTTAATAAAAAGCAACCCCGATTTATTTTGTTATGTGAGCTGTAATTATCAAAACAAATCGGTTATTATCACGGAAAACCTACATAAGCAAATTGGGCCGACCAAAGCCAAGAGGTCGGCATCTGCGGTGTCGCCAGGCATCACGGGCCTTCACTTCTGTCAGAAGTACTCATTGATACTCATAACCTAATACAGAGAAAAAAAGGAAAGGGAAAACAAGGCAAGAAAGAAAACACAAACGGCAATGGCGAAGAAAAACAGACACAAACAAAAAAAACATACATCATAATGGGTTATAGCTGCATTGTTGGAATTTTTTCATCACCAAGAAACAATTAAAAAACAGGAAGCAAACCAAACCGTCACCGCGCGCACATACATTCTCCAGCAGCAGTGTCATGCTAGAATCGAAGCACACTAATGTTCCCGCGTAGCTGAAGAGAACCTTTCGTCAGGCAATTCATTCCAAATAGCAGGTAGGATAGAACACAATAGTAAAGAAAGGACTTTTATGTAGGGAGAACTTGTGCCCGAAAAACACGGGAAAAACGAGAAAAGGGCTCTTGCGTCTCGTGCGACCTCCTAGAAACACTGAATGCGCCCGTGGCGTGATCTCTTGCGTCATCTCCATTCTAAACAGCGCTTAAGACAACAACGTCAAGGAAGAAGGGACACAAGAAGGCGCTGTCCCTTTTTTCTCGTCGTTGTTTTGTTAAACGCTGCTTAGGATGGAAGGATACCAACTAGCCCAGCAGTCGATTCTGTTATGCGTTATCTCCCCCCTCGCAGTCACCTCATCCATAACTACCCGGGCTCGGAACAAGAGATACTTCACGACCTCTTGCAACGCTATGCAGGCTCTCAATCTGACTCCCTTCCTCCCCTTCCCGTGTACACAGGACAACGTAATCCAGAATTGGTCGCCCCCTTCACGCTATCCGAACTCGAAGACACCCTTCACAAACGTACACGCTGCACAACACCTGACAAAGAAAAGATACCAAATAAGCTCCTCAGAAACCTGGACCATGCTAGCCTTGATAACATTCTAGACTATCTCAATGAACAATAGGCGCAAGGCACTATCCCACCAGAATAGAAGCATGCAGACATCACCTTTATACCTAAGCCCGACAAACCCTTCAAGTTGGACAATCTCCGTCCCATCTCTCTGACCTCCTGCCTGGGAAAGCTATTTAAACATCTCGTTCACTACCGCATCTGTGGATACCTTGAAGATGATCACCAACTCCCCGACACCATGTTTGGCTTCCGTCCACAACTCACAACGCAAGACACACTCTTATACCTAAAAGAAAACCTCCTCGACCACCTTACTTCTCACAATCGCTATACAATTCTGGCACTTGATATTAAAGGCGCATTTGACAATGTGTCCCATGAAGCGATACTCCCCGGACTAAATTCGACAAACTGCGGACAACATACATACAACTACGTTAAAGAATTATTGACAAATCGTACCGCCACAGTGGGGTTAAGCCACCTACGCTCTGCCCCTTTTCCTACACGACCACAAGGCACGCTCCAAGGATCGTTAATTTCCCCTCTTCTATTTAACCTGGCAATAAAAAACCTACCTCCGCTGCTGCAAGCCCTTCCGCACCTCAAACACGCCATCTATGCGGATGATCTGACACTCTGGACCTCCACTGTCTCTATTGGAGAACAACAAGACACCTTACAGCAAGCTCTCCACATCATTCAAGACTACATGCCACAAAGACGTCTGACATGTGCACCCGAAAAATCATCGATTCTGACTCTCACAAAACATACCTCTCATCGCGCCAAGGACAAAATTCCTCTACCGAGAGTTACCTTGAACGGACAAGCAATCTCCCATTACTCGCAACTTCGCATATTAGGTCTCAATATCCCACAAGACGGTTCCGGGTCACAAACAATCCTACAATAACAGCGCACAGTAACCCAGATAACACACCTCTTACATCGAGTAGCACGAAGATGACAGACTTAAAGAACATGACACCACGACACTCGTCCAAGCACTACTAACAAGTCGCATCACGTACGGCAAACGATACCTACTCCTCAAAACTGCAGAAATCAAGAAGATCGACATTCTAATTCGCCAAACTTACAAGACAGCACTCGGCCTTCCTTCAACTACAGCAACCAAGAAAGTACTCCAACTGGGCCTCCACAATACATGGAAAGAATTTATCGAAGCCCACAATGCCACGCAACTACGTCGGCTCACCCTTACACCCACTGGCCAGAACCTACTCACCACACTCGGCTACTCAGCTCAAGCTCGACATGACCAAAAGGAACGAATCCCTCCCTCAATCCGCCAGCAATTGCGCATCGCTCCCATACCACGCAATATGCATGCAGAGTACCACACCGCCCGCAGTCAAGACAGAGCTCAACACCATTCGAATGCATACGCCGAACACTCTACCAATAGGTACGTAGATGCTACGGCATACAATCCCCAAGCTTTTGTTTCCAGCGTCACCAATGACCAGGGACAAGAACTCACCGCCGTTACGATTCGCACCTCACTGCCCACCAGAGCGGTAGAAGACGCCATTACCCTTGCGTTACAAACCACAGAAGATTATATTGCGATCCTAACAGACTCCCAATCAGCCTGCCGCAACTACCTCACCGGCGGCATCTCTCATCAAGCACTGCGAATTTTACGTCAGAATCTCCATTTGCCCTCGCACATATCGTATGGACTCCACGTCACATGGGATTAGAAGGCAAGGAAGCAGCTCATGCCGCGGCCCGCGAACATGTACTCCGGGCCGTTGCTGAGTGCCCTAATAACTCTATCCCCTTCGCCCCGCCCCCAACCCCGCCCACGCCTCTCCTCACATACACCGATATTCTCGCCCACTATAGGCTACAACGACAGAAATACCCACATCCTCACCATACTCTCTCCAGGACCGACGCAGTTACACTACGCAAGCTGCAAACACCTTCCCCCACAATAAACTGTACCACGCCATGTTCCCTACCCAATACCCAGCCACATGTGACTTTTGTCCAAACATGGGAACTCTCTAACACATTACCGTAGCATGCCCCAACACCCCTACCCAACCGCCACTCCCCAACATCACCACACAGCAGTGGGTGGAGTTGCTGGCCAGCTCCGACCTTTCTACCCAGCGCATGCTGGTAGAGAGGGCAACGCGAGCAGGTCACCCCCAGGACATCCTTGACTGAGGATGCCTCTCACCGGGCGGGCGCCTTAACATCGCGCTTGCTGTCTTGAATAAAGTTTATTCAATCAATCAATGAATCGCAGTGCACGTGCGCTCGCGCCTTTGTTACCAAACACAGACAAGCTCGCACTCCCGGCGCCGAGTTGGCGCTGCTGGTTGCAGCCGGTTCTTGCGCGTGCAACGCGCCCCACTTTGCGAGAGCTATGAAAGCATGCTGGATTACTCCCCTCCTCAAAGAGGCATCTTCTCGATGCCGTTGAAATCATAGACCGAGCATGCTATAGCATAAAGACCCCACGGGAGGGAGCACGTGACAAGAGTCAAACAAAAACGCTAGGCTAATAAAAAAAATATAAATTTTCCGTTTTATAACTAACACACAAATCCCCTATCATACGGGCAAAACACAGTCAGGGCCACATTCAGTCTCTGACCTTATTAAAAAAACAACCGAAACAAAGAACCGGGTAACACTAATGAGGGAGCAGTATTACCGCGCAAAGTACGGGTTCATCGGTAACACATGAACTATATCAGCTCGTGGATGGCGTCAGCTCTGCCCAGCCCCATCTGGGGTGACCTTGCAGTTCATGTCGGTGAGTCGCTGTAGCACTCTGTACGGTCCGAAGTAGCGGTGGAGTAACTTCTCGACACGCCTGGGCGGCGCATCGGAGTCCACACCCAAACACCATCTTCCGGTTTGTACTTCACCTCTCTTCGACGTAAGTTGTAACGTGCTGCATCGGCCGTCTCCTCTCTCTGAATGTGAAATCAAGCTAGCTGGCGGACTTCTGCTGCGCGCTGGCTGAAAACTTAGTTTCTCTAATTACTTCGCCATCTATTTCACAAGGCAGCATCGCGTCAAGCATCGTTCGAGCCTCACGACCAGAGATAAGATTGAAAAGGGTGAGCGTGGTTGCTTCTTGTACAGTGGTAGTATGTGCGAATGTGATGTAGGCTCGTACTTCCTCCCGTGCTTTATGCTAGACATCTACTCACATGGAGAGCATGTCATCTATTGTCTTATTCATCTTTGAGTTAACCCGTTGGTCTGTGGGTGGTAAGCCGTCCTCTTGCGATGTGAGGTGCCGCTCAGTCTGACAGTGTCTTGCAAGAGTTGCGCCGTAAAAGCGGTTCCCCTGTCAGTGAGAACCACAGATGGGGCGCCGTGGCCTAGCACAAGTTTATGTAGAAACTCGCAGCCTCGGAGGTTGTGCCTCTAGGTAGCGCTTTCGTCACCGCGTAACGTGTCATGTAATCGCTTGCCACCACAGTCCACCTATTGCCTGATGACGAGAGAGGGAAAGGTCTTAGGAGGTCTAAGCCGACTTGCTCGAATGGTATCGTTGGGGGTGTTATCGGCTGCAGAAATCCCGCTGCCTTGAACTGTAGCTTATTGCGGCGCTGCTTCTAGCGTTTCTATCGTTGCGGCTTCTAGCGTTTTACGCTACAAGCTAGTTTAGCCCAGCAATAACTCTGGTGAACTCCAGCGAGGGTTTGTGCAAATCCCAAGTGGCCATAGGTAGGTCCATCAAGGCACGCAAAAAAAGTTCCTCCCGAAGATTCAGTGGCACGACGAGAAAGTACAGCTTCCCTCAAGCATACTGAAATTCAAAACAGCGCGAAAAGGCGGGACAGGGAAACGACGACACAAGGCGCTGCCTTGTGTCCTTGTCCCGTCTTTTCACGCTGTTTCGAATTTCAGTATGCACCACCAACTAGAACAAACCACCGTTCTAACGCAGTTCCCTCTAGCCTCCGTGTTCTTGTAGAGGACACCGCTCCAAAGACTGTACGAGGGTTAACCTCGCGCAAGGCTACACGGCACAACTGAACTTGGTCCCTCAAATTATCGATAATCACTCTAAGGTCTGGGTCCGCTCGTTGAGTTGTCACCATATCTTATGAACCTATGGCACCGAGGAAGGCAGTGTCCTCTTTAGCGTTTTTACCGGTTATTTCGACAGGGGCACGGGACAGCTGTCAGCGTCGTTGTGAGCACGGCCTGACTTCTAACAATCCGTAAGTTGAATTCCTGTACCCGTGGACTCCAACGCGCAAGGCGGCCCGATGGGTCCCTCACGTTAGTTAACCAACCGATGGAGTGATGATCAGTGATCCCTTTAAACTGTCTGCCACACATATAAGGGCGGAATTTGGTAATGGCCTACACTACCGCTAGGCACTCCTTTTCTGTCGTCAAGTAATTCGACTCGGAGCGCAAAAGGATGCGGCTGGTGTAGGTGATCGCTCTTTCGGTACCTTCTTGCCGCTGGACAAGCACGTCTCTATTCCAATGTTGCTGAAATCCGTATGGAGCTCTGTTTCCGCATCCTCGTCGAAATGCGCGAGCACAGGCGGTGACTGCACGCGCTGGCACAACTCGTCGAAGGCTTTCTGTTGATTTTCGTTCCCGAAAAACTTGACGTCTTCCTTGAGCAGCCACGTGAGGGGGATAGCAAGTTGGGCTAGTTGGTTCATAGTCACCATAATGAAATCCCGTCCTTTTTTCCCGTCATTGTCCCGTCCCGTCCGGTCCCTTCCTTTTGTCCCGTCTTTTGTCCCATTTGTCCCGTCCTTTTTCGCGCTGCATTTCATTATGGTAGCACGTGAGGGGCTCAGCAACCTTGGAAAAGCCTTCAATGAATCGACGGTAGTTGGCGCACAGCCCAAGGAAGCGCCTCCCACTTTTTTATCCCGAGTGGCGGGAAAACAGGCAACGGCCGCAGTCTTTTCCGGTTGAGGTTGTACTACCTCCCAACTGACGACGTGACCCAGAAACTTAAGCTCGGTAAAACCAAAGTGGCACTTCTCCAGTTTCAGTTACAGACCAGCTGGACACACTGCCTTCTTAACTTGCCTGAGGCTGGTGAGGTGCTCTTTAAATGTGTCGAAAACGCGTCATTAAATAAACGAGACAAGTTTGGAACTTCAATCTCCTAAGTACAGAGTCCATCATTCTTTGGAATGTGGCGGGGGCAGAACAGAGGCCGAACGGAAGTACCCTAAATTCATAGAGACCATCCGGCGTGACGACTGCGGTTTTCTCGCGGTCTCTCTCATCAACCTCTATCTACCAGCCGCCCTTTCGCAAGTCGATGGACGAAAAGTACTCAGCCACCCAGCTTCACCAGAGAGTCATTTATGCGTGGCAACGAGTAAGCGATCTTTTTTGTCACACTATTCAGTTTTCGGTATTCAACATAGAAGCGCAGAATATAACCTTTTTTCGTTACCAGGATACCTGGCGAAGACCAAGGGCTCTTTGATGACTGGATGACCTCGTGGGTGAGCATGGTTGTCACTTGGGTTAGAATACCTTCTCGCTCCCTACTTGACACGCAGTACGGCTGTGGCCGTATGGGTCGTGTGTTTTCATCGGTTATGATGCGGTGCTTCGTATTTCAGTCCGTCGTACTTTAGATGAACACGCAATGCATTACTGAAATTCCTGTTGGAGTTCTCGCAGCTAGATCTTTTGTGTCTTCGGCAGTCGTGAACTGATATATACGTTACGGTCGAATCGGTTTTTCTCTCCTTCACAACTCTTACTTCTCCTAGCGGGAAACGTTCTACGACCTCTGTAATTTTCTTGACGTATGCGATTCCAGTACCCGTAAATACATGATGTGCTTACTGCTAAAGTTTTGGGCGAGTACTTGCGTTCGCCCATCACAAACTGAACGATGCTTCTCGCCACACACACACCCAGACTGAAAAGGAGAGACAGGTTGGCGTCCGCCACTGCTTCGCCAAAGGGATTCACCTCGCATGAAACTTCGAAAAGCACTCTTGACCACGGAGGTATGGTGACGCCGTCGCCTGTGATACGTAGCACTGGCATACGATCACAATAACTTCCCTCAGTGGCTACCTCAGCCGCGAAAGCAATCCGGCGATTGCAAAAATCGATGACGACCCCATATTCGCGAAGAAAGTCTATACCAAGGATCACACCTCGAGGGCATTCACGAAAACAAGGAAACTTGCGATGAAAGTTGACCCCTGAATTTTATTCCGAGCAGTTCACATACCATCTGGCGTTACAATGTGCCCCCGAGTTGTACGAATTTTGCCCTTGTCCGTAAAGTGGTCACCTTGTTCAAATGCGTCACCATTTTTCTGCTGAGAATAGAATAGTCGGCTCCTATGTCTACTGAAGCATCCCTGCTCCGGCCATCGATATAAGTGGGAATATCCAGAGACTTCTTTACCAGAGCATCATTCGCCATCATCGTGGCGTCACGTGCTCCACTGTTAACGGTGGAAGGTCTTGATGATCGTTTTGGCACTCAGGGACCCCGCCTCCAAACGACGCTGCATTTTTCCCGAGCAGGGCTCGGTGAGCGTACGCTGTCATAACCGGACCGATTCGCAGGAGGCCAGCGTCGAGATGGTGACCTAGAAGGGCGGTGGTCTGATTGCACCGATGTACGCTGATGTGCCAGGTAGTCCTTGATGGCGCGGGGTCTTTGGTCAGGTCTGGACCTGGTAGCATTGACTCGAAGCCCCGTAGCCCGTATCCCGTAGCTCGTACAAAACTCGCGATGGTTTCTGCCGTAGCCTGTGGCGCCCTTCCAAGAATTTCATGCAGCTCCTTACGGACCACTAGCAGATTAGAGCGCGAAGGGCACTTATGCTGTCATCAAAGGAGGCGCTAGGGCTTTCCATTGGCGCTGCAGCAGCAACGTGACGATCGTACACGTTTGAACGCTGTCGGAGAGTCGTATCTGTCACGGACGCCTCGGGGATGAACTCGGTGACGGTCTTCGGAAGGTTCCGAACGAGGCAGCCAAACAACTGTTCTTTCACGCCACGCATAATATGGAGTAGTTTCTTTTCCTCTGACGTATTGGGGTCCGCTCTCCTGAAGAGGCCTGATATGTCTTCCACGTACATGCTGGCACTTTCCTTCATCAGCTGTAGACCGCGAAAGCCATCTCTGCGGTGTTCTCAGCACAGTATTCTTCCGGTAACTGTGAAAGCACGGCCAACAGCGCCGTGTCATCATTTCGAAGTGACGAGGAAGAAAACGGAGTTGGCACAGAGAACGGCAGGAACGCGGTTCAGGGAGAGACCTGCCGGAAGCGAACGTTCGGGAAAACTCCGCTTCGACCCGCACCTTCCTCGTTTATGACGAGACAACTTGAAACCGAGACCGGCCACGGAGCACTCGGACCGAATACGACCTGTCGTTTTTGGGTCGACGCACCGGCATCGACAAAGGCATCGAGCCCAGCGCACCGAGCCCTGCGCAGCGAGCCACTGACCGACAGGGACCCACCCGTGAACACGCACTCTTTTGAGGTAAGAACTTTGTTTTTACAACATTCACTCTTTCGACTAACTCATTTGACTACATTAGTTCAACATTCGTGTCTTTATTTTGGTATTTATCTCTCCTGTTGATATACCTTGTCCTTGTCTAACGTCAATCATCCTGGTTCTCCACCGCCAGTAACACTAAATCCTTCTCATTCATAAAACAACCTGCATTACCAAATGGCGTCCAGGGCAGGACTCTCTGACAAATTGGCAGAGTTGAGGAGAAAGGTGTGGTGGAGAGAGCAGCGGTGGCGTAGAGGTAGAGCATCTGCCTAAAGTGCAGAAGGACCGTGGCTCGAATCCCGGAGCTGGATAATTCTCCCGGATTGAAAAAAAAAATCCGCGTATTGATGGAATAGCAGAATGGGGCTTCGGGTGAAGCCTGACGCAGGCGAACATTGCCTTAACGCCCTCCCTCAGCAGAGCAGGATTGGCCACCCTGGTGTATTAACTGGCGAAACCTCCTATGGATGCGCCCATTAGCCCACGGCCCTATGTCTTCAGTGTCTGCGAAGCAGCAAACCACGGCGGTGGCCAGACTGGTGACGCAGCAGAGGATGCTAAGAATCTCTGGACCCGGACAGGCCGTTAATGGAATCTTAACCTGGTAACATTTACAACCATAATTTTATCTAGTGAAGCGAGTCTAGAGGTGTTGTTCCAAGAATTAAAGGGCTATAAATGCGATGTCATAGAGCTTAGTAAGGTTAGGAGGACAGGTGAAGCCTTTCCGCTGCTGAAAATTGGACAGGTCCTATGTTACTGTGGTGTAGTAGACAGAGGAGAATTCAATGTGGGATTTCTAGTCAACAACAAAATGCGCTATGAGCAAGATTTTCAAATTTATTACAAAAAATATACGTTTTTTTAGCCAACGATATTTTGGGTGCGAAATGTACACAGGCGTAGATTAAGCATAAAAATTATCATTCCCGCTGGATTAGTATATGCTAGACGTTGCTAAATTTGGCCGCGGCGCATGGGCAGGTAGCGGCCGGGGTCCACGCGGGTGGGTTCCAAATTTTTTTTCAGTCTTCCAAACTTTTTTCCGCCGAAAATATTTTTGAATCCGCACATTACATACATGCGGGAATGAGGTAAAAAAATTTCAATCAAATTGAAGAGGTCGACCAGCCATGCTTTGTTCGATCTTATCTGAAATGACCCCAAACCAGCTTGGGCGGCGCTCTCTGACCGAGGTATTTGCGGTTAACCAGCGGCCTCGAGAAAAGTACCGGGAATTTTTCATGGGCTAGTGTTGCATGGCAAAATAACGGGAGCACGCACCAAAGGTCGGACTCACTGGCCCGGGGAAAACGTTTCGGCCCATCCATTTCGATCTCAGAAACGGAGGTTGAAATATATAGCAGGTTGGTTTATGAGAGTAGGTACCAAATGAACCGTTGGCTAAGTGGCATGCGGCAAGCAAAAAAGAGGAAACTGAGACTGTTGCAGATAAAAGCCAAGCCGTGCGTAAACGCAAGAAATAGCCAGAGTCAAGTCTATCAGAAAGTTAGCAGGGGTCGCAATGTTGACAATACACACCGATGCTTCCGAACGCGGGAAAATAATCGACCAAGTGGCCGCAAGGGCACGGTATCCTGCAAAATTGTGAAGAGTTGATTTCGAGCGAACGAAACTGACCCGGTTTCTTCCATGAATCACGTGAGCGAAGTGAGCACAGCTGTTGTTCACAGCCAAGGGGAAAATGCAGTGAAAGGTGCTGAATAGAAGCGCCTAAAAAAGTGCAAATGACGCTGATGATCAATGAATCGGTATGGACTCACGGAATCCCCTTTGCTGGAAATTGGATGCCTAAGGAAAAAGGACAGATTTGGAGATTCATTATTTTATGAAAAAATAGAATGTTGCTTATATTTTCAATTGTTCTACTCTGTCAAAGGGGTGCGGGCTACTTGAGCTACCTTGAATTAAGGTCAATTGTCTAGAGTGTGGAATGTTTCCACACAATGGCAATTTTGTTGTTTGGTACAGTTAAAAGGTGTGTTCTGTTAAATAAGTACAGTTAAATCATGGTTCTGTTAATGCGTAGGTATCTCTCCTGCGTAACACGCTGTATAAAGTTTCAGCGAGTTTTTATTCTTAACCAGCTGAATTTTTGGTTTGTGTCTGTGCTGCTTGAGAGGATCATTCTATAGACTGCTGGTATGGGCTCGTTAATTTAACTAGTAGCGGTGATATTACTGATTGACGGTGCAGTGTGTGTGTGCAATTTTAGTTCGATGATCAACCACCATCGCCATGAAGTGATCGTTTCACTGGAAGTGTGTTTTCTCAATAACACTTCTCAAGTCCCCAACCAGTACAGTCCGGTATTCCGCAAGGGTCCGTCCTAGGGCCATTATTTTTCCTAATCTTTATCAATGACATAGCAGATGCCCTGCCCGTAAAGATACGTCTATTCGCAGACGACTGCGTTCTGTATCAAGAAGTTCACAGCCCTGCTGACCAGGCCCTTTTAAACGCATCACTCGAAAGTATATTTCAGTGGTGTGAAACATGGCAACTGAAAATTAACATCCTAAATACTGTAGCAATGACCATTACGCGAAAGCGGGAGCCTTTAAAATTTACCTACTGCATCAAAGATCATGTGCTCACAAGTGTGGAACAATTCAAGTATTTAGGCGTTATTATTTCTTCCGATTTGAAGTGGAACCAACATATTGCTTACATTCAAAAGAAAGCCATGCGCAGCCTTGTGTACCTGAGGAGAACTTTACGAAAATCTACGCAGGAAATAAAATTGTTAGCCTATAAAACTTACGTTAGGCCCATACTTGAGTACGCGTCCACAGTTTGGGACCCTTATACTAAGTTGAACATTACTAAATTAGAAAACATTCAGAGGAAAGCTATTCGCTTCGTGTATGCTAGCTACAGTTGGCGTATTTCACCTAGTGTACTTTTGGAAAAAGCACAGTTAACCAAATTAGAGCAAAGAAGATACTATGAACGACAGAAATACATGTACCTGCTGTACCATGACAAACTAGGGATTAGTAGGGATGGTTATATTGAACCCGTGATTAGGCGTTCCACTCGTTCACTGCACTCAAAGAAATTGAAGGAATTTTCATGCAAAACCGAAACTTTAAAAATTCGTTCTTCCCGCGTAGTGTACGCGAGTGGAATCGGCTTAAAGCTGACGTTGTAGAATGTAGGACGGTCGAATCATTCATGAATGCTTTGAAAAAATAACATCATGTGTACATTTCCCCTCTCCATCCAGATATACAACGGACGTTGTATATCTTGTATTCTTTGCCTCCAGTTGTAACTTGATGACCAATGTGTGCAGTTGTGCTTTGTGGCCCCCTTGTATGTTTTCCTGGTTTCCCCCACAGACAGTTTTTTGCTCACTTTGTCGCGTTCTGTTGGGAGGAAATTGCTACTGAAAAGATGCCTCGTATCTTATCGATACTAATAGGTTGTTACGTCAGTGCAAATCTTTTTGCGCATGCGTGCATCAGGTTGTATTAACGCTTTTCTTTTTTTGGGTGCCTTCTTTTTGTCTTTTATATTGTGCCTACAAAAATGCCCCTACACATAAACCTTTCCCCATATTGCCACATTCTTGCTCCTTTTACTTCTTCATGTCGCGTCTTTTTCCGTCTTTTTTTTCTTACCGCCCCCTCCTGCCAAGGGCCTTGTACCAGAGGTCGGCAGTACCATGTAAATAAATAAATAAAATAAAATGATGGGGGCACATGTGAGGAGGCGCTTGTCACAGCGCTTAGAAGAACAAGTGCTCTGCCGTGGCCGACGAGGATCACTCGGAGATAATGAGTAAGAAGAAGAGAAGCGGAAGCGAGGTGACAAGTAGCAGCCTTTTACGGCCAGTACCAGACGAGGGCATTTTGATCTTGGTAGTTCTCGTCTCATTTGCGGCAATACCTCTGTTGTTCTAAAAATTACTCGTGTAGTTCACGCCTATGCCCCAAACGAACATTGTTGGGGCTTTCCTCGCCCACAAAAAAAAACAATTCGCCGTTAATGCACGTGCTGAGGACAGGAACGCAGCGAGAGGACACGTAGCGTGGAACCAGCCTCTGCTCCTTCTTCACAATCATGAGTTTGGTTTTGTGCACGGCTTGAGCTTTGTTCACGTCGAAACATTCGAGTTGTTTTTGATACTGCGAATTTTTATAGTGATCGGAGAGGTTTTGTCTGTGCTCCCGAGGTGGGAGTGCAATGCCGACCTCAACCCCGGTGGGGGGCGTGCAAGTCTGGGAGGCGAGTCTGTCGTCCGCAGACTTGCCTCTTGATATGTATCTAAAAAGTGACTTAAATACCGTCCCGGTAGCTCTAGCGCCTAAAGACGGTAGTTTTATGCGGATGAACAAAGTCTAGCTATTGCAACAAACTTGCGTGTAGCTTCTGAAAGGTATCAGCAGAGCACAGATGGGAGGCCTTATGGAAAAAATGGGATCGTGTGCCGCTCGACGAACCTTTGATGTGTCGCACACCTGCTCAAATGTACGTCGTTCGGTTCGACACAGGTTACGGCGTTCATCCCTGCTCAAGAGCCTGCGTAAAAGGACTAGTGAGAGATGTTGATGCCTCACTTTTTGTAGCTGAGGTCCTAGAGCAATTTGTCTTTGCTGGAGTAGTGTCTGTGTACAGCTGCCGCCACCCCCTGTGTGACTCACGGATCGCCACTGAGTCGGTGATCATCACCGTTCCGGGCACTCGATGCCCATTTAAAGTGAAGGTATGGCCAATACTCTACCGGGTCAAACAGGTGTCCCCTTGTCCACTCCAGTGCCGTTGATGCTGGTGATACGGTCAGAGATCAAAGGTATGCAAGTTAGTGTCAGATGCCGCATGTGCAGTGATACGCCCCCAACTGCTTAATTCTCTTTGGAAGAAGAACATTGCGGTCTCTATGGTGGTCTACACCAGGCAGATTACTCGAACTGCCCTGTTCGAGCCAAAGAACAAACTATTGTAGAGCTGACAAAAATGCGACGGTGCTCTCGTGCTGAGGCAATCGCTGAACGGAACGAACTGCTACTGCGCATGCAGGGGCCGTAGGCCTAACGCCGAATTTCGCCGATGTTACGTTTGCACAGTCTGTTGCTGCATCAATTGAAAACACGTTATGCCAAGTGGCCGAACGTGTACTCACATCATTGAGGAAAAGCTTTGGCCAATTTCTATCGTCAAACTGATGCTCGTCATGTTCTTCAGCGCAAATTTATTCAGTTTCGATCGCGAGTCCTCGTCTTCCTCACATGACTACTGGTGTCTTTTTTTCCCCACCAGTGCCTCTCGCCAAACCTGCTGTTCAGCCAGCCTCGGATAAGGTACCTAAAAAGACGACCAGACAGAGCGGTCTGACCGCGTCTCGAGGTTCCCTCAAATGGCGTGGAAGGCAGCTGGTCTATGGAAGGGGTAGGTGGCCTAACAAACAAGGCATATCTCCGCCAAAGGTGCCGCAGTGGCCTAGAAGTAAACAACTATAGGGTATTCCTAAGGACAGTCAAGGTCTCCTTGCCGAAGCAGTAATTAGGGAGGAGCTAGATTCCTCGTGACCGCCCTAAAAGTGCTTCAGTGGAACTGCCACTCTCTGGAGGCTTCTCGTGCTTATCTGAAATATCTTCTTTCCCTTACATTCCCACATATTGTGTTTATTCAAGAAACTGGTTAATCCCTCAAATAATGTTTATCTTCATAATTTTCGATCATTTCGGTTGGACAGGGCTCAGGGTCGAGGTAGTTGCCTCCTGACCTTCTTTCCTTCAAACGTTTGCCACATAGCTTCTGTGTCGTTTCACTTGATGTCACCAATGTTGAAGCATTAGTATTAAACGTGCCCATTGATTGGATCAGACTGTTCTCCATAGCAAACGTTAATTTCCCAGTGGGGGTAACCTCCAATGTTTGCTTGCTGACATTGTGTCAAAGAGTCAAATGCAACTAATCCTAGCTGGAGATTTTAATTCGCATCATGCCTGTTGGGGATTCGGCACGGATAGTTACGGCAGGGGATTTCGGACGGATAGTTATTGCAGACGCCTATTGTCAGGGGCATCGGACAATGATTTCCAGTGTGCCCATTCTCGCTCTGCTACGTTTTTGCCTGGTGGTGTCCGATCGGCCCTTGACCTAACATTTGCTTCGACTGGAATTTGTCGGTCTGACTGGGCTACGGTGGACTGCGGGACAAACAGCGATCACCTGTCTGTAGCATAATCTATTCTCTCCTCCCCCGTTTTGTTCCCTCCTTCATAAAGAGAGTTTTTCAACCACGATAAGTTTAAAAACGTCCTCCTCTAGTCATTTTATACAATTGATATGTTTTACTACGATGAAAAGGCTGTTCAGGTCAATTCTATATTGTGCGATGCAATCCATAGATCTGAATTCACTGTTAAATCATCGAATAAACCTAAGTATCATCGCTGGAGGACTAAGGAGCGTGAAAGGACGCACCTTCGCCGTAAGGCAGCGTGGAAGCGCTTGCTTTGCAACCAATGCTTCCCGAACTGGTTTATTTACAAATTTTACGCTGCTAATTTCAAGCGAGTGGTTGCAGAGTTTTAATTAAAATATTTTTCAGAACTCAATAATGCCCTTTCTAACCCAAAACGTCCAAAATAGTTATTTCGTTTCATGGCAAATAAGCAACCCCCAGGAAATTTAGTGTCAGTCGCTTCAGTCGTACGGTGTCCCCGTGAAGCGCACGATAACCTTGAGATATTCGCTCCTGGCCTTGCCTTGAAGCTTATGTCGTCGGGGGTTCGGCCGTTCGATCGCTGGTTTTTTTTAGCTCGGGTTTGTTTCCCGTGTCGAGCAGGGTACTGGAAAATGCACTGTCATCTTTTCAGTCTTCGGCTTCCTAAGCCCAAGGGGGTCACAATCAGTTCCTGAAATTTATGGGATCAGATTACACTGATCTCTTGCTTTCAGTTTTACATTAGTCAATAAAAAGTGCGTGGATTCCACAACCGTGGAAGCATGCAAACGTTATTTTGGTGCTCAATAATACAAGGTTAGGTTATGAAATGAATGCCATTAAACCTACTGCTCTTGCTTCGAAACTTGTAAAATTGGAGAAAGTTCGACATGACCATTTGATGGCTTTCATTGCAAGCAATAACATACTCAGGCCTTGCCAAAATAGTTTACGTCCTGGATGTTCTAATTTGTCCACCTATTGTTATTTGGAGAGTAGAATTCGGCTCTACAGGAAACTGGGAAAGATTTTGGCCTTAGTCACATTGAATGTGTCAAAGGCCAACGACAGCGTTGAATATAAACTCTTGCTGGAACGTTTGATGTTCTGTTATCTACCTCCATGCAATATAGAATGGGTACAAGAGTTCTTGCTAGGGCGCGACTTTTTTTGTACAGATGGCAGACTTAGGTCAGTATAATTTCCCCAGACCCCAGATGTCCCTCAAGGATGAGTTCTCTCCCCAGTTCTCCTCAACTTTTTACTTAGCTCAATCGCGCATGACCCGGAAGTAACTCTCTATGTTTATGTTGATGAGATTGCGTTTTATGAATGTAATGACGAACTCCAGTCCCTTTACCAACGGCCTCAAAACTACCTCGATGCTTTACTAGATGGCTCCAAACGCATTGCTTATCTCTAAATGTAACGAAATGTTGCCTGTTAGTTTTTCGTTACAGTACATGTCAATTTCTCTTGCATACCAAAACCAAGTCATTACACAAGTGAATACGCTGAAATACCTCGATGTTATGTATGATCCCTGTTTGAGTTTGTGTTCCCACATCCCATCTATACTTTAACAAGGAGAGCGGGCTCTTGGTAGGCTCAGAACGCTTGTTCACGGCAAACCAGGAATGCTTCGAGGAACGTCGCTTGTTTTTTCAAATTGTAGGTTCGTCCAATACTGGCATTTGGCTGTGCACTTTAATCTGGCAATGCTGCATATAAATTACGTCCGCTTTTGTTGCTTTAAAAACATGCCCTGCGCTTGCTTCTTGGGTAGCCTAAATTTGTTGCTGACACTGCTATACGTAGAGGCACAACTTCCTGTATTACACACACGCTTCCAACTGCTGTCAGTCATGAGGATGATAGTCTCCCCAATTGCTTGAGAGAAGGCCATATTTTTCAACAACTTCTTACAGTCTTGACGACGACATGGCCTAGGTTTAGACGCCCTAAGCTCCTGTCTGTCAATTCAATTCTTTCCTATATTGGCGTTGACTTCTTTACCATTGAACCATTATCAACGGCGGATATGCTAACGCCGGTTCATGTCGAAAACGTATTCCCAAAAAATGCCAAGCCGCTTCCTGAGCGTATACCACAGGGCATTATAGAAGAGCATATTGCTCATTCGTCCAAAACTTTATCTGGCCCCGCCCCTAGGGAGTGTAGTTTTTTATCATTATATTCCAATTCTAACGAACAGTTTTGAAATTATTAGACAAACTCCAAGCCTTGGCCAATTCCCCCGAGTGGGTACGTGCCATTACGAATGGAGAAGCAGAAGAAGAATAACAAGTTGCAAGCAGGAGAAACACGGCTCTCGGCGAGTTCGCTGCGGGGCGCTATCGTCCAGAAGACTCAAAGCCGAGCCACATTCCTCTCCTGCCCTTGTAGGCGGCCAACGCAATCTCCACAGTGTCCTCACCACAGCCTTCCTCCGGTCTTTGCGGGCGCACGGGCAACAGCGCCATACCATCATTTGGAATTGAAGAGGAAGAAAAGGGCATTGGCACGGAGAGCGACGTGCCGGACGCGAATGTTCGGAAAAACTCCGCTTCGAGCAGCACCTTGCCCGTTTATGGCAATAAAACTTTCAACCGAGACCGGCCATGGAGCCCCCGGGCCAAATCTAACGTGTCGTTCATCGGACGCAGCATGGGCATCGACAAGGGCATCGAGCCCAGCGCACCGAGCCCTGCGGACCGAGCCACTCGCCGACAGGACCCACACGTGAGTGCGAACTCTTTTGAGGGAAGAAATTTCTGGAATAGGACATTCACACTTTGAACTAAGGCATTGAACTACATTATTTACCGTTCGTTTCTCTATCTTGTTATTTATCTCTCCCTTAACCATCTTGCTTCTTCCCAGCCGGTTACACTAAGATCTGCTCATTCATAAAACAATCCGCATTAAACACCAATATAATCCGCTTTTTTAAAGTCTCTTAATTGAAGCTTCCTTGGTAAACTTATATGTGCCACCCCGAAAATACGCAGACGTGAAGACGACCATCATGTTTCTTAGAAACTGCTTTTTATTGGCCCTTGCAGACCGAAATTAAATGCAACGCATATAATTTCGCATATAACGCTTATAACGCAACGCATATAATAAATGACCGCAACGACAAACAGAAGCTTGTTTGACGACCTAAGGGTTTTCAGTTATTTGAGAGAGAACTTACTAAAGGAATAAATTATGAAAACTTCACAGCTAGCAAACTGCTCAGCGAATGACATAGCTAGAAATGAGATTGTTTTGAATAACATAGCTACACCGAAATACAATACAGCATAAACATGTGTGGGCCGGGAAAAATTACAGTACTCCGAATACGTTACCACTTAGTTTCATCGATCAGTTGAAGGGAACCGTATTGTTACGCGGCGGTCTGATCACAATGAGGCGAACGGTGCGAGAAGGTGAAGCCATATATTTACAAGAATAAATAATGTATTTATAAACGGCCCTAAGGCAAACCATATGGGATGGTGAAGCCATATATTTACAAGATTAGATGACATATTTTTAAGCGACCCTCACAGTCCGAGCCAAGCGACCTGCTGCCAACTCATTCCCCGTCGTCTCGTCTAAACACAGATGTTGCTAGACGACAATTCATATATCTTTTCTTTCTCGTAACATTGCTCCCCATTCACGCATCTGTCCCGGTCGATACCACAACCGGATGTGCGACTGGATTGATTTTATGCGGTGTGATTTTCCCGGACAGTGAATTAGTTTCTGAAACCGCGGATGATGATGGTCTCGCTGGTGATGGATGCTTGGAACCACCATAACGATGTCGTGATGGCCATCACAGAATTTCCACGGTAGCCCCTGATATGCGAATAGAACGCCAGCTGAGAGTACTAGGTGCGCAGCTGATTCTTTCGGTCGCGCATTGTCTCGTCTGGTCACGGCTGGTTTTCGCTAAAAACACGGGCCGGGGCGTGGTCAAGTTTATGTCGAAGCAGTGGTGGGGCTGCTTGTAGCGGTCTGTGAACCATCGATGACTATGTGAGTGCCGTCATGTTGCGGAGCTGAGAATGGCACAAAAATGATTCCGCACCTTCAGTAAACGTGTCACCTGGCGGCAGAATTAATGTGAGACAAACCATGCGTGACGGTAGTGCAGCCTATTACTAGAATATGTTTACCTTTAAAAGCCGCCTACACAGTACAACGAGGGCGGCGACCTTCCTACAATGTTAGACGCACCATGCATGACAGTAACGTATATATTTGCCAGGAGATGACGACCTATTAAAAGCCACCATAGGAGTTCCAGAAAAGCTGTGAGCTTCCGCCCGCTCTATCGTCATCTCTGTAGATAATCTTGGGGCTACCCAACAGCTCATACTTCTTCTAGGGTTAATATAGCACAAATAGAGCTGTATAGTTTGCGAACAGGCAAGCTTATTGTCTGGATCTGCAAAGTCTGTCTATTTACGGGATTTGCTACAGCACTTCTCATCTTGGCGCAGGGACGCTCTTCCATGAAGCTCTTTCCAAACCTATTTGTTAGAACCTTGATGATCCGCAAAAAATGCGCTGTAATATTGTTTAAGTGATAGATAACCAACATGCAGTTACAATATGTCTCGGCCTTTCAGTTCTTCAGTGATATGGAACTACCACGCTTCACTTGCCCCACAAAACAACAAAATATCTTGGCCGCCCCTACACAAAACAGTCTTTGCGCTGAAATATTCGTCCCCCGGCGAAACAGCAAGCGCATTTTTTTGTGAAATGCCGTTCAAAGCAAACTCCCAAACCTTGACCAAATATTGCGAACTTCTTGAACAATTCCAGTCCAGCTCTTCACCAAAACCAACCTCCCTGAATTTGACCCCAGCACAAGTTTCGCTGATGGTGTTTCGGAATGACTTATTGAGTGTTCTGTGTTTGCTCTTCGGCGGAGTGGACCAAGCACGTCGTACCCACGGTGCCGTGGGTGTGCGCAGAAACAGAGTCTTTTTCTTCTGCGGTGGGAGGGCTGAGGTATGGCACGATCCGATGCGCGATTTGTTGGCGCAGCCACCAGTTGCTTGTGATAAGGGCTTTGGCATATTGCGTCAACACCGACCGCCACACCAGTCAGTCACTACAAACTTTGCTTGAAAAACGGAACAGTAGCGTTGATTTTTCCTTACGCAACAGAACTCCAGCTATCCCTCCGTGGATCCGGTAAACGTTGTCTGGTAAACCTTCTCGTTGGTAAACGTTGTCTGGTAAACCGTGGATCCGGTAAACCTTCGCGCGTGCATGGTGGCTGACACAGAATATTCCGCATGATGTTGGAATGAAAACAAACGCAACATTCTTATTTCTGACAACAATATATGTTTTAAGCGTCCCCTAACATTAGTATTTGGAACTGTAGCTGAATAATTGTAGGCATAATTATTGTTTTGCAGGTTTAAGTGTCATCACGCGTGCCTTTTTTCAGCATATTGGGAACGAATGTCACCGTGTTCCTACCCAAGTTTGCAATGTTTTATTCAAAACAGAACATTAGAGACAGCCCTCCTCAAAAACGATGAACTGGTTTCAAAATATAGCTTTGGTAAGAGGGTCTTCGGAATTTAGTTTGATGCTGAAATTGAATACTCAAGCGAATGTTTTCTTCGAGACTATGAGAACATTGATGTTCACACATATTCGATTACCTTCCTTCCGAGCGAATGTGGCCGCTTAGGCTTTAAAAATATTGTTTTGGACACTTCCTTCTTTTGGTAAAACACAAACCTTTCGCTAGAACCAAGTTTCCGTTTCGCTAGCACCAAGCTTCCGTATTTCCCTCGTCAAGAACATGGAAGGTACCACCGTCGAACAAAGTTACACATTTCACAAGAGCGAATAAATGCCACGTGAGCTACCGGGAACGTCTTTATTGAAACACCTACTTACGTAAACAAATGATGGGGCTAGCGTCACGCCAGCTTCATTGCTTAAAAGTTGTACAATTTCCGTCTCCAAAAGCACGGTATGAGCTCAGCATACAAGAAGTTGTTGAATTTATTAGGGCGAATAAGGCTGAGTAGCGGAGGATTGGGTTGACAGGTGTTTGTTATGGCGCAAAATGTTGTCAAGTCATGAGCATACAGCGAAGACATCAGACAACAATATTATATCTGCTAGCTTAGGAGTTTTCCTACGAATACGGCCCGGGATTATTGCCCTAAAAAATTGGCTTGTTTTTTATGATTTAGCTTCTTGACGAAACAATAACCTATGGCGTGCCTCCACAAGCACTAAAATCACAGGTAACACCAAACAGATATTGTCACTCAGAAAAAAAGACTGTAGTCTTCAAAACGGCATTCGCGAATGATATGTTGGCTATCTTCCTCCCATTATTAGGCACCACAAAAGCTTGACGGCCTGCAATTGGTCGTGGCTAATCTGATATCGTCAAGCTTACCTATTTTCTTCAGTTTCGTGAGAAGTTAAGATCTAGGAAAAGTATAAAACCCGGTTGAGTTGGTACAGGTTACTGCATTCAAAACTCTGAGAACCAATGCCCTGAAACTTCATAGAAGCTTTCTCTGTTAATTGTTGTGCGCAATTGTACAATTGTTAATTGTTTGTTAATTGTACACAAAGTCGGTTTTTGCTTACCACACCTGCACTGCAACAAAATATTCAGATCTAACTGATAGCAGGGAACGATTTTTCAGTAAAACGTCAGCCGCAAAAGTGTCATTGATTGCTGTTTAGAACGTGTAAAACGCACACAATCGACAGCGTTTGTCTATATCGGAAATTGCCGAGACTATTTGAAACTTCCAGTTTTAGACGCACGGCATGCGACAAAGGACAGGCCTGCGTCTTTCAATCGCGTTCAGGAGTCCTTTAAAAATGTTTTGCTTTGAGGGTGCGGCTTTGGGGCAGTTATATTTTATCACCAGCCATAGGCTGCGCTACTTCCTCAAAGTTTAGAGAACAATATGTACTAAGCCGCCAGCCTGTTTTAAAGAAGTTTTAAACAATTCATGAAAATTTTTCTTCAGTTTTCACAGCGACGTTTCATGAATATTTGTATCTTTGGGGGGCAACAATATTACCCTAGAGCTACTGCTATTACCAGGCAAACAAATTATTGTGCTACGAACTCAGTGATGCCATTCTGAAGTGCGGCAGAGAAAAAACAGGTACGCTCAGCTTTGAAAACAGTTACGTCATAAGCCTTTATATTCACTTTATCGCTTCTAAAGTTTCTGATCTTTTCCCAGGTATCGTTCTATAGAACGACCATCACTATGTTCCCGAGCAACGTATCGACTTTACATATCCTCCTTCACATTGTTTTTTGGGGAGCCTGGGATACAACAGCCAAACCCGCTCAAGGCAAGTCACAAGGAACTTGATCTAGCCAACTTTTATTTGTTTAACGAACTTAATGGTACAAGATTTCCTGAAACTTTTCGCTCAGCATGTTCAAATCTTATGCGTTCACCTTTTGATTCTTCTGACGTGTCGTTTCTGTGCTTACGAATACAGGCGTAAATTTTTAATCTGGTTGGCAATAGGAAGACAAAGCTGATAGTGTTACAAACCTACCGAAAGTACCCTGGATCTTTTTCCAGGAGTAAAACTAGAACCTTACAGGTACTGAAGGGAAAAACCTTCTATGTGTCTAGATTCGCACTGCATTTGGGTGCATTTTTCGCGTGGTTGACTGGCGCTCTTTCAATTCTGTGTGGCTCCCTAGTATGTGGCTCCCTAGTCACCACATGTCGTGTGGCTGGACCCTCCCTCATAAGAACAGGCCCCGTGTAGCTGATTGCCGGTCGAAATATCCATGCCCCAAGGTGCTTCACCTTGGTTCTCCGTTTTTACACGCCCGACGCGCACAAGATGGTTGGGAGAAAAAACATCAGGCGACGATTTTGGGTTGTGCAACCCGAGAGGTTACAAGGGTAACGTTCCGAACGAAGCGGGAATAACCACCGGCGTAGCGAGATGACTGTTATTAAGTCAAAATAGAGCCCCAGAAACCAGTATACTGTGAGGGGCGTGGTGTCGTGGTGTCTCGCTCTCCGCTCTGTAGACTCTTGTGATGCAATGAAGCTTACAGAAATTGGTTGGTTTGCTCAGCCTGGACTATAGCGCGACGACATTACCGGGATATGCATATATTAGACACACTAAAATACTCTTTCCGGCAAACAGTGTACGTAGTCATAAAAAACAAAAATGGGGTGCAACCACCGATATCTAGGTGGGAAAAAATATTCAGGGAGAAATATTGTACAAAGCTATGGCATGAGCTTGAGGAACTGTGAAGGCAGAAGGAGTAAGCATGTCAACTAGCGCCTGTTTTCGGTCTATTGTAAAACCAACATTGGTTGGTGGGTGTTAGACTGAATATTTGTGTTGAGTGCAGCATCACCGAACTGGAGACAATTTATATTTAGACGGCATACTCCCCAGCAAACCTCGATCCAAAGGTATTTTTGAATATTTACTAACTATTGAGGGTTAATTTTTTGTCAAGGTTTGCCGTGCCTACTTAACACCGACCTCATATGATTTTGCCTACGTAACTATTAATAGAAAAAAAATAGTGCCGCTTTATGCCCTAATTTTCTTTCAGACCGGATACGTACTTTTGAGAAACTTTCACTTTACTCACAGCACCTCCCCTTTGTAGAGTAAAAATATTCAGTGTTTATTTTTTTTAACTGGAAGCTTGAAAGTTATCAGAAAGTCTGAAAACAAGACAAAGTGACATCTGAAATTCTACGCACCTTTTCATTCGGTTTTAGCTGCCGGCTTATTCACCAAAAGATGGTCATTGATAACTGTATTTTGATTTGCGAGAAAGTGCCTGCAAGTATAAATGTGAAGTTGTAAGTGTGCCTCAGAAAGCTAACAATATTGTGCACGGTGAATGAGTATGGTGCTGTCGTGGTGCCGCGATTGTGGCAGCTCTTCGTTTGACTTTCCCATTCGCAAACACGAGTGAGGTGAATGTTTCACATGTAAGCCGTTTAGGGGTTTAGGACAACTGCCACACCCCACCGTGGAAATACCTAATGAATCTTTCTGCTTCTTGAATCGTTCTTTTCATAATAAAAGCCCGCAAAAACGGTAAACAGAACTTTGATGAATTATAAACCCGTCCACTGCCAACATTTTAGGTAATTTGCTTGCCATTACTAGCACTGTTTCCTCAGATTGACAACTTATCATGTGGGATACGCTTGTCATACTTACATTTCTGAAAGAAAATGACAACGTTATAACTTTTTATTTCCGACTTTTTTTGGCGATCTTAACAAATACTTTATTTCTTTTTCTAGAAATGTATGATGTCTGTAACTCGCCTGTTTGCTTGGAACGAGGTACGTATGTTAAGAGAGAATCAGGAATATATTTTTAGCGCAAAACAAAAGCATCAGAGCTGTTTTGTGTGAAAGTAATTAGCAACATGTGCGTTATAGGTGTTAAGGTTCACGCGGAATCTTGTTTCTGTGTGCCCTACGAATCGAATACTACGTTTTCCAAAATATAGTGATTAAACTACTTATAAAAGAAACATTCGGTTCCGCATGAGTGATGTGTTTCGATTGGAAGTTCGCGCTTTTATCCACGGTAATTTTCTTAATGGGGTTCATTAGTCGGCACCGAGCCTTGCGTGTATTTTACAGCACTTATTGGTTTTTCCTTGTTGTAACATGCAGGGAACACTCATCTTGTGTACTTTCGAGATGCAGCATTCGTCGAGTTCGGTGTTGTCCTGTTCATTTCTTATGAAATAACGCTGGCAGCGAGTACCATTTGCAGGTGCCACTATAATTTCTTTTCAATAATTTTTAAATCCAAGGGCGCCCAATATTTTGAGCTATAGTAATACATGTACGGAGCATTGTCTCGTGAGTACAGGAATACGTGTTGGCATCGACTACATTTCTTTTTGCCAGCCAAACTGCTTAATGCATCCATGGACAGGAATGCCGATCCCTGCGACGACTTTTACACCTACGCCTGCGGTGACTGGAAGAGCAGTCATGAAATACCGAAATACGAAGGGTTCTACAATAACTTTGGAGTACTAAGGGAATCACTCATGAAAACGTTGAAAGGTAATAACACAGGCAATACGGGGTTTGCTCAATATTTATTGCTGCCTTCTGCGTGGACGATATGCGGTGTGAATGTAAACCTAGGGAGTAAAAAGTAAGAGTCTCAAGCCTGCCGTAACAAAGGGTGTTTTGCCCGCATTTGTGCCGAAGTTTGCGTTTATGTCTGTGCTAATGTTTCAAAGTAAACGCACTGGGCGCACAAAAGCTTAGAAAGAGTAATGACACAGCAAAGCAGGCGAGCGAAAAGACATGCGACATCCCCTGGTGACTGACGCTTATCGGAAACATCGGAACAGGATTAACCGAAAAAAAGCAAGGAGTGGCTAAGAATAATTGCATAAACATGAACAGCGCAGATCACGGAAAAATGGTAAGAGGTTCACAGCCAACTAGAAAAACAAAAAAAACGTGCGGTATATGCCTTTTTAGAAACGTTTCTTCGAGGTTTTAAAAACCCGGGTAATGAGTGAATATATACATTACAAGGCTGTAACAGAACCGTGAGCACAAGGAAAGGTGGAGGGGTAAGCATACTTATAATACGAAGCCAATCGGCACAGATAAGGATAACTGCGAAGAACTCATGTGGGTTAAGGGCACGGTATCGGAAAGAGAAGCGCAGCAGGGAGTTGCCTATCTGTGGTCAGGGGGTGATAGGGCGGTTAGAGAAAAGAATGCTGAACTGGTAAGGTTCATTTAGCTGGGCCTAAATTAGTTAAGACAATTGGGAGAGGCGATTCTAGAGGGAGACATGAATGCCCACATGGAGGATCTGGACAGATACAGAGACCGCATTAGCAAACTTGTACTAGATATGTGGGAAGAACATTATGTCATTGTAGTATACGAGAAAGTAGCTGTGCCATACAAATACTTCTGAACGAGGGGAAAAGCAGTCCAGTATAGACTACAGGTCCTACCAGAAGGAGCTCATGGAAGGTTGACTTTATGGGAATTGTAGAACTAGGAGGCCCAGTTATGAAGTATAGGCCGTAAAAAGAAAGCTTTGACTTTCGCAAAACTGTTAGTCAAAACCCAAAATTGTATTTCACGACTTGCAAGTAAGCGATAAACAAGTGGATAATAGCATCAAGACGGAAATTAGGAGACCGGCTATCAAATATTTAAAATATAGCGTACTGATTGATTTCATTCATAAAAAAAGCACACAAAAGAACGCAACAAATAAAAAGGAAAAAGATAGCCTTGAAGCTGGTGTAACAAGCACATCGAGCACGCTATAACCCAAAGGTAGCAAGCATCTAGGTATCACAGTCAGGCCAAGCGAGTGTGAATGCAAGCAGAGAAAGTAACTTTGAAGTTATATTTGAAGTAACCGTGCGAAGCACCCCGTGCGTCGCACGGTTCGCTGACGCACGTCTGCGAACTTTTATGTATTTACTGCTGCTTCGCCTCCGGGGTATTCTTTGAGTTATTAGGAGAGCACAAGTTCACTCCAATGAATTTGTTTTTTCCCTAAAAACAACTGCGTCGCCTTTGGCGTCGTGAAAGCTGGTAAGGCTCGGGGTATGCACCGTTTAGGCCTCCTACACCCTCTAGAAACCAACAAGCCAGCCTAAGCAGAGACAGCCGCGCATTCATGGTTTTCCTGCTGAGTTTGGCCTCCTGCCAAAAAGAACAAAGGGTGTTACCGCAGCAACCCATAACACAGTGCATTAAGCGCCTCCCCCATCAGTCTATAACAGTCCCAGGAACCAGTATTGTTCTCCGGATCTCCCGGTGAAGAATCTGAGGACCGCTTTGAGAAAATAGAGCGTGTCCAAATCTTGAACAGGTGGGATGACGAATGATCTTTTCAGCGTGAGTTCTTCTACTTGGATAATGCAGCCCGAACTTCGTTCGACAAACGTAAGAGCTCCCTGACTCACTGGACTCTCTGTAAAAGTGAGCACTCTACAACGTTCGCCACTTTCGGGCGAAAGGACAAGCCGCACTTTTTGCTATAAACGCGCACGCAACACCCCCACGAAGGGGTGGTGATTTTTTTAGATGAAGAGGTCATGTCGCCGTGTAGACCCGGAACTAACACAAGAAAACAAACAAACGTTTCGGGTGCGAGGCGTAAAGCAAGGCGATCTTGTTACCTTGTCTGTAGCCCTCCTAAGACGGTGGCCAAATTCATGTCTGAGGCGCACGCTTGAATACCACGCTTGAAATTCAATCTAGGTACTACGACAGCCCAATCAATGCACTGGTTTTGGAGACTATCGGTGCCGGAGTATTGGCTCCGACACACTCCGCCACAATATCGGTGCAGATATAATGGAGGAGCTGCAGAACCTTTTCCCCACAACGCACCAACCCCAGGTTGCTTGCTTGACTGATGTGATCCGGGAATAAGCTCAACGCCCTTTAAGGACTTCTACGCCAGCAGAAGCAGCCCGCAGGCCATGAGCTACTACCTCCTCCGCAGCACTTCCTCAACCGCGTCCTGATTTTACATGTCGCCAAGAGGCTCCGCCGTACCGCCCTCCCCTGTCACCCGCCGCACCATCTGTAGTAGAAAACCAGGTATTGAGAAAGACTGCCGTCTGGTGGACCCATAAAAATTGTCCACTGTTCTGCCACTGGAAAGAATACCACCATATCTCCAGTTGCTTCCCCTTCAAGAGGCTTTGTTTGCGAGGGTTCTCCGTCAACGCTCCATTCCCCCCTCCCCCCCCCCCCCCGGGCCAGCGGCATACTAAGATCCAAGAATACCTCTCCAAGACCAACCCCCAAAATCAGCGCGCTTCAACCGCTCACTATCGCCCTACCAAAACCGATAACCAACAACTGAAGCAACACAGACTTCACGAAATAAAGATCCTTAAGCAAGCGGAGGAGATAATAAAAGAAGCAACTTCTGGAGGTGCAGTGGCTCTACCGGGAAAAAAAGAAAAGCCTCCAAGGACGCAAGGACGCACCGAAGACCGTGATTCACTACAACCCCTCATCCCGACGACCCGACCTATCCCTGAAGAGATTACCGAGCACGACTGCCCCACGGAGGGACGCCTACCCGACATTCCCGAGCCTGCCACTGAGAAGACGTGGACAGTCACGACGCACAGTGCCCCACCATCAACACGCACATGACCAAATACGATGCCCCGACGCACGCATAATTCATGGAAGGCGGCGTCTGACCTCCAGTTCTCCATCGATGGTTTCATGTAGTCGCCCATATAAACACGGGACCCGAATATTCAGTAATAAGAGGATCATTTGCATATAAAATACCCACACCAGGGGGCCATGTCATAACGCCAAGTGGAATATTCATATAACGCGCCACTCTGGTCAGCACCACGTACCATGCTGTTTTCGTCATTTTGAATAAATGCTCGCGCAGCGTAATTCTCGGAATCGACATATGACGGAAAAAGGTGCAATAATATATCTGCTGATTAGTGCGGTAAAGTTTTCCTCTGATAAATCTATGACGGCCTAACCAAACACCGAACACCGTGCTCCTGTGAGAATTGCCGACGATCACGTCACCCTGCCAACCCGGGCAATCTTCATTGTCCCTGTAAACTGTGAAGTTGCTGTCGCTGACGTCGGCGCTATTGCGAGTGCCCAAAGTTTGCTTCTTGACCGTGGTGTCTTCATCTCAAGAGACATTGCACCCTTTCAGCAAAGGAGATTCCATGTTTTTGTTAATAACATCCCCGAAAAGTTCCGGCATCTAAGCAAAGGGGCTGCACTAGCGTTCCTATAAGAAACACATTAAGCATGTAACGTTATCGCGGCTGCCGACTTTGAACGTGCACCCGAAGATCACTTCAATCTTCCACATTTCTTCGACATTGCCACGCGGAATAGATTATTGGCTTTTCTGCGTCGCTACACCGAGTGTTATCCGTGAAGCAAAAATTACGTCAGACACCTCTACCGAAGCACCCAATATTCACCGAAGAAGGAATGAGACCTGCTCAATAGTCACCGTATCATGTGTATTCACCCGAGCTGTAAGCGATCCGCACACAAGCCGCAGACATTTTCCGCGACGTCATCATACAACCGTCAAAAAGCCACTTCGCTACTCTGGTCGTACTCGTGAAGAAAATGACGGCATAACTAGGTTTTAAGTGCGAATGCACTTAAGCGACCCTGAACCTGCGTCCACCGGCGATGTCCGCATAGCATACCCACGTGGGGGATTGGCCAGGAATCTCCTCGTCTTCCTTGGCAACGGGGAGAGATGGGCCCGCGCTGCCTGGCCGCTGACATGGCACATACCCACGTGGGGGATTGGCCAGGAATCGGGCGTGAGAAGGGCTAATGCACCCGCTTAAAGGAATTCTGACACGAAATTTCAAAGCTGAGATCCGCTATAGCAATCAAGTACAACGACAATACAAATAGGTGTCTGCGAATAAATGCATCTTTCTTTCTTTGTAGTTGTGTGTGTGTGTGTGTGTGATCTGTCTTTCGCGAACTTTACCGAACCGCGCAAATTCAACTCGTGCATTCGCACTTTCACATTCTTCCCCTCGGGGAAATGCGGGAAATTTTTGAGTTGGCTACCTGCGACTGAACAAACGATTCAAAAAGGACGTGTACCACCTGCCACGAATCGACTACGTCCTCGACCATCCCTGTCACACACAGTCTTTCCCTCCATAGAGGGTTCTGTCGTATTGAAATGGACGAGAGAGACAGAGAGAAGACGGCATTCATAACCCCAGGCGGCCTATACGAGTTCAAGGGCTACGAACAGTTGGGCTACGCGGGGCACCAGCAACGTTTCAAAGAGTCGTGGACACTGTGCCAGCTGGCCTGAATGGGCACACCTGCCTCGTATACCTCGGTAACGTTGTGATATTCGCAGGCACTTCTGACAAACACCATGTTTGGTTGGAATCTGTACTCGAGGCCATTAGTACTACAGGGTCAATGCTGAAACCTATAAACTGCCGCATGGCGTACGCGGAACGAAAATTTATGGGCCACGTCGTCAACACTGCCGAAGTCTTACCTGACCCGGCCGAAAGGTCAGCCATATAGAACTTAACAAGACCGAAAGACAAGAAGGGCGTGCGAAGCTTCCTACAACTACGCGCGTACTACCGGTGCATCGTCTCGCAGTTCTCACGCATTGCAGAGCCACTAACGCGTTTTACGAAAGATTACATTCCTTTCAGCTTGGCAAATGCCCATGAGGAAGTATTCTGCGAACTGCAACAGGACTTGCTCAGCCCGTCCGTGCTCTCTCACTTCAAGAAAAATGCCCACGGGTGCCACTAATATAGGCATGGGTTCCGTGCTCGGCCAAAAGCAAAGCAATTGCGAAGAAGTAATCAGCATTCCCAGCCGTGGTCTGTCGAAGGAGGAGAAAAACTACTCACCCTATGAGAAAGAGGGCCTCGCTATCATACGGGCCATGTTGAAATTTCGTCCGTACGTCTATCAACGCTGTGACCGACCACCATGCGCTGTGTGGGCTGGCCAATTTGAAAAACCCCTTTGGCAGTCTTTCGCATTGGAGCTTGCGCCTGAAAGAGTTCGACGTAACAATCGTCTATACATCCAGCAGGAAACACTCGGAAGCGGACTGCCTGTCCCGCACCCCCGTCGTACTTTCAACGCAGGACTCCGATGAAGACAGCGCGTTCTTTGGCGTCGTGGCGGAGAGCGACCTAGCGACCCCGCAGCATGCTGGCTACGTTTTACGCGTCATTATCGACTTCCTCGAAGGACGCAACGTCGCCACGCTTAAGGGCGTTATAAACCGAACTTACCAGCATTCAGCCTCAAAAAATCAATCCTCATAAAGAAGAATTTCAGCCCTGGAGCGAGAACGAATTATCGCCGCAGACCTTTGTGACGAAATTTTGGAAGCCTGCAATGACGACCCGTCTTCCTGACATCTTGAAAAAGCTCGCACTATTGCAAAAATCAAGGAGAAGTGCTACTGACCACGCTTTACATCCGACGTCACCCACTACCTTCGGAGTTGCCCTGACTACCAGCGACGAAAAACGCCGCCGACAAGACCCGCCGGACTTCAGCAGCCGATTGCCATCCCATGAGATCCTTCTAAGTCATAAGAATAGACCTTCTGTTCCCGTTCCCAACGTCACCATCCGAGTACAAGTGGATTGTCGTAGCGACATACTGCATGGCATGCTACGCAGAGACTGCGGCTCCACCGGGGGGGTGGAAGGAGGGAATTCCCGGTAACGAATGTTTTCGCAAGCCATATTGTGCTGGGACACGAAGCCCATCAAATATTAATCACGGACTGTGAAATGGTGTTTACTGCGGAGAAAGGAATCTGGTGCTACACCAACACAGATCACGGAAGAATAGTGACGTACCGCCCCCCAACCAGCGGACTAGCAGAACGGCTGAGCAAGACAATCCTGGATATGCTCTTTATGTACGTTGACGTTGAACATAAGACTGGGCACGAATTCGTTCCGTATGTCACGTTTACGCACAACGAGACTATCCACGCAACTACGCGGATGACCCCGGCGGATCTCGGATTTCACTATTTCACTTCCGACTCCGTCAGTCATCTTTCGAAAAATCCAGCAGGTATGAAGCGATCGACACGTTGAACGAGATCTCCAGTACGCCCCCGAACAAGCGCCCCGTCGCGACTAAGACGTGAGCTACAGGGCTCTTGAAGCCGTACAGGCACGCTACACGTCGTATATGTGAATGCAGCGTTCGCCACTTTCAAGTGGGGCCCGCCACCGAGCACCACATAGCGCATAAGTGCCTGAACTAAGCGTCCCTACCACTCCAATTGAAAAGCGGGCGACGCGTTAAGCAATGTTTATACAGGCGGCGTTGGTGTGGCCATCTTCCTTCTGAAGACGTCATCGGTAAATTGCGCTTTAACTACGCAAAACCGCCATACCATATAGCCCAAACTACACTCTCGGAAATAAGGAATTGCGCAATTTTCGGCATATTTTTAATATCTGCTGGTAATAAAGTGAGCCGTGGATTCTTTTTCACAGATATCCTAGAACAAATCCCTCTGGATTACGTCCGACACCAGAACTTCACGCAAAAAGCCGCGGTGTTCTACAGTGCTTGTGTCGGTATGTATCATACCAGCTTCTCTTGTTGTCCAATCATGTGGAACTGTGCTAAAGGCCGACTGAAGAAAAATTTTTTGCTGATATTTTGTGTTACATCGTTCAGTTCGGCCCGCGTAACTTTTATTTAAGCGTAGGCAGAGCTATATATTCGTTAGTCATTTTTGGGCCAGTGTTTTACTGCAGCAGTCCGAGAGAAATTTTACGCGCGGGCGTAATTCGAGTGGCGCTCGCCGTAGTAAAATTTACGTGAAGCTCATGTATTACGTCACCATACCTTGTGGGTTTCACTCTTCTCCACTTGTTTATTTGTCCTTCTAGTAAGGACAAAAATTATTCTTACAGCCATTTCTGCACTTTTTGTGTAAATACTGTTCCCTGTTCTTATGAAGTTCAGGCTCTCCCTTTGCAATTGCATGTTGTTTCGCTTTAAGACAAGAACAAGGACCAGTTTAGTGCAGCACAAAAATCGTTCTACCAATGCACTCAACAAATGCCGGTTGTAGGGACCATGAAGCGAAATTTTATAATGTTTTCCATTCCAATATGAAGAGAAGTGTCGTTACATTAAGTGGTTATGTGAACGGACAAATATTGGTCGCACATCACATATGGTTCATGTCGGGTGCCGTGTCACGCGATTACTATCATGGCTACCAGCTACGCCTCAAAATTACCTGCTGAACAGTGCCACTTGTGGATTTCTGCGGGCGTACTAGTCCCGTCTACGAAAGCATGCGAGAGAACGTTTCGACGGGGTGTTATAAGCGATCATGTGTAAAGCTGTTTATCAAATTTAAACGAGATTAAAATACATCCTCGTTGTGAAATGTTGAAATTTGTTCTGTTGAAAAATTTATAACATCGCTGCTGCTGCTTCAATCTTTTTTTTCACAGCATGGGTTTCCGGTGACCATTTTCTCCGAATAACTGGGAAGGCAGTGACAAGCCGACACAGTATGATGCGAGGATTATAATTTTTTTCTTTATCGGTGTGGCCCTGTTAACTACTTTGGAAACGTTTCAAAAAGTAGGGGACTAGGTTTACATGTAGCATTCCATTTAGAAGTGAACCTGGTCACCGTTCCCCTCTAGACTTCATTTCCTAAGAAAACTCTTTTCAAGTTTAGCTCATCTCCTCAGCTTATAATAATTCGACCCTTCCCTTTCATGTGAGCCCTGCGAAAACTGAACTCTCTACAAATTACAGGTTTAGGTAAATTCTAGTTTTTTTCATATTAAAACACATTAGGCTCCCCGTAAAAACATGTTGATATTTTTGCTTTGACAGAAAACTCTGAACAAACATGAATTTGAAACTTCGTTTTTATTTTGTAGCTGCTGAAGGAAACAACGCAATTGAAGAACTGAAAGAAAAAATGAAGGCATCAGGATGTTCCGATTGGCCTATAACATCTGGCAATACAAGCTACGAGCATTGGTCGGATGTGCTTCTCAAGACTGGCATGTCTCCAGTTCTTGAGCTCCGTGTTGGACGCGACCACTTTAAAATAACTGATCAAATCATCCAGGTGAGTGCTCTACGCGTTAGCGATTACGGATGTGGGTGGGCCTACCACAACGATTGAACAGGTTCGGCTTGGCAAAATAGTGTTGAGCTGTCACCTCTTCCGGTTTGTACCCGTGAGCCCGCTGGCACAGCTAACCGAACTCTTCCTATGCAAAGCGCTCAAATTTACGTCTAGCTTTCGGAGGCGGCCACAGAAACAAATGTTTTAGTAAAAAAGACAAGTATCTCTTATAACAAAGACAAATAAAATCACACAACAAGAGTAAAATTGATGTGGAAAACAACCTCTAGCGCGTTCGCGCTTGCTCGCTCGCTACGTAATAAAAAACAAAAAACGAATTTGAATTTCGCACACTGAATAGCACTTACCGATAACGGCAAGCCTGGCGCTTAAAACAAAACCATAGAGCCTCTGCAACTAGCCTTCGGAACCGCACCTGAGACGTCCTTGAAAGCAACTGTGTATAATAGATAATGCCGCTTGGCTGCGGACGAGGTACCGTCTGATAACGTGGTCGATAGGTAGCAGCCCTCAGGGTTCCCAGGTCGGGGATATGTTACCAAACCGCGACGTTTGTACATTCGCGGTAGCGGAAATTTTAGGTAAGCGAGTTGGGTACTTTCTAACTGGTAATTTTGCATATAATCGGGCACTTCCGACTACCCACTTTCCACATAAACGGTTTTATGTTTCAGTGCATCTCAGCCGTCAAGAAAAACAGAAGAAAAAGAAAAAGAAGCTTTTAAGCAGATGACGGTCACCTGGAAAAGTCTGAAGTAGGTCCCAACGGATAAATCACTCTAACAGGCTACCGCAAAACGTTACATAACGGCATATACCAAATTTTACCTTCCTCTTTCTATTACCCGACGTCAAATCCTAGATTTAACGCCGTCGAATTAAAGTGTAAAGCTTCTACAGTTTGCGGGCGTTAGTTATATCATGCAAAGTTGGGGGAAGAGTGTCTGACTATGTAAAATAGGCCGGGAATGTAACTGGCAGTCTAAGTGGTTAAGCATCGTGTGCAGCGAACGCCCATTTTAAGGCATTCATTACCGAAACATTGGCTTAGTAGACAAGACTCTATGCTGCTGCGCCCAATGTCGCGGGTTTAATTCCCGACCACGCCGGCAGCTTTTATCATAGCTGCAAAAAATAGAAACGCACGTGTTCTCGACGTTTCCATGCACGTCGAAGATGGGCGGAGGTAAAAAATTATCTGGAGCCCTCCACTACAGCGCCTCATGGCCTGTGTAGCCTGAAGGCGGTAGACATCATAATCAATTCAAGCCATTCATGTTAAGTGCGAATGCACTTTATAAGCGACCCTGAATTCCGGCGACCGCCGTCCGTCCACATAGCAACAGCTGCGGGTGCGCGCGCTCCTCGTCTTCCTTGGCAACGGGCGGAGATGGGCGCGCGCTGCCTGGCCGCTGACATGGCACATACCCACGTGGGGGATTGGCCAGGAATCTCCTCGTCTTCCTTGGCAACGGGGGGAGATGGGCGCGCGCTGCCTGGCCGCTTACATGGCACATACCCACGCGGTGGATTGGCCAGGAATCGGGCGTGAGAAGGGCTAGAGTACTGACACGAAATTTCAAAGCTGAGATCCGCTCTAGCAATCAAGTACAACGACAACACAAATAGGTGTCTGTGCATGGCACATACCCACGTGGGGGATTGGCCAGGAATCGGGCGTGAGAAGGGCTAATGCACCCGTTTAAAGGAGTACTGACACGAAATTTCAAAGCTGAGATCCGCTCTAGCAATCAAGTACAACGACAACACAAATAGGTGTCTGTGAATAAATGCATCTTTCTTTCTTTGTAGTTGTGTGTGTGTGTGTGATCTCTCTTTCGCGAACATTACTGAACCGCGCAAATTCAACTCCTGCATTCGCACTTTCACATTCTTCCCCCCGGGGAAATGCGGGGAAATTTTTCTTTGAATGCCTGCCTGCGTTACCTTTCTTGTGTAAAGTACTCAGCCGCTGTCACTTACCCGGACCTCCGCAACCGAACAAAACTTTGTGATATGGTTTTCTACTTTTCACGATTTCAACTTCTCACCAAAAGTACTTACTAGCATCACCTTACTGAAAATGGCGGTTTTTCTTCTTTTTTATCGAGAATTCATTTCAAGGTGGTCACTTTTTCAGCTACTCTCCGCATTATCCGGAGTCGTTTCTTTCTCAGGACAAGGAAACCATGGCATCCCACCGTATCTTGCCTCTAGGATATTAATGGCTTGCCTTCGAGTAGTATTGCCTGTGTTTCGAGGAGTTAAATACCGGGGTACTCAGATACCATCCTTAAAGTCAACCTTAAGTCCGTTGACTTGGGTATGAACCAAATGTTAAGGAGGCCCGAGTTCCTCTTTTTATTGCGGAAGCAGTTCATAAAGCATGCCGACGAAAATGGAGTGATCAATTTGTGGATACGACGTGAAAAAAAAGAGGGGAGAATTATAACGGACAAGCGGAGAGAACGCCGTAATGGCGAGACCTGCTGCATTATACTGCTCTGCCGCTGCGCTTGCTTCCTTAGCGACGTCGCTACTGCGGTACGTGAAAATGGAGCGTTGCGATTGCGACCGTAGGAAAGTATCTTCACTCTTCCCGTCACCTGGCGTCCGCATTCTACATTACTATGTGTCGTGAGCCGAGTTGGTGGGAACACCGTATTGCTAGGCAATTATGACAATTCAGGTACTAGTAGGGAGCAAATAAATCGAGAGGCGCGCTATGCCGGCTCTGAAGGCAGAAAACATATCCACTGAGATGGGTAAAGCGCAAATCGCGTTGAAACAGAGTCCGAGAGACGTGCAAAAGGGGCGAACGAAGAAATTAGGAAATGGACCAATCTTTGTGTATTATGGCGAATGCCATGTTCATGGCGGAGTGCGATACCACATTCAAGCAATATAAAGAATGTAAAACGTATGTATCTTCAATTATTCCTGCACAGTCATCGTCATTCCCTGCGTTTTTATATTTTACGTGCTAAGCGTCCATCACTTCGGTGATTCCCAAAGGTGTTCCCTTGATTGCCGGAATACCACGGTGACATGGCTCATGCTTTGTGTTGTCGCTGCCTGTCACGCCAAAATTGTGTCACTTATGTATAGAAGAAGGCGAGTTTGAGTGTAGGTATTCGCAGCATGGCCTACGTTTGTTTTTATTTTTTTCTCTTCGTCATATTTCTGTTCACCTTGATTGCAGGTGCCAGGCCGCTTTTGTGTTATTTGTCTTGTACTATTGTTTTTTTTTCTTTTGCATTCAACTTCTAACGGTTAGACTACCATATAACGGCGCTTATTCGGTAGCACCTCTAGTTTTCCCATCGGCTGCTTTACAGTAGCGCATGAGAACCACGGCCGTTCTACCACCAGAAGACATGATGTAATCGGGTTGTGGTGTGGACTTCACCATTTATAAGACGTTGGGATTTCGTGTTCATATCAATGAAACACGACTCACTCCTATATATTCTAAGCACCAAATTAGCACACCGGGTTTTTAAGCACCGTTCAAAGTTCAGCCTATTTATGTGAACATTCCGTCTTGGTCACAATGACACGGTTATCATCATCCAAGCTAGGTGGTTTAAAGGGGTCTGCTAGTAGTGCTTACGGCCCATGTCTATTCCGCTGCTCACTTCACGTGCTTCTAGTTTTACTTTTATTTTATTTATAGCTAAGCTACAAAATTCTGACGAGCTTCTTTCAAATATGTTTCCTCTACTACTAAAAATGAAATGGAAATAAGACAAATGCGGTGTGCGCAACCACTCATGGTATAATAAGACTTTTATTAAAACGTTTCCCCACAACGGGTGTTTGCACAGATACTAATCAATCACACAAAAGGAACTGCGGACTTTCGCGCGTCAATTTGGGGAAAGCCAGAACTGGCTGGAACTTGTATAGTTTAATACGAATGGATCTCCCTTTCAGGTGGATGAGCCGGGCTTTCCCTTTGCAGGACGCCAGCAACTTATTTATCCGGATGACCATTTTAATGCACCAATAATTGGCAGGTACAAGAACCTTATTGAAGTGGCTGCCAAACTTATGAAGTCTGATATCAGTGATGAAGACAGCTCGAAGCTTGCGGAAGAGATAGTTGAATTTGAAGGAAGCTTAGCCAATCTAAGATTTTCTTTCCTACAACAAAGCGCTATAGTTCAAGGATAGTTGGGACATTGGCACTGCAATGCAAGTGTTCCACGGAAGCATATATGGTCAGGAACATTATTATAGTTCTTTCGTAGCTAAGTTCGGCAAATGCAGCTAAATTGAACGTTCTACGAGAGCCGAACCATGCAAAAAATATTCACTACCAATTTTCTAGAGTGCGAAGGACGTTTTATCATTAGGAACTTCATGCTAAAGTGGATATGTTACTCTGCGATGGCCTCACCAGGCTTCTTAATATTCTGAAATAATTTTAATGCCACAGGATCACACGTGCCTTACAGATTGAAAGCTTGCAAGAGCTGCGTTAACTCTACACAACCGAAAGAGATCTTTTTCACAATTTATGAAACAGGGTATTGTGCAGTATATTTCATATTCAAACTATTGTTGTAGCTCAGCTGCTGTGACTTGAAATTGGCTCTCTGATTATATGGTTCGCAGTGTGCTAGAAATAATAAAATGCGAGTAGGGTTAGAAACATTCTCCCAGCGAGGAAAACCTCCGGTAGGAATTTCAGACCTAGAGAGTGTTGCAAAGCAGAAGGGTGCTTTGTGTCACTATTGCCCGGACTTGGTGGAAAATCAGCCCTGCTTTTTGCATGTGTGTTTTCTGGCATCACCAAAAAGAAGCCAAATTTTTATTGTATTTTGAACGCATTTTCAAACATCCCTAATTTGTATTTCTTTTCATTATTTTGTCCGCATTTCATATGCATTTTCAATGCTTTAAAAATGTATTCAATAAATCTGGCAGAAATATATCAAAAATAAAGCACAAAATATTTTACGTCGTATCAGAATTATTGGAAATACACAGAAAATCCATTTACAGTGTGTGCTAAATGCTGTAGTAACGCATTTCAAGTACTCAAAAACATTTTCCAATGTATACGAAATGTGTCACAAGTGTATAATAAGAAACACCCTAAATGCATTGAGAAACGCTTTTCAATGTGTTCTATGGAGGATTCATTCATTGTCATGTTTGCAAGTGTTGTTTTGTGGTTTCAAATATTGTGAATAGACTATAGCGTAGCGGTACCCTCAATTTTGTAGAGCACAACTGGGAATGCACTGAATGGGCCGACCACAAGACTGAAAACAACACGAAAGTACACACCTTGGCATTTTGAAGGTTGTTGATTTTACACCTCATACGAGTGGGAATTTTGACGCCAAAATAAGGAGCATAGAATTAATATCTTACAGGCCACTCTGTATTTAGCGTAGATGCACCTTTATATGTAGTCATCTTGGTATTTCGGAGTTTTGAGGCTGCTAATTTCTGCAGCACCTGGAGTTTAAATAAAACAAAGGGAAACAATTCTAGTGAATTCAGGTGGCCATGTAGTGAAGCGAAACGACAACCTGTGGACAATTAACGTAATACAGTGGACACCAAGAGGTGGGTCTACAAGAAGGGGAAGGCCATTCACCCGATGAAGACATGAAATAAAGAAATTCCGGCATAAACGGTTGGCCCGAGCAGCGCAGGACAAGAGCCGGTGGAGGTGAATAAGAGATATTTTCGTCTGGCAGTGGGCCTGAGTAGGCTGCTACTGCTGATGATGATGATGGCAACTATCATGGCGATGATGATGGTGGTGATGATGACAACGACGACGACGAGGATGACGATGATGACGGTGATTATGATGCTGATTATGGTGGTGGTGGTGGTTGTTCTCGTTAAGTTAAGTACGGAATACATACCTCGATATACACGAAATCTCACAGCGACTGCATCTCTATCATCGGGACACTCGACAGGCCACTCGTTGGGACGTGGCTCTAAATGATAAGCACAAAAACAGTCACTAAAATTTGTTTCATTTATTTCGAGTTCTCACAGTGCTGTAGAATTGTGAGCACATTACCTTCCACAGATTGCTTACTGTCGGTTGTTGGCAAGATGAGGTAAGCGTAATATCTGCGTGCGGATCTCATTAGGGACGTCTGTACTGTTTTCGTTGCAAGGAACACACGCGTCTAATAAGGCTAATTCGACACCTTATGGGTAAATAGCCGGAACATAATGCTTACATTTGGATGAACGGCAATGCCGAGACAAACTGCCCTTCAAGACGCTGGTAATGCAGAACCTGCGTCGGTACGTCGGCCTACGTGGAAGACACAAGGTAAATATAACTGGTAGCGAAGCTTCCATAGAAGCCCATACGTTCAGAAAATGGCGGCTCTTTAGCTGCTCATGGGGCTTAGCGCCATCTGTGTGAGGAGGGAACACTTCCGGCGGAACAAAAAATAAACAGGATGTGACCCAAGATCCGGTCAGAAAGTGACGTCATTTTGTGGCATTAGCGGGAAACTTTGACTTCAAAATAGCCTTAGCAGGCCTCTGATCGCTGAGGGCTCATGTCATTGCCACCTGACGCAAGTTGGCGAGCCCTTGGCGTGTGTGCTTCAAGTCAACGCCAGCTTATACTCGTGACTAGAGAAACGTACTTAAGCATGCTGTTGTATGATTCGCCTCGCTGTTTATAAAAACATCTTGCATTTTCTCTGAACCTTTATTCTGATTTTTGTTCTGTATTCATGCCTTCCACTGCTGTATAAAAGCAATCAGTTGCTTATTTTGATTGCAGTGGGTGGCAAACGTACCCCCCCCCCAACCGGAATTTTTTTTCTGCCTTGGAATACAGAGCACAAAATGACACTTGACCACTCTCCCCGGCCCCCCTTTTCATATAAAAAACGTGCCCACTCCTTACCCCGATACCAATTTCTACGAACGCCACTGCTGGGTTTAACTGCGTCGCACATACGCAGGTTGCGTGCGTGCCTTAAGTATAGATCAAGGTTATATAATGCTTGCTCAGTTTGTGTACTTCTGTTCTAAGAGAAGAAATAACGCATAGTCATGCTATAATCAAGACATTTGAATTTTATTCCAAGATAAACAGAAAACAAATTTACCACACTGCACAAAATCAGCACGTATACAATAAGTACAAAATGTTCGTGGGCACTACATGCATTATGATTTTCCTTACGCACCGAACAATTGACTTTACCCGTAACACATAACATTGCGAGCAATAAAAGCGTCAACAGCAGAACTTCGTCGAAACAAGAGAAAAGAACTGGGCGCTGCATCTTGACGCAGAAAACCGGGCCGCAGGAATGCCGATTCACGAAAGTGCAGCGAGCACACCGCAGCTGTCCCGGCGTCTTATCAAGTAGACATGGGTTTCTACAGAAGTTCACGCAGCATTCACGCCTGCAATTTCCTGGTTGCATTATTAGGCAAGTATCGCAACAAATAAGTAAAAAGAGGAAAAATGGATCAATTTAAACGAAAGCGACGGCAGTATGTAAAAGCACATAGCAGCTAGGAAAGATGCGGCAGCAGCGCAGCACGGAGCAGCACAACACAGTACTACGATGGAAATAATGCGTGCGCATACAAGTGCGGGAAGCTTACTACAAGCGTTGTAATGCAATAGAGAAGACACTGAGACAGACAATTAAAGCGACTCGTTTAAATTCGAGTGGTACTACGCTGAGAAGTCCCAGAAAAATTAGCACCACTTGCTCCGAGCCAGCCTGAGGTGAAATCAAGAGATAACTGTGACATAACAAAGCTTTAGACCCATTTTTTTTAAGCACCACCACGTCCCCTTACACAACCACCGTGCACGTATTAACAGTACTATAGTTTCGCGTTACCTGTGGAAATGAGAGGAAAATTGTGCAGTAAAACGCCAGGCGTACGGGAGTTGCTGTTACACCCTGTTTGCAGCACATCGTTTCCGTAGGTACCGAGGAAAGCGCTCTGCTCCAACCGTTGGCAGCATCGTCCCGTAGTTCACCGTGCCCGCCGGGCACGGTACTAAACGTGTTCACTGACGATACAACGTACCTCGCAAGTCCACGCACAGCAAAAATTAAGAGCACACCAAATTAACAAGGAAGAACGAATGCAAATGCGCAACACCAAAACACGCGAGGGGCGTTTCCCAGCAGACGAACTTTAGGAGCCCCTTTCCGAACACTAAAGGACTGCATCACAGAGCAATGACATGTGCCATTCTTCAGAGGGCGCTACAAAAAAGGTTTTTAGGAATGAACAGCATTTTCATAAATTATTTGCACACTGGGCCTAAATAAATGTGATTCAGAAATAAATATCGTTCGTAAAATATAACTGTTGTTTTGGTGTAGAACAAAACTTGGTTTATTGTTACTAGTGTTTGTTCCCTCCTCACCTAGTCGCGCTTCAATCGCCACTCCCACAAGGCACCATGCTGATGTCGCTGGCAATAGGTTCTGAACCGCTTTTCGCCCGAAGCTTCGCTACCATTTTTATTTACCTTGGAAGACATCCCATACTTGCCACACCATTAGACAAGCCAAACAAGCGCCTCGAGAAAAGAGATTCGGTGCACTGTAGTAAGCAGCGCCACTGTGTTGCACGTCCCGTGTACTGACGAAGTCGGATTGAGCAGCGCCGAGCAGCTCGAACTCGTAGCCATAGCCAATCTTTTCACATCTCAGCAAGTATTTTCCGAAAAAAACAGAAAATTCTACTCCTTTCAACCTCATATACGGTCGTAACAGCTCTTACTAGCTTGTAGTTTCTTCACATATAATCGTTTAGTCATCTGTTTTTGCTTTGCCGAATGCACTAAAATGAATCCTTCGCGTGGAAATTCACCAATTCTTACGTCTTATGATTTGTTGCCGCGGTAGCGCCTACACCCCGGCGCCTGCTGTCCCCCATAATTCGCTCTTTGTATTTTGCTTCTGTCACTGTCGGCGAAAATTCCCTTACCTTCCCTTACCTTGTTGACTGCAAGCTTCGCATACTAGCTTGCGAGCCGCTCACCTCCTCCCGCAACATTTCTCAATAGTGTCCCCCTGCTCGAGACACATGTTTGCCTTCGCCCAAAACTCTGTCGACAGTGGTCTGCAGGTACGCGCATCAGGAAGTCGTTCATAATACACTGTGCACCCTCTCCCTCTATAAAAAAAGAGAATAAACTTTAAAAACCTGTTCGGAAATATTTAGAGAAGAGGGTTGAAGCCGGAGAGCACACGCGACGATAACTGGTGCAGTTGCCGCGACCATGGCTGCGCCAACCCAAGCCCCTACGCTAATGTTCGCTCTGAAGAAAACCCGCGTTCGCTTTGCTCTAGGGAACTCGTGCTAAATCACGAAATCTTTAGAGATTCCAACGAACCTCGCCGCAGACAGAAGACGCTCTCCATGTTATGAGAAGACATTCATGTCACCAAAGAAATCTCTCGTCGAGCTTTGCCGATTCTCTATTACGCAGGATGGCTGAGACCCTTAGTAGCCACGCCAGAAGCATGGCGCCTATGGTGGTGAATGGGTCCGGGTAACGATGCTCCCGCGCTGGCTCCTATTGGGGGCTAGAGAAGCCCAACATTTCATTTAGGCGCTCGGTTATAAGGTAAATGCTAGACAAGGCTTCACCATTGACTGTCTGTCTGTCCGTCCTTTGACTGTCTGTCTGGCTGTCAGACAGAAAAGATGACACCTGTTGCATCGCAGCAGGCATCTTATTCACTGGAAATTTTTTACGGAACGTGCTTTGTTTCCCGTAAACATCACGAAATCAACAACATTTACTGGGGCTTCCCAGAATCCTTCCAATAAGCTCTCGGATTCTCACCTCACACGTCACTCAAAAAGGTCCTGCCGCTGGGACTGCACAACACACTACTGATGTTGACAGAATCTAAAGAAGTGTCTAAACTACTCTGACTCGTTTCAACTACCAGTGTTAGAAAGGTACATCTGAACGTTGGAGGACCCCACCAAAATCCGTAATGGCATAGCTGAACCACTACAACCAAGGATTCGCAGGACACGCAGAGTTGTACCTGTTGCGCGCGCCAGCACTTCTCCACTTTCCAGCACAGTCTGGTCAACATTCTTGACGTGATCCTTCACGTGGTCTTCTCCTCGCAAGTTCCCGTGCGTTCGCTCCTTAAGTGGGAAGCACAAAGAAACTCGCGCTACGGACGCCGAGTTATCCAATCCGGTTGCCGTGGTTCTAGTGGGTGCGAACATAGTTCACCCACGTAGAGATGTGAAAACCTGAGGACAAAAAGAACCGGGCTGCCAGTCATAAAGAAATATCTGCGGAAAGTTGGGAAATTAGTAAAAAGAGCTACTTCCGGGTATCTAACAAGGGAATAGATGGAGCCACAGAAAAAAACCGTCATTCTTTGCTCGAGCCCGAATGCGACAGCTTCAGTACAATCCTGGTTATCGCACTGGTGAAGCGGCGGCGAAAATTGAGAAAGTTGCAGAAGATCCGCAGTTATGACCACACATACACTTTACACACTTTACTGACCCAGTGTTCATAGTTCTTTCGGGGCTAACGACGACACCACGCCCAAAACTTGACCGAGTATCGAATGTTAACGACGGAGAACTCCTGGGCACGTATGCAACTATAATCCCATATAAATTCACCCGGAACAAGAGTAGTCTAGGTGCGGCCCCCAGCTTTACTATTTCCCAGTCTTCACGCACTAGCGTGAAGCGCCCAATTTTTCATCTCCCCATTACACGCTAACCCTCGTTGAATTCAGAGTGCAATCCACCCATTTTGCACACTAATGAAGTTACACGTACGTAAGTAGATTGCACATTAAAAAAATAATTGGGCTCTTTGGTAACAAAAGTAAAACGTGTACGCTAACTGCACAATATGCATGTTTACCTTCATTACCAATCGAAATATTCACCAAAATTTTGTGTTGGCTAAGTACAATCGTTGACTGAGAAAAATGGTTGCATGAAGAAACATCAATAAATAGTAGTAATTGCGGCTTCATCGTACTCCCGTATTACTCGCTTCTACAGTATTAAAAAAATGTTTCAACTCTAGATGTACTTAGCCGCTACCTTTTCTGTACATTTTTTGTGGCTAGAAGATATTTGAAAAATTCATGCTTTGAAACACGGGCATCACCAATCGCCGTCTCTAGTACAACACCAACTATCAATCCTAAACTCTCTGTGGAAAATTGTTTTGTGTTTTCTTGATTATACTTTTTGGCTTAAATATAGAATATTACTTTGAGTATGTTGTTATGGTTTCCTTACCTAAGTGCCCACATTTTTGTGTATTGCTGACATCGTGTTCTTTGATTTCTGGGTAATTACAGTTATTGTTTGGGTATTTGTTGACTAACAAGCGCTACTCCCCTTACGCCATACGTGCCATGAAGGTGCTCAATAAATACCCGGAGTCCTTTCCCTGTAACGTCAGTAAACTTTTATTTTTATTTTCAATGTCCTTCTTGTGTGTCTCTGTCTCTACTAACCTTATATATAAATATAAATATATATATTATATATATATATATATATATATATATATATATATATATATATATATATATATATATATATATATATATATATATATACAGGAAGAAATGCCGGCAGTCTACAGGAATGGTTTGAATATTTTTTACCGTTAGTGACGTTACATTATTAGTTATTATTATTAATTACGAAAGAAAGAAAGAAAAACACGCGCCCAGAGTGGGGACCGAACCCACGACCGAACCCAGACTCTGGGCGCGTGTTTTTCTTTCTTTCGTTCTCACGTAATTAATAATAATAAATAATAATGTAACGTCACTAACGGTAAAAAATATTCAAACCATTCCCCTATGCCTTCTTTGGCGTTGTAGACTGCCGGCATTTCTTCCTGTATTTTCTAACGATCCCCTCATTTACAAACCCTCTCTCTCTCTCTCTCTCTCTCTATATATATATATATATATATATATATATATATATATATATATATATATATATATATATATATATATATATATATATATATATATAGTAAGGAAATGAGAGGCTCGTTGAGGAAATAGAGAAAGATAGGTCGGTATTCTAAAATGCCAAAGAAGGCATAGGGGTGTGGTTAGCCTCTTTTTTTCCTTCGGGTTATGAAGTTAACATTTTTTTTAAATATACGGAAGAAAGAAAGAAAGAAAAAAACACGCGCCCAGAGTAGGGACAGGACCCACGCCTTTAGATCGAAAGGCGTGGGTTCGGTTCCACTCTGAGCGCGTGTTTTTCTTTCTTTCTTTCTTCCATATATTTAAAAAAATGTTAACTTCGTTACCGTAGTTAAAAGAAGCGCCTAACCACACCCCTATGCCTCCTTTGGCGTTGTAGACTGCCGACCTATCTTTCTCTCTATATATATATCTGTATATATAAATAGGTTTTCTTGACTGCCAACCCTCATTTCTGAGTTATTTCTACGAGCCCCTCATTTCCTAGTCTGATTCGCTATACACACACACACACACACATATATATATATATATATATATATATATATATATATATATATATATAGATAGATAGATATAGATAGATATAGATATAGATAGATATAGGTTATTCTGACGAAGGCCGGTCCCTTGGCCGAAACGTTAAACCTTTTCTTTTTTCGACGTGTGTCTTTCTTTTTTTGCTACGACTTGCCGGTGTCCAAGAAATATTTTCCTGCAATATATATATATATATATATATATATATATATATATATATTATTACGGAGTGGGATACGTGAAAATGAAGGTGTATTTCACGCACACAGAGAAGCGAGCACCACGTTGGACCTAGCCCGAACCTCTTCTTCCTCCCAGCTGAGCCCTAGCACATGTCCGCAATGCTTAGGGCAATGTACTAACATTTCGTTCTTTAACTACTGACACACTGTAACATAACCCCCGCGGCAAAAAGCGCGGTCTCGGTGCTTCCTAGGGCGATGTTGTGCGAGGGCGATGGTACGGCTTGAGGCGGGAAATGTGGACAATGTCTGTTTTGCCAGTGCCAAGGTGGTAAGTAGGCGAAGGGGCGGCTTGGGAGATTTCGTAGGTGACCGGGGTCACTTGACGAACAACATGGTAGGGTCCCGCGTAAGGTAACAGCAGTTTCTCAGAGAGCCCCACGCGGCGGGACGGCGACCACAGCAGAACAAGAGACCCAGGTGCGAACTGCAGGTCGCGGTGACAGGAATCGTAAAGCACCTTTTGGGAAAACTGCGTTGAGCCGAGGCGAAAGCGGGCAACTTGTCGAGCATGGTCGGCACGGTCAACTGCGGCTCGGGCATATTCTGAAGTTGGAACTGAAGGGAGCAAGAGAGTATCCAGTGGCAAAACAGGCTCGCGACACCGCAGAGCAGGTAAAATATATATATATATATATACACGCACAAAGTAGAAGTACGCTCTTCGGAGACTGACAGGTCTTCCTCAGGAATCATTCATTCCTGAGGAAGACCTGTCTCAGGTCGAAACGTTGGAAATAAAGTCTCTGAAGAGCGTACTTCTGCTTTGTGCGTATTCCTGCAGCAACTAAGGACTCCACTTCACGACTATATATATATATATATATATATATATATATATATACTGAAAGAAATACCGGCAGTCTACAACGACAAAGAAGGCATAGGGGAATGGTTGGACTATCTTTTACCGTTAGTGACGTTACAGTATTATTTTTTTTATTAATTACGTGAGAAAGAAAGAAAGAAAAACACGCGGCCCAGAGTGGGGACCGAACCCACGCCTTTAGATTATATCTTGAATGCCTTACCAATTCGGCTATCTGGGCGACTGTGTTCTCCTTCACATTCTGGGGTATTTATATTTACTGCAACTGTATATGACGCTTGAGGGTGGTAGCCAGCGCCACTCAGACTACACGGGGAGAAGGGGACCTTGTTTTCATCCCCCGGGGCGTGACGTGAACGTCTACAGCCTGTCATAAGCGGGTAACTGGCGGGAAACCCTCTTATGCTACCTTGGCATCAAGGCTGCCAGAACCGAGGCCCTCGCTAAGCTTTCGCACGATAATAGAGTTTGGAAATGAGGGGCTCGTTAGAAAATACTGAAAGAAATACCGGCAGTCCACAACGCCAAAGAAGGCATAGGGGAATGGTTGGACTATCTTTTACCGTTAGTGACGTTACATTATTATTTTTTTATTAATTACGTGAGAAAGAAAGAAAGAAAAACACGCGCCCAGAGTGTGGACCGAACCCACGCCTTTCGATTAGATCTCGAATGCCTTACCAATTCGGCTATCTGGGCGACTGTGTTCTCCTTCACATTCTGGGGTATTTATATATACTGCAACTGTATATGACGCTTGAGGGTGGTAGCCAGCGCCACTCAGACTACACGGGGAGAAGGGGACCTTCTTTTCATCCCCCGGGGCGTGACGTGAACGTGTACAGCCTGTCATAAGCGGGTAACTGGCGGGAAACCCTCTTATGCTACCTTGGCATCAAGGCTGCCAGAACCGAGGACCTCGCTAAGCTTTCGCACGATAATAGGGTTTGGAAATGAGGGGCTCGTTAGAAAATACTGAAAGAAATACCGGAAGTCTACAACGCCAAAGAAGGCATAGGGGAATGGTTGGACTATCTTTTACCGTTAGTGACGTTACATTATTATTTTTTTATTAATTACGTGAGAAAGAAAGAAAACACGCGCCCAGAGTGGGGACCGAACCCACGCCTTTCGATTAGAACTCGAATGCCTTACCATGCCCTCGAATGCCCTACCTTATACATATATATATATATATATATGTATATATATATATATATATCCAATCAGAATAGGAAATCAGGGGCTCGTAGAATAACACAGAAATAAGGGATGGCAGTAAAGAAAACCTCGGAAACCAAAGGGGGAATGCGGTAGGTCATAGATACAGATGATTGTTTTTTATTCAGAAAGTAGGGCAAAAATGCCCGCCGGTTGGTATCCGAACACACGACCTCCAGAATACCCGTCTGGTGCGATGACGACTACGCTACCGGCGGGGTTGTTTCCCCACCACTTTCTGCTGTACTAATGTTACATTGTTTTTTTTTTTCTACACTTAGGGGTTGTAGCTAGCGCCACTGGAACAACAGTTGAAGGGGACCTTCTTTTAACCTCCGGGTCGTGACTCGAGTGTCTACGATATGTGGAGAGTGGTCGACCAGCGTTGAACCTTCGTAAGATACCTTTGGGATCGAGACTGCCAGAACAGAGGCCCTCGCTATGCAGGTAGCGACACAGAAATGGGAAATGACGGGCTCGGTGAATTAGGACAGACTAAGGGTTGGCAGTCAAGAAAACTTGGGAACTCAAAGTAGGGAAAGCGGTAAGTCGTAGAAACAGATAAATAATATTTTGAGTCAGAATGTGGTGAAATAATGCCCGCCGGGTAGGATCCAAACCGACGACCTCCAGAATACTGGTTGCTGCGGACGACCATTAGGCTACCGGCGGCGCTGTTTCCCCACCACTTTCTCGGGTATTTATGGTAATGAATTTTTTTGTTTCCTACAGTGGGTTGGTTGCCAGCGCCACTCGGACTACTCTAGATTAAGGGGACCTCCTTTTTAACCCCCGGGTCGTGACTCGAGTGTCTACGATATGTCCAGGGTATTATTCTGGAGGTCGTGGGTTTAGATCCCAACCGGCGGGTATTTTTGACCACTTTCTGACTCACAAAATTCTTCATCTGTTTCTTCGACCTACCGCATTCCTCCCTTTGCTTTCTCAGGTTGTTTGGACTACCAACCCTTATTCGGTCTTATTCACAGAGCCTCTCATTTCCCATTTCTGATTCGCTACATGCAAAGCCAGGGTCTCTGTTCGGGCAGTCTGGTGCAAAAGGTAGCTTAAGAGCGTTTAAGGCTGATTGACCACTATTAACATGTCGTAGACACTCGAGTCACGACCCGAGGATTAAAATAAAGGTCCCCTTCACCTCGAGTAGTCCGAGTGGCGCTGGCTAACACCCCCAAGTGTAGGAAACAAAAAAAATACATTAGCATAAATACCCAAGAAAGTGGTTGGGAAACAGCCCCACCGGAAGCGTAGTGGCCATATCACCAGACCGGTATTCAGGAGGTCGTGTGTTTAGGATACCACCTGGCGGGCATTGTTTCACCACTTTCTGACTCAAAAAATTCCTTATTCGCGGTCTATGACCTGCCACAGTTCCCCCTTTGCTTTCCGAGGTTTTCTTTACAGCCAACCCTTAGTTTATGTATACATATATATTGTGTCTATAAATATAAATATATATATATATATTATGTCCATTGCAAACAGTAAGATGCTGAACACTTTTGTTTTGTCGTCACGTCGGCACCTAATGCAAGGGTTATGCGACTGCGAATTTCGAATGCTTCAAGGGGTTTTTTCTGCATCAGGGTAGGGTCTGTCGCGGCTGTTTACTGTAATTTTGGAGAAAAGAGAAAAACTGGCAGGTTTTGCGTACGCTACAAAAGGTTCGAAATATGATATTTCTTGTGCCAATGCCCTGTAGTATAGGATATTGCACTGGAAGACATTCAAATTGCTGTATCGTTTTTCCACTTAGAAAAGTTTACTGATGTCGAAAATCACACTGTCAGTATAATGCGGGCAACATAATGTCGGTACATACCTGCCGGAAATTGCAAGGAAGCTGCAATTCGTCTTATGAAAAAAAGAATATATGCTTAAAGTGTATCTAACACTCAATATGCTAACAGGTTTTGAATTACTGTATCCAGAAATATTCTATCTGCACCTGCCTCCTCTTGCCTTTAATTTGAAATACGCTTTTTAAATTTACGTCCTACCGCAATTTTTTTTTCTGCAGCTGACAACAACACCTGAAGAAAAGACGAACTTCTCTGAAAAATATTTCAGACCGACTGTTGAAGAACTTCAAAGAGATTTCCCGGGAGTGAGTAAATACATCATTGCAGTTTTCCCGTCGCATGTAGTGGAAAATAGGCAGTGAAAGTAAATTATTAAGGTTTCTAAAAACGGCCTTTCTCTAAGGTTCTCGATTAGAAAGCTTTGTTTTTGCAAGGAAAATGTTCTATGCATTTTTGAAAGTTAATAATTGCAGCTGAATGGCCGTCACCCATAGTTTGTGTGTAGTTTGCAAACACTTGTGTTCTCTTTATACCGTAGCATTTATTTGGCATGAAACATGATCTTTCCTGCCACAAAATAAGGATATCGGCGCTATATTTTCATTAGTCACAATCAATTTCAAATATCTTCAACTTAGCGAAACTCGGGCTCCCCTGTAAGTCTAACATGGCAATTGCCGCCTTTTTTCTTCATTCACATTTGGGCTACGAAAAGATCATGGTGGTCGCGAATTTTATATCGAAAATTTTTCTAGTACAGCATGGAACGATTTACACTGAAAAGGTCGGCGTAGCCTAACAATAGTTAAAGCTTGGAATAAACCGGCCCTCCATGTGCCATGGCCTTTATTTTTTTAATACAAATACCCAATATAGGTAAAAGCGATTACGAAAAGTTTTTTTAGAAAGTGCGGCCTGACAAGGTACTAATAGCAACTGGAAATGAGCAACGACGTCGCTGTTTTACTAGTGGCCAAAATAGACTTCACAATTACTGAAGACTTCTGGTACGGCAATAATATTGCTGGTAAAGAATATTCAGTGTAACCTAGAAGGTATGTGAGGGAAAAAATAATTTGCGTCTACACTAGGGACACTTGGTTCTCACTGAAGAGAAAGACAGCTCAAAAGACAACGAATAAGGTGAGGAAAATGCACTGAGGACAGCAGACAAAAAAACAATGCTTATTCTGGTACCAGGCTTCATCTTTGCAAAAAAAAAAATACAGAACTAGAACCCAAGGCTTACCTAGTAAACTTGAAGCGATTGCACTGCGCGGTCGCTGTATATCGAAGCTTACCAGGCGCTCCTTCACGCCTTCATTATATCTTGCTCTATTATATCCAGCGCTCGCATACTAGTACACGTATTCTCCCTCAGATAAATTTCAACCAATTCAAACATTTTCAGTTTTCCGGTATATTTATGACTCAAATTGCATGACGACTCAAATTGCACACCAGGTGAGCATCGGCAAAATGCAAAATGAACCGCCCCTTTTGGGCACGTCCATGCTCTTAGTGTGCTTGCGTGCCCTCTTAGCTCTTCGTTCAGGCAAATTTTTGTTCCCATCATGCGAGTTACAACAGGAACGTTCAATGTCCAATTGGCGCTTGCGAAGACCGCAGCTTGTCAAAGTTTTTCCGGAACCCTCCAGTACTGTGTGCCTCAAAACCGGAGTTGCGTAGATGGGTTAAAATGCAAAGTTTTTGGTCATGCACAACATTAGTGTAACTTTTAAAAGTGCGCGGGATGCTTCTTTTTACAAGTTTTTGCTTTTAAGGGGTCAACATTTACCGTTGCACCAGCCGTTCAACTAATTTCTTGTCGAGCAAACAACCTGGGGCTGAATATGTGCCCTCGGTTATGGACGTTTGAGCGCTTGGGTGTTTGTGACTGCCTTTTTTGTGCTACTCTGCATTTACTTTCTTCAGCTCAATTTATGATGCAAAATCATCTTTCAGTATGGCATCCACAAATTTCTTCAGGGAACTTGAAGCAGTCAATTACCTTACACGGGGAAAAAATTGGCGAAACATCATTGGTGCTGAAAAAACTGAGGTTTTCTCGAGGGTTTTTATGGCGTTGACTCTAAATTAACCTGCCCAAACCAAACGGAAAGGTGACTTTCTTGGGGAAAGAGTCGTACCTAGAAACAAGTGGTCGTATGAGAAAAGAGACTGATGTACCGAAAGCCGAAGTCAGCAATCTCGAACTAGCTCTGTTGTCTAGGTGAACAACTCGGTAACAAAGGAACTCGCCCGATCACCGGCTACACTTCGCTTGTGGGTCATGAACCCGCTAGTTATTCTCTAAAAATATTAAAGGAAACTGAATACTTGCACGATTCCTGAGTATCTGAAGGCGTCGTCCGGCGTCTGTGATAGCGGGCTAGCGAAGATTTTTTCTGAGTGCACGTGCCAGACCTGGTTCAAGACCGACCCCAGAGTTTTGCGTGTAATGTTCATGCAAACTTATTATCACAGACAGTAGGTGCAATGACATCACGTTAAGGACATCCCTTGCACTAATACTAGCAGAGTTGTTGAAGCAAATATCTCTGGCTTTGTTTAATTCATTCTTGATCATACCGAGTAATTGTAATCCCCAGAAATATGCTAACAATAAAAAAGATGCTTTAAATCCATCCAAAAAGCTATCACACACTTCTGGGGATTTTTTTTTCTAGCAAGATCGACTACACTTGCTCTCTTCACAAAAGCAATCCTCCATGGAGGTCAAAAACAAGCATTTTCCTAAAGACCTACGCATATCGTGTGGCCAAGATTGGTTTGTTTTTAGAATAACTGCAAAAGGACTCTGGCGTGTCAGATTTCTTGCGAAATGAAGGCGTCGCGGCAACAATGTCTCTCTTGAACGATTTAGGTAATAAATCTATGTTACCAGCACCGTATGTGTAACCAACCTGCTTATGCTCTGTTTTTTTTTGTCTCCGGCCGGCTGTTTACCTGCAGAACACAACAGCAGGACCTAAGGGCTTTGGATAAAAATTTACGTAGCAGGGGTGCACAAAAAAGAAGTTCTGTAAAATATTCGGTGCGCTAACTATCAGCCTGTTGCAGTTAAACAAGGATTTTGGATAGAATTTAAGAAGAGCAAGGTACGGACCTAAAAAGCATGTGAGCACCAGAGACAGCTTACTCTTAACACCGTACCAAACATTTAACATCTCGCGATCCACTTTAACATAACAAATACCATTTAAAAGCATAGCACGGCACCCCTCCAAGTCCGTCGTCAGAACTAAGATCAAATAATTTTGAACAGAACCCTAGCATACACGGGCGCCTGTACCTTCAGAGAACCCGGCTTTAGTACTGTTTAAGCCTTCAATCACACCTTTTCGAACACGCCACCGAAATGAAAACGGCAGCAACTAACCGATCTAAATTGAATGCTATTTTGAAAAGCAATAAGCACCTTCACAATAAGAGGGCCGGAAATACTCCTCTCTAAATACCAAGCGGATTGCTGCAAGCCTATTCAAAACGAGCTACGTCAAACCACTACACAGATGTAAAACTCGTGCACTGCACCTCAAATTGTTCACAGTCTTCTGATTTCCCAGTCATGGGGGCATCACCGAAAGCCCGTAAATACGTTCTCCTGAAATCAACACAAAGAACCTAGTAGTCCCTGATAATGTCAGCACAAATGTTTATTCGCAAAAATACACACGCTAACACTTAACCCAACACAAACACCAAAATTAAAAAAAAGAATGTACACACTCCTTGTACACGCTGCATAAAGATAGGGGTACCTACAATTCGGAATCGCGACCACAATCCTATACTCCAGCCTATACGTGACGCCACATTAAACCGGTTCGAAGGGCAGGGTTGCATTAATAAGAATCTTTGTACTTTTGCTGAATTCCCGGAGCCCCGGATTTAACGCACCCTTCACTAATCAATTTTCCTGTATTTCTCTGTCTCTATCTCTCTACCATCTGTCTCTGTATATCTACACAAACACACACACACACACAAATATATATATATATATATATATATAAATATATAAATATATATATATAAATATATTATATATACCCACGTAGCTTCACATCCCACCAGGCGGCAATCCTTCCCAAGGAGAAATCGCATTGACGATCCGGTTTAATCTAATAAAGCTGCTGTTCTAGTTGGCAATGCCCGAATGAGGTACTGGCGAATGAAATTGTGAAATTTTTTTTATGGTGGTACGGAGAGTGTGTGAAATCTGGTGGTAAAATAAAGGGTAGCAATAAAAAACCACGTAATAAAAATTGTGAGGTCATCAAATTTATTCGAGGTATAAGCAGGTTAGTCTTGCGTAACTTCGATTGATACCAAGCACCCCTGACCTAAACTAATAAATGAGATGACATTCCCGAACCTCGCGGTCGGGGTGGATTTCAGATGGGGTCTCCAAAATTGTTGCGTTAAGATGTTCAAAGGCACAACCGCAACTTTTCACATGTATTGACAGAGGCAAAGAAGGCCCACTTTTCGCATGAGTGGGTATGGAATCGTGTACAAAAGGCGTTTCAGTTCGGTCGGTATAGTGTTGCCTCAAATAGTGCCCCGGAGAACGCATACGACATCAACTGAGTCACCGTTAATGTGCGTTTTATGATAAATCTATTTGTGTGAAGTTGTCGTGATGGCACGTTGTGTGGTGGTCATGTGCAGGCACACTTTACATTGAGGTTTATTACCGGGCATGCAACCTGTAGTTTCCGGCCGGCTAATAGGAGATTTGGTAAGAACTTCGCCTAAATTCTCATTGGGTCGGTAGACAACGAGTGGGGGTTCGGAAAAAAAAAACCTTTTAAGCCTTAAATTTTAATGAGTACATTGTCATGTTTTCTTAGTATGGTTGACACACTCTTCGAGCGGAGGCTGAGTGGGTTAAAACTAAGTTTGTTAGCGGGTTAAAGTTTGTCGCTTTTTTTCTCAAACATTTCTGTACGGTCTCATTTTTTTGGGCTTGCACAATAGCGTCGTCGATAACTTGTTCTCTGTATTTTTGTTTATTCAGAACGGCATTGTTAGAGGCTCCCCGATACACTCTTTGAGCCGTGCAAGTAGACCTGGGCGATGCTTAGCTTACACCACCAGAAATACCTGAGCCAAATTCAACACGTGCGCGTGAAGCGGCGAGCGCGCAAATTGTTGTGAAAGACGCGGAAAAACTAGCCGCGCTTTCTTCTGTTCTCCTCGTTATGCACCCCTGCCATGGCCTAAACGACGTCATTGAGGCCATGACTGTGCTATCGGCTGTGACTGGTCAACTTCGCGGCTAATTTCTCTCATTTCCTGTGACGATACGCCGTCGTCAGCGCTGTGTGCGAACCTCTGCTATGGATGAACCTGTAGCCACAGTTTGGCCGTGTTTTTGTGTGCTTTGAGTGCGCGTGGAGTTTGAGTATTGAGCTCAATACTTCCCATTCAATCAGACCAGTCGACAACAAACATTTGTTGCTTCAAAAACGCCCTACCAGCCGGAGCGCGCGCTTGCGAGCAGGCACCATGCCTGCGTTTTTGTGGCACCGGACAGAAAATAGACCTCTCCACGTTGCGGAGAAAAGAGGAAAATACCCCGGTCTGTGATACATCGAAGGCCGTGGAAAAAAACACCGCGAACCGCCCCCCTCTGCAGGAGACAGCGTGTAGTTTCGGTGATAATGAACGCATTTTTATAATTCTTGCGTGAGGAGATTGCTGGGACAAAAGACTTTACTCCAAAATACATTCCTAGAAGTTGATGGTACGTGTTGCAGGGTCAGTTTGGGTTCTCGGAAGTTTGAGTCAAAATCTACCAGGTTTTTACAAGTTGTCCTAAAAGAGTAGGCTTGACTGTGAAGTATTGCTGTCTTGCAGTGTCTGACACGGCTCCTTTGTAAATGCAAATACGGCTGTGTGTCTCACACTTTTCTAAGGAGTTTAGTTTGAAGCCTACCTTCGGTAGTAGTAACGGTAACTTTCACAGAGTGTACACTGTGCTTCAAGTATGAATGAGAAAAGAAAGTACCACGACCTGCTAGGTTACGTTCCTCAATGAAGCTGAGAAGCTCCGCGCCACCCTGCTGCCAGATCATGAATATGTCTTCAGTATACCTTTTAGAGTAAAGAGGCTCTGAATATTGAGTGTCAAGAAAGTTTGATTCGAGGTGAGCCATAACGGTATTGGCGTAGTTGGGTGGAATTTTTTCCCATTGAGGTTCTGCTGAACTGCACATAATGAATCCAGATAAAGAGATGGTAAAGTTCAAGAATAAATAGAAGGACAGTATGTATAGTACAAGAAAGGATAATTTTGTCCAGCGATGACTTCTCATACGCAAATAATACAGCCGTGATGTCATTTTCATGAGGGAGGTTAGTGTATAGTGACGCCACATCGTGGGTTCTAGGAGCAATATATCTGCAATTTAAATTTTTCTGATGTCTGGGAGACAACCATCGGTATCCTTAAGAAAGATTGGAAATCTGGGCGGAATGTAGAAATTAGATGATCTAAATAGCACGGGAGGTTTTTGGTAACAGTGCAAATTCCAGCAACAATGGACTGACCTGGGTTGTTTATGTTTTGAATCTTGTGGAGAAGGACGAATTTACCGGATACTGGGCGCAAAAATACCGAGGAACGAGCCGTGGTGTCATTGAATGTGTTATTCTTAACAAGCTCAGCAAGTTTATCTCTGGTGATTTGGTAGGGGTAGTTCTGCAGAAATGATTGCCAAGTGCTTTGTAGACCTTCAAAACCTGTAATTACTTTTTTACCTCGTTACCATAGTCATTTTCCCCAAGGATTACATTGGCGCCTCCCTTATCGACCGGTTTATAAACTATGTCGCGAGAGCTGGCGAGTTCCTTTAGTGCTTTCTTTTTGTTGGTAGTCATGATATGGCGGAAAGAAATTTGTGTTTGGCATGCTTTTCGAATATCGCGTTGGACATCTCGAGCGAACGTTTTCCGAATCCAGCGGTCAAATCGACCTACACATGTACACTTTTTGGGCCCTATTTAGAATGGCCTGAAACCAGACCTTATGACCCAGCTGCAGCAACTGCCTGTGAGTTTCCGGTAGGGGCGTGTTGCAAAGTGGGAGGATGGTTCCCTCTGACGCAGCAGGCTTCCTCTTGGTCGGCATGTACGGTCAAACCGAGTTTCACAGCACCTCAGTCAGGTGGCGCGAAGTCCTGCGCCGGACTTGGAAATCACGGAAACATCAAGGATTCCCTTGAGACAGACCACAGATGCACCTCGAGCAGAAGTAGAAGTAGCGTACCTGAGGCCGCAATCCACAGGAAAGCAGGCAGCAGATGTGTCCAGAGGGTCCAGTAGAAGGCAGTAGGTATCCGACCAACAGTTGTAGTTCCGGGGGCCAAAAGCCCTACCATACGTGTCATGACGCTGCACTGGCCTTACAGAAAGAGGCAGCGAGAACGGTAGTAAGAACAGTGCCATTAGGAATTCGACATTGCTTTGTAAGAAAGATCCCGATGTGCAAGAACTATACTAAAGTAACAAAGAAAGCTGGAAGGGCTGGCAAGGGCTCTTGGTAAAACGAAGCGCGACGAAACAGCGACAACCAGGAGGAACAAATACAAAAAGACGCAGTGCTACTGGCAACTATACTTTTAATTAAAACACTAAAATATATGCATGAGGAAAAGAGATAACGCGCAACATATAGTACTCTATAACTTCGAAAAAAAAACACATATCATACTTCAGGTAAGTAACATCCAGATATTCCACTTCAAAATTTGACACAGACGCGAACGGCGTACTGAAACACCTGTCACCCATCTTCGTGATATGAGCTGCTTCCACAATTTCCCGTTTCTTTTGAACATTGTTTCAACAAATATTATGTTTCATTATTTAGTTTAGTTGATAGTAGCGCTCGGTGCGGTTGTATTTGTTCCTCCCGGCTGGCGTTGTTTCTGTGCACTTCATTTAGCCATTAGTGTTGTGATTAGGTGGAAATGAAAACAGCAAAAAAAGGTGATGGTAGTGGAACATTTTCAATACTTCATTTGTTGTAAATTTTAAATTATGGTGTGTACCTTACTTTCTTTTCGAAGAATTTTTTTGGGATTAGGTACATTGTATTTGTCCCAGAAGTGTGCTGCTTACTTTTGAGGCAGCTGATCCAAGCGTAGGTGAACCTTTGCGTTTTGGCTTACCACATCAAATAATGTCACAATTACTGACTGCATTGATCGATTCAAACACACAAATACTTTGGGGTAACGTCAGCACTTCTTTTGAAATAAAATGCGCTGTATCCTAACAGTGGTCTTTCAAAAATGCATGCCCGGCTGAAGGCTCTAATTGCCAATACGCAACTTTTCAACCCCACCTTCCAACTTCGCCCGTTTACCAACGGCAATTCTTCTTTTCAGCTTCCACTGTTGCAGTTGCTGAACAAAGAATTTGCTAAGGTCGACATAGAACTTACAGAAGATGAAATACTGGAATTACTTGCTCTTCCATTCTACGAAAAACTTATTGAATTTCTTAATATATCGGATACGTAAGTTTATGAGATTTTTAAAATGACATTTTGTGACCGGTGTCAGTGGGGGCTCAACACATTTGAAAAAGAACTGTTTCTCTTCAGCCTAGTGAGTAAGGCGTACCTGTGTAATCGATGCCGTGTTGTAATGCCGTAGTGGCACCAGGAATCAAATAGAATAAGAAAGGTTCCACAAAACTATGGTTTTCAATTAGTGCATCTAAGAAGTTCCCAAGGTGTGCTCAGTGATTGCAAAGATTGCCCACCTTAGTGAATAGTACAACATGTGGAGAAGTACACACTCACTGCACCAAAGACGTTCTTATTAGCATCCTCATTAGCAGTGCCAAAGTATATATAGGAAAGATGGTCGATGTTACAGACACTGAGCACAACGTCCCACTAAAATGAATGTGTGTGCCACGTTTCTGAACAGTGTGACAGAATCAAGTGAATTTCGTTATTTATGGAAAGCAATGTACACACATCGCCAGCCAGACAGAAAAAGTGGGAAAGGCTATACTTTTTTTTATGGAGAAAGCTGGTCACATGTCCTACTCAGAACTGTCTATTATAGGTGTAGGCAAGCTTTTGAAGTGAAGGCCCAATTTGCACGAAGCCGACACGGAGGGGACTCCAGGGGACTCGAGGGGGTGAGCGGGGCTTTGTAGGAAAAGAAAAAAAACCTACTGGAAGCGATATTACTCTGATACTGTCTGACCACATTTGAGGTCAAATCTACATTTCTGACTTTGACACGAAGTAACAAAGAGGCAGGGGTTCTGACTTCGCGCCGGTGGTGGAATAATATTGTATTTCCGCTGCATTCGGCCCGACGGCCTCAGGCTGCCGGCCTTTTGTTTACGGGATAAGAGTTAATGCCAGGGTCACATGTCATACATGTCAGTTTGTTCGAATATATTCTTTAAATGTTTCTTCCTTCGTTGGTGATGTTCGTGCCGTTCTAGTTTTGCTTTTTCGCACGAACTCGCCACATTGAACTGTTGCCGTAAGCATAATCATTAAGTTCAAAAGCAAAATGTGCAATTGCTGCAAACTAATGTTTTATATAACACTTTGAATGCGCGTGTGCCCAAATTCGGTGCGTAACAATGAGTGTAACGTCATAATGACGTCATTGAAGAAAAATAAAAAACTGGGCTGGTGGCAAGCTGATATACCAAGACGTAGTGAGTTGTTTTTATTGGTAAAAAGTCTTGCGAGATAACGTAGGAAAAACATTATCTAACGGACTAATACCATGCCGCCTACTTTCCGAAGCTTCAATCAGTATGGCTACCCAAATACTTTACCACTGCACAATAACGCTTTAAGCTCCGGGCCCCTTGGCACACTAAGCGCCTAACAGCAACTGTCTCTCCACGCTCTGTTATTCCGCAAAATCTTGCAAAGACATTTTCGTCATGAACACTGTATTGGTACTGGGAATACCATTAATTCGGTGGCCGCCATATCAATACCTGACCAATTCTGCCGCCTTTATATGGTATGCGATGGTAAAATATAAATTGTAACAAATATTTATCAAGAATATATATATTCGAACATAGAGCACGCAACCCTTTGTACCCATTTCATCAGGCTGTTCGTCTTTACATGTCATTTATCGAAAAAGCTGTAAACGTGCCCTTGATGACATAGGGTGCATAAAGTTTAGTTCAAGAGAATTACTTGGGAATTTTTATTCTGCGGCAACTTGGAGCGCGCAAATTGTGATGCATGGAAATTTGCCGCAGCTTTTTTTACAAAGGTGCACTATCATTTTAGCATGGTCAGTGGACGCCTTCACAATGAGTGCATATTTTACAAAAAAATGTCATTTACCATTTTTTGCCTCCGTAACATAGAAATCGATAAACTCACGCACTCGTGGGATAATATGTCTGCGAGATTTAAACGAGATGGTGGCTCCCACTCACCTTGTTCTTTAAAAATCCTGTCATCAAGATATGATTACCTAGAGCTTTCATGCCATTTGTAGCCCTAATTTTAGAATGTTCGAAAATGTTCATTCTGGGATTCGGTTGCAACGAGCACCTTCACTGGCTACAGCCCACACTTTTTGAAATGAAACTGCTGAGGACGTAGCTAGATAGTCTCAATTTCGGTGGCTTTTCGTGCCTCATAGTCTGTAGAAAATGCAACATTCAAGTGGACTCAACAAACCAGGAGTGCCAATGTTGCTCCTAACGCATAGTTGCACACAATTCGACATTAGCCCAAACAGAAAAAAAACGTGTGCTTGTACGAGGCTTATCCATTTGGGTAGCCGGAGCGAGGTGGTGACAAAATATTGATCATTCTTACAGTAGCGCACTTCCGCATTCTCATAAATTGTTCGTTCAAGGGCGTAAAGTATTTCAAATATGAATCCGACGGTGCCCGACACGCAACTTGCATCTCGTTCATCTAGTTATGAGTGACTGGCTTCGAAAAATATGCCAAATTTGCTTGCGCCAGCTGTTACACACTAACGGAAAGAGGCTTCCGAGTGAAATAGACCATGTGTGTTTGTCTGAAAGTAATAGGAAACTTGAAAGGTTGAAGGTTTTTTTGTTGACCGCCGGTGAAATAACATAGCTGTTTCATGGCCCAGAGTCTGCTATATACGCTTGAGCAGGGAAGTGCTTACGGCAGTCAGTGAGAAGTGCTTACGGCAGTCAGTCCGAGCACCTTGGGTAATCTTGGGGACAGTGTACTGGTGACACCCAGGACTCCAAACCCATAAACATAAGTTTACCCTCCCCTGGCGATGTATTTAGAGGGGCAGGGTTTGAAACAACGAACGATGGTGGTCGCACTCAGGGTAAAGCTCCAGCCGATGGCCTCCCTGTCTGTTTACCAGGCAGAGAGCTCCTGCACCTTTTCAGCTAGCGGGTAAGACTAGAAGGAAGTACCCCTGTTTTACACTTGCAGAATGGTATTTCTTCATCCCTCCAACAAATATATTCGGCCCCTGAAAAGACGGCGCACCTTAGTATCCTGTCCACCCCTTCCAACCTTGCCTTACTCGAAACCCGCCAACTGCCCTTGTTTTTTGACAGTCTAATCTGTGTACAAAACAGGAATTCTCTTTTGAGTCCGTATTCCAGGTATCGAAGTTCCTGGAAGGCATCTTTGGTAGCACATAGCACGCACAAAATTAAAGAAGCTCACACTAATGCGTAAAACTTTAAGGTAGCGAAGCTGTACGCAGCAGTAGCCAGTAGCGTTTTTCCTCTTTTTCGCCTGACGGCGTTGTACGAGGTACGACAGCTAGATGTTCGTCTTCCTCTATCACACATGGTTCTGCGGCGCACGTGGTCTTATGGTCTTCCTTCGTGGGTCCCACTTATACCAGCGGCGGCGGCCTACTCGCCTTCCTACGCCACATCCTGCGGGCGGGCACCGCGCACGTATGCTTTCTTTTCTTACCTTTCTCTCTCCTGCTGCCTATCTCTCTCCGTTATCGGGCGTCTGCACCGTGCCAGACGCTTGGGGAAGGGGGTGTGGTTTGACCCCTCGCGATCAAGCCCTAACTGGTCGCCCGCGTGGACTGCCCGAGGAAGCGTAGTGTAACTTGCGCTACAAAAACTAAGAACTGGCGAAGTGCTAGTTGAACTCAAGATGCAGGCGCAAGCCAAAAATCGGCTGACACAAACCCGCACGAAGATCTGGATATCAGAGCCGAAACGCAACTCAGCCTCAACGGCTCGTAGGGTGTAATATTTGGGCCAGATCTGCTAAGCGAAACAGAGGCCGACCTTTTGGGAGGCCTTAAGGATCAACGCGCTAGAGCAGCGAGGAATATCACCGTCCGCAGGGACAATGTAGAAATACCACGAAAACACACAATCTTAACTCTCAACAGATCGAAACTTCCTGAACACAGCAATGGTGGTTTCAATAGGTGTGAAGTACGCACCTACATATATACCCCCGCCGCTGCTCTTTTGAGTTCACGTGCTTGAGGCATAGGACCACTGCGTTGATAAATAGAACTCTTCCACCTTCACCAGCGCTAACTTCCAACAACCCCACGCGGCAAGGTCCCGTAGCAGTGAGAAGTTCAAACAAAAAAAGAAAATCACAAGTGTCAAGCACACGGAAAACGTCGATTCCTCAGAGGCGTGAAATAGGTTCGCGTATTTCACCCTTCAGAACTACGCTGACACAGCTCGCCGCGGAGGCAGAGTGGCGTATGGCTTCGGTGGTGACTCAATCAGTCAAAGGAGACGTGTGTCCTAAAAAACATTTCAACTACAGGCAGACAAATTTCTTGAATAGCAAATCAGTACTTAGGAAAGACAGGGATAGTGGCGGTACATCATCAGGTGGTGTGGCCATCGTTGCCTAATATCCTTGGGGTACCACCCTATCCCCATAATACCATCTTTGAGGTGGTGGCCATTCGAAAAATAATGTTCAATAGGCTTATAACACTATGCTCTCTGTACATCCCTACTGAATCCAGCTCTGAAGCTCAGATTTCGAGGGCCGGGTACATCAACCACCCACACCTTTCATTATTTTGGGCTACCTCAACGCACATAGTGCACTCGGCGGCTCTAATCGCACGGATGGCCGAGGTCGCCTTGTAAAAAATTTCTAATATCTCAGAAGCAAGCCTTTTCAATTAAAAACATCCTAAATGTTATAATACGAGACACAACACTTATTCACATCTTGACTTGGATATTGGTTCTGCAGTTCACTTCCATGTCTTGAATGGCTAATGGGTACGGACCCATAGTGTAGTTTCCACATACCCACTTCACTAACATTCATAGGTAAAGGCCCAAACAGTCCATCTTCCGAGAACAAGTTCAATGAAGCAAGAGCAAACTGATTTTTGTTACCACCCTTGCTAGTTACGTGTCTAAAAGAACTGTTCTCGTAAGAGTTGGTGATGCACTGTCAGGAACTCACATGCAAGGAAACGTCGTGTCGACAGGTTGAGATTTTGGTAAGGCATTGCCACCAGCAATGGTTTACTCTATGTATGCAGACAACGTCCTGATATCTTTCAAGTCATGCAATAGGTCGTGCAACATTTTCAGAGTAATGCAAACTACACTACACGTCCATAAGACAACTAGACGATGAAGAGGCAACCCAACTCCTCACGGTTGGCATCTTCGACGCCGCTGGTAAGACCGTTCCCCCCGCATCTGATGCCCTGCGCAATCAGAGAAGGCCGTGGTAGATTGAAGACTCTAGGTAGGCGCGAGAGGCCCAGAACAAAGCGTGGGGTATCCTTTGCAGGTACCCCACGTCGGATAACCTTTTGTTCAAACACCCAAAAGCGTGTGGAAAACGTGTGCGCCCAGGGGCAAAACGACAGAGCTGGCGCATTTTCTTGACATCCATAAACTCAAAGATTGACACACAGAAAGTCCTGACATTTATACGAAAACTGAAAGGGTATTAAACATGCAGCCTGCGCTTGGTAAGTACAACAGGGGACATACTTCAAGATTAGGCTAACAAACCCGCACAACACATCCAGCACGTGTACAGGTCATCCCACTACACTACCACTTTCAAGCAACACAAAACATGATGTGAACAGAAGGCCTTTAAGGATAATAATCACTGAAACACCTTGTATAATTCCCTCTTTTAACATCATGATCCTAAAATAGCTCTTCGCCCTAGTGAGCCTCCAGCTACAGGCGAAGAACGCTTTACGTAAACAACGTTACTACACCTACACGCACACACACTTGATACACTTCTACATCCTACCCGAAAACATGGCTTTCGGGGCACGTTCCAAAGTCTCGGAAGGAAGCCATGGTAGCCGCTTTCCTGAAGGAGGGCAAGCACCCGACCTCTCCTGGCCGTTATCGACCGATCGCGCTCACAAGCTGTCTCTGCAAGCTCTTCGAGAAGATGATAAACAGGAGACTTTCGTACTTTCTTGAGCACTATGGTCTTGCCGAGAGCTCTCAATCTGACTTCAAGGTGGGGCGATACACGAACTACCAACTTGTTGCCCTTGAATCGCACATCAAGGACGCTTTTATCTATAAAACGTTTGACGTAACGGTGAAGGGAACAGTTAGAAAACAAATTACACGTAATAAAAGTAAACTTGGAACCATACACCACTGAAACACGAGATACACAGAAGTCGCCTTTGCTAGGGTTCGGATAAGGAACACACACGTAATACCCTCACATCGGCTCGTGAGGTCTTCGAAACCACTATATAGGAGGTGCTGAGAGGCCCTGGTTATAGTTCACATCTTGTGTACATGCAAGGCACTCGACACCACAAGACACAAACATTTTTGAACTATACAGACAACACATCCCGTTACACCCGTCACATGTTTTGGCTGACAACCCAATGTTTCACACGGTGCGAGTTTTTCATTTTTTAACGGACGTTAAATTTCTACAGTCACTCACATATCATGCATACCGATACGGGCCCTATACGTAGTCGTCTTCTTAGATTTTATTTCGATTTGCCTTTGTTTTTTTCTGGCAAAATTTCGAATTTCAGTTACTACTGCATCATAAATAGCTTGTCTATGACGCTCTTTGCATTATCTAGACTTGCACCAATAAACATACGCCGTCATCATCATCGTCATCATCGATCAGTGGTGAAGATGTAAGCGCAATGCTAAATGCACGCGCCTTCAAGGAATTCTTACTCTTGATATTTCTTATATCAGTAGCTCAAGGCAAAGCGAATAGGAATATATCAGCACGTAATATTTTTCTCTTAAACTGGAGGCTCCATTAAAGCTCCCCACGGCATTTCGAGTGGGCAGCGCGCATTACGTGCCCTGCAAATGTTCCTTTGTGCTATAAACATCCGAATGATCACGTTCGCTTCCACTAACAGCATAGTGCTTACTTTTACTTGTTTTGTTGTTCAGCAGTGTCAGCATTTTTTCGCCATTGGTCTAATTTCATAACTTTTCCGTGGCTTCAAGGCACGCCTTCTATGTTCTCTCTATTTTATAACGCGCTCAAACAGTGACCGGCCGAAACAATTTACAGTGAAGCAAGCACATCAACGACCTACTTTGCTTGGCTAATCTTCTAGCAGCAATATCGGTGCATGGCTTTAGTGGCTAAGGCGTTGCGCTGCTGTGTCGATGGACACGCGTCGATCCCGATTGGTTTGGCCTCTTTTTTTCAGAAAAAAAAGAACGAGACAGCGAGTTTGTCGAGGTTCTGGCGAAAACTAAATGTCACCATCAGGTCAAAAGATTTGCCTCGATTACCATACTTTCTAATGCAAAATTCAGCGTAGAGTCAACGGTAGTCTTCTCGGCAACAGTGCATAGCAGGTGGGACTTTGAAAGTGATCCCATCCTCAGTAAACACAGAATCGCGCGTGGTATACTCTGGCGTTCTACGGTATCGCGTCAGCACCTTAAAGCATTCCTCGCCCCGCCTCTGTCTAGCGCCCTCTCCCTCACAACTTCACCCCACTTTCATCCTCCGCTTACCTTCTCGCTCTGTCGTCCGTAGCCTCTTCAACCTCTTTGTTGCGTCGCAACGCATAGCCACCCGGGACCACATATCCCGCCGCCTCAGTATACGCCCTCTCCGCTACAATTTCCCACTCCGCTTTCCTTCGCACTCTATCTTGTATATCTTCGGTGTCCTCTTTTTGCGCTCGGTTACAACGACGCCAACACTAAGGGATGTTGCGAAACATGAGAATGGGGCGGTCATGTGCGGCGCATTATAATATTTTTATATCAGGCACCCTTCTGAACCAAGGTGTATCTTTCATCTGTCAAACGCCATATATTTTTCTAAACTTCGGCAGTAACCGAAAAGAATCACTTCTGCTGACATCCCCTCTCACTGTGTCTTATCTAGCATTCTCTGTTCGTATATTTCTGGGTTTGGGGCACAACGTGGTAGTGTTTTGTAAGGTTCTGTATCTATTGCTCCCGCATTATTACAAAGTTAGGGCTAGCACACATTGTAAAATCGAGATATAGACGACCCCACTTTTATAATTTTGTTTTGCATTACGAAACCGTTTTTGAAAACATGGCTAGTGGATTACTTGGAAACGTTGGATACTTTATAACAATAATCACCATGATTTGAAGAAGGAATAGGTTCCGATAATACAATCTGTAATGATGAGCAAAAAAACTTACTGGTATTTTAAGAGATGTTAAGCAATCTTTCAGAGTACACAACTATTAGAAACCCCGTACTCCACGTGTGCCACTAATCCTTTTGCGCCTATATTGTTGCGCAAGCTAAGTGAGCACCGAAGTGTAGCAGCCAAAAGACAGGGGTACCCAGATGTTCCACACCGAGAACAGTATCCCCGATATGTCCGGGTTCCTGCATACGTACGCATGTCATGCATTTCCCACCTTTCCATGACAAGATAGAGATATTCTTCGCCCCAGTTGTTTTCGCGGTCCTTTCTCCAAACGTGGCCAACTAAAATTACACAAACGCTCGAATTGGTAAAAGAACACGTAAAACAACAATCTGTCTTGTTGAATAAATGTTCAGTTATTCCCTAGAAGATGTACAACTTTACAAAGCTTAGGTTAGCGAAAGCTCCTTGCCGTGTACGGACGACGCACGCGGAGCAGAGCATAAATTGGAGCCAGCCCCCCGCATCATGGGGCACAACAACGCTTCGACCAGGGGCTCTGAAATGAGGCGTTTATTTTTTGGAAACGAGCCAGACGCAAACACCCACACTAAGTCGAATAAAACAGCAGTGACAAGAAAAACACGGCCACCTTCCCACCAAAGGAATGCTAAAAAATACTTAGGATAGCTCCCTGAAAACGTGTACTGCCAATCGTGTTTTCTAACGAAAATGTGCCACATCCTGCGATTTTGTGGATCAAAATAAGCCAAATCTATTTCCCAAACGAAGCTTGACTGTTCAGAATCTTTCCCGTGTGTTTCTTGAGTGTTTGTTCTGCTTTGTTTTTTTTTCAGAGCTGGCTTTTTATAAATTCAATACAATATTGGTTGTATTGCATGACCGGTGCGATGTAACATGTGTACCGATATAACATGTGTACAGTAATATGAGTGGTCATGATTAAAAACTACTTATAAGGACACCGAAAATCTCTTAAGAAGTTAGTTAATTATTTTACCTGTACAAAAGCTTGTTCTTTCCTATGAAAAAAAATACACCTTTCAAGAGTTTGGCGCATCCCCCTACGTCGCCCCTTCTTCCACGAAATTCGTTGAAAGCTACCCATGTCCTCATCCACAATCAACCGCACAATTTTAACATACTCCTTTTATGCGTAATTTAATAGCAGCCAAGTCTAACGGACCATTTTTCAACCTTAACAGTTCATAAATCTATTTTTAAAAATTTTGTCCAATCTCTACTGACGTGAGACCTCTTTATGGCGAAGCATGCAGTAAACGCTAGTGTTTCCCAAAGCAAAATCTAGCTAACGGGGAAGCGTTCATCGCAGAAAAGAGCGTCTCTGCAGCAAAGCGCGCCGTTGCCCCTCCCTCGCCACACTGTGCGTACCGACTGAGCGCCGGAGAAGCGCCGGTGGTGGAAGCAATCGCGCGCTTGCTGACGCTGCGGTGCCCTGTCTTGAGTTGAACCGGATTTAAGCAATTACTTGAGAGACAGTCTGGTCGTAAGTTGTCTTCATGTCACACACCGTAGCATGAGCAGGTTAAGAACTATGAATTACATAAGGAAAACGTTTTCAAACAAATTTTAAGACGTCATTTAACCAATTTATTTGATAATTTATTAAGGTCCTGATTTTTTCTGCATTTTAAACTAGATAAGCTCATGTTAGTTTATTTTCAAGCGGTTTTATCTATTATACACTTGTTTTCCTACCATAGTTGAACAAGTAGTTTTACCCTGACAAACGGACACGATGACGAGAGGGCACGCCGATCGCCCAAATTCTTAACCTACTTTGCCCTAAAAAGGTATAGACGCCTTCTTTCGCTATCGTGTATTGTGTTCGTGGGTGTTAATAAAACACTGCCCTTACACTGTCGAGCACTCTAGTTGTAAATTGTTAAAAATATACTTCTTCGAGAGTATAAGTACTGACGCCGTGTTTACATAATGCGACAGCCCTGTACTTTTTTGCATGTGCCTTAGTTTATTTCGGTGCATTTATGGTTCCCGGTTAGCGTACGTTGCGACTGATGCAAATAGCTGAAATTTTTAGAAGTGTGGCTTGCCCTACGCCTCTTTACCATACTTGAAATCAGAAAATAGAAATTCTTCCCAAATACCAGATAAAATTAGAAGAGTCGAAGTGCTAATTTGCTCTACTTGCCGCTTTTTATGATATTGCTGTTTTATTTTGCTTTCAGAACGCGGTTTTTCAACTATGTAGGTGCCAAGTTTATACTTAGTATGGCTGAACACGCCTCAGATGAGTTCCGAAAAGTTTTGCTCGATCTGCGGAATGTCACAGAAGGAGTTCAAGCTGAACCGCTCAGGTGGCAGTTTTGCGTAAATCTCATGGATTCTATGATGTCTTCGATCACTGGGTACTTCTATGTGCGGTACCATTTTAATCCAAAAGTGACAAAAGAGGTAACGAACCGATTTTCACGTATGTATGTTGCTACACCCCAAATTCTTGTGTAGCAGTCACCCACCACAATAACTGTTTAGGTCTCGGTATGAAACTAATTGGGCACCGTTTAAGAAAGCACTTTAGCGGCCTACTTCTACGCTAAAGCAGTTACGTTACAGGGTTTAGATGCAGACCTAACTTTTAATATAACGGTTTTTAAGTTCTTTTGTTTAAAAAGCCCACTTACAAAGAGATAGGGCGATGTTTTAAACGGCAATTATCTATATAAAAGTTGTAACTGAACGATGAACCAAATTGTGACACATTTTTCAGTCTTACCTGGTATTTATTCAAGAACACATGTAATCAGTATTTCAAACTTTCTGCAAACAAATCTGAAAGGCAGTGGCATATAATTTACCATCCACGAAAACACCCATCACACTCCGGTTTATAGGCTGCGTCCTAATATTCGGTACTAAGCGACCACAGTTGTGCCGCTAAAAAACGAGTACTGCGTTTCAAAAGACCGACCACTGCGGGTTTGCTGCCGCCCTGGCTCTTTAAGCCTCATTACTACACAAGACTACCGTGACGTTTTCGCTGCTCCTCCAATAAACCGTCTGCTAGTATTAGGATTGTGTCATACGCGAGAGAACGCTACGTACTTCCTCCATACCCATTATATGCCTGGTGATGACGATTTGCTGGCATGCCCGTACTCACTAATATTGCGACGTTGCCGGGCAAAAACGACAAGAAAATGGTGCTTGTGCGTTCGTCCGTGATGGCAATACCAGGATTTCGCGCACCCAGCGTGCGCCGTGGTGCCTTACGGAGGGATATTTGTAAATTATATTTTGGCATCCATGTCTTTAAGTTTATGGTTGGGCTTATCGTAAAGAAAAGGACACATTCGTGCAGAATCGACGAACCCCTTCATTATAACGCTAAAGCTTATCTTGGCACTGCGTGAACGGGCGACCTGAAAACTCGGGGCGTTGGGCTGGTCGCTTGGGAGCTCGGGCGGCTCAGGCGAGAAGCACGGGAGAGCACTGACGTCGGCGCCGACGCGACCCCGGCGCGTCTGTCTGATGGGCTAGCTCAGAATGACGAAAAGTGGCACGCAGAGCGCCGCAAAAAAATGTGTTCAGGATAAATCTTTGCGCGGAAGCGCAATGTTGCTGCAAAAGCGCATTTTGCGCCGCATGTTTCCAAGTGCACGGAGTTGCGTGCGCTTATTGGCGCATGTGAGTACGCACATCAGCCGTTCGCTAGACAATAAATATACACACTAAATGATTTATTTCACACAGGTACTTTATTCGTAGGACTTGCTGGTTTATGGCACAGAAAGGCACAGTTGGCATGCAAAGACTGGCAGTGGCCTTGCTTTGTTAGGTTTATAAATTGCAATTTGTGAACAGCAACCAACCTGCTAACTTTCAGCATGTGCAAGTCTATATAAGGTATCTTGGGAAAACATTGCTCTCCCTACAAATTCCAACACAGATTGGATCACGCTCCCGGAGCTTGTAAGCGAAGTGTGTCCGACAGAATATACGTTTAATACGGCGAGATAAAGCACTCCAGACAGCAAAACACCGATTGCAATCACTCGAAATGCAACAAAGGACATCTTTGTAGTAAATGCGTAGCGCAGATGGTGCTTACCTATTATTCATAAAACCAAGTGACATTACGTTTTGTTGTATTTTATAAAACCAACATCTCTGCTTTGGATAACACTTCCCTCAGTGTAACGGTGCGAAATGGTACAGAGTTGAGCTCACAGAAAAAGCCAATCTTTTGTCTCCTATGTCGGGACAGGTGCCACCAACTGTTCAGTTTCTCCAGCCATGAACCACTCCTGCAAGCTGAGCCAACTTGTTTACAACAGTTTGATATTGACTGAAAGAGACGTAATCGTCGCGAATAATCAGTAACAAGGTGGGAATTCTTCGCTATAATATAACAACGAATTCCCCTTCATTTTTATGTGCTCAATATTGCGAACATTAGGAACCTATACTAGCAGATTTTGTCTTTTTAAATTATCGTTTCTTATATAATTTGTGAATACGAATTCTTTTACATTGGCTGGTGTCTTAATCGAATGACAAACAGGAAGAAGAGCATTTTTTGAGTTCAGTACCCGAAGGAAGACAATTCTCTAGAAAAAAGTCACAGGGAACCTGGGCGCAAGCAAGTGTAATTTTTGCCACTCCTTTATGGTGGTCCGGCGGCAAAAATGTTCGTTCAGATGCATAAGCCGTTTGGGCTGTTAAATATGGGACAACTTCTGTTAAAATATAACTGTGCAGCAGAGTTGTCGGTGAGTGCCTCGTGGGTTTTTGTTTTTTGTTTTCAAGATTCTACCTCTGAAGAAAGGAGATAATTGCAAACTGAACAAAGGTGATATCACGTTTTCCTCGCCCTCATTGTAAGGAGTGTAAAAGCCCAACAAAATTAACGCGACACTGCGGCTTCCGCGCGTTTTAGACGAAGGACAAAAAAGAAAAATCAAGACGATAAGCAATTTCCGCATAACAGCCGTACACCCTACATCTCCCTGTGTAATATCGTGAGAAGTCCACGTGATCAGCGAAACAAGCAAAGCTTGCCGATGGTTACTCGCGTGGAGTGGAATCTAAGCGTGCGCGACGAGCCAGACGATCGGTCGAAGCTAGCCGGGCAGAGGACAAACCCCTATGTAACAAAGTCCTCGATTTAATGGATTTTCAATTCCTTATTGCCCTCCCCTTTGAAGCCGATGTATTTGCGGCCTCTTTGTAACGGAACGTTGCTACGGGTACACTTGATATAACAACGTAGGCAAGCTCATCGTACATTGTTTTTTGCTCGTTTACTAGAGAATAAGCCGGAGAATATAAATATTTTAGCAAACGATAGCACTATTTTAACGATCCAGCAGCAACGTAAACATCCAGAATTACCTAAAAATTCAATTCGTCATGACGATCACGATGAACGGAGGGGCTGGTGCCATCCCGTGGTTACCGTAGCATCCAATTGTGGTTTTCCTTGTGTAGCCTGACACCACACCAGCTAGCGAGAGCGACTACACTTCGCCTTTACCGAAAACTACCGTGCGTTTCCACGTGAAAGTCTGGTTTCAGTATCGGACAAGTTTTGAGGGGCTGGGCTCTCTTGTAGGCGTGCGGTCATGCGTCTCCCCTGCTAACTGTGGTATCGGTTTGTGTTTGAGTTTGAGTTTATTTTGTTTAAATGGTACATAAACAGGCAAGAAAATGTTGGGTCAATACCCGAAGCTTCGTCGGTGATGAGTTCAGCTGCCAGAAAACGAAAAGTTGTCTGTTCAAGACAACTTCACCATTTAAACCGGTGTCGACGCCGGCGAGAAAGAAGAATGGTGCCGCCTGGTGGAGTATCCCTGCTATCACCCCCTCCACAAATTTGAGTGCGGTAAAGAGCACCAAGTTTGTAAAAAGGGGCTTATTTTTCAAACGTTTGGCTCTTGAAACGCATTAAGGCACCGAAAAGTGTTTAAAGGCAAAAGTGATAAGTTGCGTTTTCATAACGGGCATAAGTGACCTTGCTTGTGTGGAGAGCAGCGTAGTGCCTAAACTTGTGGGAAAGCAGCTGGCGCAACTCACGCAGTTCTCTACTGCGAAATAAATGCGTAAAGGGGGATTTCGCCTTTACACATGTCTTCACACATGTCTTTACACATGTCTTCACACATGTCTTTACACATGTCTTTACACAAGAAACAATAAAGTAGCTTTGCGTTATGTTACTGCTGCAAAAAAACTGCGTGATTCTTTGGGCTTCATTTCGGCTTCATTGCCTTGAGCTTTAACTCAGAACCTGCATGTAACAAAAACCTCAATGTAACAAAAAATTGCGAGCATTTGTGAACTTCGTTACATCCAGGTGTACCAGAACTTCTAAACGGCATAGCAGGAAAGCCACTGTACTCACATATTACACTCGTTTTTGTCATGAATTGGGTGTTTCTTTTTCTGTTTGATGCGTGACACTTGCTAAAGAGGCACCAATGCTGCCAATATTTGTTAAATATGCGCGCATGCCTGGCTCAGCAATGATGACGCAGTTACGTTTTGCGGACGATAGTGCATTTATGCCTGTGCGCGACCGTCGTTTTAATAAATGCCAAATACACGCATCGGTTAATGTGACTTTCCGTTTCCTTTGAAATTTTAACTCGGTATACTACTTATTTGGAAGTCAATAATTGTGCGCCTTTGTTTGCGCACTATAAATTGCGATACTGAACCAAGAAGTACTCTTTCAATATTACATACAGTTCCTCCCAAACGGCTTCTGTAAGTAAAATACGCCACCTGTATTTTGTCGAAGCATAAATAACAACAGAGTGGGTTTAGACTCGGCTGTAATTTCTGAACGCTCTTGAACATGGGCTTGAGCAGAAGATTAGGACAAAATAGGCTAGAATAGAGAAATTGTTGCGTGTCATTGCGGGGTTCACAAGACTGTAGCGCAAACAATAAGTTACGGTTGAAGAAAATGATGAATTGTATTCCAAGCAACCTAGCAGTGCATGCCTTCAGAAAAAAAAGTACTGGTATTTCAGGTGGAATACTTTGTCGACAGACTTAAGGACAGCTTCAACGAAACATTGAGCAAGAGTGGATGGATGGACGAAGAAACTCGTAGTCGCGCAGTTAAAAAGGTAACCGGGATTTTTTTCTCTTCTGTCGTCATGTTTAGTCACCATTGCCTTGTTTTATTCTAGTTTGTCTATTTACGATTTTGGGCCGCAAGCGTTAATATTTTATACTTGCGTTTAATGCATACAGTTTCAACCAGTTTCAAGAAACAATAAAGTAGCTTTGCGCTATGTTATTGCTGCAGAAAAACTAGGTTATTCTTTTCTACATATTTACAACTATGTTTTTTTATACTGTATTTCGGATACTGTATCTTCCCGTGAGTCTGTCCGCTGTTTTGGGCAAGCGGCGGGTGGGTCACTCATAGCGTCGTCTTGAGTTTGACGCCATTGTGAAGGGGCGAATAAAGAAAAAGGACTGTTTCTTGAGAGCGCAACATAAAAAAACCCGGACTTCACTAATTTCCCTCCCGTCATTCCGATGCCCTCACCAACCTTACTAAGGAGTTACGACTACAAGACATTACCAATATAACCAATAACCAATATAAAACCATGGCAAGGAACCCCAGTCTATTACGCTTCAAAAAACTGGCGGACGCATTTTTACAAGCTCTCCGCGTACTTAAAATAGCATGATTACTCGATCAAGAGTATAAATGCAAAAAAATATAGCGCAGGCTTTTTTTGCTCCGCTACCAGTAGCGTAAAAAATACAACAAATATCAGCCCCCGATGTGTTCGCTTCTGAATATAAAACAATACTTTTGTTGGTGTGCTTTAGCCGTGCCACGTAAGTCAATAGCACGTTGGGGAAAGCTGGCCAAAGGGGTGGAATTAAAACTTTAATACATTGTTTGTGAGGAGTGGCTCCTCTCCCCCTTTGACTACAGGCAGTGTAGTGTGCCTCGCCGAACTGTTTTCACATTTGTTTCGCGTTTCGTTGGGTTCAAGCCTATCCTATTCGGTTCCGCTTTCGGTTCCCTAGCACCATTCCGTTGTGTTTCGAACGGTTCAAACCGATTCAAGCGGGTCAAAAGATACGCGAGAAAAAAATAGAATGACTGATTTTTTTACATATTAGTGCTCCGTTTTCGTTTACTTTTTCTATCTGGAAGACAGTATAAAAAATTCCTAATGGAGATTTTTGGCGGATTTTTAATCGGCCAACTTGAATGTACAATCCACTCCAAAATGTTTTGCATAGTAGGCCAAAATAATAAAATACAAACTGTTGCGGAATAGAGGGATTGCAGAGAGTCGTAAAGGGACCTTGAAACGCTTTTCTACATAATGAAGTCCCACCTTCTTTCTGAATGTAGTAAACAAACCCATTATTAAGTGTAATAGACGGTAACATAGGCACCTGGGACAAAACTGAAGTTTTTTATGCCCATCCAGACGCGATGGAAAAGTGGAACCGTTTTGCCTGAAGCGTTCCTGATGCACTTAAAGGCTGCTTTAGTGGGTGAGTGTAAAGGCATTACTGTATACGGCCACAAGTTCATACTTGTAATTTTTTGTTCAAACAATTAGTTTCCTGATAAACCCTCAGTTTTATTGACCGCATTGCCGTTCTTAAGGAAAACAACAACGATGGCTCTACTTATTTGCCGTGGTACCACCTTGTGCTCTATTGCCATTACCGACCAGCGTTCTCAGAATAATACGTCATTGGGCTGGATCTTCGGCGGGCAGGTGACGTTTCTGGGCAGTACAAAGCCTGCTAGTCCGATATCTTTTTTTATTAGCATCAAATGCCGCCACACACGCGCCTACACACGCTCGAACCCATACCCATACATACGCGCACACAGACATATCCCCACACGCACACACACACACACCACACACGCAAACACGCACGCACCACACACGCAAACACGCACGCACGCCGCCTGCACTCTTACAGGCACACGCGAACGCACACGTTTAAGCGTGCTCGCACACGCACACACAATGCACACAAACACACACACGCACGCGCACACACACGCGCACACACGCTCCCGCATGCACACGCACATGCACATGCACACGCGCACGGGCACGGGCATACGCACGCAGACGCAAACACACACGCACACAAACGCACACGCACAAGCACACACACATACACACATACGCATATGTGTTGAGTGAAGCAAGTAATGCTGTCGCATAGAAAAGAAAATTTGTTGGTCTGCCATGTTTTTTACGTACGTAGGTTTTCAAATGCGTTTCATGTTTACCGTGGGAGCACCAGCAGTGTTAGAAGTTGAACACTGTCCAGCGTCGGTGTCAACTTTGACCTGTCAGGCGCGGCAGGTGGCGTTTAGGGAGATTTCGTTCTCCTCACCTTCCACCAGCTAAAAGACGGTCTGGAACAAAGGAAGGGGGACAATGATCCTTTTAATATTGTGAAACAGCGATCATGGCACCTTCCTGTTGACTTCCTATTCACAAACAAAAGTAGAAACATTCTTCGTATTTCTCATTCGTTTTCATCTTAGCGCAGTGCCCATTTTGTTTCTTATAAAGGGAAACCGAAACGCATACGCCAGTAGAAGAAAATAATTTAAATGTGACGTATACGATGTCACCGTTTCCTTTGCTCAAAGCTTTGCTAGAAGAATGCACTATCATTTAAACGCAGACCTCAATATTTTTCACAGTGTATTTCAATTTTTAGTATGTATATTTGTTCTGTACGACAGCTTTAACTGGCCCTGGCAGTGAAACACCAGTACTCTGTTACACCCGTTCTTTTTTTACAAGGAAAAGGTGTTAGCATCTTTGATAATATACCGAATGTTTATAGGGTCTGTGTTGCAGGTTTTAATAGTTCACGCAACGATAGCACTGCGTTTACATCTTTTATATTTCCAGTTGGACCTTGTGAGAGCGAAGATTGGGTACCCGAAATGGATTCTCAACGTGACTCTGCTAGAAAAGATTTACGGGAGGGTGAGTACAGAAGCCTAACTTAAGGACATAGTCCAGGCTTTACGCAGGCGCGTCACTGTTCCTGTTTTGTCATATAAAGGCTATTGCATGTTGCATCCATGGTACAATGTCGAAATTCAGCTTGGGCTTAGAGAATCAGCTTTCCGCAATCGCTTCTCCAGGTCGCCCTGTATGGTAGGATTCAGGTGACATTTTCAGCGCCATCGCTGTCCGTGGTCACGGGGTCACAGACACTTTCCAAGGTCAGTCTTGGGCACATTTAATTATAACCTAACAATAAAATCACCTGAGTTGCATTTTTTCTATTAGTGTATATCTGCAACAAGTTTATTTGCAAAGCGCCGGGAAGGTGGCCACGGAGCATTTCCATCTGGTCGAAGCAGCTAGCTTTGAAGAGTCACCGCCTGTCTCACGCTTAGCACTGTCCATGCGGTGGCTTAGCATCGGGAAAGCACATACCTATTTCTGGCAGATCGTCTTTCAAAAGGATATGGTATTTACCCTCAAGCACGTGAGGCACACACCTTTTTACGGGAATGTTGCCAACGGCTGACGCATTCTCGTTATTAAGATTTTTAGGCTATTAGGACGGTATAGCCTTCCCATTACAGGAAGCTCTATCTATACAATTAAACACATTTAGGCAGAGAACGAAACCAATATCATACCGCCTCGCTTAACACGAGCAAAATAAAATCGATTGCAAGAGATGCAAACTACATCATTTTTATACAAAATTCACAGACAACTCCAATTTTAAAGAGAAGGTAATATATTAGGGTGACTGTTTGAAAATGAGCTTCATCCCAGTTCCTAATGTAAATATAAGTACAACAGTATATGAAAGAAAATTAAGAGAAATTTGCTGAAAATAAACGAAGTTTCTCCGCAACGCCATAAAAAAATGAATTTCAGGGCGGATAAAAGCAGAGTGTTTGAAACGCATATTGGGTATAAGAAGTGCTGCACGTAGGAAAATTAGTATGGATTGAAGTAGCCAACTTCATGAATTACGCAAACAGAAAATATGCATCTAACTCGGTGGAATAAATAAAACAAACGTCATTGTTCTGTCTATATTTCAAACTTTTTTCAAAAGAGTCAGCGGAACGACTTCCGGAAAAAATACTCGTATACACGGAGGGCTTCCACAAAAACACAAGCATTGAACAAGCTACACCGCATTTCGCAAAATACCAATATTCCTCTACGATATACAATTTGAACAGATTTCGAATACCTTCAGAAGGATCTTAAAAAAACCATACATGGGACACGCATTTATGTGAAAATAAAATATGGAAAATCACGTAAATGAAGCTTTCAAAGTAAAGCACTTAAAAAAGCACAATTGTTCTGCTGTACCTCTCCTTCAACCCACTCCGTTTCACCCTACTCATGTTTGCTCCTTTCTTATATTCATTGGTGCAATCCGAGGTGGCTATATGCGCTTCATTTTCCTGTGTGTTCGCAGTGCTCCCTGACAATCTTTCGGGACTCTCATTTTATTTCTGTCAAGGATCGGAAAGATATCTCTTCTGTATATACATTTTCTTGCGCGTTTTTGACATCTTTTACTCCCTCATCAAAAACCAATACAGTGTTTCTTCTCAACTGTAATATGCACCTATACATTGCTTTGTATGTGCGTAACGTTTACTTTTTGAGTTTAAATGTTGATACGTAGTGTGCAATCAAGCAGTTCTAGCAGCGCCGAACTGCTGAACGACATACGCACATGTTGTTAACGCATCCTTCAAACGTATGTCCTTTCACGGGATTACAGTAAAAGCCTAACAAAAGAAAGGAGTCCAAGCATTTTCCGTTAACGTAAAACAAGATTCGCTCCCGTGTTGAGAAAACAGCTGTGTTTGGTTTTAATGTTAAAGTTCGATAACCACTTACACGACTGACTCGCAGCAATATAAAACGCATTTGATTTTTCATCGAGTGTATCTGTGAGCAAGTCCTGCTGCACTTACGAACGCACGTAAAGTACAGAAATCTTGATAAAAGCAGCAAACATAAACCAGAGCGGCATCGAGAAAAATTTGCCGACTTTAGGACTGTGTTAAAAAAAATGCTCAAATCCCCTAAAACCTGTCACCATCCCAAAATAAAAGTAAAACAAGCGCAGACAGTTGTGCGATAATACATTTCTGTAAGGAGTTTCACTTGCGTTTTATACAAAGTTCCCATATCCGGAGAAGAGGTTCTTATATTAGCCCGTCTATTTAAAGCAATGTAGGAACCCTAATAAACCCGGATTTCAGACTGTTGAATCTTTAAGACCAAAAGGCGACAGAAATTCGGAATGTCATATGATAGCTGATGAAAGTCAGCACGCTTAAAGCACCATTCATTGCCGTTTCGCGGGTGCTGTCAGCGCATCGGTACACATTTTTTAACGTGCCACAAGAATGCATGGTGGTTGCGAGTATATATGAGTCCTGTACACTGAATACGTAAGTGTGCTTTAAACGCATGATTTTGGGCAGCTTGGAAATCTAGGAAAGATTATCAAAGGCCTATAAACGGCGCTTGAATGAGTTAGTGAGTTCGTTATAAAGATTATGCAATCTTAGTTTTGAAGGAACCTCTGATAATTGCTCCTCCCAAGCAGTGGAAAATTATCAGCGGTAAGTCGCCACTACCCGTGTAGGTTAGTGCCCTATACACTAGAGTAAAGGCCACAATCTTTCCAGCCAATATTGCCGTGAGCAAGAAAATAACATATTTCACAAATGTACACGGGCAGGCGCGGCTGGAAAAAAGTTTCAGAAGGCTGACCACCCTACCAGATGCTTCGGACTGTGCTTGAAAATTGAATGTTGTCACTGAGTGCACCACGCATGATACAGTGGGCTGATAAATTAAGCTTGAATCCCTGATGCAGGTGTCACCGTTTTGGCCTCAGTAAGAGAAACAATCACCGAAGTCACCATCAACTAGCAACACGATGGCATGCTATTGGGAGCGTTAACAGATTTCCGCTAACCTAATGTAACACTGTCCAAAGCGTTCTTGTTTGCGCTGCCTTAAAGTTACCGCAGCTCAACCGTGCCGTAAAATTTTGTTTAAGGACGTCGTGATGTTTTAGTATTCTTATGAAAAACTAGAAGTGGATAAAGACGTACTGAACGAAGCGCTTTTGAAATAAAAAAACAAATTATACAAGTTCCGACGTAACTTTCCCACAACAACGATGAGGGCAATGCTGAAAAAATTTAAAGTTCGGTACGCATACAGGCCTTACTCTTGTGAACTATACTATAAAAGTATCTCTCGGGAATGCCTTAAAATCTGCAGGATATAGTGTATGCTACAACAGTTGCTTCGATTGTAGCAGAATCAAAAATAAAGACAATCAGCTTATTTCAAGGAGTTCCCGTTGTGCGCCTTCAAGGGAAAGTACACGAGATAACACTTCCTCGTTTGTACTTAACCATGTAAAGCTAATGCAAATTTTGCAAATGCCGTTTTATCGGCCCTATGTTTGCCCCGTTTCTTTACGATATCCCCGAAATAAACTATGTAGGCTTCTTAATTGCTACTCAGATACCTCAAAATATTAAGCTGGAACTTCCTCATTAGGCTGCGAAGCCAAGGTCAGTCAGATTTCCTCCAGAAAAATACATAGATAATTTACGAGTTTTAAACTTTTCGCCAACGACAATTGGTTTGCTGTTTTGCTCACGGAAAGAAAGTGGTTTGAACTTTTCAGGGAGCAGGCAGTGAATGATCACAATTTCTGGTTGACACTTGCACTTCATGGCCATTTTTTGCATAAAAATACCATGTTCCGTCCTTTGCGATTGACGTATTTTAACACGTATACCTTCCGCAGGTTCCGAGCACCAAAGTGGGCACTCCTTTTCTAAAAATATGGCTCTCATTTTGGAACAATTCTCGGCTAAACGAATTAGGAGCTTTGCGACAGCCTTACTCCACTGACGATACGTAAGTGGTGCGACCTCGCCCTAACCAGGATGCCGTTTTTACATTAAATCAATTGGAGGCGCCTGTTTTCAGAGCACTCAAATGCGTGCTTGGTCATGTCGTTCGTTGCGTTTGTGTCCTGGTATGCGTGCGCCGATAACGCTGTAATGCTTTAAAGCGATAGTTTATAGCAAAAAAGAGTGACGGCTCAGGTAGAGATCCATTGCTTCACTGTGGTAGAAAAAGAGCTTCGAAACGGCAGGACTGCTTAAAAGATTTTGGGTACCCTCTCCTTTCAACAATGCAACCCAGGAATTTCCAATTCTAAGCGCCTTGATGGCGATTTCATGACATGATACATACTTAGACATCTTCGCCTGCAAATACTTAAGTAATAGATTGTGCTGAGGCTTATGCATCATGTGGAGCTATGCACAAGCACCTTATGTTTCTTTAGCAGCTGTAGTGGTTTTGTGTTTCTGTGCTCTCTAACACCCCCGCAGATGGCCGGTAGGCCCTACAGCTGTTAACGCGATTTACGACGCTGATGTAAATGAAATGGGTGAGTTGTTCTGCTTGTTCTTTTAATTGTGAGTGTTAAACTTCCGTGTAAATCGTAGCTTAGCTCTACTTTACATATTTAAAATATTGAAGCACTTGCGAAACTTATCCCACCGTACTTTTTACGAAACATATGCAACAAAAATGCATCAAAAGGGTATATCTTGCTCGCACACTCAACCTATGGTCGACATGGCTTCCAACAACACTTTCAGTTTGTCCTCTTCTCCTATGGCAACATTCTTTTTTCTTTTATTCGTGTTGTGGTTATTTGGTTGTGCTTTTACTTTGGCTAGAAGCCGAGGGCTTTGTGGCTAAGCTTTAGCTGGAAAGTGGGAGGGTTTGTTACGTTGGCAAAGAACAGCGAGGGAAATAGGAACATCGCTATAGTAAGCAGGTGATAAAAACGTTAGTCACAGCGTAACAGATGGTTTGACTTGGTATAGTTCGTAGCAACGACAAAAAATTGATTTCTCCAGGGTGGCCGCCATTTGCTAACATTGACCTCGTATGCAAATCCTCAACTATACCAGCCTCAAGATTGAACCACCCGAGTTGTATTGTTAATGTGAAGCCGAACTTAGTTACTGCAACTGAATCCTAGCTCTACAGCACCATACATGGCGGCGAGATATTCCCTGTAATTTATTGTGAGTAGAGAAGAGACCGCAGTTATCACGGTGGAGGCGGATTCATCCTCGTTCATGCCACCATAGTAAGCCAGGGTCTGAACATTAAGACATATTCATTCGCATTTGTCTGGTGCAAGATGTTGCTCAAGAATATTGCTTCGGTTGCCGTAGGCTCCTTTCACTGACCACCTGTGTTACGTACCCTTCAACCTGTGTTTCAGTTGAACAAGTTATCAAGTCTTCGTACAAGATGTATTATTCTCAGCGGAGAGTTTAATTGCCTGATGTCAAATGACTTTCACTAGGCGTGTGTCGTCGAATCACTCCGCATTTTCTTATCAATTTTAAAAATGGTCAATGCGCCCTCGTTATTCTGGTTTGTAAAAACGCGCTGTCAGATTGGTTCTAGCAGCGTGATTACACCTGATTTATTCTTTGCAATGATCAGCGACCCTGTATCATCTGTTTTCACAATTATTGGTATCAGTGATCATGACGTTGCTAACCCTAACTTAACCTACACCGTCAAGAAGCAGCGCCCTACACAGCTGCAAACTCTGTCCTCCTAAGAAATGAAAACTACACGTTGCTTTTGTGGATGATCCAAGACAGAAAGCATGACCCAGACGCTCCGTTCTTGTGAAGCGATATACCACACTCCAGCCTGACCAGAAACTCAAGGACTGGCCTTAAAGTTCAGCCTTTGGCCAGGCCACCTAATTTCTCTTCACGTTATAAGCCGGTAATGAATGTTGTCGTTGCTGTTCGCATCAGCGGTGGTAGAGCGGGGAGCATAAGTAGGCAACATCATGTAGGACCTCAGGTTATAGTGGTGGTAACCAGCCCTAATTGTGCGTCGGCACGTAGACGGAGAAGGTCCGAAGGCAACGGCTGGAAGTAGCACATTTGTATGAGTAAGCGGGAAGTCTTCAGTCAGCGGGAACACAAGTGCTGTCATCTCTCAGCCAGCCGCAGTCTGCAGCGTTGATGCTCAAAGGGGTCCTGAAATACCTTCCGCCGATGCATGGATGTACATGCACCCAAATAAAGCAATGTATTTGCAATCTCCTCCCGCAAGAATTTTGTTAAAGCGATGAGTATTAGCTGAGAAATCGTAAATCAAAAACCACGCATTATCGTCGCTCCGAGTTTCCTCCTCCTTTCGACTTACTCTCCGCTGTTGACGGCGCGAGAGCCTTGCCTCCCATGATGCTGCGCTCCGCAGCGGTGACGTACTTCCGCTATTGCGCTGCTCAGACTGTCGTCTGCTACGGGCAAGCTTTGTTGACACCATGAATCCTGCACGCACTCCGCTCAAGGCTGGAAAAGCGAACGAAAAATCTGGCCGCATGTATGCGGCGGCCTGGCCTTGCCCTTTCGCGGTGTACGTTGCTGGCGGCACATGACTTTTTATCGGCGGCGAACTCGCAGCCGCACGGGGAGGGTCGTGCGCTCGTTCCCTTGATGCACTGCGCACTGTTTATCCGAAAAGCGCCGTATCAGATGTGGCCCCGCTGGTGCCTGGTCTTATTTTGCGGCGGTGGTAATTCCTGCCGGCGGCATGTGAAAAAGACATTTTGAACCGATACAGAACCCGTGCACAAAACGCTTCAATCATGTGACCAGTTCAGCTTGGGGCGACGCGTGGTGGAGAGCGGCAACGTTGGCAAAACATTCTCCGCCGCGGCTCTCAGCTTTCTAGCGCTGGAGCGAGCGCCATTTCTTTGACAATCTCAAACATCGGTTGTCTTGGCAACAAGGCACAAACCGCTCCAGAAGTCAGTTATGGTTCCGTGATCCCGGTTCAGCTTATGGCCCCACCTCGCGACATGTGGGCACTGCAGGCGTACCACCCACTCCTATTGGGAAGTGCGAGATGCGTTTGGCATTACAGGAGGCGATGGTGTGTGTGTTGTGGACGCCTTTGTTTCGCGATGAAATGCGACGTTGTGCTTCTGCGGGTGGATAGTTCTTCCCATGGTCTGGATAACCTTTCTCGAGCGACGTACGACTCAACCTTGCATGGCGTATGTTCAGTGTGCGTGGCTAAAAGCCATCGGCTTGTGCGCCAGAGTTAAGTGACTTGCTGTTCGTCCCCGCAAACCGCGCGCGAGGTGAGTACCGAATTTACGACGGGCAGGAGGCAACCCATCCTCTGTCAATCGTGGTTCAGACTTTCAACGCATGTTGTGACGTTGTATTCGTTAGAAACGCATCTCTGGATTGTTTTGAAGCAGAATAAAATGTATGCGTCAAACCCGGGCATTCGGCTCAGGGCGTTCTTTGCGATTGCACGAAAGAAGTGCCACGGGGCTTGAACGCTTTCTTTATGGAACGTACTCAGGTAAGAGAATATCCATGTCGTGTTATGGCCGTGTTGCATTCAATACAAACGGTTAAGCGTTTGTTTTACACTTGTTTCGGTTGTCGTAAAATGCCCAAGCACTCCGGCACTCCGCTGGCAGATCAGCCGGCGAGCCGACGCTGAGCAGACGACTCATCTCTTTGCCGGAAGTGCGTGAAAAAGCCGCCCAATAGCAGGATGTCTAGCTCATGACGAACATCTGGGAATCGATGATGTAGACATGTGAAGATGGCGGCGTCCAAAAACACGAGGGAAAGGGTGAGAAAAAAAACGACAAACTTTGCAACAAAAGTGCGAGCTTTCCGCTGCGCGTAAAAGAGTAATACTTGGCACAGAGGACGTTGACGACCCAATCTAACGGTTGCGCTAGTTCATTTAGTGTGCTCAAAATGCCTTTCAGGGCCCCTTCAATGCGACCACCCTCGCCTAGCACACTGTCTCCATAGTGCAGTAGAGAAAATCACGTTTTCAATTACAGTAGGTGCCTTCTCCTGTAATAGGGAGATTTAATAGGACCAGCGAGCTGACGACATTTGCTGCAAAGGCACCATTGTTCGTTATTCTTGTGTCGTGTTATCTTTTAGCTTTACCAAACAATTATGCGTGCAGGCGATGCTTTGAAAAAAATACCCTGTGTCAACGGCCCCGAGCGTCTCTCTAAGGTTCTCTACCCAGCAGGACCACAAGCATTGCGAAACCCGTCATGAGGTAGCCGCCGGGATCAAGCAGACATCCATTCTGCTGGGATGGCTCCATGTACTTCTTGATTGGGAACACGCAATCCTCACGACGTTGGTCGGTCGGTAGAAAAACGACAGTGGCAGCAAATAAAAAATAGTTCCCTGCAGAATTTTTATTGACGGGATGGCTACCATTCCAGTTTCTTGTGTTGCGATGCTCCATGGATGGCGCTTTTGGGACGTGCGGTATTCGATATCTTACCCGGATGTGCCAGATTGAAAACCGGGATGCCCGCCGAAATTCAAAAGTAATGGCGGAGACGGTTAGGGTAGGCTTATGCAAACGTGGTGCTTTCTCGCAGTGATAGATTGAATGCGAACCACGCCATGATTCTGCCGGTGTTGCACTACCATCTTTCGGTGTGGCCTCAGTTGGCGTGTTTTTTGGTACGGGGAGTTCTCGTCGCAGCCCTCTAGTGCGGTCATCTCGGCCGCCGGCAACATCCGCGGTTGTGCATAAAGATTCTTGTCCGGTTTTTCCTTGTCGATATCCTGGGCTGCTCCCTTCGTTTTAAATGCGGAGCATTTCTTAGGCTCGAGATGTCACTCGTCGATGTTGTCGGCACCGTCCACACGCTCACTGTGCATGCGCGTCGCGTCGAGGCGCAGGTGCGCGTCTCTCCCCCGTACCCTCCTCGCTCTCAACAACAGGTGCGGCAGTGCGGGAGGAGCGCGTGTACCCCGTGCGCTCCGTCGCTCTCAACAACAGCTGTGGCGGTGCGGGGGGGGGGGGGGGGGGGAGGGGGGGGGGGCGCGTCTGTGCGCGCATACGTCGTAGCTACCCGTGCGGTGCGTCGCGCTCAACAGTAACGGCGGCAGGGCGTGTACACGTGATAACGGCGTGGTGGGTGCGTGGAAAGTTCGCGCGCTTGTGTACGGAAGTGTGCTCATGCGCGTCTCTCCCCCGTACTCCTCTCGCTCGAACGCGGGCGGTGTGTATATAAGCAACGGAGCGCGGGTTCGGAATTCATTCACGGGCGTCTTTGCTTGGCTTTCACTTGACTTGACGCTTTGCTTGACGGCACCAAGCAATAAAGACAGACTTTAACTTTACACTCCTTGCCTTCGCTTCTCCTTCATTCAACAAATAAGAATAATAAAGACGAAAGAACAGTTAAGCATTCCCAAACCATACCCAATTACGCAACGTTCATGCGATACCGCCACCACTCTGCGACGCATTTACTCGAGTTCCCCCCGTGGGAAGATGCGGGTTTTTTTTGGCGTTTCCTCGCGAGCTTGGGAGAGGTGAGGGTGAGCCATACGCAACCTAGGTGGCAGCAGCACTTCAGCATGGTCGTTACTCTAGGGAATGTCTGGTCAGTCACTTGGTGGCACAGTGCTGTGGTCGGCAGAGAGGACACCTATGTCAGTGTAAAGATTCTGGATGCACACCCGGAACTATAGAGGGTCCACTACTTTTTCCGTGACAGGCTTAGTGGAATCAGGGTTATAGCGGGAATCGTTTCGAACAGGGACACCAACGAGCGTAGTTATTGCCAAACGAGCACCAGCTGCACCTTCATCGCGTGGTGTCCTCCCGCTGCTCTTAGAGCGTGTCGGTTGGAACCGTCAGGAGAGTTGCAAAGTCGGTGCTTTAATACACGCTGGGACCACACGTGAGCTTATCATGGTAAGTCACCCCGGTGGTTCGAACGTAGCCACCTGCGGCTAAAGTTATAGTGCCTTTCTCAACCGGGTGGAGAAGCACGCGCGCTTGACACGAGTGTTTTTTGTCGTCGAAGAGCGCTGCGAAATGGCAACGTCTTCCTTAAACTTGTCGCCGGTCAGGTTCTTTTGTATCTCTGCGTTGAGGGTCCGTATATCAATTATCCTGTCCTGGAAGCAGCAAATATTGGTCATCAGATCGGTCATGTGTGTAGCCAGGTCCTGGAGAAGGGAATCGATTGCGTAATGATTCCGGCCATTTTATTTCGCTGGAGCGTGCGGCGTAGTTTAAGACCTTCCAGCGGAAAGGGTGGCGTAAATAAACGAGGGTCGGCCTGGGCACACGCCATGAAGGGCAGCGCTAGAGGGCAAGACATGCTGAATCAAGCAGCGCGAAGGTTCCAGGCCACGCATGCCTCTAAGCCACTGTGCTGTCAAAGGTAGTTCCACTAGTGTCCAAATCCGGGGTTTCCGTATAAGCATGTTGAGGACTCAAGCGGGAACACATGACGTAGGTACCGCGTTCTCCTTAAGCCACGAAGACTTACGTCGTGCGCAGCTTTATTTTCCTCACAAGGCACTGCGCTGATGTTATTCTTTATTTCCAACAGCCCTAACGCGCACTGTCTCCATTCTTTCCCGAATTCCAGTCGCACAGCTTAAACCTCGGTGTGCACAATCAGTGAAATTTCTAGAAAACAGGTATTTTGTCTCTGGCACAAACGTGCACCTCTTAACGCCTAATATCTGCGAGGCGCCGCAATGATAATCCACGGCTGAACAGAGAACTGCGGTCATTCATCAACAAAAAACGATCGGTTGTTTAGAATTTACTCCAACTTGCCTCAGCCTGAGCGGCACACGAAGATAAAAGAGATGAGCAAAGTAGTGACGAAAATGCGGAGAGCTGATTAACCCATTTAGTCTCCCTACGCGAAAAAATAACAGAATACCTATAAGTTTATGCCGAAATAGGTCAACAGCAAAAATACTGTAAAACAGGTATTCAGGACTTTGTGGGTGGCGTTAAGTATGCCAAAAATATAAGGCGCAAAGTGGAAATATTCCACCTGTACTTTGGGTCCGTATTCATTGACAAAGTCACCCAAATAAAACGCCGCGCAATTTGACTGCTTTTATGCAAATGCCAGACATTGTCACATCGAAAACCGGCATGGTGTCTCAATTTAAAAACATTGCATCTACATTTATATTTTGGCCCATGCGAAATATCAACCATATCTAGAACCACTGTGCAGAGTCTGTTGTCCTTTTGGTAGCCTCTATGTGTCAAACGCCACTTTGACTACTTGGACTAGGTATTCAGGGAAACGACTGGCAGAATAAAAATGAAAATGCAATATTTAAAACTGGAGACAAAACAAAGTTGTTTAGCGACACCAGTATTCCACTCATACGCGTTTGCTGTAAAAAAACGGCATACATTATTTATAGTAACATAACACATGTCAAAATAAGTATTTCTTACCAGTGTACCATAATTTAAGGGCGAGTGTTTTGTGTGACGTGAAGCTAATTTGTTTTGGGAATGACATCTCACCCGTCCATACATGCAACCACTCAGGTGGATTGTATATTTCTTGAATTTTCTTAAGCATTCTATTTCGAATGTTTTTTTTTGTTACTGTGCGAGCAACCTGGTATCAACATGACAAGTTCGCCCCAAAATTGGCTAGATGCCCATCAATTAACAATAACACTGTCTTGTCCTAGAAGGCGTGAAGATTTTTAGCATTTCTGTGTTGTCCGCTGTCCCGCAAGGTACCACTTTAGGATTACCTTTCTGGTATTTAATAATGACATTGTTGCTTATGTATGCAAACATGGTAGCTATAGGGGGATGACTGCTGCAATTATCGGGTCATCTGTAACGCAGCGGAAACCAGATTGTTGCAGCGCAGTCTTAACTGAGTTTTAGTGGTTCCAGTCGCGTGGAATGGCGCTCAATCTGACTAAATGTCATCTGAAAAAATTCGCCACCGAAAAGCAGGCACGACTTGTTGACTGCATGGGGCGCATTTTTGCTTCTAGCCCTAAAGTAAACCACTTCACAATTGTATTCTCTGGAAACCTAGCTTCGAATATTCACGTTCATAATTTGTCATTAAAGGCCAGCCTCGGCTTATTTCGCACAACAAAATTTCAGACATGCTCCAAAAAAGATCAACAAGACTTTATATGCATCCAAAAGCACCTCATAATTTGGAAGGAAATTGTATTCCCCGGGATCCATACCCAAAGACAAATGTTGATGCACTCAAACAAAAAGGGGCTCGCGCCACCCGCATGGTGACAGGCGAATACAATTACTCTAGAAGATCCGCGAACATTGACAGCAGATTTAAATTGCCTCTACTCGTAGAAAGACGTAAATAGGTGACAGTCTGAATATATTATAATATATTCAGCTCAAGAACTGGTATCAACAAAGAAGCCTACCTAAAATAGCCAAGGTACACGTACCATCGTTCCTATCAAATCCTGGGTATTCACGAACATAGCTAAAGAATTAACGTATTTAGGCAGGCTTTCTTTCCTAGAAAAATACACGACTGAATACTTTGCCAAAGAAATGGTGTGGGCCATCCTTGCACATCAAGCATACTATGTCACGCTTTCCCAAAGTATTTGTTTCAATGACGGCACGCCGGTAATGCTTTTTTTTGCTGCGCCCACTCAGTGCTACCTGTTCTATTTCGCACTTCTGTGTATGTGCTTTTACTATTTTTATTTTCTTTTTGTGAGACACCACTCTTGATCCATAATAATTGTCATGCAAACGCTACCGGTTTGCATGAGTACAATATTTGTACTTTTGTGTCCGTCTTTGCGTTATATATAGATATATTTCAGCGTTTAAAGCAAGAATAAACCAGTCGAGTTTCTTTTGCCTTTTGTTACAGTGTTTCCGGCTGCGCTCCTTCAAGGCACTTTCTATCGAAAGGGACTGCCATTGTAAGTCTTGAGACAATAGCATTATCTGAAATGTTTTTGTGCGTGACAATATACATGCTATGTTTTCAAAAATATTACAATACTTTTAGATGTATACGTATAGACTATCCTAATATTTCATATTTATTTTCTCCAGCATAACGGGCATGCTGGGGTAGTATGTATGCTTAAGAAGTTCGAAATGACCTCCGAGACGAATACGTGTTACGTTATATCTATTAAGAATGGTTTTATTTGCTTGTGTCTGAAACTAATTAGAACATGAAGCTTTAAAATTCACAGCGACCTAGAAAAGCTATATTTTTACGTTATGCAGAAAACGTACTCGTTGTAATTATCAAGTTGTAAAGTACAAAAGAAACGTTGCTACAATTGGTTCCGAATGCACATCCCAGCTCTGATACTTCATCGTACACAACTCATAACAACAAGTGTTACGAACAACAGGTTTACGAAGCATTGCCTACAATACTCTCGACTGTGGTCAGTTAAACTATATTTGAAGCATCACAGCAAGCCGGCCTAGTTGGAAACGATTCATGGTTGGACAAACGGGGACGAGGAAGGAACGACAAGGACGTTCCTTGTCTTCTTCCTCGTCCCCGTTTGTTTTGCGCAAGTCCAATCATAAACTATATTTTTTTATTGTCAACAGAATAGCAATGTCTAGAGAGGAATGTTGTCGATAAACACCAAGCGCCATGATAACGTTTTCCTTTATACAAGTCACCATCCATCATATTAGGACAAGCGACAGGTAGGTACGAGTAAGAGCATAGAGATGGACATAAAATAAACTAAATGGTGGCCTTGTTGTTCATTAAAAATTCCCCAAAATCAATTTTCTAAAAAGGATAAGAATTTTTTTGTTGCAGAGCAACTTTTGGTTCGGTGTGCCTAGGCTTGGTGGGAAACGTAAACATCAATCACCTTCACCACAAAAAATTCATGAAGATAACGGTTTGCCGCTGAAAAAGGGCGGGCCTCCATTAGGTTACTACATCAGCGAATGAGGAAGGTGTTTACGAACTGTACGTATTCGTGTGATCCAGGTTCAGTGCCCCGAATGCCGTATTTACCAGAAACCTCCTGGAAATTGGTGAGAACCGCGCCCCGCAATCCCGAGCAGGTGCGTGATACTGGAATAGACGCGATGTGCTGAAACCACTCCGGCGCTCTGCTAGTTCTTCGGTGGCACCAAATGGCACCACTCGTCCGTGTGTTACGCAGGCGGGCTGGTTGCGCGAACATGTGCGCGCCGAAGACAGAGAGAGAGCCTTATAGGAGTCTGGTCTGGGTGGCTTTGGCCGAGCAGCGCGGCCATGGCGAATCATGTATGTCTTGTGGGATCTCTTGTCGCGCGCCGTGAGTGCCTGTCTACCATTTACGATCGCACACCAGGATGGCGTAAGGAGTCAACGCTGTCGACCTTTGTGCTCGCATGCTTTGGGATTTCACAAGTAAAAGTCTTTGCTTCGGCAATACTATGTACTGTGTTCTCCCATCAGCGAAGCTGGCTGGGCTGCCTTAGGTGCGAGGGCGCAGGTGGTTGACACGCTTGGAGCTAGCACGGTGGCCTACGCCGAAGTACAGGATAGGTCGATCTCAAGAATCCGAGATATTCCACATGGCGTCTGAACATGGGAATCGTCTTCAGATGAAATCAGGGTTGCTAGTTTCTCGTAAACAATGCGAATCCTGTGGTGCTGATGTTTTTCACCGACATTTGCGGTGAGGGCGAGGGTTCCCATTTTCACTGGTTGTGCTACATCGACCGAAGTTGTGGTTCAGGCGACCGGCTCGGTGGTGTATGTGTTGCTGCAGGCGCAGCCTGCTACGCTTGGTCCGGAAGATTTCTCGCATGAAACACCTCGCACCAGTTGGTTTGCAGGCATACAGTTTATGGTGCCCGATACAGCCGTGACGGCAATGTGTAAACTGTCCTGCACTCACCAGGTAGTACCTCTGAAAAGTGCCTTACGGTCAAGACCAGTATACCGTGACTGATGAACACTGTCGAGCATTGTGCTCGCATGCTTTGGGAGTTCCCCAAAAAATGCCTACGCTTCAGCACTACTGTCTATTTTATTCTCGCATCAAAAAACCTTGGTGGGCTGGCGTAGGTGAAGGAGGCCACATGGTTCACACTCCGGCAGATCGCGTGCTGGCCTATGGCGGAGTTGGCTATTTCGCCCCAATAGGCCCCCGTATTCCACAACATATATATGTTATCTGCAAAATCATGTTTTCGTTCACGAAATGTTGTTTCTTTCTGTCTCCTATTTTTCCATCGGGTAATGAGTGCTCCGGTATTTTTACAATTGTTGCGGATTTACTCTGAGTGCAGACGAGCACAACCTCTTTGTAGTACGTGCTTACATTATTTGGTAGCCCTGTTTGCATCTTGACAGGAAACACGATCGTAATGTCCTCACCGCGCATTATGCTTTTTTCTGCCGGGCCCATATTAGGTCAGTTTGTAAATTAGGTATCACATAAGCAACTCCAAAACTCTCCTTTGTTGTCACCTGCTCCAATGATAGGAAATAGCAGCTGCCAATTGTTTACGCCTATGTGAGAATCCCTGTTTTGCAAGGGAAATTTTGATGTGCACAATTCGTTTAATCGGATGCCAAATATTACCAAATTCTTCGTAGGATTTATGAAACGATGCGATAAAACTGTATTTTTTAATAGAAAATGACAAGAAGTCTCGTGCATCGGTGCTAGGGGTGCAGAGTGTATTGTTAGTGTACGAATTGGAAACATTTATGGTTGTGGAGCATTCTTGACAACGGCTGATCCGGGCAACATGAAATACTTGCGTTCTTTGGCTTTTTAGGCCAGTCGAAGTCAGTCGCCGCACAATGTATCCGACATCGCCGAGATATTGTATTACAACGAATCAACAGATGTAATCGGCCAGAAGCTTCTCACACAATCTACGCTTACGAACAGGTGTCCAAAGCGGCACTAAATATTCCGGTATGTAGGCACATCATGTCGGCGACTGTCCCAACTATGCTTATTGCGGATCTGAGAGGCCAGGATTCGTGGGCGGACAAACCGATTTACTTATTCGGCAAGGCACAGCACACTAGTTAAAGAAGGTTCGTCATGCCTGAAGAAAGGTAACATGGTCGTGGGGCCGCTGGTGTTAATGTGCCGTCAGAAGCCGGCGAATCACGCCGCGGTGGTTCCTTGGAGAACAAAGCTGGCGGCAGGCGACTGTCATAGCGGGCATATCGAGTGTTCGGGCAGTTCCCCATGAGAGGTTGCACGTAACGCGGCACTTGGCGACGACGACGGCAATAGCGAGAAAAGTGGCCCTTTAAACAAAAATTGTAGCTGACGGGAGGGTCACATGCAGGGCAGGATAGTATCCCGCCTAGACGCCATAGGTTGGACAATAAGGACTCCAACACAACCACTGAACGTCGTATCTGTAGCGTGATGAGTCGCGGTTGTCAAGGGACAGCAGACTTTTATTGCGAGGCATAAAGCTCGCATGACGGGACAAGCACTCGATGGCGAGAGACTCTTGGCCGGTACATCTAGCAGCACTTACGTTCGCGAACTTGCACGCCCTGAGTATAGCGCCGAGGCTCTTGGTGGGGAAGCAATTCCTCGCGGGCGACGCGGCAGATAGCTTGAGCGACACGAGACGGTGTGTTCCCATCAACGCTTGCCACTGTAGTCACATTTGCCAAGAGACTGAACTTTAGTAGACTAGAGTGCATCTTCAACGCCTCGAAGGTGCGACAATGGTGGACAACGTCTCACGCGAATTCCAACTTTTCGCGTCCTATAAAAAAGTTGTACACATCTTCAGCCATACCTTTTATTATGTGATCCACTTCGCCATCTTCAGACATTTGTGGGATGAGGAGTCTGAAAAGCTTTAACACCACGTTAATGTAGGTGGTGCATGCCTCCTCTGTGACGGAGGCGCGACGGAGCAGCCTCTGTTCAGGCCGCTTTCAAAGAAAGCTTTCTACCCCTACCAGCCAACAATTCCTTGTTGGCGTTCAAGAGGAAAATCTCTGAACGCGGATGAGCAGTAGGACACCGGAGCACAGTTAGATGGCGCAGATAAAGGGCGCTATTAAACAGCATTCCCCACGTGCAGCTGCCTGCTCGCACCAGCGGGCGCGTTTAGGGAAGGTTTTGTCGTATGCTTTAGAGACGGTTTCTTCGGGCCTGATCTGACGTGCTTCGCATCCATTGTGCGCTTCCTTCACATGGCTTGATTAACTTATTCGACATTCCTCCTGGGTAATCCGGACCCGAGGGAATTAGGTAGTTCTACAGCAAAGATACAATGAGGATTGGGTTGCGGGGCGGGAAAACCAATTGTAGAAGACACTTACCGACATCTGGCCGCTATAGAAACGCTACCCTTTGCGCACTGCTTGCCACGAATGGGACTCCGTTTTCAAAATTGGTGAATACAAATTGGGTTGTGTTTTAACAAGTATTAAAAAAAACGAAAGGAGCAACTGGTTCTGAACAATAGTGATTATAAACGTTCCCTCAGCTTTCTCGCAATTCTCAAACTTACTAAACTAACTAGTTTAAATCGGTGTAAATGGGAATCACTAAGCTCGAATTCTGAATTAATTCGGCGTCTGCTATTGTGTCGCCCGGAGGTGTAGCCACAAGCTAGCACATTAGGAGGGCTAGGTTCCGCTGCTTCACCCTTTGAAACAAGCTCCTCTGCGTTTTCTCTAAATTCTGACTCATGGCCGGGCTACCCCGGTGGCCGAAATTTCTGCGTTCGGGACGCTGCCCCCGCGAATTTCAGGTAACGGATGGCAGAATCTCTGGAATCTTTGGACTGTCTACTACAGATATTTTTTACCTGGATACTCTGAATTGTGTCGTCTGTTGACGGAACCTATGAAGAATTGAGCACCGAATCAAGTCCCCTGGGGTGACGCCGAGCAAGCGGCATTGAACAATCGAAAGCAAATGATTTCCAAGGAAACCACTCTCAAACCTCCTGAATTTTCCGAACCATTCATCCTTCGGACCGACGCTTCCTCTACCAGCATTGGCGCCGTACTCCTGCAGAAGCATGAAGAAATCGCCCACCCTGGCGCGTATGCAAGCCGACGTCTTGTACCTTGTGAGGCTGCGTACTCAACGATAGACCAAGAAGGACTTGCCCTTGTAGGGGCAATGAAAAAGTTTCACTTCAATCTCTTTGGAATGCTTCATTCTACAAAGTGACCACCAGCCTCTTGCTTATATGAACCTAGCAAAGCACGTCATGGATCGTGTGTTACGGTGGAGCCTGGCTCTAATGCAATAAGACTTTATTGTAGAATACATCAAGGTTAGGGAGAACATTGGAGCCAATTGCATGAGTCGACTGTCCCCACACTAACTGAATCCATTTACGTTTTCTTGCTTTTTCTTCACCACTGCAATAACTTTTTCACTTACGGTGGCCAGAGTGAGATGCGGCCATTGCTTGCAGTTTATGGTTGACTTTGATTTATCAACGGGTGTGTTTTTTTGTACCGGTTACTTTCAACATCCCGCAACGTATTTGTGTGTACGCTGTGAGAGACGCCGAACGCTCCCCATCATGGCCCACGGACGATCTCCGAACCGTCAAATCAGGTTGTTTGAGCAAAAACACCTTCTTGAAAGTAGGGGTGAATTTGAGGATTGTCCACAAAAGTGAAAAAATGGTGGACCTTGCGTGCCCGCATGAAGACGTGGAGGAAGTCAAAAAAACACGACGTGTGGAACACAGCAGAGGCGGCAGCGCAGACTGGCAGCTTAGGAATGAGCCAGGAATGGGGGCAAACCTACAGTTCCACCAGTTCAGATTGAGTTCCAAGGGTTCCAAGCGTATGAGGTGGTTCCCGCCAAGATCATGGCCCAGGCCGGAACCACCACTGCACCCGCCACGTAGAACGTGGTGGTGTTTCTGCTATCCCGCTCAGGCAGAGCTTGCGACAGACGGCCAACACTAGACCACGAACGGGAGTAGTGACTAACCGTCATCGACTCCGCCAATCATCGAGCACCGAGGTGGCTGTGAGGAGGTTCTTTTTCTTCAACTCTAGTTAGGGATATTGGAGTCGTGTGTTTTGTTCCTGCTGTTGTTCGGCGTGGTACCGTTTTTCCGCTGTCTCGCTTTTTCGTACTGTCGTAAATACCCCTTTATCCCTCTTGCCCTCTTGCGTCCAAATCGCACGCCTCCCAATACGCCTACAAGGCCAATAGACACCATCAATACAGACACACACACACACACATAAGTATATTTATCATATAAAAATATATATATATACATATATATATATATATATATATATATATATATATATATATATATATATATATATATATATATATATATATATATATATATATATATATATATATATATATATATATATATATTTATCATCATCATCATCATCACCAGCCTATCTACGCCCACTGCAGGGCAAAGGCCTCTCCCATTATTCTCCAATTGCCTCGGTCCGGCGAAAACTGTGACCAATTTATCCCCGCAAACTTCTTGATCTCATCTGCCCATCTAACTTTCTGCCGCCCCCTGCAACGCTTTCCTTCTCTAGGGATCCATTCTGTTACCCTTAATAACCAGCGGTTATCTTGCCTTCGCATTACATGCCCTGCCCACGTCCATTTCTTCTTAATTTCTACTAATATGTCTTTAACACCAGTTTTCTCCCTGACCCACTCCGCTCTCTTCTTGTCCCTTAATGTTACACCTATCATTTTCCACTCCATTGACCGCTGAGTCGTTCTCAATTTAAGTTTAACCCTCTTAGTGAGCCTCCAAGTTTCTGCCCCGTAGGTGAGTACCGGTAAGATGCAGCTGTCATACACTTTCTTCTTCAGCGACAATGGTAGGTTGCTATTCATTATCTGAGAATGTCTGCCATATGCATCCCACCCCATTCTGATCCTTCTAATTATCTCTGCCTCATGGTTGGGATCTGGGGTCACAACTTGGCCTAAGTAGATATATTCGCTTACCACTTCCACTGCCTCGCCACCTATCTCAAACTGATGTGCTGTCCCGAGGTTATTGATCATTACTTTAGTTTTCTGCATATTAATTTTCAGGCCCACGGTTCTACTCTGTTCGCCAAGTGTGGAAAGCATGCTTTGCAATTCGTCCCCCGAGTTACTTAGCAAGGCAACGTCATCAGCAAATCTGAGGTTACTGAGGTATTCTCCATTAACCCTTACTCCCACCTGTTCCCAATGCAACGTTCTGAATACTTCTTGTAAGCATGCTGTGAATAACATTGGAGAGATTGTGTCTCCTTGTCTGACACCCTTCTTTATAGGTATTTTAGTGCTCTCCCTATGGAATATGATGGTAGCTGTAGGCCCATTGTAGATATCCTCTAGTATTCTTACATAATGCTAATCTACCCCCTGGTTCCATAATGCCTGAATAACTGCTAGGGTTTCGACCGAGTCAAATGCTTTCTCATAATCTATGAAGGCTATATATAGGGGTTCAGTATACTCAGCGCACTTCTCTATCACCTGATTGATCGTGTGAATATGGTCCATTGTTGAATAACCTTTACGGAACCCTGCTTGTTCTTTAGTTTGACTGAAATCTAAGGTTGCAGAGATTCGGTTAGCGATTACCTTGGTAAATACCTTGTAGACGACTGACAGTAAGCTGATCGGCCGTTAATTTTTCAAGTCCTTCATGTCGCCTTTCTAATGGATTAGGATGATGTTCGCATTCTCCCAAGATTCCGGTACCATTGCGGTCATTAGGCATTATATATCTATATATATATATATATATATATATATATATATATATATATATATATATATATATATATATATATATATATATATATATATATATATATATATACACATATATATATATATATATATATATACTGGTCGGGTATATTGTTCAATGGGCCAGTTCAGCGTATACCATAGTGAGGGAGACGATAGCGTTTGTCCAGTTTCTTAGAATATTTCTTAGAAATATATTCTTAGTTTCTTAGAAATAACCTAAGAAACTGGACAAACGCTATCGTCTCCCTCACTATGTGTATATATATATATATATATATATATATATATATATATATATATATATATATATATATATATATATATATATATATATATATACTTACTGACGTATCAGGACGCGGACTTTTTTCAGCTAGGAAGTCCTCTTCCTGAAACGTCCGTAAACATTGATTTTTATTTTTAATGTCTTTCTCGTGTGTCCCGGTCTCTACTTACCCTATTTTTTTCCTCCTCTCTGTGTTTTTTGTTTCAAGACTATATATGTATATATATATATATATAAATATATATATATATATATATATATATATATATATATATATATATATATATATATATATATATATATATATATATATATATATATATATATATATATGTCGGCAGTCTTCAACGCTTAAGGAGGCATAGGGGAATGATTAGGCTATTTTTTACGATAGTTAGTGAGGTTAACATTTTGTGAAGTTACGCAACAAGGAAAGAAAGAAAGAAAAATACACGCCCAGAGTGGGGACCGAGCCCACGCCTTTCGGTTAGATCTCGCATGCCTTACCAATTCGGCTATCTAGGCGACTGTGTTATCCTTCACTTTCTGGGGTATGTATATTTACTACAACTGTATCTGACGCTTAAGGGTGGTAGCCAGCGCCACTCTGACTATACGGGGAGAAGGGGACCTTCTTTGCAACCCCCAGGGCGTGATTCTAACGTCTACAGCCTGTCAGGAGCGGGCAACTGGCGGGAAATCTTCTTACTCTACCTTGGCATCAAGGCTGCCAGATCCGAGACCCTCGCTAAGCTTTCGCATACTATGGTTAGGAAATGATGGGCTCTTTGAGAAAAATACAGAAAGATAGGTCGGCAGTCTTCAACGCCTAAGGAGGCATAGGGGAATGATTAGGCTATTTTTTTCGATAGTCAGTGCGGTTAACAATTTTTAAAGTTACGCAACAAGGAAAGAAACAAAGAAAAACACACGTCCAGAGTGGGGACCGAACCCAAGCCTTTCGATTAGATCTCGAATGCCTTACCAATTCGGCTGTCTTGGGGTCTGTGCAAAGAAGGTCCCCTTCTCCTCGTATAGTCAGCGTGGCGCTGGCTATCACCCTTAAGCGTCAGATACAGTTTTAGTTAATATAAATACCCCAGAAAGTGAAGGATAACACAGTAGCCCAGATAGCTGAATTCGCCCAGACAGCGCAGATAGCCGACGAAAAGGGACTTGAAGGGTTTGAAAAACTACAGTCTCATCACCTTACTGTTAGTCGTCTACAAGGTACTTCCCAAGGTAATCGCAAACAAAATTTCTGCAGCCATAAATTTCAGTAAACCTAAAGGACAAGCAGGTTTCAGTAAAGACTATTCACCAATGAACCATATTCACGCGATCAATCAGGTTGAAGAGAAGTGCAGGGAGTATACTGAACCCTTATAATAGCCTACATGGAATATGAGAAAGCATTTGAGTCGGTCAAAACCTCAGCAGTCATTAAATCATACAGAACCAGGGTGTAGATGATCATTATGTAAGAATACCAGAGGATATCTACAATAGGTCCACAGCTACCAACATTCTTCATTAGGAGAGCAGTAGAATACCTATAAGGAAGGGCGTCAGAGAAGGAGACAGCATCTCTCCAATGTTATTTACAGCGTATTTACAAGAACTACTCAGAACATTGGTTTGGGAACAAGTGGCAGTAAGGGTTAATGGAGAATACCTCAGTAACCGCATAGTTGCTGATGGCGTTGCCTTGCTAGGTAACTCGGGGGACGAATTGCAAAGCATGCTTTCCGCACTGCACAAGCACAATAGAACCATGGGCCTGAAATTGTTATGCATCAAACCAAAGTATTTATCAAAAACCTCGGTACAGCACAGTAGTTTCAGATAGGTGGCGAGGCAGTGGAAGTGGTAAGCGAGTATAGATATATTCGTAGATATATAGTAGAATACAGATATATAGGTAGATGCTTATGCGAAGTTGTGACCCTGGATAGCAAACATGAGGCAGAGATTATTAGAAGGTTAAGAATGGGGTGGAGGGCGTACGGCAGACATTCTCAGATAATTATTGTCAGCCTACTATTGTCCCTGAGGAAGAAAGTGTATTACAGCTGCATTTTACCGATACTCAACCAACGGGGCCGAAAGGTGGGGGCTCACTAAGAGGGTTCACCTTAAATTGAGAACGACTCAGCGGGCAATGCAGCGGAAGATGGTAAGTGTAACATTAAGGGACAAGAAATCAGCAGAGTGGGTCAGGGAACAAGCGCGGGTAAGGACATTATAGTAGAAATTAAGAAGAAGAAATGGACGTGGGCAGGGCTTGTAATGCGAAGGCAAGATAATCATTGGTTATTAAGGGTAACAGGGTGGATATCTGTAGAAGGCAAGCGTTTCAGGGGGCGGCAGAAAGCTAAATGGGAAGATGATATCTGTAGGTTTGCCTGGATAAATTAGTCGCAGTTAGCACAGGGCCAGGGTAACTGGAGAGTAATGTCAGAGGCCTTTGCCTTGCAGTGGGCTTTGGTAGGCTGGTGATGACGATAACGAAATATCTGAGAAACTGGAGGGGAGCATGACGTCTCCGGTAGTGTAGGTGTCACCGCACCAGCCGCGTATTCAGGAGGTCATGGGTTGGGATCCCACCCGGTGGGCATGCATTTCTCCACCTTCTTTCTGCTTTCTTTCTTTCTTCCTTTCAAAAAGCGGTGTGTGGTTCAATGATGCCAAAATGACCTACCATATTTCCGATTTGCTTTCGTTGGTTTTGTTGACTGCGTACTCTTATTTCTGTCTTTAATAAACGGTATGTAGCTCATGAATGTTCAACGCTGGTTGACTGCTCAGGAAATCTTGTACGCGCTTTAGTAACTGCCACGGGGTTAATTAAAGGTCTCTTCTACCCGAGTAGCGTCCGTGGCGCTGTCTACCATCCAAAGCACAGAACGCCCTTACCTTAACGTAAATACCGCAGAATGTGAAGGGGCACAGCCCCGCTGGTGGCGTAGTGGTCTTGGCACCAGACGCGTATTCTGGAGGTAGTGGGTTGGGGTACCACATTTTGAGCATGTTTATCTCTACTTTTATTTTCAAAAACTTGTATCTGTTTCCATGAGAATAAAATGACCTACCACATTTCCCATTTGATTTACTTGGCAATTGGCTTCCTTGATTGCCTACCGTTACACACACACACACCCACACACCCACACACACACACACACATATATATATATATATATATATATATATATATATATATATATATATATATATATATATATATATATATATATGTGTATATATATATATATATATATATACATATATATATATATATATCTGTGTGTGTGTGTGGGTGGGTGGGGGCTTGTGCGTGCGTACCAGCCTTGATGATAGCCACAAGGGGGAACATGTACACTATATATCGATGTGCACTGTTCGATGCGAGATAAAACAACACATCTTCGGACGGTCTCAAAGTAGCATTTTCAATTTTACGATTTTATACTTTTGTGATGCCAAATCCAGAAATACCCATCCTGCAATATGAATCTCAAACAATTGTCGTTTGGTAAGACACAAATCTATTCCATCCAATATATGCACAAAATTAAGAGCAACCGGTGAAGCCTTACAAAAGACGATTACAGCCAGGTAGCATTCAAGAATAAGTAACAAGCCATTTTTCAGAAATATAAAACGGCAATGCAAGGGCAATAACAAAACTAACTAAATTGTTTTAGGTCGGTGAACTTTGGTGGAATTGGTACTCTTATAGGCCATGAAGTGGTGCATGGCTTCGATACTCTAGGTAAGTACCTGTCTTTTTTCTTCATAGAGAAACCTCTGCGACGTTTGTGAAACGCGTCGATGACTGGTTTAAGATCAGTCTTGCAGTTTTGAAAATTTTTACGTGTTGCACTAATGATGAATAAGTAATGTACAAATCTGTGTGCCATCTTGAGTAGGTTTCAATATCCGGCAGTTGTCGGTAGGGGCTAAAAGTAGTAACATAAAATAGACAATTTTTGGTTTTTTATAAGAATTCTTAGTGCGTAGGCAAGAGCAGTAATTTCCCGCAAGATTACCGTCGTGTATGGGGGAAGGCAGAGCCATTGAAGATAAAACGACAGAGTATTGGAAGCGAGAGGGACACTCTAACTGGTCCTGCAGAGCACGTGTTAAAAGGGGTGATCGGGCCCAGTACGAAAAGGTACTGGCTTTTACCGTAGTATCGCTGCTCTCGCACGACATTCTCTGCGCGACGCGTCGTCATGAGGCTTCATAACGCGACAAGTCGTGCCTTGTTCGTGTGAAAAAACAGCGTGATTACAGCGACAGTCCCAGTGAGTAGGTGGCATCAAACGGAAAATTTCATCAAGGTGAAAATGTTTGGCTGGGACACAAAAAAACACATCAACGTAAAGCTGCCAACGCCGCCGGTAAAGGGAGCAAACATAACCACTACGATAATTACCGCACAAAGCACGTAAGCACTCTTTCCAACGCGCATGCGAGAAACTCCATGCTGCGGACCGACAGACACGTAGTAAAGGCGTGAGTTAAGAAATACTGTCATGTTTTCGAGTAAAAAAGAAATTGTTCCTCAACTACTCGTAAAGATTCATAAGTAAATCGTCAGCTCCTTTTTTTCTGGTGAAAGTTTGTTTCGAAGTACTTGAATACGACAATTTTTCCGGTTGTAAGAATCTCCTTAGCGATCTGCAGTACCCAAACGCGTTAAAAAATGCCTGATCATAAACTTTATATATCAAACACCACTCCAAAATTCTAAAATCCTTGCCACGGCCCATACATCACGTTATTATGGCTTAATTTGACAGTGCATTTTTCTGCAAAAGAGTGCCGCTGTTTTTTCATTACAAATATGGCTTAAGATTTAAGGAATAAATAAGAAATCGCGTGCTTGATTCGCTGGGATTTGAACCCGGATCCTATTATGGTCATATCGAAGCTGTACCGGCTATGGTACCCCAGCAAAGTTTTCTTTTCTTTTTCTTTGTTCTATGAAACTAGAAGAATTTGGGACTTTACAGACTAGAACACACAGTATAAGCCCCCTAAAAGGTATTTGAATGCCAAAAAATTCCCCGCATTTCCCCGAGGGGAAGAATGTTAAAGTGAGAATGCACGAGTTGAACTTGCGCGGTTCGGTAATGTTCGCGAAAGAGAGATCACACGCACACACACAACTTCAAAGAAAGAAAGATGCATTTATTCACAGACACCTATTTGTGTTGTCGTTGTACTTGATTGCTAGAGCGGATCTCAGCTTTGAAATTTCGTGCCAGTACTCCTTTAAGCGGGTGCATTAGCCCTTCTCACGCCCGATTCTTGGCCAATCCCCCACGTGGGTATGTTCCATGTCAGCGGCCAGGCAGCGCGCGCCCATCTCCCCCCGTTGCCAAGGAAGACGAGGAGATTCTTGGCCAATCCCCCACGTGGGTATGTGCTATGTCAGCGGCCAGGCTGCGCGCGCCCATCTCCACGTGCGCGGACATCGCCGGTGGACGCAGGTTCAGGGTCGCTTAAGAAGTGCATTGCACCTAATAAATCCATCCATACAAAGATGGTACTCAAGAACTTGTAATGCGCACACCTAAATTTGTAGCACTTAAAGCACAGTAGAATGTCCACGCTTCAAATGTTTGCATTAAAACTCCGATAGACCGACACGCGCATCAAGCCTGCAGGCATAGCAGATTTGCTGATTGTTGCTATTCCAGTGCGTTGCCCGTCGTAAAATACGAGATTTTTGCGTTGTTGATTTTTTCTTTCCACCTACCCTCGTGGAGCTTAAACCCCGAATCTGGACCTATGAGAGATTGACGTATCTGCTTGGCAAATTCCCAACACTGTAAGTGGAAAACGTAAAAGTTGAAAAATATAGCACGATCCGTTACACCGTAACTTGATGGCACGTGAGTTGGAAAAATGCACAAGCAGCAAAGAGCTTTGGTTCTAATTACCCTACGTGTGCCAGTATGCTTGGTGACGTAATACGCGCACTGAGAGAAAAAAATGTATGCGAAGACAGAGGCGTAGCGAAGGTGTAGCAGAAAAGAAGTTCGTCGAAGTAATTGGAACCAAAAGACCGAGAAATAATAGAGAAAAAAAAATTCAATACAATGTGCAGCACTAAAGAAGTCGTCATTAATAAATTTTCTGGCATTTGCTTTCAAAACACGCAAACCTTGAGCACCCCGAGGAGTTTTTAGAAGACACAGCTAAGAAGTTCTAACTTCATTTTGGTTACGCAGAATGTCGAGGGTGTGGGTCAGTGAATATAGGTCGCTATTTTGCAATGTACTTTTTTTCTTTTAAGCAAGATATGCCACTTAATTTTATGTAGGATCACAATGGCAATATTAGCGAACAATTTTGCAGACTTTCGTCCTTTATGTTAATACAAAACGTTTGATACTTCATCCCCTAGTACGCGTGAAATAATAACACTTCAACTATGAATATTGGGTGATGTTTAGGGAACCAATTCTTTCAAAGCCGAAGCCATAACGTGCGAGTGCCTACCATTTGCCACATCAGAGCGAATACCCAATTAGAATTTTATGATCGTACACAGTCATGGAAACATATGCCTGAAAACTTACAGAAGGTCATCTCAGTGAGATTCTTGAAAATATACATGAAGTAATGCATTTTAAAATGTGTATTGATTTTTAAAACTTTGTTTTTATGCCCAGTAAACGACGTCTCTTTGACGTTGTCGATCAACTCTGGGGGGATCGTCCAATGTTTTGCTACCGATAAATATTTCTGAAACATTGCGTTGGTTTTCATGCTTAGTGCCCTGCAATTTGCGTGACAGATATTATAATGCTGTTCTACCTAGCCACACTATTTTCTGGCGCGGATGCCAACCCTATTCATCTATTTATTCTGATCGTTGTGCACATTATTCAGGGTTTCTTTTGCAGAGCTGTTTTTCTAAAGCCGCAAATCTATAAAACCAACTGCTTCATAACTTGCAATGCTAAGAGTGAGTAATATATTTGCATAAAACTGGAGAGAAATCACTGGACTTTCCCAAAAATCTGTCCGTTGCCATTACATTCGAAAGTTTCGGGCTACGTAGGGGCAGCATAGGTGCCCCCAGGGCGCATACAACTAAAATACTTTAAACATTCTGTTGGCGCAATAACTAAACAAATGTAACTATTTTTGACCATGTATGACGAAGATATTTGGCTAGAAAAACCAAACAGGCTGGGCTTTTTGTTCTTTGCTGAAAACTACAATTACCGAATATTACAGAACTGATAGAATGTGCATTTTCAAAATTCATTACATATGGAGAGGAAAGAAGAGGTCCGTGTTTTCTGCTGCACATAATTTAAATACAAAACACTCATATTTTTCAGGAATCCAGTTAGACGAACATGGAGAACTGTATGACTGGTTTAGTCCCGAGAGCGTCCGAGCATTTGATGAACGGGCGGACTGTTTTAAACAACAGTACGGAGATATTTGGGACGAACAAGCGAACATATGGGTAAATATTATTCAGTTTCAGATTGGTCACCGGCGTCCCGTTCTTCGTTTTGTTGAATGACATCGCAATTACAACTGAATATTTATTACGGACACGTTTGCGCAATACCCTGACATATTTATTTATTTGTTTAGTTTAATACCTTAACAGCCCAGAAGCATTACATAAGGGGGGATTCATACAGGAGGTTACTAAAGCATCGGTAAACCTACATTTCAGAGAGTAATACTAGTAATCAAACTGACTAATAGCCCAAGCAATATTACTAATAACACAATAAGTAATAAATACAGTAAGCAGTCTGCCATACCGGGAAACATAATTCAAGAAATAGCACTAGGGTGATGTTGGCTATGTAGCTGTCGGATGATGAGGGGTTGGCTACGGAGGTAAATCTAATGTGTTTGGTCTTGTGCATCTGCCACAAGTTGCACCACTCTGTTAGTTTTAACAAGTCTGACTGTAGGATTCTACTGTCATTCCGTTCGGTAATCTCCTTATATATGATACAGTAATCTGCGAAGAGGCGCAGGGAAGAAACAATATTAGACCCAATGTCATTAATATACACCAAAAACAATAAAGGTCAGAGCACGGAGCCCTGGGGGACTCCAGACTTTACCATGCACTTCCTGGAAATTATGTGGTTAAGTTTGACTGACTGCGACATATGTACTAGTAGTGGCGAGCAAGCCAGAAAGTTCTTCAGCGTATTTATACCTGAACTACAAAGTAACTTTTTACATGGCATACATAATTTTGGATTAAGCTAAGATACCGTAAAGGTTGTCTTGCAGAACAAGCATCCAGTTGTCGACAAGAAGTCACAGTGAAACTCCGAGAAGCAACAAAAAAAACCGAATGAGCAAGAATAGAAAAAAAATATGTTTCCTTTGTATTTTTAAAAAACGCAGAGGCGGGAATTTTACGCAGAGGCGGGAATTTACCAAACGCGAATTGTTGATCGTGGCATACTTGGCAACGACTGAGCTTGTGCTTGACATTTCTCGGTGCTAATTGTCCTTCGCACCTTTGGTTATAGATGAGAATGGTGAGTTTTGGCAAGTACGTCGAGATATTTGAGACGGGAGGAGAAACATTCAACATTTCAATCTCCATAGCGGAGAAGACGTTAAATCGAAGCACACAGACCGTCACACTCGCAGGAATTAAGGCGTCCTTAAGCGCTTCCTCCTCACAGGGCGCTTAGTGGGCCCCGCAGGCGTGGTAACAAGAGGTAAACTAGTGTTTTCGTATGTAAGACAAAACTTCAACGGGCACATCTGAATAGAGACGGATCAAAATCATCCCCTTCAAACTTGGTTGAAGAGCCAAAGAGAGCTTTATATTTAGGACCCAGCAATGTCGTTAAAGCGTTACTTAGACACAACCACACAAACACAGTTAGAATGTTCTCAACGCTGGAAAAAAAGAAAGTCAGATGACCCGAACTATCGGTAACATCCAGATTTTCTATCTCTTCCGGAAACAGGCCATTTATTCTAGAGAAACATCGTCCACACTAATCACGCAGTCATCCTACAACGTGAAGTTTTCCTTGCAAAAGAGACATTCATGGCAAAGCGCTACACGCACACCCCCCCCCCCCCCCTCCAAGCGCTGTTTCCACAAAAGCAGGCACATTGAGAATAGGTGTATCTTGAAATTACAGTCACCACGTATCAACTTACGCTCCGTGATTTTTCCAGGTATCTGTACGTAAGGTACTGGCCATGATATTGTCGTCGATGAGGCGATAGATACCATTGATCGAGAGGTTGCACAGTTGGCTTTGTTGCCAAGAGCTGGTTACTAATTGGCAGCAGAATCTGCATGATTGCTGTATCCGAGTACAAGCGTCGTCTTCTTACGCCGGTCAGATGGTGATGACCGCAGATGATTTAATGATGATGAAGACAGATGAGCTCTGCACCACCTCACCACAGCAGCTGCCACTGAAGTGATTGGTGAAGTCGGCTCGGGTATTGTGCTTGTGGTTGCGGCAGTGCTCCTCTCTTCATTAGCGCATCGCCATGATGCGGATGAACAGAAAAAATGGTCACAGAATGCGCTTAGGCAGCGACGGCGACATGATAGCAATCAAGAAAGATATTTTCTACCGTTACCCTGTTCGTTACCCCCGTTCACAATTTTACTTGAGTCTTATATCAGCCCGGACAAACAGATGCTTTGTTTTTAGATTTAAACAAATCATTTGGCCGGGTTGTTTACGGCAGCCTTCTTTTAAAACTTAAACAGCCGGAATTGCACTAACACTCCTAAATGGGGTAATTCGTATTTAAAAGATCGTAGACAATTGTAGATATCGACGGTACTTGTTCCTCTTCTCTAACAGTGACATCAGGTGTCCCGCAGGGGTCCCCTGCTTTTTTTGTTGTATGTATTGATTTATTCTCTGTTGTTGGTGATACTGTGAATATTGGATTGTTCGCGGAAGATATGATTTATACGGAAGTGCAGGCTGCTACCGAAAAACATCGGCTAGATAGGTCTTTGTGTGACATTTCTTCTTGGTGCACCAAATGGGGCATGAAAGTTAGGACTACGAAAACAGTTCTTTTACCTATAAACAAAAAACGAAATCCTCTAAATTTTAGGTACAAAATAAAAACACCGTTATCAAGGAGGTTAGTAAGTGTAAATATTAGGTGTTGTACTGAACTCTAAATTATATTGGAATGACCATGATCGGCATGTAACTTCTCCAGCACTGAGAGAGAGAGAGAACATCTTTATTGGCCGGCTAGAAATTAATCAGGGGTACCAGCTTCCTGAAGGGAAGGCAGCGCCCTCGATTGCTGGCGTTGGAGGGCCTCCAGAGCAAACTGGACGGCCCTTCGTTGGGAGTCAAAGTCTGCCTTGCAGACCGCACGAGCAAGGTGAGGAGGAAGCACATCCGTGGGTTCCGGGGTCACTGAGCATGTCCAAAGCATCCGCGCCATAGTAGCGCGATTAACACCACATAGCACACACACGTCACTGGGTTGTAGTTCCGGATTGACGTGTTTGGCCCACACCGGGGTCCACGTCGCGCGCACTTGTAGTTGTCTGAGGATCACTGCCTCTTGCCTAGACAGGTTGTAGTGGGAACCTGGGTACTGTCTTCTGGTTTCTCTGAACCATCTCAGCACATCTCCGTATGTGTTAATCGAGGTGAAGTCTTCACCGTCGCTGTCGTAGTTTTCCGCAGGAGGGGGAGCCGGACAGGCGTTGCGTCTAGTGAGCGCACTCGCCATCCGGTCCGCGTCCTTCATTGCGGTTCGCTTCGGGTCCTACCATACCCTTGTGGCTGGGAACCATTTTATGCACACGTCCGTCGATGATGGTCTTAGGGCACCGCACACCCTCACTACACTCGGATGTACTTTGTTCTCGGCGAAGCGCAGGACTGCAGTCCGCGAGTCACTGAGGATGGTAGTGCACTTGGGGTTTGAGAGGGCCAGCGCTATGGCTAACTCCTCTGCTTGCTCGGTGGTAGATGCCACGATGCTGCCGGCCATGTAGAGCTCGCCAGTGGTGGCGGCGATGACGGCGGTCGCGTAGGTGTTCTTGCGGTCCGGGTACCTAGCCACGTCGACGTAAAAGGCCCAGTGTCGGTGGAATTAGTGGCCGTAAGCGCTCGGGCTCTGGCGAGCCTTCGTTCGTAATTCTCTTCTGGGTTCATGTGGCGGGGTAGGCGGCGACCTGCAACGGCCGGAGTAGCTCCCGCGGGAGCGGCAGCCAGTCCCTACCCTCCTGCAGCCTCGATTGATACCCTAGCCTCTGCAGTATTGCCCGGCCTGTTCTAGTTTGTGCGAGACGCGTTAGCTGTGCTGTCTGTTGAGATTCCACGATCTCACCTAGTGTGTTGTGCACTGAAAAATCTTGGTTTTTTTGCGGCATGAGCTTAGAAGTGCACCTAGTGACTTTATTATTTTAGAATACAATTCTAGTTTAGGGCCTAAACTGGAGTATGCAGCAGTAGTTTGGGACGCGTACACGAACGAAAACATGAACGAACTGGAGAAGGTGCAGAACCGGGCTGTTCGTTTTATTTATAATAAATATAAAGGAACTGATTCCCCGTCGTGTATCATGGCACTGAATAAAATTCAACCGCTACACATTAGACGTAAAATTTCCGCTTAGCTTTTTTAGAATCTCGAACTCTAAGACTGGATTATCACCCAGGCCATTAATTATTCCGTTAGCCACGAGGAAAACACGACAAACACATAGCCACAGCTTATCCGCACACTTTCCCTGAACAAATAATTTTAGGTTTTCATACTTTCCACGCACGGTAGGCGACTGGAGCGAATTGCCAGAAAGCATTGCTAGTGGATATTTCACAAAAGGCCTACACGAACATTTTTGCAACTTTTAATTATTGATGTTTAGTGATTTTAGCGGTGCTTCTTTTTATTGGGATTGAAAACCCGGTTATGCCTGTAAAGAAATTTAAATGTCACTGTGGCCTGTTTATTTCTCCAAGCGAATGCTGAATTAATGTCACTTTATTGTTTTCATTGGATTGTATAGTATTGTGGTATATGTGCATTGTACATTCCTTTTGTTTTGGCCGGTCTGCTGGGACCATTTACATGGTCTTCAGTATTGTGTAAGTAAAGTAAGGCTTCAAGGGCAAAATATAAGTCATGAATTGGCGTAAAGTTTGGCCAAATAGTGGGCGCGGTTTGTCCTGAACGACCCCGTACTTGACGTCACCTATTCTCGCAGCATTTGGTATGGCCCGACACTGCGTTTAAACAGCTTTTCAGTCAGTCTACGGTGGCATACGTGTGTCCAAACCACAATCTTGCGCCCAGCTTAAAGAGCACTTCACGTCACCGAAAGTTTAACAAGCAGCCTCGACTTGCTGCGGAGTGCTATTCCCAATATTAGCTAGTTTCGGACCCTCCTTTGCGTATCGGATAAAAATTGGGCGTTTTTATGAGTGTCTTCATTCGGCAGCTCTGGCAGCATGGCATCCAACATTGTTGTCACTTTTCGTCCGTGAGCGAGCTCAAATGTGGAAACCCTGTGGTCTTCTATACGGCGGTGTTATTCGCGATGGTCACGTATGGTAAGACCTCGTCCTATGTTCGGCGTTCTAGGTTCTGCGTACAACGTCATCATTTCAGAAAATATGCTATTGAGGCATTCTGTAAGTAAATCTGCTTGCGGAGTGTATGCTGTAGTTCTAAGAGGGCTGGTTTTACTTACCCGTACTTTCTCTTACGTTAGTTGGACTGTGAAGAAAGAGCCGCGGTTGGTATTTATGACCTTAGGCTAACCGTGTCTTTAAACGATGTGATGGATGAAGGAGGGTGCAATTTTAGACGTGGATGCTGATGGAACGGCTTTGGTTTCAGCATATGTACTAGCGTAGTCTCTCGCAATAATTATCCACTGGTTGTGCGCGCTCAACTTCGGAAAGACCTAGCAGATATATTATGACTCTGCAACGGTGCTATTGGCGGATCTGTCGTTTGTAGAAATCCGGCACGGTGGGTTTGTTGCCTCTTTTTTTATTGTAATTCTCGATATGTTGTGGTTTAATGGTGCAGTGAATTGCCAAGGCGCCTGCAGGAGTACTTTTCCCACAATCCCGCCAGCATGTGGCTGTAAAATAGGTGTCCAGAAATGGGGTCATTGTGCCATGCTTCGGTGACATCCTGCTGTGGATTATCATGCACAACCACGAGCCATGACCGGCCGCCGGGCACAAGGTGCCTTTTATAAAGGATGTTGTCGAGAACTACGTTGGTGTGTAGAACACAATGAAATGTTCTTGGTTCATCGCTTGCGTCACCCTTTATTTAATCCATTACCTGCCAAAGTTCACAGTCACGCCGCGGATACGTCGCCATGTTAACACTGTTACTGCTCCCAAAAAGGGGTCGTCGTCGTCATCGGTACCTGTCCGCACAATGTCACTTGGTTCCCAAGAGAGGCATTCAACGTCACTATGCTTGCGCCCCAACATCTACGATTTAAAGGCGCCCAATTCCTGTTACGTCAGACTCCACCGCACCAAAGTCAAGAGGGGTCCTCAGGTTGGCAAGCCAGTATAAAGAATGATGTTCACTGACCACGGGGCACGGACGTCCATAGAGATAGGGACGCTAGTTTGTGATGGCCGAAATGATGGCAATGCACACTTTTTTTGTAGGTGAGTAATTGCGTTCTGCTTTCCAGAGCACGCGGGTTGCAGATGGCTTGCAGATGAGCACGCGGGTTGCCCACCCTGATTTTGAATTAGTACTTCACCAAGGCCCACGTTTCATGTCTCAGTATTAATCTAACTCGCCGCACCTTGCTCCAAGTATCCCACAGCAGGTTTCAGCAGAGATTTCTTCAATTATTAAACTCCCTATTGCTGCTCATTCGTCTACTCCATTCAAATGGGAGGTCGTCTTTCGTATGGTGGGTCACTGGTGTGACAGTGTGAGCGTAGTTTTCTATGAAAGGTCACATATACGCGCTAAAACCAAGGAATCTTGTGACTTCTTGTCTGATGGCGTCAGAACCGCGCACACTGCAGAGGTTGTCTCGGGGTTAGTGTGTAGTCCCTCTTTGCTCACGACGTGTCGTGGAAATTTTAACCAGTCCTACGCAAACCAGCATTTCTTCGGATTTATTGTCAAGCCAGCGCTCTTAAGAGCGTGAAGCAAGCGTGTAGTCTGCACAAGTGCTCCCTGAATGTGCAAGCTAAAATGACGGCGCCGTCTAGGTCTACAAGACCAGTGTGCCATTTCCTACCTGCTATGCCTGTGCCCATGATGCGTTGAAATGTTGCTGGCGCTGTATATAGCCCCATTGGCATCACTTTAAATTCGTATTGATCATCTGGTGTTACAAATGCCGTCTCCTCTCTGCCGCGCTCGTCAAACTCAATTCGCCAATATTCGCTTTTTAAGTCCGTGTACGAGACGTAACTTGCAAGTCGGAGCCGCTCAACTGTGTAGTCAATGCGTAGAAGCTGATACACGTCATTCTTGGTCACTTTGCTTATACGTCGGTAGTCTATGCAAAACCGCAATGACCCGTCCTTCTTGTTCACAGCACTACTGCCGGGCCGCGGAGCTTGCCGAATCTTGAATAACGTCGTCTTAACGAAATCTGCGCACGTTACCTTAAATAACTTCTCTGTATCAGAGAAACACGGTAAGGTGGTTGACGGCTAGGATAGATGACGTCGTCAGTAATGATTCTGTGTTTCTCAACACTCAGTCGACCAAAACTACCGTGTGCAGAAAAACAGCCGCGGAATTTGTCAAGCAGCTGCAATAGTTCTCAGCGTTGCAAGTGCGAACACTTTGGGCCGAGATAGACATCAACAGAAGCAGTCACGTCAGGCTCCATCGCTGCAATGTGCGTTAGGTCTGTTACCCCAGGCTCGGAAGGGAAGTCAGCTATTCCTTCTAGACGAGCTATAGCCATCGCTTTAGTTAAATGGTGCGGATCATCCCAGAAGTTTCTGACAAAAACTTCTGCATGCCCATCACCAAGTTCCGCGATGCTTCAGCAAAAGCCAGTCCATTTTCTAGAAGGAGTTGAACACTCCCTGCGAGCAGAGTTTCCCCGGAGGTTCGTTAGTCTTCCGGCGTAGACAAAAACACACAGTGGATGGCAAGAAGCTATCCCCGCGTTTTATGAGGAGGCAGCTTGTCGTGATCCACTCCAACGCGCAGCAGCGCCGACCGTCTAAAAATTCTGTTGGAGGTTTGAGGCTTTCAAAGCGTCAGCCTGAGTGCTCTAAGGTCGATTGTGGTGCCATATTCGGTCAGAAGTTAATCCCAAGGGTTACGTCTCTGGAATAGTTCTCCAGGACGAGAAACGTCACTTGGCGTGCTTCACCAATAATTTCGACGCGAGGAGTGCATTGTCCGACTACTGCTATCCCGGCGGTGAGCACCTAGGGACCATCGCACTGCGTCATGTTGTTTCCGGAAGCGTTCGCATAACTTCCTGCTTAAAACAGAATAGTCGGCCCCAGTGTCCACCGGCGGCGTAACGCAGTGGCCATCAATAAACGGCGTCGATGCTATTCGATACGGCGCGACTATTAAGGCTCTCGTCGGTGCTAGAATTAGTTGTTTGCGAAGTTCGTGGAGGCTCTTTACTATCTTCGACGTCGGCAACGCCCCCTTCAGGCTTTGCCAAGCTTAGTTTTTCTGGTGATTAGGAGGAGACATGCACTCACGGCGCAATCGTCGAAGAGGTGAAGTGGGGCGATGCAGAGTTGGTGAACGCGATGCACGGTCTGCAGAGGGGGCTAGGGAGACTGGCGTCAAAGGTACTCGATTTCACCAAGCTGCTGGTCATACCTTTGGGGTAGTTTGTTTGCGCGGCAACTACGAAGGCCGAGATCTTGGTAGGGGCACCGGCGGTAGACATTGTCGCCCCTGCAGTTGTGCAAGCACAGCGTGCGCTTGCCGGACGTCCTCCACACGTGAAATGCTCCGGAGCCACGCTGCTGTTTCTCGGGTGGTATCACGTTGCTGACGTGGTAACGCGTCTCGCCAAGTCGCGTGATGTCCCATCACCCCGTACTCATGTCCAAAAAGCAACTGTAGTTGACGGCTACGGCGGCATAGGCAGCGGCAGGGCCCTCAGGTGCGACATCCAGTGGTTCATGGGGAATAACTTCCCGCTGCAATTTTTTCTGAGCAGTCTGCAAGACAGAAATACAAGCCGCTGATCGTAAAGTATCCAGCATCTTCCAGACCTCTTCTCGTACAACGTCACGGATTAAGTCCCGTATGTGCCCCTGCATAGCGTGCTCCGTGAATGACTGGGACTGAAAACCTGAGATCCTTGAGGCAGCACTCATTCTGCGATAGTGGGGGCTTGTGGCGGCCAAAGCTCGCTTTATGTTCGTAGCTTCTGATACAAATCCATCTGCTGTCGTTGATGAATTGTGGACAAGACTACCAAAAATCTCCCTTCTCTCGCCACTGATCAATGCGAGCAACTTGTTTTCTTCAGTGGCATGAGGTCCTCACGCGTACTCATTTGCAGCACGTCTACCGACGAAGCTTTTCGCTGTTCCGTTAGGGTATGGTTAAGGTGCTATAGAAGATATTGTTCACTTTTGCGCCAGTATTGGTGATTGAAGGCTGGCCTCAAACGCTCCCTGTTTTCCCATGAAGGCAACGAAGCTTCCTTGTTTTCAAACGAGCACCGGGCCATACCTTCAATGATAAAAATTAATTTTTTTGCTGTGCTCCGTGGTTAATTCATTGTGGCGATCCACTCGTTCGTATTGGTCGATCCGTCATCGATGTCTTCAAGGAATCGCTGTTGAACAAAGCAGATGTTTTGGGAATTCGGGGCCAATATATCGTTCGGGAATAGGGTGCCAAGGTTTTCTGTGCCTGTTATGTGTATCCTGGGACATGTGGGGCCTATCGTGTACTTTTCCAAAATTCGGAACTCCGGAGCACGCCACTTAAACGATCTACTTGAACGCATTTTCTTCTGTGAGAATGTGGGCCGACCCGCTCCGTCTTTGCCCAATGTGATGATGTTGAGGTTAGGAAGATCTCATGACGCGGTAGCTGAAGCCATGAGGAAGAATTCGCCACACCGGTTCATTGGACAAGGAAAATATTTATGCAAGACCGGAAGTTAAGGAAAGTTAAATGCTAACCACTTAAAGGTGCACTTAACAAAGTACAGTAAGTTGATTACCACGGGAATCCTGGCAGGCTCGCCGCTTTTTGCTATGAAGGAATGCGCACTATGGCGCGAAGAGGGAGAGTCCTGAGCCGTGACACTGCATCCAAATGAACCCAAGCATTATATTCAATGAGGATCGACACCGGCATTTACAGGACGAAAGTCTTTTTACATAACTGACGCAGAACTAAAGAAAACGAGCCTACTTCAGTCAGCCAGAGCTCGACCGGTGTTTCGAGCGGAGACGGCCCAGTGGCTTCGCTGAGCCCATGTCAGGTGATAGTCTGTCCGCAGAACTGGCGAGCTTCGTGCGCTAAAAAGCTCCGAACCAGCGTTATGGGCCCACGGCAAATAACGTGGCGGTGCCGATGACTAGCGCCGGAAGGAGAGAGCTTAGGCCCGATACGAGGCCTGGCTGCCCGAGCTCTGCACCACCGTCGCACCGCTCACTCGTGGGCCGGAAACCAGGTTCGTCCGGCGGCGTCCAAGGCCGTCGTAGGGCTCACATCGCGACGCATGGTGACTTGAACGGTAGCGCCGGCGACGAACCTGGAGCCTACACCGCGATCACAAGGTCTCACTAGTCTTCTGCGTACTGTTCCTTCTTTTTCTTTTCTTTCTTGGTACAGGTCCACGTGAGTAGGTGCTGCTACATTTTTCGGTGAATTGGCCGGGCCCTGTACCTACATCCCACTACACCTAGCACCTCGACCACAAAATTCACCGATGAAGCGATTGGCACCAGTGATGGAGGGGTGGCAATGTTTGTTTTAATGCTTTGAGTGGTTTACGTAGTGACAGCAGTATCTGCGTGCGTCCCTTGCCTGAGTAAAACCGTGAGCTACTTCCGCAGGTCACAATACAATGATCGCAGATGATGGTTTAATAATTATGAACACCCATGACCCCTGGAGCAGCTCACAGTGGCAGCTTGGACTGAAGTCACTGGCGAAATCGGATTTAATGGCGCGCTTACAGTTGCGGAAATATGCATGTGGGACCGTCAAACATTGCCATCCCAACTACGCTAGACCGAATGTTGGTTTCCACGATATAACCATTATAATTTCGTTTGAGAACATCCTGTCGCATGTTGCCTGTCACATCAGTGTTGGGAGAATAGCCTAATTATATTTCATACAAAAGTCTAGCCACAAACACGTGTATATACGGTTTCTTTTTCGCTTGCTCACTATGCAAATATAGTTGTTGTGGTTTTACAATCAATACATACAACAGTTCTGATGCGGCCGTGCCTTCTCGTCCTTTCTAGTTGAGGCGAGGGCGGAGATAGAGGTACACACATACTACCTACTAACTACTACCCCTATGACAAAAATAATATAAATAAGTAAGCAAATTGCAAGAATGCATTTACTTTGGTATCCCTAGGGAAGAAACATTTACGGGCATACGCATCTTCTTTTTAATGTTTCTGTCCTAAGTGCGAATTTTTTTAGTGTGAGAAAAACACCAAATATGACCCGTAAGAGTGCGCAACGTGAGGGTACTAGTCGGGGTGTTTATGAACTTCCGACACTTGAACAAGCGTAAACGGACCTGAAAGACATGGCGAAAATTATCGGAACCCCATCACTGTACACCTCCGTCACGTAAAACAAAACAAAACAAATTTTCAGTCCACCTGGGGGTATTTCAGGCGTGTGAAAGGAGCAGTACACAGTACTAGACAGAATATTGCGATACTACTTACATAGCAGCATGAGTCTGAAAACGATCCGCTTTGGTTTTCTGAGCCCGTTCATCTTGCCGTAAAAGGGCTGAGTACCGTGAACGACACCACAATCACGGCAACCAAACTACATTTTCATTTCAGGAAGGCGCCGCCATGGTGGCTGAGCAGCTTATCAAGGGCACCATGGTAAAATATCTCGGCAAAGGCAGATAACAGAATCAAAGTAAAAACTATAAAAGAGGGGTAAAATCAGCACGTGTTATTCGTAAGACAAAATAATAAACCCCAAGCCAGGAAGGCATAAAATCCGTGAACTAGAATGATAACCGGCGTGGGTGAACGAAAGTTATAAAGAACACATAGGGTGCGTTTAAAAAATGGGCCACAAGCTTAAATACGCCAATATAAAGTTTTTTCCAAAGTCAATAAATATAACCCTGCAAAAATGTAAAATTTCTAATCGCAGGTTGTGAAGGCGCGCTGACAGGATCTTCCCCAGGGCTTATAATCCTGTGGGCTTTGCTAATTTCGCTGCCGGTTTCACCATTAGCACGTGCCCAGAATACGGCGTCTGCAAGCTTCCGAACGCAGCCACAGGTTTTTCAATGCATTGAGAGATACCATATCGCTCCCCCCCCCCCCCAACCCAAATTTATTTATAACAGAAATATTGTGCCCGCCGGCGTGACAACACTTACAGGAATTTCGGAAAAAAGTTATAGTCCTTATGAGACTTCGGTTAGTAGCTGGAAACGTACCCTCCATATTGTTCACCGCTTTTCTCTCCCAACCTGGTTATCTATCTAGTTTATTATTTTATGCCTCGCTTGTTCTCATGTTATGCTTTGGTATTGGAACTTGCAAAGCTTGATTTTGCACGCCTTGGGTAGTGTCTACGTTCAGTCCGTTATGTGGTGCCTATAGTTCGGTTACCAAGCTTAATTCACTTTTTTTGTTTGTTTTTCATATGTGATTTTTGTTAGGCCGAATGGTTGATAGGGCTGTCATTTGCCGTGTGAGTGACACCGTGGTAAACGTTTATGTAGTGTGATTATATTCAAAAATTAAAGCTGCACTCATCCTGCTACCCTCTTGCTTTCCTCGTCGTCTTCTTTCGCAGTTTTCTACGTTCGTGTGTAACAAAGCCAACTAGCCAGCAATTAGGTCCTGCTCAGTTGCATTTCAAACCTACAGGAATGTGACGCAGTGGATTGAAATTCCTCAAGAGTAGGGATGCAGGGGCGCTTCCGCAGCTTAGAAGGCACGTGTAGGTTGGTGAGATGCGGCGGCGTTAAGTTCCGAGTAAACAGGGCGGAATCTCGCGCCGGCTTGTGAAAGCATAGGAGGACGACGGCGTTCAGATGCTTCCGACAAAGGCCGTACAGCACAAAGGTGTTGTGCTCTTGAAACCAGAGCGCAGTTCATAACTGTGTCTGCTGCACATTTTCCCTAAACGGTGAGACTAAACCGGGTCATATGCAGTAGTTCACACCATTTCACAGCATATTTTGCATTCTGTAATAGTTACATCAAACTATCAGTGGCTACCTGTAGGATTCGTAAACACTGTTGTATTTTAAAGGCAAATGCTCAAAAAGAATTTGCAAGTGCGCGCAAGCCTTACTTGAAAAAGGTACGTTCAAAGAAAACATGCAGTATTAACGCTGTGGAACAACACTAATGCTTCCAGTAATATATTTCCAAGAAAAAAACACTAACCACAAAATCGCAATAACATCGTATGCTAAGGCACTACATTACGTACTACAAAATATACAACGATAAATTTTCCGCAATACACACACAATGGTTGCTTTTTTAGTCCTCAACATCTGTCCGTACTTGGTTTCCCGCAATTGCAAAGATTGGCCTAAACAAACTAGCGTAGTTCCCTGCTCTGAGAAACACTTTTTCACGCCGGCGTTAAAAATCGTAGATTCGTGGCCGTTTACGGCGACTGTACCCTTGAAGAGAGACTAAATTCTGAATATAATACACCAAAAAAGATCTATTTTGGTAATCAACATCCCAACAAACTGTGCTAGTGGCAGAGTCGGAACTTTTGAGCAGAGTAATTGCGTACGCAACCTTGCCTGTACAAAATTTTCAACACACGTACATAATCGTACAGTTCAGAATAATAACAGTCTGCTGATTTGTTTGTTACAGGAGGAAAAAAATGTCTGCACAAGTCTTTAAAAGCAGGTATTCAAAGGTGGAAAAAATAAATGCAAAGCTGCAAAAAATGCATGTGCTCAGTGCGCAGAAACACAGAAAGTCGAAAAATCCCGAAAAAGAGGTTTGCTAATAATCTTAGGCAGTTGCCTTGGAAAGTGCTTTCTAGGAACTAAAGAGAATAAAGTTAATCAGAAAGCTGTCTTACTTCGCTTGAAGCAATCTTTGACTCGCGAGCAGCGTACTGAGTTGTGGCCCATGAAAAAGGGTTTCTCATTCCTGCACATCTTTTTACTGCCGGCTTGTTTTCTAGAATTTTTTAATTACACTTGGCTCCTAGTCACTCCAAGGCATGTTCAAGTGGGGCCGTTTTTTGCAATACCCTGGTGACTTCAATGTTTCTCCCCTGTATTCAAATGGTTAAAATCACGGACCGGGGTGGTTGAGTAACCCCATGAAATGTTCTCACTGCTCCTGGAAGCGGGGGTACACGAGCAGAGGCAAAAAAAGGCTTGGTATAACGTAATTTAGCCTCGCAGACGGGAAATTAGAATTGATATTTCTAGTTTTCCCATGTCCAGAAATCACCGTGGTTCTATATTTATTTGTAAATCACTCTTTGTTTATATTACAAGGTGCATCACTGCATTCACTTTAACACCTTGCACCACATAACATTTGGTTCATCGGTAGTAAGCTTCCCCGTCATTGTTTGCTACACCGGGATACCTGTAGTTAGCATACCTAATGTGCGTGTCTAATATAAAGTACGACGTTAGTAATACTGTATAATATTTTGGTCAGTAACAGACGTGATCTTAGGTATAGTGATTAAGGACATGACTATTGGTAGCTGGCGCATGAACCTGAGCAGTATGCTTCCCTAGTGCTTTCACTTCCCAATTTATTAAAGACGACAGTACCTCTGGGGCTATCTACAGTGCCCCAGAACAATTTTCTCAACTTTTTCCTAATCTAAATTCTTGCAGAATGTAGTCACCCAACCCAAACACTACTTAGATTAAGGGGTCGCAAAGTGCCTCAGCCAAAAATGACGGCTCTATAGCCATCAGATAAAAACTTGCTGCATAACTGTTCCTCTCTTTCCCGGTGTTGACGTTCTTCGACCGCGGGAATTACGTCATTCACGACAGGTAGGGGCTATTGCCCTGTTTTCCTTCAGTTGCAGCAATGACCGCTATTTGGTAGCAATTCTAAAAATAGAGCCATAAAAATTCAGAAACCGCAGGCGTATCCTGCGCGGCGAGCAAATAACGCAGTGCCGCTCCGTGCTGGGGAACTCCCCAGCTTTTGCAGTGCTTCCAGACACGACAGAAATAGATAAAGCATTTATCGAAAATGTCGCAGGGTCCCTTTAAAAGAAGAAATTTTGTACTGTCTGTCTGTGACTCGGTTCACCCACCCGGTCAACGTAAACCACAAGCTGTGCAATAGTCTTATATACCCGCAGGCAAATCGAAACGGCTAAGTCTAGTGCAAATGTTCATACTTGTCAACATTACTGAGCAAGAACGGGACATTACGCAAATTTAAGGCAGAAAATCAATACATAAGTGATATTTCTAGTGTTCCTTTATGAATATATTTTCGGATGTTGGTTTTTGCGATACCAAATGACTTACTACATTAAATACAGAAAACCCTTGTTTGCTTTTTCCCTCGCTACTATACATCCTTGCGGCAATTAAGAAATAAAATGGCAACAGCAACGAAAGCTTCCACTAGATAGTTTACACGTACCGCTTGAAAAGCTCGTGAAATAGGTGAACGCGGTTCTATAAACGTCATAGTAGTATGCCTCCATTCACGCCCGTCTCCACCGTACGGCAGTGCTCGCATCAAAGCTCTCGACATGGAGGAGTGTAACGCGGGAAATTTAAATGCACTTGAGCTATCTTCTAGCATGTTTTCTTGGGAGGAACAAGATTTGAGAGGAACACCATGAGAGGAGAACGGAAAGATAAGGGAAGATTTACTTGGCAGGGGTGTCAGTCGACTATCGTCTTTCGTCGATGCTTCCAACGAAAGCAGCAAATACGCGGCCATAATTTTCTTCCAAGTATCGTGTCTTTCCCATTTCATTTATTTTGACCGCAATTAATCACGTATTTTAACTTAATACACGAACTTTCAGCTCAACGGTGAACAGACCATCGACGAGAACATTGCGGACAATGGTGGTGTTCGAACTGCCTATAGGGTAAGTGTACAAGTTTTATATTGCCCATTTTAAAGTATGAAACTAAATTAAACCTGTAGTAAATGTTTTTTTTTATACATATATACCCTTTAAAGCATGAAGCTTTATTCTTCGGTTTCACAATATTTTACAATGAGTAGCGCTTCAAGCCGTTGTTATAACTCCGGATTACGTCGCTAGAAGAAGTTCGAAATCTTGGGAGAAATTTCTACCGGGCCTTTGTATGAGTTTTGACCAATATTACATAAATCCTATCCTCATCAAGGGCTGACCGGTATGAAGCTGGTGCCCCCCAACGCGCGTCCCAGACGATTAAGATCCCCACTGGAGCACCAATTTCTGCTGAATAATATATTATTCCCCAGTGGACGTTGAGGGCATGCAGTTATTTAGTGTAACGCAAAATACTGCGTACTAATGTTGTACGTTCGACTTTTGTCTCTTCATTTACAAGATAATGATCTTCATTTAAAACCATCTCTGTTGCCCCTCGCTAGCAAACCGAAACGGGCGTTTTGATATTAGGCGGGACCAGATTCTCTAAGCTGTACTTTATTACGAGAAACTTTTCCCGGTCGTATTGTGCGCTGTCATTTTGTTGGAAGTAAATGATGTTTAACCGTTCTAAAAGTGCGCCCCACATATGGGCCACAAATCGACACTTAAAACAGCGTTGAGTTGTGGTTCTGTCATCTGGCTAACACTGTCTACAGTCTCCGTAACGTTTCTACAGGCAACATTCAGTGAACGGGCATGCCGGGGTGAAAATAGTGTACAGAGCAATCTTGTTTGAAATAAATAGTCTCGGGATTGTAATTTAGTTCGTTATATCGAATATTCGCTATAACAGTAAAGGTAGAAATTGACTTTAACGAAGAGGCAATCTGCCTGCCTGAAAAATCCCACATACAAAAACGCATTATTCTTGGCTTCCAAACCATTAAAAACATGGTAATGCTTATCAAAATAAATAGACCGGAACATGAGCACGCGTAAATAAAACTGAACGAAGGTCGTTTGGCCAAGCAACTTCTTTCTGCCATACTTGAGAAAAAAGTGTTATTGTCGTATTTTGGATTTTTCACAGAACTGAGCAGGACGAAGTTTTCTAGGGTCCACCAAAATTTTCGCAACTTTTTCAAACAATTAAAAAATGGTTGTCTTACTTTTCAATTTGTATTTTGCTTTTTTTGCTCTATTTCTCGAGATTTCCGCCTCGCGCGCGGCTCTTGCTGTTTCTCTTTTGTTATGAACGAAATAGGTATTACTGAAATGAAGTGTGACCAACCAGAGTTCGTATTTAATTTGCTATAGCCGATAATTAGCTGAACTGCTGTTCGCTACCAGGATGTTGAAGTATATTTAAAGTAACTAATCAGCAAAACGTGACCTGCCTAAGGCATAGAAAAGAATAAGGTCGTCTTTCGAAGTAACAATTATTGAACATGTACTATTGCTCCCTCCTATCGCACAAATATCTGAATATCGAATATCGAACAACTCTCTCGCTATACACTGGAGTGGAAAGCAATCTTCTAGCCATCTTAATGATCACGTTTCCTCACTGTAGGGCTGGCACTGGCTTGCTATCGCTGCAGTAGTTACACGCCAGCAGTGGTAGTTTGTCGCCCTCATACCAATAATAACATTTTTTCGCCCTCCATCAGCGGCACTTTTCCTTTCGACAACTCGGCAAAGATTGAGAGCATGCCATCATATAGGATTGCATGGGCTACTAAGCAGAGGACGCTTTCCCGCCGCACCTCCACTTGACGCATCCCTATCAACGCCAGCAGCAGCGCGACGACCGCGGCACCGCTGCCATTGCCGCGGGTGTGGCGACATCCCTTTTCTGTGTCAGTTCCCTCTCGTTTGTTGTCCTTCTGCAGCTTTGGCACTGGTTAGATAACGTACCTTTTAGCTATCATGCGCAGCTATGCGTACGGGAGGTGATAGCCAGGAACCACTGCACAAGTCGACCTCGTTTTAACTCCGTTGGTCTATGTCTCCTACACGCGATATGTTTATAGAGACGAATAGTTTGGATGGTGTGAGTACGCACGAGACCTATAATGTCTGTGCTGCTCCTCTTGGCTTGGATATGCATTTCGAGAAGGCGGAGCTCGGAGACCGTGGGATTGGTTGTCTGTACAGCATTACTTGAATGGAGGTCGAAGAAGTGGGCTTAACCCTAGGCAGAGGAAAAAGTAGCAGTACTACTTTAGTGACAGAGCAAGTCTATCATGACTGTACAGTAAGATTGGAGACTATGGCAGCCCCCGTGTGTGACCTCCAGGTGGGCGTCGCTTTGTGAATCGAATTGTAATGGCATTTCTATATATTGTAGAGCGGAATAACGGAATATTTTCTAGAACATTCCCAAGATGTAGAATGGCGAGATTGAATAGTAGAGGCTAGTGCCTTTCTAGTTGTCTAGCTAGTTGTGTAGCAAGTTGCTAGACAACTTGCCAGTGTCTTTCTATCTTGTTTAGTTGTCGCCATTACTTCCCTCCTCCCTGTAAAAATAATCAAGTGTAACCCCGATAATACGAATTTTAAGGAACCGCAAGAAAGCGTCATATGACCAAGGTGTCGTACGACGGGGGTGCGGGTAACTGCCGGCGAAGCAGACGTTCGCACGCTACAGGTGGGCTGAGCACTTACTTTAACTACTATACTTACCACGTTCTCTCCTTATTAGCGATATTTCAGCTGAAATAGCAAGTTTTAAAAGAAATAAACGCCTTTGTTGTGAACCCTCCCTTCCACGGCGGCCGACATCTCGCCAGCCAAGCGCCACGCGGTACGCGATTCCCGTGCACCACCCCCACACCCCCCTGCGCGCCTTGCGTGAGCGAGGTAAGGTTGACGTTGTTGAGCGAATTGAGAGAGGAAAAATCGACTGTAAAACTGATAACGCTAAGCGAAGTGAACAATAATGCAAAGCAGAGATTAAAAAACAGGGCATTCCCGTACATGGTGGAGACAGCCTTTTAGCGGTCGCGTTCCATAGCTATTGGGTCAAAGTACTCAACCCATAGGTGTTGTCATTCCCCACAAGACCCAGCAATGCGCAATTGATGACATGATTTAACCTTCACAAACAACCGTGTCGCGGCAAAAAAACAAAAAAAAACAAAATAGTGGCGCGTTGCTACAGTGATTTGCTGCGGCGGCCAGCGAGTGACCCAAAACTGCGGTGCCAAGAGGTACGTGTCGCCACCCCTTCGCCGGAAGTGTGTGAATCGAGGTGCCCTAACAAAGAAAAGAGCGGAGTGACAATGTGCCTTTGAACGCCAGTGGTAAGCAGAGAGCAGAGATAAAGCGAGATATAGCGTCGTGAGAGAGAGAGAGAGAGAGAGAGAGAGAGAGAGAGAGAGAGAGAGAGAGAGAGAGAGAGAAAACACCTTATTGGCCTAGGAAGCGACCAAGGAGAATTGAAGTCCTTATGTTGGCGACGGGTAAAGGGCTGAACGTCCACCCCACCAGGACATCTTCTCCTTGAGATAGGTGGGCGAGCTCGTGGTGACCGTAGGCCGGTGCCTTTCGGCGACCTCTTCCGCCCTTTTGACCAGGCGTACCTGTCGGTCGGGGTCGGGGATGCGAAGCGAGGCCTCCCACCTCTCCTTAGAAGGGATTTAGGGGAGGAACAACTTGGAACGAGTCGGCGGGGAAGCGGGTGTTTGGTCGTCCCTATGGGGTTGCATCGTATGTGTTTTTGAATTCGTCGGCGGCTCGATGGGAGCTTCAAATTCACGGTCCGCCTGACACCTGGAATTCGACTTTTCATGGTTGGCGCTGCTGCCACATGGGGCCGTCGAAGGTTAACTCCTGCTCACGCGTACACGCTTGCTTGCTTGCGTCTGTTCAGCAAGATGTGTGGCCCGCGTGCGGACCTTTGCACATCAAGCAGCGTCAAACGGGGGTTCAAAATAAAATAAAAGGTCAGGACGAGGCGGCGAAGAGGGGTAACATATGGGTAAAACACCGGTTTATCCGCTCTGGGATCGTCGTATGAAGCGTACTGCGTGCACCCGAGCGTCATATAATCGGGATCTTTAATTCATTGTTTCTATAAGGAGTTTGCCGGGACCGCGGTGATCTTTTCTCTCGCGACAAACACTTGTGTAGACACTTATTCTCAATCGACAGGCTTCCAATAATGAGAACGTTCTTGTGTGTAGCATTGAACCTGGAGAACAGTACAGATCATTCCCCTGGCACTTTCAGTGGACTGAAGAGGGCGGTAATTTTAGGCTAACACTCGTCTTTTTTTTCCTGCAGTTACCAGCTCAAAGCTATTTTCGTCCGAACTCCCACACACCCCGTGCTTTCTTCAACTTGCTCGTTTAGGCCACAGTATAATTTGATATAATATGGCGTATATCGTCTCCAAAAAAATAACGCCCCAGCTCTGCATTCGTGTTTAAAACTGGAGCTAATTTTACGCAAATTGATGTAAACTTGGTCTATTCAAGTTGGTTCTCCTTTTTCTGTGCTGCGCAGCGGAGCCTACATTAGGGAAAAAATATAGGAAGCAGTGGGTGCCCACGCGGCGGAAGGAAAGACACGATGATAATTGGGCCGTGGTAGCCAACCAGCAGTGTGATGCCGTTTACGACAACGAATATTGTGAGGTTGAAAACACAAGACTTCGATGTGTCTATAGTTACGCTGAACACTTTCCCCCTGTGACAGCGCAGTTAGCTGGGTAGTACATAGGCGACCACGAAGCCCCAAACGGTTCCGTTGGTAATCCAGCTTCAGGGAGTGGGATAGATCAGAATTTCTTATGAGTCTACCGGTCAACCTTTTAAAACTGGTGATCGTTTTCGCCGAGAAAAACGGAAATATACAATGATCCATCAAGACCATCGCTCCTCCTTGAGGGTATTTTTGAGTCATCATTCATAGAGTACACTTTAAAATGTTTCCAACCAACTCTGGCGCCATGCAGTACCGTACAAAATAAACGATCGGACCGTTTGATGGATACACTTTACCATTTTCTGTTCTAGGTCCTAGACATTTGCCCGTTTGTCGGTCTGTTTGTTAGCACCCCATTCCACATTACAAGTCCAGGCGGGCTAAAAGTCGCCGTCAGCGTTTTAATGAAAAAGCGTTTATTTTCAAATCACTACAGCCTGTCGGAATGGCATGAGACGACGCACTCTATTGGCCTACGTAGGCCAAACGTTACACACAGATTGTCGATCTAGAGTCATGCCGCTTCAGAGCACGTCGAGCCACGTCACAACAATGTTCGGTCTTTCAGAGGTTTCTTATGGTGCAGTGCGGTCACGCACGCGCCGCGTTCCGTGTATGTTAAGCTTTCTATAAATCAACCGCTCATAGAATAGGAGCGACGAAGTAGGTTTTCAGGTACTTCTTGGTGAAGTGACTATAGTAAGGCATGATAACATTGAAGGAATGTGTCACTTATGTGGCATATCACACTTCGTGGTTTCTATGAAAATCTAGAGAAAACAAATGGAATGACTTATTCAGCAAAAAAAATTAGTGCTGACAAACTTAGCGGCGAAGGGGCTAGAAACCACGCCGTAATTGCCTCATTACTGTCGCCCCTTCATCAGAATTACAACAAGCAGCTGCACTTTGTTTGCTTAGGAAGCAGCAGGCATGCGAGAAAACATCAATGTCACTTAAGCTGCTCTGGCGTTTGGCTTTCGCAGGCAGCCAGACACTAGTCGGTCTTCCACGTTAGTACCTTGTGGGCGACTGAGCAAAAGTAATACAGCTCGCGACCTAATCTGAAGCATTATATTCAGCGCAAAACTGCAGATCTCGAAGTGGAGTTCAAATTTATATCACGTCTGTGCAAACAAAACTTACAAGAAGACACTAGATGTCCCCCAGATTTTCTTTGCCTCCAAGCTGCCTCGTTGAGTAAGAGGTTACTGGAACATTTCACTGACGGCATTTGTTTCTTTGCGCCATCAACTATCAGTGGTGTGTTAACTTGTGTTACTTGGCCGCTGTGTACCCTCAGGGTACCTCCTAGTTATTTTAAAGGTGACACCTAATATAAACTAGGAATATTGCATTTCACACGATTCCTGTATTTGATGCTGTTCCTGTAGAGGCCATGATAAATCGAAGTGGCAGCTACCAAGTTAGGAAATTGTCAGACAAGACTTTGGCAACCTCTTTGCTGTGTGTAGCTTTTAAGGAACGTTTGTCTTCCTTGCGGCCACGGTAGTATGATAGAACTGGAACATTGATGGCTTTTAATGACAAAAAATGCCGCTGAGGTCTGGTTGTTTAGAAGACACCGTATTCCTTGTAGGATAAAAAAGCGCCAATTTAATTGTTTTTTATTCCAGGCATATGAAAAAGTGCTAAAGGAGGAGTGCAATAACAGAGATACCCGTCTTGAAGGCCTCGAAGACCTGTCGGGAAAAAAGTTATTTTTCCTTTCCTACGGAATGGTACGTGCTGCCACACAGGAGTGTATTTTTATTAATTCTCAATGGGACGGGCAACTGATTTTTGTCGCGTATATGTTCTCTAGCTCATATGAAAGCCGGCGTTCTACATAGCCCGGTAAGCACGAGCAATTTATAAAACAATTGCCGGAAATAATTTTAATTTGGCAGCACACTTTTTGAAATCAGAAAGGTGGCGGTTCGTAGTGTCAAAACTTGACACTACAATATGTGTCCCGGTCACGTGAGCAGCATACCTAACAGCTAGTTAACGGTTGAAACGCTCATTCACTCACCGAAAACCTTTCTAACACAGGTATTTGTTTAAGTTTATATGGCATATGCATTTTTAAGGATGATGTTGAAAATTATTAGGACACGAAGGCCGGCATGCTGGGTAGCTCTCAGAGTGGCTAACTGAGCCTCCATGCCCCGAATGAACGGCTTGCGTTGAGGAAGAAGACCTAGGGAAGGAGCTTTGACGATTTTTCCTGAGTCAGAGGCGTATGTTCTGCCAAAATATGCGATTTAAGTTTCCAACTACGCCAACGGTAGCTTAAAAAAACAAGGACGCGCCCGGGGGGAATCCAACTTCCGACCCTCACAACGTGAAGCCAGATTCTGCCTGTCGTTCATCCTAACAGATAGCGCCTTCGTGCAAAATACACTGGTGAAATAAAAAAACACATAAACAAATAAGGAACCTTCGACACACACTTTTTGTAGCTGGGGACAAATGTTTAAATATCACTGTTCATTTTGCATTCAGAAAAAGCATGTTGCTTCGCTACTGTATCTCATGGTTGCCAGCACTAATTTTGCGAAGACACATACGGCTCGTAGGACTAAAAATTTCGATATAAGAAGTTCTAGGGCGTCATCAGAAAAACCGTTTCTCGTTAAGGTGCTTTAAAAGATGCCCTTTTATTTGAAATAGAGAGCGTATACTCGACAAAAATCAGTTTGGTGTCCATTAAAGAATAAACAGCCAAATACACAGAATTTATTTAACACAAAGAATAACAACCTTTTGACGACCAATTTTTTTTTGGTACAGTTTTTCTGCAGTTTAACACGCACACAGGAACTCCGATATGACATTATGGTCCGAGCACATACCCCTGCCCGATATAGGTAAGATATGATATTTGTTAGGTTACTTGTCAAAAGCTGCTTGAATATGTGAGAAAGAAGCAGCTGCCGCGAAAATGTGTCGGGGGTATATTAGTGCATTTGTTGCCCTCTGGTTTCTGAGACCCGCACGGGATCCTACTACAGCTATCTTTTTAGACCTGTTGTGATTTCAATAGCGCAAAGGAACTTGATCATCGTGACATAATATGCTTGCGTACTCAGCGCCATATTTTCAACCGAACAGTCCTGAGCAGTTTCGCCTTCATCTCAACAACTTTTTCTAATAAAAAACGCTGCGAAAATTCTGAGCATAGAAGGTGTCATATTTTTGGTGAACCTGTGCATAAGGTTCACTAAACTAAAACAAAATGTCGATATTTTATTTTAAATTTTTGGTAACGCCAGAAACGCAATGTAAATTGCACGGTGAATAAAAAATAAAACTGAATGCATCAGTACCCGGCCTCCTCGCAAACCATATTTTATGTATTCACAAAATCTCTGCTCCAACTATTATCGGTGGTAGCCTTAAGTGTATCTCCGCTAAATATTTAAGTGTTTTGTTTCGATGATATGCCTATTATCGAAAACGCCCAAGTCATTAATGACGATAACTAGCACTGCTGATTACCCGGCTTTGGGAGTATTAGAAGAATTTCATTTTCATCCGCTATGTGGAGGTCACAATATCGCCTAATGGTTGTATAAAGGTAATCGTCATCCAAGAACGTCACTCTATAGCTCTTTTTTTTTTCGGAGACTAAAACCGGATATATTCAAGAAGGCTGATGTTTCACAGGAAAGTTTTTAGCATTGGCGCTAGCCTTCACTCTACAACTAGATATTAGATTGGTTCATTGTAGAGCTTAATGTGCCGAAGCAACGCTGGCGGTGAGGCGCGCCGTAGTGAAGGACTGCGGACAAAGTTTCACCACCTGGGTATTCTTAACGTGCAACGAAATTTCGCACACACGGGCGTTTTGCTCTTCACCTACATCAGTAAAGCGGCCGCCGCGGCTGGCAATCGAATCTGCGACCTTGCGGTCAGTAAAATTAGATATTCCACGGAACCTGTTGGTCCAAGAATCACATCACTAGATTTCACCCCTATGGAACAGTACAAATGTCACACCAAATTCCTGCAAGCACCACCTTCTTCCTTTCACCAAGGAGGGGACTGTTCTTCTGAGATATTTCTTTTGGTAATGACCTGCCATCTCACAACGCGGGCGATGCAAAGAGGGCGAACTTCAAAAATCTGTACAACCACCCATGTTTTTTTTCTGTAGCTTAAATTTTAGTGAGTTGGCAGCCCGTGCCCAGTCTCTACCATTTCTGAGTCCTTAATTTTTGCGATGACCATGTTCTTGAGGCTCTTTGAATTCGTCCTAAAACAAGTCAAGCCGACTTGTAAGAATAATGTTTCCTGTAAAATTACCAGAGATTTTTTTATTGAAACAAACTTGGGGATGAGACTAAAAATCTAAAAGAAGCTACGCTCCTGTGCTTCTAATAAACCAACCCCGACCCAAATTTTCAGCAATGAGGTCACCCAACAAACTCTTTTAGGCTGCGTCTCTCTCAATTTTGGCTTGGGTTTATTTCGTGGTAGGTGTTTTACAATTGGAAACGCCCGTTTGTTGCCTAAAGGCGTGAACACCACAAATTCTCTGGTTCCATTTTAGAGGAAATTTCACACAGATACAGTATAAGGCATCACAAGTGCGCATTCCAAATACTCACCTAAATGTCACAGCGTAACGACAAAAACCCATCATAATCATCATCACCAGCCTGTTCATCTATAGAAAAAAACGAAGATCTCCGAAATTTTTTTCAGCTGCTGTCAGCCTTATATTATCCAGCTTGGGCTTCTCTTCCAACCTTTCTTGATTCTTCTGCCGTATAATTTGTGGCCTTCTCCACAAGATTTTTATTGTCCCTCTGTAGCCATTTTGCAAGTCCTTCATGCTGTCCTTCATGCGAATCTGGGACATGCCACGCAGAGATGTTTGGCTTAGTTTGCAGCAGATTGCCTTGTAATCTTGCCTGTTTTATAATCTATATTGAACTTTTTAGTCTGTACGCGTATCTCCACTAAATGTTTTTTTTCCTGGTTTACTTTGCCGATGTGTTTTCTGACGACAGGATTCGCAAGACCCCTAGTTTCCAAATAAAATCTTACCACCGGCACAACGCAGTGGTTTTATACCACAACGTTTAGTAACCTAGGAATCTGATTGCAAAAAATTAGCAATTTTAAACGCACGCACAAGACCCAATTTGCATTCTGCGCCCAACTACCATGTCGTGATCTCAATCCACACTAATTAATTTTAGCAAAATCTTATAAACATTTTGCTGTAGTGTCCCATAGATATCTTGAAATGGCACCTCTCGCAAAGTGTTTATCCGGTAATTCATGTTTTTTAGTTGATATTTTCATTGCTAGGAGGCGTTCTGGAAAAAATGGCGACTCCTTTGGCGGAATTCCTGGCTTTATTGAATGCATGAGAAACTATCTCTTGCAAGTATCAAAAGGTTTAAGTATTCTTTGATGTATAATGCCTTTTGTCAATTGGGTTTTACTGTGCCCGTATTTATATACTGTAATTTTGTCCAGATTCTCCTGTCACCTTTTGCTGTTAGTGTTTATGGGTGCAGTGAAGTCGTGCCCCCATCGTCACATCACAGCAGTTGTCGACCATTGCTGCCCGGATTTTCCAGTTACAACAGCAGGTAGTGAGAGTGAGAGAAGTAATCCCAAACTGCAGCAAAAGTCTTTTGATTACATCTAAGCAAACGAAAATACACTGTCAATCTGCAAATAAGACAGAAACCAAAAGTGGCACGCACAGCGGGTATGTTAGAGCTTGATTTTGATTGATTGTAGGGTTTAACGCGCCGACACAGCGCAGGCGATGAGGCGCGCCGTAGTCGAGGGCTCCGGATTAATTTTGACCACCTGAGGATCTTTAACATGCGCCGAAATCTCGCACACACGGGCGTTTTTGCGTTTCGCCTCCATCAGAAAAGCGGCCGCCGCGGCCGGGAATCGAACCCGCGACCTCCTGCTCAGCAGCGCAACGCCTTAGCCACTGAGCCACCGCGGCGGGTGGTATGTTAGAGCTACAAAAATATAAACAAACAAAACATTCACATTATTTTGCACTGCACTTATAGTAAAGAAAATCTTCACACTATTTGCAGAATAGTAAAAAGCATAACGGGAATGGCACAACTTTTAATGTGAGCACTTACAACTGCGTTCAAATAGGAAACAAGTCTCTAGAAATTCCCATCCACTAGAGGCGCTGGCACGCTGCCACTCTTGACGGGCCTTCTTGAGTTCCGAAGTCACGGAAGCTCGAAGATGACTGCGGGCACCGTTATGAAACACTCACCAGGGAGCTACCAGCGGCATGCGGGGTCGACAAGCCGCCTCTCTAGAAGATAGGCGTTGACGGCTACCTTGCTACTTGTCTGTTGGCGTGATGTCTAGCCAGATCCCCTCGCTGCGCCCCCCCCCCCCCCTACTGCACCACCCTTCCGAAATGATATGAGAGCGATAGAGAATAAAACCTTATTTTGTTCCGAAACGAAGTTCCTAGGCCAGATGCTCGAAGAGCCAGATGCTCCTGGGCTCTAGCAGTGTTTTCTGCATTTAGACGGCCCAGAGTTTTTCCTGCAGCTTGGAGCTGCGCAGTATCGTCTCCCACTGCTCACTGTTATTACATTGTAGCCTAGTGGGGCTACCTGCTAAAAAGGCCATGGCATATGCGGTAGGGTGGCTCATTCCTCCCACCATTGGTATTCTGCGGGCTAACGCCCTGGGTGAAGCTAACCCGAAGGAAAAAGCTAATCTTGAACTCTGCTCAGTGTGGCCTGGCCGGAAACAAACTGATGCGCACTTTACTTTGAAACTGGCACGATTGGGGCAGTAGTCACAGGACGGAAAAACGGCGTGCACCGGCCGTATTGACAGAAGCAGGTTGTGAGCCCGACAACGACTGGACTTTCCCCAGCAAAGTCAGGAGCGCCACGCTTGTCGCGTGCTTTTGCTGTCTCTGTTCTTCGTTCCTGTGGGGCAAAGGGCGCCAAAATTGTTTGCCGAGACATCCGATCTGCTTATCCTGTAATTACGAGCATATTATTGCGTAGTGCATATGATAAGGTTGAAATATTAGTAAAAGCTCCCCGCACTCTGTACTTGTTTATAGCGGTTGATAGCAAAAATATATTATGCTAGCATTCTTTCACCAATTGTCATACTCTTGTGCCTAATTATTTGCAGTTTCAGGCGTACAGCACTCAGCAACATTATATGGGATTCATTTGACTGTTTTCTTTTCTGTGACCATACAAGCACGTCCTTATTTCAACTGCTAGTTAGCAAATTTATATCTGCCTGAAGTATGTAGCATATATTCGATAAATGTTTTGTTGCAATCACCTTAACACGATTGCAGTTTAGCGGCACTCGGTGTCCTGGAAAAAACGCATGTAGCACAATGTTTACGAAAAACACACGCTCTCTAAGGTGATTTTATATGAAACGCTCCTGATTTTATATAGAGAGTTTGACTAGAAATTTTAAACAACCTTTTTCTGACTATCTGGTAACAAGGAGAAATTATCATTTTTGTGAGTATTCCATCTATGGAACAAAGAACGCGTAAAATTCAGGGTGATGCTACGTTTACTAAAAATGTAATGGAGTGTAAAAACTGATAAACGTCTAGGCCACATACTTGGAGTAGATAATGTACACGCAATGTTTACCTACACTTTATTACGCCAGTCTTTTGCCATCCTAATTTCGTGGGTCACGTATTGTCAGAGGAAACACTCTTCAAATTAGGTGGTCCTACAAAATATGAGATGTGGATAGCGAGGCCAGGCCAGAACTAACTACTTTCATTGCATAATATGAATATACGAGCCCTTTATAATCATGTGGTAGTTCCTGATTTAGTTAAACGTTTTATGCTCCCAGTTGGTACCCTGAACATCGTTCACAACTAAGCATCAGTAGTAATATAATATTTTATAAATCTGCCATGCCTCTTTTTTTTCTATTTACACTGATTAGTTTCCAGTGCATTGCTGCTTATTTAAATAATCAATGTATGACTTAGCCCTTTCAACCACCGTAGGGGCGAGAAACAGACTCGCGTTTGTAGAAAATGCACTTAAAAAGGATACGAGTGCTTGCAAGAGCGGGTGCCGTGTTTTATAGCTCCTACCAGCCTCGCGTGTGAATTTTTCTGCGGGTTGTCCATGGAACAACGACGAATACCTCCCACGTGGACTGCCAGAATTCTGGCATGTGGAGCATCGTTTGTAAATGCCGTTATTTTATCACCAAAGTTATAATTCAGGAGCATGAGACTAAGCCATCAATGTAACACCACGACACAGAAAAGGAAGCCCTGTTTATTGCTTCTGTATAGTAACAACATTAAAAGCCTTCTTCCGATTACAGAAAATATTATGATGCCTTCGATTAACTGATCGCTTGAGCTGGATGCGCATGAAAATTAATAACGCAGACATTTTATGATTTATTTTTTTTTTGTTAATCATGTCACCCACAGCCTTGACACAAAAGTTGCACAAATCCAGCGTAATGGCTTGGTAGTGAAATAGATGCAAGTAATGTCCCTTTGTCACGGCGTTACATCAAACCACCACCTAATATTTTATTCCAACAAGTAAAACAAAACACGAAAACTCTCGAAGGAATTTGCTCGAAGGAATTTGCCTTCTCGAATGAATTTGCCGATCTCGAAGGAATATCTCGAAGGAATTTGCCGATCTGGGACGTTCGCGTTCCAGCAAATAGCTTCCACAACGTCGCGTCTTCCGAGCCAATTATAAAGCGGCTGTGAAACGCGCAGTGTTTTTGCGGGATAGCAAACATTGACCTACGGTGTCGTCTTTGTTATATTTCGTCTAGTTCATTATTGCTCCGCAGGAATTAACAATCAAGAATATGAAGAAAGCAAACCCCAAAGCTGCTGCCGTTTAGTATCATAGAACGAAAAAATGGCAAAAGCACGCATGCTAAATGCACGAGCCGAAAACACGTCACAAAAATTTAGGCCGACAAGAGAAAGCTTTACGTAACGATGGCAAATTATTGGAAAATTTTAGAAGCCAAGAATAGGGCCCTGAAACGATAAAAACCCAGTTGGGAAGTCGCTGATGTCTTCAAACGTGATCGCCGACCATAGCGCCTTGAGCAATCGGCGGAGAGCGCGACCAGGGGCGGCGATCAGAAGCGCGTCTCCATGACGTCGGCTTAGAAATTCCAGCATGTGTCGTCTGCTTCACTTGCGCTAGCTCTTTCTGCTCTTTCGCAGCGCTCGGTTAAATTTTGATGCTTTTAAGCTCCAGATGTTGCGTAAGCGATACTTTTCGTTATATTGAATCCCTTAAAATCGCATACATTAGCTCATTGCTTGACTGAGAGTATAGCATTTGATAAAGCTCCGGAAGCAGCATTTTCGGCGTCGCCACATTCCTGCGAAGTCGTTGTTGTGCTGAACGAGAAGGTGTTGTGCTGAACGACAACGAGCTAGGCGTCAGCATCTGCATTCAGCAATCTCTCGAGCAAAGGGAACAGCCAGAGTTATTAGCCGATAACAGTGAAAACGCAGGGCCAAAAAAATTCAGGGACTTCGGAGCAGTCGCTTTGGCCGACGGCCTTACAATTTCTTGTAATCTTATGTATGGTAAAACAGTTCTTGGAACCTCACCGAACGCTCGAAATCACTGTATCACAACCCGTTACATTATAATGGCGTGAAAGCATGCCGACATGCATTACAGCACAAATATAGGTATAGTTCCAAATAACCGACCACTTGAATAGCCATAAGCTGGTTGTATACCTGGCTTCTGACCACTATGGAGGGTTATTGATCCAAACTAGTAACGTGTACGATTAAAATACAATAACACTATACCTGTTCAGATCTGGAGGGACATTTAGGGCACATTTACCACATGCACATTTTCCGAAGGTTCAAATATGCGTTATGAAAAAACTGCACTTAAAGGAGGGGTAAGCGAGGGAGCAGAAAACATTAAAATCGAGGTGTTTATTGGGCGGACTCGTCGCTCCAGGACAAGATCGTAGGAGTAATCTTCTTCAAGTGATTTAACACCATAGTGAGAAGGCCACGATTTGTTCCTTACACGAGAACGGTTTGGGAAAGCGTACGCCTTCTGAGTAGTTGACAAAAAGCTCTGAGCCCTGAACCACGCAAATAGGCTAAGACGAATGAGTTACTGGCAATTTTCTGGTTGTTGGTTTTAATAAAAGTATTCTCTCGGCCTTTATATGTTGCACGATTGTGCGGGACAAACCTTAAAGCTATTCGGTTGCCTCAGAACCCTACAAAACACCAGTTTCGGGAAATACACCTTTCATTGCTATAAATCATCAAAGGGGGCGTTTTCTAGCACAGGCACTGCTGCCCTTCACTGCAGCCCCTCAAGGCCAGCGGGCGCCAGTAAAACATGTCACGGCTACAGTAGAGCATCGATAAACTAGGCTGCACAGTACTGTTCGGCACAACTAAAGCCGAAGTACATTATTCTGTGAATTGCTCTCCGGCTATATATCGGCGACGGCTTAAGGCCCGTGCCAAAATCTGGGCCATTTGGCCTTGTCTGGCTGTACTCCTGTGGCCGTCCAATACCCAGTCTCAGTGGGCCAATGCACGAATTACAATCATACCGCCAACTCCAGCCGAAGGGCTCTGCTTTTATACAGCCACCAGTGCGCAGCCAGACTACTGCCACCGGTGGGAAGCCGCGATAGGATGGTCAAACTCCAGCCTGACTACAGCTACCGTAAAGCAGCGGAAAAAAGCCGGCGGAGTTCATCGACGCTACAGACATTGGAGTTCAGACACAATACAGTCACTGTAGTGAGGTCGGTATACGGCCCCTGCAGCGCAACCAGATGACTCAGTCGCACTATGCAGCCGCACGAAGCCCATTTCACTACAGCCACTGAACTCCCACAAATGTGAGCGAGCACCATATTTACAGCCATCCAGACTTAGCTGCAACCCTGCTTATTGATTAGCTTTGGTTGAAAGCAAGATTCATTTATTAAACAATACTTAAAATTTGTCGTACCTATACTGGCTGTGACTATTTTGCTGGTGGGTGCAAAACATAACCAGTTCTTGCTATAGGTGGAGCACGTGTATTGTCTAGCTACGCTTATCTTTTGTTCGGCCCAATTGCAAAAAACCGAAGGTGGGGGAATTCAGAAAAAAATGTTTCGGAATATTTTCAGAAAGAAGAGACTGCCACCTTTAGCCATTACCTTTTAAGACAATGTCGCTGAACACTTTCATGCTCTTTCAAAACCGACTATTTTTACACAAGTTGCATGACCAGTTGAATTCTACATAAAAGCAGTGCGTATGCATTATGCAAGTGTTTTGGCATTCCACACAGCACTATATACTATATATAATTGCGTTGAAACAAAAAGTATACAGAGATTTTGATGAAGTTTCTTTAAGATATATTTGATTACCGATAAAATTACCGGAACAGCTTTTAAATGACTTATTATAAGAAAGATCTAACAAGTACGTTCATTTTTTGCTTGTTTTGGTATAACTTTCAGGAGTGATGTGCACACCAAATAATAACCCAACGAACTCCAATTGGTCCTAGGGTTGTACTTCGTGAAAAAAAGTTAAAGACGTGCTTCGAATGTCTCCCTACTTTAATGGCTGCAGTTCTATTCAACGTTTTGTTCTCGCAAGAAATGGCGTGATACTAGTGTTTAATATATTTCAAGCGAAACACAAGGCGGCGTTAGTATGCATACAGCAAACCGGCATCCTGAAAAAAATAAAAAAATCATGAAAATATAACTGGTCGATGTTTGAATGCGCAAACCTAGCAACCCCTTCCAATGAATCGTGAGGATCAGCCCTATGTAAACGCTCACCTTCTTTCAGCTTTAAACTTTAACATTGCGTTTCTCTCACGGCCCCTTAAAACAGCGCCAGCCATGCATTCTGCTCTAACCATCCCACTTGCCAGGTATTCTGACTTTCAACAACGGAAATGACTGCAATTCGGTCATTTTTTGTGATGGCAATTGACATTCAGCGAAAAGAATTTTAGTGCCCTGCTGTGTTCATTTTATAAAAGTATGGCCAGAAAAAATCACGTTTTACAGGGTCTCTGGCACAGGGGCAGATGAGCTCCCTTTTAAACGAGGCAAATGAATTAAAATCATGTATTTGTGAATGATAACGCTATGTTATTAGAGAAAATCGGCAATAACACTTGTTTTTAAAGAGCCAGTCATAAAAGCATCGGAACAAACATAAAGCAGTTTACGAAGTTGCGTATATAAAAGCACCAGTTTGGCTTTGAAGTTAAATACGATTTGCGCTTTTGCGCGCCCTTGCCTTATTTCCTGGGAAAGCTGTGACGTGACGCCAATTTAGCGTCTGCGTGGTTGTAGCATGCTCGGCTCCCCTGTAGGCCACTTGTTTCGGCAGAACCACGGCCATCTCCGGTCGGAAGTTTCTTCTGGGTCGATTTCCTCCTTTACGACGCTCTCCATTGCTCGATGGGGCTAATAGCTTAGGGCTGGGGTGTCGACAAGGCCGGTGGCCGAGGTGAGGTAGCGCCATGACAGTCGGCGTGGCACAGTCTTCTTGCGGTAATAAATGGCGTACTAGCGGCCCAAAATGTGAACTTGTCATGTCCAGTGTGTCCTTGTACCTTGCCGGTTCACCTGGAACTACTCATTACTGCCTCACAAACGAAGTTCCATCATTAAACGTGTTGTACCACCGAGCTGAAGTAAGATGTGTATGCGTCGCTCGGCCCCCTAGCGGCTGTTTCTTTACAGCAGGAAAAACCGAAAAGTACACCGTCTGCTCCCCTTCCAAACAGCAGTTGCCAAGAGGACATTGGTTCTCGACACCAAGACGTTTGCTGGTCTTTTGCAGAACATCGTTCATCGAAGGCAACACAGATAACCTGGGGCCTCACGTTGGCTCATCTATTTCTGAATACCGGATGCCGAAAAAACGAGTGCTCTGCGCCCGGTCACATGCGTGGTTGGGCTGAAGACCGCTCCCCTAATAAAAATGCACGCTATGCGGCGTACGTAGGGCAGTTTCTTTTACAACACAGGTCGTCCGAAGAACAGGAATGTCCTGCAGCCGCACGTTTACTCTCTCTTTTCAATCGCCAACTTCCACAAGAAAAGGAATACTCGGTGGCCGCTGGCTTCCCGTGCTTCTGTTGAAGGCCGTTTTCCGAAGAAACAAAGGTTACCCTGCGTGTGTATGCGTCTGCCACTCTTCTTCCGAACATCAATCGCCGAAAGTGAACTGCTTATCTGGCACAGCCACTTACCTACCGTTGTTCTTTTCAAACGCGGGCGGCGAGAAATACTAAAGTGCCGGTAGCAGAATGTTGGCAGTTCATCGTATCATCACTTGCTGACAGAACCTGGACACTCGACGGTAATGCAAGTAAGCGGCCATAGGCGAGCCGGTTTTAGACAGACTTTCTGAGCTGCCTAGAATGCGCCGCGCGATAGAAGCATGGCAGCGAGGCGAAAATGCGGCGCGTAACACGTTAACCGTTTTTTCGAGTAGGTTTAGGTACTCGGCCATCAGCAACGGCCCACTCAAAAAGCGGTTACAGGAAACTGTGAAGTGTATGTGTCAGACTGTCATGCGAAGAAATCGCATCGGTAAGAAGGACCACCACGGGAAGAAAAGACGTTAAAGAAAACGACGACAAACAAGACTACGCAAGGCACGCGGAGCCAACTTCATCAACACCGGCTACGGCGCCGAGTGCTCGTAAACACGGCACGAGCTCACGCCGGCCACCTGCGGATGAGAATCTGGCAGCGAAAGAGGCCGGTGGCAGATGCGAGCCGGAAAGTTACACCGAGGATGTCGAAGTATGGAGCGTGACCGGGCTGTGCGGTGGTAGGGCGACTGGACCCTTGCCGTGTCCCGAGAGATATTCCACAACCGCCGCCTCCTGAACTTCTATCCACAAGGACGTCGGGTGGTCGTGCATCGGTGAGACGGCGGCTCCCGAACAGAGCTTCTTGCGCCACGACTGTTGCGCCACACCGCTAACCCCCACGCACTGTGTCTTGTTAATTCGTTCCCCAAGTTTGCTTTTACACCAGTTTCAAATTATCACCGTTTGATGTACCGCGCCCTCGCAGTGTTGTTTAGGCTGCATCTGTTCTCCACCTGCATATTGTTTGGGGTCTCGGACCCTGTTTGGGGTCTCGGACGAGCTCGCGCCGGCCAACAGCCAATGAGAAGCTGGCAGCGAAAGAGGCCGGTGGCAGATGTGAACAGGAAAGCATCACTGAGGAAGTCGGATTGTGGAGCGTGACCGGGATGTACGGCGGTCGGGCGAGCGCACCCGTGGCGTGTCCCAAAAGGTCCTCACAGCCGCAGTCTCCAGAACTGCTCCTCCGCAAGGAAGTCGAGCGGCCGTGCATCGGTGTGACAGCGACACCCCAAGACAGCTGCGTTCGCCACGACTGTGCAACAGGATCTTGGAGCGCGTTCTATAACCGCGGCCTCGACACGTTACCTGGACATTTCAACCTAGGCCGGTAACCTCCAAGCACTGTGTTTTGTTGACTCGTTTCCCATCTGTGACATTTCCTGCTGTTCGAACTTTCCATCTTCTAGTCCGCGTCCTCGCAGCCCCCAATTGTTTTTTAGGTTTGCAAAAGTGCATTGTGTGCATTTTGTTTGGATTTCGTGTATTACACAAACTAGTCTCGTTTAAAGTGTTCGTTCTTAAATTTATTATCGTCCAAGAACACGACACACACGCAGCGCAACTCTCGTGGGGTTACCCGTCAAAACGCTGATAGCGGTCGCTTTAATTCATATATATATATATATATTGTGAGCCTTCGCGGCGTTACATTAATGGGATACGCAGTGCAAGCGATACCGCCACTATCATAGCCAGTGTGAGCACATGTGGGATACGCTTCCCAATCTCTTGAACTGACGCCCCATCGCCATTACCATCTGTAAATAATCATCAGCATCATCGTCGGTTTCGCGCTTTCCGGTACGTTTGCTCCGAGGAGGACAATAAACATCGTCTCCGAGACCTCGTCCCTCAATATATATATATATATATATATATATATATATATATATATATATATATATATAGCGAATCAGAATAGGAAATGAGGGGCTAGTAGAAATAACACAGAAATAAGGGTTGGCAGTCAAGAAATCCTCGGAAAGCAAAGGGTAGGATGTGTTAGGTCATTGAAACAGATAAAGAAATTGGAAAGAAAGAAAGAAAGCTCAGATAAAATTCCCGCCAGGCGAGATTCTTTCTTTCCAAATTCTTTATCTGTTTTTATGACCAACCACATCCTCCTCTTTGCTTTCCGATGTTTTCTTGACTGCCAACGCTAATTTCTGTGTTATATATATATATATATATATATATATATATATATATATATATATATATATATATATTGTGATCCGGGTTGTTGTGTGGATGAGGAGGTCAAGTTTAACTGGCAGAGAAGAAGCGAGGCACGTGACGTCAGACAAGGACAGACTCTATTCATGGGACAGAATTAGAAAAATACACAAATTAGAAAACTGCAGAAATTAACTAGGAGCTAATCTAATCCAAGGAATATATGTCTGCCAAGACAATGTTCTTAACTAAAAAAAAGTTCCCGCTCACGGCTGGCAGTATTTGGTGGCAAGGAGCTGTGGCGGTACACTTGACTGGTGTGATGTCTGCAGGCGCTGTCCCCTTGACGTTGGCGCTGTCCGCCGCAAAGTCGGGTCCCGTGCGCTAGGCTCGGGGCGCTGCCGCGGTGCCCTTGTCAATGCCGGTGCTGCGACTGTGAGCGCTTCGGCCCGGGTGCTCCGTGGCCAGTCTCGGCTGAGCCGCCTCGATGTCCGCGGGGAAGATGCGGCTCGCAACGGAGGTTCCCCGAACGTTCTCGTCCGGCAGGTCACTCCTCGAACCTCGTTCTTTCCGCTCTCGTTCCACGATCCTCCGGCTTCTTTCTCCTCTTTCTCTACCGCGCCCTTCTTCGGCCTCCGCCCACACCTCGTCGTCTTCGCTTTTGCATGCCGACTCCTGTCCGGTGAGCAGCGCCTCCTCACAGTTGCCCCCATCGGAAGAAGTGTTTTGGGGGAAAACACTTCCGGTGAGGAGTTGGTGGACTGGTACCAGTCCCTGGTGGTACGGGTCTGTTGGCCGACGCGCACTTCAGTTGCAGTCACTAATAACACTACCACACTTCCGCGTCCGACACTCACTTTGATCACTATCACACTACATAGGAATGACTCAAAATGCACAGAAACACTTAAATTACACAGAAATACTGACAAATAACAGTTCTACGAACCGGGACCGTTTCATGCCCTCATTGAAGACGGCTCAAGTAGTCTGCACCCACGTTACTATGTCCCGGGATATATCGAACGGTAAAGTCGTATTCTGACAAGATAAGGCTCCAGTGGAGCACCCTTGTATTCATCTGGCGAGCAGAGCTGAAATACACTAAGGGCTGGTGGTCAGTTTCGACGGTAAATCTCTTGCCGTAGAGGTACACATGGAATTTCTGAATAGCCCACACCACAGCTAAGCACTCACGCTCTATAGCAGAGTAGCCAGCTTCGCGAGGCAACAGTTTTCGGCTTGCGTAGCTGACAGGGTGCAGTGGCTCGTCATACTCCTGTAAAAGCACCGCACCCAGACACTTGTCCGAAGCGTCAGTACGGAGGATGAACTCTTTTGACAGATCTGGGGCTCGTAGGACCGGTCGGTTGGTTAGAGCTGTTTTTAGTTTCTCAAATGCTAGCTGATGTTCCCGTGTCCACGTAAAGCGGTTCGGAGCACGCTTCTTCATCACTTCTGACAGGGGGTATGAAATTTGAGCATAATCAGGTATGAAGTTTCTGTAGTAGCAGCTAGTCCTAAGAACGACTGCACTTTTTTCTTCGTTTGTGGTGGGCAGGCTTGACGGATCTTGTCAACATTTTGAGTCATGGGCGTTACAATACCCTCGCCAATCTTGTGTCCAAGAAACTCAACAGAAGTAGCTCCCAGCTCCGTTTTCTTGGGTTCTATGGTTAGGTTAGCTTTCCAGACGCGGGAGAAAAGTGTGCGCAGAGTGTCCAAGTGTTCCTCCCACTAGTCGGTGGCTATTAGGACGTCGTCTAAATAGTGAAAAATGTTCGGAATCCCGTCCACCACCTTCCGGATCATTCGCGTGAAAACCGCTGGTGCAGTTTTCAGTCCAAAGGGCATGTAGCGGAATTGGTATAAGCCGGAGCGTGTGGAGAATGCTGTGATGTGTTTAGACCGGGGTTCCATAGGTATTTGCCAATATCCTTTCGTGAAGTCAAGTTTCGAGAAATATCGTCTCCGACAGGCGTGCCCGAACATAACGTCGGTGCGAGGTATTGGTTCACAGTCATCAACCAGCACTTTATTGACTTGCCGGTAATCGATGCACAGTCGCATCGTGCCGTCCGGCTTCTTGATGGGAACAAAGGGAGCTGTGTACTGGGACGCAGATTTCTCGATTATGCCGTTTTGGAGCATCTCCTGCACTTCCTTTTCCACCTGTTCTTCCATTGCGAATGGCACTGGGTGTTGCTTGACCTGGATAGGCTCCTCTGTTCTTAACTTAAGGCAACACTCTAGGAGGTTTGTTCGTCCGGGATTATCCGAGAAAATGTCAGAGAACTCGGTCAGAATAATTCTCAGAGAATCCGCTTGTGATGGCGCCAGCTCGGATGAAATTTTGACGTACTTGTAACTCTGAGTGCTCGGCGACTGAGGGTCGGGAAAGTCTTCCGCCTCCGAAACGTTCAAATTGGTGACCTTAACGGCAGACGATGCAGTGGCAAAGTTTTTGTCGCGCTCTTCACAGCGTTTCAGCAGGTTGATGTGGAAAAGGCGGGACTTTGTTCCCAAGTCAATGAGATAGTCAACCTGGTTTTTGCGTTCTTTCAAAACAAAGGGTCCTTTCCATTGCAACAGTAACTTGGATTTCTCGGTGGGGAGCAGAAGAAGAACTTTGTCTCCTATCTTGAGCTGTCGCTGCCGGCATTTTACGTCGTATCTGGATTTCTGGGCCTGTTGGGCTCGCCTGAGTTCCTCATGTGCGGCTTGGCAGGTGCCTTCAAGCCGATTTCTCAGGTCGACTACGTACTCGTACGTTGTTCGAGTTTCCTTGTCGAGTGGTTCTTTCGTCCACAACTCTCTCAACACGGTCATAGGTCCCCGCACATGTCGGCCGTACCACAGCTCGAACGGCGAAAATCCGAGGCTCGCCTGCGGGGCTTCCCTGTACACGAAGAGAAGCGGGATCAAATACCTGTCCCAGTCCTTCGGTTTCTCTTGGCACATGCGAGAGAGCATGCGCTTTAAGGTTCCATTGAATCGCTCGACGAGTCCATTGCACATAGGATGGTACGGCGTCGTCGTGAGCTGTTGTATAGAGAGTAATCGACTTATTTCTCGCATGAGCTCGGAGGTGAAACTTCGCCCTTGGTCGCTCAAAATTTCTTGAGGTAGTCCAACTCTTGAAAACATCTGGAGCAGAGCCTCCGCCACTTGTGCGGTTTCCATGCTTGGCATGGCCACTGCATCAGCATACCTTGTTGCAAAGTCTACCATTGTTAGTATGTATTTGTTTCGTGCATTTGAGCATGGCTTCATAGGACCAATTATATCAATCGCCACTCGCTGAAATGGTACGTCAATTATAGGCATGCTCCCAAGTGGCGCACGGCCCACCATATGCTTCGGAACAGTTCTCTGGCACGTATCAGACGACTTCACGTATCTTTTAACGTCCATGTGCACGCCTGGCCAGTAGAAATCGGGCGTGACTCGGGTTTCCGTTTTTTTTGCACCTTGATGGCCGGACAACAAACCTTCGTGGCCCAACCGGAGTACGTGCCCTCGATATCGTTGGGGCACGACTAACTGTTTAAGCTCTTTCCCGGAGGGCATTTTGTGTCGTCGGTAAAGAATTTTCTTTTCTACAAAGAATTCCGACTCGTGTCCAGACTGCGATGTGAACTGCCGGCCTACGGCGCTGAAACACTTTTTCAGACTCTCGTCCCTAGCTTGTTCTTCAATTAGCTTCGCGCGATCCGGTTGAATAAGCTCTGCCTCCGGGATAGTGAGCACCTTGTTGCTGTTGGCTTGAAATTTCGTTGTGATAGCCCCTTCGTTTGATGTTAAGAGTTCGGGTTTCACTTCTCGGGTTACAGTGTTCGCTTCCATAGACTCCCGAATTTTCTGACTTGACTCAGCTTCCTCGGGTGGGGCGTTGAGGTTGCGTTCCACCCAGGAACTGAACGCCGACAGGCCTTCTATGTTGCCTGAGACCGGGTCGTATAGGGGATCTTTCATGCATTTAGCGATTAGTTTTCCCGAGAAGAACGGAGTCTCTACTTTGATTTCTGCTTCGGGGAGATACATCACCGTTCGGTCTAGGAGGAAAACTGGACTAGTTCTGCCTGTAAAATTTCGCGCCGGAACTAAGTCTTTCCGGACGATCACCGTGTTGGATCCGGTATCCCGCAAAACACTAATCGTCTTGCTTCCTAAGCGCCCTCTAACGACTGGCAAGCTGCCGATAGAAGCTGGATTGTCCCCTTTCACCGCGTTGACAACTGGAATCTTTTCCCCATTTTCCAGAGTGACGAACTTCTGGCCATCTTCTCGAGGCTGTACTGCACAGGAAGCCTGGAATTTTTCGTCTTTTCGTGGATAGCACCTATCAGCCCTATGTCCAACCTGCCCGCATTTCCAACAGGCTCTCGTGCGCTTCCAGCACTCGGCAGCAGTGTGTCCCTGCCTGTCACACAGGAAACATTTCCTCTCTGGTCGGGAGTTTCCTTTCTTTTGAGGCGGGTTGTTTCCGCGGTACTCACGGTTGGGTTTATCCTCCATGCAAGCTGTTGACCGTGAGCCAAGGCTCCGTTGTCCTTGTGCGTCTAGGTAATTATCGGCAGCTACCACCGTCTCTTCCAAATTGGCACAATTTCGTTCTTTCAAGAAGACTCACAGGTTTTTAGGGCACCTTGTCATAAACTGTTCAGTGATGATTTTCTCTCGCAGGCCCGCATAAGTCTTTTCAACTCGGCCAGTCTCCATCCACCTGTCAAAGTATCCGGAGAGCCTAGCTGCCAATTGGCGACCAGTTTCACCCTCCTCCGGCACCGACCCTCGAAACTTCTCTCTGTAGCCTTCTGCGGTGTACCGAAATCTTTGCAGTAAAGCTCCTTTGACCTTTTCGTAGTCTAAAGAATCCTCTGGAGACAGGCGACCAACTACACTCAGGGCTTCACCAGTCAGGCACAAACTAATTGTGGTTGCCCATTTTTCTTTCGGCTACCCCTGACCAGTAGCGACGCGCTCAAACCTCTGGATATAAGCATCCAGGTCGTCTCTGGAGTCGTTAAAAACAGGAATGAGCTTATGGGGGCTGATAACATCTGAGCTGCTCGCTCCACGAGCTCCTCCGTCCCCGCTGTCGTTGGCATCTGGCGCGTGAGGTCGGGTCTCCTCAAGTTGTAACTTGCGATCTAGCACTTCCCGTTCTAGCTCGAGTCTCTGACGCTCGGCATCCCTCGCAAGCGCTCTTTCCTGTCTCGCATCCTGTCTTTCCCGTCTTTCCTTTTCCATCTCTCTCTCGACCCATTCCTTCAGCTCACTGCCCACCAGGCCTAACTCTTTTCCCACGGCGAGCAATTTGTCAATGTCCATTCTGGCACCAAGTGCTCTCCTCTCCGCAGCAAAAATTACCTCCTCGACTCTCTTGACGTTACGCAGAGAGTTCTGCCGTGGACGCCATTTTTGTGATGCGGGTTGTTGTGTGGATGAGGAGGTCAAGTTTAACTGGCAGAGAAGAAGCGAGGCACGTGACGTCAGACAAGGACAGACTCAATTCACGGGACAGAATTAGAAAAATAGACAAATTAGAAAACTACAGAAATTACCTAGGAGCTAATCTAATCCAAGGAATATATGTCCGCCAAGACAATGTTCTTAACTAAAAAAAAGTTCCCGCTCACGGCTGGCAGTATTTGGTGGCAAGGAGCTGTGGCGGTACACTTGACTGGTGTGATGTGTGCAGGCGCTGTCCCCTTGACGTTGGCGCTGTCTGCCGCAAAGTCGGGTCCCGTGCGCTAGGCTCGGGGCGCTGCCGCGGTGCCCTTGTCAATGCCGGTGCTGCGACTGTGAGCGCTTCGGCCCGGGTGCTCCGTGGCCAGTCTCGGCTGAGCTGCCTCGATGTCCGCGGGGAAGATGCGGCTCGCAACGGAGGTTCCCCGAACGTTCTCGTCCGGCAGGTCGCTCCTCGAACCTCGTTCTTTCCGCTCTCGTTCCACGATCCTCCGGCTTCTTTCTCCTCTTTCTCTACCGCGCCCTTCTTCGGCCTCCGCCCACACCTCTTCGTCTTCGCTTTTACATGCCGACTCTTGTCCGGTGAGCAGCGCCTCCTCACAATATATATATATATATATATATATATATATATATATATATATATATATATATATATATATATATATATATATATATATATATATATATATATATAGCGAATCAGAAAATGGGAAATGAGGGGCTCCGTGAAATAAGACAGAAAATAAGGGTGGGCAGTCAAGAAAACCTCGGAAAGCAAAGGGGAGGTTGTGGTGGGTCATAGAAAGAGATGAAGAATTTTTTTTGTATGTATGTACGTATTTTTTTGTATATGTATGTATGTATATATATATATATATATATATATATATACACATATTTCTTTGGATACATGTGTGTATGTGTGTCTGTGTGTAGCAATTCGTGGTAAGCGTGATATTGGCGGCGTGAGTATTCATTCTGGCGTGTCTTCAAAAAGGGTAATCTGTGCGTCCTAAAACTCATAGCGAGGTATTTAACCGACCGCCCACGCTCTGTTTAGCCCCAAGTTTTGCCATTTTTGAATAGTAGTTTGTATCGTAACAAAATAAGTTCTCAAAGCCAGCTAATTCTCTCACTTCTTGCCCCACAAACCCTAGGTATAATTTCTGCAAAATAAGTAGGCCTTCACTCCAGCTGAATCTGCATAGATCAGTTGCGAAATATGTTAGTCATGGAAGCCCATCCCGTTTATGGTCTTCCTTGAGAAATAAATGCACTTTATATATCAACATCCATGTCACTGTCAATCGCCGAATTATTAGGCCCTCTAACTTGTGTGTGCTCCTCAAAATAAGTTTAGTGCGGCAAGTGCACTGTTGTAACCTTATTCCTATCTGTTTTTCAGAGTGAATATTCCTGTTTCTAACATGAAAGCGTTTTCCACTACATTTGAATGTGAAGATAAGCAGCAATGGGCACCCCAAGACAGAGAAAGATGCACATTGTGGTAGATGGCCTTCATAGCCACATTATTTAAATTACAATTTCATGAATAAACTGTCTTTACAACAAAACTTAATCAGGAGTCCGGAGCTATTTCTTCACAAACTGTGAAGCTTCAAATCCTAGTCCAACCTTCACTTCCGCACTCTTTTGTGGTCGCTGTGGGGAGGGTACCCGTCAAGCCTACTTGCCTCCCTGGAAAGCGCATGGTAATATTGCAACTTCAAAATCAGCCAGCTCTAAACAAAACAATATTCGTTGGTGTTATGCTTTTTTTATGGTAGAATGTAAACCAATAGTGGAACGCGGCGTCCCCTTTTCTTTGGTTGTGTGATTGACAACAGAGTGTGCATATGTAACTGTTTTGGGGTGGTTATACGATACTGGGAATTTGTTTTTGGCTTGGCTCGAAAAGCTTGCTTGACTAATGACGTATTTGCTAGGTGACAGTGTGTAATAATATTTATGAAAGAGTGCTTGTCGGGCAAGCTTTCGGAGGTGACTGCGAAGTGGAACAGATGCGCGCTCCTTTAGCGGGGTTAGGCTCGTAAAAGATGCATAACATGAAAATACAAACGTGACTGCTCGATTTTGTACTGCTTCATTGCCTGAACACGGTACTTTTGGTGGGAATCCCAGATAGCGGCTCCCTATTCTAAGTTTGGGCGTAGTAGTGTTCTGTGGGCTAGTAATTTTACTTCTGGAACCAGTTCTAAATTGCGTTGGAGAATACGGAGAGTTTTCGTTACTGCACAAAGAACCAATTTAACATGAATGGACGACGTCAGATCATTTCTTTGATGTACACCAAGGTATTTCTACGAGTTAGTTGATTGGAGTACTGAACCATGGAGGGAGTGATTGTAATTCAGCGGGTTTGCGCGTCTGCGGAAACATATGGTTTTGCATTTGAGTACATTTAGGTATATTTCCTACTCGGTACACCAACTTTCAATAGCTAAAATGTCTCCTTGTAAGTTAATTGATCGTCGCGGCTATTTATTTTAGTATACAATCGTGACACAATCGTCCGCAAAAAGCCAAATTTTATTAGCTACTCAGGATAGCAGGTCATTGAGTAATATTAGGAACAGAAGCGGTTCGAGTACAGTGCCTTGTGGTGCCCCGGAGTGCACTGTGGTAGCATTCGAACCAGTGTTCTTCACGACTACATATTGTTTTCAATTAGTAAGCAAGTTATATATCCGGGCAAATACAAATGGATCAGAGTTCAGCAGTTTTAATTCATGCATCAAACGACGAAGAGGGACTTTATCGAATGCCTTTCAAAGTCAAGAACTATTGCGTTGGTTTAAATTTTATTTTCAAGGTTAGTGGGGAAATCATGAAGGAATGTAACCAGCTGTGTTTAACACAACAAACGTTCCCGGTAGCCTGATGTGACTGATCTATGAAGTTGTTGTTTTCCAGATGATTTATCACATTTGTGAAAATGATATGTTCCATATTATTTGAAGGAATGCTGATATTGATATTGGATGATAGTTACATGGCGATGATTTGTTATCACGTTTAATGATTGGGACAATTTTTTCGAGTTTCCATTCTCAGGGCATATGGCCAGAAGACAGTGATTCTGAGAACAGCATTGTCAATATTGTGCTTGTCACATTCGTTGTGTTTTAAAGCAAACCGTTTTACCTACACAGCCAAGGATTCTTTCGCGATCGTTGGTGTCAACAGAAAACTCCCCCGAAGAAAGAAAATAATTTACTTGCACCGACTGGACTCGAACCTGCAATAGCGTAACAACGCGAGAGCCCGTTGTCTTACCGATTTAGCTACGAACCCACGCGGGGACGGGGAAGACAACTCTAGCGGCCCTGTGTGCTCCTTGCGCGTGTGCCAGGAGTTACAAAATTTGAAGGAAGCTCCCACCAATGCATGGCATCTAACTTCTAGTACGCCAATGTGCTAAAGACTGTTGCTTCAAATGTTCACTTAAAAATCAGAGCTGTTTGTCTTCAACCCCCACGCCAAGCGACACCTCAGGGAATACATTCACATACTCCTTGGCGGCGAGGCCATCACTATAAACCTCAGCATCTTGATCCTGGGCCTATCATGCCAACAACAAGAGTGACGTATCCTTGCAGCGCAGTATCAGTGAAATCATGCACATAATCGCACGAGTTGCCACCAAGAAGCGGGGCTTTAAGGAAGCCGATACCTTTCGATTAACTCAAGCTTTTGTCCTGTCGAGGCTAACTTACATCACCCTCCTGTCTTCTTTTCGACAGGGACGACATAACAATGCTTGATATTAGGATTACAAAGGCCGTTGAGCAGACCATTTGTCTTCCCTTGAGTACATCCATGGAGAGTCTTCTAAGGATCGGGCTCCAAAATCTGGTGGGAGAGTTGATAGCGGGCCATCTTTCTAACCAGAAGCTCCGACTGAGCATAACTGCAGTTCTTCACTGAATCCTTCCCCAAATTGGCTGGACAGCACAGAATATCACCCAACCTCTTGGCGACAAGACCTAAAGATGTTTCCTTTGTTCAGAAACATGAACCCCTCACACGACAAGGGTCGCCGATTAGCACAGGCTGACGCCCTCAACACCACCCTCGGTGGGGATCACGCAGTTATCTACACCGATGCTTCCAAAGATCGAAGGAAGCAGTGCGCCATCATCGCGGCTACCTCCAGAACCAACCTCTTTGCGTGTGCCTCACTCAAGACCCAAGACTTGACGGCAGCAGAAGAGGCAGCCACCACCTTGGCTCTGAAGCAACCAGGGGTTCAGAAAGTAGACACCGATTCCATACAAGCCTACCAGAATTACCAGTCGGGTTTGTTGGCCCGATCTGCACTGCGTATACTAAAAAAAACCACTCCCCAAACGGTTCCATTCAGCTCATCTGGACACCCGCTTAAACTTGCACGGATGGGCATCGAATACCCCCAACAAGCCTGCCAATTTATCTCCCGTGGTATGTAGCTGCACGAGGACAGTCGCGATCTTGTATCGTTCAGGGACATAACCCAGCATCATCCCCTACCAGACCCTACCCTTACCACCTACCAGACATACCCTACCGCCTACCAGACAGACCCTATTATGGCCTACCAGACAGACCCTACCTTCACCTTACCCTGACCTTTTTAGTCCACAACAAAGTACCCTAGGGCTCATACAATCCGGCTCCTTCCCACACCCGACGCTTCTTCACTTAATGCTCCCGAATAGGTTCGACGCTGAATGTAAACTTTGCTCAGAAGTAGGATCACTCCGCCACATTATTGGGGAGTGCGACTTTAGCCGTGAACACGTTCCTCTTATTCCGTCAGCTATCCAAAAAATAGCAATTGGAGATGCTGCTGTCAAGACCCTCTCTGCCTACCCAGCTTCACCTTGTGGGCAGAGCACAGGTGGCGCGGACTGTATATGGGCTCCAGTCAAGGAGGAACCACTGTCCCAGCCCGAACTCTGGGCAGTTGAGATATCTGAGTAAAAAAAATTACGCCCACCTCGCCTCGCTGGAACCCTGGTGTGATGCGACGCTGAGGGGGTTCAGCAACCGTCGACCGAAAGGCCGCCGGAGAGCGGCACACCAGTTATAGTCTAGGCAGTATATATGCGCAGCGCGCCCGAAGGAGAGGAAACCGCGGAGAGAGAGAGTACTGCACATGCGCAGCGCCGCCCACCGGCGGAATGAGAGCGCGCTGGGCCGCACACGCTCTCACGTGGGCACGCGCCGGCGCCAGTGCGTCTGCCGCGGCTATGACGGAGCACAATCCAACACAATCCACTTTAATCCAATTCAATCCAAATCCAATCCAATCCAAGCCAAGCCAAGCCAAGCCAATCGAATCCAATCGAATCCAATCCAATGCCCTTCGCGAGCGAGTGTTCGCTATCGGAGAGGAGAGCGGGAGAGTGGCTGCGGACAACGGACGCACGCGGACAACAACGGACGCACGCAGGAAGGACAGGGCCGCCGACAAGAGATGCTCTGAGCGTCGCATCTATTATTTCCTCCTTTTACGCCTGCTCCCATATCTCGGCCGCCAATGTCGTCGCCACCGTCAGCGGCGGCAGAGACTTAGAAGTGAGATCGTCTAATACCGTGATTGAGCTTCCTTTAATTTTGTAACAAAAGAGCTTCCACTCATGTGCTACACCAATGCAAATCAACCAACCCCCGTTCATGATTTAACCTGAAAATATCTCTTTGAAGTAATAAAGTGCATAGTTAGGTGCATTTCACTTCTCCCTGGTTTCACTATTTCTACAGCGAAGTGAGGGAATTTAAGGGGCGTCTAATGGGTAATCTTTGTGAGTGCCGTTTATAGCATTGCTTTCCAACCACATTCACAGGGTGGATTGGAGAATTTTAAGTGCGAATGCACTTTATAAGCGACCCTGAATTCCGTTGACCGCCCTCCGTCCACATAGCAACAGCTGCGGGTGCGCGCGCTCCTCGTCTTCCTTGGCAACGGGGGGAGATGGCACATACCCACGTCGGGGATTGGCCAGGAATCTCCTCGTCTTCCTTGGCAACGGGGGGGGGATGGGCGCGCGCTGCCTGGCCGCTGACATGGCACATAACCACGTGGGGGATTGGCCAGGAATCGGGCGTGAGAAGGGCTAATGCACACGCCTAAAGGAGTACTGACAAAAAATTTCAAAGCTGAGATCCGCTCTAGCAATGAAGTACAACGACCACACAAATAGGTGTCTGTGCATGGCACATACCCACGGGGGGGATAGGCCAGGAATCGGGCGTGAGAAGGGCTAATGCACCCGCTTAAAGGAGTACTGACACGAAATTTGAAAGCTGAGATCCGCTCTAGCAATCAAGTACAACGACAACACAAATAGGTGTCTGTGAATAAATGCATCTTTCTTTCTTTGTAGTTGTGTGTGTGTGTGTGATCTCTCTTTCGCGAACATTACCGAACCGCGCAAATTCAACTCGTGCATTCGCACTTCCACATTCTTCCCCTCGGGGAAATGCGGGGAAATTTTTTTAAAAGTATTTTTGATACGATGTTATCGAGCCACGCGGCTAAAGAATTCTTCAAGTTTTTCTTTCTTCTGGTGATTCCGCTGGTGACAATTTTAATCGGGGACGTATTATTCAAATTGACAGTACGGTCTACGGGGAGGGTAGTGGTGCGCTCTTACGTAAACGTGGAACAGAATGCTTCATTAGGTATGTTTGCACAATCTTTATAGCCCAGCGTTTCGACTGAGTTGCCGGATAAAATTATTCACGAAGTAGACGGAATTATGGTTCGCCAAAACTGCTTAGGATTACTCTTCAGAATGTTAGGTAAGCTGACGTAAAAAAAGTGAGATTTGGCAGTGCTAATGGTTTTTTTAAGTTCTATTTCCGCCTTGTGGTGGGCGTCCCATGCTGACTTTTGGTTTTACTTCCTTTCTGTTTGAAACAGGCGTTTTTTCTGGCGTAATATTGATTTAATTGTTCTAGTTAACCAAGGGGCTTATGGTTGTTCTCTAATTATGTTTGTTGGTGTAAATGTTTCACTTAGTTCGATTATTGTAGATAAAAAAGGCGCCAGTTCTCCTGTACAGATCTGTCATCGAATCCTTTTTTTTTAAGATTGGTAGAACGCATCCAGCTCCGTGTAATGGCTTCATAATTTCCCCGTTAAGGGAGTCTGATTTGTTTGTTTCCGGACTTCTCAACTATAAGATGCGTTGTAAATGTTGCTAGAATAACTTTGTGGCCCTTAACTACAGCAGGTATAAAACAGATTGCAGGATGTTTGAGTCCGACAACAGTATTAAGTCCAGAATGTTGAATGTGGTTGATGTTTCTCTGGTAGCCTGTGTGATTACTGGAGTTGATAGTTTTGTAAGCAGTTTAGAAATTCATCACATTCTGATTGTGGGTAGGTGGCGTAGTTATCTCGCCAATTAATGTGTTGATAGTTGAAATCACCGACTAGAATAAATCTACCGTTTGGAATGGTTTTGTGTAGGAGGTCAAGGGCGTTGTTAAGATGGGTGGGGATATCGTAATCCGGTTTAGGGGGCGATAACACGCGCCAAATATACTAGTGCCTTGAAGGGTTTTGCGCGCTATCCAGGGTGCTTCAGGGGGGGGGGGCAGCATATTTCAATTTTAGAGTGACGGACACAAGTATTTACTTCTATTAACACACCCCCACCACGTTGCAGTAATCAGTCATGTCGGGGCACCGGAGACTTCGGTAGAGTTGGAAAGATTTCAAAGTCAATAATAGCGAAACATAACCAAGTCTCGGTCTTAATTAGGATGTCGCGTTCCGAAGTCTTTATTATGGTACGATTTCATCCCGTTTGGGCGTTATGCTTCAAACGTTAGTGTTTCGAATAGAAAAGGATGAAGAATTTGAACGCGCCGGCGGGTGTAGCTTAGGCTTTGTTGCGTTTGAGATGACTTTTTTTCTTTTCGCCTGATTCGGTAATAGCTATTGTGTAGATGATACGGTCTCCTTTACTTGGTTAGTAGTCATATCGTAGTAGAATGTATTTTTCCCGATCAGTAGTTTCTTCTGACGCAGCTTGAAAGGGGCTTTGTTCTAGCGCGCAAATCGGAGCAACTGCTTACGCATAAAACGTGTAGCACTGCAAAAGTCCTCAAAAACATTGCACTGCATATCTTTAAATTTGATGCCTTTAGTTAACACAATTTCCTTCGTTTTAGAATTTGTGGATTTAACAATTATTGGCCGTTTTTTGTTATCTTGAGGCTTTCCGAAGCAGTGCGGAATTTCTATTTTATGAGGCTCAAGTGTTCCTTCGAGATGCTGCTACGCATATCGGTGATGTCTTTCATTGCCGCTAAATGTTTAGGATTCGCTTTCAGCGACGCTAAAGAAGATTAGGTTATTGCGGCGGGACCTATCGTCTGCATCGTTTAGTCTGTCATTGATGTTACAAAACGCTTTCGCTGATTCGCTTGCTCTAGACTGTACATTTTTTATGTCTGTACGGATAGAATAAAAGTTAGAACACTCAGATTCCATTTGGGAAATTCGAGCGACTAGACCGGCTATGGCTTGTTCAGTTGTGGTACGTCTGGCGTTTATATTTTTCAGTTCACTAAAAATAGAGGCGTGACCTTCTTCGAGCATAGTTAGTATGGAGTGTATGTCGTCGTCAGGTTAGCTGTGTGCGTTTTGTCGCGTTTTAGGGGGGTTTGGGTTTGTTTCCACATCCCGCGAGTGTAATAATACTTAATCAACAACACGAGTACACTGGTACAAAAGCGTAACAAGGCACTGAGGGCTCGGAAGCTGCACCAAAAAACGCTTGCCCTTTTTTTTTTACAGGAGAGGTTCATATGTACGCACCTGCGTGAGGAAGACGAATGGCGTCAAACGATGAATCATGTCAGAGGCACAGCCGCCGAGCCCACAGCTGCCGATTTGTAGAACAAAGCTGGTATTTATAATACGTACATACGTTTTTGCTAGACAGCTGGTAAGGGCTATTGGTCTATACCTAATAGGCGAGTTTGGTGGCTTTCCGGGTTTTAGGAATGCTAAAACGAACACCTTTTTCCAGGCTTCCGGTGTTTTTCCGAGTACCCAAATTTTGTTAAAAAAACTTTAATAGAGCTTCGACAGCAGGACTTGAAAGAAGTGCAAGCATTTTATAGTGTAAATGGTGTAGACCTGGCGTGGTCTGTTTACCAGTCAATAGAGCTTTTTTTAGTTCTTTTTGAGTAATTAAACTATTGCATGATTTGTTTGTGCCTCCACTTTTTTCATTATTTGTTTTTAGTACTGGTTTTTAGTATTATTAAATGCTTCTGTGCGGTGTGGGGAACAATAAACTCTAGAGAAGTGTTCACCTAGTATATATGCCTGTTCTTCTAGGCTTGTTTTTAAATCTTCGTCTGTTAACTAAGGAAGTGTGTTGGGGGCTGAAGTGACTGAGCTGTTAATGGATGACACATAGTTTTACCATAAGGTTTTATCGGCATTGGGGCGGATATACGTTGCTTTAGCATTTTTCCTTTTAAAATTTAACAGCTTTTACTGTGTTGGGTATCTTGAAAGACAGCCTATGCTTTATTTTGGTTCTTTTGTGCGCGTTTACACTCCAGTGTCCACCGTACTTTGTGGTTTTGTTTCCCCACTCTCGTGGACTGCGGATTGGCTCAGCGTGCAGCATTAACAATGCAGGATGTCAACTCTTCATTCAGCTCGTCAATGCTAAGGGCTTCCGAAAAAAGTTCATCTAAACTTGCTTCGGAAGTAAAAAGTCCCCGCTCGGCAGACTGAAGTTTCCACAGGCGAGATTTCGTTGGAATTGTTGTTTGCGATAATATCAGGCTGATGAGTACGGTAGACGATCGCTGTCATATGGATTATCAATAATATCTTACTTAAAATCACCTAATATAGAGGCTGAACTAAAATACAAATCTACGCAGCTCATCTTTCCTGAGCTCCGCGAGCAGTATGTAGGGTGGGCAGTGTTCAGCAGAAGACAAACATTTTTTGACGAAATAAAATCCTCTAAAATCAGGCCTCTTGCATCAGACTTGTCACTTCCCCCCCAAAAAAGAGCGGGCAAATAAATCGACAACTTATAAAAACGGCTCTGGCAGTTGTTTTTTGGGTCTTCTAAATCTTGCAATGTTATTGTGAGGGTTGTTTTGAAATACACACAGTACACTGTAATTGTTTTGAACACTAAAAATGTTGCAGCCACTGCTTCTAACCCAGTGTTCAATATATGTTCTGGCGCCGCGATACTACTTTGGGGTGTTGTTTCAACACCACCAGAGAGCCCACACGCTTGCTCTTGGTCGCAACGGAAGACAGGTATCCTCTTAGTACGATTTTGTGTTTACGACCAAAGTGTGTTTCCTAAAAGCATAAGGCTAGAGGTGAGTGTGTGGACACTATGTCCTTGATGTCGTTTATGTTTTTTGAAAGTCCTCTGCAGTTCCAGAGAACAATGAATGCCATGTTATTTTCTTTGAATTGGGTGAAAGATCATGTTTTCGACCCCCTGATTCCATGTTTGTTTCTTTTGTATTTGCTAGGAAGTGCCGCCGCCCATCTGAATTGGACGGTATAGAACCTCCTTCGCTTGTATCAATTGTCTCTTGAGAGACGCTGGAGGCTTGTGCGGCTCGCACAGGTGTTGTAGTGTTACACCTCGCCGCGTGGGACGACACCTGTGAGACTGCCACACTCGTGGTCCGTGCATGCCTCTTTAGTGCTGGTGGCTCAGTGCTAGCTGCTTCCGCTGGGGGCACGGGGGGCCCTCTATTCAGCATCACTTGGTGTGGCCTGAGCAGGCTCCGAAGACCGCTATGACGCTGCTCCCTCTTCCACCACAACGGAGCATGGACTGTTATATGGTGGTGTCAGTCGCCTCCGTGCTTCGGGAAATGTTAGGTTTTCATTCACTTCAGTGTGAAGATTTGTGTTTCTTTTCTCCACGCTGGGCAAACACAAGAGTACGCTGCGTGGTTGCCTTCGTAGTTCACAAAAATATGTTTAGGCTTCACATTTTTAGCAGGATGTTCATGGCAGGCAAATTTTGATCGCGTGTCCAGGCCCCAGCAGCTTAGCGAGCCGTGACCGTATGGTTGGTTCATGAAGCATCGTCGGGGATTTGGAAACTACGTTCTCAGTTTCATCTTTGTGTAGCCTACCTCTACGGATTCAAGAATTATCGTGAATGCAGAGGTGAGGACGTCGTGCTCAGTCTCCATTTCTTTGTTTTCTCGTTTGATTTCAATTTTGTAGACAATTGTGACGTTCTGTGTTTTTAAGCCTTCTAGAAGTTCTTCCTCAGACACATACGTTATCAGTCGTAATCGGAGATGACTTCGCGGACCTCGTTGAGCGACCGGTGTTCGCTTACAGTTATAAGAGTCTCACCAAAAAACGTTAGTCTAGTTTGCCACACGGGTGTTTCTAGAGCAGTTCGAGTAGGAGGTCTCCATAAGGTAGCTTCTTGACTTTGAAGTATTCACCTATGGTGGATGTTAGAGTATTTGTAACTGCAAATGGTGAAACGAGTCGTGCAGTTTTTTCTGGGTGATTGCTGTGCACCACGTGGAATCAAAACAAGTTAACATTTTTTACGAAAAAAATTAGCGCTTGCAAAAGTGCCCCCCCCCCCTTTAGGAGAGGGATCAGTTCAACGAAAAAAAGAAGCCTTCAAATGAAAAATCTGTTTGGTCATGGTGCCAGCCGACCACAATGGAGCCCAAAAAAGGCAACGGGACAGGCACTCGGGACCAAGTCCTGCCCACGTCACCGATACACCACAACTACAACCTAATATAGCAGAACGCACGGTGGTCCGCCATACAAGGTTAATCCTAGCCGCTAAGAAAAAGGGAAACAGAAAGAACGAGACGGCAGGAAAGTTGTTAGAAAGAAGACAGGAAAGAGAAAGATGAAGGGGAGGACAGGAAAAGGAGACTGCCCATTCCCGCTGTGCCGGTCAGACCGGAGGTGCCGTCTACGAGATTCGGAGGCCAAAGTGGTGTATTGCCTTCGCCAAGGGGACTTAAAGGTCCAAGCGCTCGCCGTCGCCTCAACCACCAAGATCATCCTTTCCCCGGTCATGGCGTTGGCTTGCATGGGTAGGCACGGGTGCTCGGACTCCATGGTGTCGCACTGTACACGAAAACAGCTTCTTTAGCAGACGCCCCCTGCGGGACGAGCGCAGATGTCTTCTCACCGTTAAGATAAACGTATTTTAGAATGATGGAGGAAATATAAGTTAAAGTAAATTTCCAAGCACTCGAAGCATGTTGCATCGCTATCAAAAGTATGCCCCAGTTGTCATTACAAGGGGCAGGCCGTTGTAGGGCCCATTCTACGAACCCGTTAGAAAACCAAAGAAATCGAAAAACAGGGCGACCTCTGCATTCTTCGTCCTGGCTATAGGACAGCCCATCATGGTTTTTGCGGATGAATTCTTGAAGTAATAAAATAAACGTATGTGGGCGAGTTTCGCAGCCGAGATTGTGCCCGCCTACGATGTGGTGTGGGAACAGCTCAGAACTCGGGATACGCGTCTGCGCTGAGCCACCATTGCTGCTACAAGCGTGCATGACCCGACGTGCTCTTCTTTCCATTTCCTTTTTGTCAATGCGAGGACGTACGAGGTTCAGGAATGAACTCGAAAATGTAAGCGATCCCGAATGAGAGCTCGTGAACGGCGGCTGGATGAGAAGGTCTTCAGTGCATTTTCTGTCGAGGACAACTTTGAGAAGTATAATAAATTCCAAATTCTTCTTCGGTACAGTTAACTGAACCATTACAGTTCACTCTTACAAGTAGGCGGGTTGAGGCTGGAGAAGGAAGGAATTTGGGAAAGCATACAAGGAATTCTTGCTGTGATTCAGCATTATAAAATTCAATCAGTCGGCGTTTGGCAAACCGCAGTTACTTTCATTTGTATGTTCCTAAAAAAGAGAAAACATAGCACATGCTAGGGATCCAACTCCGGCACAGCAAGTTGCGGGCGTTGATTGTAGCCACAACCCATTTCCCCTGCAGCATTCTGCAGCACCGCCCCTTACGGATTTCCTTTTTTTTTTGCTTCAGTGCCACCGCAGGAGTGTTATAAGCTGGGCGAGTTGGTAATATTTCATGGTGGGTAAGAGCGTAAAAACTTGGCGAAAACACGAAAAGGGGGAGCGCTTCTTTTTATCCCCCTTTCTCGTTTTTTGCGGTTTTCGCGCTATTGCCCGTCATGGAGCAGTGCCTCCTATTGATAATACCCTTCCTGTTGTGACTACTACAATATTATAGTTCATTGTACCAACACAATATGCTGGTGGTTACGTTGCCAATCGTACCCAGCTGCGCTGACCGGATCCGCAGGTGTTGGGTGCGAGAAAACTACACACACAAGAAATATAACTTTTGGAGCTCCGTAAAAACGCAACCATGGAAGTTCTCGACTGTGGCTTTCTGGACCGCTAAAGTGAGCATCCTGAAGGCCATGACAGCGCACTTGACGAGGACGCGTTTCCAATTCCATGCTTCTACCAATTGTACCGCGCATTCGACAGGTGGACACACGCTACCGCCCGAGTTCGACGAGGAAATGATACGGTGGTAACCTAATCGCTGGGTGAGGTTTTAAGTGCATAGACTTTAGTGGCCCGCATTTGTCGCCTTATATCATCCGCTGTAACGCTATTGATGCACTGCACTCACGTGGCGTAGCGTCTAAACGGACCCGAAGAGAGCCTCGCGGCGTCAGGCACCCAAGTAGAGGCTTCGAAATGATAGCTGCATGTCCATAGATTCATGTTCGCGGCTTCGATCGGTGTTCAAGTGGGTCAAAGCGCGTCAAGCGAGGGACGAGCGATACCGGCTTGTCCCTCGATTTTACCGAACAACCAGTTTATACAGTAATAACCGTTGAATTCTCCTGAACAACTGGCACTTCTCATAAATATGCAGATTATTGAGCGCGAGAAAACCCACAGGTACATTATAAGCAGGATATGCTCAATTAAGCGGAAGCCCGGGCGTCCATATAGGAACGCTCGTTGCGTTTGTTTTTATGATAGTAAAAAAAAATTGGCCGCGTAAGGCAAAAGACGAGGTGTTTGAAAACTACGCAGTAAAGCATCGGCACGTGCGAGATGACCGCAAGCTTAAAAAGAATGAAATTCCCGCTCGTGCTGTTCCATGCAGAGGGCGTGGTAGCACTGCGAAAGGCGGGAAATTTGAATGGCATCCGTGAAATCGCGTGTTAAACTAATGAATACAGGAGGGAGCAAGGGAGGGAAGAGCGCGAGGGGTGGTACCAGCGAGCCTATAACGACAACGCAGGCCCTCTGGCGGATAATCCCTCGTCTGCATTTCCGACAACTTTCACGTTGAGAGAAGGCAAGGGAAGGCCAAAACTCTTAACATACGGCGTCATCCTTTTTCACGGCTCTAAGGAGTAAAGAAGAATAAAATTATCAACGAATTGTAGCGAAACCTTTATTAATACAAATTTATAGAAATCTATCACTCTTGAAGTTTGCTACGGTTCATTATGGCCACTGAAAATGGCATTGTTAGTATAATATAGAAAATGCCTCTGTCTCACCTCCACCCTCTGTCTCACCTCCACAGGTACACGTCAGTTGGTTCACAGCAATAGTCTTTTTTTTCGAACGAGAAAGTAGAAAGTTTACCATTCCTTCCTAAAGAAATTTTTAGATAAGCGCGAAAGCTTTGTTAAATCACAAGTAGGTCAAACGTCCGTCAAAACACCAGCCTACAGTCTGCTCACCCAGCCATCTAAGTGGCTCCAATCGATCGTCAAAGCTTTTACGATCCCAATAGGAAATGAAGACGAACCCCTGGTGATTATTTACCCCACACGAGGAAAACGCAACTATGAAAGATGTATATGTATGCCGATACGTGTTTTATCGGACAAAAAACGTACTGCCGTTCTCCTTATTCTTGATCGATCCGTGATTTCTCTTATTTATATCTGTTCTTTTTTCGCAATTTTTATTTAATCGTTTTGACAAAACGGCAGCTCGATCTTCCAGACGCAACCTGTGTCCAGAGATCGTTCAGAGCTTTTTTTTGGGTCACCCGGTTCATGGGGACATGCATTACTTTTTTGACAAGAACCCATCGGTCCCGCATTGAAAACCTGCTCTGTAGAACGGAAAGTAGGGTTTTTGCAATGGTTTGCTAGTGAACAGTACTTCTAAAGTACCAGGGCCTCGTAACCCTAATAAACAAGTATGTGTTTTAAAGAATCGATTCATGAAGTGCTCCCTCGACTACTTTCTTTTACCGTCCTCTTTTAAAGACGATAGTCCTTCTTGGGCTACTTCAACCAAGAAATTTTGGTCTGTCTTTGTATGTTTGTCTATCTGCCTGTGACTCGATTCAGCCTCACGGCGAAAAAGCAAAGTAGATATTGCGCAATAGTCGTATATACTCACAGCCAAACGTAAACGTCTAATCCCGGTTTACATGTTCATACTTGCCAACTTTGTTGAACAAGAAGAAGAAGCTACCCAAATATTATACAGGAAATTATTACACAAGGGACCTTTACAGTGTTCGTTTAATAAAAAAATTCATGAATGCTTGGTTTTGAGATAGCAAACGATATTCTACATGTACTGTAGAAACCGCCACCTGCTGTTTCCCGCTCCACTTCCAGGGGGCATATTAAAAATCAGGCGACTGCAGCAACAAAGGATGATGGTGATGATGTTTTAAAATATCTTGGCGCGCACCCACAATGCGGGATTGGCCAAGGCTAAACCGGTTGTTCCACTAGCTAGGTTCCATGTTCTGCTTGGAACGCACGTGGAGCACTGCCACGCCGTTATATAAGCATTGAAGTCTGCTGCCTCGATTCACGCGCGTCACCGCTGTACTGTAGCACTGGTATCGAGGATCCCGGCCTGCAGCAGTGCAACGCGGTAAATTCAAATCGGCTTGAGCAAACCCTTGGTGTGTTTACCTTGCGATGAGCGCGACGGGAGAGGAACAGCATGAGAGGAGAGCGGGAAAGCAAAAGGGGGCATTTTCTTGGGAAATGTCTACAAAGAATATCGTCTTTTGACGACATCTGCAACAAAAGGAGCAGATACGCGGCCAATTTTTTATCGTGGAAAACTGTGTCCCCACTTCGTAACTTGCCTCTGTGTCGTGAAACTCCTGCATCTGCTTCCTTGTATTGTACGATCTCCTCATACTAACATAAAATCGTGGCAGTGCTTCCTCATTGAAATGTATAGCTCTCTCAGCTTGTGAGTTCTCGTTATATTGCCACCGACTCCGCGAGGTGTTAGTTGCCCAGTCACGAGCGGAACCGATGGGGTATAGCGGTGCTGTGATGCCAATTGTTTTTCCTGAAAAAAAGACAACTTCTTTATCACAAAAATATTTTTTAGGGTCCCGAAACGTTTTTCGGCAGCATTGTGCACTGTTACTAAGAGTTTGTTCTGCACATCAACACTTCTTGTTATGGCAGAATATAACGCATTTAATTACAAACAGAGACATATAAATAAGAAACGAAAATGGCGGGAAGGCAAGATTTTTTGCGTTCAAACAGCTGGTAGTTATCGTTTTTCACAACAATTATTAGGACGAGAAAGTCGCGCCAACAGCCAGGTTGATTTTTAGAAAGTGACAAGTACGAATTGTGCGTCAACGTGTGTGGCAGATGGTACGCAAAATCTGAACTTTGCAAATAGCGTTATTTGTTTCACATAAACATAAACATTGCTGACGTATCATATACCTGTTATTTATTTCACTTGTACTCACCTTCCACCAAGCGGGGTCTCTTGCCCGTTCTTTATTCTCTGCCGTCCCTACAATTCACCTCCATACCAGTATTTTACAGACGTTTTATTTTCTTCTACAGAATTTAACGCTATTCAAGATAAGAGTGAGTAACGCTAGTTGACTAATCAGCATACGGGCTGCGGAGGTAATTTCAAAACACTACCGTGAAATAAAACAAACAATGAAGGGCATATTTCTGTCTGGGTCTACCTTCGTGCCATGTTTATGACATCGCACCGCGTGAGGAGGAATAGCGGGTCTGTCATTATAAAATACAAATGAAACTTTTACCTCTTTTGCAGCAGGAAAATAAAGATAATCAGCATTCTACATACCTTTTGCTCTTGCGCTGCACCTAATGGAAATCTTGCTCGGGGAGAAATTTTAACGGAACTGTATATTTGAGTTGGCCGGAAATGCGAGGAGTAATTTATATGTTTCTCGTAAGCATAAGTATAGCCGCACCAACCATGTATTACGCACCTTGTAGCCAAACCCCAATGATCCGATATCGTGTCACGTCGTTGTCTACCGGTTAATGCTAAGAAGACGCCTACTGGTATGCTGCTAAGGCTCAGAAAGTACACCTCGAACAATTTAAAGACCCTGCGTAATAATTACCCACTAAGGGTAAAAAAAAATTACACAATTTACGCTGCCCCTTTTTAAATTTGGGATTTTTAGAGAGCCCCAGAGGTATTAAGCTCGACTTCATGGGTTTTATTTTGGATGCCTGAGTTCATTTTCTAAACAAGCCGTAAATCGTGAACGCCAGTCTGTCGGAATTTAGGCGCAAGTTACAATGTAGTTCCGCATCATACAATGTAGCTCATATTAGAATCCTTGCGTAACGTTCACAGAGAAATGCCGAATCAGCAAATCTGAAACTGTAAGTAGTGCTGTGCAAATAGATCTTGAAAAGTGCGCCTGATAACGGCGTACACTAGTGTAACCAGGGTAACTGTTACATGATACCGGTGCTTATTGGTTTATTGCTAATTTTTTATAGAAGTGGATCTTGTTACATATTTTGGGTTAGCGTATTGTGTGGCAGTCGTGTCTTTGCCCGTGACAGTTCTGATCGCCAGCTGCTTGCTGTTCGGAGGTACATATGAAGCATGGCATAACAGTTTTAAAGTAATATACGGCCGATATTTGCGTTTGCCACTTTGGCACAGCTCGGCCGTCACCACCGCTGCCCCGGCTTTCCGTTTTTCTTAAGAATTTATTCTAACAACAGTGCCAATAACGTTAGTGTAAGATTTTTACCGAAATGGCTTTTGCTAAATTATGAGTTATCGATGAGTTCTGATGCCAGATATCACATGCAATACCTTTCAGGGATGCGACCTTCTCTGGTGTCAGGGCTGGTTTGGGCTTCGTTTTTGCATGGCCCTTGTTCAGTTTATTCCAGTGCTGCGTTAATCTTCTGTGCAGATTGCCCGTTTCGCCAATGTACACTCATTTGCATTCAGCGCACGGAATCTAATAAACAGCACCCGGAAGCTTGGAGCGTGAGAGGGGGCAGAACGCAGCTTGCTAGTGGGCACATGCACGATGTATGCACTGCGTTTCCTGAAAATGCGTGCGAGAGTTTCACTGATGTGTGGGACGTAGGTAATTGCTGCGCGTTTCGATGCAGTCCTTGTGGGTGCCTAAAACATTATATCCAAAAGTAACCGAAGAGGGCGACTAGCAGGAATCCGCATTGAGATTAGCAGGCAGAAGCGTCCACAAGGCCTGTGTCAAAACGTGCTGCAGTTCTCGTCCTACACATCAATCAAGCTTTTCCACGCATTTTCAAGAAACACAGTGTGCACATCGTGCACGTGCCCACAAGCAAGCAACGTTATGACATTGTCAGCGTGAAAGACCCCCTCTCACGCTTCAAGCTTCCAGTTGTTGTTTATTAGATTCCGTGCGCCGAATGCAAATCAGTGTACACTGGCGAAACAGGCAATCTGCACAAAAGATTATTGTAGCACGAGAACGAAGTGAACAAGGGCCATGCAAAAACGAAGCCCAAGCCAGCCCTGACACCAGAGAAGGTCGCATCCATGAAAGGTATTGCATGTGATGTCTGGCATCAGAACTCATAGATAACTCATAATTTAGCAAAAGCAAGCATCCCCTAATACGACACTTCTGGCATAATAAATGGTCTCACATTGTGCCTGAATGCCATTCATGAATAATGGTTTGCTGCGGGCCTAGCATTTGTTAGCTTACAAGAAAAAAAAGCTGCAGGGTATTAGTTTATGCCCCAAAGTGTTGCTGTTTACTGGCTACCTGTTTGGCAATATTTGTTACCCTTTTACCACATTGTCTTTTGTTCACAAGGTCATTGAACCCTTAAATATTCTCTCTATCTACAGCTCTTTTTCAGATCTAAGTGGCCAGGACTGCGTCTGCGGAGCCCACTGAAGCCAGGCTAAAGGTTGTGCGAAAGCACCTTTCGCAAAAGCATGGCGACATGCAGCACAAATAAATCAGTGAGCAGGACAAAATGAACTTCTCTATTTTTATTTTGCTAAAAGGCCTACATGCTTGCCTAACTTGTAAACCAGTTCCACACCTCAGAGCATGTGTCCTAAGTCAATCTCGTCATCAGACCAATAGCTTCACCAACAGAATGCATTCACACCAACAGACTGCCATGAGGCCAACAGACTGCCATCAGACCGACAGACTGCATCAGACAACACAGACTACCATCAGGCCAACAGGTTGCCATCAAACTGCCGTCAGACCAACAGACCGATATATGAATTTCCGGATTGGCTGTCGGTCCAACAGCCTGAATGTCTGTTGGGATTTTTCTTGGGGTAGTCAAACTTGAAGAAAGTAACGCCGATGTTGCGTGATAATTTCAGCAAATGTTGTAAAATATTTCTTCCTTGCTGCGTCCTCTAAGATGCAATAGCGAGCCGAAACATATACTGCCACCACATGCTTAGCGTAAAACCATTTTTGATGCAGAGGGCGTATCTTGTACTTAAAAATAACATACCAGGGTGGAATCCCAAACAAGCGGGAAGTAACATTTCATTATTGTTTTTTAAGGCTGTGAAAATTGATTTTAAGTTTGCTCTTCCGATTTTTGGTGAACCGTTAGTTTATTTTGAATGACACATTGGCAAGGGAGCATGAGCTAGCAAAAAGGCATTTCTTATTTTTTCGAGATGGCAATATGCACGCTCTTGAATTTTCAGCACAAACAATCCACAAACAGGAACGCGAGGCACAGCGTGACAAACAGTTGATGACTTACCACTGACATTTATTGCTGCACCGTCTGACATATAAATACAACAGATATCAAGGCTTTGAGGAAATCAAGCCTTACTACAGAAAACCAACCAATAAAATGTTGCACGACATCACACAAGTTGTGCCTAGAAAATGTTCATATAGATAATCTCTTTCGCCGATTGCCCCCAGAACGGAAGCTGACGCGTGTTATTTCTGTGCTCTTGAATCAGACAGTTATTTCCTTTGCGTGGTTAGGCATAATTTTAATCAGTGTTGCTGTGCTAATCTTGACAGGTTCGACCCACAATCTCCACAAATTAAGCCTAGAAGACAGGTTTTCAATTTTAGAATTTCTTTGCTTTACCCTATGATCGGCATATCTACCATTGTTCCTGATATATTCTCTGCCACACGATAAAGGGATGCTGTACACTTACTTGATTTGTTGCGCGTCAAAAAATGTTCCTTAGTGCTCCGTCCTACAATCTTGAGCACGAAAGTTTGCGCTATGGATATATCTGCAAACCCTCGAAAGTTTCACAGAAGCAGAAAAAAAACCACACAGCCACCAGTACGAAAAGCAAGTTTTTGGTATATGCATTACTTTACGTATTTATGCCTACACTACATTTGTACTGCGGAATAGTACACGTCTACGCCCCGGTTTCATTCCGGTGAAGCCGCTTTACTCGACGCATCTCCGTGGCTCCTCCGTGATACCGCTGGCCCCTCTTTCACAACTTTTATTCCAAACAACGCCACCACCGATGCCTCTTTCAGAAGTAGCACAATCGGCCGAGAACGGCGGTAGCACTCTTATCAGATGATTGCGGAGAATACACAGTAGAGCGAAGGGGTGTAAGCACGACCTAAAGCCGCCGCTGCTATGATTGCCGCCTCGAAGTCCACCTCACCCAGTAGGTGCGACCCACCTCCGTGTTCAAGTAACAATTGCCCGCTTGAAAAGCCAACCACACTACTTCAGCTTGAAAAGCTTTCAGAGCAACATTACTGCCGGTGTATTTCACGCCCAAGTATGCGCACATCACCGGTTACCGGTTTATGCCCGCACAGGTTGAGGATGGAAGGAGTGAAGCGTGCACGCACAGCCCGTCTTCATGTCGCTAGTGATAACATGCCGGTTATGCTGGTGGGTGATTGAAGCTTGGAACACTGGTGGCTCAATGTGTACTATTATCTATCTCTGTAATCCAGTGGTTTGAACATGAGATGGTTTTTTACAGCGGAAATAACATGGGGAGGGAAGCGGACCGTCAGCCGTTTGTCGACTGAATAATGCCAGAGGCCTGCCAGGTTTACCTGGCTACGCGACGGATGTATGTCGCTCGCTTAGAGGAAGAGTGAAAACTGAAGAAGCATCAGTCCAAACAGAAGCGAGAATAGGCGCAAAAGAACGCAAGCAGCTACCGCCACTGCAGGCTGAATTTGCAGCCTGTCCTAAAGCAGCGTATCCCTCCAGGATAAACGGCAACTTGCCCACTCGGAACACCGACTGAGGCCTGTATTATATATTCAGCCTAAATGGCTTCCAGACGGACATTTTCGCGGTTTCTTTCACTCCAAAGAACCCGTACAAAACCGGCTTCTGGTGTTCACGGGTTGAGAGGGGGCGGGTCATGAACTCGAATCTGTGTCATGCACATACTGATATTTCGGTTGTGCTGGCGGAAGATTTCAACTTGGGCGTGAAACTGCCAAATGCGACCTGTGCGGCGTCCCCTCATTTTTCGAATAAATTGTGCGGGTATGTTTTACAAACAGTAAGATGCCTATGACACGGAAGTGGACACGACAACTACTTGTTTGTCTGCGACACTACCCTGACATTCTGAGTCCCTCCCCTACTCGGGCCACCAGTGTAGGAGATCCTGAAAATTGATTTCCCAATGCATAAGCATAGCGGAATCCTCCACTCAGCAAAATGGGTTGAGTAACTGGAGTGGAGGAGGGATTCAGAATAGGGCCCTGAAGGTCCGGTGCTTGCAAGTGTCATTCAGCTAATTGGCTAGCAAGGATGCTGAATCACAAATTATGAAAAAACGTGTTTTGTTTTGTGCTCTCGGTTGACTGCGTCAAGATTCGCAGGTCATCCTTCTGGACAGAGTGAAGGGCACTATTTTCTTTCTTGTTCCATGTTTTCCCATCATATATTCCGAGCCTTCATATTTATCAATCACCCTTTAACATATTTCGTAGCGTCTTAGGTGTAGTATGTACGTTTCAAAGTCTCATACTGTCGAAGCGGCGAGGAAGAGAATCAATTACTTCTTAGGCTTTCAATTTATACACGTGTTGAATAGGTACTGCCAATCCATCGTGCACATCAGCGGATAACCCAGCAAATAAGTCCTGTTTCAGGCACTACACAACGTTGCTTACAGGTACGGCGCTTTTTGTGGGTTACTGAACAAAAATTGCTGTAATGGTTAAAAATGCTCAAAGTTTGCCTTAGAAATAATATTTAGCGAAAAAACACGTAAGTTATAGTGGCCCTTGACGGCGATTGTTTCAGGCCATCGAACATGCCAGAAAGATGTATCCTTGTTTTTCCGAGGAGAATCGACGTATTTTTCTACGTAAACACCTCTTCATGGTGAAACTTTTATAAGATGTTATTAAAGATCTATATGCTAAAGCAGACAACAACTGCAGGAAATAATTATTAATTGCAAATTCCTTCAATAACAAATTACGCAAAATATATTACATCACTTTGTTTTGGGAAGACGAGATAGGTCATTTAGGGTCCTATGTCCTTTCAGGGACCCATTTGAACGCTACTTCTGCTAGCTTACAAGACGCACCATATTCAAAAAAGAATGACATTTGCATTGGTTCATGCATTGAACCCGCTTCAAGTAACTTTTATTCAGCCCGTAAAAATTGGTTTTATGAAACCGACCTAATAAATCCATCTCAGCAGATATTTTTACATTTGTTGACGATAACCTCGTTTTAAATCTAGGTGGAAATGGGCATTTATTATTTCTATGCAACACCTGTCAACATTTTTAAGGAAGTATTGAAGTGAATAAGAGTAACCCAATAAAATAACCCATTAGAAACTACCTTCATCCCGTCTGATCTTTACTGTTAATTTGATATGGTTGTCAGTTTTTGTGCTGCTATCTTCTTGTTTACGTTTCGGTTGTCCTTACACTGTGGCATGTTGTACGGTTATATATGTGGTTTTGTGTAGTTTATGATTGTCTATATAATTAGGTTTATTGCTGTAGTTATGTACATGTTTTGTTCTGTTACTATGCCGCTAGTATTCTTTCTTTTTTGCATTTGCAGGGAGGTCTGACGTGCGGCTTCGGCCTTGGGACCTTCCTCAGTACTTCAACCGAATTGTAAACGAGTGTAAATTACTGCAATTACTTTAAACTTCAACTTGAACTGCCCAGTGCAGGATGCGCGCAGTTCCAAGATTTCAAACTTTCTTGTATTTGTAAACACAGTGGTTTTAAATGCGTACCTCGAGGCACAACGTCGCTCTTTGCGTATAACCCAGCAAATTCGAAACTGGTTAAAAGAAACATCACAAATCTTTGTGCTAAGTTCGGGCCCTTCACTTGTTAATTAAAACCGGCCGCCAACTAGATATCTCTCACTGGGGTTAGCTTCTTACCTGTATGGTGTTTATTTTCACGCTAGCCGAGCTTACTTAGGCGTGAGGGGCGTAAGAAAAAACCGCGGAGGCTTCTTTGTTAGTCGTCGAGCTATTTTGCTCCCCCGACGAGTGTGCCTAGAGAGGGCGTACACACTCGCGTCGGTCACTCCATAATAGCTGAAAGCGATGTAAGCTTTCGAAGAAGGGTTTCCTTGCGTCGGCAATTACCACCACGAGATTCCAGTGGTCAAACCTTAGGTCAAACATAGGAAGAGGTCAACAGACGTTCTGTCTGTCACAGTTACACAACTCAAAGTTACGGGGCGAAGTTTTTGTTCGTTACGCGTCGGAACCTGGCGACTTTGCGGATGGGATGCATCATTAGGTAGGCGACCTGGCTGTGTTAGGCGCTCCATGTGTCTACAAAGGAAAGAAATTTCGGTGGCGTGGAGAACAAACTTATGGGTGCACGGTATGACAATACCTTTAGACGTGCCGCCCGAGAGCCGATCCCGTCGTTATGTCTGCTTTTATGGGTGGATTTTCTTTTCCGTTATATTTGTGTTTTGCGGAATACTTTAGGTTTGGGTATGAGAGTGAGAGAGGTGAGTCACGAGGCTATTCTGAACCCACCTAGGTGTGTTTGTCACAGTGGCCAATCAGTGGCCTAGTGTGGGCTAATCAATAAGCCATCCTCATTCTCAATTCGTGACGCCCCTTTTGTAAGCGGGGTTTTGTTGGTAAAACCGAGGAATTTGAAGATTGACGGAGAGATTGAGGATAGAGACAGAGAGAAGAGAAGAGCGGTGAGCCCCGCTCGACGTGGGGCTTCCCCGACCTCCTGCATGCGATCATGAGCCGTGAAAGTGGTAAATACGTAATGTAAATAATGTGTACATCATGGACGTTTTGAGTTTAGTTGGAGTAGACCGTCTTCTGCAATGTGCCCCCCGGCAACGAACCAGCGAATCACCATCTCATCGGACCATCTCTTCGATAATCGACTTCGGCGACCGATCATACTTCGAAATTTAACTCTGTGCTTCTCAAATTAACTCTGTAAGTAGTGTTTATATAATGCGTTCCACTTTCACATACCAGGTTGTTCGCCAAAGTACTCAGGTTGTCATAGGCATCTATTTACATTAGTTGCCGAACGGCTGTTGAAGGAAGGTGGCTAGGCAAACAAATGATCGGAGAAGCAAAATAAAAGAGAAAGTTGCAATATGGCCATGGAAACATTAAGGAACGCATATTCTAAAAAGGTTCCTATGCATGCTGATGTGAGTGTTGTTTGAATGGAGCTTATATACTTTCAAGGCTCTGCACACAGATTAACACTGATTCCCTGATGTCACGGGATTGTAGAGCGAAGAAACAAAAACAGTTTATTTCATGTGTCGCACACGAAGTTTGCACTCCTCTTTATCGTGTGATAAAGAATCAATCGAGAAAACATTGAGATGCCTCAATGGTAGGCTAAAAGAACAAAGGTACAGCGTAGAAAAGAGTAAAAGTGGTCATCTAGTATACACTTCAGAGGCTTTTGGTGTCAGCCAATTTACAACATTTCCGCAATATCGGATACAAATAAGCAAAAACAAAGAATTAAAATTATTGAGGCTGATTCAAGAGCAACGAGAGAAGAAGGATGCGAAAGATTCCGTTCTGTCAGCTATCACCAAAAGAAATCACATATTTGGAAGGCGTGTAAGTACATTATGTTTTTTTTTCATAGCAGTTCTTATTGTGGTTTGTTTTTGCGTGTTATATTTCCATTTTTGGTGTCTTGTATTTGTCTCTATTTTTATGCTACATGTCACAGCATTTACAACCCGTCACAGTAAGTTACAACCCGTGTGTCTCGCTCTCCCTCTCGTCCTCGCTGGCTTGTGGCTTTCGATGTGCATTCATGAATATGAAACCCCAAGCTTCTGGAACATCATGTTTTCAAAATATACTCGCTGCGGATTTTAAATGAAGAAAGAATACCCCGATGAAGAGACACAGAGAGATCTTGCACAATCTAGCATATTTAAGAATTTCTTCGTGCTTTATACCACCTCTAACATCACTCGCTGTATTTGTGTATTACCCACTCCCTTCTGTAATGCCTTCAGGCCCCGAGGGTATAATAAATAAATAAATACATAAATGGAAGTTGCATTCGAGAACAGGTAGGAAAAATGCGTGGGGTGCGCGGCAAATGGATCTCTAGTAGAGAAATAGCAAATGCATCAACTCCACCCATAAAAGTGTACAAGTGTGTCGGTGAATAATCGACCTATTAGGTGGGAAACAAAAGGCGTAAAAAATATACCTTTACACGAAAATATTGATCTTTTTCGTTTCCTGTTTAATAAGTGCAAGGATTTTTAACACATTTTTTTGTCGTTTATAAAAGGTTATGCAATTTCGCAGGGCTAATTTTGCGAAGGTATGTACGGCCAATTTGCGCTCCCTTTTTAAATATTGTACGTTAGTGAACTCAATCAAGAAGCTCACAACAAAGAATTGAGATTCAGTGGCACAAATATGCCTGACACGCTGTCATCGAAAGCGCAAATGTGGCGTAAATTGTCAGACGCCCATGGTTTAAGTATGTTTGCAACCATTCAGGGCGGCAGCACACCTTTTATTTCTATCTACTTGCGGGTGCATTATCATTCGGTGTGTAGAGCAAGCGACACATAATGCCATTTGGCTGCATGTTTGGGCATATATCTTCGTGCTTTTGATGTTCTTTTTAGGCGAGCTCGTCCGCCGGTTGAAACATCATGATCTAGCTAGCAGGGTTTTAAAGCCAGGTACACATTTAAACGCCGCCAGTTCTTTTATGTGTATCGAGAATTTAAAGCAGATTTCTCTAAAACAACGCGTATTCTGTAGTTGTCATGTATAGCTTTCTTATGAAGCGAGCATTAGGTAATTTTGCATCCACTGATACTGTCAAATATTTTGATCTTACAAATTTTAAAAGTTTTGTCACTATTACGTTGGCTTATAACTGTTTTGTTGAATACTTTAGCACTATTGCCATTTTTAGCAATTTTCAGGCGTGTTTTTGCTCCCATTTTTTGGCTGGCTGCTAGGACCTTTTTGATATCAGCCTCGAATGCTTCGTAGCTAGCTCAACGAAGCCAAACTGAAGCCAAATCGGTTTTTCCAATGCTGGTTGTTCAGTACGCTTTATGATGGCTTTGTGATAAACGTATTTTATTTGAACAGCCAATCTATCAGCCTTAGGTGTCGCTTTGTTGCAAATGTGCGTGTAGCTGGCGCGTGCCGCTACTTGATTCAGATTGACAATACTGTGAAGCATCCTTTTGACGGGAAGACCTGCATGTCATTGCGCTTCAGGCATTTCCTGCCGTTCCTTTTTGAGAAATCTGACAATAAAACGTTGGCGTGCGCGTCATGTTTGAGGTCTGTTGCGAAAAGGAAGAAGATCGATTGCCAACGGGCAGATCATCATCATGAGATACTAAAGAGAAGGAGGATTTAACGGGTGTTCTCAGCAGAGCCATGGCGTGGGCCTATTTCCTCGACATGTTTGGTGCTGTGAAACCCGGGAGGAACGGCCTGGTGGACGCCACATGACGGCGCACAGCGACTTCGAGGCCCTCGAGGCCGTGAAACCGTTTGATGTCCTGATCCTGTTGGCCTTGCCCTCGAACGGCGCCCCCCATGGCTGGCTGCTCTACGCACCGCATCGACCAATGGGAACCCGGAAGTGTCCACCAGCAGCACCGTATACAGAAGACCCTCCTTATGGACCTTCAGCCTACTGAGCACAGAGAGGCCGTGCGTGAACTGAAGTGGCTCAGGGACACTCTTCGTGCGAAGATAACCAAACTCGTCAGAACAACATACAACCTTGTGTAATCCCCAACACCGAGAATAAGTACGCTTAAAATCCTCCTCGAATCTCTTACCGAAGTGCAGGACGACCTACATAATCTTGACAGAAAGGTACGGGATCTCCTAGATATCAAATACTATGAAAATAATTATGAAGAATCTGACAAATACTTGTATATGATTTTCCGCCCGAAGTGGCTGCTTAGTGACAGGATATCCTAGATGAGTTTGATCCCGAAAGAGATAACCACGCAGTATGTCGCGAGGAACAGTCTTCCACAGAGACCTTCGGCAACCACTGAAAATGCATCCATCCAACCTACATGGAGCTCGTTGATTACCTCTACAGCTGCCCGTGATAAGGTATCTGAGTGCGCAGACCTATTACTCATAACGAATACGAAAAGAACGGAAACCATCCCCCTGCCAGCAGGCGACTTGAGCGCTTCCACGCATGCTACGCCGTGGTCATGAATAGACTGCGCTAAGAGTTGTAGGGACGCAGCCCCTACGAGCGCCCGCGCAGGGTGATTACGGTGAAGTGCGCGCGTCGAACAGCGATAGTGGAGTCAGTGCGTCATAAGCCCATGCGCGCGTGTGTGATGAACAGTGAGACGGGACAAATGCGTGTAGTGCGCATACAACCCGGAACATGCGCACAACCAACGGACTGGCGTAAAAGCGGCGCTCACAGGAGAGCCGCGGGGGAGTGCGCACCGGGGCACACGCGAGATCGGCTGCTACCGCGGGCTGCGGACGGGACCGACGGGCGGCCAGCCACAGCAATGATGCCCGGATAGCGAGGAGCAACCAGCGTGCGCGGCGGACGCTCTTTACCCGTCGTCGGCCCAAGTGACGGGAGACTTCGTCGTGAGTGTACGGCACCATGCTGTAACTTTCGGGACAAGCAGGGCGTCAACCGCCGCAGTGTTTTCTTTACGCGCTTTCCGTGATTGCTTGCTGTACTCTTTTTATATTGCTCTCAACTTGCTTTGCTTGTTTTTTCCTACCTTGGTTTTCCCGGAATAAACCGGTGATTTGTTCTCATGCGGATCGGCGTTTTTTCGTCGGGCGGGTTGGGGCTCGCGAACCCTTTATGCTCGAAGGGGGATCCCTCACTGGCGCCCAACCTGATTTCTTTCTTTTTTCCTATTCTCGTCTTCGAGCCTTAACTCGCCCCGCGAGCTACACTGCCGCCTGCATGTGGGAATGCTTGCAGGATGCTTCCGAAGTGTGTATGCTTTGTTCGGGCCGCTAACCTTTTTTCACGCAGCGTTGACCGGCGGATTATGCGCCCCAAAAGCCGGCCGTGCCTACTTTGCGAGCATCACCTGGCCAGCGGAGGATGCTTCCAATCGCCTGCCCCAAGCCAACGCTCAACGACAAAGCTGGCGTGAAAAAAAAAAGAGCGGCCAAAAGCTGCGCACCAAATCCTGTGAGTGACCCGCCACAGAATTTGCTCTTGTCGACAAAGTGTAACCGCTGATTTTCCGGGCGCGCCCACTTCGAAGCATTTTTATTTCTGCGCCGGTCAGAAACGTTGTATTTCAGGCCTGGGTTGACAGTATTTTGCAGCTACAACTATGTCGACGGACGAGAATGCTGTTCCTCAGTTAAGCGAAAATGCCTCCGCACTTCTCTTGGGCAGTACTGCGCAGACGGACCCGCTATCAGACAACACAAAGACAATTCTTGACTTGATGGTCCAACTGATAGCATCGAAGGCCGAGTTTGAAAAGCAACTGTTGTCGCTTCAGGCTAGCAAGCTTAACACTGAGGCAGTATGGAGTGATCGGGCGCCAGAAGATAATCAATGCAACCGTCACTGCAATACGTCGTTGCGGTTAAACTTAGCCGTGCCAACGTACACAGGCTATACAGACAAGAAGTCTGTTTTCGACTTTCTTTATGAACTGTCGGACTACCAACAAGCCATGGCAATTTCAGATAGCGCGCTCATAAGCAGGATCTTGCCAGTTGCTTTGCGGTCGGCAGCCGGTGTTTGGAGACGTCGCCAGAAGCCATTTGAGCATATGATGGACTTCAAGGAGCGCTTTAAGCTGGAGTTTCTGCCTCCCGGGTATGAGTACCGCATCAAAGACGAACTTCGCGCACCGACACAGGGAGACGGTGAAAGCCTTCGCGAATATGTGCGTTGTATGCAGGACCTGTACGAGCGAGCGGAACCGGTGGCACCCGAGGCAGAAAAGGTTTTCCGGGTCGTCCGACAGTGCCACCCTAGGTTCCAGCCGTACTTGCGATCCCAGCGCTTCTCCGACTTCGATGACCTGGCAAAGGAGGCCACAGCCATACAGGCTTCGCTGATGGCCACGGAATCCTACCAACCACCACCGCCTAAAGAGGCGTGCTTAGAGCCTTCCTGTGCGTGCATACCGCAGGCCCCCTCCGGGCGAGACCAGCCGAGATCACACTGGAAGAGAGCAACGCAGCGAGCCAGGAAGGCAGCGCTGTTCGCAGGCGTGGGGTCCGTCCCCCGGCAACCACGAGGGAATGGCCAGAGGCAAACAGCAGAGAGCAGCCACGGCGAGGAGGGCTGCAGCGCTGACTCACCCCAGCGGTGCGGCGCCACCGTTGGAAGCAGTTGCAGCGCTGACTCACCCCAGCGGTGCGGCGCCACCGTTGGAAGCAGTTGCAGCGCTGACTCACCCCGGCGGTGCGGCGCCACCATTGGAAGCTGTTGCAGCGCTGACTCACCCCGGTGGTGCGGCGCCACCGTTGGAAGCTGTTGCAGCGCTGACTCACCCCAGCGGTGCGGCGCCACCGTGGGAAGCTGTTGCAGCGGTGACTCACCCCAGCGGTGCGGCGCCACCGTTGGAAGCTGTTGCAGCGCTGACTCACCCCAGCGGTGCGGCGCCACCGTGGGAAGCTGTTGCAGCGCCGACCCACCCTAGCGGTGCGGCGCCACCGTGGGAAGCTGTTGCAGCGCCGACTCACCCCAGCGGTGCGGCGCCACCGTGGGAGATGGCTGCAGCGATGACTCACCCCGGTGGTGTCGCGCCCCCGTGGGAGATGGTTTTCAAGCGCCGGCTCACCTCAGTGGTGCGGCGCCATCGCGGGAACGCCCGTTCGGCCGGAATGACCAGAGGCAAGTACCTCACATTAGGGAGACATTTCCTAACCATCGGAAATCCATCTGTGCAGACATCAGCAAGGAAGTAGTGCCCAAATCACCCGAGTCGAGCAACAAGGTAAGGTGGCAAGCGGCTTTCCACCAGACCGTGTACTCAAGCTCTGCGAGCTCGGAGGCACCACTCCGCCCGGACACAGGGCAGCCGAACGGCGCAAGCGACAATGCACTGGTATTCTGGTCATCCTACCACCCAGCGGCACGCTGTGCACACCCCTTCGCGCAACCAATCGAGATACGCCACTCGAAACTGCGGCGAGACTCGCCCCATCGCGGCAGACAGCAGTGCACACACCCGCAGATGCAGCAGTGCAAAGACCCACTGCCGCCAAGGCGGCCAAAACGGCCACCGAAAGCTCGGCGCGGACGGCGGGTGCAGGAGCAGAGCCAAAATTCCACACCAACTGTCTTCGAGCATGCCGCACCCTGCATGAACGACATGGAAGGCGGGAACTTGGTGCAAAAGGCACACGAAGAGCCTCCAGCGAGCAACAATCAGCGCATGGTGAGCTGTTGGCCTTTGGCCCTTGGCGGACAGGCTGCAAGCGTGGACAACGCACCTTTTATTACAGTCAAGGTAGCCGGCCTGATTATACCTGCCCTACTGGACACTGGAGCAACGGTTTCTGTGTTTAGAGACGCTGTCTGAGAATGGTGCTCTCCGAGGAAGATCAAATTCCGGCACGTAAGCACCAGTATCAGAACAGCTTCAGACCAGGTTGTTCCGATTACAGCGGCAGCGAGACTGACGGTAATCGTTGATGGCCGCAAACACAGGCAGTGGTTTTTGTACCTTCCCGGTCTTTCCTGTCCAGCCATTCTGGGCCTTGATTTTATGGCCAAAACAGGTCTAGTGCTTGACGTGAAGGCCGGAAACTACCATTATGGGCCTGGAACGCCGCTAAACAGCTTTGCGGCAGGACCATTAGAATCGCTGTCAGGGTTGCTGACAGCGGAGACCACTGCGGGATATGTTGAAACTGGTTTGCGAACAATCTTGATGTCGTTCGCAGGACCACCAAAGGAACAATCGCGGCTCGCAGCAGTACTACAACCCTTCACAGCGATGTTCACAGAAGCTCCGGGTACTGTGAAGATTTTGGAGTACCACATCGAGAAGGGAGATTCGCGTAAACTACGGTTAAACCCGAGGCCCTTGAGCGTCCACAAGCAACCACAGCTGGACGGAGCCCTGCAGGAGATGGTAAATACAGGAGCGGTGAGGCCATCAAAAAGCCCTTGGGCATTTCCGATTGTGTTGGTGGATAAGAAAGATGGTAGTGTCCGCATGTGCGTAGACTACAGGCGCCTAAACGCGATCACCACGAGAGATTGGTATCCCTTTGCATCCATCGATGCGGTTATGTATGCACTATGTTCAGCAAAGGTTTTTACCACACTTGACTGTAGCAGAGGTTTCTTACAGATCCCTGTAGCGGAAAAGGATATCGAGAAAACAGCGTTCACTTGTACCAGAGGGTTGTTTGAATTTGTGAGGCTGCCTTTCGGTTTGTCGAATTCCCCAACAACTTTCCAGCGCGTGATGGACATTGTGCTGGGGGACGCGAAGTTCAACTACGCGATGGCGTACATGGATGATGTGGTTGTATTTTCAGACAACCTTGACGATCATGTCGTTCATTTGCAGACTGTGTTAGAGCGCATGCAGAACGCAGGCCTAACAGTAAGCCCCCGCAAGGTACAACTGGCTGCCAGCAGGATCGAGCTCCTGGGCTTCGTTGTGGACCAAGGTTCAGTCCGGCCAAACGAGGAGAAGCTCAAGGCGATCTTGCAGTTCCCGAAAGCAGGGAACGTCAAAAGTCTGCAGCGCTTCCTGGGTATGGTCGGCTTCTACAGGCACTTCATTCCGAATTGTGCGGACTTGGCACGGCCCCTCCATCAGCTGCTAAGGAAGGGCGCCAGGTGGTCATGGACGGCTTCGGAGGAGCAGGCGTTTCAGGCCCTATCAACAGCCATCGCCGACACCACAAGCCTGCGGTTGCCAGATCTCAACCGCCCCTTTGTTGTCCAAACCGATGCAAGTGAGTACGGCATAGGGGCTGTTTTGCTACAGGAGCATAGCGGCGAACTGTACCCTCAGGCATTCGCCAGCCGCACTCTCTCGGCGGCCGAACAGAACTATTCACTGACCGAAAAAGAGTGTCTTGCCATAGTGTTCGCCCTCAAAAAGTTTAACATGTACTTGGATGGAGCAGATTTCACGATACAGACTGACCACCAAGCACTGTCATGGTTATCACGGCTTCAGAACCCTGCGGGTCGCCTCGCACGCTTGGCGCAAAACCTGCAGAAGTATCACTACAAGGTGGAATACAAGAAGGGCACCAGCAACAACGCCGCGGACGCCTTGTCTCGCGTACCCCAACCAGCACAACAGCAACCAGAACCCCAGGTCTTCGCGGTTACAACACCTGCAGAAGCCTGGGGAACCCTGGTAAGTCGCCAGAAGATGCTTGAAGCGCAGCAGGCCGACGAACAGTGCAAGCGCATTCGGGAGTCCATTAAGGCCGCGGAGAACGACAATACTACAGCGGCACGGGCCCCGGACTACGACTGCTACGTCCAAAGCCAAGACGGCTTGCTACTGCGGTACATCCCAAGTGCGGATACGGACAGTGGTGAGTATCCCTTTCGGGTATTCGTACCAAAGCGCCTAAGGCGGTCTTTTCTGGAATATTACCACGACACCGCCCTTGTTGGAACTTTATTCCCTAGAAGAGAAAGAAGTGATCGCAGATGGTAGAAGAGGACAATGAAGAACGATGGCGGCGATCGGACGTGTTCTGTCTGTGGTGTAATCTAAATACAGTTCTTTTCCCTTAACGAAGGCGTTGTGGTCGCGACATAGTGGTGCCGAAACCCGGGATCAACGAACCATGGTATGTACCTCAACGGTTGCGACCGATGCCTGAAAAGAACTGAAACCGATTTGATCATGACCGAATCACGAACGGAGCCTACTGAAGGTCAGCTATACCGTAAACGAAGTGTTCAACGCTCTACTATAACGACGCTGATCTCCCAAGCGAAGGCTGCCATTTTGAACGCGGACACTACTCGTGAAGAAATATCCGCCATTACCGACCAGCTTGACTATGAGTCCGCACAACTACGAAACACCGACCGCGAAATCGAACCCTTCCTGTCTGGCAAGTACGCTGAACAAGAGTTTATGGACACTTTTGAGCTCCGTGACTTCATCGTAACTTGGCAATCCATCTTAAGGCAAGCGACAGAGTTCCCCCCAAGACATCTCCGCGGCCTTTGTCTCAAGTATGAACGAGCTCCATTTGAAATTGACATCCCTGCAACCCGTCAACAAAACTACAGTTGGCACGGTGACGCTTCTCAAGGAGACACGCCTCTTGCAACTTCGAACAGCTTTATGACTTCCCCATTGAACGGTATCGATGACTCTAGCAACGACACCGAGATACACGAAGCGGCACTGAAATCTTTCGTTCAACTTGAACCAAAACTGGAAGGTGTGGGTGCTCAAAAAGGTGCATATCCCGGCGGTCCAGTTGACCTCAACGGAGAAACCAACAGTAAACAGAATTCGCCAACGAGCGACATCCCAGCTGGAACTGCAGCCATTACCGATAACCACGCGTCCCTAATGCAGGTGCCGCTTCCAGCTGACCTTAAAGTAGGCGCATTGAAGGAAGCCCTGCCAAAGAGAACGTGGGTGCATCAAATACGAAAAGACAAAAGGAAGCATAAAGTTGACATTGATGCCATAGCGACATTTGCTTTGAAGTTCTCTCTGCACCGATACAGGAATGTGAAACAAATGATTGTCGTTGCCAGTGGCTTGCATGGCAGTTATCGGGCTCATCGCCACGACCACTACCGCTCTCAAAGAAAGAAGGGTAACAAAAACCGAATGAAGGTTTCTCCTGCTGTTAGACGTACTTGGAAACACCGGCACAAGAACCACCAGCGAGGTGAGCGTTTGCCCTGGATGACTAGAAACGGACTACGCAGGCAAAGACGGCGTTGTTGGAAGTACAGACGCAAACACGGGTACTAGGACTATCCCCTACGTCTCATTGTTTTTTTGCCGCGGGGGAGGTCGTTGGAACTTTATATCCGCGAGGACAAAGAAGTGATCGGAGATGGTAGTAGACGAGAACAATGAGGAACGATGGCGGCGATCGGACGTGTTCTGTCTGTGATGTAATGTAAATATAGTTCTTTTCCCTTAACGAAGGCGTTGTAGTCGCGACATAATGATGGTAGACGAGAACGATGAAGAATGATGGCGGCGATCGGACGTGTTCTGTCTGTGATGTAATGTAAATACAGTTCTTTTCCCTTAACGAAGGCGTTGTAGTCGCGACAGCCCTCGCAGGTCATAGTGACGGACAGAAAACATACGAAAAGCTATGCCGCGTTGTCACATGGCCTTGCATGAGAAAGGAGGTAATGAAGTACGCCCAGACATGCTAGTTTGCCAGTCTGTAAAGCCAAGAGGAGGTAAACCACCTGGCCTCATGAAGTCAGTCGAGAGCCGCTTCCCTTGGCAGATCGCAGCTTGCGACGTGATGGGTCCATACCCAAGATCGGTAAGGGGCAATCGCTACCTCCTTGTGGTCACAGATCATTTCTCCAAGTGGGTCGAGCTTTACGCGTTACGTAAACTTGATTCAAAGTTGATCTGGGATACGTTCACCCGCTTTGGATTTCAAGAACAACTCATAACAAACAATGCGACGTACTTCACCAGCAAGAACTTCGTGGACTCTTGTTTGGTTCTGAGCGTAGTACATAAAAAGACTACTCCGTACCATCCACAAGCCAACATTACGGAACGTGTCAGCAGGAACTTGAAGATGATGTTGGTGGCCTTCACTGAACGCCACAAAGACTGGGATGCTCGCCTCTCGGAAATGGCGTTTGCAACTAGGACTACGGTCAATCGCTCGACCGGCTTTACACCGGCAGCCCTGCTGTTTGGCCGCGACCCGTGTTTTCCTCTTGAATATTCATTCAGTGACCAGGTCGAGGTGCGCCCTCGCACTTATGTTAAGTATGCGCAGGATCTTTGCAGCAGCCTGAACGAGACCATCCAGGAGGCCAGGCAACACCTGGATTTGGCACGACTCGAACACAGCCGGCAGTACGACAAGGGGCGGCGCCGGGTTGAGTTTTCTGTCGGGGACCTGGTACTGCGCCGCACACATCCGTTGAGCGATGCAGCAAAAGGGTTTGCTGCTTCCCTGGCGGACCGATGGGAAGGTCCTTATGAGGTAACAAAGCGGCAATCTCGGCTGACATATCGCCTTCGCAACCTAAACGGAGGACGGCATACGGGTCCCGTACACATTGACGACCTTAAGAGATATTACGAACGGCACTCGGAAGAAATATAATCTTGTTCATATTCTTCCAGGATGCCCTACCCGCTGAACGATACAGCAACATGGCTCGAGCGGGGAGACCCTCCTAAACCCGCATTCATCTCAATCCCACTGGAGAAGTCTTCCTCTACGGCAACCCCAGCGCTTCTCGGACAACTCGGGAGTTGTCCGGTCTTGGGGGAGGGGGAGTATAGGGACGCAGCCTCTACGAGCGCCCGCGCAGGGTGATTACGGTGAAGTGCGCGCGTCGAACAGCGATAGTGGCGTCAGTGCGTCATAAGCCCATGCGCGCGTGTGTGATGAACAGTGATACGGGACAAATACGTGTAGTGCGCATACAACCAGGAACACGCGCACAACCAACGGAGTGGCGTAAAAGCGGCGCTCACAGGAGAGCCGGGGGGGAGTGCGCACCGGGGCACACGCGAGAGCGGCTGCTACCGCGGGCTGCGGACGGGACCGACGGGCGGCCAGCCACAGCAATGACGCCCGGATAGCGAGGCGCAACCAGCGTCTGCGGCGGACGCTCTTTACCCGTCATCGGCCCAAGTGACGGGAGACTTCGTCGTGAGTGTACGGCACCATGCTGTAACTTTCGGGACAAGCAGGGCGTCAACCGCCGCAGTGTTTTCTTTACGCGCTTTCCGTGATTGCTTGCTGTACTCTTTTTATATTGCTCTCAACTTGCTTTGCTTGTTTTTTCCTACCTTGGTTTTCCCGGAATAAACCGGTGATTTGTTCTCATGCGGATCGGCGTTACTTCGTCGGGCGGGTTGGGGCTCGCGAACCCTTTATGCTCGAAGGGTGATCCTTCAGAGTGAAGAACTCTTAGCAGAACCTACTGAGTACGTGCACGATCATCAAAAGCCCGTTGTTTCGACGCATCTGATAACGTACAGTAATGCCATGAACACCGACATGAACTGGCGCAAGAGGCGAAGACTTCGGGACAAGTCTAGGAAACAGAAAAGGACTGCCAAGCAAATGACGAGATGCAGAGTTCCTGGACATTCCCCTAAACTACGAACTGATTCCGTCAGGCAGAGGGGAACTAGTTCCTCCACATTTTTAAGGCGTGTTCAGAAAAAGGAGGCTTGGTCGAGGAAAGTGCAATCTCGACCAAGACGATGTAAACGACCAGCTGTGCGCGAGACAGCCCGAAGTTTCTTCCCTGCAACACAACATAGTGCCGCTGTACCTTCATCGCTGATATCACCGAAGACCGTCAGTAGAAAGCAGCATCAGACGTCAAAGCACCGAGGGAAAATTACGCTGCTGATGAACAGTCACCGAAAGGCTAGACGGATTCGAACCAGGCTACTGAATGGACTAGAATTGCATTTTTCTGCAATGTTTTTTCTCATCAACTCTTTTTTATTCGTAGATGCATCACAGTGGCGGGCGGGAGGATGTTGCGGAAAGGAAAAAGATCGATTGCCAACGGGCAGACCATCATCACGAGATAGTAATGACAAGGAGAATTAAATGGGTGTTCTCAGCGGGCCATGGCGTGGGTCTAGTTCCTCGACAAGATCCATCGAAAATCGGGGTCGAGTGTCCGCTTCATTTCGCAAAAACACTAAGTTGGTGTTGTGGACAGATCAATATACAAAACGAACAAGCTTCCTCTGGGGCAACTCGCACGCAACTCAGATGGAGCAAGCTATTCATATACCGGCCCCACAGCGGTGACATACGTAACTTCCCATCTATAAGCCATCGTTCAAGAAAATTTCCAAACAGAGATCCCTGCTTTCGCAGAAAAGATCGCTGCAGACTTCGTAACTGCACCGACACATTACTGAACTTGGCCATTTATAACTGCAGCTTCGGTACCATATCCCACTAGCTATCTAGTTCGTCCTTGAGGGAAGCCGTCACCCACACAAAAAGACGAATAAACTGGTACTAGCCCCCGCTGATCATCCCTCTGATCACCAATAAGGGAACGCATGAAAAGGCTCTAGCTGCTGCCCTCGGATGAGTTGTCCCATGAGATGTGACCTGTCATGTGCACCAAAGACGGCCTGCTATCCTATTTAAACAACGTCACCCATCATAGATTCACAAGACATTTCCTAACACCACGCGCGCTGCCCACATCACCAAACCACCACATACTGTAGGCTAAAAACGTAGTTCCTCCTCGCTCCGAGACTAGCTAGCGTCACCGCATTTGCACTATCGTATAGTTTACATGTCGTATTACCTCAATTGCACCCGTTCAAAATATCCTGAGTGTTATATCCATCTTGCCAGAGAGCTAGCATTTACATACGAGTATAACCCGCATTACACATCATCTTTGTGGCAGACGGCATGGCTGACGAAGACGAATCACTGCAGCAACTGTGCCAGCAAAAGTAGAAGACATATTAATCCAAATAACGCGCTGCACCGGTGATGATTAGCGCAGTTTAAGTTGTGCAGATGGTTCTATTGCTTATAGAAAACTTTTTCTTTTTTATTACAACAAAAAAAGCAGCCGACTGGAGACGGCGTCAGGCAGGCACTTTAATATTTTATGCCTACTCATGGAGTTGTTTAATTTTCATTCGTCCACGCATCCCAAGACGCAGCAGAAAAGCCGGCCTGTTATGACAACACAACAAAACGCAACACATCATGGCTCTCACTAAAATCACATATCTAAAGCCCGATCTATGGAATACACTGCTCATCAGCTTTCTCTACGAAGGCGAGATCGATCCAGAGGAGAGGGTACGCCTGGCACCCATATTCATTGCAGCCCTGTGCAATAGGTAACTATGAGGTGAAGAAACGCAAAAATAAAATGTCATGCTGGCAACAATATCCACGAGGCCAAAAACAAACATACGTTCCAAGTCACGTTGCTTCAGATGAATACAGGAGCCCATGGGATTGCAGACCTGCGAGAAACCGAGTACGCGGGACAAAGCGACTCGTAGACGAGCAGAGCTTCTAGTTCATTTGATTACGCTTCGTCCATCCTATGCACTTCCCAAGTTTATTTTCTCAAAAGATACCGTTGTATGCGGGTGCATCGCGTTACTGAAAACAATATTACCGCAGAGCACCCTCTATACTAATTTCTTCCTAAATCAATAAACAGCAACAGAGAACGAAGGTAGAACGAACTGCCGAGGAGCATGCCTGTCCAACGCCCGCACCCCTGCGTCGAGACAGGGGTCATTTACAACCGAAATCCCAGGCCGGCCAGTCTCCAAGAAAGTTCTTTCACTGGGCCTGCGAAGAAGACACTGGTGCTTTCAAGAGAGATGCGTTAGCAACGTCTTACCGACTTGATCCCCGGGGGAACTGGCGGCTTAACGCCGCCCTCTACGACATTACTCCTGCGACCACTTAAGTGCCGTTCTGTATAGTAGGGTTTTTTTCACCTTGCCTATGTTACGTTGACGTGGTGTTTTGGCTAATACACACGTGCAGTCCTTTTTGTGGAGTTTGGCTTCATATTAATAAAGTACGCACCAGACATAAGTCGCATTCGGAACAGGGCCACTTTAGTCAGTAGTGTAGGGTACGTGTGAAAATTCCTTGGGGACACAGTATAGTTCTATTGATTAGGAGCCCATAACTTTAAGCCGCAAACAGGTAAAACAGTGGCTGCCTGAGTAGGATAATCGCATGCGAAAGTGCAACGCACTCCCAGGGGTGGAAGATGCACGTGAGTGCCAAAGGCTCAAAAACCTTGCAGCGTTAGAAGGGCAGTTTGCCGAAATGTCGCAATTTTGCAAACGTATTTCGGAACGTTTCCTGCTCAGGTATCTATAGATGCACCAGCTCCTCCATTGAAAATATTGATGTCCTTATTTTGCAAATTTTTGAAGTTACTCACACTTTATGCATAATTAGTTCTACTTTGAAAGCGTAGCCGCCTTGTACTTCATCAATTAAAACTTGGCAGCCTACCCAGCAAGAATACCGGATTAGGTATGACAAACGGTGATTTCAAGACCTCATTGTATGCCTGTAATCACGTTCTTTTGAAACGTCAAAAACCATAGTATGAGAAGAGAATCCTGGCATTTCTAAATTCTTTTCCCCAAGTGCGCGGATGCGACTTCCAGTAAATATGATCGCAAGCATGTAACGTAAAAGAACAAACACTGCATCGGTTTCCGGGATCTTTATTATTTGGAATTTCTTTGATGTGTAAAAAATGATCATTTAGGAGCGTTAAGTTTGGCGTCAGATTCTGACATTTTAGCTTTTTTCTAACCAAACTCATTACATTACCCAAGTCATCATAAAGGAATTGACATTATAGAGTAAATAACAGGGCTCCTGCAATTGCACATACCAAAATTTGTTATACTGCCGATATTGTCAAGCCATGGAAAGAAGACGAAAAAGACATCGTAACAAAATGATTACGTCCGCAAACATTGCACACTTCCTAAAAAAATGTCCAATCTTGGTTGCCATCGTTATATCTGAGCATTTTTTGCATTTTCTTAGCTTCTTGACGTCAGCTGACGTACCTCCAGAAGCAGTAAGCACATGCTTCATAACAAACAGCGGCTGTCAGTCAAACAATCTAAACAACTTGAAGTCGTTAAAACGCAGTGGATTTATGGCATCTGGGGATTTACCCATGTGTTTATAAACACCGTGAATATTTGTATGGAGTGGAATACTTCGCGGCTGAAGCGAATGAATCAAGTATTGATAAGTTCAGTGACATGACAAGTTCAGTATTGTGACAAGCACTGAATCCGGGTGAGTTGTTTCAAGTTATTTTGCAGTAAAATCTTTGAAACCTAGAAAGAAAACTTCAAGAAACACTTTTCTTTGATTGTCCCAGACGCGCCTACGGAACAGTATACAAAGCAATTATTTGTTTGCTAAACTTGGTACAGAGGTTCTGTTTCATGAAGTCTATAGTGGCCAAATACGGCGAGAGTCCGGGCCCCCAGCCCCCTCCGGTTTTTCTCAAGGGGAGGCAAAGACGCTCTGGTAATGAAGACCTTGGTCGCCCCATGCTCTCGAGCATTTCATTACCAGTGCCTTTCTTTTTAGTGGTTTCTTTGTAGATGCGCCAACCTTTCACTTACAATTTTACTCTGGCAAAAAACTTTCTGCGTCATTGTTGGCGCAGTCTGGCACAGCTTAGTTACCTACTTTACATTTATTTCCTTAAATTCTTACCATGTTAGGATATGGTAAGCATCCTAGAAGCACCATCAGTGGTTCCGTTATCTGTATTTTTATTTTTATTTTACGTTTGACTGTGAATGCCATGTACACACAGAAAACATCTAAATGTACACCCAGGAATAAATTATAATATTTTTTGAAGAGAAGAATGGAGCCTACAATCCTGCACAATTTAATGTTGGGGGTTGTCCATGCTAAGGAATTGAATATGTTGCATTATGCTCACCTAACCTTAAAATTGCTTTGAGTGCCTTGTGAGTAAAAAATTGACTGCGGTCTTCCCTGAAGCCCTTCGTCAGAGCTTTTTTGATCAGTGACTTGTTAAAGACACACAAGTTACACGTGCATCACTCTTGATGCTCTTTCCAGAAGACAATTGTGACGATGCATGGCAAAATAAGCTGTTCTATAATACACACCCCTTAGAGATGAAGACTTCTGCACTTGCATGAAGATGCCATAAATGTATATAATTCATTCAGCACTGACGATGAGACCAAGCTCACTCACTGAAAATCAGAAGCAGATACCGACACGATTCAGACGCGGTTTGAAGCGTCTAATTTACACCCGGTGTGAGGAGCCCCATAGTGAAGGGCTGCGGATAATATGGAGTAACAAAAGCTTGATGTGGGCGAGTTGGTACATACTGCTAAAAATTAATCGGCGCTAAAACAGGGACTAGAGGAACACGTAACTCACAACACGGTGCCGATCTTCCAACTAGAATTTATTGAAAAAGATGCTGCTTATATACACAAACCTAAAAAACTAAAAACGAGAAGCAATTGTCACGTCTAAATGCATCACGTGTTTTAAAAAGCCACTTCTTTATCAGTCAGCGATAAGGACGGAGTACTCACGCAGTTATCCCCCGCCTGTCTAATAAAAAGAGCTTTCATAATTTCGCGCTCAAGCCTTCCTCGGGCTTTCCGCAGAACTTTGTCTTATCTAGCAGGGGGCTACACTTGCATCGTTTGCAGTGATCAGATAGGTGGCGTCCAGCTTTATTTTCAACTGCCCAATTGTGCTCCCTTGCCCTCTCATTGAAGCATCTTCCAGTTTGCCCAATACACACTCTTTTGCAGCTCAGGGGAATTTCATAAACTACACCCATCCTGCAGTCGGTGTAGCGAACAGCGTGGTTTTTTGCACAGGGTTCAGATTCTTTCTTCGGATTTTTGCTCATCATTGGGCAAACTTTTGACAACTTTTCCAGGGCGCTGAAAACGACATTTACCCCGTACCTTTGCGCCATTTTCTTTACATTATGCGAGACCCTGTGTAAATACGGTATGACGTGCACCTTTTTCCTTTTTGCCAGCCTATCTAGTTCGTCAGGGCTATCTTGGAAGTTCGGCACCGTGTTGTGAGTTACGTGTTCCTCTCGTCCCTGTTATAGCGCCGATTAATTTTTAGCGATAATATGGACCACTTGGTCGAGAGAGGACCCACCCTCCTCTCCCTCCACTCGAGAAAATGAATAAAATGAACACTTTCAGCCTATGATGTAGTGTAGATAGTTTTTACACAGGGAACAACATAACTATGGCAAAAAAAAGCCGTGATACATATACACTTCCAAATTTTGGGCGCACTCTCAGACGCGCACCGCTGAAGCTGTGTCCGTCAATTACGTAGAAAAATGTGTGAAGAGAGATTTGTTTCTGACGGCGTCCTAAGGGCAGTTATACTTCCATGGGAGCCACGGCCCTCACTTGGGGTAGATTAGTTTGGAAATGTAGTTTAAAAAGGGGAGATAACTGTGTTTTATGAAAACTAAAACCTTACCTCAGTATTTTCTTGCAAATATAATTTGTGATCATGCCAAGTTCAGTACATTTGTGTAGGATTTTATCACTTAGCTGTTTATATATTCCTGAAGGGAAATCATTCAAACAAACTCCTACACCCATTCATAAATTCCGTCGCCTGTTCAGAATGTTTATGTATTCCTAAGGCAATTATTAACATACTGCAATGCTTCCAAGCCGAAATAGAATCTTTAAAAACATTGATTCTGAGCTTTAGAAATATTTACCGCAGGAAACGTGTTGAAATACACTTCCATTTCTTCGACATTTTTAGGTGGGATGGCATTGATTATGATAAATGTTGCAACAAATATGCAGCTAATAAAAATAGGGACATTACTCAGCGTTATCCACATGGTATCGTTGGAAGACTTGGAAACAACAACAACACCTCCTAACGGTGAGTGTAATAACTTATTCTACAATGTTTGGTTTTATGTCCAATTGTCAACGGCAACTAATGCGGAATTGCTGATGTCAGCGGGCATCAAATCAATGTGTTCCACGTTACATTTTACTTTGGTATCATATCTGCTCTCATGATAGGGGAGGAAAATTGCCCTGTCAAAAGTCCAATAGCAAAAATCACGCAATTGTTGACCCGGGGCTTCTGAGTTCTGAAGTGTTTCCTTAGGTGAACCCAGCTTCCTCTCGCCTAGCAAGCGTTACCGCCAGCAGACGATAACGAAGTGGCCTCATTTTTGCATGGGGCTGGTCGAATAGGATGCACAGATATATAAAGAGGTCCTGGGTGGCGTGAATGTAATTCAGAAAAAAAGAGGCGTTTTCAAGTGAAGTAACTCGAAAGGTAACGCAATAACATTAAAGACTACATCGTAAGATAAGTATGTAATTTAAACAATCGCTCTCGACAGAATTGATAAGAGCTCCGCGAAACGTGTGTGTCCCACCGGCGGAGCCATTTTACATCCGTATTACAAGTAGCAAGGGACAAGCGAACAGAACAACTACAACTTTGTCTTTGTACTACAGATGTAACAAACATCTATGTAACGAATTCGTGGATATTGCAAAGTTTTTCAATTCCTTATTGCCAGCCCCATTGAACCCGAGGTGTTTGTGACCTCTATGTAACGAGCGCCTTGCTACGTAAACGCTGAGGTAACGAATTTGTACCGCTGAGAAGCCATTGTTTTTTGCACTTTTTCTGAAAAAGAGACTGCGGATATGCACTCGTTTGGTGACCTTTGCCCGCACCACAAACTACGGTGCGTTTCCAGTGTGAGCGTGGTGTATGTTAGGTGCTAGGCCCACTGTGGGGACGGGGTCGCGCGTGTCCATTTCTTTCTCAGGTGTAGGTTCGCGGGTGAGGAATTCTGATCCCAGAAAACGAAAAGTTTTTTTCTTTTCAGGATAACCTCGTAATTTTATGTGCCGTTTTCTGCTGGCGAAAACGATGAACGTTGTCCGCCAGTGCAGTATACCAGTTAGCCCCCTCTCAAAACATTTTAGTGCTGCAAAGAGTATCAAGTTCCCAATCAGACTCCTTTTCATCCTACCTTTTTTTCTTGAAAATGCCTAACGGATGGAAGAGTGCCAAAAGGCAACATTGGTACTTAAGTTAGTTTTGCTAATACAGTGGGAAGTCATATTGATTATGTTTATTGCCGTGTACTCACTTCATTCGTGGGAAAGCGGAAAGCGCAAAGCAACCATTTTTTAGAATGAAATGAATACTTAAAGGGAGAGTTCACTATACCTGATGTCTAGAATTTCGATCTACCTTCTGCTTCATTGTGGGTAGCGTTAACTCGAAACCTGGACGTGATAAAAAGGGGCATGTGACCAAAAATTGCGAATTTTGGTCAACTTTGTTACATCCAGGTTTAACTATAATTGCAAGGGCACACACAAGCGTTCAATAAATAATGGTCTATGCGCAAGATGGCAAGAAGTGCCCGTGTTTGAATAAAATGAAAGCTGAGAGTTACCAGTGGTACCATGATGTAAGAATTTGTGGGCGACGTTTACGTGGTGAAGTGTAACCTTAGAGTCCCTATTTATTACCGTATGTAAAGCGCCAGTCAGTGAGCGTTTTGTTGCACTGTTCAGTAATGCCGTTTTTTGGTGGTGATTCTCAATTGTCACAATGTTTTAAGTGAACGCCGATCACAATGCAGTGGTATTTTCGAGCAATAGCAATAGATGCGGGCTCTTTTCTTTGTGCTTGTAATTGCCAATTTACTCAGTTCGAACTAAGTTTCGGAACATGTATGCGTTGATTAGAAACGATACATGGATGCTGACAACACATCCGGCCTGCGTGCGTAAAGATTTGTCCCAAAAAGAGCACGCTGGGGAAATTTCAGCATCTTTTACTCGAAGCAGTTATTCATTGCGTAATAAAGTTTAGCGTATCTGATTAATGTTGTGTCTAAGATGTTCGTGCCAAAGACCAGAACTGAGCAAGGGATGGACATTTTACAACTTTGTTACATTTTACCTAGCGGTGACAACGCAACAACTTCGCCGGGACTCTCATTTGCCTTTTTTGTGTTGCCTCCAAATAGAACACGCGTAACACAACTGGCATATACTGATGCGCCTGCAATATTTCTAATGGCAGCGAAGGAAGCGTGGTTGGAAATCAACGTAGCGTTAACGGTAAACGTCGAAAATATGTCTTGTAGAATTATTGAAGTGATGAAGCGTAGGTCACTGACCAAGTCAACAAAGAGGTTTGACGTTTCTTTGCTGTTTAAGCGACCTGTTAGTTCTGGTTTCGACGACCTGGTGGGGGCGAAGGCTGAACGCCTCCCTCTGCTGGCACGCATTGAAGAGTGCAAATGCACTGTCGGACGTCTTCAGAATTAGGCTTTTAACCCGCCGCGGTGGCTCAGTGGCTAGGGCGTTGTGCTGCTGAGCACGAGGTCACGGGTTCGATTCCCGGCTGCGGAGGCCTCTTTCCTGATGGAGGCGAAAAGCAAAAACGCCGGTGAGTACGAGATTTCGGTGCGTTGCATCGGCGCGTTAAACCCCACAATAAATCAGAATAAGGCTTTTATCTAGAGAGCGAACCTGCAGTCCATGATGCCGAATACCTTCCCTGAAGCGCGGCTTGTAGCAAACCAGCACGTGCGTTACACGAAGGAAACGCATGAGGCTTCTAGGAGAGCACGCTACATTCCCCAGACTAGGCAGACTACACTTATCTTGGAAGTCCGGAACATGTCGCATAAGCTATGGACCACGGAGGCCGAAGTCCTTGAAAAGGCCCTGAACTTCAACCAAGGGAAGCAACCGGATTTCCGCATGATAATATGCGCTGTCGAAAGTTCAGTTCAACTACTTGAAAAAGACGTAGAAGACGAGGTACACACAAAGCCATCTATGTTCTTTCGAGATTGCAGGAAGCAAGGGATGCACCGCCAACACTAAACCATTAGGGAAGGCCACTAGGCTCCGCGGTTGAACGCAGTTTTTGCTGCGCTCCCCGCTAAAATGAAAAGTTACATTCGTCATTGACCGCTCTGTGTACAAGTACAATTTGTCGGCACTACTCGAAGGCTATAAGGCGTACTCCAAAATTTCAAAGGATCCAGCCTTGAAAATACAAAAGGAGTTGCAGAAATTGCCCATCGGGATATTCAGCGGAATACCACCATCGAAGAGAGAGAGAGAGAGAGTGAGAGACACTTTTATTTAGCTAATTTAAACGTAGGAGTGGTTCCTCATTCCAGAAGACCAAATGCCGTATTGGCACGTTCCGCCCTCTCCGTCAGCATAACCTGGTCGGCGAGGTGTGCTCTGGCCAGCGCAGTCTTCCACTGATAGGGGTTTTGGGTACAGAAAGGGAGTGGCAAGTCTGGGTTTCGACATCAGCTCGAGATTACATGATGCCGGGAACCTGTTTGTTCGAAAAACTTGCATTGAGTAGAATTCTTATGAAGGTGAACCGGATGAGAGAACGAGTTGGTTAGTAGTTGGCGAAACGTATATCCCCAGTGTTTACTTAGCTGAGGGTCTGGTGGTGAATAGATCCTTCGTTTTAGCCGTTAGTGTTGGGTAATGACCAGGTAGGAAAACAAGGGGGTGGGGTCAGGCTCTCCTCTCATGTACTCGTTGGCAAGTGCGCAAGACGTCGCGTAGGCGAAACAGTTGCCCGCGAGGGAAGAGTGTTCCGGGACCAATACTATCATCACCTTCCGGTTGGGGGGGTTATAGCTCAGGAGGTGGTATGCTGCTAGAGTCAGCATTCCCGCAATGAATCTTCTGCAGACCTGATGTGAGTAGGAGACAATAGTAGTTCCCTTGGTTTGAGTATTTTCCAGCGCTATGACACCTCTTCTGCCTTTTCACTGGACGTTTTGGGAATGGTTACTCTGGTGAAGCATTTGTTTCATGTCACCACCGCCAGTATTGCTCTCTTTTATTTGCCGCTTGGTGCGTCTGTAAACGCGGTTACCTCACTGTTGTCATGCGTCTGATTCAGTGCTTTGGCCCCGGCCTCTCGTCTTCCTCCGTGATGTTAGGGATGTATGATCCGAGGGGTTGACCTGACTTGTTATCGACACAAACCTTTGGGTTGTAGCTGACCCTGGGTGATCCACTGAAGTTTCCCCACGAGCGTTCTGCCAGCGGGTGTTAGTTCAGGCCATGATTTGTGGCTCGAGAGGGGACCTTCGATTACCTTGGATGTGGCGTTGTAAAGGGCTACCTTTAGCAGTCAAGCTGGCGGAGCGGTATTGAGGATTTCTAGTGCCTGCCCATAGCCTTTGCGATCAATCCGTCGAGTTGTTTCTCTTCCCTCTTGTTCACAACTACGTAAGGGGCCTTGAAGGTAATGCGCGAGAGGATGAAGGCCTGGACCAATTTGCGGGGGTCCTGCTCTTTCAGTCCTCTCTGTCTGCTGGCCACCCTACGTAGCATCTGAGTCACTTGCTCTGTGGTCGTGTTGTTTTTTAATCAGGCCGGTGTTCTTTGTGTCGCCTGAATGTATACTCCAAGAATTCGCATCACCCCTGACGGCGTGATGGCAAGAACTGCCAGCATTACATGGATATTGTCTTTTTTGTTCCTGCACGCCTGCGAACGATTCGAAGTTCCAATTTTTCCGGCGAACAAGCTAGTCCGTACTCCTTAGCCTAGTCATTGACAATATTGGTTGGTAGCGGGAGCGTGTTTTGAGGCCGCCAATTAAATCCCTGCTCGTCCAGGTAGCAATATCTTCTGGGTAGAGGCCGTGTTTGATGTTAGAATTTTATGGAATGGAATCGCCAGATCAAGAAGGGCTATGTTGAAGAAAATGGTGAATAGGACACATCCTTTCGGGGCGTGCTTGTCTCCGAGGGTAATTATGTGCGAGGAGACGTCTCCTATCTTTATGATGGCGTGGCGGTATGAGAGGAAGTCAGCAATGTATTGGTACATTCTGCAAGGTAAGGGATTGGGTAGTTGGTTTTGCATGTTCGAAAACTGCGCTTGACGATTTAAAGGGAACGACAACCGATTATTGTCGCGTATATATTCTATATCCCAAATGATAATGCATACTTTAAAGCACCTGGACGAGAAACGGTTTGCTGAAAACGCCCTAGAACTTTTTAAATTGAAATTTTTAGATCTACGACCCGTATGTGTTCCTCCCAAAAATACTGCTGGCAACGATGATATAGAGCAGCTCGACAACATACTTTTGCCTGTATGCGAAATAAAAAACGATATTTAAAAACTTGTCCCTAACTTTATCAGGCTTTACTGTTCCTTTATGTGTTTTTTAATGCAATGGTCTATTTTACACGAATGCGCCATTCGTTGTTATAGACGATAGGTAAAATCGGGCTTCACGTTGTCGAGGTGCGAAGTTTCACCTCAGGCGCGACTTTTTTTGAGCTGCAGTTGCCGTATTTGGAAACTGAAATCAAATATTTTGACAGAACAAACGCGCCTGACTCAGGCAGAATCGTCGAAGCTACTTGGCTGGGTCTGTTTAGAGAAAATTGTCGTTGATTCTTGGAATGGAGGCTCAGTTAGCCACACTGAGAGCCACCCAGCGATGACAGGCGGCGTGTCTTTAAAAAATTCAAAATATAGTTTAAAAATACATAAAATATTTAACCTTATACAAATACTTCTGTTAAAAGGTGTTCAATACGTCAATAAATGTTTCAGCAGTTACAGTAGCCAATACATTTGCAGGTCACGTGAGAGGGACACATATTGTAGTGTCAAGTTTCGACAGTACGAACCGCCACCCTCTCGATTTTGGAAAGTTTGCTGCCAAATTAAAATTATTTCCGCCCATTTGTTAAGAAATTGATTGCGGTTACCGGGCTATGCAAAACGCTGGCTTTCATATGAGCTAGAGAACATATACGCGACAAAAATCGGTTGTCTGCCCCTTTAACGACCCACGTTGTACGGAATACAAACGAATGTCGAAACGTTTGTGGTTTAATGCGGCGACGCAACTCAGGTAATGATGCGCGCTGTTGTGGAGGGGTCCGGATTATTTTGAACACCTGGGGTTCTTTAGGTGCGGTGAAATCTGGAACACACGGGCATTTTTGCTTTTCACCTTTATCTGAAAAGCGGCCGCCGCGGCCGGGAATGGAACCCGCGTCCTCGTGCTCATTAGCGCAACGCCTTAGCGACTGAGCCACCGTGGCGGGTGCAAACGAACGACGTTGAGAGTACAAGCGCAAACAAACAACTTATTTATTAAAATTCAAAAAAGTTTTGCTTCGGCATCAAAACATATAGAAAGGGTTACAAAGTACAACTGGAAAATCGGGGGACGGGGAAGTGAACGCACATTTTTGATAAAAACAGGCGCTAAACATCGTCATTTGTATAATGGCTTTTTATCTTGATTTATAGAACCCATTTACAGCGTAATCTGCGTTTGACGCTTTTGCTTACCAAGCCTTCCTGCTACGAACAGCTCTTTATGAATTCTATTTCAGGCTGGGCCAGCATGACTGAGCATGAGCTCACGCATTCGGTCTGCTGCGTTGAAATGAGAAAGGCTTCCCACATTTCACGTGCGGTCTTGTTGTGTGATCTTGCCAGAACTGAAGTTTCCTGAAACAAAGGCAGGCACTCGCTTTTTTTTTTGTGTGGGAGAGCGCCAAATGGCCTGTGGGAGCCGTTGGCTAGAGTGCACCGGTACGCATGTCAGCAAGCGGCCCCTTCGGTAAATTACGTCCGATCCAGTACAGTCGAATAAGGCAGGGGTACATGTCCAGTAGTGCATGAAGGTCTCTTGAGACAGACGAGTTCAAGGCTCCCCGTCGCTAATCTCGCATTCCCGCCGTTGAGTCCATGTAAATGTGTGCCGTAAGACTTACAGGGGCTTGAAGAAGGGCCGGTAGTAGCGCTTGCAGTAGGTCCAGGATGGCTGTAAGCTCAGCCAGCGTGGAAGGCCACGTGGGGAGTGTTTCATAGGCGAAGCTTTAGTTCGCTTCTGAATGAGAGCGGCATTTGATCGCCCTGGGTAAAACGCCGTAGAGTTGCTCTGGATAGGTCACGTTGTAATCGGCCTGATCTGGCTGAAGGCTCTTGTAGAGTGCGCCAAAGGGTGCTGATCGTAGCGATATTCGGCACCATGTCGCGGCAAACGCGCCTGTTGGTTTGGAGTTTCATTGAATGAATTATGTTCAGCAAAACGATCGACAGCTCGGCTAAGCCCAGTTGCGCTATTTTAAGTCCACCTTGTTGTCAGAGCACAAAGTTGTAACTGTTCCTCGGAAGGGGAGCTGGCCTGGGAGCAGGCTTGGGTCCAGTCGAAAGATTTGAAGTAGTCGACAGAGCCGTTAGGCCTACCGCTTGTGTGGGATTCCACTCTCGTCGCCGCTGGGCTCGGGAGACGACATCAATCTATTCTGCGTTGAAGTTTGAGTCCGCAATTTTATCATAGTTGCGTTCAGTTAAGCCTTGTAGCATTGATGTGTCTTTAGTTTGACTTGCATCAATGCTTGGGTTCCCTGCGGGGCGCTCTACTGGGTAGACGGTTGAGCCCGGCATTGATCGTGCCCGATGCCAGCCCTACCCGACTGGGACGACGCTGAATCCACGCCGTGGTGAACACCTGCAGTAGACTGGCTGAAACAGCACTTACAGTAAAGTGAGAGTTGTCTTCCGGTGCACAGAAACAAGCTCTCAATGACCGTGGTACCAGTTTTGGAGCATGGCACGTATTTGCGGCATTTTGGTAAAAAGATTGTGACGTCCATGCATGGAATGTTTCTATATTCAATTATAACCATCTTCTATATTATCATCTATGTCATCATCTTCTCTGCACAAAGGGGTCGTCACCTGAAATTTTACGGACTATCCAAGATTCATGAGATGGAACACCGTTACGTAAAATTGTGAGTTTTACAAGATGAGCCCTAATATGGTTGCCCCGCTAACAGCACAGTGTCCTTGCGTCGCTGGTAGGAAATACAGGTACGCTCGAACTAAACTCGGAAGACATTTTTGTAACTTACAGAGCATAACTTTTTAAGATGACGTTCTGGTTCTTTTCTATGCTTTTTTCCTATTCAAATTTATTCCGGTCGAGATGGCAGTCGAAACGTGCACATTACGACTGGAATGGGACAAAAATCTTTTTGACCGCACTCTGTTTAATGCCGCCAAGCTTTGAAAGCTCCTCCATGTTTGTTTACACAATACGTATGTTACATATAAAGGCAACATCTGGAAGTAGACGTTTGGGAAGGCGATCGGGGCATCGATCTCGATAACAACCGCAAATGTCACCACAAGCGATTGAGGAAAGAGCTTTGGAATCATTTTCATCAGAGCCGAAGCTTTTTGTACGTTACGTGAGATGATTGCTTGATCGTCATGCACAAGCAGCATTTTCGGCGCTTCATAAATCACCTGAATGATACAGAAGCTTCGGTCAACTGTACCCTGAAAGAGGAATTCAATGGCTCTATACCTTTTGCGGACACGCTCGTAAAACGCTCCTCGATTGGACTGCCGTTCTGCGTATATATGAAACCTAGGCACTCTGAAGGGTACGTGACCTTTTAGTCCATGCACGTGAAATCCCACAAACGTGCGGTGGTGATTTCACTTATCACCATAGCAAAAGGAACCTGCACTAAACCGGAGAGCCAGAAAGAAAAAATGAAGACGATCGATAGAGGCCTCCAACGGTATATCAACACAAAGCAATTTATTTGTAAAGAAGTGAAAAGGCCGACGTGAAGGAATCCACAGCACCATGAGCACACAGACGCATCCACAAGGACTGCGTAAAGCCTGCGGCAATTCTCTACGTGCCACACATCAGTCAAGCTTTCGCACGCAATTTCAAGGAACGCGGGGTGACTATCGCGCATGTGCCCACTACAAAGCTGTGTTCACGCGTTGTCAAGGAGAAAGACTCCCTCTCACGCTATATGTTTCCAGTTGTTGTTTGTAAGATTTTGTGAGGCGAATACAAATCAAAGAATTATTGTTAAAACGAGCAATCTGCACAGATGATTAACCTACCGCGGGAACGACGTGAACAAGTGCCATGCAAAAACAAGTGCACTGGCGGAGTAGCTGTGAGAGGACGGGACACGTTCCCAACTGTCATAAGGCAAACGAACTGACAACCGAGTGCAACCTATCTGCTCGATTGCTGCTCGAGTACCTTATCATTCAGACGACGCCCGTATGTATCAAAAGAACGGAAGGCAATCTGCACGATATCTATGTGAACTCATTCCGCCGCCTAATCGCAAATATATATCTTCGTTTTCCACGGCACGTGGCCATGGTGAACAAGGTAACCATAGGGATACAGAAACGTCATACGGCTTTTTTTACTTGGTCGGTGACCTGTGTTTCATCGTAGCAGTAGTAGCTATACCTGACAAGACAGTATTCTGTCAAACACTGCACAATCTCTAGGAATAACGACACACTGAGCTTCAGTGAGCATGATACATTTATAGTTTGCCTTAGCGGCAATCCTTTGTCGCGTCAACGTTTCCCAGTTAAAGTGCGTATTAATGCGTGTTCTTGATACACCCGAGAAGACTTTGATTACTACATCAGCAGAGACGCGTGCAAAAAAAGAACGTTTGACAACTACCTTTATGTATCTTTTCCTGATTAAAAAAACTAACAAAACAGCATTTCAGAAAAAAGTTCAATTATTACAATATTGTAAGATTGTTGCGCTCCCGACGTACTTCTGTTAATGTGTTCTGATAGCCGAGAAACAGTAAAGGCGAAACTCCCCATCAGCATCTACTTCTATCTCAGTCATAGGTCGAATAAATATCCGTTCCTGGTTCAGACCATTTTGTGACAACGACATTGATCTTTTTTCCAGAAACGTATCATGTATGCAACTCCCCCGTTTGCTTGGAGCGAGGTACGTATTTTAGGGCACAGTGACAACCATGTAGATTTTTCTACATTCGAGGAAAGCGGGTTGTAAATTTTTTGCAGCCATTATTTAACGTATGAAAACTTTTAGCAGCTTTTTGAAACCTATTTTCTGAAGATGCACTTCAATAGCCCTAATAATAATTGCAAAACTGGAGCAATTTTTCAATACAGTAATATCCAATTTTTCCTAAAGTAGGTTAAACTTTTCTCTTGATCACCAGATCAGAGAATAAAAGAAAAATAATTTTTATTGCAGTTTTGTTATTATCCAAGTTTCTGGTGTTTTGGTTTCAGTGGTTTTATCATCATGATTATGTCTCATCCCAAGTCATGAGCGGTGATTACGATTGGATGTTTATGGCAGAAGGCCAGCTAGGGAAAAGAGCGCAAGACAGTGGTTATGGATATAGGATGAAGATCTAAACGCTAAACTCGCTCACCAAGAACAAAAGTAGAATCAGTAAAAGACAATAAAGGCGGCCGGTGTAGAGGGCGAGGGTGTCATTATGCGTGGTAAAAAATCAGGCACGAAAATTGGAGCTCTGCTACGTGTTTTAAAACACATGGACGTAAACATGCGAATGTCAGAGAGGAAAGTGACAGGGTGTAATGAGATGGGTTGTCTGTACAGTGGCGGGAGGTGTTTCCGTCGTGCTGTGGTAAGTGCCTTGCGTTGAATGATGTGAACTACGGATAGGGCCTCTCCGCACCTGCTACACAGTCGTCTTGAAAACACCGTGAGCATATATGAGAATGTTGCGTGTGCCTGGCCTACCCGTAATCGTACTAGGGTACCTTCATTGTGTCTGTTGTGTGTGTGGTGGTGTATTGTCCCACAAGTAGCTTTATAACGTGTAGATTTTTGTGTGTCGGTTCACTCCAGTGTGTTTGCAAGGGTTTTCGAGGTGGTTTTCTGATGCGCGGTTTCATGTGGATGTAGGGTACAGGTATGTCAACTGTTGTACTAAGTGTTGCAGCAACGGCCATTCGATCTGCGGTCTCGTTCCCTGAGATCTCAGAGTAACCTCGCCCCCACCACATGGTCACATCGAGGTCTAACGCAAATAATCACCTAATATTGTTTATCAGAAGATTGACTGCATAGTTCTAAAAAGATTTTTGTTATGATGATGTCCGCACAACACATAAATGATCACTATAGACAACGAACTGTGGAATTTTAATGCGGAGGATATCATTGATGACAAGTATACCCTAAGCCTCGACCCTGAAGATACTGGTATGCACATTAATGGTTTTTCTAGTATTCAAGATGGATCCGTACGCACCACAGGACACCATCGTGCAAGCTTTTGAGGTGTCACTATGGAATTCTGAACACTTCTATTTGTGCTGAAGAGGCACGAAGTGTTTCAGGATCGCACTTCTTGGCACTGGGTTTTGTCTATATGTATGAAAGTTAAGTCACCTGATAGAGGACGAAGATGCCATGGGGCTATATAATTATAAAAGTCGTTTCCTTGGCATCTAAAAAGGAGAGTGAGAGTTGTGACTTTTCTGCTATGGCTCTGTATGAGAAGGGAGAAGAGATAGATGCTGGGGTTTATATGTATCAGAAAAGACTGACTAAAAAGATTGTTAGGCATTGATGAGATTTGAAAACCGTAAAGAAGGTCCATGTGGTTTCTCTGACGTTGTTGGCTCCACTTTCAACTTCCTATTTAGAGGCTTTCAACTGAGCTAGAAAAAAAGGCCCCGTATGCAACGTGAAACCCAAAGTTCAGCACTGAAGCCAGCATGTTCGAGAATGTCATAGTCGCTGACCGATAGACAACACTGCCATAGTCAAGCCGGGTTCATATCAGGGCAATCTACAGACGTTGAAGGAGTTGAAGGAGTTCTCTTCTGACTACTCGCCTACGACTTGAACTGTTTCTCTTGTTCTTTTGAGCGTCCAGTTTCAACTGAACGGAGTGTTCTGTTTTTGTGAGCTAGAGACAAGTGGCATTGATCTAACCAGCACTAGAATTCCATGATGACTCAGAAGATGCAATTGGTAGCAAAGGTCAGACACGTCACATCCAACGACCTTTTTAGTTATACAGACAACCCTGAGTGTATGAGGTGGCCTGCCGTACGCTTGCCGTGGCTCGGCCTTCCTTTGTGGTACTTAATATTTTGCCTTCAAAATGCACCTTTGACGGATGCTACAATTCATAGAAATGTAGCTATGGGGTGCCTGTGCGTTAGCAGCCGTCACGAAAAGTGTGGCTTTCTTTTTGGTAGTCAGTGTAAGTGCTAGACGCATCTGCAACCACATTGATGCATTGACGATATTTGACTACCTGTGTCCCCACGGGGAAAGTCACAGGCCCTCAAAAATCCTTCTTCAGACGTCTACACAGGCATCCAAAAGCACTTCTACTTCGTTGCCAGATTGTGCAAAAGTTACACAGGATATAGGCTACTCCCTCTCTGCACTTACTGTGGGCAGATGCTTGTCTTACCTGGCAATAGCAAACGGACCGCTTTTAAGCCACAGACATACTACAACGATTACAAGGCCATCGCAGCTCTGGACCGTGCTTTATATGTTCCGTTTTTTACAGTCCGCTGCATGTTCTTTGGTGTTGTTTTCGCTCCCCACCGTCACTTTCAACTCATCTTGCATCCCTTTCACCTCCTCTGCCTTATCTCTAAGACTGGCTCACACCGCCAGAGGGAACGAATTTTGACAACTGGCGGTGAGCTTTGGTGGCTCACGTTCATCGGGTTCTCCTCTCTGCATAGCTATTTTTCCTGACTAACCCTGTTCATTGGGTTTTTTTTTGTGTCAATAACACAGGAGTATTTTTCAAGATTGCAATGAATTTTAAATTCCTAACATAAAACTACTAAAACTGAATTTTAAACATATTGAACAAGTGGATCTCTTTGTTCTGGTTACCAAGAGGACACGAATCTCCAATACCATATCGTCTCTAATTTGCTGGGATCCATTTGCCATGAAGGACAAAACAGTTTTTCTCACGTTCAACCGTGTCTTGATAAGACTCTTTCATTCGTGTAATTTTTAGCAACAGGTTATTCTCGAAATAAGGTTTCGGTGCACGTTGGGGAATGATAGCTTTGCATAAGAGAGCTCGGTGTTGAACTACCCCTTACTAAAGATTCATCTTGTTAACCAGATAATGCACCTGAACTTTTTATAGTACGCGACAAAGACTTTTCGCGAAACCACTGAACACATTTATTGGTGAACGTCAGCATAAGGACCAGAAAGTAGTTAGTACCTTGTGTCTTCCTGCAACTTGAAGAGAAAAACGGGAAGAATTTGCAGTTCACATTGCTGAAGACCCATAAAATTCTGATTTACGGAACGCTTCGAAAATTTTAAATGAAAGCAGCAACAAACCTAACGGGCACGCCGGTTAAGCACTGATATTTTTTAGGACTTTAATTGCACCCCTAATTCTGCACTCCAATATTGGATCTTCGCTTCGTGTGGGTTGAGGCCAAAGTAATGGCAAACGATGTGTGGGGTCACTTCGATGTCAAAAATAGGGGTACAGCAAAGCCAGCTTATATCGAACATGGGTACATCAAAATATTGCCTATATGGAACCCTTGTATAATTCTGATAAAAATTACATGCATTTTAAACTTTGTACATCGGACGCGATTTTGCTCAAAATGGATATTTCGAACTCTCCCGCGCTGGATTTTTCGCTCTCCCTATGCATGTGGCAGGCTTTCCCGCAAAACATCTGCGCGCCGCGGTGGCTTGGTTGTCACTTGCGACTCCCGCGCAAGCTCGAGCGCGTCCAAACCGGCCGTGGCAGAGTGGAGCAGCCCCACGCATGAATGCCGTTGGCACCGAAAGCCCCCCATTGGGCGCGGCGGGCCGCGGTGTCACCGATCTTCAAGTCCGCGCCACTCGCTGCCCGCACTTGCTCGGTTCGGTGGGTTCTCCGCTTGACTCAGCTCTGTCGAAGACGCCTAGGACTCCGTGCCGCTTCCGAGCACGAGAGAAGCGGTCGCTGGCGTGGTGCTGCTACAGAGATACTGCAGTGTCATTGAGGGCAGCGGTCTTGTGCTTGTTGACTGTTTGAATAACGAGCAGAAAGCAACCACCAGGAACGCGTTGCGCTCGAACAAGCAGGTGCCTACACTCACGCAGTTCTTCCGCCCCAATAAATGATTCTTTTCTTTCCAAGAAACCGCCGTATCAATAGTGAACTGCGTGGCTGTTAGAGCTCAGCGTTAGCTCGTGACTCCGCTGGCAGCATTGCTCTCATGCGTGTTTTTTTGGTTCACCTACTATATCAAATTTTTGCTATATCGAAATATTTTACAGTCCTAGCGCTGGTCGATATAAGCGGGATTTGGTGTATAATATCGGCGCTTTTCTAAACATATACGTTGTATTCTAGGCTAACTCTTCCCGCTCATTCTTCTGCAACTCGTGTTGATACTACTCTACCGATGAGTGTATTTGTATACAGGCTAGCGCTCAACTGTCCGCATTCAATGACAAATCAGCGCTAAGATGACCAGTAAACGCCGATCATGTAATACGCGGGGGATAATTATGATCTCGTTTTTAATAAGACGGATCTTCCGACAGTGGGCTTTTTGGTCCCTAAATTCGGTAATTTTCTTAACAATGGCGGGTGAAATGGTAGTCTTAGTTCAGTTTTTAACATGGGGTTGTGCAGGTAATATTTATAGTCATTACAGCGCTGGAATTGCTCCGACGCTCGTGATTAGAAAAATATAGTTATGGCATCTGTATTGACAATAAGTTTGTATATTAAATACACCGTAGAAACACGACTTGAACACTCGACTAATGTATGTTGTCAGCCTCTTTATAACCCACGATGATTTTTTTCACGATTTTTTGAGATTTTGAAATCCTAATCTAATAATCCTTCCCTCTATTTTTAGCCAGTTTTTCTACCGAATATACAATCGACGTATCTAAAAGAAACTTCAACAATTCTCCTATAAGCCCCAATGCCGCCTCAGTCCATCTATAGATCTTGCCAAATCATCATTGCGAATTATAAAGACGAATTAGCTGTGATGATAGTTTATGCGTAATGGAGGGATCAGATGAAACTGTTTGAAATGGATACTGGCTATAAAGCGAAAGAACACATCTAGGGAATGGGGACGGTTGACTCTCCGGGAAATTTTTAAGTTAGGCGACAGAATCGTTCCATGTACCGAAAACCTTGGACTCACTGTGGAACGTCTGGTACTCTCAGACACATAGTTTGCGGCTGAGACAAGTCTACCCTAGCACCCCCTAACATACACATTTCCACGGATCTTTGGGAGAGATCCTTGGCTAGGTCCGGCCTTAAAGATCGCCTGCGCCTGAACGAAAGGGTGGTCGACGCTGACCGAGCTCAAGGCATCCTGGAATGGGGACGCCTCAATGAAGCATTTCCCTTATTTAAGTAAAAAAAATCCCTCTGTCTCTCTCTCGTTCTCTCTCCAAATACCGAAAGCTCTGCGTGACGTATTTTAACAAAGCCAGAGACCACGCGGTTGTTTTGAAGATAAAACAAGTTTATTGGGGCGAACTTGTGCTCCCCTAACAACTTCAAGAATAGACAGGCAGCAAAGCAGCAGTCAAAAAAGGGACGTACGCTGGTAAGTCTCCATGAACCATCTGGCGCGGCGTCGTTTCCGCGGGTATTTACCTCTCGGAGCGAGTGTTTCCCGAACTGTCGAAATACACGGACAACAGTGTAGATCAAAGAAGGTTATTCTTGGCTAGTGAAGTAAGGGCGCAACCCTCTATCAAATGAGATAACCCGTGTAGAATCAACGATAAAGAATTGATCAAGCACTTCACTTGGTACAGACATAAACAGCCCGGTGTGGCCGGGCGGGAAAAACAAAATATAAAGTAACAAACGAAATGCAGGGTTCGTTCAATTACCACGCTTCAATACGAGTGCCTCACCCCCCTGGTATATACAAAAAACATCAGTCCGAACCAAACAAAAACCCGCCGGCATCTTCCCACGGGGGGAACTCGAGTAAATGCGTCGCAGAGTGGTGGTGCTATGGCGTGAATGTTGCGTGATTCGGTATGGTTTGGCAATGCCTAATTGTTATTTCGTCTTTATTATATTTATTTATTTAATGAAGGAGCAGCGAAGGCAAGGAGTGTAAAGTTAAAGTCTGTCTTTATTGCTTGGTGCCGGCGTTCTATTGGACGGAGAGGATGACTGTTTTGTGGTCACTAAAGTGCACTGTGAAGGGGTCTTTGAGGAGCGGTCGTGCGATTGCGTTACTGGTGAAGACGTTGCTTCCTTCGCATCTACTCCAGTCAAGCAAAGCGTCAAGTCAAGCGAAAGCCAAGCAAAGAGGCCCTTGACTGAATTCCGAACGGGCGCTCCGCCGCTTACATACACACCGCACGCTTTCGAGGGAGAGGATTACGGGGGAGAGACGCGCATACGCACACTTCCGTACACAAGCGAGCGAACTTTCCACGCACCCACCCCGCCGTTATCACGTGTACACGCCCTGCCGTCGTTACTGTTGAGCGCGACGCAGCTCACGGGTAGCTGCGACGCATGCGCGCACAGACGCGCTCCCCTCGCACCGCCGCAGCTGTTGTTGAGAGCGACGGAGCACACGGGGTACACGCGCTGCTCCCGCACCGCCGCACCTGTTCTTGAGAGCGAAGAGGGTACGGGGGAGAGACGCTCACCTGCGCCTCCACGCGACGCGCATGCGCAGTGAGCGTGTGGACGGCGCCGACGCCGAAGTGCGACATCGTGCGACTAAGAAATGCTCCGCATTTAAACGTCCGTCATCTCAGTGAGGTTGGATGACTTCGGATGACTTGCGCTCGAAGTCATCCAATTGGATTACCAATTGGATGACTTCGAGCGCTTGCGTAGTCGTGATGTTGCGGAATAACCGACGGGTGCCTCTACTGCCTCAGCATGGCTACCGTCTTTACCCGAGCTTCCTTTTGTGCTTCGCACTCTGTTTGTAAGCTTTGTCTTTGTGCTTCCCATTGTACGTTCTGTTTAGCACACCCACCTTCACCCCACATGCGTACTTCTGCTCCTTTCAATACTGCTCAAAATCATTCGGAAACACGTTTTTCTAATTCTTCGGTGCCCATGTTGAAATCCAAACATGTAAGTCTTTTCCGCTCACTTGAGTCGCACTCTCCAAGTTTGTAAAGGAGAGTCCTGTCGCGGACGCCACTTTTTGTGATGAAGAACCGCATTGCATTTTTTGCAATTCAAAAGATGCGTGAAATTTGGCCACAAGACGGAACAATGTAGAGACCGGGGAGCGACAAGGGTAAAATTGCCGCGTGCGTCATCACCGAAACTCCTAAATGCTGCCAAGTTGCCATCCTATCATATGGCGCCACCGAAGCTTCAATGACTACAAGCCCTGACCAGAACATCGCTGAATATTTAGTAAAAGGTCTGCCAGTTTTCGAAGGACGAGCACTGGGAAAACCCGCACGCGCACTCCGTGACACTGGTAGCAACAGTTTCATCGTTCGGCGTGGCATAGTGTCGGACGCCCACTTGAAAGGGAGGATGAGAGAAGTCCTGCTGCTTGAGGGTTCTAATAAATAATTGCCGCAGGTGATTATTTAGGTGAGCACTCCACTCCTCGTGGGAGATGTAACCGTCTCACGCATGAAAAATCCCTTTTATGACCTCGTTATTGGCAACCTCCCTGTCGTACGAGAACCCCATGAACCCAACCTATGCTGGGAGAGCCCCCGGGATCGGCGATGATGAAGCCATTGCCAGCACAGAAGGGACATGGCCGCCAACCAGCCCTACACTGATTTGCGCAGCGGTTAAAACAACGCAAAAGAAAATGGGCCCTTTGAAGGTGCCACCCGTGTAAGTCGCCTATATTTCCTGGGATGAATTGGCCCAAACACAAAAAAGGGATCCCGCTTTAAAATATTCCTACCAGAAAATTGGCAAGCGATTTCTGTCTGGTAAAGAACACTTCTACAGCTTCACGGAGCAAGACGGCATCCTGACCAACAATACCATCTAAAGACTAGTCAAATATTTCATCAGTCCTCCTATTCTCCTACGAACCTGTTATGGCTGCACATCACGGGATACCGCAAATGACGAACTGAATTCTTCACTCGTTTTACTGGCCAGGCCTACACGGTGACGTACGATGTTTTGACAACACAGGTGATATTTATGAGCGAACCACCCCAAAGCGAAAGTTTGGCATTGCCCAGTGAGGCCACATTCTCCTCACTCGAACTCCATATCGACGTGTTGCCATAGACTGGATAGGATCTTTTTCCTCGACTTCAGCAAGGGGGAACCGTTACATCTCAACTCTCATCGACTTGGCCACGCGGTACTCTGACACCGTTTCTCTAGCGGCCATTGATGCTGTACACGTAGCAGAGGCACTGGTTGAAATATTTTCTAGAGTTTAACTGCCTCAAGAAATCGTCAGTGATTAAGAGGTGACTGTTACATCGGAATTCATGGAGATAGTTTGTGGACTGTTGTCTTTGAAGCTTCTACGGACACCCCGTATCACGCTATGGCCAACGGTTTAGTTTAAAAATTCAACGGCACTGTCAAAATGATGCTGAGCAGGAAGTGTCAGGAGAAGCCCCGGTCATGGGACCGCAACCTCGCCCCTCTTATTTTTACTTCATCATCATCATCATCACCAGCCTATCTACGCCCACTGCAGGGCAAAGGCCTCTCCCATTATTCTCCCATTACCTCGGTCCTGTGCCAACTGTGACCAATTTATCCCCGCAAAGTTCTTGATCTCATCTGCCCATCTAACTTTCTGCCGCCCCCTGCAACACTTGCCTTCTCTAGGGATCCACTCTGTTACCCTAATGACCAGCGGTTATCTTGCCTTCGCATTACATGCACTGCCCATGTCCATTTCTTCTTAATTTCTACTAATATGTCTTTAACACCAGTTTGCTCTGTGACCCACTCCGCTCTCTTCTTGTCCCTTAATGTTACACCTATCATTTTCCGCTCCAATGCCCGCTAAGTCGTTCTCAATTTAAGTTGAACCCTCTTGTGAGCCTCCAAGTTTCTGCCCCGTAGGTGAGTACCGGTAAGATGCAGCTGTCATACACTTTCTTCTTCAGCGACAATGGTAGGCGGCTATTCTTTATCTGGGAATGTCTGCCATATGCACCCCACCCCATTCTGATCCTTCTAATTATCTCTGCCTAATGGTTGGGATCTGGGGTCACAACTTGGCCTAAGTAGATATATTCGCCCACCTCTTCCACTGCCTCGCCACCTATCTCAAACTGCTGTGCTGTCCCGAGGTTATTGATCATTACTTTAGTTTTCTGCATATTAATTTTCAGGCCCACTGCTCGAAACCAAAGTCACCACAGCAATCGGATTAATCCGGAAAATATCCACGCGCTATGCGGGCATGAAAGAGGCCAGCCTCCTCCGCTTGGTACAATCTTTTGCCATTAGCCACATCGCATACGTGGCCGCCTATCACAATTGGAAGACAGCGGAACGCCAAAAGCTCAACGCACTCATCCGCAAGGCGTATAAGATGGCGAAATGCCTATACATCCACACCAGTACGGAGAAGCTTCTCGAATTAGGCGTACACAACACTCTCGAAGAAATTGTCGAGGCTCAGCGCACAGCGCAACGTACGAGGCTACTGCAGACCCGCACTGGGCGACACATCCTGGACCGCCTGGGCTTTCGCATGCAAGAATCACAACGTAACAGCGAACAATCACTACCACTGCCACAAAATCTCCTACACAACCTACGTATATATCCCATCCCCAGACATATGCATCCAGACCACAACCGAGAACGACGACTCGCGAGAGCCAAGGCCCTAACCGCCACTCACGCCACGGACACAGGAGCCTTCTACGTCGACGTCGCTCAACACCCAGGTCGACCAGACACCTACACCGCAGTGGTGATAGCCGCCACCACTGGCGACCTATACACGGCGGGCAGCATCAAAGCCAAAGACACGAAAAACGCTGAAGAAATGGCCATCGCCTTGGCGTTCACTAATCCGAAATGCTCCACGGTGTTAAGTGACTCTCGCTCAGCGATCACCAGTTATGCTACAAACAGTGTGACCCCCACTGTTGGGAGGGTGTGCGGTACCCTACCCCCCCGGTCAGCACCAGTGACTATAAGATGGTTCCCGGCATACGTGGGCCCATTGAACTCACGAGAAGGGCACAGCAACCGCAACGAGGAGGCGGACCGGACTGCACACGCGCTTACCAGCCGCGAAGCGTCAGAGAGTCCGAGCCTCCCACCAGGGTTGCAGGTGCCTGTAAAAACGACACCACTCACCACATACAGGGAGATCCTGGAGTGGTACCGACATAGCCGCAGGACATTTCCCCCACCCCATCCCAAATTAACAAGGAAAGAGTCAGTGGTATATAGACAATTGCAGACGAACTCTCTACTGACCCCAGTGATAGCTAAGCATATATGTCCAGAAGTGTATACCAGTGATCTGTGCAAACTGTGTAATAGAGACAGAGCCACGGAGGCCCATGTCTTATGGGACTGCCGAAGTCATCCAGAAGAAGCGAAAGGCACCACGCTCCCGCCGCAGCTTACAGCAGCAGCGAGAGATGTCAATTACAACTCACAACTCCAGGCCGTCCAGCTGGTGGTGGCTGCCCTGAACCGTCAACGGCCTGAAAGTGCTCCTCCAACAGAGGACGCGCAAGTAAGCCTTGACAGGGGCCCAGCTATCACGACGTCCTAGGCCGCGTCCCCGCAGCAGGTGTTTTCCCAATAAAGTTGTTTCCTCCTCTTCCAGGCCCACGGTTCTACTCTGTTCGCCCAGTGCAGAAAGCATGCTTTGCAATTCGTCCCCGGAGTTACTTAGCAAGGCAATGTCATCAGCAAATCTGAGGTTACTGAGGTATTCTCCATTAACCCTTACTCCCACCTGTTCCCAATCCAACGTTCTGAATACTTCTTGTAAGCATGCTGTGAATAACATTGGAGAGATTGTGTCTTCTTGTCTGAAACCCTTCCTTATAGTATTTTACTGCTCTCCCTATGGAGGATGATGGTAGCTGTAGACCCTTTTTACTTACCGGGAGGTTTCTCAAGGAAGCCTTGGATTCTCTCTGTTTGGGTTTATCTACAGGCGCCTCATTCTGGGACCATTATCGGTTCTCCGCGGGCTCCGGACTAACAAACAGATAGATGACGAAGTCCGGACGAGATCCGGTTACGCCATTGTTCTCAGGGCCGGATTGGAGAAAACATGTCAGGTTTGTCATGAGACGCTAGAAAAGTTGCAAGCTAGCAGATAACATACGACCGAAATGCCGGCTTCAAAAACTCCGACCCCAGACAAGGGGATAATTCTGCTGCCTACCGATTGAAACAAACTCCCTATGCAGTAGAAGGGTCCATTCGAAATGCTCGAGCCAAAACATCACCTACATAACTTGACCGACGTCGGTGGCAGGAGCAAGGTGTTCCATATTAATACGCTCCAACGATACGAGGAGCGGAAAGTTATACCTCCTGCACAACCTTCAACTGCTGCCATTGCCTACCGCGACGCGTCGGTCGGGGACAGACGTTGCCGATTTGGAAACTGAGAACATCATGTTTCCTACCGTACATTCGTCTCAGCCTATCTCTGATGTCAAGCTCACGGATCATTTGTCGTTAAACAAGTTGAGCAAGGGCGAGCGTCACTAAAAGTTTACGAGGAAATATTTTGAGACCTCCTATACAAAACTACCCTTGTAGAGTGTGCATCCCCTTGGACCTGCGATACGCCCGTTCACATTCTTCGGTACCCTATTCCACTGGCGCTGCTCGAAGCCATGGAAATCGAAGCACAGGATATGCTAATACTGGGTAATATTGAAAAACCGAAGTCTTTGTACCACGCCCCTTTCGCGGTCGTAATGAAGCTAGATGGTACTAAGAGGCTCTGCATAGATTTGCGGGAGCATAATAAGATTTTCAGTTGGGACCGGGAGCCAATACCACGTACACGCGTTCTTCAGGCGTTATTCCCAAAGAACATTTTTCCAAATTTGACTTCACAAAGGGATACTGGCAGGGCACCATGGCCTCCTGAAGTCAGGAGATTGCTGCCTTGTAAAGTATGAGCGGTCTCTGCCAATTTAAATATATGCCATTTTGTATACAAACCGCCCGAGCCATTTTTGCACGTCTTATGAGGGCTGTTCTCGGTATATAATTGTATATCACTACTTCGACGTTGCCATAATTGCTACCGAAACGTGGGAGGAGCATCTCACTGCTCTCAAGCAACTGTTTCAATGAGTTAAACAAGCCAGACTCACCATCAAACCAGCGATGTGTGATGTCGGGAATCGCCGCATTTTGTTCCTAGGGCATCACATTGGCGATTCACAGGGACAACCTCTCGTAAAAACACCGGACATGATCTTCGAGACTAAACGGCCAAAGATTAAAAAAAGCTGTGCATGCGTTTTGTGGACTCACTGGATATTACAAGAGCTTCATCCCCAACTGTTTCGAAATGGCTAACCCCTGACCGATTTAACCAGGAAAGGTGAGAAGAACACTGTTAACAGGGAACCCGCGCAAGAGGAAGATCAAACTCGCATCGGCTCCTAAGGACAAACCCACGTTAAAAAACTCGCGTCGGCTCCTATTGTACAGGCACAAGACCACACCAAACACTTTGTATTACGAACTGACACGTCGAACGCCAGTCTGCGTGCCATTCTCCTACAAGTGGGAGATGACAACCTGTGGCATTGAGTTACCTATGCAAGCCGGAACACACTCCCACGTGAGACTCGTTCTTCTACCACCGATCACGAAGACTTAGTACTCTTCGGGGCCGTGAAAGTTTCATTTCTATCTTTATGGCTAGACATTCATCATTAAATGTGACCACCAACCACTTCAGTCTGTGCAATCCGCAAAGCATGTTAATAACAGAGGGCTGCGATGGAGTTTACAATTTCAAGAATACCACTTCACTGTCAACTACATAAAAGGAAGTGAGAACATAGGGGCTGATTAAGTCAGTAGGGTTTACACGTAAATAGTGAACGCAGTCATATCTCCTATCAGTACTTTGCATGCCTTGTAGATTTGTAAATATTGCTTCCACATTTTCCCCTTGTCTCTCTCTGATTCTTCACGTCCGCGGTCGTGTATACATGCCTTCACGTCCCAGACACTTGTACGATACTGGAATAGTGGTGGAACAACATTCTGGAAAGGTGTGATTATGGTAATGCGCTGTGCCAGAACGTGGTGGTGTGGGGTTTCCCACAAGCGAAGAAGGAAGAGGTGTGCGTTTCTACGGAGAAAGAGGTAGAAAAAAATGGCTTGCGTTCGGGCTCTTGGTGGCTGGAATCACGTCAGGGCGGGTTCGTTGCGTGGTGTGCCGGGTTCCTGGATACAGAAGGCCAAAACTTCCTTTCCCGAGCACCCGGCTCATTGTAGTGGTTCCTTTCGAGGTGTTCCGCAAAGCCCTGGCCATCCCGTCCGTGGTCTCAAGGTGATTCGCGGAGTAGGACCGAGCGGAGACCTCTGCCCGCGCCAAGCAGCCGAGGCCCGCCGTTCGGCTTGTGCAACCCGGCAAGTGCACCAGGCCGCACGTCGTCAAGCGACCCCCGTGCAACGTCCACGGACCAGCGGTCCCTCCTCACGGCGTAGGCCCGCGGTGCCACAACAAGCACTGTCCGCGAGTCTTGTCAGCGTCCATCACCGGCAAGGCTGGATCGTGTTCATGACGTACTCGGATGTGGTGAGACTATCCCCGTTTTTACTGTGTTGCCGATCAGCGAACACAATTTCTGACTAGTGTGAAAGTACGCTTCTAACGTATCCGGGTGCCTTTTCACTTGTTTGTTCCCTTTGTGCGTATTCTATTTGTCTTTCTGCTAACCAGAATATATCTCCTCGATGTTCCGCACCTCATGTGGTCGCTGCGTAGGACGGTATAGCGCGAGATGCCGGCGGGGGGCTGCTCCGTTGTGCGAACTAGAGAACTATCGGGCGTCGTCCACACAAAAAAGGTAGCCTTGAGCGTCGGCGTTGAGTCCGTCGCCTTCTACGTGCGGAAGAATGGCATTAAGCATTGTAGTTGGCCGTCTTCACTACACAAGCTAGAACAGTGTAATCTGCGTAGTTTCCTGGATAGCCGTGTTGTGAACAACCGTGACATACGGGAGCACTTCGTCCCAAGCGTTAGGTACAACGTCGGCGTACATAGACACATTATGCGTGGTCGTATTGTTAAAATGTTTTGTTAGCCCGTTTGTTTCGGGGTGGTACGCCGGCGTGCCTCGATGATCCATGGTTGTTGTAGCGTAAGAGTCCTTGGATAAGGCCCGATAAAAGCCCATCCGCGGTACGTGATTAGGACATCAGGGGCTCCATGTCGCAACCCAACTTGGTTTATGAAGACCTCCCCGACTTCTTTGGTAGTCCACTCCGAAGAGCGGCGGTCTCTGCGTATCGCCCCATGTAGCCTGTCGCTAGGACAATCCACAAGTACTCGGATTATGGCGTAGAAAACGGGCCCAGAAGGTAAATTTCAATATGCAGGAAAGGCGTGGATGGGTCGGCAGTCGGCTTCAGAAGTCCGCCGGGCCTTGTCAGAGGCGTTTTTCGTCGCTTGGAGTCACGGCAACGCCGGACGGAGTGGGATACATCGGTTGTAAGGATGGACCAGTAGTACTTTGCCTTGCGTTTCGCAATAGTGCGAACGGTGCCGAGATTTCCGAAGATGAGTCGTCGTGGCAAACGTCAAAAATTTCGTCCTAAAATGCTGCGGGAACGACAAGTAGATAATTCGTCCAGTTCCTGGGTTGAAATTTTTCTTCAGGAGGACAGAGATTTTGAGGCTGAATGCTGGTAAGCTGCGTTTGAAAGGCCTAAGCACGGCGACGTTTCGTCCTCCAAGGTAAATGATCATGACGCGCAACTAAACTCCGCATGCTACTGGGCAGCTCGGTCGCTATCCGTGAGGACTTCGTGTAACGTCCGGTCTCCCTGTAAGTCTTGTGGAGGTGGGTGTACGGGGGCACGAGGAAAACGTCATCACTTCGTCTGTAGAATAATTATTCCACCATTGTCCGTCAAAAAATCTATTACCAGATATACGTCATGGGAGCAGTTAAAGAAAATAACGAACACGCAGGGTAAGTTGTGCCGCGAATGGTGACGCGCGATGTGCACGTTCCGCTTGGCAATAAGGAATGACCTCTTGCTTGGCGTATGGGCACATCTTCTGGTAATTTTCTTCAGCTTAGATGCTAATGACCCGCTCATTACTGAGTAGTCGACTCCTGTGTCTAGGATAGCGACATCAAACCCATCGATGGGCAACTGGACTTCAGACGCCGAATTCGTCGAGTACGGAATGCGTCGGGGCGTCGTATAACGGCTTGTGGGTGTTGATGGTCCTGAACTATGCGTAGTCCGGTACACATCGCGCCGTGCGGCAATCGTCGGTTTCGAGAGTCACCGCACGGTTAGATTGGGTGTTTGTGCTGAAAGCGGGTGTTGAGTAATGGTCTTCGGAGCATCCTTGCGCCCTTGATGTCTTTCCGGTTTTTGGGATGTAGAGCAACTTGACGTCCACACGTTGCTCCCTTTAGTTGCGCCTGCGTGGGCTGGCGATCTTGCACGCACGAAGCTTGCGTTGCGTTGACGGCTTGGTGATCAGTTGAAGTAGGGCGACGTTGAATGGTTGAAGCACGCTGGACCTCGGTTGGCGTTGGACAGGTGTTCCTCGATCTCAGTACGGCGCTAGCCGGGTCGGGTGCGGGGTGCGTAGTTAAAAAAACCTCGCAAACTAAACCTTTGCAGGAGCAGCAATGGTAGACGTTGTCGGCCTCTCCGCAGTGGTAACACAGCGGACGATTATGGGGGATTAGCCTTACGTTAGCCTTCCTCCGCGTGTTGTTCCGGACTGCGGGGGTCGGGTGGAAGACAGTGGGCAACGGTAGGGCGGGGCCTCTTGACTATGAGAAAAGGTGTGCGGTATCGAGGAACTACCCTTCAGTAAGTCATCGCTGGTGGCTCGCCGCGTGCTTCCGACGGCTCAGAAGTCCCCAGTGCTTGTCTAACCTCTTCCGGCCTGGCCTCAGTCAGGGAACCATTTTGAAGTTGTGGCACCGTCGGGAGCAGTTTCCGCCGCTCCTCTCTCACCACCACACGAATGGTCACACGTAGAGAGTCAGGGCTGATAGCCCCGGCACTGATCGTCTCCGAACCGAGTACATTGACTGGGTGGCCGTGATGTCTACATCGAACTTCAAGCGCCTTGTCAATTGTGGCCGCCTCAGACGCGAATTAGGTCTCTGTCTTAGCGGGCTATAGATAAGACAAGTAAAAAGCTCTTGATATAGCCCTCGCAACAGAATCCTCAGTCTCGTTTTTTTTGTTTTCATTTCCGGGTCCTCAAGGGGAAGCAATCTCTTCATCTCCTCAACCAAAATCACTATTCCTTCCTTGGAGTGTTGTGTGCGCGTTTCTAGCAAAAGTGTGGCGGGTTCATTCGTATGACGGTGGCGAATGTTTTAAGAAACTTGCTCTAATGAGAGTTGAGTCAGTAAGGGAGCTGTCGTGGTTCTCGAACCAAGTTCGGGCTGCATGGTCCAAATGCAAGAACACTTGCCGAAATGTTTTTCTTGTCATCTGAGCTTTCTAAAATTTGGACGTGCTCCACATTCTACAACCAGTCCTCAGAACAATCATTCGGAGATCCGCGAAACGATGGTGTTTCCCGGGGCTGTGGCAAGACAATGCGGGGAGTGTGTTCATGCACAATCTTGTCGGGTGCGGTGGTTTTCCTCTTGGTTCGTTCTGGTAGACGACTAAACTGGGTCAGTAATACTGGAAGTGGGTGGCTTGTAGGGTTTTCGAAGGCGTAAGCGCATAAAGGGTGTGTACCCCGCACCTATACAAGACGTGATAAAGCCAAAGACGACTCAGTTGCCTTTTTTTCGTTATTACCAGTTTCAACACACATGTACAATACAACGAAAGCCACACACTGCATGTGGTAACACACACCGACATAAACATACCAGCCGTGCCTCAGGCAAGGCATTAAATAATCATTTTAGCGTAATTACCGGATCTAGATAATCCAACCAATCTGGTACTGGCTGCGGGACTCTCAGCCCCTCTACAAACGTCCTCATACTCTCTCGCAGAAACTGCCGGGACGGTCGGGCATCCACGTCGCCATGGAGCCACGCCATGCGCACCCGCCATTAGCTGTGAAGGTCCAGAAGCATTAATAAATCGTAGGGGACTCCTTCGTTATTTTCATTGGGTGAATACCTTATACCATGCGGGTTATGTGGGAAGTCTTTGTGTAACGTTCGCTGCATACCATCCCAAAAGTGAACCGCCAACCGGAAGTGTATAAAAACGTGGTTTATGTTATCCGGTTGTTTATAAATTGTGCAGTCTGTATCCCATAGTGTATCTAACCCCTTTTTTTTGAACCATGTTTGCACAGTAAGTGTCCCTGAATGAAGTTTGAAAAAAAAGGACTTCACCCCTGGTTTACAGATATACGCCTCTTTTCAGTACATCCTGCCCTGGGCCTTCTTTTTACAGTTCTATATATCGCGGTACCGGAAACAGTTTGTCGCAAACATCTTTATGTAATTTTCTACGTGACACTGTACTCAAATATTCCATCGAAAAGCGCCTTGACAGAAACCGGAGTGACTTGACAACTTTAAAATATCCTAGAATCCTTTCCCGTGTATGCAAACTGGATACGATAAATTCCGGTAGCGCTTCAGGCAGCCGCACCTGGAAAACTGTTCGCAAAAAAGGATCGCTTGTATCGCGAAGAAAAAGGAACCTATTCACCAACTGGCGGACAAACAGGTGGGACAACCCAAGACCACCCTGCTTGACGAGTCGAAAAAGGTTATCTCTACTGCACATTTCCCTAGCAGATAACCAGATAAACACAGCAAATGCACGACGCATTTTCGGTACATTCAAACGCGAGCATTGCAACACTTGCATGAGGTACCACACTTTTCCTATAAAAAATAACTTACAAACGGTCGCTTTAGCAAACATTCAAAGAAAAACCCCCTTTACATTTCTCTGCCCTGTTGCATATGTCCTGCGTTCGGGCACGCCAATATGGTTCGCTGTCCTGGTAGCACTCCAGTGGCGTCTCTAGATACTTAACGGGACTGGTTTCCCAGCTCACGTTTGCGAAAAATTCCGCTGTCATATTCCAGTTTACCCCACTACCTGTGATTGACCCAGAACGTTTAACACTGTCCGCCGCTTTTGTAACACTTTCGTTTGTCTTACAGAAAACAGCAATGTCGTCTGCGTAGGCCAGATGTTTTACCTCTGCCTCGCATAGCTGAAACCCGCGAATCTGGTCACCTTCAATTATATTCAAGCAGAGCGTTTTGATATAAAGGCAGAAAAGAAGTGCACCCAGAGGGCAGCCCTGGCGCACTGATATTTCCACGCTAAGGGGGGCCCCAACGTCTTGCTTAGAATTAATCTCGTAGTTCACTTCCGGTACGCCAGAGCCACCCCCTCCTTGATGCATTTTTCAACGTTCACATGATCTAAAATCAGCAAAATTATTTCATGTGACACACAATCAAAAGCTTTGTCCAAATCAAGCTGGAGAACAGCCACGCGAGCTCGGACAGCGTCGCAGCACTCCAGCACACATTTCGCATTGTGTGTGTTTGAAGAAATAGTGCGTCCTTTTATGCCACACGTCTGGTGTGGCCCTACAATCTGCTTGATGACTGTTTGAATTCTTGGTGCAAACACTTTCATAAAAATTTTGTAACCAAAATTTGTCAAGGATATGAATACGTCGAGCGTTCGCCTGTTCTATAGCCAGCGCACGTTTGGTAGGGGCCTCTCAACTGGCTAATCGGTCCAATCTCGCTCTCACGAGGGCTCCCCGTAAGCGTTCATCGTCAAGCGCCTCAAGTTTCTGTTTCATTTTTCTGATATCCTCACTAAACACCCCAGGCACAATGCACTCTTCACGGATAAGTTTTTCTAGGTGTGACCTCAGTGTCTTTTTTATAATTTTCTGTTCGTATCGTACGAAACTGGACTTCTCAGTGGCCCTCATTTTTGCCTCCTTTTTGCACCACTCCCGCTGTTCACAGATTTTATCCCCTTCTATTTTCCGAATTATACCCCGCACTTTTTCAAAAAAGATTTCATCCTTAAGTAACTTATCATTTATTTTCCATAGCTCCCACGTGAAAGGATTGGTCCGTTTCTTGTATCCTAGACTACACACCACCAGACAGTGATCTGATAATGATACAGGCTTTACTTCGTACCCTTCACATGTTTCAATTATATCACACGACACATACACTCTATCCAGTCTAGCATGATTGACTCCTTGAAAATGGGTAAATTGCACCTTCCGTCCTCCCTGTACACATTCATCCACATCAACTAACAAATAGTATTTATGATTTTCCTGAAGCAAGGCCGTGCTGTCGTCACGAAATGGCCGGGTACTAATCTTATCTCGTGCCGATAAGACGCAGTTAAAATCCCCTAGTACGACAAGACGCTTGTCTGTTCACCGATGCGGCCTAATGTTATTATAAATATCAGCCCTTTTTCTGACTTTTTTCAGCGCATACAACCACACTATTCGCCACTCTTCACCACTCAATACTACATCGCATACAACCAGTCGTTTTGACAAGCCAGAGCTCACCGCTCCCACACCAAGCACCGGCAACGTTTCCACCAATAACATGCAGCCAACACAAAAGCCAACTGCGTGGCTTATGCATGCATAATACCGCGACGTGAAACATTGCACCAAGCTCACGGTCTCCGCGTCCCCCTCTCCCTTTTTCTCCTGAACAACTAAGACATCTAAGTCTAGATCTGGTAGCAAGCGGTGCACCTGACTGTGCCGTCTTTTACTCGAAAGGCCACGGACGTTAAGGGTAGCTAGGTACAGGCACTCTGCGGGCATAGCAATAGCACTCCGTGGGCATAGTGTTAATCGCTCACATACAGCGCGTCGCGAAGCGACGCCCTTGGACCCTGGGTCGTCGAGGTTTTTTTGAGACGCTCCCGCCACCTCTGCACTCCTGCGTTCCAAAGCGACGCTTGGCTTAAGCCGCGTCGTCGAGCGGCATCCCGGCGTCGCCTTCATCGGTGGCTCGTCGGCCTGGACTGCAGGGTCGTTGACGCCACCCTAGGTAACGTCGATGGGGCACCGTTTGGTGACCGGGTTCCCGAGCACGTCCATGGCGTCGGGGCCGTAGTTGACCGTTGCCTGGGCGTCTGTTCGGGTGCCACCGTCTTTAGACAGACCACTCCGGGGAGGCGGAGTTTGCTACTGCACGTCGTTGTCCCCTCCTCCTACTGCCGCTGTGGCTCCGCCCGCGTGCGTTGTCGTGGTGTCCTCTTGCTCCGTCGTTTACTGATCCCCCGTTCCCTTCGCTGCTTCCTCGGCCTCCTAGGCATCCATGAGGTGTTCGGACTCAACGTCGTGACCAGGTGGCCCAACCGTGCTCGCGCACTTCCTCGTGCACTGGGTCTCCGCATGGCCAAAGCGTTGACACAGGGAACACCAAGGCACCTTGCACTCCCGCCTGGCGGGCCCTTCGCCGTTGCAGCGAAGGCACTGCATGGGCCGGCCGGGCTCTACGACAAGAGCCAGTTCTCCGGCAACACGAATTTGGTTAGGTAGGTCACCGAACTTGACTCCTGACTTTAGCTTGAGAAGCACTTTCCTCGTAGTAGAAGTCTTTTCGTTCACGCCGGCGACCCGCCAGAGTTCCTTCGTAACCTCGGTGACTCTGCAGTAGAGCACGAACGCTGAACGGATGTCCTCGTCCGCCACCCTGTGCAAAAGCCTGTGGAGCTTTGGCTTCACCACCTGATTCTGAGGGTCGTTGACTAGGCAGCGACGCCCCTTCACCTGCAGCTCCGTCGTGGTCAGCATTTTCTATGTCGCTTCTGCACTCCTAAAAGTCACAGCTCAAATATAATTGATTTGATAGGCACCCAAGGAAATTACCTCAGCCAGTGCACCAAGTTTGGCCAGAGCGTTCCTGAAGTCTTCGACTCGGTACGGTCGTTCCTTTACGTCGGCGTGAAGAAACACGGTGTTGAGCACAATGCGTCCGGTAGGCAGCGCCGGCAAGATAATCTGAAAATCCTGGTTTTCCTTTCCTTCGGTCCTGTTTCCGCGGCCGGCGTCAACCGCTGTTGCCGCTCGAAACGCGCTCATGATTCCATGACCGTTCGCCTCTGTTACCCGACGGAGACAGGAGCAAGTGTTTCGAACTCGCCTGATGTCTTTGACTCATTATTGAAACTACGACAAGAAGCTACTGATACAACGGACGCGACGCGGCGCTGAACGTCAACTGAAACGACAAACTAAAAACTTTAGAGGAGAATGTTGAATTTCTCGTGGGAAAGCTATGGCGGAAAGCGCCACGCGCCTAGCTGCTCAACCAGAGAAGAGGACGAAGAGGGCGGGCAGCGGGGTAGGAGCGTGAGCATGCAATAAAGAGACGAGAACCAGGAGGTATTCGATCAGGTAACGCCGGTGTTGGTCTCTTCGCTGTCTCTACATTTGTCTACATTTCTCTGTCTCGACATGAAGGTTCACACTATGTTTCCATTCGTGCTCCTAGAAATGAAACAACCTAACGGCCACACAAAGGAACCTACACGCAACTCCTGTGATGCTTCGCATCTTCCTCATGGTTCCCCACGGGAAGATGGTGTAATTTTGTTCGTGTATTTAACGCTTGATTTCAGGTAGCCTGATGGTCCTCTACAACTCCCACAGTATAATCACACGCCTACCTGTAAGAATAAAAAGTGAATAAAAACTAAATCTGAATTGTTACCCAAAACAGCAATTTGAATCCGTTTTATTGCAGCCGCCTTGGCCCCTCATAATTTCGCGCAGGGAAACATATCGGCGTCCGAAAGCCCATTTTTAAACTACTTAAGTGTTTCCCGAAATACCCTGTATGTTACAACGTTGCTTACGGTAGACCGCATTTGGGAGTTTCGTATGATATCAATAGTGCCTCTATGAATCGGATAAATGATTTATACAGAGGCGGGAAGATTTTACTGGCTGGGGGACGCTCAAGTAACTAATGCGCGATAGGTGGCATAAAACGTTAGACATAGGTTTGATGTCCCCAAGTTTTCATATGCACTGAGAGTTAAACTTCTGGTTGAAGCTTTTTTTGCCTTGTCAATTTGATGATTACAATGATTACTGCAATAAAATAGTTTTATATTTCCCTTTGTTATGCTGAACACATCAATACAGTCTAAAGATTGTATATTGGTCCCATCTTCACGACAAGTATCGTCACCAGGCTGGGCCTATTTCCCAAGCAACCGAATCCAAGAAGATTGGGTTCCTGATCGTGACCAGCGCCAGGTAGACGGTGAACCTTAATTTTCGTGCTAATTTATGAAACGCATGGAATAAAGACGAACGTGCCCGTAATAGGGGTTTTCTGACCTATCTTTTACGAACTTGTGTTGGAAACATGTCTTAAGGTTTTCATGAGCAACTGGAGAAGGAACATTAGAATTGGTGGCAGGAGTACGAAACTGCGACCACACTAAATGCCCTCTCTTATCAATGCTGAGACGAGTGTGCGCACAAACATGGAGGACTGAAACAGGGAGGCCTTTTGAGCCCAATACTGTTTATGCTTTACATGGTAGGGTTAGAAAAAAACTGGAAGAAACTCAATTAGGGTTCAACTTGCCAGGAGAATTAGTACAACAGCCTATTCAGGGAACGTTATACGCAGACGACATTGTTCTTTTAGCTGATAAAAAGAGCGATATGCACCGGCACATGAATATTAGTGGCCTGGAAGCCACTGACCTCGCTTTAATTTTAGAACAGCAAAATGACTAATAGTGGTTTTTATGATGCCACCACCAACTCAGGGTAAATTCAGCCACGCGAATTCCCTGAGTCAAGGAATATAAACATCTGGGGGTGTGTATAAACGATGGAAACGACGACTTAGCTACTAACGAGGAACAATTTAAAAATTAAGGTAAGCTACGCGCAGCTTTAATGAAGCATGGAGCTCTGTGGGAGTATAACAACTATGAAGTAGTGGGAGGAAAGTGGAAAGGAGTAATGGCTCTACGCCTCACGTTTGCGAATGCAGTACTCTGCTTGAAATCAAATGCTCTTCCTTGTCTTGCACTGAATCAATGAGAGGTAGGCCGTTTGGCCATGGATCACATTGTAAAACAGCTAACCGAGCAGTACAGGGAGATATGGGCTGGGCTTCGTTTGAAGTTCGAGAAGCTGAGAGTAAAATATGTTTTGAGATGAGGTATAGAGCAATGTACCAACTACGAGGACAGCTAATGTTCTTAAGTATCTACACATGAAAAGCGCCTACACGCTGTTGTTAAGGACACCTAGAGGCTAGCGATGAAATACAGAAAGAACCGTGCAGAATCAAAGACAGCCAAGATAACCAAAAGAGAAGCGAGACAGATAGAAACAAAAAAAATGCAGAGAAAAATGGAAGCTAAAACGTTTTAAATGCGGAGCATTTCTTAGGCTCGCGATGTCACTCGTCGATGTATTCGGCGTCGTCCACACGCTCACCGGAACAGGGTGACATGTTCTGGTCCCCAAAACTGAATAAAATGTAACTGTTGGAGTTTTCAGAATCCCCCCGCGAGCATGAAGCATTTAATAAGGAGGTCCTCAACGCAACGCTCGCTGCCGGCATAGCTACAGGCATGCATTTGTTAGTAGAGGAAGGGAGAAACAAGAACCCAGGTAAGCAGTTTCATACAGAGAGAATATACTGATGCTATACAGGGGAAGTAAAATACGTGTCATTATCATAAGAAATGCAGTTTAATCCCAACACAAAAAAGGCATCTAGATCCGCGAAATATTTCATTAAATCGACTTCTTCTGAAAATCAGAACTGTCCCTTCACAAGTAGTTCAGTCCATAAATTCAATGTCTGAAGGAAGGCGCATCCTAACAGCTACCATGATATCATAATTATGGTGGCCGGGCTGCTGACCTATCAAGCCAGCCGGGACTTGCTCTCAAGTCTTTTCACCGCAGGAGACAAGCGAAAAGGAGCGCTTTTAATTGCATCATTTCCCCGCTGATGAAACCGTTCTTAGCTGTCATATAATGAGCTACGTAAAGAAGGCTTCTTTCAACATGTCGTGCGGGGTAGTCCTGGGGTTATTCTTTGTCACAATCTGAGACGAAGTGCATGAATAATGGCTTCCGTTTCTTTCAAGGTTGTGGAAAGCGAGGAGGCCGGGGCGCCACGGTCTGCCGTTGCAGGAATGCTAAGTGTATCCCGTACAGCTCAGAAAAAAAATCTAGATGCCTTGTTCCTTTTTTTCTGACGTAGCATGGTAATCTTCGCAGCATCCTGTCAAAACACATTCAAAATTGCGTATTTTTACTGCGTCTGCATCTCGGAATTCTTTGTTAAATCGGGAATGCCACTGAATCTATTTGCGAGAGTGTACTTTGTTAAATCGAGTTTTAAATGCGGAGCATTTCTTAGGCTCGCGATGTCACTCGTCGATGTTGTCCACGCCCTCCACACGCTCACTGCGCATGCGCGTCGCGTCGAGGCGCAGGTGCGCGTCTCTCCCCCGTACCCTCCTCGCTCTCAACAACAGGTGCGGCGGTGCGGGAGGAGCGCGTGTACCCCGTGCGCTCCGTCCCTCACTACAACAGCTGCGGTGGTGCGGGGGGAGCGCGTCTGTGGGCGCATGCATCGTAGCTACCCGTGCGCTGCGTCGTGCTCAACAGTAACGGCGGCAGGGCGTGTACACGTGATAACGGCGTGGTGGGTGCGTGAAAAGTTCGCGCGCATGTGTACGGAAGTGTGCGCATGCGTGTCTCTACCCCGTACTCCTCTCCCTCGAACGCGAGCGGTGTGTATATAAGCGGCGGAGCGCGCGTTCGGGATTCAGTCAAGGGCGTCTTTGCTTGGCTTTCGCTTGACTTCACGCTTTGCTTGACGGCACCAAGCAATAAAGACAGACTTTAACTTTACACTCCTTGTCTTCGCTTCTCCTTCATTCAATGAATAAGAATAATAAAGACGAAATAACAATTAAGCATTCGCAACCATACCCAATCACGCAACATTCACGCGATAGCCCCACCACTCTGCGACGCATTTACTCGAGTTCCCCCCGTGGGAAGATGCGGGCGGGTTTTTTTTTACTCTGGCTCTAATTATGACAAGCAAGTATTACCCCATGCCGTTCCCACTATAACTGTTTTGTTTCGAAAAATATTTCGTGTATCAGAAATAGCAGTTCGTTTAAAAATTAACAGAAACATCATGTGGCAATTGGTATAAAAATTAACAGAAACATCATGGGCACGTTTAATGCTTGTTTTTAAGAACTTTACTGTACGCAAATTTGTGTGACTCGTTTTTGCCACACCACTCCACAAGAACCTTTATTTCGATAAAGTATCAGCTCTAGGTATCAAGCGTTGCTTTGTTGTGAAGGGGGTATCGAGGGCTTGGATATCTAGAACTTTGCCCTGAATCTTTACTATGATGTAGTTGTGTCATTGATATTGCAAAAGTGTTCTGAATACCTACAAGCTTCAACAGAACTATTTTTTTTTGCTTACGTTACACCAACAATTCCCATTTTGACGCTAATGTAAATAGCCTGAAATATTCCCGAAGTTGCCAAGAGCCGCCTTAACAATTAGGTTTTTATGAACATCAACACCTTGTTTTATTTACTGCGCGTATGGTTTCGCAAAAACTTTTTTTTCATTCCGGTTATTCCTTCTTTATAGGAGTAATTCATGGACATATTTCTTGCTGGTTTGAATATATGTGGAATATTACTATGGTCGAGTGGATGAAAAGAGCAAAATTTTTAAATGAAAGCCATCCGCCCGAAACATTGCAGGAAAGCAGTTCTTATACATCTGACCAACATTTTTTCTTCCTTTAGCGAAGCTGATCAACGCGTCCTTGGACACGTCTGTAGACCCCTGTGTCGACTTTTATTCTTACGCCTGTGGCGGGTGGATTCAGACTCATTCCCTAGCAGGTGACGAAGCTACCCAAAATAACTTCCAAATGCTGAAAGATTCAGTGACAAAAACATTGAGGGGTAAGTGCAACCAATTATACCATGACTTTTGAACTGTTTTATCTAAAATTTAATTTTTCGTGGGAAGAATTATACGGTGATTTTCACTAATTCAGTGCGCCCTAGGAGGCCCACCCACACAAAATTCCCTGACGTGAGGGGTGAAGGCGCCCATCACAGAAAAAAATCCTGCCGCATTTCGTCCGCCTGTCCAAAAAGCCATTTGGGCTTTTGAATAAAATCATGAGCTTTAAGAGGCTAATTTTCCCTATGTATTGCGTTTATAAGAGCAACTATAGCGCGAGCTAAAGTCAGAAAATAGAAAAGGTGTTTATAAGTGCGCCCTGCCTCACGCCTCACGGAGATTGGACGTGATTAGAATGGTATCAGGTTTTTTCAGTAGGAAAGAACCTGTTTTCAGACTGATGCTCACGGCATAGTAACAAAATATTATCATGTGGCTAAGGACATCTCAGGGTTCTTTACTACTCAGGTTAATCAGGATGAACTTCCGTTCCACAAAAATCATAAAAGAGCATGAGCGTCAAAGCGGAAAAACATGGGGTGGTGATTGTAAGCAAATACAGCTATCTAGAGTGCTAACGTCTCTAATAAAACCGATATCAATTGAAAACATTTACGGACATTCTAGCAAACAAACAACAAAGGGACACCGTTTTTCTATGGAATAAGATTTTTTGTGAGTACACAAACAATGACAAAGAAACATGCACTTGGCTTCTAATCAACATATGTGGGTGCAGCCTGGCGAGGGTAAAAAAACACGTAGTGGACGAAACAAAAGAAACGGTCCGTAGCGTTGCGCCCCCTCCAAAAATGTCGACGGCAAGTTGAAATGGTTCCCCTAGATATATAAAGTCCATCATCGCAGATTGTAATGCTTAAGGCGGACCACCTGAACTGCCTCTGGCCATGTGCGTCAGGGGCGTAGCCAAGACGATTGTTTCCGTGTCACAGCACCACGCAAAATTATCAATTCTTCTACTTCATGACTAGAATTTTTTGGCGCTTGATCTCTTTCTTTTTTTATTTTCTTACCGTCGACGTATAGCATTCCTCAAAAGATATTTCGGGCAATGCCACTGGTGTACGTCGTTGTGACGTCGGGTAGCCACTTATGTGGAACACCTTGTAGCCAAGTTCCCACTAGGCCATCCATTCGGTATAGTCGAAGTTACTTCACTGAAGCTTATCGCTGTGGCTGCGTTGTCGCATTTAGGTATAAACCCACGAAAGACCACTTAGGGCATACTAGGCGTCTCGGCGTAGAGGGTTGTATCATCCGCCGTCCACGCGATCCTGGTCCGCTGTACCAACTCGCGCAAGGTGATTGACGTCGTCTGCGTATTGTAGGTGCCCTTAAATGTCGGAATCGACGTAGTAGTCTTCCACGTGCGGCACCATGAGGTCGAGCATCGCTGTCGGCTTTCTTTTGTATACCAGCTCAGAAGGAGTCTTGTGCGTAGACTGCTGGACAGCTGCATTTTAGGCGAACGGAGACTTTTTTTCCATGTTTTAAAGGGGCTCTGAAGTGAATATTTCAAGCACTTGTTTTTGCTTGTGTTGCAGAGGCTGGCTCATTTATTACGCACGATCAGGCGGTATTTATTTTCTAAAGCGTAAAAGAAGAAAAACTATCATCTGTGGTTAGCGGTGGCCCCACAAAGTAACAGCAGTGACGTCAATACAACGTGATGCGGGATTAGACGGCGTCCACGAATGGAATTCAAACCATTTTTTTCGGCTCTGTAAACAGCATACTTGGCATGTGACGGCATCGTTGAATGTTGCTGTTTGAATGTTGTCGGCTGTAAAATGTATCAGATAAACTACCAGCATGGCTTGGGATTGAAGCAATCACTAGCCGAGATGTACGCAGTGGATGAACGCCCTCCACATCACAGCAGACACTCAAATGGGATGCGCGTTTCCCCCATCTTTGGAGGTTTCCTGCTGCTGCGGGGATCGTAAGCGGCGTGTTCGCACCAGGACGAGGGTCCGCTGTTTCGGGACTGTGTCCGCAAGCACTCGGTGTTCATGGCAAAACTACGCCAACGGGAACTGTCAAGCGCTTCAGTGTCGGTGTGCACGCATTCTGCGGACTCGCTCATGGAAAAGTGGATGTCCTAGCACAAAATGGTGAATTCCCTATACGAACCATTGTCCAAGAAGGAACAAATAAACTTTAAATATATTAAGTATCAGGGATTGGAACTTGCGACTTGCAAAAAACATACGTGTTGCCCCAGGCCCCTTGGCCATAAGCAAGCGATCCTAACAGTTTAAATATAAAGTAGGTGATTTATAGCCAGTTTACATGCATATATAGTGTTAGCCTTTCAAGCATCTTAGCTGACTAATTGCTGTATAGTGCGTGTGCAGTAAGCGTACCCGAAATTCTGATAATATCACATGTCCAGCGACTGCATTCCTTTCAATCAAAAGTGTTCACAGATGTGTCGTCGTGCTGCTGACCGCTCTGATAGTTCTCCCAGGCCCAGAAAAGTGCTTACCGAAACTTGGTTTTTCGCTGTACGATAACAGGTTCGCTTAATTTTATTTTCTTTTTGCCTATATTACCTTGACCGACTCTTCTGCCGCCTTCGATTGCACTTACACATTTCTACTGGAGTACCAGTCAGCGAAGCCTCATTTCTGCGCTTGTGTGGAGCGACTTGGACTTGGAGCTTTATACAGCCTACCAACAAACCAAGCAAAGCCTCAATCTTCCTGAAAGAAAGCGTACCATGGTTTAGTATCAACCCATCAAATGAATTGCGATGACCTGCCGGCCGCCGGCCAACCAATCGCTGGGCCGTGTGATTCTGTTGGAAGGAAACGAGCTGTGCTGTAGCGCAGTCAAGCCAAGCGATTTTGTTTAGAGCTAATACGAAACGTCGTACAAAATCGGCACGCAGGATGCAAGGAGGAGGACAGCATTTTCGAATTGTGTGTTCTACTGAATAAACTCGCGTAACCACATAGAAACTTGTCTAAACATGGCCTAAAGACTCCACGCTACAATTAACGCTAGTAATACCAGAATGTGTACAAATCACTTCAGGGCCCCTTTAGGCTTAACGTCGACTTACACATAGTGTAACATTGACAGAATACTAGAGACTCTCTTGTTGAGCTGTTCGGTTAGTCTTTCTGTTTTGGGGTTGTACGTCTAGGTTTTCAGCGATCCGTGCGGCTGCGCCAAAATCTTCTTTAATGTTCCCTGAACTGTGCCCTTTCCGCGGTTTGCCATCCACACTTAAGTGGCTCCATGTCACGGCATACCTTTGTTGATGAATGCAGAATTTGGTGGTTTCTTTAGCGGTCACCTTAGGAACAGTAGAGATGTATCAGTAGGTTTGCATGTACTCAGTGGCTACAGCAATTATCTGGTGCTCGACTCATGCAGCACAACGAGGCCTAGGCGGTATAGTCTTACCGATTGTGAGGCTCTAGTGAATATGAGAATCGGCTCTGGCAGTGCGGGGGACCTTGTCAGCAGAGGTTTACCCCGCTTTCTACAAAAACAAAGCTGACACGTCGAGTGAGGTTGGAAATTAGTCAAGCCAAATATATGGTGGTTTGATTTTTTCCAATACCGTGCTATACTCACGTGTTCGGAAGTTGGTTCCTTACGGTACGCTTGCAAAATTTATTCACGTACGTCTGCGTGCCTGAGGGAAAGTTCATTTTTGTTGTTACGGGAGGAAGTTATCAATAGCACGGATATATTGAAGGTGAATGCAGGCAAGGCTCCTTTCAAGGCCCTTGGCGCGGAGACGTTGGTCCTCCTAGAGCATATATCATGACGGATAACTCGCGAATGGTGCGCTACTAAGCGGCTGGTTCATTCGCCGTCACTCTTCCTAACAACGTTCCATCTGTATCGGCTGTGTGTGCGCGCCTATGGGTCCGCATGATACGCAGTACGCGACCCAATGTTTCCTATGAGATTTGTACACTATGGCAACGTCTAACTATCGAAGGCGCAGCCTTCTTCTCAATGCTACGGCCGCAGGGGTACTTCAAATATTTGAGGTAACACAGAGCATATTGGTATGTTACTACCTTTTAGTGGTCTCCCAAACTATGGCGCTACATTGTAATGGTCTAGATAATAGCACGGCAACTACTTAGAGCCTGAATGGTTCGTGTTTTTGTTTTGTTTTTTTCTGAAAAAACATTTTTTTCTTTGATGTCTCAGTGCCAGGCATACGTCTCATTAGCTGTACCCCGAAAGTCCTAGGATTTGAAGGTCTCCCGTGTGGACGAGGTCTCTCGGGATCTTTTTGTAAATCCTCGTGGGCGTTCTTCTCTTTGCTGCCGGGTGTCTTCGTTGTTCAGTTTCGGCGGCCTCGCAAGGCGAACGTCATGACGTCACGTGTCCCTGCCTCTTTTTTTTGCTCTGTAACACAAAAATGGGGCAATCCTCTTCGCCATCATGCTTCTCGAACGTGCACTCTCGCATCTTTGTCGTTCCTAGCTAACGCGAGCGCTCCGCAATATTATATCACTAGGTGTTTCACGGTGCGAGCTTGAGCGGAAAAGTAGTGTGTTGCACCAAAATTTTTTACAGCAAAGCGGGTCTACCTGAAGTTTTCCACAGAACCAGAGCAAGTTTCAACTGTGTTATGTGATGTGGTCGGCCCCACCAGTATGCCGAAGATGCGAGACAGAGAAGAACAATTACCAAAATTCGCCTCATACATAAACTTGTAATTGTGTGGCGCCATGAGGAAGCAGTGGCGCAACGCGTACAGGACCGCTGGAAGCCATTTGGTGGATGAAAGCCATTCGAAAGCGTTCGGGTGGATATCAGAGGAAAGCGCATCTAAGGACAAGATAACAATGCTCTCTAAAAACGCGAGCAGACCAAGGGCGCATAAAGCTTTCAGCTGAACGTTCTTCCGCTTCACTTTATATCCTTTAAAAAGAAATCGGGTGTCTTCGGATCCTTTTATACATTTACCAGATGCGGAACCTCCTACCTCAATGAGTGGTACATTTTGTAGGAAATACTTTCCGCAAGACGGAAATCAAAGCGAAGGAGGAGTACCTCCTAGATTTTGTTGGCAGTGCTTTTGTGGGGTATCCCTTTTAGAGCACAGCTGGTACGTGCAGGTGTTTACGTAACAAATGCGAGTACAGCCTCCTATCCACCACTATCCTTGTTTTGTTGCGCTTCCGACGCCCATTTAACACGGGGCATTTGTTTATCATGGCGTACTCGCATGTTCGGCGTCTGTGCAGAAAGCATGAGCCGTGAGAGGTACTGGCGCTCGAGGTGATCGGTGCCATCAAAATAGTCTTGGGATGGGGTTGATTGAATATCTAAACTGTTTGATAAGACGCTGCAGTGAATGCCATGTCGTATTTATTTGAATATATATTGCCTAAAATGAAATATCCCAGAAATCTTGAACTTTTCATTGTAGGGTTTAACGAGAGTACGCAACGCAGGTGATGAGGCGCGGCGAAGTGGAGGGCTCCGGATTAATTTTGAACACCCGGGGATCTTTAACGTGCGCCGAAATCTCGAACACACAGGCGTTTTCGCTTTTCGCCTCCATCAGAAAAGTGGCTGCCGCGGCCAGGAATCCAATTTGTGAACTCGTGCTCAGCTGCGCAATGCCTTAGCTACTGAGCAACCGCGGTGGGTCAAATCTTGAACGCACAAAAATGGAATGTCTCCTGCAGTGTATTCCTGCAATTCATTGCCTTTTTGTAATTGCGAACATTAGTGTAAGTGTCTTCAGACAAACAGTCATTGTTAAAGCAATTACAAGCGGATCATGAATAAATTGACTGTTTTAAAAAAAATTGCACAGAATAGCGTGTGTACGGCGTAGTTATTGCAATACTGTGACAAAAAAAAATACAAAAGCTAGCGGTCTTATTTTGCCGCCGCGGATACCGAGAAAACCTCGGCGGCCAAATAAGAAGGTGACAAATTATAGCGTAAAACTATTGCTTGGTCACCCTGGATTTTTTAGGCCATTTTTATTTTTAGCGTTTTCGTTAGCGTAATATACAACTGTGTGCGAGGGATTAGTTGGTATTCAGCACTTTTCGAGAGAGGGTCCACCATGGATACTGCTCGGCCTAATTCCATTAGTTTACCCTTACTCAAGCTCTGCAGTGTTCGTGTAGTTCAAGTTTTGTGTCGGTGCTAAAACGGGCCACGGGAAAAGGTGTAGCGGCTAACCAAGGGAAGAGACTGCTGCCGCCTTAAATAAATAAGTGTTGCTTTTACCGCCCGCATGTTTCTGCTTTCACTGCAATAAATGCGGTGGGCCCCTCGTTTTTCAATCATGACCGCACGAACGGTGGGAATTCGTAGCCTACCAACTCGTCGTTGTTAGCGCCCGTCGGGGGCTTGTGACTGCTTTCATACCCTTTTTCCATATTGCTAACACATTTTGCCTAAACATTGGAACTGTGCGCTCATGTAACGGCTGTATTTCTGTAAAAAAATGTTCCAACGGGAGATGGTGAAACGCAGAGTTTTGTGACCGCACCACCTGTTGCCGCAATAAATCACAGTTCGCCCCTATTAAGTGGAACTTTCGAATAGTTTTTTTTTAAATATTCACAATACAACTAAAGCCCTCTAAAAAAGGCTGTACGTAAGAATTGAGCGAGAAAACGTGGTTTAAAAACAAAAAACAAGTGAAATTGCAATAAGACGAAGTGTCTACTGAAATAATAAAAAACACCAATATATTAAGCAATGGCTCGGCGTCATACAATTTATGGTAAAAAATTGAAAATACATTCCGTAGTCAATATAATACAGAGGAACTCTCAGAATTTACCGATGCCCTTGCCAGTGCAAAATGTGAAGGCGTAGTACCCCATCCCAAAATAGTGCGCAGGATATGCGATTGTTCGTCACATAGGCAATGTATCGTGAGCGCTTAACTTGGTTAGGATAATGATTTCGTGAAAAAATAGAGTACAGACGCTGACAAACAATTTTGCTCTAGTTGAATGCGGGTTAAGTACGTTTGTAGGGCGATATCTAAGTTTGTCAGGCGATAGAATGGCTTTCACGCCCAATGTACGCAGTGAACCTGTCCACAATACATGACACCAAAAAAAGCGGCTGATGATTGATTTTGATTGATTGATTGTGGGGGTTTAACGCGCCGACGCAACGCAGGCGATGAGGCGCGCCATAGTGGAGGGCTCCGGATTAATTTTGACCACCTGGGGATCTTTAACGTGCGCCGAAATCTCGTACACACGGGCGTTTTTGCTTTTCGCCTCCATCAGAAAAGCGGCCGCCGCGGCCGGGAATCGAACCCGCGTCTGTGTGTTCAGCAGCGCAACGCCTTAGCCACTGAGCCACCGCGGCGAGTTTATCTAAAGTCTTCAGTAGCTCCTTTAACTGTACAAGCTACTGCAAAACGCGTTTTATGGTAGTGTGACGTGTATGTGGCGCCCCTGCCCCATCCCCAATTATCGTTAGCCGCTAAGTTCGGTGGCCCTGCCAGGCTGATGATTCGTATACCCCTTATTACAGAAGTTGCTGGGGCGCGCAACGCAGTCTTCTCGGTCACGGAACATAGTCGCGTCAATGGGAGTGATCGCGTTACCGCCGAACGCATCGAGGCGCGCGCTACTATTTCGTTATGTCGCAGCGCATCGCCGCAGCTGATCACCAATATCATCATCATCGTCGTCGTCGTCATCATCATCATCCAATTTACGCCCACGGTTTGATTACTTTACGTTAGGTTAGAGAATACAAACAAAAATCCCATTTAAAAAGGAGTAGCATGGTTTTGCAGGTGTCCACTATTAGTAATTATATAGGCTCCATGCCGTCGCTAAAGTCACAGTCTGTATTATTTTAGAGCAAATTAAGATGATAAAACTATTCTGTCTTAGCTGCAGCGGTTGACAGGATTTTACTATGTCCGTTGACAAGTTCGAATGACCGCAACACATATGTTTATTTGTACATTCTCAACAATAGCCATCAACCCAATATAGCGGAAGCATTAGTGCCTCGTGCGGCAAATGTTTGCCGATGTTGCTTGATTGGTGCCCGCTACAGAAACCTATCGCCACCGTAAGTGAAAATGAAAAGGCCGTTGAATGTTTTAGTTCTTTTCTGACCGGAACCTCAGTCTTCACATTTGGAACCCTAACCGTTATCACTGTGCTGCCTCTGCACGTTGCCGGCAGCGACACAAAATTTCTCTCCGTGCATGCTACAGGACCGGAAACGAGAGCTTGCATGTAGGCTACTTCATACATCTTTTTTAAGAAATCACTGCGCTACGTTTGCATGCCGGTAGGACACTAAGACAAAGGTGCTCAGATAGAAAGCGAAACTATCAACTTACTTCCTTTCCGGGCACTTTCAGATGGCTGACGTATGGCGCATTTGTCATTCAGCCATATAAACTTCTCGGGAACAAAAAGATTGAACTGCAGCAGAAAAAGGTGCCCTGTGTGGATGTTAGGGAGAGGTGGGGGGGAGGGAGGCGGGGGGGCAAGCGGGTGTGTTGAGGTCTGAGTACAAACACGAGCAGATGAGGTGACGAGAACACTTATGAAGCACTCAGCACAGAGCTGGGAGTTTGTGCGTTATTTTTGAAATTTATCTTTATTGACGTTTTAACATTTCCCGAAAGGGCGGGAAAATAAAACATGTTGAGAGTTGCGCTTTCGTACGGATGCATCTTATGTCTCTCTGTCTGGATCCCTTGTTAGCTTAACACAGTGCTTTTTTAATTCACTACCGAGACATAACGGCACCTGAAGAGAACGGGTCCATCAAAGGGATGGTGTATTTCGATTTGTGCGAAGTTTTGTTTGAAATTGTGCCGATGCACCTTCACAAATATTTCGTGCCAAAATCGGGCGAAACAAGGAAAATACGCAAACACGATATAACGGCAAAGATGTATCCGATAGCTGTAGCCATGCTTTCGTCGTTAAACCAGTTGAGCGGACATAGGTGCACCGTGTAGATCTCGGCCATTGATGTCCACTCGCAATAATGTATTAGGATAATGCAGTGCCGTACACTGCCGTGTCTTTTCTCTTCTCGGCGTTAGTCGGAATGAATATCGTTGGATCGGTGGAACAGAGTAAAAGCACAATAATTTCCTCGAGAAGAGCCACGCTTTTCAAATATGCGATATCGACGTGCCAATGTTTGTGAATTTCCCTTACTAATGTCGCACAAACCATCACAGTCATGCGCTTTATTTGCAACTGCACATGCATCCTGGCTTAGTGAACTCATCAGCATAACTCCCCTTAATAAAATAGGTGGCGTTTCCAGTAGTCTAATGTGAGACCAACCTTCCTTTGAACAATGCATTGTACGTTCCTGACCAATCGAGATAACAAAGTGCAGGCAAAACTTTTCTGTTTGGCCAGCCTTTATGAAGAGCATTTCTTCGCTGCCGAGAGTGGGTCCCAGTCAACTAACTTGGATAATAACCTGAAAAAATGGTAAAATTGTCTGCAAACGTTGTTATGAACAAAATGAAAACTTTAACAAATGAAGCAATAATTTTTGCTCGTTGTGATGTTGAATAGTGACCTCTCTACCTTTTTTCTCCCGCAGATATCCTGAAGAACATTCCCGTGGATAAAACCCAAACGCAGAACTTTACCCAAAAGGCATCCGTGTTTTATAATGCCTGTGTCGGTATGTGATAATCAAAACAATCCATGTGCCTATATCTTCCGTGAGTGCTGTAAATAAAACGGAAAGAAATTTTTATTTTTATTTTTAGAGCATCAGTTTCTTTAAGTAAACGTAGCTTTCCTGTACCTGCGGTGTACAGGTCATGCCTCCGAATAGTATTCGTCTATGCGGAGCAACCAATTATTGTCATCAACACAGCAGTGCTGCACATATGTCCATAGAGGCCTGTTGCTCAACGCTTACTGCCCCTTTTTATGGTTTCATGCTTGCGTTTCAAGGGGAGGAGACTCTGGCTTACAATAGTATGACGTTAGACAAAAGTTGTGCTTTAATGTTTAACTGTGCAAAGACGTACCCAAACCCTGAAGTAACATAATTTACGTTACTCAGCAACTGTTACGCTTCTGAATTCCCAACGCAAGCTTAAACATTGTAGGGCAGCAGCACAGACCTGCATTGGTGTATTGTCCGATTTCTTCTTTCGTGAAACACACAACGCACACGCACGCATGCACGCCCGCACAAACACACACACACACCCATACACACACACACACACACACACACACACGCACACGCACACACTCACACACACACACGCCAACACGCACACGTACAGGTACACGCAGGCGCGCACACGCACATGCACACGCGCACACACACACACACACACGCACACGCACACACACGCGCACACGCACACGCAGACGCGCACACGCACATGCACATGACCACGCACACAAAAACACACACACACACACTTAAACACACACCCACACGCAAACGCACACACACACCCACGCACGCACGCAAACGCACACGCACATGCTCATGCACACGCACACACACACACGCACGCACACGCACAAACCGACGTATACACACGCACACGCGCGCGCAGAGGCAGACGCGCACACGCACATGCACACGAACACGCACACGCACACACGCACACACACACATACACGCCCATGAACACGCAGATGCAGGCACAAACACGCGCACACGGACACTTACACATATAGACACACTCCCACACGCACACACGCACACACACACACGCACGCATGCACGCACGCAAATGCACACGCACACACAAGAAGACGCAGACGCACACACACGCAAAAACACGCACACGCACAGGCACACACGCAGTCACACACGTTCGCACGCACACGCGCACGCACGCACGCGCACACGCATGCACACAAGCAACCACACCCACACACACATACGCACACGCAGACTCAGATGGGCACACACATACGCGCACGCATACGCACACACGCGCCCACACGCACACATGCGCGCCCGCGCGCACGCACGCACATACACAACCACACACACACTCACACACGCACCCGCGCACACGGACACTCTCACGCACGCGCGCACGCGCACACACAAACGCACCGAACACACACGCACGCACACACACAAGTACATGCACACGCACCCACACACACACACACGCAGACGCGCACGCACACGTACACGCAGACGCACACACACACGCGCACGCAGACGCAGACGCGCACACACACGTACGAACACTTGCACACACTTAAACACGCCCACACACCCACACGCACACACACACGCACACACGCGCACGCACACGCACACGCCGACGCGCACACTCACATGCAGACGCATAAACACGCACACACGCGCAGACGCAGACACTGACGCAAACACGCACACGGACATACACACGCACACACACGCGGAAAGGCGCACGCAAACACACATACACACGCGCGCGCACGTGCACATGCGTATTCACACACACACACACAGTCTTGAAAGCCACAAGATAATCGCCCACCTGCTCAAGATCTTTTGCTTTGTGCCAGTCCAAAAACTCATAACGTTCCCCACGCATGCACTAGAACATGTTTGATCTACTACGTCCACTAAATGGTAACCAAGTCCCATCGACTATCCGAAGATGACTGAATGTTTATGTCATATTGCTGCCACGCGCTCTTGCCCCACACTTCAGGAATGTAGAGATTCTTATTTTGCCTCTATTGCACCGCAGTCTAGAATGCATTAACGAAATGTACGGGCGCTTCACCACATATATCAACAGCAAAAGAAAAGCTCAGTAGAACTATTCGAGATCAGGCTGAACTAAAAAGACATAATTGGTGTTCTCCACAAGCACTTCGAGTTTCAGTCCCTCATCTGGCGTGTTGTTAATGTTTCTCCATCTCTAAATCGAGCGATTTCGCCCTGCTCGCCGCTCTTCAAGTACTACAATGATTTAAGGAAGTTTTTAGATGCGACGCATCTCTTGCTTTGGGGTATGTTTCTCCGCCGTCGGCGTCGGCCTTGTACGCACGCTCACTGCACATGTGCAACTCTCCCCGGTTCTTCTCTCCGACAGCTGTGCGTAACACTCTCACTCCGTCTCATTATCATAACAACAGTTGCGTGCGCACGCTTCGCTCTGCTCCCGTCTGCTCAGGCGCGCAAGTGCGCGTGCACGACTCTCCTTCGCTGTCTCCTCTCCTTCAGGCGCTCCGATATAAAGCGGGTAGCGCGCTGCGGCGGTTCAGTCAGCGCTCGCTCTCGTTCGACACCGCGTGACTTCTATTGATGACTTCGTGATTGGCTTGATTCTTCCGATGAAGACGTGATGGAAGCGACGGTCCCTTCAGCGAGTGGATTGACGAAATACAATACCAGCTTCACTCTAGATGCTCACGGCAACGTTACGACCGTAGAGAATCAACCAATGGAAACGCCATATGAACCCCCCGATCTGTCGCATCACATCAGGGTTCCCCTCGCGGGAAGATGGGCGTAATTTTAATTGATCGTGCTACAGGCACAAGGAAAATACTACCGCAGTCGGGTTACGAAGCTAGTTCAGGAATACTGAACATGCACTAGACGTACGCAAATACCAAACAAATACCAAAGAGTTTAGGCTTCAGAAACGAACGACTATCACCACTATCCGGAAAGAGCTGCAAACATTCAAAGTAAACAAGCTGGATATGCTCCGGGAACACGTTTTGCTAAACTAAGGATCGAAGCTGTAACGTCCTTTACCGGTGTTGCACTGTCACTTGATGTACGTGTGACCTTGCCTGGTACAAAGTTGAGCTAAGGGACAAATTACAAAAAGTTAGCCATAAAACGCATCTCAATGCACTCCCTTGACCAACCATTCCACATGTATACGAGGATACCTCAGCGTCCCCCCTCCTTCCTCTCCCCTCTTTCTTTACGGCAGACTTCAAAGGTTTAGAAGTATTTAACTCCATACTGGGAGCAGGAGTCCTCAGTTATAATTAAAGTTCGAATCAACACACCAAACTTCGGAACATATTTCGGAATGTACACATGCACAACCCAACGACTTTCACCTCTGAAAAACATGGCCTCCAGCCCACCAAGCGTAACCGTATGGCAATGGAACTGTCGCGGCTTCCAAGCGAAACGGGCAGTACTTCAACAACACATAGCGCATGCTCGACTCAAACCCGACGTGCTGCTACTGCAAGAAACGCTAACGAATACACCATCCCTTCCCGGTTACACAGCACATGTGAGCCCGGCCGATGGCAGAGGCCTGTGCGCCCTGGTCAGAAAGGGACTGACTTTCATCGAACACGAACTGAAGTCCGTCAAGACCGAACACACCCTGACAGAACTCATCCCAAGCAGGCACAGAAATGGCAGCATCTTCCGCCTGAACGTTTACAGCAACCCGTCACAAAGGCTTCAAAGATTGAAGACCATCCTACACAAGGCGAGCACGACAGCTGGCAAGCACACTTTGATAGCATGCGGCGACTTCAATGCAATGGACCAGGCGTGGGGCTACGTGAAGAGCAATGCCAAGGGAAGAAACCTGGCACAAGACGCGCTTGAGCTGAACTACACGCTCATCACTGACCCGGCCCATTCTACCAGGATTGGAAACTCTGTATCCCGAGACACCAACCCTGACCTTACCTTCATAAAAAATAATGAGCCGATCATGATCACCTGGAGCAACACCGGCAACGATCTGGCCAGTGACCATATGATCGTCGAGATCAACATACCCACCCAGGCGAATCCGAGCGACAACAAGAAGAAATACACCTGGATCGACTGGACAGAATTCAGAAAATCCAGAGGCAAGGACCAAGAACAGGCGCAAGAAGACGAGATCACCGACATCGATGAATGGACGAAGATCGCCCAAGACGTCTGCAAGTCTCCCAAGGAGATCGAAACGGACATCGAAACCGAAAGAATGGATAGCCGACTCGCCAACCTGATTGAAGCCAAGAACTCCATCCAGAACAGATGGATGGGACAACGTCTATATCAAAAACAATGCAAGAAAGTGGCAGAGCTCAACCGAGCGATCGGAAAGCACTGCCGCACATTATGCACCCAATAATGGAATGAACTATGCAACGCTGCCGACGGACAAATACACAATGGCAAAACTTGGAGCCTACTCAAGCACCTTCTCGACGAGACCAAGACGAAATCGCACCAAAGGGATCGACTAGCAAAGCTCCTACACCACAAACTCACGACGCACGAAACGGACGTCGTCCTGAAGCGAATGCTAGACAAATACCTCCCATCGACACCAACTGACAATCACGGACCGTACAAGGGCAGACGCAACGTGCGCCTCGACAGGGACATCGAAGTAGAGGAGGTCAGAACGGCACTGCACGACCTCAACAGCAGATCGGCACCCGGTCCAGACCTCATCACGAACAAAGCCCTCAAGAATCTAGAAGATCGATCTATCGAGAAACTAACGCCGTACTACAACAAATGCTGGAAAACCGGCTCACTACCACCAGAATGAAAGAAGGCCAAGATGATACTCATCCCCAAACCGGGGAAACCGCCGAGCACGGACAACCTCCGCCCAATATCGCTCATGTCCTGCGTGGGCAAGGTGCTGGAGCACGTCCTGCTAAACAGGTGGCAAGAGTACCTCGAAAGAGAGGGGCTGTATCCCGATTCGATCATCGGCTTTCGACAACACCTTAGCACACAGGATGCCATGATCCAACTCAAACATGAAATCATAGACGGAGACACCAAAGACACCAAAGCAGTACTCGGCCTCGACCTGCAAAGTGCTTTAAAAAAAGTAAAACACTCCGCCATCCTAAAGCAAGTGTCCAAACTCAATATGGGCGAGAGAACGTATAACTTCGTCAAGGACTTCCTCAAAGGCAGGACATCGGAACTTAGGGCTGGCGACCTGAAAGCGAAGCAGAAACGCCTAGGTAGCACAGGAACGCCTCAAGGCTCAGTCATTTCACCACTGCTGTTCACCCTCGTGATGATCGGAGTAGCCGAAAGCCTGAGCAGAATCAACGAGGTCAAGTACACGATCTATGCAGACGACGTCACCCTGTTAGTAGACGGAGGCAGCGATGCTCACATAGAGTCTACGCTGCAAACAGCCGTCGATACAATCGAAGGCTGCCTCAAAGGCACCGGACTCAAATGCTCACCGAACAAGTCGGAGCTTTTGTTGTACCTACCGATCAGAAACCGCAGAATCAAAGACCAAAGGGAACACGAGAAGATCAAGATCAAGACCAGCGACGGGACGACGATGTCGATAGTGAACAAGATCAGAGTGCTGGGGATGACAATAGAGTCACACGGCAGGAACGGCGTCACGATCACCCGACTCACCGGGAAGGCGGCGAACGTGACCAGACTTCTTAAACGTGTTTCTACAAGGAAAGGAGGAATGAGAGAAGAAAATTTTACTAGGCTCATACACTCGTTTGTGATCTGCCACATAGCCTACGTGGCAGCATTCCACAAATGGAGGAAGACCGAGAAAAACAAGATCGACGTACTGATACGCAGAGCCTACAAGACGGCAATGGGACTACCCGAGACGACCAACACGAATCGCCTGCTCCAGCTAGGAGTCCATAACACCTTGGACGAAATTGCCGAAGCACAAATTACCGCTCAGCTTGAGAGGCTGTCAACCATCAAAGCAGGCAGAACGATCTTGAACAACCTCGGCATAGCCTTCCACGAGCAACAAGGGGCGAAAAGATCGATTCCTGACGACGTACGACGAAACCTCACAGTAGATCCTATTCCAAAGAATGTACACCCGGAGTTCAACAAAGGCAGAAGAAGAGCGAGAGCCAAAGCGCTAACAGACATACACGCCAGCGACACCAAGGCCAGATACGTGGACGCGGCAGAGTATGCCGGCAGCAACGGTTTCGCCGTCGCCGTGGTCGACGCCGACGGAAACACCCACACGGCAGCGAACACGTTATGCACTCAATCCGAAGAGGCCGAGGAGATAGCAATCGCTCTGGCCATCGCAGACCGGGATTGCCACACCGTGCTGAGTGACTCCAGACAGGCTCTAAGGAACTTTTCCAAGGGCAGAATCGCACCGACGGCGGTCCGCATACTACAAGAAGTGAAAGGAAACAAGAAGGTACGCATCAAGTGGTTCCCGGCGCACGTGGGCGAGGCGTCGGAAATAAACGCAAACCGCAACGAAACGGCACACGCTAAGGCGCGAGCACTAACCGACCGCGCCCACGGCGACCGTCCGCTATGGTTTAGTACACGAGACAGGATGACTAACTACAACGAGATAACCAAGGCCTTCCGTCTTACCCGAAGACTTCTCCCGCCGCCCTGCACGGGGCTAAACAGGTCGCAGGCCGTTGTATTCAAGCAACTACAAACGGGCACGCTGCCGAGCCCGGCACTGCTCCACAGAATGTATCCTCAGTCACACCCGAACGACAAGTGCAAGACATGACGCAGGGAGATGGCCACCTTTGCACACATGTTGTGGGATTGTATCAAGAATCCAGACGAGGCTAAATTAGGACGCATACCGCCGCGACTAGAGGCCGCAACGATGAGCAACAACCAAGAAGAACAACTATGGGCCGTCCAGCAGGCCCTCGAGGCGCTGGCGAGGCAGGAACCCGGGGTGCCGGCAACGGCCAGCGGGGATAGAATAGAATAGAATAGAATAGAATAGAATTTTATTTCATGTTCTTTATAAGACATGACGGGGCGAGAGAAAAAGCTGCTGTGGACAGCTTGACGAGCTCTCGCCCCGTACCGGTGTATGGGCAGCAGATGGCGCCTGCGGTATACATCCTAGAGGGCTTGCGTGTAATTGATACAATCCAATTTCAACAAGACACTGTTTTTCTGTGAAATTCAGTAAACTATTACTAAAGAAAATGTTGTTACAACAAAATAAACAGAAATGAGAAAAAAAACAAGTTTATACAATGTCTAGCGGAACATTGCTTGCATACATAGCCAGAACTGGTACTCTTCATGAAAAAAAAAAGAGAGAGAAAAAAGAAAAGAGAAATCATTATTACAGGTACATACGTAAAAGCTCAGAAATCCTTGAAGAATGAAAGTCAACGCCACGTTCAATAAATTGATTTAGAAGATTGGGGACAGTATAGGACAACATATGATTACCATAGTTAGTTCTGCAACAGCGTACCGTCCAATGTTCAGTATGTGGAGTGTTGTACACAGGTACATTGGGAATTAATTGCGCAAAACTAGTCAGGAATATCTCGCTACGCTTTTCCTAGTTTCTAAAGCCGTGCTTAGGCGGTAATCATAAAGATTTTCTGCACTAATAAGGTTGAGTTTTTTAAGGAGAGGACCTGCTGAAGTGTCGAAAGGGGAATTTGAAATTATGCGAACCGTTTTATTTTGAAGACGTGCGAGTTTGGTGATGTTTGAAGAGGTTGTGGTGCCCCATACGAGGAAGCAATAACGTAGGTAAGACAAGAACAGCGCATTATATAATAGAAGTTTGGTTTTCGTAGGAAGCAAGTCCCGAGTTCGATAAAAAATTCCAACGGTACGGGCTAGCTTTGTCATTACATTCTCAATCTGAAAATCCCAAAGCATATGTTCAGAGAAAATTATACCCAGCGTTTTGATCCTGTCTACTACTTCGATTCTAGTCCCATTCATAAAGAGCGCGTCGGGTGTTATGGCCTTGCCTTTCGCTCTAAAAACTACCGCTTTTGTTTTTCTGTATTTATATTTAGGCCATTTGCTGAGGACCACGCAGCTAATTTTACCAAAATTTCGTTGCCTCGCTCTAACAGTTTTTTGCAATCAGTATCACTGAGAAATAAGCTGGTGTCGTCTGCGGACATAACAAATTTTACTGACTGATCGATTCGCACTATATCATTAATATATGTTAAATAGATAAGGGCCAAGTATGCTTCCCTGAGGGACCCCATAAAGTGCCGGTTTAGTTATAGATGCATGGTTATTGATTGATACATATTGGTTACGTTGAGCAGAATATGTTGTCATGATTTCAAGTGCTGTTCCACGGATTCCGTAATGTTGTAATTTTTGTAAGAGCAACGTTCGGTTAAGTAAATCAAACGCCTTTGAGAAGTCGATGAACATTCCCAGCACAAATTTTTTCTGTTCAATGTTTTCCAGTATAAATTCTTTTTGGTCTAAAAGAGCGATTTCGGTTGAACGACCTTTTCGGAACCCATATTGACATTCTGTTAATAAATTGTGTTTGTCGGTAAAAGCTGTAAAAAGCGTGTGAATGAGCTTTTCAAGGGCTTTAGAAAAAATGGGCAATATAGAAATTGGCCTATAATTGGATAGGGCATTGCGGTCACCCTTTTTGTGTATGACAGTCACTTTAGCTGTTTGTAACTCAGTTGGGAAGCTTCCATTGACAATACAGAGATTAAATACGTGGGTTAGCGGCGGTGTTAGAACATCAGCAACAAATTTCACGGGATGAACCTTAAAATCGAAAACGTCAGAGCAATGACTATTTTTCAAGTGCATAAGGGTCGAGAACACTTCAGACTCCGAAATAGGACCTAAATATATGGTTCCAGCGCAAGTTGTTTCCATGTATTTTCGATAGTCCCCCGTAGAGAGGGCGGGTGCAAATTTACGAGGAACTCATTAAAGGCATTAGATAATTCAGTGCCGCCAACTTTATTGCCATTAATTGTGAGCTCTTTAATTGGACTAGTAGTCTTTTGGGTGCCAATAACAGAGGTAATCTTTTTCCAAATGACTGCTGTGTTGTTGGACGATTCTGTAAAGACGCTATGAAAATATCTTGTTTTGGCGTGGTATATTTCCTTATTGAGGCGATTACGAAAGGTTTTAAATTCTCTCAGTAAGTTGGGGTCAGGCTGGGAAAGAATTTTCTGGTACATAGTGTTTTTTGTTTTAATTTTTTTTAGTAAGTCGTGCGTAATCCATGGCTTTCTGATTTTTCGAGGCTGTTTGAGTAGTTTAAACGGAAAGCTGGTGTTGTAAATTGACTTAAACTGGTTAAGAAAAGCATTAAATGCTCCATTTGCATCATTGTTATCGAATACTTCTGTCCAAGTTGTGGCCAAAAGCTCGTCACGAAAACGCTGCAAGTTATTAGTACTAATATTGCAAACTAAGATGCTAGGTTTACGTTGTTTTTGATGGTGCCGGAGGGCAAGATATATGGGAAGATGGTCGCTTAAGTCATGAGCTATTACTCCTGCCTTTACGTTCTTAATATTGGTGCTGACGAGAAAAACATCAATAAGCGTTGAAGAGCTAGCAGTTATTCTTGTTGGCAGCACGATAACGTTACTTAGACTGAAGCTTTCATACAACCAGACGAGCTCATTACTAGCAGATGTTTTAGTGAGAAGATCTATATTGTAATCCCCACCGCAGACTACGTGAAGTTTGTTTTTATTGCAGTAGAGGAAAAAATTTTCAAGGTGATCAAGGAAGGTATGAAAGTTTCCATTGGGAGGGCGGTGTACTAGCGAAATGCTATTGTTGAAAAGTTTCAAGGTTAGTATTTCAAAATCAGTGTTTACAGAACAATAGTCATGTAGCAATTCACACTGGTACGTATTTTTTACTAAGATAGACACTCCACCTTGATCCGTGCCTCACGCCCGCCACGAGGACGACGTAGGCCCAGTCTACGCGCGAAAGCGCGCACTGCAGGCATCAATAAAGGTTTTCCAATCCAATCCAATGTAATGCAATGCAGAGGCTAGTGCAAGCTCACAAAATTGATGCTGAAAAGCGGGCACCTAGCTTGTCCCGGTTTTTTAGTCGTCCATTAAATCTGTCCTTTCACCCTTTCACTGGATGAAATATAGCTTTCCAACATCTTTGGGTGATTTTGGTAAGTCTTCATGATTGTAAATACAGAGTCCAAGAGACCCTCCTATTTCTTTCCTGACAAATATACGACCATGCCTGGTCCAGACAAATTGATCCAGCCCCTTTCTTGGCCGATCCTAATTCGTGAGACCAGTATCTTCATTTTGCTGTCAGTTTGGCGTTAAGGTATGTTTTATCACTCCCGATGTCGTGCCGTTTTAGATGAGAAAGCATCTTATGGTATCAGCATGTCCCGCGTCGGCGTCCGCACTCAAACTCTGCATGCGCAACTCTCCTCCTTACACCCACAGCTGCGCGATACTACACTATAAAAAAAGAAATAGTTAACGGCGCCCGGTTTCAATCCCACGGCTCTCTGGCTGCAACGGGAGGTACGCGGTGCTCTTACCACTACGCTACAAATCCGGGGCGGGAGCAAGTGCTACGAACGCGCCTTATGCCCTTGACTCATTCAAACTGCGTCAAGAAGATACTGATACAACGAAGGCACGCGAAGCTAAACGTCAACGGAAACGACGAACTGAAAACTTTAGAGGAGCATGTTGAATTTCGCGTGGGAAAGCTGTGACGGGAAACGCCACACGCGTTGCAGCTCAACCAGCCCCGTCCGCAGCGCCACTGGCGCTGATTGTGGTAGGATGCTAGTAACGCGCCTTATATCTTTAAAGCATTCAAACTACGTCGTCAGCGGCGTGCGTTGGCGACTCAGCGGCGTTATAGCGGCTTGATAACTGCGTGGTGTACACGTGATACTACAAACCCGCTAGTTCTGCATTCTCTCACGTGACGGCGCCTCCTCTCCCTTCACTCCGGTCGGCGCTTCGCAGCCGCGGTGCGGTGCGCTCCTCCTCTCGAACATACACGTTAATTCACCAAGATTTCCGCAGAGGGACAAACGAGGCGTGTTAAGCCGAACGTGATCACGAGGGGGTGTTAATGTAACTAACGGGCAAAATGCCACCAAACTTCAACAAACTCCCCCTCATAGCATCACCCCGTGCTTTGCACTTCCTCATACTCCCCTTCGGGGAAATGCGGAGAATTTTTTTCTATGTGGGAAGGGGGGCACAGTTTGTTCAAGTGAAGTTCGAGGCATGTCGAAATATCTATTATACATGCATGATAGGCCGCCACAACTTTCTGACATGACAAAAGATTCAAAACCGGTAAAAATAGAACCCAAATGCGGATTGCGGGAAGTCCAGTGGAGCACTACTTGTCCACAGTAAATGCGCAGTTCGGAAGAGAGCTCACCCATCGCGTAAGTGCAACGTGGCTAAGCACTACTGCCACATTTCACCGGACTGTGCTCGTTGACCACCAGTAATTGTCCTCTTAATCCGCTAGTACAGTTTCCGGGATCCGATTGGATGCCGTAGATCCACTGCGGCCCGCCTAGAAAAAGATCCTCGCCGTGACATTGTGGAGTCAGGGCAGCAAAACACATTTTCAGGCAGAAGGATAATCGCCCTTGTAATCAGCCAGGCCGTCGCGAAAATCACCGCAAAGAACGATCCTCCGATGCACGCTCTTCTAGAGGGGATGATAGGAGTGGTTAAGAACGGCTCCCGTGCTCGCACGCATTTGTTTTTATCTTGCCTTAGCTTTACAACAGCCAAATTGTGTACTATCATATGACTCAGCTCTGATACGCCATTCTTGCAATGGTTTTAATAAGAAAGCGACCTCTGAGGATACGCTCCCACCATGGTGTACACTAAAAAGTAAACTAAAGCAGAAATATAGGCAAGTTGACTATAACGAAATAAATGATTCAGCGAACATCAGACAGGGATAAGTGTATAGAAAACAAGCGCTAGAACTTCACTTAGATCAGAGTTCACGGAGACGCGCCTGTAAAGATAAGCGCCAAAAATGCCGCCAGCGGTTCCTTTCAAAGTGCGCAATAGAAATAAACTCTTATCCTCATGTTTCATTATATACCGTCTTCATACGTCTTGAGCGCTTCCTATGGGGCGGCATTAAACTCCCACCAAGCGGCCCATTTCGAAAGAAGCCTCCTTGGCTTGTTACAGGTATACTGATTCGCAGTAAAGTAGCCCCAATCCTTACTGTAAAGGTGGTTGCACTGCAAAGTTGTAAACTGCACCCACAACTATTGCCCATGCGACGTCACTTGAATTCACACACGTGGCTCTACAAAGAAAAAAGTCCTTACCCGCATCCATTAGCTGGCTTTTGCGGTTCCGAATGCAGCAGCGACCGCAGAAAGAAAACGGAGAAGAGCGTCTGGCGAAGGATAAGAAGGAGGGCGGCATGCACGGCTACGGCGTCATCTTTATTACAGCCTCGCCTTCAATGTTGTTTCATGGGACCCCACAAAAAAGCGCCCTGCCCGCCCTCCCACAACATAGACGGTATTTTGTTCACCGCTAATCCAAACCACGCTAACTCCGTTATCATATGTTATGTGGTTTCAACTTTAAAGGAAGGATTTGTATGTGCGCAGGCGGTAGACCATCGGCTGTGCTCGTTGGGTACCCCGTGTGCGTCTCTGTTTCCTCGTGTGGGCGTAGCTTAGTCGGTGAAACAATGGGCTGTCGCTTCGTTACGCTATGCGGGTCCAGGTTCGATACTTGACGGTGGCAGTTTTTTATTTTGTTTGTTCGCGGGAGTTTTTTGTTGACGCCGACGGTCGGGACAGAACCTTTGGCTAGTAGAGGTATACCACTTCAAACTAACAAAACCAAGCTTTATGCAAACGGGTTACAGACAAGATAGTATATGTGCACTCGGACATTGCGGTTATATAGAATTTCTAGTCACGCCCAAACATTACAGACGCGGAACCGGTTTTTGGAAATTTGAAACATTCGCTGCTTTGTACTTGAATTTCTATGGATGCGAATGAGACAAAAAGGTAGCGCAAGTATCGGCTTTGCATCTTCACTTATTCTCTGAAGCGCCTTTTGTGGGCATCACCATGATGACCAGGCATGAGTGAATGGCGATCACCCTGAGTTACGAAAGTAGGAGCAAAACAGAGGCGAAGAGAATTGTGGAAGAGTAAAGCGTAGCGGGTGGGCATTGGTATTGTCCTTCCCGGTCACTCTACAATATTGGAGACAGCTTTACTACGCCGTTACTGCGGGGTATCAAGGTAAAATGGCAGATTGAGCCTGTGTCTTCCAAATCCTACGTTAGTATCTCCGCTCGTCAAAACCTCTCTGCTATGGTGAAGCAAAACCCCATCATTTTTGGGGACAAAACATATGCGAAACATGCTTAAACAGAATTTCACACCGCACGCTTGATCCACTACTTCATGTAGTTAACAAGCACAGCCAAGGACACTGCTGCAATGCCGTTTGTGCGAAGCAGTGATGTTGGCTAATGTATGAACTAGACTCCGAAAGTGAATCGAAATGCTCCGGGGTAATGTTTCAAGGTGTGGTTTGTCTCGTAAAACCCATGACGACATATTCTACACATCTGCACACGAGAGATTGAACCAAAACAGTGTAACCAATATCTGTTGATGAATTCAAATAGCAGACCTTGAGTGGTCACTGAACGGCGACGCAAACGACGCTGCTTCCTGGAAGACTGCGTGCTCCGAAACTGCCTTTGGAACCTACCCGATCCCGCGGGAGCAAATGCGGAATCATGACGAGAACAGGAATTTTCCAGCAGCATTTACTTCGAGCAGATAACAAGTGCCTGCTTCCCTTCGAGCGTCGTCACCTTTCCAGTTCTGAACTAAAATCATTTGTCCATATTTTTTCCGACCAAGATACTTTAGTTTCGACGGCATTCAATCCCGCACGTGATCAAAGAATTATTGGCCTATTCGCACGCACACGAGAAAAAAATTGCGGGGGCTTAGCTAGGCTAGGCTCGTTATGCAAGCGCAAGAAGCCGAAGCACAGTTTTTCAACCGAACGATATGTCTAGTCGAACATTGTGTACTCCGAGCACTCATACCACCGTTGGGTTTGTTTCCCGAACCGTCGTCGACGTTGGGAGAAAGGTGTTTATCGCGCCTGTAACGCTCGTCTGTGGCGCCTTTGTGCATCCTTCTCACCACGCTATCCTCACCAAAGATTCCATTCTACACTGATATACGCCTGTTGCTTTGCACGTTTGTGCTCACTCCTTAACTCAAACTCATTAGCAAACGGAGCCAGGTCAAACGGATGGTCCGACGCACCCTGCTGCGTTCCAGTGTTGCGGAATGGGCATCACCATTCCATTCCAATTCCATTCCGAGGAATTAGAATTTGTCGTGATTCCATTCCTTTCAATTCCTCGGAATGACATATGTTAGCCCATTCCCACTCCAGGAATGGATGGGAAGCTCAATTCCATTCCTTTAATTCCGCATAGCAAAAATTGCCTCAGGTGCTTAATGGAGTTGCCGAGAAACGCAACGTGTATCTTACGTTATCGTACGGGTTTAAAACTGCAAAATCAAACAAAATCTGCCACTTGTCACCCAAGTTGGCAGGTGTTACAGGTTGTTTACATATATCGTGCAGAACAACTATCCAACGCAAAAAATTACCGTCCCGTCCTATCGAAAGTAGAAAGAAGCGCGAAAGCTAAAAGTGCGTCCAGCTTTCACTGAAAGTGCTTCTAACCGATCGTCAAACCTTCAAGCACTCAAATCGCAAGCGAAGAACGAACCCATGAGACAATTTTTCGCAAGTAAACGCATCTACGAACGATCTAAATGTATGTACAAAGTTACGTGGTTTATGATATAAAGGTAAAGGTTCATTATTGTACTCCTTTTTCATGATCGAAGCGTGTGTTGTCTTATTTAGACCCGTTCGTTTTTTGCGATTTTGAAGTAAGCGTTTTGACGCAAGGGAAGTCCAGTTTCAGAGAGACAGAGAAAAAGAGAGACTTCATTTGCGGTCCCTGGTTTTACGCACGCGCCGTGTGTAGAGACCTTACCAGAGCTTTTCGTTCGAGCAACCGGTATAAAGGGTAATGTAATAAATTTTTTAGAGAATGTGCTCGGTCCTACTAAGAAAGCATTCGCTTTAAAAGGTTCAGTGTCGCACTGCCCCTTTTTGCATAATAAGTAACGGATCGAGTATATATTATAGTATTTGCATGTTAGTAGGTTTTAACGGTTTGTTGTTGAGCGATGCGAGATGAAACAGGTATTACGCTCTTACGTTGATGTAGGCTTTTTCCGTTTCATTGCGCAGTCCGTCGCATGCTATGTTGCTATCTGCTTTGCGTACCGTCGTATCAACGCCATTAGTATGCTGTGGATGACTAAGAGACATGTCGCGCGGGGCTTGCTTACATGTACACGTATTCTAAATACTTACTTGAATGATTTCAAGTGAATATATAGCATCGAGCACTACACTAATACTACTGTACCATTGCGAGAGGCGGGAAGGCAGCGGAACAGAACACCTTTAACAGTATTGATGCGTAGCGTTCTTTGCCGAGCACTCCTACACCAGAGCCGTGTAACGCCCTGCATTTCCACAAAAGTGCAGATATCGCGAAAGTTCCACCTGTAATCGCTGTAATGGCGTAAATAGATATAACTGGTGGCACAAAAATTCAAAAAAAAATAAGAGAAATATTTAAAAAAATACGGAAAATGGCGAAACGTGTAACGCCCTGCATTTCCACAAAAATTCAGATTTCGTAAAAGTTTCAAATGTATTCGTTTGAATAACCTAAATGGAGATAATTGGCAGGACGAAATTTTTAAAAACTAAAAAATAAGAAATATATTGACAAAATACGGACAATGTCAAATCGTATACCGCATGCTGTTTCCACAGCAATGCATCATTCGCGAAAGTTCCACCTGCAATCGTTGTAATAGCGTAAATAGACATAATTGTTCGCACGAAATTTTGAAAAAAAAAATGAAAAAAAAAAAATGAAGACAAATATAAAATAATTAGGGAAAATGATGAACCATGTAACGCCCTGCATTTCCAAAATAATGCAGATTTCGGAAAATTCCCAAATGTAATCGTTGTAATAACGTAAATGAAGATAATTGGTGGGACAGCATTTTAAAAAAATGTGGCTGAAAAAAAACCCACACTCACGACAGGCGGCGTAAGAACGCTACGTATTAGTAGATAAGTCTCTGAATTATCTACTCGTTTCATGTTTCATGAGCGAACGCTTTATATTGTTAGCTCCAAGACTTCGCAGCATCATCTTGCGGTGAGAAACACCGCGGCTTCGGATGTGCGCCGTTCGTATCCCCTCTGCTTCTCCACGCTATTCCCCACTTGCTGGCCTGGCTACACGGCGCTTGCCAGTGTGAGAGACGCCGGTCTACCATCGGCGCCACGGACAGTTGTACAGAGAAGCTATGCCTCAATATTGCATATTTCATTATTTCCTCCCTCCCTCTGTACCTGCAGCCTGCCGAAGCTTGAAGAGCCGACCTAACAGCACCACCGCACAGACGTGCTGGCGCAGGTCGAAGTTCACTTTGACACACGCTGCGGCAGGTTGCGCGGATTCAGTTACTCGAGATAACGGGTATGCGTTCTCGTTTTCGTCACCTTTGAGATACCGACGCAGTCGTCGCCACAGACTAATTAAGTAGCTGGAAGGCGCCAGCAATGGTGACACCATCGTCTAAAAAATCCCCATTCCATTCCCATTCCATTCCGGGCAAAATGCCCTTAATTCCATTCCCATTCCATTCCTCGAAGCGTTGTCAGCATTCCATTCCCATTCCATTCCGGCATCTCCAAAAGGGGGAATGAATCCGGAATCATTCCAATTCCGGAGTGGCAACTCCGCAACACTGCTGCGTTCGCCCCTGTTACTGTTCAAAAACATAGCTCCAGTGCAGATGGACCATCGGAATCGCTCCCTTCACCTCGCGGCTGCACCGGGCCTTTAAGGACAATAGTCTTTCTTGAGCTACTTAAACCCAGAAATTTTGGTCTGTCTGTATCTGCCTGTGACTCGAATCATCCACCCGGCCAAAGTAAACCAACGCCTGCACAATAGCCTTATATAGAGCTAAATCTACCCGTCTAAGTGCGGTTTAATGGTCAAACTTGTCAACATTCTTGAAGAAGAACAAGACATTACGCCAATATAAGACAACAAATTAACGCAGAAGTGATATTTGCAGTGTTCTTTTATAAAAAATCAAACATGCTTGATTTTGCGAAATGAAATACTTCATTAACTGCAGAAAAAAAAAATCACTCCGCCATCGCCTGCTGTCGCCCGCGCCACTATAGCTTCTGGGCTTGCCAGCACAGCTTCAAATAGTAGCCCTCTCCAGCCGAGTCGCACGCAATGCCTGAACACCCTCCGCGTCACGGGTGAGGCGAAACTGCGATGCGAATCACCCATGTTTTTGAATCTTCCCTGGATCGTTCCTCTGTTGTAAACTGAGTGTTCGCACAATGCCGAGAGTCGGCTGATTCGTCACTTTGCCCATAAGCAAATTGTGGCTTTTTAAAACACCACCCAACGAGAACTTGTCTTTGCCGCAAGGTACTTTAGCATGCGTCACTATCGACAACACAAGTCAGCCAATACGAGCATACCTTAAAAGATGAGCCACCCTTCAGCATATACGCAGTTAAGCCGTTACAATAACAATTGCAAAATACTATACAATAAAAGTCATAGTTACAACCAATTTAGTTGCACCACTGTGCGCACGTAAAGCAAAAAAAATCTCAACAGTTACCAACCGCTACTAATATTTAGTTACTTTGGCATGCTAATTATTAAAGCAATGACAAAGAAAGAACGCTGAGTAATTGCCTGGACGGTACAGTGGAAATATCGACGTTAGGAGGTGCTGAAAGCGAGAAGCAATATAGGCAGGCATAATTATTAGAATAATTTCAAAGCGCCGGTCTATCTGTGAACCTAAACCACAAGCAGCGTTGGTAAATTTTTATACGAGTTCAATAGAGGCAAGCGATACGTTACCTTGTATATAAGTAGGACTTGCCAAACGTTGATAGTTGAAAGGATGAACTGTGCAACACGCTGTAATGGCATCCAGGGCATGTGGTATGTTATTATTGTCCAATATTCGGGCTGCATTTTCAAGCTTGTCACTGCGGATGTTGCGGCTATAAATGGGCTGGTATGCCTGGGTAGTAAACCAATACACCAGAACCAGAGCCACAATCCAACACGTTGCGTAGCGTGGATGACGCTCTGCGTCCGTTTGAGTCTCCGGAAGGTGCCAATGGCGAGCTCGGACGGAGGCGAATTCGGTGATCGGCGCTTTACTCTGCAGTACGAGAGATGTACACCATGTACCAGGGAGCGGCTGTCTCAAGCATGGGCGGAGGACCGAGTCCCCACGAGCTTGCTAAGGCGTCGTAAGGTACTGGTTTGGTCCGTCTCCTAAGTGGAGACTAGCCCTGCCTGGTGGTCGAGCAACGAAACGTTCGTTCTACGGCCGCCCGTTAGATCGTGGGCGGAGGAAGGCCACAAGAGAAGCCCGAGCACGCAGTCCTACGCCTGTGTGGGAGAGTAGGGTGTCCCCGAGGGGCAAAAGAGCGTTCGCAGGATAATAGAGCAGGCCACAGCGTCGGACAGTCGGAGAGGGCGCGTCACGTCCAGCGTAAGAGGCCACGAGACTCCTGGGGGGCTCGTAGCAGCTAAAGTGGCGGCCCGGTCGACGGCTCCGGCCAAAAAGCCCAAATAAGGGCATGGGGACGCACGTGGTCCACACAGTAGGAGTAATGTTATTGAAGAGAAGAAATTTGTAGCTATTCTTAAGGAGCGCAATACCTACGCCTTGAAAAGTGTCAAAAGCGGGCTGCCTTTGGTATAATTCGGGCTAGGTGGTTGGTGCATGAAGGATTCAACGCTGTGAAAAGAGGTTGTTGGTTGTACGATGTATGTGCTCGTTTGTCTTACTGTGTATGGTGTACTAAGGTGGTTGCTTGTGTTGACGGCGCTGAAATATTATAAACTTGCATGTAGACCCTTTCACGGTCATGTTCCGCAAATTACACTACTGCGATGTAGCACCAAGATGGAAATGAGTTAAAATATTTCTGGATGTTTTCCTTTCACCACACATAACACGATCACCGGAAGTTTAAAGACGAATAAATGTTATAAGGCAAGTCGAAAAGATTACAACAGAAGAACAGAGCCAATGACTGAACTCTGGTGTAAGCCAGAAGTTAGGGAAAATGTTTGTTTATAAAAGCGAACTGGGATCGATTGATTATGAAAACTTTTTCACATAAAGTATTTTAGTTGAGATGAAGTTTGGGAAGAAAGTAACTTGAATGACATGTTACATCCGCTTTACAAAACTATTAAATACATGCAGTGTGATTCTAACCCGCAGATGTTAAAGGGAATAAAATGCAATAATAAATTTAGCACTTGGGCCTCGCAATAACTACAAAAAAATTCCGCAAGCCTTCTCGTTGATCCGTATAATCGAGAAATCCAGATACATTACAAAAGATATTTCGAGGATATCAAACAGAATTGTAATAAACGACATCCGCATATCCAATATTCGCATAAATGATAAACAATACCCGGGAGTTTGCTAATGGCCGATTCTATAATTGAAATGTTTTACGACTTTTCACATACCGTACATAACACACAAGATGAGACTGTTGGTTAACTATAGTAGTGCAATTAGGAATTATACTTCTCTACCTTTTTGGATGTTACCTCAGTACTACTCCTCCCACAAATAAAAAACGCCTTTAAACCAACAATGAACTTTATAATCCATGAAATAGTTATTCCAACACGGTCTGTTAAATTCAAAAAGAAGCGTATTTTTTTTTAAATGATCATTAGTTGAACAAAAAAGGATATACTAAAAGCCTTCTAAAACATTCTAAACACATTACTAAAAATATTCCCGCCCTCATCCAGAGAAACCGGATTAAACTACGACTAGAAATGAGAAATAGGTTTTGCGGATCATTTGAAACTTTAAGGAATCTGTTTCTTTTAATCGGTTCTGAGCTTTCACGGAAACAGCCGGCAAAAACAAGTATTGCGCTTGGCGCTGCCGTACCGTCTGGTATGTTCAAAGACGACAGTCCTTCCGAGTTATTCACACGCAAAAAGTACTGGTGTCTACTATTCTGTCGGTCACTTGCTCAACCGTCGCTCTAAAAAAACAAGTGGAAGTATCTCGGAGAAAAATATATCCTTGCGAGTTCACTCAATTCACTAAAAATGTGGTCGTAAAACATAATCGTTAGTGCTATTCGTAAAAAATCATCCTCAAATGTTTTGAGGCAAAATATGCGAACAGGAAACAAACTACCACCACTTTTTAAAACACAAATAAATGTTGAATTGGGTTTCCAGAGGAAAATCAAAATGTGTGTATAAAACGTTGCCGAAGGGAGGAGTGATGAAAACCGGCCTTATGTAAAAGTTCGTCCGATCGAGTGGCTTTCCGCAAAACGAAAACAAAACGACCCAACATATAGCGCCTGAGCACTGCATACGCGTAAAAATATAATTTTATTCAGCAATTCTTTGCTGCTTTAAGCAGGGAAATAGCGAGAAAGGAGTAGATCTTGAGGTTTGGGAGTGATAGAGGGGAGAACAGATCAGTACGTGTGGTAGTTGCGAAGACAGCTGTTTTATGCTGATATTTTGGTTAAAACGCGATGATACGTGCTCAATCAGATTTCTAAAGTTTTATTACGGAGGAACAATTAATTAATTAGAAACGACAGTAGTTTGGGTGTCATTGAAGTACCCGTCAAAGCCATCTAAATCACTGCTACTTCATATTGGCGTCTGGCGTTCTACCACGCAACTATGTACGAAACATTAACGAAAATATAATGGATGTGCAATACTTCCAAACAGAACACGGCCGACGCGTGACGAAGAATGGCCTGTGGTTGATGGCATTTTCGCCTTTTATTTGCGCTCTGTTTGGCAACAAAATTATTACCATTATTTCAAAAAGCGTCGTATACACTGCGCTTCGAATTCACCTTCCTTAGAAGCATATTCTTAGTGAATCTTTTTATTTCATAGCGGCAGAAGGAAAAGAGACGCCAGCGGCGATGAAGGCTGTACTTAAAGCTGCTGGACTTGAAAACTGGCCACTACCTACCGATAACGCTACTTCGAAGTCATGGGTAGATGTGCTTATGAATGCTGGAATTTCTTCCATTCTTGACTATAGGGTGGGACCCGACCACCTGGGCATTACTGGTCAGCTTATTCAGGTAAGTGTTTGCGGTTTTCTGCAAGAACAAATTTTTAAATGACCCTTAAGCACATTATTTATTCTATCTGTAGATCGACGACAAGTTTTTCAACGGTAGGGACTAGTGGGCTGTAGATTAAGACCGCAACGTCAAACTCCCGTTGCTACTTGTAGCAGAGCCACCATCCGTGCTGTGCCGAGAATAACTCCACAGAAGCTGAAGGCCAACTTGTAAGGCAGGCGATTTTTTTTATGCACGCGCCTTTTGGATTTATGTCGCGTGAGTCACACACCATCGACACATCGAAGCCAGTTCTTCTTCAGAGCGTGCACGTGTTTGGCGTTTAATTTGTTTATGCACTCGCCGCATCCGATGGGAGTTGAACTTCCATTGAATATTTCTGTCTTTAATGGGGAGAATTATTTGCCGATTGCACCCATAGCAAAGACAGCGTAACGTCTTGCATATTCACAAAGATGCAGGTTTGGCGGAAGTAACACAAATAATCGTTATATTACCGTAAATGGAGATAATTTGTCGAATACAATCCTAAAAAACAACCATTGTAAAACACAAAATGTTAAACTATCACAAAGAGGATCTCACAAAGTCAAAATATGCTTAATTTACATCTCCCCCAAACCGACGAATCAACAACCAAAATCCTCGGAATCGTAAAAAAAAACGAATAAAAATTACGGAAATGGCAAGCCGTACTACGCCCTGCATTTTCACAAAAATGAAAATTAGGCGGAAGGAACCTGTCTAATCAATATAATAGCGAAATGAAGATAAGTGATCGCAAATAATTTGAAAAAACTAAAAATAAGAAAAAATAGAAAAATAAATTTTCTACGAGAAATATCACACAAATCAAAAGTATGCATCTTAGACATCTCCACCTAAAACCAAGACTGAACAAAAACCACCGCAAGAGGGTGTTAATTGTAAAATAAAATAATGGTGAAATTTCCGAGCGGCGTAAGGCCATGCATGTCTACAAAAACGCAGATTTGCCGCAAGAAACACCTTGAATCCGAATATTAGTGTAAGTGGAGATCATTTGTCGCAAAGAATTTCAAAAAACAAACCTTTAAAAGAATGGAAAAAATGCCATGTTTCCAAAAATGCTATGAGAAAATAAAACATATTCATGTGATACATCCCTCCTAAAACAGAAGAATAAAGAAAAGGACCCCACAAAATAACTTAAAAACACGAAAAATTAAGAAAATGGCGAACCACGTACAACCCTGTATCTCAACAAAATGCAAATTTAGCGCAAGTAACACCTATATTAGTAATGATAGTGTAAATGGACATAATCAGCCACACAGGATTAAAAAAAACGAGAAATAGGATAAATATAAACCCGACCTTTTCACAAAAATGATCGGACAAAATGAAAAACATGCACCTTATACAACGACCCCCCTCCTGCCCCCCTTACAAACCGCCTCGTAAACCAAATAGAACCGCTAATCCGCGTTGAGCTCGCGAATAATAAAATGGGGAAAATGGCGACCGTGGGTTTCTACAAACTTCCAAATTTGGTGTAAGTAACACGTTTTCGTTACAAAAGAGTAAATGGAAGTAATGGGTAAGACAGAATTTAGAAAGAATGAGGAAAATATAAAAAATATTACAAAAGTGATATCACAAAATAAAAATATGGATATACATCTTCCCGAAAAAGCGAAGAAAAAAAAAAAAGGCCGCTAAAGAACGTTGTAAGCACGAATCAAAAATAGCGTAAGTGCCTTGCATCATCCAAAAAAAAAAAGACATAATTAGTAAAGCACAGGCACTTCATGGCTATATTGGTGTAAATTTACATCACTGGCGAAAGCAAACAAAATAAAACGTAACAAGAAAATGTAAATTTGATGTCTTTCTCTACTTTTAGACATATTTGATTGTAAAGAACTTATGCTCTTTACAAGCGGCATAACACTGCTAGGCATTTGGACAGTTCTCTGAATTTCTGTTTTTCTTTTGTTTTTGTTTTCTTCCCTAAATTTGTGTTCTTGTCTGAATGTTCCTATTTGTTATGCCCTTGCCGCTGTAGAACGTATCTGGGCCACTTCCATTGAGTCTTCCACGAATCGAGTTTTCAACGCAGCCATTATTAAACCCCAGGAGAATGATTACGAACTCACCACACTAGAGACAAGGGAGTTATCTTCGGCAAACTCTCCTCACCAATTACCGATCCAAAGCGCGAAGATCAGGGCAGCTGAAACTAGAACCCTTAGAAAACGGCACAGCTCTACACCTTTTTTCTTCTTCCCCTTTTCATCTTTAAAAAGATTACTTTCTGACTGGCTGACTGTCTGACGGATCGACTGACTGAGTTTTTTGCTGGGGTTAGCTCTTGTGGACTCTGTGCAGGCCAGCTGAATTTGTACTCTCAGGTCGTCATTCGCGTGCATACTTAAAAAACCTACAAAGTTACATTTAGACGTTATTTCGAACTACTCAGGCTGTCATCACTATTCAGACACTCTTTCGCTTAGTGATAAGGAAAAATTGTTCGTTTCCAATACGTCTATAACACTTACTGAAATACCTGCCTTATAAAGCGTTGTAATTTTGTAAGGTATTACCTACAAACCTCCACTTCGTTCCCCTTACGAAAGTGAGGTGACGGTTTGAGAAGTCTCAATAACAAGCGAATGCACAGCTCGCATAAACGTTCTAGTAGTGAGGGTGCGTTGAATTAAGTATAAACTTAACAGGAAAACCAGCGGGCATCAAAGGGTTTACCCGCGAGTTGAGTTGGTATTCCGCTTCTATGGAGGCACTGGTTCCTTAGGATGGACAGTGGCTAAGAGGAAGAACGTTTGCTGCGAGTGTGATGTTGGGGATGAGGCTGCTGACATCGTCACCTTCACAGAAGCAAAAATCTCTTCAATAGATTTATCCTGAAGGAACGCTTTTGTATTTTTATGTCATGCTTATCGGAATGCAAGTCTTCTGCAGGGGATCATCGTTGTATATCGAGGAACATACTAAAACCCGCAAAAAAGGTTCCGCCATTCTACGAGGTACTACGATTATTTGCTGAAAAAGCTGAGCAAGCCTTCCCTGTCAGCGAGTTGCATATTTGTTCATGATAAGGAATTCACCTGCTATTCAACTTCCCGTGAATGGAAAGAAAACAAAAACACATTAGTGAAACATTAACAAACATCGGCAATACATACATATATTTCATTTCATTTACCTCAAAATCCCAAAGGGGTGGAGCGATATTCGAAATTATTCAATACTTGGTATACACCCGAGGCTCACGAAATTTAGTGTTGTTGCTTCAACAGCCATAAATAAAGAACCTTTTATTGCTCTGACTTGAATAGCAAGAGCGCATGAGCTGTTCTGTTAAACATTCAGGATAAGGTATGGCCGATTTTTTATAGGCAGTGGGGAAAAGGTGCGAAGACGCAAGTAGAAAAGGGGAGACGGGACAATACGCACGCTCGTCCAACATTTTTGCTTGTGTATTTTTAGCTCGTTTCACCCAACCTTCAAGATGTACAAATTGACACATCAAGTTGCACTTCTGCTAATTCGCCTACATAGAAATTGCTTCAATTATCTTTATTATCTTTAACAATTATCTTTAACCTTAGGTTCTGAGTTTAAACTATTGAATGGGAATTCTGACATTCCTGCTTGCTTGGCGTCATTGTCATTAGGCGTCTTCAAATTTTTACAAAGTTTTATAAAACTGTGATGGTGGCGAAATATTAGTGAAGTACACACAAACATTGTGGATTCCTAATAACAAAAACTAGAATCTTAATGAGGCAACTGCTTCAATATGGCTAGGGACTTTTATTTAAATACTGCCTACCCCTTTATGTCGTTAACGAGACTTCACGGCCCTCCGAACTCTCCAGTGACATTCAGCATGAATGAGAACTGCGACTAACGTTTAGTGTTTATGATAATCGCTAACTGCGCTCTTTCTTTTCAGATGGACGAAATCGGCTTTCAATTTATAGGACGTGACCAGCTTATTGATCCCACCTACGAGTATAATAAGGGAATAGTAAACAGCTACAAGAAGCTTGGTGAAGTTGCTGTAAAACTTATGAACTCATCATTACCCAACGAAACTGTCTCTCAGCTGGTGGATAATATTGTTGAATTCGAAGGAAAATTGGCCAACGTAAGATTTTTTTCTCCGTATTAGCATGAAGTATTGAGAACGGTATCGTTGGATAGGAGGCTTTTAAAAAAATGTGGAATACATATGTTACAAACTATTTTTTCTGCACATTCTGATGCATTCTGTGAACATTTGTTGACTCATTGGCTCCTATTATAATTAAAACAGCACATAAAGGAAACGCCACATAATTTGATAGCAAAATAGGCGAAATAATCACGTTTGTACTTTCAAGAATTTGAATAGCGTTGACTTTACTTAAACATTCGGCGACAAACATTTTTTAGCACATATATAGAGGGCAATACTCCTGTGGCCTAGGAAAGTGTTTTCTTGAATTCTGAAGATGTGTTATCGCTTTGTGAAAGAGCTTTTTGCATTCTCTGGTTGCGGAATCATTTCAGAAACACTTAATCATTTCAGAAACACTCCCTTGGTTTATGTAGCGCTACTGCCAAACCAGCTGATACATGATACTAATATCACAAGTCGAGAAGAAAAAAACAGCGGCTAGGACTGCAGTGTTTTAGTGAGTTAGAAGAAACCACCTTGTAACTGAAGCGAGTGCGTTGGAAACGAAGATGAAATACCCAAGAAAAATGGAAGGGCAAACGACCAATTAATTAATTATTTGCTGACAGCTGCACAAGAACTACTTGGTATTTTTTATTGAACTTGTATTGGTAAAGGAAATAGCTTTAGAGGGCTTCCTGTTGCTTACTTTTAACAAAGTAACATTTTGAGGCGAACTGTTAGAGTTCACTTTGGGATACGTGACGTCACCGGCGATATGACGGAAGTGACGTCACGCACGTGAAGAAATGAGATATCGCGAGAGCTCTGCGTGATTAGGCTCTCTTTCCCGCCATGAGCAATGCGCTGATTTTTTGGTGGGGTAATGCTTTAGGCTCCAACTGTGGAGAGCTAGCTTTATTTCTCAAACTAACCCCAACGTCCCGGCTCATTTTGGAAAATAATTTGTTCAAGTGAATGTAGGCGCTCTCAGTCCTTACAACGCCGATCATTATCTGTTCCAAAACCAACAGCGCCGGTTTTTCCAAAAGGGGCAATCATTTCCTCGCGTTAAGTATTCTACAATAGGTTTTGTTTGAGTGAAAACAAAATGTATTACGCAAACAGGCGCATCAATACTGTTCAAATCCATCCCTGTGGATAGCCGGGAAAGGGCAAACTAGGCGGGAAAATGCCTATGTGTAATGGTCATACTTCTGGGTTACGGTATAACACAAAGAAGTGGGTTTATACCTAGTAGGTGCCCAGAGTTGTCGTTCTCCGGTCGATTGTTTTTGTAAGTTTCGTAGAGAAGATGTCATGAGTGTTTTACTGCACCACATCATCACCACAAAACAATGAAACTTGCAAGAAAATATAATGGATTACTTAACCATTAAAAGGAATCTGTTCATACCAGGTTGCTTTAGCATTGCTAAATTACTTTTGGGGAATGAATTAGGTCGTATATTCTGTTTGAAATTCAAAGAAAAGAAAACGTACAGTATCTAGTACTACTGCCGATTTTTGAACTCAACATGGCTGCTGCTTCCGTATTCCACATTCGTAACAACATGTAATAGATGACTCATTATCCCTCCGCGAAAATGCTAAAACTTCTAACCTTAACAAACGGTATCGGTTTTACTTTTTTTGGAGTCTTGCTTTCTTGGTATGGACTATATTTGTGGCTCAACCAATAAGACTCATGGTAACCAGTTATCTGAAATGAGTTATGAAAGATGTTTCCGTTGCACTTGCCGAGCGCACCAAGAAAAAATTTATTGGTGCATAGATAACGACTGGTGCATAGATAGAAAAAATGCATATATAACGACTGGTCATAGTGCCATGCGTTGTGCTGGCTAATATACAAATGATGACATGTTGCTAGGCGATACGGCGGTGAGGAATTTTTTACCTCCCTTTGCATCCCACTATCTCCTTTGAAATCTCTGTGATGCATACGAAAAGGTGTGAAGCGAGGAAGTGGCACGGTATGGTCGTCTGTGGAAACCACATGCAAACATTTGTCTAGATAAGAGTACTGTCGTGTGCTGCCGCCTTTAGTCATCCAACGCTACCTAAAGCGGCTAAACAGCACTCTGTGGAAACATCAGGAATCACGTGCACAACAACCATTATGGAGAAGACACAAATTTGAACTTTTTTTTGCATCCCACTGCTTGGGTGCGCTCAATGTGTATATAGTAATACAAATAATTTGTCCATGCAGAGAAGTCGCATGCACCCTTCGTAATGGAGGTATTTCATATTTGTGGGAGCAGCGCATCTCGCATAAGGAAACCGTTATTGTTGCGCTGTCCCAGGTATATAGCAATCCCGCTTGCCAGCTGCGTGGAGCTGCTTTTTCAGGGTTTTGTCGTAAGAGGCTTGAAAACCGACCGAGCATAAGCGAAAAAAATATGGTGCACCTCCATTCGCATAAAAGTACTGAGATGAAACCCGAGAAGCATAAGTGAAGGACAAAACCAGTAAAGAAGTATGAGAAGAGAGGAGAACTGTGGCTGTTTATCTCGGTTGTAGGAGAGCACGGGAGCAGTGATCTATTGGGTGCACAATAGCAGTGTACACAAAGAATTGTCGATACAGGCACACCAGCCCACTCTTCTCTCTGCGGAAACCAGGCGGCGCACGCCTTCGCTCGAGATTTGGTCAGCCGAGCACCGTTAGAAGAAGAGGAAATTACAATATACCCCCTTCTAACGTACAAGGACATCACACAGCATTACCGGCTTGGCCGAATGCGATACCCTCCAGTTTCTGAGCAACTAACCAGGCCCCAACAGGCTGCTCTTCATCAACTCCAGACGAACACGTACCCACACCCTACGAGGCTGCACGCTATACACCCCACCCTCTATGATCCCCTGTGCAGACACTGCGGCGTCCCTGCCACGCTTTATCACATGGTATGCGAATTCCAAGTTAACCCCCACATTGACCCCATCCCAAACCCTTCCCGAGAGCAGTGGGAGAGAGAACTCGCTAGCTCTTGCCCCAGCAGACAGCTGCAGCTGATCGAACGGGCGAAGACGGCGGGTTGCTCCAATGGTGCCCTGGACTGAGGGCTCCACCCAAAAGGCTTTTCGAAGCAATAAAAGTTGTACTCCTCTTTTTCCTCCTCCTCCTCCACAGTGCTTTCAAGTGGGAAGGCGACGCGTGATACGTACATCCAAAGAGCAGGTAGTTTGCAACCAGTGAGGCTGCCACTAGGAGCGGCAGCGAAAAAAAAAATGACGCCACGAGTAATCATAACGGCTTTAATGTGCCATAAGGAATAACAACAGAGTAATAACGGCGCACGTTAAAGCTTCGCTGTTTAACTTTCTGTACGAAAGCCGCGGGCGCATTCGTTACATGTGGTTTCTTTTGATACGTGCAGATGAACCTTTCAGCACTTTATATACGTTCTTCCTTTATATGGGCAAGTCGAGTGGAAGGCAGCGCCCGCATCACCTTTTCCTTTGTCGTCGTCTTAGTTTCGTCTTAGTTCCGCTGTAAATCACAACGTTACTGATGATTACCACAAACAAAAAAAATGGGGTTGTTCACTCTTCCATAGACAAAAGTGAAAGGTGCCTTCATAGGAGCAGTTGAATGCTTATTGTGCATGGGTATGAACTTGCACGTCGCGCTTTGTATTTCGTCAGTATCGCATCAACGTTAGACACTCGATTGCACGCGTCGGAGCATTGCGTAAATCCGACTGAAACCACAGGCGCTCGGAAACCGTCCGGGCGAATGAAACTAAACGAGTTATCGAGTTATCAGCGAATCGTCTGGTGAACACACGCTGCAGTGGACCGCGTCACGTCACTACACGAGCGCGACATGAGCAAGTGGGCTTCTCCGAAGCTTAGGTTGTGCGTCCCCAGTACAAGTAGGCGCTGGCATCGAGACGTCAACTGTCGGCGACTCGGCGCCTCACCTGGATAAGGCGCGTTTATCGCCCTATTCACGCGTCTGCTCATAGCGCCGTAGGGAGCGCGTTTCGTACCTGCCGTAGCCAGGGTGTCGAACCGGACTTTTTTCGGGTTCGGTTCGGGTTCGGGCTCAAGCCTTTCGGGTTCGGTTTGGGTTCGGTTCCAGAGCACCATTCTGTTCCGGTTAGAAACTGTTCGAACGGGTTCAAACGGGTTCAAATGAGTTCGAAGAAAAAAAGCAGGCGTGTTTTTTTCTGTTAATTTTTTTGTACTCGTTTTTGGTTTCCTTATAAAGGCGGCATAAAAACAAGGTCATAATGAATGTTTCTGTGTGCAGATATTTTGCCTTTGCCAAACTAAAGCGACCCTGCAACACTTTTTCAACTTTTTTCTAAATGCTTGCAGAAAGCAGTCAACCAACACATCCTGTACTTAGATTAGGGGGTCGCAAAGTGCCTCAGCAAAACGTTACTGCTATCTCCTCATCAGATAACTTAGAAATTTGCTTAAAATATTTTTCTCTCCTTCCCGGTCTTGGCGTTCTCCGACCGCTACATCACATCATTACGGTGGTGTAGCGGCTATTTGCCGGCTTTCTTTAAGTTGCAAAATAGACCGCATTTCATAGCCACTTTAAAAAGAAAGCCACAAAAGCAAAGCAGAAACGGAAGCTGCATCGGGCGAATCACGCACTGTTGTTCTTTGCTGGCAATTGCTATAGTTGTCGCAGTGCTTCCACATGCGCAGACGAATGAAAGCGTTTATCGAAAGTGTTTATTTATTTATTTATTTATTTATTTATTTATTTATTTATTTATTTATTTATTTATTTATTTATTTATTGTTGGGTTTAACTCGCCGACGCAACGCAGACGATGAGGCGCGCCGTAGTGGAGGGCTCGGGATTAATTTTGACCACCGGGGGATCTTTAACGTCCGCCAAAATCTCGTACGCACGGACGTTTTCGCTTTTCGCCTCCATCAGAAAAGCGGCCGCCGCGGCCGGGAATCTAACCCGCGTCTGTGTGTTCAGCAGCGCAACGCCTTAGCCACTGAGCCACCGCGGCGAGTTTTTTATGGTAGTGTGACGTGTATGTGGCGCCCCTGCCCCCTCCCCAATTTTCGTTAGCCGCTAAGTTCGGTGGCCCTGCCAGGCTCGGTGTGAAACATTGTGCACGGATGGCGAATAAACACCGACGAGCACAGCCGCTCGCGGTCAGTCACCGTCACCACCAGCACGCTGCGGGTCGTCACTCGGGTGGAGGGTACTACGACCCTCCCACGTTAACGAATGCGGGTCAAATCATGACAGATAGGTCAACGATTACAACAATAACTGAAGCTAAACAAAAGGTTCATTGGGACACTTAAGGCTGCCTATTTTTGTGAAAGTGAAAGCATTTCTCTTTATGGCGCAAGTTTACCTTTAATGATTTAAGTTCGTTCATTTTCACGATTTAATTTTATTTTATACTTGGCTTATACCACTGCAATTTTATACACTACAGTTGTTTTCCTGAGGAAACAAAAAATATGGCAGGCGATTACGGTAGTCGCTAATGCGAAATTTGAGCGCAGTGCGAACTGTAGTCTTCTCGGCGATGGCGCATATAGCAGCTGTGTCTTAGGAAGTGATCGCGTCCTCAACAATATACGACGGCATGCGGTATACTCTGTCTTTATCTAGTAAGGCGTTGCTGCCGTGGAGCATGTGTCGTGCGGTCTGGAAATTTCCCCCTCCCCTCCCACTTTGGCCATACATTCGTCCTCAGCTTTCCTCCTCGCTCTATCTTCAGTGGCGTCTTCGTTCTCTCCGTTACAACGGGGCCGACGCTGAGACGCTACGCGAAACCACAGGAGTGTGCGCCTAAGGGCTGCGCTCTAACCCATGGCACTTCATAGCCACCGCTGTGCCACGCTGTGATCCATTCCCTTCGCCGACCGGTGACTGGCCGCACATCGACTCGAAATTATGCGTCCTCGCCAGTCTTCTCGAAGGCGAACATCTACCCGCCTGGCCAGCGGGCAGCGCCAAAGTGCCTCCACCCCGTCCCCCATCGGTGCATCCTAAGCAGAATCTTCTGGCAATGGGCAGCCTCCAAGCAGGCTGCCTTTTGCCTCGACCTACTAAGCAGACGACCCTTCCGTCCGCAATCGTTTTTGGTACCCTTGAGTGACGCCGTGGTGGAGCATTTTGCGCCTCCCCTCCTCTCACCCCCCCCCCCCCCCGGCAGCTCGTGACGGGCCGCCCCACGTCCCCAAATCATGCATCCTCTCCAGAATGTTCTGGCAGGCAGGCAGGAAGGCGGGCAGGCGGGCAGGTGGCTTACTGGAAAACGGGCGGTCTCTTTGGCGGGCAGGAGATCGTACGCACCCGCCATCTTTTTTTGGATCGATCAAATGTTACTTACGCATGCACGCACGAACGCACCCCTATTTTCGCACAATGAGGCAAAAAATATCCATTGTAAATAAATCGGTTGGTCTGCTACGCTTTTCATCTACCCCAAGTTTCAACGGCGCGTCAGCTTTAACATGAAATGATTACCAGTGCTAGATGTAGAAAACAGTCCAGCGTCGGCATTAATTTCCGACTGCCAAGTGTGGCAGGTGGCATATAGAGCAATTTCTTTCTGCTGATATTTTATCTGCTAACAGAGCTTTTGGAAAGAAAGAACGGCTATAAAGGCTCATTGGACGGCGTGTATTGGACGCCATTGGATAGGGAACCACCAGAGATAGGAACTTTGTAATGGCCCTTCAGCGACCAGTGACAGCCATTGGGCTCTAGGAAAGATGATAGCAAAGTGAAATCACAAGCAGCAGTAATGATCACTTATCAAGAGATAGAGAAAAAAATGGTTTAAATAAATCGAGGCAAAGGTTCAGAGAGGCATCCTCATTCAAGGGGGCCGAATCGACAGCCGTTTCCATCAAGAGCAAATGATCTTGAAGGCCGGAGCTGGCCATGGCTCTCTCCCAAATCTCTATGGAAGCGTGGAGGTTGGGTGGAACTGAGGTACACTTGTCGCAGCCGCCTACTATGTGTATGAGGTTCCCAGGCTCTCTCCGGAAGCGAGGAAATGGAGAGAGTTGTGTCCCGTCAAAGAGGTAGAGTCCGGTGGTGTGTGGGAAGGCGTATGCCCGCAGGGCGCGGAGTAATCTTTCCTGGTTAATCGGTAGCGGTTTGTGCTGGGAGGAATACGTTCTACGGAAGAGGCTATAGTTTTGAGTAACTTCCTGGTCTGTGACTGCAGGATGCAAGCACTCGGGCCCGGCTTCATCAGCGCTCGCTACGCGGGTTAAATCTCGAGCCACGAGGTTGGTGATCTTGTTTGCCAGAAATGCCAGTATGAGCTGGTGCCCATACAATCGTGTCTGTCTCGTTGGTAGTCTCCGATTGATCATTGGAAGTGCTGTAAGATGCAATCGATCGTTGGCAAAGTTGGGACACGCCTGCTAAGAGTTTGTTATGAGAGCTTTGGCGCCGCTTCCCCAGCTTGAAGGGGGCTGTGTTCGGAGGTTGAGATGCTAAACCTGTGGGAGGCTGCAGAACGGTAGCACAAAGAAAGAGAAGGTTAGAAGGACTTGCTGTTGGGCGAGTTGGTGCATTTTCTCAGAAGGGGTAAACTGCGCTGAGGAAGACGCTACACAGAGAGAGGTACACAAAGACTGCGCCTGTCTTTGTGTACCTCTCTCTGTGTAGAGTCTTCCTCAGCGCAGTTTACCCCTTCTAAGAAAAAGAGAAGGTATTGAAGAATGCTATCGGGCGCCTCTTGCATCAAACCAGTTGATCGTTCCTCCTTTTTTTTTCTTTCGGTTTAGTTTCTTTCCAACTGTCTCACCTCATATATATACATGTTTTAAAAACCTTTTGATGAATATAAAATATGCATTAGGCAATTAGTATTAACTTTAGAGTGAGATGTTAATTTTAATATAGAAACAACAGAACAGCGCAATACGGGCATAAAGAAAGAACTTTTATAGCGTTCAGGTGGTCGTCACATCACTTTGCGGCTACTTCGTGCTTGGCAAAATCTCGTGATTGGTCGAGAAGGAGAATGCTGAAAAATTTCCAAATTCTAAGGACCCCAAAGATATCATGTGTAGTCCCACCGTATAATCTGCCTTAACTGATTCGCTAATTCCTGTAATCCAAATTAATCAACACACCAGTCCAACTAATTCACATTAGCTCATTAACTCACCTAACTCATCCACCCAAGTCTACCCGCTAACCCGCATTATTCGACTTTAATCCATCCGCCTTTAAAGGTTAAGCTTGAGCAGATTCAAGATAACATGAAAATGCTATCAAATATACTTTAAATGTGGAAATTAGGATCCCCTATTTTTTATATCTCATGTTCTCTAAGAGCAGTAACCAAATGACACAACGGCACTGTATACATGAAGTGACGTAATTTTGAGAACTACGAGTGTTTGTGTCTCAGTGCTGTTTGTATATAACCGCCCATTCAAACCAAAATAAGTGGTATATATGGATTTATTGTTGATGGTGTCCCCGAAGGCCTTCACAAGCGGACAGGGATGCATGCGAATTAACAACACATTAAAAACTTCACACTATTTTAAATACAATGCATATAGAAACCATGAAAAATATTCCTTGATATGTTGCCTCGGAATATGCGTTCTAAATTACGTTATGCTAAATGTAAAAGATCATTGGGAGAAATGGGCAGTACCTAACGCAAACTAATAGTATATACGGACATTTTTACATTAAATTCAGAGCAATAGTAAGAAGAGAACACGATGGGCCTTGGGAACGGCAGACTATGCAAAATGTTTCATGGTTCTGCCTGGCGAGTGGCAAAGGTAAGGTACCGCAATGGAAAACTAGAAAACATATTTTGGAGGCCCCGGAACCGGTTCGGAAGGGTTCCTTCGGTTCGTTCCTGGTCGGATTCAGTTCCAAAATGGCGGAAAGAATTCTGTTCCGGTGCAGTCCCTGTTCCGGGCAAAAAGTCGGGTTCGGTTACGGTTTTCGGTTCGGTTCCGGTTCCGGTTCGACACCCAGCCCGTAGCGACAGAAGACTTCGTGGAATCCCTGCACCGGCGCGTCAATCGAAGTTTTCCGGCGATGTCATTTCCGTGACGGATATGACCTCAGTTAATCTTGGTGGACCCAAGCATAACACAGTTTCGTGTTAAAAATTTCACCACCGTTATAGGACTAACATCAAGACCTTTTGGTGGGTAACATGCCAGGCAAATCATTTCCTCTTTTATTCATTTTTTGACAAAGAGGGCCAGGTTATATTTCACAAAGCAAATTATTTCTGTGCCTAAAGGATACGAAGCATCTCTGTGAATTAATTTAATGTGTGGCACCAGTATCCTCGTAGTTAACACAGTGCTCCGTCCAATGCGGAAGCCTCATTTCGCCTTCAGAATTCTGTATCCCCTTCGTTAAAGCCCAGTGCTCAGTCCAATGTGTGAGCCTCATTTCGCCTTCGGAACCTCGCAATACGATGTTTCTCGTTCACCCATACCACTGCGTGCCTACAGTATTCTGCCTTCCAATTGCATCTTTGGTCACGCTTACTCGTTCAGGAAGTAACAGCGGCTTCCTGTCCAGGTTTTATTGTTCAGCAGTGTCAGAAAATTGTCGCTGCAATGGCAATTTATGGTGTTTTTCTTCTAATGGTACCTGCAATCGAATTAAACTCCGTGGGAACCTGTACAAATGGTGACAATACGCGTCGGCCAACCGCAAAAAAGGGCGTGTTTGGAGGGTGTCGCCGTGTGAGAACACCCTGAATGGAGTGCAGGACGCGGCCTGCTTCGGACGCCAAGTAAACGCCACTGTTTCTTGACGTGCTTTTATTTTTGCGTTTCTCTCGGTCGTTCGTGAAGTACAGAAAGGAAAATTTTTTTGTTATTATGTCTTATCTCCTGCTTACTCCCTGCTAATAGAACATGCCGCATACCAAGGTCTGTCATTTACCTAACTATGCCGTGAGTGTGTATGAGTCCAAGCCTACACCAAAAAATTGAAATTATCAAAAAACATGTTTAGTAGTAAATTTACCCAGAAATATGTATCATTGCTCAGACGTATTGGGTTAGCTCAGCCCACATCTTCTTGATTTTGCATGCCGCAGTAGCCTTGGAATTTGGAAATTTCTAACGACATTACGATTTCCTGCAGCTGACAACACCCCCAGAAGAAAAGACAAATTTTACGGCAGTTTATGACAGGACTACCATTGGAGAACTGGAATCACGCTATCCTGGGGTACGTTCCTAAATCACGCCATGTAGAACCTGTTTATGTCGACCATAATTTCAACTAAAATTATGCAACCTAAATTCAGTTGCTTTAAACTACCGCGGTTATTACCTTTTGAAACCCAACTGGTATTCTGCATCTAAAGAATTGGACATCTGCTGGATACGCCGGGACAGCCAGCTATTACAATTTAGAGTTGGTGTTAGAGAATAGCAAACGCAACATTCTGAGATACTATGCGTAACTGTTCAGACAAGTAAGGAGACCTATTCAGCTAGTATACACTGCCATCTCCGAGCAAAAATTTACAGGTTGAAATGTCGGGTGCGGACGAGTGAAGACCGCCAGGTATTCATCGTAAAGCAACGGAAAAAATTCCCCGCATTTTCCCGAGGGGAAGAATGTGAAAGTGCGAATGCACGAGTTGAATTTGCGCGGTTCGGTAATGTTCGCGAAAGAGAGATCACACACACACACACAACTACAAAGAAAGAAAGATGCATTTATTCACAGACACCTATTTGTGTTGTCGTTGTACTTGATTGCTAGAGCGGATCTCAGCTTTGAAATTTCGTGTCAGTACTCCTTTAAGCAGGTGCATTAGCCCTTCTCACGCCCGATTCTTGGCCAATCCCCCACGTGGGTATGTGCCATGTCAGCGGCCAGGCTGCGCGCGCCCATCTCCACGTGCGCGGACATCGCCGGTGGACGCAGGTTCAGGGTCGCTTAAGAAGTGCATTGCACTTAAAATAGATTTTCTCTAGTCAGTACATACCATATAACGCAACAAAGTGCGATATCGCCACTTCCAATGATGTGACGTGGATCTACGTAGTGGCCGAACAGGGAATAAGTGTCTTTGTAGATGCCCGTCGATTTGTGCTTTATTAACTTTCACACGCCCAGTGCACGCACACCTAGCAGCACTATGTGTCTTTATAGAAAAGCCTGCGAACAACACGTTCTTTATGTATCGTGAACGGAGAGCTTTAAAATTAACACAAAATTGGTCTTGGCAACTCGAGGAAATCGAGGGTCTGTCTGTCGAGGAATGCGTGGATGCGTTTGGCGTTGAACGGAAAGGGCTGCCGTAGGCGATAACGCGATTTATAGCAATTATCGTGATGCCAACACTTACCCGATACCCCGTGAGAGCAGTTTTGAAAATGATGATAGTTATGTGAAGGATAACTGAGAGAAATTATTAACTGATGGAGCAGCTAGATGTATCTAATGGGTGACACGCTTCCGAAAAACATGGCGGCTTGAGACACAAAATATGACTATAGTTCCTAGAATATACTGGCCAGTATATTCTAGGCACTATAATATGACGTACCGACGCTTGTCATTTTCTGCAATGCACTAAGATAGTTTCTGGAAAGATGAAGGACCGTAAAAACAAGTCACAGCCCTACTTACAAACGGCATATCAATTAGTAAATGATCCAGGAGAAATATTATCTAAGCTCTTAACAACATTTGGCCATGGAATATTTAGATTTCCTCATAACTCTTTTTAAATGTTTGCTACTGCTGATGCATTGTATCATCACAGAATATAAGATACGTTTATTCATAAAAACGTCTTCCACTTCACTCCACTCAAACAAAGCCTACGCGGACATTAAAGCAAATTGGATGCGTTAAGGCACCACAACTTTAAGCGTTCTAAAAATAAATCCTGATGGCATGTCTGCAATTCGAAATTTTTGTTGAGTGTTAGTTGTGTGGTGGAAAATAGTAAGAGCGTCGCTTTTTCGCCTGGTGAAGATAGAATAAACCAAATATTTGTTTTTTAAAGTCGGATGACCAATACAAAAATAATGGCCCGTTCTTCTTTGTAGCCAGCCACATAACCTTAATACCATGGATGTGAACCATCTCGCGACTGGGACATTTCACGTTGTGGAGACCAATCATAACTTGGTACATAAGAGTAGTTCCCGTGCTTATTTGACACGTCGCAATGCATCGACATTGGCAAATCTTTCGTTCTAGTTATAATTCCCTTCTATAGAAGCGAGCACCTGGCAGCTGCATAATTCGTTCAAAGCTTTTAACGCTCTATGATCACACGAATGCCGGCATGTTTGAAGCACGAATTGAGCGCAAAAAACGCATTGCGGAGAAACTTTGCTGTGGGTTTTCATCGAATGTTTTCATTCTACCGTTGTGTACACCCCAATGACATTGAAAATAATTGAGTTGTACGGAATTACACAAGATTTCCTTGAAAAAAAATACCAGTATAGCAAAGGACTTCTTAAGAAGCAGTGAATGCTACAGCAGTGCAGTATTTTTACGGCCCCTGTGAGTTTCCTTGCGCCAGCAGTTAATTCGTATGCGTTTACATTACCCATAAAAGTAGGCCGTCGGAGGATATTGTTTATTTTTGAGCGCCAAGGTTGAGGACGGGGAAGCGTCAGGATTTATTAGGGCGACTTCTTTGTCTGCGGTACTCTGAAAGCCAAGTTAGCCTACCCGTTCTCCTGAGTCGTTGTTGCCATTTTTGGACACATTTCCAGGTAACCAATCTCTATTCATGCGATGCTTATCAATCGCACTCCAAAGCAAGGAAACGTCTGGCAGTGAGCCTGGAGAATTCAAGCAAGCGCCGCGTGTCACCCAAATTTAAGAACGTGTAACCTAAGTGTCGCAGCGCCTACTGAAGGGCTTTCTACCACTCTTTTTTATTTATTTCTAATACCGTTAACCCTTGCGGGCTCCTACAGGGCTGGGAAAGAATAACGCTTAACAGCTGTAAGAAAAGTTCCATTCAACAAACCATGCATGAAAGAAACACATAAGGACAGTTTACGGTCTCGGGCCCGCGACCAAAGCAATTAGCGGCGCGGACGGATTTCGCAGTGAAATCGTGTAATCACCGGTTGGTTCCGAGATACGTGGTTTGCGTACGGGAATATAAGAAACGAAATAGGGGGGGGGGGGGGTCGGCACGGGGGGTTCCATTTCAGGATAATATATGATGGCGGTCGCTCCGCTGAATGTTCAGTTCCACGGTGGATAGGCCAAGGAGCGTTTGTGTATTCTCTTCCTTTGCCCTCGTGCGTGCTATCATTTGGGGCTTTTTCCTAAACACGAGCTTTCTTTGGACAAACGCGGCTTTACTGCGTTCAATTCCGGCAAATAGTATGGCTATAGTTGCATATGCGTATCGTACCTGGGACGCAATGCACATTCTTTTTTATGAGCGCAATTCATGCTTTAGAGAAATAAAATTTGGCCATATCAGGCGCCTAAGTCTGTGTTTCCTGCCGGCAAACGTGCGCACAAAAAACCTAACCAAGCGATGACGTCATCGCTCGTGCCGGCACCAATCAAGCTGTGGGAACACCCTGCCAGGAGTTTGTGTCGTTATCTCTCGCGTACAGACACAACACCAGAGAAAAACGTTTGCTATGGGAGTCAGCCGTGGCCAGCTCGACCCTTAAAGACCAGCTCGATCTTGTCAACCTGGCCCATGAGAAGGCCAGACTCAGTGGAGTCCTGGACTAGAAACCCGGTTTGATGTCACATCATTGACACCAAATGCCTTGTTATAGAATAAAAGTTGGCTGATCCTCCTCCTCACGCTGATGTGCGGAGTACAGAAAAGCTCGCGCTATTCGCCGCGAGATTGTCATGTAGGTGGCGACAGCGTCGCGCTGCTAGTGTGGATACTCGGCTGAGCGGTCCGTAAGAATGCACTGTGGCCGCGCTTCGTGCCCTTTTCCCGCCGTATGTGTGCACAGAAGGCGCAAACAAGAGTGGTATGCTGTAGTTCAGTTCCTCAACGTTTCTCAATGGAAGCGGCCGAAAGTTTTCATTACCACGCCAAAAAATCGATGACCCATCGGGAAACTCACAACGGCCGCAATAGCGACAATGAACTTGTACGCTGTCGCTCCTGGCAAGCTCGATCTTTCCAGACTATGGCTTTGAGCCTGCAATAAAAGCGTAAATAGACAACAAATCATGAAGCCTCGATCTCTGAAATTGATTTTATAACGGCAATCTTAATCGCTTTCACTTGTAGCATGACGCATTTTTGCATTTGTGGTATGCCCTTAAATGGTCACTCCACTTAACTGCCTCGACATTCTTTCTAAGAGCTTACGATATTTTTTATTTGTTCAAAAGGTAACATAAAATTACTGGATTTTGATCAGCGCAGAGAAATAAATGTAACCGCTATAACGGGTCTTTTAAATGAAATTTTAGAGACTCTGAAGGAAGGTTTGATGAATAACGTTGTCGGTTCACTTATTTACGGCTTTCGTCGCAAGTGAACTTGCGAATTCAATTGTTAACGCATGCAGTACAATCACCCTCTCTTCTTTAGCTATTTTTTTCGCAAAGTGACAAGTAGGTGTACAGTGCGCAAACCATGCTTCTGGGAGCTCACAATGAGCCCGAATTTTCTGTTGCGGCTACTCTGTTGACCATTTGCGTTCCTTCTAAAATCTAACAGGTGCCTGCAACAGCGAGATGTGTTTGCATTCTTGCGTATAAGGTCGCTTACGAACCGTAAAGATGGCAAATGAAGTTGCCCTGTTGCAGATGTAGTAAAACGTTTCCTTTTTATTTCTCCTTGCGAATCAGCGCAACGGGTTCCGATAACTTTTTTTGTTTTGCAAACTGAACATCGCCTTTGTCTTGGCATTTATTTCTTGGGGATTGGTTAAAAACATCAAAGGATAAAAGTTTTCTGTGCATTTAGTTTTTTTTTCGGGAGGGGGCGGGGTCTGCCAACGTAGCAAGAGCAGCGAGAAGAAAACTCATGTAACGCGAAAAGCCAAACGTTGGTTATCAGTATTTCGTACAATCGAAAGTACGCTTGGCGTCGTGTTCTGTAGCGGTGAAAGACAGTACTTCAACACGCATTTTCAAAACTGATGAACCCCCCTTTGGTCCGAGATTGTCAAGGAATTGTGGCTCGCCTTTTTCAAAATTGTATTGAAAGGAAGCATTGTGGGAAAAAATTAAAAGAAACAGCTAGTCATGGCACACACCCCTCACACCTTTGGGCAACAACGTGCATTATATTACACAATTTTTCTCTTTCTTTAAATTTAAATCCACCTTAAAGGAGCCATGAAGAGAAAACCCAAGTTTTGTTCATTAAAAAGATTGCCTCGTTAGAATCATACTGACACCACTGTTAACGTAAACTTCGCTCAAATAAGCTACATAATTAGGAAAAAAAGGAATGGCCATGCGACCCACTAGCTCATTTCCCGCAACAGAACCTAAATTGTCATATGTGACAACTCTGGGATTGGCGGAGGCCGGCAAAAGCAAATGCAAATTAGGCAGAGCTTATAAGCTTGCCGAACGAGCTATTGGCGCCTAATTGTAATGCATATCCATTTTACAGCAGTAAGAATTGTGTGGAAACAGCAAAAGTTACGTTAAATACACGTAAACATAGAAGTACGGATGAGCACTGCTGTTGGTACTGGGCGCACTTTGCTTGTTTTAGCTGCACAGCAGTCCGGCGGTTCGGAGTTGTCTTACACGACCTTCGCCGATTGGCGTAAGCGACGTTGCCTTACGTGACTCTGTTTTTGAAGCATTCCACAGGTTTCACGAAGCGATTAACCAAAACAAGCCAGGTGTAAATACGGTCAAAACAAAGCAACGAGGGAGGGCTGCGTATGGTAGTGCTATCTGGGAAGTTTCACGGCAGCAAGGCTGCAGAGCCGAATGGCGCAGTGGAAGTATGTTAGTATACCCGCCATTATGCCTTCATTGCAGACGTCACCAAAACACGCAATTAGGCGGGAGAATCAATATTTTAACCTAAATTTATTAATTTCTCAGTGAATACGGCATCATTTGCTGCCGCGCAGGCGCTGCGGACACTGTAACACACGAAATCTTTGGAATAAAACGAACGTGTATTTTGTCGTCGTGGCTTATTTAAGAGGTTAAGACGTGGCCATATTGGGCATTTGGTCATGCTGAGTGAGACACATTTCTGGAAAAGGTGATTTATGTCGGGATTTGAAAATGATATATATGAAAATGACACACGAAATGCCACGTGACAGGCGCAAACTCACAACTGCCTAGTTTTACCGAGAAATCCCCCCTAAATACTCTTGCGCATCCATAGAAACGAATTTTAAATAATACGTAAATTTAGCAACGAAGTATAAACAACGACTCTCCAAAAATGGTATTTATTTTAGGAAAGTTATGGGAAGAACACGATCACACAGGCGCTTGCGGGTGTAGAATACGTGTCCGGTAATGTATGGGCGATAGCGCACGGGTCGTGTGCAGTGTAAATATTTTTGTTTGTTTCTTCTTTCTACAAGCACACAGCACAATTTTACAAGGGTATGGAATTTGCACGCGTATGCACAGGTCTTGTCGCTTCTTACCCGTTTCGTGTACTAAACTTTTATCTTTTAAATAATCACCACGCCACCTTCAAAAAGCACCCTTCGACGTTCCCGAAACGACAGACGGCTGTACTCAACCCTAAGAAAAGTGCATTGTGTGGAAGCAATGTTTATAACACGTTTCACACTCAAGCGGTGACGACGGCGAAGATGTTTCATGGAATTAAACCAGCGTATTAACCTGCAACGGCCGCTGATTATTGAGAGAGAGAGAGAGAGAAGACTTTATTTCCGGTCAGACTAAGACCTATTGGTGTTCTTCAGCCAGAAGAACCATGCTGAGCTGGTCGTCGAGGGCCGCCGACGCCAACCACACCCGCCAGTTGGGAAGAGGAGGGTTAGGGTAATGAGGGGACTGCTGGGCGACTGGACAGGAGAAGATGATGTGCTCAACATTTGCGTAGGTACAGGCGCAGTTGGGACAGGATGGGTCTGAGCGACGACGATAGAGGTAAAGGCGTGCCGGAGTGATTAGAGTGTTCAGCTGAATTGCCCGAAGGGTGTGTACTTGTGCAGTAGATAAGGAAGTGTGGGGTGACGGAAGGGTCTGAAGTGAGTGTCGGAGATGCTTGTAGTGTTGTTTGAGGGTTTTCTTGTAGAAATATGCCTCGCCTGCTAAGGGCGGGGAAGGCCAAGGGATCACCGGCGCCCGGCTAGTAATCTCGCGGGCCAGCTGGTGAGCCAGCTGATTGCCGATGATCCCTGAATGGCCTGGCACCCACACCACAGCAACCGAGGCAGGGGAGAGGAGCGAAAGAGATTCAGATATGTCGTCATGGAGATCTTCGGGAAGTCGGTTGTCGCGAAGAGCTCGAATCGCCGCCATAGAGTCAGAGCAAATGCGATAGCGGGGAGAACGGGGTTGCAAAGTGAGTTCTCTAGCTGCGTGGACGATCGCCGCCAGTTCGAGGGCTAAGGGTGAAGTAGGATGGGAGAAAGGGCCTGCTGTGGAGGTGATTGGGGGGTCAGCGGGGCTAGCCATAATGACACAAGCAGTGGAGCCCCGAGTAGGGTTATATGCGGCGTCAACATAGCATGTGACAGTGTCTGGAGAGAAGGGTTCGTGGTGGTGGGCACGAGCTTGTCGTCTTCCCTCGTGAAGGCGTGGGGTCATGTTGGACGGAATGGGGGCACAGCGGAGGTTACCGGGAAGGGGCTGTTGGGGGTTGTGCAGAGGAAACTCAATTGGCCGAATGCCCGCCTGCTGCAACAGCCAATGGCCCTGCTTAGAACCAGACAGACGGCCAAGCTGTCGATCCCTGTGGAGGCGCAAAAGATCGGGAAGAGGAAGGAAGAGACCTGTGGTGTATAATTTCTCTGTAGATGCGTGCATTGGGAGATGCAGGGCAGCTTTGTAAAGTGTGTTAAGGGCAGATTGAACCCTTCGCAATTGTGTCTGGGCTAATGTGCAATATGGGAGACAGTACAAGATTTTGTTGAGGGCGAAGGCTGTTACCAGTTGACTGGCTCTGCGTACATCGAGACCACCACGCCGCTTGACAACCCGTCGGACCAAGTGAGTAACTTGTTGGCATGTGGTGATCGTGGACTTCATGACATGGGTGAAGGAATGGTCTTGGAGGGGAAAGCCCAGAACACGGCAGGAGGAAGCACGGGGGACGGGGGTACCATCAAGGGTAAGCGACAAGAGCGGGTTCACAGATCGTTGATATTTAGAGCCGGAAAGCAAGAGCAGCTCAGACTTTTCTGGAGCTGCTTGCAGGCCTGTGCGGGCAAAAAATTGAGAAATGAGGTCAAGGCCAGATTGCAAAGTGAGTTCCACCTCCCCAGGAGACCCATGAGTGCACCACAGTGTAATATCATCGGCGTAGAGAATTGAGTGAAGGTTCGGGATCTCGGACAATGCTCTGGCAAGAGGGGAAAGGCCGAGGTTAAAGAGTGTAGGCGATAATACGGCTCCTTGAGGAGTACCGCGAGTGAGGGTGATCGGTGGTGATAATGTGTTCCCCAGCCGGAATCGAGCCGTTCGGGAGCGAAGGAAAGAACGAACGTAAGAGTAGAGATGGGAGCCACAATTAGTGTCTTGGAGGGGGGACAGGATAGCGTCGTGAAGGAGGGTATCGAAAGCCTTGCGTACGTCCACCGTCACGAGCCCGTGAACTTGGTGCCCTGAGGGCTGAAGGAAAGTTTGCTGAAGGAGGAGAAAGAGGTCTTGAGTGGATATATGTGGGCGGAAACCGATCTGATTGTGTGGAAGGAAGTTGGTACTATCGAGTAGGTCTGTGAGACGCGCGAGAACCATGCGCTCCATCGTCTTCCCTACACAAGAAGTCAGAGAGATGGGGCGAAGGTTTGGGAGGGTGGCGGGCTTACCAGGTTTGGGGATGAGAGAGATGGTGGAAGAGATCCATTCCTCAGGTAGCCTGCCCGTGCTCCAGTATTCATTCATTTGGGATAGAAGGAACTCTTTGTCTGAGTCGGGGAGGTTCTTCAGGACGGAATAGGAAATCTGGTCCGCGCCCGGAGTGGTGCCAGCTTTATTGAGGGCCAGAGCACGTTCCAGTTCGGGTAATGTGAAAGGGCGATCAATGTCACTGTTGGGAGGCCCTGTGTACTCGGGGTAGAAAGAAGGGAGTGGTGGCGGAACGTATAAATCGGTAACCTCTCGAATTAGGGAGTCGGCATCATGCAGTGAGAGGTGCTTTTGAAGGGTTGGAAGAGGAGCCGGCTGAGGGCCAAGAAGGGAACGGAGGAGAAACCAGGGGGATTTAGTGTGTAGCGAACCGTTGATCGAATCGCATATGCGATTCCAATTCGATGAATCAAGAGTGGAACAATGGGTTAGTATTTTGGTGTTTAGGGTGTCTAGGCGTTGTCTCAGCTGTGTGTTGTGGGGCTGGGTACGTACAAGACAAAGGAGGCGTTTTCGGCGTCTCCACATACGCATAAGGTGGGGATCGGGGTTGTCTGATGGAGGGTCGGCGACGGTGGTCGTGGTAGATTCCGACTGCGTTCTCTTCAGCGAGCGTATCCACAAGCTATAGTCAGTAGTTGGTTCTTGGGCGCGCAGGCGGCGAAAACGGTCCCAGTTAGTATGTGTGATTACACGTTTCTTAGGTTTGTGTGTGAGCATGAGTGTTATTTCAATAATGTGATGGTCCGAGAGGAGAGTATCCGGAAGGACTTGCCAGGTTGCCGGTGGATTCGGGCCGTTGTGAAAGGTGAGGTCAGGTGTTGTGGGTCGTTGTGTTGTGTATCCGTCTCGGGTGGGTGTTTCTGGAGCATTTATGAGTGTATATGAGCCTTGCATTGCGTGTGCGTGAAGAAGACGGCCCGTACGAAGGGTGTTTGAGTATCCCCATATGGTGTTTGGGGCATTAAAGTCTCCGCCAAGGATGATGTCACGCCGTTTAGGAAAAGATTGGAGAAAATGAAAGAGAGGAGAAATTAGGACGGTAGAATTGGGGGGATTATAGACATTCACAAGAGTAAGAGGTGGCTTCGGGGGGTCTGGGTAATAGGAGAGGGCCGTAACATATGGGAGTAATGTAGAGGGGACGTCTTCCGGTTCATATGATATGTCCCTACGAATATAAATAGACGACAGTGGCGCAACAGGGTCGGCGTGCAGACCTCGATAGCCGGGTATGACTTTTGCATGCCGTGTCTCTTGTAAAAGAAGAAAGTGCGGGAGTGTGGCTTGTGTAAGGAGCCATTGCTGAAGAGGCGTGCGGTTCGTAGAAAGGCTGCGGCAGTTCCACTGAATCAATTTTAGTGTCATATTAGAGGTTATTGGGAAAGGTTGGGTGGGGCGAGAAGGGTGGCGGGCTTAATCTTAGGGGCCGATCCGACTGACGAAGCAGGAACAGGGTTGGCGCGTTTAATTGAGCTGTTTGTGTCTTCCATGGGTGTTGGGGCGTCATCAAATTTTTTGCTTATGGTGGCATTTAGATTGTTAAGGGACTCTGTGAGCTTGGTAATGAGCGCCTCGAGGCTAGAAGTGCGTTGGTCTTGCGCATCGAGGCGCGTTTGCTGGATCTCGACTAGCGATGTAAGGGCAACTACGCGTGACGTAAGCTCGGTAAGCCGTTGCTCGAGCTGGTCGATCTTACAAGAAGTGGGGGAACTTTGGGGGGTGAGTGTGGGTGGAATTGGCGGCCCTACCTGAATTCCAACATGCGGCGGCGTAAGCAGATCTGGATTCACTGGCACAGTCTTCGTTTGTGCACTGAGTGCGGGTTGAGATGCAGGAGTTACTGATGAAGGGGGTAGATTAGGTCGCTGGCCTCCCCAGGTGGCAGTCGGCGGCAGAGGCATATTCGAAGTGGGTGGCTTGGACGATGCAGGAGGTGTTAGCTTCACTGGTGGTGGCGTGGTGTGAAGGCTCTTCTGTTGCTGTCTATGCCGTAGGAGCTGCTTCTTTGCCTCTTTGGAACAGGCCTCATCCCGGGTCTTGCGGATATTGCATACTTCAGCGAAGGGTGCGTGGTGGCCTTCACAATGGAGACACCAGGGTGTGCAGGTATGCGGTTCGTCGGGCTGGGTAATGACGGTGGAGCAAATGGGGCACCGCTGCTGATTGCCGGGACACGCCAGCGTGCGGTGTCCATATTGCAGACAAATTGTACAATGGTGGGCACGTGGCTTGTGTGGGCGGCACCGAAATTCGATTTGCTGGTAGTACACGTAAAAAGGGACGTGTGTGCCAGAGAACTTGAGAATGGCCGAGTTCGTACTACCCATGCGGAGGGCAGAGAGGATGTCAGACTGGTAGCAGTCCAAATCACGTATAAGGTCGTCAGGCGTTGCATCTGGGGCGATTCCGTGTATTACTCCGCGGCACGAGTTCGTGGGGGCCATTAGGTAAGGGGCTACTTGATGGGTGCGTCCGGCCAGCGTAATGCTTTGGACGCGGAGGAGGCGGTTGACGACTTCGACGTGATGCGTTTTAACAACTGCGAGGCGGTCGCGATGGCGTAAGTGAAGCGAAATATCGGCACAAGTATGCGCCGGTAGCTTCGCCGCTCGGATGAGGGCTGGAAGAATACCAAGCCGCTCCGCGGCCGCGCCGGATTGTATGGGTGGTAGATGTAGTCCGACGGCATGTAGGTCGAAGCTTGGGCGGGCGGTGAGTCTGGGCTTGCGGGGTTTTCCGGGGGTTATCCAGTCTCCTTCTTGGTCATCTGGCTCGACAGGGAAGTCCTGTTCGTGGGTAGAGGCGGTAGCAGGTCCTAGTGTGCGGAGTTGAAGCGAGTGTGGTTCGGGACGCTGCATGGTAGTGCCTTGCGAAATGGTCTGCGTCTGCAGTACCGGCGGCGCAGACGCTCCCGAAGAATGCATGGCCAGGTCGGTAGTCATGGCAACGGCGCCCGGCGATGTCATGCCGCGTGCAGGTGGCTCGAGCAAACCCAGCGTCGGCGCCTGTCCGGCGCGAACGCGAAGGTAGGCTTAGCTTGCCACGTTGTGCGGTGGAAATTTCACACGGCTTGTTTGCGACTCCTGGCCACTGAACGCCGAGATACGATGGTCAAGGGAGTCCTGGTAGGCTTGCTCACCTGGCGTGAGGTAGAGGCGGCAGCTGGACGCACAAAACCGAAGAAATCCGGCGAATTTGCGGGAGCTGACGTCGCCGTGTCCCATGCTCTCGGCGCTGGTGGCGCCCTCTCTCCGTGGCCTAGCAGTCTGGGGCGCTAGGAACTCACTGCAAATGTTTGATTATTGCGTTTCCAGGGGAAATCCGCAAGCAGAGGTAACTATGTCCTTCCTTACTGTCAAACGAGTACGCATATTGGTTGTTTTGTCGTGGGCAGCTCGCGTCTTGCACAGCGCGCAACGTGAACAAGCAGACGACGCGACAGCGCTATCCACACTAGGAGCGGTTCGTCCCGCCGCCACCAGGAGCCGACTGTGTTAGCGATCGGGGCGAATTCGCCTTGAGCACTGCCTGTAGAGACACCCCTGAAATCTCCGTAGCGGCCCATTTCGAAAGCATATGCGGAATTCTCTGTCCCGCTCACCACTGCCGCCGCCGTTTTTGCAGCACGTTCACGACTGAGATTTACTGTCTGTGGGCGTTTTAAATACCATCTGTTTATGTGGCGCAGTCAGTGTAAATGTTTCTGACGCGATCTTTGTGTGGTACATTCGGCCTGCACAAGCGCCAGGTGTGTTTCACAGGCCAGTGTCACGGAACCGGCGTATGCATAGAGCTGATTCTAGTTACGCTGCCCTGAAATTTACTAACAGTGTCTCCGTAACCAGCATTTCCTAAGATGTTCATGCTACGAATATACAGTACGACGTAAATCGGTTTTCTTGATTACATAATCTAGCTGAGCACTCACACCCGACAGCACGCCAGTTACGTTTGCCAATATCATACCTTATATATTGATCATGAGAATTTGCAAGCCAGTGTGTCTTAATTTCGCGAACGTTCAACGAAAGTACGATGGATAATGCAGAATTACACTCGGGGCTCTGCACACGACAAATGGGAGTCTTGTCGTGAGGTGAGCGCCCACAAACATTAATCTGCTACAGCGCTATATATCTTCGCGCTGCTGCCTAGAATATAAACCGCGTCCGCGGCTAAACGCTTCTTTGAAACGTCGCCATATGGCACAGGGAGCCTCAGAATAAAGCACAAACTGAAATCAGAGGGCCTTACTAGATACTACTCTTCCAACGACCCCTTTCATCGCTTGTGAACTGCCTGCCCTGTAAGTTCGAAAAATGTGTCCGCCGAATGATCAGCTGTTCGTTGAAGTCGAAAAACAAAAAGAAAGTCAACGCGAGCTTTGTGAGTGTGTGATTACTAAAACGGTCAATACTTGATTTCGCTCCGCATTTGTACACAGCGTCCCCTTCCCTACCCCCACCCACGTCTCCCGAAATAGCATTGCATTTCGCAACTAGTTGGAATGGTGAGTTCTACCTTGTTTAAGTTTTGACGAACGCCCTTAGCATATCAGAAGCTGCACCGGTTATTTTTTTCATTCCCGTTAGACATATTTGCTTTCTTCCGGACTTGCACAGCATTTATTTTTCCGTGGTTTCATCACTTTCCTTGATTCCTGCTGTAAGGCGTGAGTGGGAACGTATTTAACGAAGCGCAGCTGTGAAATATACACGGTTTATATTCTTATAAAGGGCATAAGTTATTGTCTGCGATTGGATAATCACAGCCCCAAAACATATTTCCCTGCGACGTATATATTCGAAACGAAACTGCATTCGTTGTCCGCGCTGAAAAAGGAAACCAACCTCTCACTGCGCCAGTATCAGGTTTAAACGAGGCGACGATACAATTCACTTGTGCCTGACGTATTCGGAGCTTTCAGTGGCGATATGCTGCTGCCGGCGCCGGCGCCTAGGGGAGCGGCGACGAAGCGCGCCCAACCGCGTCAACAGGTTCGGCGCGCTTGACGTTCGAGTACTCCAGGAAGACACAGCTGCCTCTTAAGTGACCTAAACGTACTCTTTGCTTATAGACGTCACCATAACAACTTTTTAGGGCGCGTAAATGCGAAAAGAAGTGAAACAGAACCAAAACACTGCACGAGCCCCTACCAGCCACGCAGCGCAAATCCCGTAAACGGCCCGGAGAAGCGGCGGCAGGCGGCGCAGCGATCGCGAACCTCGAGTCTTACAGACCCCGAGCTCGCGAATCCGGTTGCCGTCCACCTTGCGAGAGTAGTGAATGCCAATGAACAAAATGATACAGACAAGCCAGCGATGAAAAAATGTCAGCGCCAATTTAACTAATCCATGTTAGGTTCAATAGCAGCGTATCCGACTAAAGGAGAGATGGGACGACAGAAGACCTAGGTGTAGTTCTTAATGTGACAGTTTTTTTACATTCGAAGCATCTCATGGTCGGGGCTATGTCCCTCCCTTGTTTTTGTTGCGCCGTCCACACCCCCACTACGTATGCTCGGCTTGCTGAACGTCCGGTGGTGTCTTCCCCTTTAATGGCTCCTGGAGCGTCAGTGTAGCCGGTGTCTTCATGGGCCGGCACCAGACGAGCACGCTGCACGCGCCTTCGACGTTTTATCGTCGTCGGCAGCGGCACGCGTCGGCGAGTCTCGGCGGGCCGTGATTACAAGCAACCCACAACCATCCAGAGGACGAGCATCGATCTCATCTTCAGCAACTTTAGGGTTCATCCACTACAACAGCCCTTGACTTTACGTTTCACAGACCATAAGGCGGTCATCATCAAAGCAGAACGCCAACCACAGCTCGATGTCACCTACGTTGAGCATGATGATGATGATAAATAAAGACAAACTCCTACCACGTACAACGTCTCTCTCTCTCTCTCACTCTCTCTCTCTCTCTCTCTCTCTCTCTCTCTCTCTCTTTGATGCCTCTCCACTCTAACACACTCCACTCCCCTCCGATTAATTTACACCATCTTCCCGTAGGGGAACCCGGAGTAGTATGCGAAACAGCAATGGGGTCAACGCAATTTCCCATTTCGTAGTTCCGGTAAGTGAAAAGTGTCGTAGTTACAATGGAAACAAAATGGTAAATATAATGCAACTACGTACCTCAACCTAACCGAAACAACGAACTGAAAACTAACGGGCACTTGAATAGACCCCATGGCTGATTCGCATACTACTCAGTGTTCCCCTACGAGATGATGGTGTAATCTTTTTTATCCAACTACTCACTCGATCCTCTCAGCCCTAACATGGGTGCGCGTACCCACGCTGCTCAGTGTTGAATCAAACTCTGCTCCTCTTTTATTGAACTAAACGCTTCCTTACTGCCATTGGGAAATAATACATCGCGTTTGGCAGCCAACAAAAATTTTTCATGCAGTTTGCTCAATGAGCCTCGAAGTGCTTTCAGAACGCAATTGTTTTATCCCTCTAATAGAGGTGGTATGTGGTATCTTTCCAGTTTGACTTTCCGTATAATGCACCGCGCAAGTTCAGTACCTAATTATGACCTAGGCAGTACTAATCACCTGCAAACATCCGTTGCCGCCATAAGCTGTCTTTCTCAACATTTATGCATCTCATGTCCGCAGTTTGAATCCCTTAGTGCGTGCGATGTGCTGGAACGCCGTTATTGCCCAATATAAAGTTTCTCTGCGCTATCTAAAACGTTTTTAAACAGGACATTTGTTTTTCAGCTTCCGTTGTTGGAGATACTAAACAGGGACTTTTCTGAAGTAAACATCACATTAACAAAAGGGGAAATTGTAGAATTATTTTGTAGTCAGTACTACGAAAGCATCATTGGATTTCTCAATGCCACTGACCCGTAAGTAACTTTACCTGTGAAAACTATCACTTGAATGAGTGTCGACAATTCAGGTGACAACAAAGAAGGTTTTTTTACTTTGTATTAGTAAAAATTCCCAAATATTTTATTGCGAAATAGTATACCTCCAACCAGAAAAAGACATTTTCTTGTCCGCATCAGTAGAAACCTTCCAGTTGTACTGAAAGAAGCCACTGCCACTGCCGGGAATCAAACCTACACTCCCAAAGAAGAATATAGCGAGAGCGCGTCGTTTTACCTACTCTACTATGCCCAAACGAGCAGTCGGGGAGACAAAGGGTTTACTTAACCAGCACAGCAGCCGGTCTACCCCCTTCGCTCATTCAAAGGCGTCATGTTAATTGAAAACCGCATAATGTATGATAAACGCGTTCACGTGGTTTCGATATGCGGCGAACTGAACAGGGTCTTTGGAGGGGAAGGGCGTTCTTTGGCGATTACGCATGAAACAAGAGTTAGGGGGAGGCAGTGAGAGATGCCGGCATAGCCGCGCGTGTGTCCCTCCTCCTCACTCGTCGCCAGACGCTCGTCGCTGTTTTCTTTCTGTCGCCGCTGCGGCTTTTGCTTTCCGCCTCTGCGAAAGCCAGGTAACAGCTGCCAGAGTGTCTGGCAATATTCTTTTTAGAGACACGTGTGTGACTTCAGGTGACGTCATATGGGGTAATTGTGGTGGGTGTCGTTTACAGTTTTGCAGTCAACCACCTTACAGCTTGGACAGGAGCGGCATATCTTAAGTGGGCATTGATAAACCCTCTGGGCTTTAAATGGTACGCAAAAATATTTTAACAGTGTTATTTTTTTCATATTGGAAGATGAAAATCATCTGTCCAGCTCAGTCACATGCATGACGCAAGATAATATCTATTGGGAACATGCGGCCGAAATATTTGAAAAAATTCTCTTGTAGAGTTTTAAATCATCCCGCCTACTGTCTAGAGTATCATAAAATGTGCCTGTCCGTATTTTACAAATTTTTCTGCCACACATCAGAAAGCACGCCGACGAAGGCCATGCGGGGTGGTTTTTGGATGAAGCTAAAGAACGATCACGTTTGTTTGCCGGGATTTTTGAGGATGTAAGAGATACCTCGACAGAGAAAATATTCCACAGCCCCACTGCAGGAGTGTCTAATGGCATTGGCACAGCTCGCGCCGGTAGAAGCATAGAAAGTGATTCTCTGCCATTGCCTAATAGAAGCCGTGTCTTTCTTACGCTTCAATTTATAGCCTAAGCTACACTGGCGGAGGTTGACCAGTTTCGGGTGGACCTTGAAGGGCCATGCTGCGCAAACGCGAGGAACAATGGATTGGATTGGCTTTGCTTGGCTTGGCTTTGCTTGGCTTGGCTTGGCTTGGCTTGACTTGGCTTGGCTTGGCTTGGCTTGGCTTGGCTTGGCTTTGCTTGGCTTGGATTTGGATTGGATTGGATTGGATTACATTGAATTCTATTGGATTGGAACTTTAATCCAATTGGAGTACGGGTGTGTAGAGAATTGGGTCTGCACATTCGCCGGTATGCGGATCCCAGAGGGGTGACATCGTAGCCGCGGCAGACGCACTTGCGCCGGCCCATGCCCAGCTGTGCGCCTCCGTTGCTCAGTAGCCAAGTCAGACGCTGCGCCGCAGCTGCTTGATAGCTGTTTCGCGTAGCTCCGGAAGAGCCGTGCTGCGCATGCGCCAGGAGCCGTGACTGGACTGGACTTGACTGGATGGGATTAGATTGGAAATCGTTTTAGCAGCAGTAAGCATGATAATGAGCTAGTCCTAGACAACCAGGAAACCTAAGAATAACCAGCTGAACCTTAGCACACGCTATGCATACCTTGGCACAGCCGAGCTAAGCCACTGCTATTTTTCTGTGGATCGTATTCTAAAACACGTTAATTGCGTCCCCACTGAACTGAGTGTCGTCTGAGCTTACGATTTCATACAGTGCAAGCGCACGAGGTGCTGTCCTGAGTTTGGCTGAGCTTAGGGCCAGATTTCGCAACGAATTCGCTGAACGAGCTGTTTTGTGAGTTTCTACATGGATTAATATCCAGGTGCACTTCATATTTCTCAAGAGGCTAAAAAATGGCTCCAATCCACGCTGTGAAGGTGGTGGGAAAGCAATGCTGTGAACGACCCCCACAACGATGCCACATGCGTCTCCCTTGAATTCACACCGTGGATCTAGAAAGATTGAAACCAGAGATTCGGCAGGCCGTTACCTGGGATTCACGGGAGGGCCGTCCCGAACACAGCAGTGCCTGCAAGGGCCGGGCTCGTGGAGCGGACGCCGCCGCTGTATCCCGGCCGTGCGCCGGCAGAAAGAAAACAGAGAGGAGCGTCCTTCGAAGGGGGAGACAGCGCAACCTAGCCATCCTGATCTGCTAGCTATGGGCTACACCACGGCTCCATACAAGCGCAGACACCGAAAAAATCCGGCATGCAAGCTTAGTGAATCACATTTATACAGATTTTAACTAAATAGTTTCGTAAGTTTGGGAATTGCGAGAAAGTTGACGGAATTTTTATAATCGCGATTTATAAGAACCGATTGCTCCAGTCGTCTTTTGTAATACCTGTCAAAACACAACTGAATTGGTAATCACCAATTCAGAAAACGCAGTCCCGCTCGTTACAAGCAGTGCGCAAGAAGTGGCATTTCTCTAGCGGTCACATGTCTGTGTGTAGTCTCTACATTTGGTTTTCGTGCCATGGAAACCAATCCTTAACGTATCTTTGCCGTGCGACAAAATAATTCTATCGTCTCCGGGTTACCCAGGAGGTGCTGTAAAACACGGTAATCAAGCCGTGCGGAGTAAGCGTGCAATGAACGCGAAGCTGCGCCAGAACAGGGGTAACACCGTTTGCTACTGCAGACGACTGAGCCGAAGAAAGGGTCCCGCCGATGCGATCACTAGGGTGAGCACGTGGAACAATTGGTAATAGAGCACTACCACCGCGTCATCTGCACTGCACTGCGTGGATTAAAAGAGCCGTCCACCTCCTCAACCGCGTTAGAAGTTTCTTGCCCCTTACGTCACGTAATAACCGTTGGCTGGCTGAGGTAGAAATATTTGCATATAAACGTCACAAAAGTTGGCACGATGCTTTAGAGGGGATGTGCTTATGAACTCACTAATTCTCAGGCCACTGAGTGAATCCGCTTAAATAAACAAACTCAATTCTGCATCTCTAACAACAATTTCGCATAACGTCACCGAATTAAGGGCTGTTAGCCGAATGAAATTTTATACCTGTAAACACATGAGCCGTACAAAAGGTTGCAATCTCATTCGATAGTTTTTTCGATCCCGTTATTCACGCGGGTGATTGCGGATTTCAACAGTTCTTGGTTCGAAGCCTTAACTAACTTATCTTGGGAGACTGTTATGGGCATGAGCACTGATCGGTACAAAAACAGGAGCGGCAAATTGTGAGATGCACGCAAGATTTCTGGGCTTTGGACAAAATAACAGGTAACGTGACTATTTATTGTTCTTACGCTTTTATATTTCTAGAATGGTCATTTTGTAAAACGTTCCGATTTCGTTTGAGAATTGGAGGGTCGGCGTGTTAATTTTCAGTAGGAGAATTTCTTACGATACATGTTATTGGCAGCCTTGCTTAATGTGCAAAGTTTACGCATGGAATCTGGTTTTCAGGTCTTCTGATACAATGAAGTAATTGCTGAGCTTAAAGGGGCCGCGAAGACAAAACACAAGTTTGGTTCATTCAAAAGATACTCTGGTTAGAATCGTGCTGACACCACTTTTTAGGTAACCTTCGCTCAAATGAGCTATATACTAAGGAAAAAAAGGGAATGGCCATGTGATGCAATAGCAAAATACCCTTACAGAACCTATGTTTTCATACCAGCTAGCTCTGCGACTGGCGGATGCCGAGAAAAACAACATAAATTTGGAAGAGGCTATAAGCTTGCGGAACGATCTTTTTGCGCTTCATTTAGGGCACATCCTTTTAAAGCAGTAACAATGCTGGGACAAACAGTGCTAGTTACGAAAGCGCACGTAAACGTAGAAGTACCGATGGTATTGTGGTTCGATCCGCGTGCACTATGCTTAGTTTAGCTCCACAGGACTGCAGGGCTGTGGGGTTTTCCCACACGACACTGGATGATCGACGCAAGCAAGCCGCCTTACGTGACCATATTTGTCGAGCGAGCACCATGTTTCACGAAAGGGATATTTTCTCCTTGAACAAAAACAAGCCAGGCTTAGATAGGATCAAAAACTAACCAAAGGCAGAAAACAGCTTGCCACGGTATCCTGGCGCCATTTAGGTTCACTAACGTTAAATAAGGCTTCGCAGTCGGCTGCAGAGCGGTTGGTTTCTGTGATGTCATTGTAGACCCCGAAAAGAAATAATTTAGCGGTAAAATTGGAATTTTAACCTAAAGTGAATAATTTCTCAATGAATAAAGCATCGTTTGCATGCGGACATGCGCTAGGGGCACTACAAAACACGAAATCTGTCTTAAAAAGAAATTGTGTTTTGTCTTCATGGCCCCCACAAACTGCATGTCAAAATTATCTCCGTATACTCAAACAGTGGCACTGATCAAATTGCTCGACATTTCTGGCGTATTTTTATTCCAGGGGGATTAGAGGCAGAACTAAAATTTAGATGTCAAGCCGTTCGACACAGATTTTTATTGTACACACGTCGCACATTCCGAAAATCGATTGATGCCAGCACGCAACACAAGAATGTCGAATGGGCAAGATATATCATCCGATTACATAGTCATCGGCATCTAAGGGGGAGCGGTGAATTTATAGTACGCGCTTCGGTATAACCTATACAATGCCAAAAGTGAACGATGATTTGAAAATTCAGGAAATGGAACTTTTTATGGGAATTTCCTCCATTGTTTGGTTGCGAAAAAAGCGATGCTTCTAATCATACCAGTTTTTTGCTTCTTCGTTCAGATGAAGTTTTAAATAAATATAGTCGGTTTCTCGACAAACGTTTTGAATAACCGACATGCAGACCTCAGACGGAATTTAAAATTCAATTCTCTAAACGTTTTGTCGCATAACAAACCTCTGAAAACTGCTTTTGAAAAAATAGGTTCAAGAGAGCCCCTGTCAGTTAAAACGGCGTTCCATGAAACGGCTGTATGACAGGGTGTTGTGTAAACTATCCTGACGTGCTTCTGTAGTATTTTGTATGCTATATTCAGTTGTTCGTTACTCCGTTTTGAAGTTATGATTAGCTGATGACTTAAATTTGTGAAAAATGCTTGTGGATTAAATGAACTTATCTTGTAAAATTCATGCGCAATGGTGGGATTTCACTGCCCCAACGCTTCAAACAATATTGTCAAGAAGACAAGGGTGACACAGTTGTCTTGAAGAAAAAAACACGTTTATTACAGCGAGCTTGTGCTCCTTTAAACAATAAAAAACACAAAGGCGGTGAAGCAGCTGTCAACAAAGTGACGTGCGTAGGCGAGTGTCGGTGATTCGAATGTCGCGGCGCTGTAAGGGACGCTACAGGGCGCCGCCACCCAAGACGTCCACTCCTCCATCGGAAAGTCAAGCCGGCCGCCAGAAGCGAAAGCGTCGACGCCCACGGAAGCCGTGAAAATCGGGCTCTCGGGAATCGCCGCAGGGAGCTCAGCCTCCTGCCACCAACCCTGACCCGCTCCCGCGCCCAGGAGCGGTGGCTATCGGGCCTTCCCGGCGAGGCCCAACTCCGGACGGACCTACGGCCAAGAAGCCTAACACAGGGCAGGCTCCTCCCGCCCCATCCAAACCGAACCAGCCATCACCTGAGCTCAAACCCGCTGCCCAGGGAGATTCATCGTGGGCCGCCCGCGTTCGGAAAGGATCCCAGGTGATCGGCTCGGGCGGGGCAGCCTTTTCGCCTACACCCTACGTGATCTCCCAACCCAAACCGCCAACCCGTTCCAGTCCCACACGGAAACAAATTGAATTCCGCTGGTTACAGGCCCAAGTTGCCTCGTTAACGCAGACGGTGCAGGAGCTTGTAAACCACTCGTCCTCACCTAATTCGACACCCCTCGGGCAGGCGCCGGAAGCGATGGATAGTTCCCCCTCCGAACACAGGGAAACCGCTGCGAACCTCGGCCCGCTAGAGGAGCGCCTAAGCAACCTTGAGGCCCAGATGGCGTCCATAGGGACCATGATCGAGAATCGATTGGCTGCCGCACTCCAAACCGCTTTTTACCGCATCCCGGCCAAGATAGCGGCCCAGATGTCCCAACTCACTGTTAGCACCCGCCGTCCTAAGCTGAGGCGAGGATCTCGTTCTCAAGCATCCCGGCCCCTTTCCAAGGTGACTGAGGTAGACGAGCAGTCTAACAGTTCAACTGCGACCTCGCAAGTGAGCACCGGATTGAGCAGCGGAGCCCCTATACAGCTGTTTGCTCTCCTGGAGGCCCCCCACACGTTTAGTTCTAACGATGGCGGGCAACGGCCCTAGATCGCGATGCGACCATGCAAATTCGGCTATTTTTACAATCCCACAGTGGAATTGCCGCGGATTTAAGGCACACAATAAGTGGGCTGCTCTCCGGCTCCACTTAGAAACCTATCCGCAGTTGCCCGCGGTACTGGCCCTTCAGGAGACGGGCGAACACGTAGCTGTCACAAATTATACCGTGTACCAAAAGGATGCACAAACCGCACTCTGCGTAAATCAGAATTACCCCACCAAACTGGCAGATCCCAACTGCGATCCGCTTTATTCGTACGTTATGGTGACTCTCATCCCGCTTAGGAAGCAAGATCCGTCCCTACACATCCTCAACATCTACAGTTCTCCCAAACTGCCTAACGTAACTTACGCTGATGTGTTTACCAAAGCCCTTACGGTGGCAGGCGGCGAGCCGCTTGTCATTGTAGGGGACTCTAATTCCCCTAGTCCTCACTGGGGTTACCGTAGGGAGGAACGGCGAGGTAGAAAGTTGGTGGAACTTATTTCCACCTTGGGCCTCACTCTCCAAACGGACTCCGCAAACCCAACCCGCATTGGTAACTCTGTAACCCGGGACACATGTCCTGATCTCACACTTGCCAAGCACATCAGGCATGCAGAATGGCTCAGCACCAATGAACCCCTCGACAGCGACGACTGCATTCTCCTCGCTACAATTAGGACGCATCCCCTTACCCGTCCGCATCAACAAGGGAAACTTCCGGACTGGGTCAAGTTCCGTTCGGAGTACACGGCTTCGGCCCCCATAGCTCAGCAAGGCTACGCCACTAGGTCTCAACACCTTGTGACGTCGCTTCGCCAGACTGAGCAGACAATTCAGGTCACAGAGGCCACGCCGGTGGTGGATAAACATCTGCATATCTTGGAGGCTCGGCGTAGCCTAGTCCGCCGCTGGCGCCGACAGAAGCATAACCGTAAGCTCAAACTCCGCATAGCAGCCCTCACTCAGGATGTTGCCGAGTACTCGGGCCATCTCGCTGACTCCATTTGGGTAGAACGCTGCAAAAATGCCGCCAAGCATATGTCCAACCGCAGCACGTGGCGTTTCTTCAGGGCCCTCATCGACCCTAGCCAAACGCGTACAGAAACGCAAAACCATCTTCAACGCGCGCTCCACGCTTGCGCGGGTGACGCGGATAAATTGCCACAGGCTCTTAGGGATAAATATATCTGTGGCCCGCATGACTCTATCGAACCGGCGTTCTCAATGCAGGCTCGGAGAACGCAGACTTGGATCGTTGCTTTCAACTCCACGATCTGAAGGCGGCCCTGTCGAACATTAAGCGAGGAACGGCGCCGGGTCGGGATCAAGTGACAGTTAAGCTTTTAGCCAAACTCCCAGACCCAGCATACATTCACCTCCTCGACTACTTCAACCAAATTTGGGAGGGGTCCGAACCGCTACCAAATGATTGGAAAACGGCTCTGGTAACTTTTATTCCCAAACCGGGCAAGTCTATCAACATCAAAAATCTACGCCCCATTTCGTTAACCTCGTGTGTGGGGAAGCTTATGGAAACAATGGTTAGGGATAGGCTCTCCGATTACCTCGAGGTCCAGCACACTTTTGCCGACACTATTCACGGCTTTCGTCCACATCGCTCTGCTCAGGACATTCTCCTACAACTCCATGATGACGTCATTGAGGCGATAGATCATCCAAATAACGATAAGGTAGTCCTCGCCTTAGATCTTAAGGGGGCTTTTGCTAACGTTACCCACGAAATCATTCTTACCCATCGGTCCCAAACGAACTGTGGGTATAATGCTTTCTAGTACATCCGTCAGTCCCTGACTGAACGGCAGTCGAACCTCCGCATTCAAGGCAAAGAGCATGGGCCATATCCTCTGGGTACTCGAGGAACACCACAGGGAGCGGTCCTCTCTCATCTTTTGTTCAATCTCGCCATGGCTCATCTCCCCCCACTGCTGAAGGATATCCCCGGTGTACGGCACGCTCTGTACGCCGACGATATCACGCTGTGGGCAACCCAGGGTTCCCTTGCACCATTGAGGCCAGCCTGCAGCATGCAGCAACGGTCGTAGATGAATACGCCCGCCGCTGCGGCCTCGAATGTTCCCCTGCAAAATCGGAGTACGTGCATCTTCGCCCCAAACCAAAAGACACGACTCAAATTGCACTTTCCTTGAGCACCGGGCCAATTCCGGAACGCGAAGAAATCCGCGTCTTGGGACTCTTCATACACAACAGCAGGAAAGTCGACACAACCCTGCGCAAGTTACGTATGGTCGGGGATCAAGTGGCCGCATGGTCCGTCGGGTCTCAAAGAGGCGGGGGGTCTCAGAAGCCGCGATTCTTTCCGCCTCGCCAACGCTTTCGTGACCAGTCGGATCCTCTATTCGACACCATACCTACGTTTGCGCAAATGTGATGTGCACACGCTCGAAGGCATTCTACGCAAGATATACAAGCGCGCCCTCGACCTACCGATCTCGACGTCTAACCAGCGTCTTGCAGATTTGGACATGACCAACACGTACTCAGAACTCAAAGAGGCCCATCTCCATAACCAGTACCTGCGGCTTACCAAGTCGCACGCTGGGAGATGCCTCTTACAACGCCTCCACATCTCCTCCACATATTAGGCAGAAGAGCGAACCACAATCCCAGATGACTGGCGTGGTGCGTTGAATATCCAGCCTCTACCCCAAAACATGGCTAGGGGGACTCACAAAGGCAGGGGAACTGCGCGGGTTACAGCCTTGCAAGGACGCTATGGGTCCCGGCCTGGAGTATTCTATACCGACGCGTGTGGCCCTCACCACGGGGGTTGCTACAGGGTAGCCGTAATCCATCAAAACGTGCCTGTTCAAGGGCTCACTTTTCGAGCACCGGACATTTCTCATGCGGAGGAAGTCGCCATAGCACTCGCCGCAGCGGACCCCGCATCTCCGATCATTAATACCGATTCGTGGAGTGCGTGCCAAAATCTTACCGAAGGTCGCATCACCATTAGCGCTGCTCGAATCCTCAAGGGCTGTTATTATATGGACCGCCCAAATACACGTTCCGTCATCTGGACTCCAGCTCACGCCGGACTAGGTGGTAACGAGGCTGCCGATGCCTCAGCCCGCGTGCTTGATTCCCGGGACCCTCCTCGCCCTCCATCTCTTGACGATCCAGAACCTAACCCGGTCAGCTCATTTCCGAACATCACAGCGAGGTACAAATCAAACAGGCTCCGATTTCCGCCTCCGGCGCTGGGCCTGACTCAGGCTGACGAGCACTGGCTCTTCCGGCTTTATACAAACACGGTATTGTGCCCGGCGATACTTAGGCACTTCAATCCGGCCTTCTCCGGGGAATGCCCACACTGTGATCATCCGTTTGCGGATACTTTCCACATGGTGTGGGCAGGCCCATCCAACCCGGCGGTCCCTCCAATCACGTCCCCTTCCCCCCGTACCCGTGAGAGCTGGGAGGCTGCCCTGCTCGGCTGCTCGACCTTGGAGGGCCAAAGAGCCCTCGTGGCCAGGGCGCACGCCGCCGCGGAAGCCACAGGGGTCCCGGACTAGGGACTCCTCCTAGAGTTTGTACAGGGTCGGCCCTTAAGGCCGCCCCTAGCTCTCACTTGTACATAGTCTTAATAAATGTTTTTCGCCACCACCTGCGGGCATTTATCTGTTGGCGCGGATGTTTCTTGAACCGTCGCATTACATGGAGAACACTAAGGATAAAAGATGAGGTATTCCAGGCTAGTGGGGTTTGGGCAAAACATTCTTCTTTTCAAATGGCTGAGCACGACTTCGCGGGTTCGATTCAGGCTGTGGCGGCCGCCTTTTTGATGGTGGCGAAAAGCAAAACGGCCGTGTGTACGAGATTTTGGTGCACGTTAAAGATCCCCAGATGTTCAAAATTAATCCGGAGCCCTCTACTACTGCGCGCCTCATCGCTTAGGTTGGCGCGTCGGCGTGGTAATCCCTATTCTCAATCCAATCTTCTCTTCAAATGAGATAATTCGTGTGGCATAAGAGAGAAAGAATAGAACATGTTCTTTGCTCGGGACACAGATAGGGCAGACAGGGGCAGCCGGATGATAAAATCAAAAACATAAATAAACAGATCTAATGCATAGTTCGCGGCAATATCTAAAACCATTGTGCTGAGTGCCAACCTTCTCGCCCGAGTGCTAAACACACCAGTCAGATTAGCCGTTATACTGTATAACAAACTCAAAAAACACCAAAGAAAGTGATGCTGCAAATTGTCGCACCAAAACCTGATATGAGCTGGCACAACACACATGTGTCGTCTGTTTGTTACTATGAAACAACAGCTGAAACATAGTTCTGCACGCGCCAAACAAACGCTTGATGAGAGGGGGAGGAGGCTGGATGAAGTATCGACAGCTTATCCAACGCTGTTTAGTTGAGCAGTTCTTCTTGAAAGCCATTTTTCGGCCGCTGGTTTATCGATGGACATTTTATCGAAGACATTTGACGGGAGGAGGTTCCCTCAAGACTTATTTCACGAAAGCTTTAGCAGTGTTTTTTTTTGCAGTTGGTGACTTTCTATGATGACTAAATGTATTGCCGACAATATGTTTCTTATTTCCATTGCCAAGTTGGAACTGTTCTAGCAAATCTCCTTGTATCTAGAATTTTCGCTCATAACGGCAGCTTATTACGGTATTTCAGCCGATAAGCTGGGACACAGTGCTAAAGTTTATTTTTAAATTCGATAGCCTTGTTGGGCTACTTAAACGCAAAACCTTTGGTCTGACTATCTTTCTGTCTGTCTGTGACTCCATTCAGCCACACAGACAAAGTAAAACAGAAACTGCGAAACAGTCTTATATACCCACAGCCAAGTCTAAGCCCGGTGTCAATGCGCATACTTCTCAATATTGTTGAACAAGAATAAGACATTAAGAAATCAGCACATGAGTGATATTTCCAGTGCTCCTTCATTAAAGAATTCACGGATGCTTGGCTTTTGTAATAGTACATAACATACTACATCAATTGCAGAAAACCGTCGCCTGCTGTTGCCCACGCTACCTGTCGGCATTTGAAAAAAATCAAACGGACAGCCGCAAAAGGTCCCACTAGAGAGAGAGAGAGAGAAAATAACATTTATTGAAAATTTCAGGCGGGGAGGCGGGTCAGGCCACGCAGGGCTTAGCCACCCCCTGTCTATGTAGTAAGCACACCCCGAAGGTATGCCTGGGCACCGGTTCAGGCTACTCGGCGAGTCCCCTCCCGAAGGAGGGTCTCCTTTTCGCCTTTGCCGGGCCAGAGAAGCATCAAGCCGCTGGACTGCCAGCAGTTGCCGCTCGTATTCGGGCGAGCTCACGAGTCCTATAATGTCCGGTGGTAGCTCTTTTGGGCTCCCCACTGCACTGTGTCTTTCACATCCCCACATTATGCGGGCCAGGTCTGCAGTCACCAACGCGCACACACTGCACACTGCACTTTCGTAAGTTCCAGGGCACACGTGGCGCGCGAGCGCTGGAGTCAGCATGGATCCAGTCTGTAGTTGACGGAGAAGGACGGCTTCGCCCCTCTTGAGGCTCGGGTGAGGTGGGGGCAGGGCGCGTCTTCCCGCACGATGCCAGTTAAGAATGTCCCCGTAGTTGGTCAGGTGCTCCATGATCTCCGCCGCAGACGATGGGCAGGGGGTCACCGCACGGTGCGCGAGCTCGCGTGCGATGGCGTCTGCCTCCTCGTTGCAGTTGACGGTGCCACTTGCAATGGCCCCCACGTGTGCGGGGAACCATCGGATGTGCGTTGTAGTCTCCTTGCGCTCGGGGAGCAGGCTCGCTGCAGTCCCGCACACGGCGTTCCTGGCATAGCTTGCTATTGCGGTCCTCGAGTCGCTGAGCACCATGGTGATTGTGGGGCTGCTCGCTAGCGCTAGGGCTATGGCAGCCTCCTCTGCCTGCGCGGCCGTTCGGGCCTTTGTGCTGCAGGCGTTCAGTAGTTCCCCGGTGGTGGCTCGTACGACCACCACCACATATGCGTTGGGGCGGTCGCGGTGCTTGGCTGCATCCACGTATACTGCCCCCTCGTCACTGTTGTGTGCCTCGGTGAGCGCTCGGGCTCGCGCCGCTCTCCTCTCCGCGTTCCTGTCCCGGTGGACGTTCCGCGGCAAGGGGAGCACCTTGATCTTGCGAATGATGTCGTCCTCTATGGGAACGATCCTATCTTGATGTTGGTCAACTTGAGGTGGGTTGATGCCCAACCTCTGGAGGATGGCCCTGCCGGTCTTGGTGGAACCGAGGCGTTCGAGCTGGGGGACCCGCTGGGCTTCACTCACCTCGTCCAGGCTGTTGTGTACCCCCATTTTGGCAAGGGCCTGGTTCCTCGTGCTGTTGAGCAACCACGGTGCTGCCTTGTAGGATTTGCGGATGGCCGCATTGATCCAATCCTTCTCCTGTTGTTTCCAGTAGTGGAACGCACCAACGTATGTAACGTGGCTCATGACAAATGATTGCAAGAGGCGCAGCAGGTTAGCTTCTCGCATTCCCTGTCTGCGCGTAGATATTCGTTTGATGAGATGCGTTGCGATCCCCATCTTGGTGACCATGCGGTCGATTGCGGTTGCATTGCTGCGGCTGGCTTCAATGTGCATGCCGAGCAATCTGATGCTTTGCACGTGGGGTATGACTGTGCCGTCCCCCGTGCGCAGCGTGATCTTTTTGGCGTCCTCCGCTGCTTGCTTGCGGAGGCGCCCGGGCGGTGGTAGTATCAGCAACTCCGATTTCTGCGGAGAGCATCGTAGTCCCGTGTCTTTCAGGCAGTGTTCGATGTTGTCGATTGCCTATTGTAGTGTGGATTCAATGTTGCCGTCACTACACCCGGGGACCCAGAGGGTGATGTCGTCCGCACTGATGGTGTACTTGACTTGAGGGAGCTGGTTCAGGCGTTCGGCGACTCCAATCATCACCAGGTTGATGAAAAATGGCGAGATGACTGCGCCTTGCGGAGTGCCGATACTGCCAAGCTTCCGCTCTTCCAGCTGTAGGTTTCCAATCTGTAGCATCACCGTGCGGTGTGACAAAAAGTCCCTGGTGTAGTTGTAGGTCCGCTCTCCTAGCCCCAGTCTATTGACTTCAGCCAGGATCGCAGAGTGGCGTACCTTGTCAAAGGTGCTCTATAGGTCTAGGCCGAGGATGGCGCGGTTGTCCATGGCTTCGTGCTGGAATAGCATAGCCTCCATGGCCTCCATGGAGGCCATGTCCATGGCCTCCATGGCTTCGTGCTGGATTAGCAGCATGGCGTCTTGCGTGCTGAGCTTCTCTCGAAACCCTAGCATCGTGTGCGGGTACATGTTCCGGTCTTCAAGGAACCTTTGCCACCTGTTGTTTAGAACATGTTTCAATACCTTTCCCGCACACGAAGTCAGGGAGCTGGGCCTCAGATTCTCAATGCCGGGTGGCTTATTCGGCTTTGGTATTAGGATTGTTCTGGCTGCCTTCCACTGTTTGGGTAGTGTTCCGGCGCGCCAGCACTTGTAGTAGTTGGTGAGGGCCGTAATGGCCTCGTCATTTAGGTTTCGCAGGGCCTTGTTGGTGATTTGGTCAGGGCCGGCTGCGGACTTGCAGTTGAGGTCTTGGGCCGCCTTGCGAACCTAACACTCTTCAATATCCTTGTCGAGCAGGGGGTTAGGCTGTCACTGGTAGTCTGTGCGTTTGGCTCGGGGTTCTGGGGAGGTAACGCTCGTTCAAGCGTTTACACATCTCCTCTTCTCCGAGTTGCTTGGTGGTAGCGTAGACAATGTGTGAGAGTCTGTGCTGTTGGTAGTCTTTGCTCTTGGATTCGTCCATCAGGTGCCTGAGCAGCTTCCACGTTCGGCCAGCGTGTAACTGCCCGTCCGCTTCATTACAGGTGGCGTTCCATTGTTGAGCGCAGAGCTGCCTGCTGTATTTTTTGATGCTGCGGTTCAGCTCCGCTACCCTCTTTCTGAGGTTGCGGTTGTGCCTCTGCCGCTTCCATCTCTTCTGTAATGCTTGTCTCGCCTCGATCATGTGAGCGAGGCGAGGGTCCATACGCTGAATGGTTCCTTCCGTTTCCACCTCTGTGGTAGCCTGCGAACTTGCCTCTACCAGCCTTTCCGCCCAGTCTTCGATGTCCGTGATTTGGGTGCCCAGGCTCGTTTCGCGAAACCGGTGCCAATCCGTTAGCCTGTGTTTGATTTTCTGGTAGCCAATGCCTCCCTTTGCCAGAGTGGGGATCTCTATCTCGATAATGTAGTGGTCGCTCCCCAGGTTGTGGCCCGCGTTCCTCCACTGCACGGGTCTGCCATCTGGCAGCCGCACAAATGCGAGGTCAGGGTTGGTGTCCCGGGCAACCGATGTGCCGATGCGGGAGGGGTTGGCCGGGTCGGTGAACAGGATGAAGCCCGCGTACGCCGCATCGTCCAACAGGTCCCTTCCCTTGGCTGCCGTGATGCCATATCCGAGTTCCTTGTGCTGCCATTAAAGTCCCCTCCTATCACTATCGTGTCGCTGGGGGCCGTCTTTAGTGCTTTATGAAACAGGGCTTTGAATTTCTGTTGCCTGTGTTGCGGGTTGCTGTAGGTGTTGATGAAGAGCATGGTTCCAGTCTTCTTCTTGTCAATCACCACCTCGGTCGCGCAGAGCTCGATTGCCGTGCTGCGGCCGAGAAACTGTTCGTGCTTTCTGAATGTGATCCCCGTGCGGGCAAAGGTGCAGACCCCCTGTGCTGCTCCCGTGCCGCATTCCCGTGTGCTGGGAGGGCTGGCGTGTGTGCGGTATCCCGGCAAGCTTGGTGCTTGCTTCGTGTGTGTTTCTTGGACATGATAATGTCAGGGGGAGACTCCATGGACCTCAGGTGTTGCTGTAGTACGGCTCTTCGTCACTGGAAGCCATTGGCGTTCCAGTGCCAGATCTTTAGGCTTGTCTTGGTTGGGGTGGGCATGGTTGTTGTTGTTGCATTCCGTTGTTGCCGTGGTTGCCGGTGGCTGCAGAGGGAGCTCCGAGTTTCTCGAACAGGAACTTCTCCAGCTGGTCGAATCCGGCATTCATTCTGTGTTCGAGAGCGTCCACGCGTTTCTCGAGCCTGTCTACGCGTTCTGTGATACGTCGAATGCGGACCGCACAATCCATGCTGCACGGTGTACTCGTAGTCTGTGTTGTTGGGGCCGATACCGAAGAGATCCTGTCTGCTTCGTCTTCTATGTTCAGAGACTCTTCGCTCGCTTCCTCTGGGGTGGCGGGCTTGTTCTCTGGTTGTTGCTGTTGCAGGTGTTTCGGCGTGAGGGATGGAGGTTGGGGTACCTTCCCTTGGACCCATGATGTTGTTGCTGCAGGCTTGTTTCCTGTAAGCAGGATTTCTTCAAGTTCCTTGGTCAACTTGGCGATCACGTCCTGCTGTTCTCGCACCATTTTCTTCAATGGTTAGGTCTCGTTCTGAGGTCCTCTTGTACTTCTTGAGCGGGAGGGCGCCTTCTTCTTGGCGCCGCCACCCGCAACCGCCACCGCGACCCATGACGTGTTGGCTCGCGTCACACCATCGCGCGATCGGCTTCTCGTCCTATCGCGGTTCGCCGCGTTGCGGGTAGCAACAGCAGCGGCTGGCGTTCTGCTGCGGCTCCGCTGCTGACGTTGGTGGCTTCCGAGAGCAGCGAGTTCGGGCAATTCGTCCTTTCTAGAAAGCCTGACTTTCATCGCGGGCTGAGGCTTAGCCTTCGCCTCTTCTGCCTCTTGGCGGTTCCATTGCCGTTTCTTGACTAGATACGACGTCTTGAATTTGTTCTTGCAATTTACAGTTTACAGTGCGGTTTGCACTCCTCTTCGTGATTTTGCCCCGGGTTGTGATTGCCACAGGCGAAACACACTCGGGCATTTGGGTACGGGCAGACATCTTTAAGGTGTCCAATTTGCCCGCACGTTCCGCAGACTTCTCTGTGCTGTCGGTACAGATAGCACCGGATCAGCACTCCCGCGTACTTTATGTATGACGGGACCTTGTTGCCTTGAAACAGCATGATGACCGCCCCCGAGTTGCCAATTCGGTGAGCGTCAATCGCCGTAGTATTGAAATTGTTGAGTACATACTGGCGTATGTCCTCGGGGGTGTCGTTGATGGAAATGTTTCGAATCACACCCTTGGCTGTGTTCTCCGGTGCTGCGTGATACGCGAACACTTCAAAGACTTGATCTCCCATGATGATGGCCCGAATCGCCGAGTAGCGCTGGGCCCGCTCTTCGTTCGGGGTGCTCACCACAACGATGTTTTGAGCGATGTTGGGACAGGCAATGTCCTCCGCAAAAGCTTGCATTTCCACTCCGGCAGCCCTAGCAATGGCACTCATAAGCTCCGTTGGCTTGGTCTTGCCGATGATCAGCCCGCCACGAGGCCTAACCACGATCTTGAACTCGCTGCGTGCCATGTTGTTAGGCATACGTGCTGCCTTCTCAATGGTTGCGTTCACTCTACTGGCAAACGGGCCCTCGTTGGTTGAAAAGTCTTCTTACCGGTGACGGGCTTGTTTGAGCTTGCTGCAAAGCTTCGGTGCTCGCCTTCGGTGATCGCCTTCCACGCTGAGTCGCCAAGACCCAGCCGGCTTGATTCTCCAGTGCGCCTTCTTCCTCCGCTCCCGGGACAGCAATTGCTGTGCGGCCCAAACTGCGGTCCAATATGGGCTGCTGGTCCCACGCCGAACTCGTACCCATGGCTGTCGGGGTCCCGGTCACTTACGCAGGCATCTCCGCGAACTCGGTTGCCGTCGACGTGGCACTGGGGTGGTCGTACTCCTCATTAGGCTTATCCTCGCGGCTTCGCCTTGAATAGAAAAGTGACCGTAAAATCCGCAAAAATGCGCGGAATTACCAACAAGTGGTATCAGCAGGCTACAAATACTAAGCCTAACACGATAGTAAACTTTTGGACAAGATGGGGCAAGGTGGTCCGCCGAAATTTGGCATAAACCACGGAGCCAAGCGAGCGGACGTGTCTGACATCGGCTCCGTGGATTATGCCAATAGGTAGGTTCCACGTTCCGCTTGAAACGCTCATGGCTCTGGGACTTCCCTCTTGGACCTCCTCCTTCTGGGACGCCCTCGGCTCTGGGACCTCCTTCTGTATTGTCACTCATGTATACACTATCAATGAGCAAATAAACTCTTTTCTGATTCTGATTCTGATTAACGCGCGTCTCCTTCGTACGGAAGCGCTGGCATCGAGGCACCCGACTTGGAGCAATGGAACGCGGTAAATTCAAATTGAATTGAGCGACCCTCTCGCGTGGTATCATGGGAGGAACGAGGCGGAAGAGGAACAGCATGAGAGGTGAGCGGGAAAGAGAACGGAGTCATTTGCATGGCAGGGGAACCTGTCGGCTATCATCATTCGTCGACATTTGCAAAAAAAGGAACGGATACGCGGACAATTTCTCTATTATTCCATACTTACTTCGGCGGGAATTTTGCTAATCATGTTGTCGTTTTCGTTCTATATACACAAAGCCCTGCATGACACTTGTGTTCAAAATGTCAATGATACAGCAAGCTATTGCGTCCATACTTCCTTCCTTGTCCCTGATTCTTAATGACACGAGGTTTACTTGCTACGGGCACTGGCGAATGCATGTGATTTAGTGGGAAGAAGAGGGGGTACGATCTCTCGAAAGATAATAGGGAAAACAAGAAAGGAAAAATGAGAGGAAAAAGCCCTGTTTAACACAGATTATGCTTGCCATATCCTACAACAAATGAGTTCCGGATTGTTGTGCTTCTGATAATGATGAATGAATTTTTACGGAGCAAGGCTGAATACGGGCAAAGAGCGCAAAAACGTTTTACGTTGAGACTTGTGCAGAAGTAAATACTAAAGCATTTCAGTAAAAGTAAACGTGTAAACGTGAAATTAGTTGGAAGGCGATGAAGATGGCTGGTGTAATGAGCCATTTGTGTGTATGATATCTTGGGGAAGAGCGCGAACTAACAGGGACACAAAAAGAAAGAAGTGGACAGGACTAGCGCTGACTTTCAACTCCTTTTCTTTTTGTGTGTCCCTGTTAGTTCGCGCTGTTCCCCAAGATGCAAGTACACCAACTCGCCCAACTCGCCACCCTGTGTGTATGACAAGAAATGAGGTCTAAAAATTTGATTCTGTGATGGCGTAAACGTTCGATTGTTAAACGACGAGGCGTGCAGATGAGATCAGTGGCGTAAGATGCCACAACACGCAGATGAAATGGGGGGGGGGATTATCATTTTGTAGCGACAAGACGCTTCATGGTTGGATTACAACTAGTTCATTGAGGGAATATCTGCCCACAACCAAACAACCGACCGCTTCGAACGTACCCCCCCCCCCCTCGAGAATCTCAGTGCAACGTGGCCTCGCCGCACGAGCGCGCATTCCATGTTGCTTCGTGGAACGGCGGGCGGCATGAGAGCGTGCTCTTAATGCCGAGTGAGGCGCCGTGTGGACAAGCTTTCTTCGCGGTATTGCTCCCCTTATTAGCAGCATCGTCCCGATGGTGTGACACAAATTAAGTGCGACCATAAAGCAACAAAAAATACAAGCAGAAATAAAAAAATACAATTAAAGTAACGAATGCAAACCCAAAGAGGAGAAGAAGATAAATCTAGGCTAGCAAAATAACACACCAGTGTCCGGTGCAATAACTCATTGAATTGGTCTACCGAGCATAGTATTGTTTCATGCGCACAACATGCACGATTTTGTTGCTGGGTGATCGTCGGCCTGCTATAAAGCAGGAACCGTGACGTAAAAGAACATAGGTAACGTCACTGACTCGGCGGATCATTTGATCAGGCCAAATGCCGTCGGAAGAGATTTTATGAGAGTTCAAGGCAGCGGATGGGCGTCCACACCCAAACGAGTCCTCCTTGAATGTACTTTGTAACTCGGTGGCGATGTCATAGTCTCGCGCGTCTCTTTCCTACGGGCGCAGGATGTTATGCTTGGCCAGCTGTCCTGCCCCCCCCCCCCCGCCCCCCAAGCCCGGTGAGTAAACTCTCCAGCTCCTCTGCCCCTGAGTCACCATCGTAGAGGTGAAGCATCGCGTCGACGGTTGTCGTTGCTTGACATCCGTAGACCTGTTGAAAGGGTGTGGTCCGAGTCCCCTCTTGTACAACCGTACTGTATGCCATTGTCGCATACTGCATAAGTTCGTCCCATGATTGATGCTCCACGTCAATGTACATGGATAACATATAAGCCAATGTTCTTTTCAGGGGTTCCGTAAGCCCATTGGTTTGTGCGTGATATGCGGTGTACTTCCAGTGGTTCCTCCTGCTCAGCCTCAGGACTTCTTGCATCAAAACGGTGGGGAAGGCTGTTTCCTTGTGTGCAATAATAACTTCGGATGCGCCGGGGTGTAAAAAAATCTCGTGCACAAAACACTTTGCCACTTCTACTGTTGTTCTTCTAGGAAGTGCCTGTGTAACGGCGTACCGTGTAAAATAGTCCGTCGCTGCTACTATGCCCTTGTGTCCTGAGAAAGACGCTGGGAATGACCAAAACAAGTCCATGCCAACAACGTAGAACGGCGTGTTTGGTGGTTCCAGTGGATGAAGTAGGCCGGCGGGCTTCAATGGCGATGTCTTCCGCCGCTGGCAATATTAACAGGTGTTCCTGTAGTGTTGTACTATGGTGAGAAGCCTTGGCCAGTAGTATTTTCGGTGAATTCTCATGTTCGTCCGGCTAACACCTAAGTTACACTCCGTTGGCTCATCAGGGCAGGCCTGTGATTTCTTCGAGAAGCCCAACAAGAAGGAAGGCCTCTTTGCTGCTGTCACGATTCTTTTTGTATAGCAAGTTTTTCCGGAGGCAGTGGGATGAAAATCCTCGAAGAAAGGTGCGCGACACGTCAGTTTTTTTTTTCTTTGAACGTTTCATGATTAGGCCTTGTTCCGGATACCCTTATTCAAAGTCGGCCTTTTGTGATGCGTCTTGCCCCAAAAAATGTTAACTCTTCATCGTGGTAGTATGACTCTGTAGATATCGGTGCCCGCAACCAGCAGTAAGCGTCGCTGTGCTTCCTTACAGATTTATACACAACAGTTATGTCGTATTCCTGAAGTCGAAGGCTCCACCAAGACAATCTACCCGATGGGTCTTTGAGGTTGGCGAGCCAGCACAGGGAGTGATGATCGCTGACTGCTTTAAAAGGCCTGCCATAAAGTTAGGGCCTAAATTTGGTGATCTCCCAGACGACAGCCAAGCAGTCCTCTTTTATGGAAAAGTTTGCTTCACCTTTCGAAATGTTGCAGCTCGCATAGGCTATTTACTAGTTTGGCTTCCTTTTGCTACTGAACCAGTACAGCTCCTATGCCAACATTGGTGACATCAGTGGAATATCTGTGTCTGCATTTTCTTCGAAATGTGTGTAGTGTGGAGCTTCTTGCAGCCGTCTGCACAATTCCTCCAAGGCACGCTCTGGCTCACTTAACCATGCAAATAGCACGCCTTCACCTGTAAGCCGTTTATGAGGTTCCGTGACCTTCGAGAAGCCTTCCATGAACCGTGTGTTGTACGCGCAGTCTACAAAGAGTCGCAGAGGCTTCTTAACGGTAGATTGAAGAAACAAGGATACCGCGAACGTTTTGTCAAAGTCTGGATGCATACCTTGCTGGTTGACTATGTGGCCAAGCAATTTAAGCTCCTCGAAAAAAGATTGCCTATTTCGAATTTACAGTGAGATATAGAGATAGAATTACTTGTAATAAACGTTCTAGTTATGTGAGATGTTCTTCAAACGTAGTCGACAGCAACACCACGTATTTTAGGTAGACTAAGCACGTTTGCCACTTCAATCCGGCAAGGACAGTGTCCATCATCCGTTGAAACGTTGCAGCAGCAGAACAGAAACCGAAACGAGAACTTTGCATTCATACAAGCGATCAGGTGTCACGAAGACCGTTTTCTCCATGTTTTGGTAGCCGGCGACTTCTTTCTGCCAATATCCTGATTTGAGGTCCAATGATGAGACAAATTTTACATTCCGCGGGTGGTCTAGTGCGCAGTCAATTCGAGGGAAAAGATAAACGTCTAGTTTTGTCAAGTTAAGTTTCCTGTAGTCGACACACAAACGCCATTCGTTATGCTTCTTCACCAGGGCTACGGGTGAAGCCCACGGGCTTTTTGACGGCTGGACGAGGTTATTAGTGAGAATTTACTGTACTACTTGGCTGATTTTAGCTTTTTTGGTGATACTATGCGAGGGTGCTGGCGGGTTCGTCTCGCAGCCTCGTCCGTAATGATGCGGTGTTTTGTCACGCATGTGCGGTGCACACGGGGTGATGGACAACATTCAGAAAACTATTTCACCAGTTCCAGTAGCGACTCCTTCTGCACGAACTCCAATTTTAGGTTGACCTCTACTTGCGGAAGCAGCGTACCTCCTGCCATCTGCTCTGACACTGTTTTTCCAACATACAAATATCCGTTACGTCTCGCAACATCCTCCATGAAAGCGACATTCCTGCCTTTCGCGACATGTTGACACTGTGCAAAAGATTGTCAGCAGCACCGTTGTACATCTGTTTTGCGTATTAATGAGGCCTCTTGCAATGGGAATTGCCCTGTCAAGCAAGAGACCAACGTTTCCTTCTGAAGTTTCTTTGCAGTCCTAAAAGGCGTCGTTCTTGACAGAAATAAGCAAACTGGTTCGAGTGTGAAGCGTTATGTTTTCGTCCAGGACGCGCTAGGCAGTGTCCTGTCTGTAGTTGATATTGCCGCGAACTAGTCATTGGATTTGTTTGTTTATGTTTTGTTTTTACTGCCCGGCCACGCCCGACTGGGTTATCTGTATCCCAAGGGAAGCGCGTGTTCTATTCTTTATGTTTATGCCGCACGGGTTAGCTCAGTCTGATACAGGGAGAAGTTCACCCTAACGTCACGAGCCTCCAATAATTCCAGAAGGGTATGCTGACGGGCCAGTTGGTACATTGTAAACTAAGAAAAACAGCGCAAACGACGGGACGAAGAAAGGTAAGACTAAACACAGCGCCTGTGTTTAGTCTTACCTTTCTTCGTCCCGTCGTTTGCGCTGTTTTTCTTAGCCTCCAATAATCTTCTTTGATCTACAATGTTCTGGATGTAAATCGACGGTTCGAGAAAAAGTCGCGCCGAAAGATAAAAGCCTGCAGAGCAGACGCCGCGGTATTCTGATCGCCGGCGCTCGCTTGCGTACGTCACTTTGTTGACTGCTGGTTCGCCGCCTGTGAATTCTGAGTGGTTAGGGGAGCACAAGTTCGCTCCAATAAAAGTTTTTTTCTTGAAGACAACAGCGTCGTCTTTGGTTCGTCACAACATCTTTAGTTACAGCTCTTTCCGCGAGAAGCGTACACTGAGTTTCTTTAGATCGGTGACAGGGCCATTCTTTTGCAGAAAGTCCATGCCGAGGATTGAGTCCTTCGAGAATACAGGAAGCCCGATAAAATACCCCACGTGCGTGTTGCCTATTATTTTAATGCGTGCTGTGCACCTTCTGGAAGGAGTTATCAAGTGGCCGCCACCGGTGCGAACCAGGGGGTGTTGTGCATTGCATTGATAACTTTTCAGGGTAGTAGCCAATGATTTGCTCATAACTGAACGATCTGCTCCTGTTACCACGAATGTGAATATTTTTTGCTCGTCGTCAACCTGCACAGGTATATCAGAACAAACCACTGCGTCGTCAGTTTGTCATCGTCGTTTCATTTCACGGTCTTCAGCGCTTTAATTGTCAGCGGCCTCACCTCCGCAGGTAACTGCTCTGTTTTCGCGGGCGCAAGGTCTCGAAGAACGGTGCCCCGAAGATTGTGACGGGCTTGGACTCGAAGAGCAGCTACGTATCGGGGACGGTGATCGGTTACGGCGCCGCCGCTGCGGAAAACCTGTTGCGAGGGTCACTAAGGTTGCTTTTGATTTAGGCGAGGCGCTCACCATACCTGGACGTGGGGCTTCTTGGGAGACCATGTGGTCGGTAATAACACGTTCTGCATATGTGGCTCGCCTGGTCACAATAGAAACCCAGGGGTCGGTGATCGGGCGTACGCCACTCGCCGCTCTTGGGAGGCCGCCTCGCCTCATCAGCAGGAAGCATGGCGCGCGATCCGGAGCACAGTGTCGCTTCTGGTGTAATGGCGGCAATTTTTCGGGCTACGCAGCGCTCCGACTGCTTCAAGGCAGCCGCATAAGAGGCAACCTTGGTGTGTTGTAGCGAAACCCCGTACGGCTCCTGCGGCACACCATACGACCCCTGTGGTGCTACATACTCCTTGGGCGCACGAATAGCCTACCTGACTTCGCGTCGTATAAACGTCTTCGAAAGGAATGGAGGATTCAAGCTGCTGCACTAAGTGTAGCTTTTGGAGTTCTTTCTGGGCTATCAACCTGACGAACTCCATGAGGCCGCAGTTTCTTGCGATTAACTTTCTTGGCATCGACTTCCTGATCTAGAATGGTGCCGTGTTTGACTTAGCGAAGTCCACAATCACTTCATCTACAATAAAAGCTATAGCCGGATGTATTACCGACCTAAACGACAGGGCCCTTCGGATTGTCGATGACAACGTAACTGTTCCCGCCCTTGCGAGCGTACTTGTCGACGTCAGAAGTGACGCATTCGTGGACTACGAAGCTATAGCTGAAGGAAATATGCAGTTACTACTGAACAAGGCTACCTGCTTTACAAAAAGTTTTTTACAGCTGCAAAATGGGTGCCCACCCGTTTTTCTTACCAACTTCACCAACAGGCGTCGCCCTCTCGCGAAAGGTACCACCATCGCATTTATCGAGGAAACCGCCCAAGTTACGCATTCAACCACATTCAAGACAACATCGAATAAGTCGGCGACAAGTGATGTCCACATATCTGTGGAAATCGACCAGAAACACTCGTCCACTTAGAAGGACTATTTAACTCGTCATGTGCGTGAATTCTCTGAATACTTTGCAACGACATACAAAGTTCACCGTATGCCGGATGCGAAGCACTGAAGCATTACCGAGAAGTCTGCAATGCCTGTACGGCAGCACCCATACAGGCTGTCTCCAGAAGAGCTGGAAGCAATCGAGAAGCAAGTGGAAGAGATGCCAAAAGATTCAACCGTCGGAAAGTGCGTGGGCGTCGTCCGTCGTGCTAGTAAGGAAAAAAGACAACGCCCTTCGTTTCTGCCTTGACTACCACAGATTCAACAACGTCACAAAGCGAGACGTCTATCCGCTCCCCAAACCAGAAGGCAAAATAGCCCGCCCATGCCATGCTAACTTTTCTTCATTGGAATTGAAGTCTTGCTATCGGCAAATAGAGGTCGATGTGCGAGATCACGAGAAAACGGCGTTCGTAAAACCCGACAGCCTGAACGAATTCAAGGTCTCTTCTTCCGGCCTATACACTGCGCGGCTACATTCATGTGCATTATGGACACTTTTTCTTGCAGGAGCTGATTATTAAACTGAAGAAATATCACCTGCGTTTCCAAGAACTGAAATTTTCTGTTCATTTAGTCAGTGGTCATGACAACCAGCCAGACTCCGAAACAACGTCTGCTTTAGCCTCATTTCCTCTACACAGTGATAACAAGGCTGTAAGACGCTTCTTGGGACTCTGCGCATACTACGGACGCCTTGTGGAAGGCTTTTCCAGGACAGTGGAACCCCTCACGTGGCTTAGAAAAGATAGTGTCGCCTTGGAATGAAGCCAGGAACGGGAAAATGCGTTTGACACCCTCTGTGAGCGCCTCCAAGCTGAACCAGTACTGGCCCACAACCACGGCGCTTCTGGGGCCTAACTTCGTCCTGAGGCTAGCAACGTTTGCATTGGTGCCTTGTACACTAGAAGAACGGCGTAGAGAGAGTAATAGCATACGCCAGTCGCTCTCTTTCTAAAGCTGAAAGCAGTAATTCGGCGATAGAGGAAGAATGCCCAGCAGTCGTGTGGGCTATCAGCAAATTTCGCCGGTACTTGTACGGTAGGCCGTTCCGTGCTTTTACCAACCACCATTCCCTCTGCTGACTCGCAAACCTCAAGGGCCTCCTCTGGACTACTTCTCGATGGAGCTTATGTCGGCAAGAGTATGACCTCATGGTTGTGCACAAATCGGGTAGAAAACTCTGTGACGCTGACTGCTCGTCCTGGGCACCTGTTCCGTAAGGTTTGTCCGCCGTCGACGAGGACACCCACGCGTACATCGGTGTCTCGACACAACGTCAGATGGCGCAGCAATGCATTTTGCCATGCGCTCGCCTACCCCGGCTCATTTTGCCACGAGGTGGTCAAAGCGACGCTTTCATTAGGCCGTTAGTTTATGGCTTGAAGCGCCGCCTCAGCTCGTTCCCGTCGATCCATGCAGGCGTAGGCGGTCAAACGCTGCCCACGAAACTCCTTACACGACGTCAAAAAGGCCTCGTGGTTTTCAAACAACGTAGGAGCTTCCTCCTCTAAGGAAACGTACACATTAGGCAGCTTACGTTCCTCGTTCCATCAATTATAGTTCGCAACGCGTTCGAATTGGTAGAGCCAATTTTCCACGTCCTCTAGGCATTTCCCGCGGAAAGCTTTTGGTGTGCGTGGTGGTGCACCACGAAGTACGAAGGGGCCGTACCGGTATCGGAGGTCACAGTGCTGGCGTCCCGCGTGGCCATCCCCGTAGGTCTGCTGGTCATTATCTGGAGTTCCACCGGCAAACCTCTCAGTCGCCGGCCAGCTCACCCGTTGACGGGTGTCATTTTCGTGGTTAAGTGTCTTGCCGGGTTTACACAGGCGATGGATGTAGAGCTCGGTTGATCCTACCCCACATCTCCACCTGTTTGGTAGCGACAAGACGTTGCACGGTTTGATTACAACTCGTTTACTGAGGCGAAGTGGCGCCCACAACACGAACACCGAGCGCTTCAAGCGTCTCTCCACGACCATCTGCCTCCAAACTTGCCTCGCCACAAGAGCGGGCATTCCATGTAGCTTCGTGGAATGGCGGCACTAGAGAGTGTTCCCAATGCCAAGTAAGGCGCTTTGTTGGAATTCCTTGTTGGAAATATGAACGGCTGAAAACTGTAATGCGAAGAACTGGATGATGATGATGAAAACTTTTTATTGAATCCTAATCCGACTCCGTGCGTAGAGCCAGACCAGTGGGGGGATTCCTTAATCAAGGAGTCACTGGCTCTAGCTTGGCGCCCGCGCCTCTCTCACCGGACCAAGCTGGGAGCCGGGTGCAGAGCAGCACCACACACTCTGAACGGGAGGGGTGGGGCTTGTTACAGAATTCGGGTGTGTGGGAGTACTCTCATGCTATGCGATAGAGAGTGCCTCTTTCGGGGCAAAACTTGTACTTTGGTGAGTGAGAGATATGGAAGGTCAAATGTCATAGTGTATTGTTAAGGTTGGTCTGGGTTTGAAGGCACGGAGAGTGATTTCGTCACCCCCTGTTAGTGATAGGTGAAATGGTGGGAAGGTCGGGTGAGAACGCTTTTAATGTTTGAGAATGTCGCTGTATGTGAGTAGGGGGTGGGCATCATGGGCGGGAAGAGGGTGTCGGGGAATGGCCCGGGATACGATTTCTTGGGCCGCGTAGTGCGACGCTTCATTGCCTGCCAACCTACAATGGCCAGGAGTCCATAGAATGGGAACTCCTCGGGGAAGCAAGTGGAGTGTTCGGTGATGTGTAGGCGCGTGCGAGGAAGTAGACCTTTTGATGATGTCGACAGGCTTCCTGCTAGTCCATGATTATTGTCACGTGTTCGCGACGAGTGGATGTATAGAAGAGCGCAATGGCTATCTCTTCAGCTTCAGTTTGTGTTGAGGTCAGCGTGCAGGCAGTGGCGATAATAAATTTTTGGCTGTCGACAGTGGTGACGGCATAAGTTGACAGTTGGGATATGGGGATACGTCCACATAAAGCGTGTACGGAAGATGCTGATAGTGGGTGTGGATGTGGTTGGCGCGGGCGGCGGGTGACCGTCCTGGATGGCTTGGTGCATGTTCCGAGATAGCGCGGTGACTTTACTGTGAGCGCGCAGTTGGGGCCAGAGAGGCGTGCTATACAGTGAGGCCGACTCGGAGTCCGTCAACCCAGTTAAACTAATATACTACAGCTAACGGGCGTAAGATAAAGACGCTGAAATTTCGAATTTCTTCGAACTTCGCACAGCTCCGTCAAGTATTATGTATTCCCTATCGTCAGAACAAATCAGTAGAGTGAGATGTAAATGGGGAGCCCGAGTGCAGCTTTTGTATGATTGACTAATTGCAATGTCTAGTTTCTTGTTCTCGGCTGGTTTGAGGGACAGGTAAGGAGCTCGGTATGTAAGGCATATGATGAGTAAACTTGAACCAAACGGACAGTTTCAGCTTCTTTGAGGTCAGTAAGTTGGTGGGTGATGCGCCTATATAGTTGTACCAATTGAGTACTGTGCATTGAAGTGCCAGGATGGTGTGCGAGCCTTAGCCGTCTCGCAGAGTTGTGAGCCCCAGTACCCGGAAGTGGGTAAGTACAGACACAGGGCGAGTTTGTCTGTTAAAAGCCGGCTCCGTCATCGGTGCCGTATATCGTCCCCGAGTGCTCTGGTGAAGGGTTAGCAGTGCGGATTTTTCCTGGGAGCAGGTCAGACCATATTTAGAGATATATATCCTACTGATTGGGTTACGGTGGATAAATTTTGCCGGAAACCATGCTGATTAGGAAAAAAATATTTTTGTGCCCTCAAGATACGTATACATAGCTTTGGATATAACATGCTCTAGCAGCTTGCAGCATACACAGGTAAGGGAAATTGAACGGTAATTTTCCACCTTTGGTTGGTATCCACACTTATGCGTTGGTACGACCTTTGCCACAAGCCAGTCGTCTGGGACACGCTTTTTTTCAATTGAGGCATTATATAATATGTATAAATAGTGGGCAACCCAATCTGCACACCTTCGCAGAAAATCATTTCGTATGCCATCTGGTCCGATCGACGTTTTTACGTTCATATTGAGTAATAATGATGCGATGCCTTCATAAGTAATTTAAACGTCAGGCATAACTGATAACTGAGAAGGAAGTGGCGTGGGTGCATCACTGTCATTAGGACAAGCAGTAAACACTGACTGGAAAAATATGTTATGTAGGTAAGCGATAGAAGAGCAGTCGGTCACCAATTCATCATTAAAAACAAGAGAATGCAGTCGTTTTGAGTGGTCTTCCTTCTGAGACAAGTGACGCCAAAAAACGATGGGGGGACGATTTCATAAATGTCGGCAATATTTCTTCATAATACTTCGTTTTGGATTCCTTCAGTTCAGTGCGCAAAGCCTTGATAAATTGCGTATCTTGGATTCATCTTTCTTTACTTTTTGTCTCTGGTGGTTAATAGCGCGCTTTCGATGTATTATCTTGCTATTCATCCAAGGATTCTGTTTATTTTCTTTCTTTTTTCGCAAGGGCACAAATTTGTTGATACATAGCGTGACAATTTCTATAAACCTTATCCACATCCTATTGACGTCACTTTCCTCGTTGAACGCGTCCAAAGAAAACGACAAGTAATCAATTATACTTGTATCGTCGGCCTTGTTGAAGTTGCGCACATGTCTGAAGCTTTCTTTTTTGAGTGGCAAGGCACCATCAGTGCTTATCTCAACTGAAACAAGTTTATGGTCCGATAACCCATGTTCAATTGCAACGTTGTGTGTCTCGATCCGCCCGTCAATGAAAAAATCGCGCAACCCACCCCGTGAATGTGGTTGGAAAGCAAAGCTGTAAACGGCACCTATAACGATTACCCATGCGACGTCACCTAAATTCATTCACATGGCTCTACAAATAGCAAGACAAGTACAACGATTCCGCCGCAGCTCGTGGCTGCGGCGAAGTGCTATGACCAAGAAATCCAAACCTGGGTCGTCCAGCAGGTCTCGGCGGCTCTTTAAAGACAAAGGCCGAGCGAAACCGCCGGGACGCTGCCCCCAAGGGCGACCGAACGCGGGAGTAGAACGCCCCGTAGTCGAGTAAAGACCACCCGCTGAGAAGACGTAAGGGCCCTCGTCGCGGCGCCATTTAATGGTGGTGTCGCTATGCAGGCGACTAAGTAAAGTTGCTTCTATCTATCTATTTAAACAAGAGAGAAGTGAAATGCACTTCACCACACCATTTATTACTTCAAAGAGATATTCTTGTTAAGGTTAAATCAATGCATGAAGCAAGAACGGTGTTTGGTTGAGTTGTATTGGTGTAGAACAAGAGTGGAAACTTTTTTTTAAATTAAAGTAAGCTCCAACCCTGTGTTAGACGATCTGTCTTCTCCGTCTCTGCGCCGCGGACGGAGGCGACGAGAGTTGCGGCAGAGAGGGAGGAGGAAGAAATACTTCTGTTCAGATTTCTGAACGGCCCAGAGTGCAGTCCTGGGGAGTGATTCCTTCTTCTGTGGGGCCCATATGCCGTCCGCGCGGCCTGTGTTCCGTCCACCCGCTGAAGCTGGGTAGGTAGAGAGGGCCTGGACAGCCGCATCTCCCATTGCTCTTGTTGGGTAGTTGACGGAAAGAGAAGAGGGTGCTCAGTGTTAAAGTCGCACACCCTGATAACGGGGTGGAGTGTTCCTACTTCTGAACAAAATTTACATTCACCGTCGTAGCGATTCGGATACATTAAGTGAAGACGCGTAGGCTGTGGGAAGGTTCCCGGATTGTATGAGCCGTAGGGTAGTTTGTTGTTCTCTGGAAAGGTCAGGGTAAGGCGAAGGTACGGTCTGTCTCAGAAGGCGATAATGCTGGGGTATCTCCCTGAACGTGACAAGCGGGTGACTGTTCTCGTGCAGCTTCATAGCACGGGAGGTAAAAGCACAGATTTGTTGGGTGGGCGTATTTGTTGCCCTCCATTTAAGCTTGAGGGGGTGTCGAGATGAGCTCAATGGAGCCGTTTGGGGAGTTGTTTTTTAGAACGCGCAGTGCAGGTCAGGACACCCAACCCTACTTGTAATTCCAGTAGGCTTGCTAGGAAACGGTGACTATCCTCCGAACCCCTGGTTGTGTGAGAGCCAAGGTGATGGCTGCCTCTTCTGCTGCCGTCATTTCTTGGGTCCTAAGCGAGGTACACGCAAGGAGGTTGGTTCTGGAGGTAGCCACGATGATGGCGTATTGCTGCCGACGATGTTTGGAGGCGTCTGTGTAGATAACTGCAAGATCTCCACCGAGGGTGATGTTTAGCATTTGAGCCCGTGCTTTTCGGTGACCTTTGTCATGTGAGGGGTTCATATTTCTAAGCAAAGGGAGCATCTTTAGTTTTAGTCGCCAAGAGTCTGGGAGTACGTAAAGCGGAGTGACATTCTGGGCTGCCCAGCCAATCTGATGAAGCATGCGGTTACCCATCGCAGTTCTGAGTCGGACCTTCTGGTTAGAAAGATGACCTTCTACCAGCTCTTCCACCGTGTTGTGGAGCCCCGTGTTGAGCAGCCTCTGTGTGGACGCACTCATGAGAAGACCAATGGCCTGCTCGATCGCCTTTCTAATCATTATATAAAGCATCTCTATGTCTTCCTTGTCGAGAAGAAGACAGGGGGTTGACGTAAGTAACTCTCGAGAGCACCAAAGCTTGAATTAATCGAAAGGTACCCGATTCCTTTAGGCCTCGCTTCTTCTTAGTGTCAATTCGCCTGATCATGTGTATGATTTAATTAATGCTGTTTTTGAGGCGCTGCAAGGAGACGTCACTCTTGGTGTTAGCCTTGAGATGTAGGCCCAGGAACTTGATACTGGGGCTTGGAGTGATGGTCTGGCCATCAAGAAGTATTTGAATGTATTCCTTGGCTTGGCGTGAGGGCGAACGACAAGGAGCTGTGACTGTTTACGTGAACACTGGGGGCCACAGGCTTTAGCACATTGGCGTACTAGAAGTGAGATGCCATGCATTGGTGTGAGCTTCCTTCAATTTTTGTAACTCTTAGCACATGAGCAAGGTGCGCACAGGGCCGCTACACAGGCGTGAGTGGTCGCGTGACGCTTTCACGTGGCATTCAGCGAGAACGCACGGGGTAAACCCGTAGATGTGCTTGGTGAGTACACCACCTGTCTTCCCAGTCTTCGCGTGGGCTCGTAGTGGGCTCGTGGTGACGGGTAGTTTTGTGAACTGGGCAAAGTGCCTAGGATTTTGGCATGGGGAATGGTCATCAACACCGCCAACCTTCGCTAATATTAGTTGGGTCACCACTCCAGTGAAGTACTTGGGCGTTGAACTGGAATATTACAGGGATAGTGAACCATACTGGCGTAGCCAGACAATGGCGTTGAGGGAGAAGGCCGAGAAATGGAAGGGGGCAAGGTTGTCAATTTTTGCAAGGGCCACGGCATGTAACTTATTCTTTGTAGCGAAGATTTGGTATATCATGCAGGTACTGCATTGTTCGCGAATCAACGTCCAAAGGCTTCACCGGGTATTTGCGGTGTTCGTTTGGGGCTCAACATGGGAGAGGTGCAGCAGAACAAACCTGTTTCGGAGAGTCCGAGATGGTGGCTTGGGGCTGGCGCACCTTTATGTGCGACAGCTGGTAAACCGGTTTTTGTTTTGGCGAGATGTTCGTGACCCGTTCTTGCAGAGTGTCATGCAAGTACGGCTGGCGCGTGCTATGCCGGAATATGTAGTATCAACATGGTGCATGCCAGGTGGCGTGTATGGGTATTTGAAGGAAATAGTTATGACGGCCCGTTTTCTATTCGCACGTTTTTCTGGAGAGTACCTGTCCTCTGTGACACGCAAAAAACTGTATAAGGACATTTGCGATGTTGTTTTCCCCGTCCCTATGTATAGGTATAATTACCGTGCTGGGCCAGGTCAAAATGTGCCAAAGCGCGTCAAAATAATGGAGGTTCACTCTGGTGTGAAAACCTTTTTCTTCAAATTACACACAGGCACCTTGTCTGTTGGAACATGGATGCAGGATAGAGGGATATCTGTGCCATGGGGAACTCAGTGTTCAATTTGTAAACAACCAGAAACGATAGAGCACGTTTTTCTGCATTGTTGGGCTGCGGTATTTTTGTAGGATGTCCTACAGAGGACCCTTCATAAAGATTTCCCGCTGAGCCCCCATGGCATACGCTATCTAGCGGTCGAAAACGAGGAGGGGGCGCCCTTGGACCTCGTTATGTTGGTGGCCTTGCATAGTATATGGCGCTCGCGCATGGCCTGGCTCCACGGTGATGTGGACGCCCGACCTACGCGGCAATGTTTTCGTGAGTCTATATCCCAGTACGTAGAAGTCCAGAAGCGCAAGGCATACATTCCTGAGTGGCTGTCAAGGATAGAACCCTTGACTATGCTTAGGGAATTTTAGAGAGACATCAGCCTTCATATAGGTTGGTGGCTTGTCGCTCGAGTTGCTCATGTGAATAAGTTTGTTTTGTGTTTCTGTGTTGTGTCGAAGACCGGCATTAAAGAAAAAAAAAAAGGGCTCGTAGCTAAATCGGTAAGACAACGAGCTCTCACTTTGTTAGTCTATTACTTCCAGGTTCAATTCCCGGCGGTGCCAGGAATTTTTTTTATTTGTTCGCGGGAGTTTTCTGGTGACACGAACGGTCGCGAAAGAACCCTTAGGGGGTAGAGGTAAAAAGCTTTGCTTTAAAACTAGATCCAGTGTGGAATGCGGATAGCCTGTTTCACGTGTACTATCATTGACGACTGCGTTAGGTCATGGCTGAATGCTATGTCTAAAAGCTGTTGGCAGTCTATTGCTTCCTTCGATTTAGTTGATAATGTGATCCAAATAATTACAGGAAGATTTAAATCTCCCACAATTACCAGTCTGCGATTCCGGGTAGCAATACCGTCAAGGTATTGCTGCAAACTCTCTAGATATAAACTAGGGGCGTCTGGAGGCCTGTAAACCGCTCCAGAAACAAGAGAAGTTTTGGGTAATTTTATTTCTAACCATACACTTTCACGGTGGGGTATTCCTTCCATAACAATTGCTTCAAAATCTTCTGCAAGTAAGATCGCCACACCGCCCCCACGTGAATCGCGGTCTTTCCTACATATTTTGTAGCCGGGTGGTACAATTTCGCTATCTGCTATTTCCGGTCGCAGCCACGTCTCTGTGACGGTAATTACGTGTGGGTTATAGCTTGCTAATATATATTCTAGATCACTGGCTTTATTGACAAGGCTCCGAGCATTTAAATTGATTAGGTGAAGGCTGCATGCATTTGAATGTGAATGGCATCTGTCATCGTCGTCAGAGCGACGTGGTTTTTTCTGTGTATGCTTAAGCTTAACTCGACAATTTGTGTCGTAGTCCCAAAAATACACGTCTTTGTCGATGACGAACTTATCGTAATTCAGATGCATGCGTTTTCCGGCCTCTCTTTCTGCTTTTCCGGATTCCTATAATAGCTTACGCTTGGCTAGAGTTTCCTTGCAAAAGTCGTCCCCAACTGATATAGTGCTGCCTTTTAGCTTCTTGCAATTTTTGTAAACTGTTAACTTCTCTCGGGAGTCGTACAACTTCGTAATGACCCGACGTGGCGAACTACCCCCTTTTCGGCCTATTCTGTGGATTCGTTCAACCGTTTTTAGTTCGACACCAAGTGTGCGAACAAAAATGTCCTGCAGTGCCGCTTGTTCCAGGTCTTCTGTGGTTTCTGCCTCGCCTTCTTCAACCCCAAAGACTAAAAGATTATTCCGCCGACTCCTGTAATCTAAGCTTATTAGCCTTTCTTCTTGTCTTGATAGTGTCACGTTAAGGTTCGTGACAGTTTTCGTTAGCTGGCCTATTTTTTTACCCTGATCTTTGATTTTTTGAAGGGCGTCTTCCATTTTAGTCATTCGTTCTCCTAGAGTGCTCAGATCTGCTTGAATTGCCTTCTGCCCTTCTGACAGTTCCTTTAGAGGGCTTTCACATCAGGACCTGGGTTGAGTTCAACGTCCCCAGACAATAGCAGGCACAAAGAGGAAAATCCAGAGAACAGTACACTTGGGCACGGCAGCACAACAACGAATCTATTGTCAGTTTTATGAGAGTATTCTGAGTAGAAACTGACCTGTTCGAGCAACAGAATCCGGAGATTAGGCGACATTGCTTTTGCAGTGCTGCCGTGCCCACTGAACGCTGCTGGCCGGGGGTCCAAGTTTATAGGTTCCACGCAGAACCGCTCGATGCACGTTCCATGGTGGCTGCGCTCGAGGGTAGCGTCGACGATGTGTCCGTGGTCGATAACAGCGGCGTCAGCAGCTGGTATGGCCAGGCATGTGCTGGATGCCCCTGCTTGTAGGGATGCGCAGACGAGGAAAATCTGTTCGAGCAACCGAAGGCGCAAATTAGGCGACATTGCTTTTACTTACGATCATTTTTTCTGGAAAATTTACCAACCCCTCAGCAACAGTAATATTATATTGCTTGTAGCCAAACATCCCGCCAGATCACGAGGTTGGCTGTTGGCACTGCTGGCGAGAGTGGTTATACAGTCTGCTAGAGAGTTGCGACCACATCCTCACTTTAGCTTAGCGTGGGAGTTTGGCAGAGGGAATAAATAACCTGCTCATCGGCAGGTGTGCAGGTGTGTGGCACACGTGTTTTGTGTCCCTGCACCCGCGTCTTTTACCCGCGAACGACAGGTAAAACGTGAAAGGCGAACGGCAGGAGCATACACGACGGAAGAAATCTGAAAAGTCCCATTTTTTTTAAATACTGTTGAAGTTCCATATCTGCTGCGGGCCAGCGTATTTGGCGAGGTGTTTGGGATTAATAGACATGGTCCGCTAACGCGTTAACATCTTCAAAAGAAGTACCTTTGTTGTCGAGAGTGAGTCTCGGAGTGTAACAAGCTGCACGCCGCCTCACTTGCGTTCGTCGGCTTTGTTTACGTGTTTCATTCGGTTTCTGTCTTCTTTGTAGTGGCGTAAGGCATGGTCAGGCTCGCTGTTTCTGTTCGTGTCCCTGTGCAATAAAGATGAGTTGTTATTCAGCGCTTCAGTTTGTCTTTTTTGCTTTTGTTGTTGGTTCGTTTAGTATGATTGGCGGCCTGACGCCGAGGACTGAAGGCCTCTTATGCTTATGAGTACGGAGCTCTTTTCACTTGAAAGATGATTTCACCTGTTTTAGATCGTACGTATATGCGCCTTTGCTACTGGCGGGTTCCCTGTATTCCACACTGCACTTCTATAGTTGTTATGGTGTACCGTTCACATTGCCCTCAACAAAAGTTATGTAAGCGACGGATATTTATGTTTTATTACAATGTTTAGGGTGCCGAAGCTACACAGCAAATAATTCCCGCAGTAGTGGAGTGCTCCGGAATAACTTAGACCGCTGGGGTATCTAATGTGCGCAGAAATCTCGAACACACGCGCGTTTTCGCGTGTCTCTTCCATCATAAAAGCGGCCGCCGCGGCGGAGAGTTTAACTCGTGACCTTGTGCTTACAGCACGACAACTCATCCTCTGAACCATCGCGGCGGGGTATGCGAAGGATCACTGGAGTTCTGACTTCTGTAATGAAGTCCACCAGCGAGCGATGATGCGGCCAAGCTTTTGTTCACTCTTCGTGAATTCTTGTTTTCAAATTTCGCTCAATGGAAAACTTTTATTGGTGTTATGTTTTAGATGTGAAGTGGTTTACACCAACGTTTTGCTCTTTTTTCGGAGTGTTTTTACGCGTATTTTGGTCGGTGGAATATTTATGATATTTTTGCACCATTGTTTATGGAGCAAGCCACGCTGTGACAGTAGTTAAGGAAACTCTTCCAAAAACAATCGAATATAATTTATTTCTCTACATAGTGAGCTATAATTAGTATTTGTACAATGCTGCTGCTGGTAAAGTGTACTGGATTACCCTTAAGGTTTTATCAGCAGCAACTAGGTTGAGTTTTAATTAAACGTTGTTTTCTAATATTCTGTTAAGGCTTTTCTATTGGAACCTTCCTGACTCTTTATTGGCTGCATTTATCAAAAAGGTTTAGTAGACTGGTGTCATTGTGTTTTGTGTGGCGCTTTCTCAAAACAAATCCTTTCGACTTTCTGATCACAAATTTCTAGAGCGCTTGAGCTTTATTTAGGTTTCTACTGGCTGTATAAAAACTCGACAGGAATTAAATAAAACTGAAAATTTATTGTTTAAGGGCGTTGTTCGAATACAATTATATTTTAGTCTATATAGTGTTTCAAACGGGGGATGCTCGCGCATGACTGGTCGGTGCCCGTATAAGCTAGTAGTGCGAAATACTCCCAAGTGCTTTCCTAAGGTCCCCAAACACCGTTCAGTAATTGATGCGATTTTTGTTGTTTTTTTTTAATTCGCGTAAATGTGTCCTTGCTTTCAGAACGTTGTTTTTCAACTACGTAGGTTTCAGGCTTGCACTTAGTTTGGCGGAGCACGCTTCAGAAGACTTCCGAAATGCTTTGTTTGAGATGCGGCGCGTCACAGAAGGAGTTGAAGAGAAATTGCCCAGGTGGCTGGTGTGCGTTAAGCTAATGGATGATATCATGGCGCCCATTACCGGCTTCTTGTATGTTCGACAACAGTTCCACCCACAAGCTAGAGAGGAGGTAAAACTTTTTTTCTTTTTGCTGCTGTGTATTTTGCTTTATTATGTGTACTTTTAAACTTCAACTTCACCCACAAAAGTATTCCATTCTAGGTGGTTACAGTGTGCAGGGAAGCTTTAACGAAGCTTTAATAGTTGTATTGGCGAACGTTGACCCTGTGAGATTGAGAGGAGATCTCGGCGAGCTCGTCCCGTGCCACTTGCAAGTCTCCGCATCCCCCGCTTGTCCTGCATTTGGGCAGTGCCACAGTTTAAGTCAACATGTTAGAGAAAAGCGGGCTCTACCGTGAAGCAATGGAGCTTCGCCACGTTACACGCCGCACAAGCTCCTAGAGTAACTACCGCTGTATTGTAACAGGTGGAAAATTTGCCTCGCCAGGTTTTGGATGTGAACACTTTCCTGAAATACCTTTACTCCCCCCTAAGGGTACATTATGTGTCTCAAAGTTCTGTGCTGAGGAATAACATAATGTTTTCCGCATTGTAACAGCACCAATATGCAATACGTGAGGAACTTAGGATGTCCCTAATAATTTTTTCTTTTTCTTGGTATTCAGATTCTCATAATGCTAGAGGTGGTACGATACGTAAGAACGAAAAAAAAGGCAAAAAGTAGGGTGTATTGTGGAATAACGTGGTGACATTTTGGGAAGTTGACCCTCTTTTTGGCAATAAATTCACCATCAGGTGTTCTTAGATACCCATTGTTTTAATCCTGCTTATCATGGCAAATGTTTATCACGCTTCTCTACTCTTGTCTTCGTCCGTGCAATTGCCACGCATTCCAACCGCGTAACGTTGTAACAACATGTCGTTTGTATAGGTCTTTAGGGTCTTAATGAGTAAAGAGATCTTAGACGGAGCTCGCACGTAGCACAACAATGAATAAAAGTACTTATATCATCGCACAGTCGTTTCGTTTATCGGCTCGGCTCATAATTATATTTCACAAGCAGGGTCTAAGCTAACACTGTCTTTTTTATTCGGAAGGAATTTATAACAGATAATCTTCCAGCAAATTTATAATATTATTCAAAAAAACGTTTTCTCCGTCTCAGAGCTTGCGGTGCCTTATCCAAAGCGCACTGAGGAAGGCCAGGTTTACACAGTGCAACGGCGGCAGATGTTGAAGATGCTGATGATGAAACAACGGTTTCTTTGGTCAGAATCGAACCTCAGTACCTTGAGTTATGAAACACACGTCTATCCAATTGCGCCATTGTCGCTTTGTATTATCTGAATTGCATCAACATCGCATCCGCGTTATTCAGCATTGCTTTTGAGTTTATTGCGCAGGCGTTGGTTGGTAGATTTGGCCAGTTGAAGTGTACTTTGTCTGGCTTTGGGCGTTGCTGTGTGGATTTTGTATTATGACGTACAGATGAGTTGCCACTTGATCGTGGACGCTTTGACTAGAATGGCAGCGGCTGTGACCTTGGCACTTCGACATTTTTTTTACGTAAGAAAGCGACGCTTTTTAAATGATGCGGTTATACAGAGGAAATATGAAATTTTATTTCTAAAAGTTTCTATAGCAATTTTGCCAACATCAAACTCCAAAAATCTTTATACAATAAAACAATTCTTCACCTACGTTTCATAGGTGTATGTGCAGATAATGCATGAATTGATTTATTAATATTAAGGTTTAACGCGTCGACTCAATGAAGACTATCAGGCAGCGCCGTTGTGGAGGGCGCGGATTAATTTTGACCATCTGACCTGTGAATCTTTCACATGCGTCTAAATCTCGTACACACCGGCGTTTTCGCTTTTCACCTCCATCAGAAAAGCGGCTGCCGCTGCCGGGAATCGAAGGTGCGTCCTCATGCTCACCAGCACAACACCTTAGCCGTGAGCCACCGCGGGGGTGAGATAATGTGTGAATGAGAAAGAGAAAAAAATCTATCTACGTTTATTACTATTACAAATAGGCGAAAATATTAAGCATAAACTGCCAGGCAATAGAAATAATAAACAGAACTGTATATCATTAGAGGGCGCTTAAAACGCTGAACGCGACGATCCCATTAGAACAGCGGATGTCTTGGAAGACATCCCCGACGTCATAAAAAAAAAATTTGCCTGTGCCCGTATTATGTTACAAATAAAATTTTAAGACATCTCCATGACAATTACCTAGCAGCGCTCTCACATTATACGAACATCAAAAAGAAACGAGAACAATCGCGAAGCAGGGGAAACGGCAAACGTCATCGCGATTGTGAAGCCCAAAAAAGTTACTGCTAGAGAGGCTGGGACCCACATCTTTCTCATTGTGAATTAAAACGTTATGAAACACGTAGTAGTAAAAGACTGCGCAAATGCGTAAAATAAATGCGCAAATGCGTAAAATTCAACAATGATTGAATTTACAGCCAAGCTATCAATTGAAGTGAAACTATTGTAACGAAGCACCAGATGATATACAGAAACGGTACTTCATCATGAGATGCCAAAGCTACTCTATGCCTTGACTTGACAAAGACCTTCGAAAACTCGGTAAAACTTACGGGTTGTGAGAGTCGGGTGTTAGACACAGTTATACATATGATTTTCATTTGAACAGAACGCCGCAACTCAAAATCTGCGCTATTGAATAGAACGAACGATATCTAGTAGGGAGGGGAACATAACAAAGATCTGGTCCTCCCAATCCAATGAGACAGATAGGGAGAGAGGACGAGTCACTATGAGGCGGTCCTCCGTGCATGTTTATTCTATCCATCATCAGACTTCCGGGAGACATAAAGACAATGATACGGCCGCACGACAGCATTTACGCAGAAGACTTGAAAGTATGGGCACCAGGGGGCAGTAATGGGCAAATACAAGACACCATGGCATGTAATTATGATTATAAAAACCTACGAAGAATCAAGAGCTCTGAACTGCTCGCCAGAAAAATCAGGGTCAGTTCCAAGGCAAATAAACGGGGGAAAAGTAATCACCCACATACACTTTTCCGCATTGAACTAAGGCAAACCACTGGCCGACACCAGTAAAAACATGACGAGCTATTCGACCCATATTGAAACTCCCAACCATGGCGACAACAAAACAGTGACTTAGACATATATGCTGATATCCCTCAACATCGCTTAGGACTCGCCACGCGGGGATTAAAGTTGAAATTGTTTTGAAGCACGAGCCCCATATGCACATTCTTCCTTTTGGCAGACCATGCACCCGATGCGTAACATAGAGAGCACGCCGGATAGCTTGAAAGCCATGTAGCAATCCGTCAACCAGATCGCGGGTGCTATACAGGTAGAATCTACTAATTACTCGGACAGCACTGCCATAGCAATGACTGCGGTGCAGCAGCACAACCACCTGATCCCTTCAGACCGAGTTCAAGCAAGCACACCTGAGAGGCAGGAGTAAGCTCTCACAGCCGATGCTTTTAGCATCACCTTAAGCAGCCAGAAACTTTGCGAGACGGCGCATATCGATGGACGTACGGAAAATAATCAGGTTATAGAGTATAGAAAGACTAAGAAGTGTGGAAAATCGTGGACACCAGCTCACTCCACCCTACCTCGAGTACTACTTCTGTCCACGCCAACATAGAGACATGTGCAGTGCTCTATATCAGTTCCGCATAACTCCGCAGAATGGGCGGACCTGAAAAATACGATTTGGGCCTGTCGATCTATCGTCACCACCGAGAAAAGAGCAATATTCAGTGCCCTTTCAATCTATGAACACAGGTGACCAGCAAAATGCCGTGAAGTGCACGAAGTTCCTGCTGTTCTTACTGCTGTCCTGCTGTTCTGTCGGTTCTACGTAGGTGTTACATACGTACCGAGTAAAGCAGTTTCACCATAATGAAACTGGGAATGGGATGTTAGCCATGCACATGCTCGCTGTAAAGTGATACATGAACCGGTGTCATGGCAGATAGTGTTGTACTCTTCCGAGCCATGTATCAGTCTTCGGCTGTCTGTATGGGCGAGGCACCGGCGAAGGAGCAGAAGCTAAAGGGGGAGGAAAGCAACTTCCAGCCTCCCCGACCACTGACCCAATCCGGGACGAGCGTTAAGTTTCTCTCTCTCACTCTCTCTCTCTCTCTCTCTCTCTCTCTCTCTCTCTCAGTAAGGCCTACTAGATGCGAAACAGAGAAAATACATTAATCTTCTTGAGGTAATGGGTTTTATTCCCCTCACCCCGAATCTAATTGAGGTGCTTGCCACTATTAAAGGAGAACGAATTTTATGATGCGGAAACAGACCGGATGAGCAGCTAAACTGAGGAAGTAAAGGCAACACGTAAAAGGAGCCTTGTCAGTGCGGTTGGTGTTGCAGTCGCGCTAGGCGACGTCAATCCGGGCACGTCCTAACCGGTAGCGAACCGGTTCTCGGACTTCGATGCTTCGGTGAGCTAACAACCTTTGTAGCAAAAGTGGCATCCGCTGAAAGGGATTGCTTTTCAGCCTTATTCGCCTTCACGCTAAAGCAGGGCGGTGCACTATTGTTCCTAGCCAGGAGGAAACAATGCGAACATCTCAGTTTTCCGCATCATAAACACATCAAACGACGTGCGTCAGGCCGGTACCTTTGTAATGCCTGTTGCTGGGCTAGTAGGTGTGGCATATTTACAATAAAAACGGCGCAAATAGACGGCTGGTTTTCCTGTGGTCGTATTGAAAGCGGTGGCCGAGTCGTTGCTACCGAAAGTGAAGGGAAGGGCCACACACACGATGCACGCCGCTAAGCGAAAGAACCCGGAGGTTGTACCGTATGTTCAAAGAGTGGCACACAACCTGAAAAATGTAGCCAACAGGCACAGAGTGCCGGTAGCCTTCTCTGCCCCACGGAAGTTATCTAGTTTGTGCCCCAAGAACCTGAGAGATTTGCACAACAAAAAGGACTGCTTGAATGCACATACAACACTGTATGTGGGTTGCGCAACTGTGGTTGTATATACACTGGCCAAACTGGCCGCCGTTTAGACGACCGGCTAAGAGAGCACCAGTTCTCGATAAAGGATGGAACTGGCTCGCACCTTGCGCACCACTGCAAGGACTGTGCAAACAAGCCCTGCAAGCCGCAACTGGATAAAACTATAGTGCTCGGCCGGAGTAAGGAAAAGGTGGCAAGGGAACTGATAGAGTCCTTTTATATACGAAAAAACGGTGATAACTGCGTTAGCAAAGCGTCCCAATCTTTTTATTGCAGTGAATATGAATTTCCAAACGACTCTTTCTTGGGATTAAACGCATGCTGCTGTGCACAAGGGCACGTAAAAATATATTGGTGCGTAGATTTTTTCCAATAAATTAGTTGTGAGTTTGCGCCTGTTTTGTTGTCTTTCTTCATCCGTGGGGTCCATGTGCGCAGTATTTACAGTAACTGAGTACCTTTGGGCGCGCACTTCACAGTTGTTTCCTAAGACCTTACGAACATCAAAATATCGCGCTTTTTTGGCTAGTCTCATAGCATTGTTTGTTTTAAATCACTCTGTTCTCAATATTTGGAGAGTTTTATAACAGCGTACGGTGTCGTACACCGGCAGTTAGCGCAATCAGTTTTCCGGCATTGTGCCGGCTGTGCGTGCGCCGCACGCTGTGCTGTGTTTCCGTTTCCAAGACGTAAGAACAACGAACGCTATTTTAGGAAAATATCGTGCGAGTGCTAGGCCGCTTGCGTATCTCTTTATTCACAACATGGCAGCAAGTAGTGCGACGGGCCTCCACGCTTTTGCTGTTTGATGCAGAATAATTTGGTTCTTATGGAACACGTTTTTTTTTGGTCCTGTGCTTCTAAATACGCAACGTGGTTAGCGCACAGCCTCTCGTAGCGCTATCATGACATCGCTGACTGGCCGATCAAAGCAATGCAGCCCGGATGGCGACACAAGCGCCGTGCGTGTGTGCGTGTGTGTGGGTTTGCGTGTACGCAACACATGCGCGCGTCCGTGCTGTTTCCATGTATGCGTGCATGTGTGTGTGTGTGCGTGCGCGCGCGTGCGTGAATGCGTGTGTGCGTGTGTGTTTGTGTGTGTGCTTGAACGCGTGGGCGTGTGCGTGTACGTTTGCGTTCGCGTACGTGTGTGTGCGTGTGTGCGTGCGCCCGTGCAGGCGCAAGTGTGCCTGTGCACGTGAGTGCTTTCATGCATGTGTGTGTCTGCATGTGTGCGTGTGTGCTTGCGTGCGTGCGTGTGTGTCCACCTGTATGTGTGGGTGTACCTGCACGTGCGCGCGTGCTTGCGGTTTGCGTGCATGCGTGCGTGTGTGTGCGTGCGTTCTTGCGTGTGGGCATGCGTGTGTGCATGTTTGTGTGTGTGCGTGCGTGCGTGCGCGTGTACGTGTGCCTTTGCGTTTGCGTGCGCGTAAGCGCGCGCGTGTGTGTATGTGTGTGTGTGCGGGCGTGTAAGACGGCACTTTAAGGTTCTGCGTTGACTACCGGCGACTGGAAAAAATCCCCTAAAAGGACGTGTACCCCCTCCTCCGAATCGAAGATGCCCTCGACCACCTCTACTACGCGAACTACTTCTCATGGATGGACCTGAAGACAGGCTACTGGGAATTTGAAGTGGACGAGGGAGACCGAGAGAAGACTGCATTTATAACCCCGGACGGCCTGTACGAGTTCAAGGTGACGCCGTTTGTGTTGTGCACGGTAACAGCAACGTTTCAAAGAGTCACGGACACGGTGCTAGCTGGCCTGAAGTGGCACCACTGCCTCGTATAGCTCGACGACGTTTTAGTATTCGCCCGGACTTTCGAGGACCACCTTGCAATGTTGGAGTCAGTATTCGAGGCCATTCGTACGTCAGGCCGGAAAGTTGGCGCTGAACCCTGAAAAGTGCCGTTTCGTGTACGAGGAACACACGTTTTGGGGCCCTGTCGTCAACGCCGCAAGTGTTCTGCCTGACCCGGCGAAAAATTCAGCCACAGGAAACTTCCCAAGAACCAAATACAAGAAGGGCGTGCGAAGATTCCTCGGACTGTGCGCATACTACAGGCACTTTGTCGCAAACTTCACACGCATTGCAGAGCCACTCACGCGCTTGACGAAAGATAGCACCCATTTCAGCTGGGAAAACGACCACGAAAAAGTTTTCGGCGAGCTGCGACAACGCCTGCAAAGCCCGCCCGTGCTCGCTCATTTCGACGAAAACGCCGAAACGAAAATGCACACGGACGCCAGTGATATAGGCTTGGGTGCCGTCCTCGTCGAAAAGCAAAGCGGTTGCGAAAAGGTAATCACCTATGCCAGCCGTGGTCTGTCGAAAGAGGAGAAAAACTACTCAGCCTCTGAGAAAGAGTGCCTCGCTATTATATGGTCGAATTCAAAATGTCGCCCTTACGTGTAACGTACACCATTCAAGGTTGTGACAGACCCCCGTGCGCTGTGTTGGCTCACCAATTTGAAGGACCCCTCTGGCCGTCTTGGATGGTGGAGCTTGCGCGTGCAAAAGTTCGGAATTGGAATCGTCTATAAAACCGACAGGAAACACTCCGATGCCGCCTGCCTGCCCCGTGCCCCCGTCGATCCGCCACCACCAGTTCTCATGAAGACAGCCCGTTCTTCAGAGTCGTGACTGAGAGCGACTTGGCCGCCCAGCAACGTGCCGACCTCGACCTACTCGTCATGATCGACTACCTCCAAGGACGCACCATCGCCGTGCCCAGGGCCTTCAAACGCAACTTACCTGCATTCAGCCTCAAAACCTCCATCCTCGTGACAAATAATTTCAGCCCCGGAACGAGAACGAATTATCTCTTTGTCATCCCGGCAGATCTTCGCGACGACACTTTGGACCAGTTTTCCCGACATCTCGGCACAGCTCGCACAATTGGAAGAATCAAGGCCATAAAGTAATGGCCCCGCCTTAATTCTGACGTCACCCACTACGGCCAGAGCTGCCGTGACGGCCAGCGACGAAAAACGCCGCTGACGACACCCGCCGGACTTCTGCAGCCGGTCGCAGTCCCATCGAGGCCTTTCCAGCAGATTGGAATGGACCTTCTGGGGCCGTTTCTTATGTCCCGATCTGAGAAAAAGTGGATTGTCGTAGCGACAGACTACATGACGTGTCATGCAGACACCGCCGATCTTTGACGGGGACTGCACAAGAAGTCGCGAAGATCTTCATAAAACAAGTTGTGCTGCGACACGGCGCCCCTTAATTCCTAATCACGTACCGCGGAGCGGCCTTTACTACGGTGATGATGCAAGGTGTGGTGTATCTGGTGTCGTCTGGTGTCCTGGCTTTTATCTGGCAATTTTGGTTCCCCAGGTGTTCCCACATGTGTTTCTTTTTTAGTTCCACTGCCTTTGAGAACATGTTCTTGTTATCAAGAGTTAAATGGTCATTTACATAGATTGGCAGTTTAGTGCCACCAGAGAAGTCGATATGGTTAGTGCGCGGTGCGGCTCTGCGAGCCTTCCTAAAGGAATGATTTTTTTATCACACGAGCAAAAGCGAGCAGTGATACTTTTTTGGATGGTCTTATAACTAACACACTGAACCATGTCGACATCGGCGGGTAAGACTGGGGCATTCGACAGCATCGCCGATTTTTCTCAGAATGGCTCCGCAATCTTCACTTTGTCAAGGCACACCTTCGATCTCAACATTATTCATCCTCGAATACTGCTCGACATCAGCCACTCTTTTTTCGAGCACTTCGTTTCATGCCCAGAGCGCTTTGTTCGAGGCCAGCAGCTATTTCTGTGTCAGCTTCATTTCGTCGAATTCGTGGCTCATGTTCCGAACACCTTCCCAAAGCGAAACATGCTCACCCAGACCAACATTTTTCAACTTGATGTTAACTTTAGACACAAAATCACAAACCAGTGAGTCCAACTTCTCATTAAAAAGTTCTTCGAGATATTCGATTTGTTCGCTAGTTGCGCTAGAGTAGGAATTGTGATACAAAAAAACAATAGTTTCGGCACAATTTGCGGACAGCATAAATTTCAAATAGGTTTACAGTGGTAACCAACCAACCTGTTCGCAGAAGAAATGCGTCTTAGAAGGGGAACATGCCACCACAACTGCTGCTCCCAAGTGAAGGCCGTGCTATCGGGTGCGTGCTGATATCGTCCCCGTTGATGGTGATGTGCGATCTGCGTAGGCGCAGCAGGCAGTACAGGGATCAAGCACATACGCCCTGCAATGAGTGCGTGTGCTCGTGGAAGATAATCCACAGTGACAACTGGCGACGCGGCAAACCAAGCACAAGTACGCCCTGAATGCGTCTGAGAAGGTGTACATGCCGCCGCAAGTGCTGCTGCTGTGTGTGCGTGTGTGTGTGCGATTGTGCGATTGTGCGCGTGTGTGTGTGTTGTGGAAGCATTTGCTTCGTGATGAAATGCGTTGTTGTGGGTGGAAGGGTGAGCTGTCTTTGCCATTTTCGGTTTAGTTCAGAACATAGCACTTTACTGGCCCATCTTGTCGTCTTAGCTCGTCTGTGGTTATGGTGTTACACTGCCTCACGCACCTAAGCAAAATAGCTCGGCGTTGCACCCCAAAACCGACGCATCCAAATGATACCCGCTTGTCTTTGGGTTCATCTTCACGACAAAAGTTGAGAACCCTTGATCAAGAGATTTATATACGCAGAACCGTCGGAAACTTCTGCCAACGTTGGCAGTGGTCAGACATGCATCTAGCATTTAGCGCGAAGAAGTGCAGATACATTTAAGGAAAAATATACGTACTTCAACCTCAGACAGGGAGGAGAATAGCGTGAGGGGTGGTAGTAAGGAACGGAGAACGGTGCCACATCCCCTTTAGCAAACCATTGTTCCACACTTGACAACTTTCCCGTTGAGTGGAACACCTTTACCTCTTTTTTTCTTCACGCAGGACAATTCGACACCGCAACACATATGCACATTGTGCGCTAGCAAAGCCTTTTCCGCTAAACCGGAGTGAAGTGGGTGCTTCTTCGGTCCCATAAATCGCAAGAATCGAGTGTTTCCCTTAAGATGGGCAAGAGGCAATCGATGTGCCGGTAATTTCGTGCCTTATCCTCAAAGCGCATGGCGTGCCGATGTGCATCTTCGAAACCCATTTCTTGATTGTCTTGAATTTGATTAAAATCTATGCGTCATACCTGGCTCTTCTCAGGTCTGCCCCTTTCTTCAGAAAAAAGCAGCCAAAAAGGAAAGCATTCTCTGTGCAACCTGAATTAAATCAAAACCCAGAATCCACCCTCCCAAAATGCGAAATCCCAACTGCAAAAGTCCTAAAATGCGAAAGTCGAAAATCCAGCCAACTTCAACTCAGGCGAAGTCCCGTGCCAACGACCGCGCTGGGAATCCATGCGAAATATTGAGTGTCCTGAATACAATGTTAGCGCAACCGGATAGGCGCCGATTTTATAACGCGAGTACCTCAGGTACGATTCCAACCACCGGAAGCGTTTTAATTGCTGAGCAGTATACTTCTAACTAGTTAGGGAACGTTTTATGCCCGCCTCATCAGAAAACTCCAAGGCTTCTACTGGATACGAAAACAAACAGTCCACACTGCCACTGGCTACTGGCTACAAAACCAAACTCTTGTCACCGCCAGGGATCGGATCTGGGCCGGAATGAAGAAACGGAGCGAGAGGCCGTTGTCTTGAACAACGACGAAGCTGCACCCACAGATGGAGATGGGGAGGCAAACCGTGGTTTGGATTTAGATTGTGGAGAGAGGGAGGGAGTTTTTTTAGAGGCGACACATGAAACATGAGCGAGAGGAGGCAGTGACAGAGATGAGGCCGTAGCCGCGTGTGCCGCCTTCCTCCTGACCTTCTAAAGACGCTCCTTGCCGTTTTCTTTCTGCCGACGCTGCTGCGTTTGGGTACCGGCCTGGCCAACTGCAGGTAAGGGCAGGCCGAGTATCTGGTTTCGCTCGTTGTAGACCCATGTGTGTGAATTCACTGCATGGGTATTCGTTGTGGGTGTCCTTTACAGCTTCGCAGTCGAACCACATTCACAACGTAGATTGGAGCCAATTTTTTTTCTTGATGCACGCACTCCCTACACCCGCTCGCGGTCTGCTTGCCTGCTGGCGAGCCACCTTAGCCCACACTTCTTGGCCTTGTATTTTCACCTTTTCTGCTTTACCGATCGTAGTTATCTGTTACGTTTGCCACCTCCAAAGCTGAAGCTTAAACACCTCCGTCGTTAAAAATGAAACGGCTGAAGCTATCTTTCAGCTTTGAGATCGGCTTGAAAAAATGCTCCGGCTAGAGAAAGACCCAACCCAGCGCAGCCCTACCGTATTAAACCTAAGGTGGAAAACTTACACGGGATTTACCAGTACCATGGTGTTTTCAAGGCCAATGCGCACTTTCGTTGACTGATCGTCGCGTGTGCGCCAGCTCATCGCTTTTGACTTTCGGCTTTGATACAAACTGTTCCGGCAGACAGACTAGCCGTACTCCTCATCCAAGTATCATCAAAGTGCAAGGCTTGCTCCTTTCTAACTGTTCAAGTCACGTGCTGTCCCATACAAATCTGCCTTGATAAGCATTTTGCTAATTCGGTTAACAGCGAAGTTTTTCTCTGGCAAGGCTTTTATGAAAGAATGCTTGGGAACGCTGGCGCAGTTATGTTTAGAGGGCAGTGGCTATAGGTGAGAGAATGAGCGCCAAGCACACGGGCAACCGTTTAACAAATTCTTAAAGAAGACGTTGATACAGGCACAGATGTACAAAATGCTAAGTCTGTTTTGGATGTTAGTACTCTGCCACATTGTTGCGGAATAGAAAACCAAGGCATATTTTAGGCAAGACCTCAGTACATACGTAATGTTCTCATTGTTCCTCTAAATAAAATATATGGGTCCTTGAAATTTGTCACAGTTAATATATAATGCGCGTTGAAAAAAATATTTTCATCTGACAATTCCGAAAGCGTATCACTGCCCCGTCAGCGGAAATGTTCTACTTTAAAGAACCAAAGCGTTCTAGTAGATGCCCAAGCAGCACAAGCATGTACGGCTAAGCATGAGCTGTCCATCTGTGGCCGGATAATTTCTGCTCGGCTGTTGCTCCATCAGAGTGTAAAGCCTATACTCAAAAGTGGGCCTTGGCCGTGTGCTGACAGTTCCCTGGGGTAAGCTGAACAGCTGGTCACCTTTGACCAAAGCATCGACAAAGAGCCTACAACTGCCTTTCGGCCGGTAGACTTTGACGTCGTCTTGCGGTTCTTTTATTGGCCGGTGTCCGTTCAACCTTTACAACCCACGGTCGTTCAACTTTTACAGACGACGGCTATTCGTCCTTTCTTGGGGGCCAGGTGTCGAACCAGAGCCGCTCAGCTATGGCTGAACTTTAGCCATGCAACATACTCGTCTGGCCGTTCCACTGCAAGAGGCATATTAAGTGTGGTGCAGCAGCTTTCATCCAGCCCTAGAATGGGTATAGGCGAGCTGTTTCTACTGCCAAGTGCAGAATTTATAACCTCGTAACAGCAATCATTTGTGCTTTTTAAGGACACAATTAAACTCAGCAACTGACAAATACTCTTGATCAGAAAATGTGGTGCAGATTTATATTCTCAATTGCTGCTCTTACAGGGATGCTACTTTCATTTGATGCAACCGCTACTGTGGTCATGAACAGAATTCCAATGGAAACCACAGCTGCCATGCTCAGGAGCACCTGCAGCACAAAACAAAAATAAAAAAGGGCAAGATACAACTCTGCACAGCTCACACTGCTACCAAACCAAGAAAGGCAGTTCGAGGCACCTACACATATTTACACTGCCAATGTGCAATGTATGTTTCTTTAAACGGACCCTACAACACTCTTGGAGCAGTTGAAGTAAACCTGCACGACGTTTAGATTACACTGCTAGGAATACCAGGGCCAAATATTACACTTGCACATGAAGCGATGGTGCGCAAATCATTTTGAAAGACGCGGAAAAACCAACCACACTCTCTTCAATTTTGCTCATTATGCAACCCTGGCATGGCCTAAACAAGATCAATACGGCCATAGCTGTCCTATTTGCTGTCGCTGGTAAATTTCGCGGCTTATTTCTTGCATTTCCTGTTCCTCGGCGCTGTGTACAAGCCTCTTCTAAGCGTGAACCTGTACGTAGAGGTTCGGGGGTTCTGTTGTGTTTTTAGGGCGCCAGGAGTTTGAGTGACTGACTAAATAGTCCCCGTTCCACAAGATCACTCGACAACAAACATTCATTACTGTGAAAACGCGCTACCAGACTGAGCACGCGCTTGCGAAAAGGCAGCGATGCCTGCTTTTTTGTGTCACCAGACGGGAAATACACCCCTCCACCTTGGGGAGAAAAGAAAAAAAACTCCTCTGCCTGTAATATAGCGAAGGCCCCCAAAGAGAACACCGTGAACCGCACCCCACTCAAGGAGAGAGCGCACAACTTTAGCGCGTTCAGCCGAGGTGCTCCTGAACTACAAATTGGTTGAAGAAAAGAAATAGTTTCCAAAGAAACAGACCCCGAGAAAGCATTAGGAAAGGTTTTCAGCCAGGAATCAGATAAAAATGAAAATGGGAAAACGTTTTTGTTGCAAAGCTCAGATTTTTAAACCATTCTCGTGTTTCCTTTTTTCTCAAGGGATGTTTTAGCTCCGAAAAGTTGAGCATTCGCATATTGTATTTTGCATTGTTCAAAGTGGCCCAGCTATCGAAGTCACACGATAGTGCGGTGAAACCGCCCAGCCACATATATAAACCGAGCTCGTGCGATAAAAACCTGCATACGGTAAAAAACACCTCCATTCCTCACGATGTCATCAACAGCACAGTCAAATATTTCGGACTTCCTAGCCCCCTCCGCTGCGCCTACCACCTGTCCATTAGCAACGCTAGACATATCGAGCGTCGTCAGCCACAGTAAATTGAATTTGGCTTCCGCGAACCACACCGTGAGACTGAAGCGGAAGCGGGAAATCGAGCCGTAAGACGTTTCTGCACCGAACCTTAGTCGCGCAAAAAATGGCCAGCAAAAATAAACTTACCGAACTTTCTTTCTCCGGGCACTAGAGAACGCCGCCATTCGTCGATCGTTTGCAGCATCATTTCAGCTTATCCTTAGTTTCACGTGCTTCCGAAGTGGCAAGCAGGCTTTACCCACAAAGCGCGAACAAATATCACAACACAAGACCAAAATGTGCCTTTCAAAATATACCACTAACAAGCCATTATTTTGTGTTCACTATCTATTATCTTTGATTTAGCGCATTCGGTTAACATTGTTGTGTCTTCGTACATTTGTCCATGAGTGCACGCGTATATACAGCTCACTGTTCGGTGGCTGGGCGCGTGTTCACGCATGACCTTCGGAATTCCGGTGATTGTGCATGGGCGGTGCTAGACCTGCGACAGACGTCAGCCGCTGACCTTTCGAAGAGCAGGAGCGTGCAGATTCATACGCGGACCGGATAACTTACGTTTCTAAAACAACTTTTGAACAACGGCTGCCTACGAAACACGAGTAGTCTAGAACTGGACAACAGCGATTCATCATGTGTTCCCCTGCAAGCGGAAACAAAGCGGCCGCCTGGTGGCCGTGCACAAGCAGGTCATCTTTTGTAAACCCGCTTTCAAGCAATAAGCGACTACTCGGCGGCGGTAAACCTGCCGCCTGTCTTTTGGTTGAACGTTGCTGAAGCATGTGCCGTTCGTCGCCGGTGGTTCATCCGCCAGACAACTTCTGAGTAACATTCGCCGAGGGGAAACTATGTTGACGGTTAACGAGCGAAAGCTGACCAACTTAAGAACATTGGCTGCCGAAAAGGTGCGCAGAGGAGGGTGGCCGTATTCAAACTGTTTATCTTATGTTCAACGCTGGCCAGTTTGTTACCGATGGCCGAGCATTCCGGAAAACAGCCGTATGTTGGCCGGTCAAGAATCGGACTTGCTGTGCTGCCTGGGTGGCTCTGGCGGTGGAACACGGCGAAACTGAATTGGTGCAAACTGGAGTCAATTTGGTGTCTTTGAGAATTTGTAGGAATCTTACCGTGGCGTCTAGAAAACGAGAAGCAGCTTCACTGTTAACATGACCGTCCGCTGCGTTGACTCACTCAAGCTGGGTTAATTTTTAAGTCTTGCAGGTTAAGGTTTACAGCGGTGGTAAGGCACATGAGTCTTAGTTTGGCGACCGGGGAAGAAATCGATTATAAATTGGTGTAGTTTAGGTGAAGCGTTCATGGCTACGATACAGGATGTTGTGGCGTTACTGCACGTTCGGAAAAAATGGCGCAGCTTGCATTAGTGGTGCAAGGCTGGGGAAGCACCAGAGCTTGCGGCCCTTCTCCCTTCATCGAATATGCGGCTGTTCCACCTCCTACGGACTTCAGCACATGCATCTGAAACTTCTCCGTTATTGACACGCCTGGGTCGTGTTGTCCGCACGCTATCACATCTCTCCGAAAGTGGGCTTGCACGCTCGAACTGGCAACAACCGGCTTTGTGAACTGGGCGTCCGTAGTGCCGACGCCGCCTGTATAATCGTTGCCTACGCGTGAGCGAATAATGGCCTAACAGCCACTCGCCTGCGGCTCTCCCCTACCCTTTCCCGCTCCGTAGCCTTCCTCTGTGCTTTCATGTCCGCCAGCCAGCACCGCTTCTCGGAAACTATGCAAAATAGTTCACACTGTCCAGCGTTCCCCAGGCGCGCTCCTACTCCTTCTTGTTTATCACTATGGCTGTCTGTCTTGGTCTGTCACTTATAAAACCGCCTGCGCCACTACGGACACAAAACCACTCGTGGTGCCAAAGGATGATGCCGGCTTCGCGTGCTTACGTACTGGGATAACGGGCCCCGAAATTTTCTAAGTGGGGCATCCCCCTCTGTCCCCGTTGCGTTTCGGCCATGTTTTGTCCACGCTGTTGGCACTCCGCATCGGTACAGATTTTTAAAATTAAGGACTGTACTGTAGAAGCGTCCATACAGCGTGGCCGGACCCTGAACTGCTTATCCTTTTGTTGTCTATAATTTCCTGAAACTTACATGCACATGGTATTTTTTTGGAAAGTAATGGTAGAAGTGAGCGCTTGAACAGAAAATGTGCACGCAGTTGTATCTTCCCTAATCCTCCATGGGGAAATATAACAGAAAAATACTGTCTGTATCTTCCGAAAATTTCGTTTCTATTTTTTGCTATTTGTCTACCCGACAACTATTATGTTCTTCGAGTGTTTCAGTTCCGCCTACGTCAGTAATCGTAGGGAAAACACAGCAGGTATGAAGCGACCGACAAGTTGAATGATCCCTAGTGCGCCCCAGAACTAGCTCATCATCGCGGCTAAGATGCGAGTGAAACGTCTCTTGAAACCCAACGGGCAAGCTGGGTGCAGTGGGTGCAGCGTTCGCGATTCGCGAGCAGTGACGTAAGGCGGGACGTTCGCCGGCGCGCACCACATAGCGGATGAGCGCCTGAACTAACCGTCCCTACCGCTCCCATTGGAAAGCGGGCGACACGTTAGGCAATGTTTACACAGGTGGCGTTGGTAGTGCCATCTGTGTGTCTGTGCTCCCCACTTCAGGTGTGAATGCAAGTGGAGGCCACGCCCGTACATCCAGCATTGCGCACGGAGATTATCGTAGCAGATTCACGCCGAAGCAAAGCCAAATCAGTTGCAGGGAGTTCACGCTGAAAGCGGCTGTTCCCGCCGCCCAGGGATGCAGAAAGTTCTACATGATGCTGAAAGTTCTACATGACTCTGTAGCACGCATCGCTTTATCGGCGACGCTGTTTCCTCAAACGCTCACTGGCACGCGCCCGTTCGAGGTCCTAGGCTCGCCGTCGACGATTGATTTCTAGCTTGGCAGCGCGGCTAACTCCTTCGCACATCCGAATCTTCTTCGGTCACCCCATCCCCCATGTGCGTGGCGCAGAGTGGGGGAGAGCTCTGCCACCGCTGCCGCTGCAGTTTCGGGGTTTATGTGTGTAGGCCGTTGCCCCTAAGAATGTGGAGCTAGTGACATCAGGAACTGACAACAGTTGGCGCGCGCGTTTAAGTTCATTTAAAGTTCCTGTATATCGCGTAGCGCAAGAGTTGCGCGTGTGATTACCACATGCCGCGGGTTGCACCTTACCACAGTGAAGCCCGGTGTCAGTGGTGCGCCCAAAACACCGTGTTTAGTTCCGCTGAACTTACCGGCGGCGTTTGCACTGGCGGCAGCAGCGGCGGCCACTCAGCTGATAAGCAGCCGACGATCCCCGAAATGCCCCGCAGCTGTTCGCATAAGCATGCACCGTCTCCTAAAAGCGTCATGTGTGGCTTTCCCGCAAGACTTTACAACTCAAGATGGCCGATGGACGTGCAACTCGGCTCCCAAAAGGAAGCTATACACAGGAACTCTGAGTTCACTGACGAGGCAACCAAAAGATTAAAGAGCTGTGCTGTTAAAACTCATCGCACAAAAACCAGGTTAAAAGGCCGAGCTGATTCCGTGAGGAAACTCATCACGCAGGCTACATGAGAGCAGGAACTCTCCCTAGAAGTAAAAGGGAAATAGCCAAGTGAGAGCAAATGTGCCAACAAGTAAGGCAAACGGCTGTCGACAAAGCACACGCATATTGTCGCTTGCGTCAAAGCTATGCGTCTATGGGACTGTAGGGCCTAGTGCATGGCGTAGTGTGCACCTGAAAGGAAACCGTACACTGCGTGTTTGAAAATAAATTTCCCAGTGAGTACGCTGTAACCAAGCGGTCACCCCCAAATTTGAGAGTACATAATTCGGGCGCTTAGCCTATTCTACTTTTTCAATGCCGTAAATGCGATTGATTTTTTCCATTTTTTTTCATTTCACACTTAACAGGGGTGGCAGTTTCGATATCATTCATGTTTTTAGAAGAATACGCTGGAACTGCTCGCATTTTAGGAAGCATTTAGGGCTTTTGCCTTGAAAATTACCAGTAACTGAAACAGACACCCGGTTCATAGTGGAAAAGAGCAGCTTTATAACGGCAACGGTGGACAAGCTATCAAGAAGACCGAAAAACGAGTTCATTGGCCGTTGTATGCCCCTTCAGGTAATAACACGATACGGAAGTCAAATGAGCCTCGCAGTTCTCGAATCTAAGAAAAAGGCTTTGCGCATATATATGAGCACATAAACAGCCTATCAAATTCTCACCACCGCCTATCGGCCGACACAAGGTTACATGGAGCGTCTGAAAAGCAGACCTGCGTGATTAGTGAATTGTTCGAGGAAGGTAAAGTGATGCCTGGGGCTGCCCCTCTTGGTCGACGTTAAGATGCGCTTTGAAAAGGCTATATCACTTGGGAGGCCAAGGGCCCAACGATAGGCTCCAAACAAGAGCGAGAATAAGTAGGGCGCACCACAGGCACCAAAAGACGGGAGATGAATTCACATACAGGAACGCTCAAACGATCCTGCGATCAAGACCTTTGTGCGACAAAAATCTTAAACACCGAAGGTTTAAGGACACGGACAGCCGCTGTCAGTGTCCAGTACATCCTTCGTCTAACTTTTTTTCGCGCTTAGGGTGTTAATTTAGGAGCACCTTCTAGCTCGAAAACACAGGTATTTTCGAATGGGCAGAATCGCGAAATGACGTAAGCAAAAATGCTGCCTCGATCAAAGCATAAGCCAACGTTGGTCGAACGAAAAAATACGGCTCATAGGCCCCGATAAAGAAAACAAAGATGGGGTGTGAATACTAAAACATTTGACTGGCACATTTTGAACCGCGATACAGAGTATTGCACGTGTAAAAGGATGTGCAAGAGCGAGCGAACGAATGGGAGATCAGAAACATGAATACAAATTTAAACCGAAGAAAAATATTGTGCCCTGGATTGATTTGTAGGAGCAATGGTTTTGTGCAATATGCCTAAGTGATATAGTTGAGATTTGACTGTCACTGAATTGTAGAAAACCGTATTCAAAATAGTACATTTTTAAAGGAAAAGCCTTATGTGTCTGATTAAAAAGCGAAACGTTGCCGCCGCCGTTGGAAACCAACATATTATTTGTAACAAAATGGACCCCCCTGTAAACAGAAAACATTTTGTATTCTCTTGTATTTCAACCCGGGTAGCTAGAGAAGCTGCCAAGGGGTCTACCAACGTTGTAAACTTTTATTTCTTATTCCCTGTCTAGACGAAAACACGTAGAATATGCAGGTTGAACCTAGGGGTTGGTGTCATTGTTTACAGCTACAGTGGTTTAAAATTTCTGGACATTACTAACAAAATTACTCATTTGGAAATATCATTGTGGCACTGTTGTCAAAGATACACTTTTTCAGCTTGCAGATACTTGCAATGAAATATTAACCTCCTGTCATTGCGTCCGTGTCATTATTTCTAAATGCGTTCTGCTACTTCGTATAGCGTGAACACCAAGAGAAAAAACTCATAGGGGCTTTCATCATGATGAATTTCCAAAAAACACGGTATATTTTGTTTCAGGGGCATGCCCTTTCAAATTGTTCGCTGGAAAACATTAAAACTCTGTCCAAGGAATCAACAAAAACTCTTTCAATAATGTCGGCCCTCTACAGAGCCAACCTACCGTTTTCATGGCAGAAAAGCACGTACCGATGACAGAACCAGCCATAGTTAAAAAAAAAAAACAATTTGACTCAAGCAGCTACTGCCACTCGCTTAACAAGCTTAGAAACCGAATGACTACGTCCTCGAAGATACCTCCTTCTATTCATTGGCTCAGAACATAAAGTTCATGTCGTTTACGTTACAGACAAAATGTGTTACTGTTCACATATATTCTATGAAAAATTGCCAATACAAGAACCAGAAAAACAGTGCGACCACGCTGAGAAAACCACAGGCAACGTGCATTTTGATAACTTTGATTGTTACTATAAATTGTGGCAAAACTGAACAAAGTCTTACATTTATAAACGTAGGCAGAAAAGGATTCGCTTGGTCCCGAAGAAATTGAAATCTCGCCACAAGCTACTTGAGAAACAGTTTGAGCAATCCTACCCCCATTTTTTAAACGCAAGATAAATTGCTGCGTTTGTCTCGTTCAAAACAAGGTTGCCAGACAAACATTTCAAATATTTGATGAAACCTGAGATTATTTGCTCCTGTACAAAAACAACTGGCGCAGCTTACGTTAGTGGCGCAAGGCTGGAGAAACGGCAAGGCTAGGGGTCGACCAAGCTTCTCTCCCACCGACCACGGATTCCAGAAAAGAGGGAGGAGCCGGACTTAAGCAGCAAAAAGCCAATTTGGACTGGATAGTATAGCAAAGACGACTAAAGTGTGGACAGTGTTTTATTCAGGAGCAATCGACGTCATCGGTTTCTTTATCGCTTTCCCACGCCACAGCCATGGAGACAAAATCGCTTTGTAGCACGTCATCTCCCAGGCAGGCGTCAAGTTCTTCGTCTGCTGGTCCAGTCGCCGTTTCCACGCATCGATTGTTAAGGGATAGCTTGACAGGTGTGCGCTCGGTGGTTATGTTTTTTTTTCTTCTTTTGGTAGAGCTAGCCGGAGCTTCTGCGTGGTCACCGCGAGGCACGCGATCGTGTTCGCTCGACATTTTCTTGGTTTTTAATCTAAGCTTTCTCGCTCTACTAGCCAAGGGTTCTGTCGTGGCGTGCGGGACAACAAACTCCCACCACGGCGGAGCAGGCGTTGAGGGGGGCGGGGCAAGGAAGCGGCGGAAGGTTTCACTTACGGAGCACACTGTAGATAGCGAGGCTCATTTACCCAGCCTTACCCGTGCGGAAGTGCCCGCTCGCCGGCGGCGGCATCGGCAGTGCGAAGTTGTCGTTTGCTTCAGCGATGGTTGTTTTCGGCCTGTTTTGGCGCAGCTTCTCATCCATTGCGCTCTGCATTCGCACGGCTTGTTCGACCGCTCCTCCCGAGTAACCCGCAGCCTACCGAATTAAGTGGTTGTACGGCAAACATATTTTAAGGATTGGTTTTCAGGGCGGGAAAACAAAATCTGCAAACGACATGCAGACATCTGGCCGCTGGAGAAACGCTACCTTTTGCGCACTACTTGCCATGAATGGGACTTCGTTTTCTAAATTCATGATTACCAAAACGTTTGTGTTTTAAAAGGTAGTACAAAGGAAAAACGACCAATTGGTTCCGATAAATAGGGATTATAAAAGTTCCCTCAGCTTTCTCGCAGATCTCAAACTTGCTAAAGTAACTAGTTTAAATCAGGAGAAATGGGAATCACTAAGCTCACATGCCGAATTGTTTTGGTGTCTACGCTTGTGCCGCGCGGTGGTGTAGCCCCAAACTAGCACATCAGGATGGCTAGGTTGCGCCGTCTCATTCTTCGAAAGACGCTCCTCTCAGTTTTCAATCTCCCGTCTCACAGCCGGGCTACAATGGCGGTGTCCGCCGCTCTGGCTCGGCCGTGGCCGACGCTGCTACTTCGTTCGGGATGCTGCCCCCGTGATTTCGAGGTAACGGCTGGCAGAATCTCTGGTTTCACTCCTTGTAGAGCCACGTGTGCGAACTTATGTGACGTGCATCAGCAATTGTTGTGGGCGTCCTTTAAAGCTTTTCTTTCCAACCACATTCATAGCGTGGGTTGGAGCCAATTTTTTTTTAACTGCGGGGCGGCCGCCCCAATAAACACGCTGTCACGCACTGTTTCTTTTTTTTTTTTTTTTGCGAGCTCTTAAGAGAAGAACTAGGTATTTGGCCTAGGTATTTTTTTTTTTAAATTATTCTTGGGAACACATTTCGCCGCCGGACCAAGCACAAGCCTAAACAGCTCTCCTGTTAAAATTGGTTCAGCTTGCCTGGGTGTGCAAAGGTAAAGGAACAGCAGAGCTGGCCGTCCTTCTTCCCTTGAGGGTTACCTGGCTGTAGAATGTAATGAATTTCAAAAGTACCCGCTAAAAGGCCTCCATCACTCCAGGCCCAGATCGTTTTGTCAGAGCCTTTCACGTTTATCCCAATGTGTACCGCATTTGCACGATCTAAAACACTAGACAACCGGCTGCGCGAACCCGCCGTATGTAGTGCAAGCCGCTGAAGCACGTGAACTGTTTTCTTGATTTTTTTGCGAACTCCTCATAAGGCGCCAGCCTACGCGGAAGAACGAAAGAATAAAAGAACGAACGAATGAACGAACGAACGAGCGAGCGAACGAAAGAACGCTCACTTGAAGTCAAAGACCAATACTCCGAATAACCCTAAGGGAATAATGCTGTGCACCCGGGATGCAATGAGCTCAATTGGATGGACCCCCATTTCAGAGCGCCAAGGACCCAGGTTCATTTCCAAGAGGACTGATTTTTTTTCTTTCCAAATGGAGGATTTCTGTTAGCGTTGGACAACATATGGCCGGCGTAAGCAGCTCTGAAGTTAAAAACTGGGGCAGCTTCCCACTAGTGGCGTGAACATTGGGCAAACATCAAAGCCGGCCGCCCCACCTATCCTTTTCTCGGTTCGCCTGAGTTTTCGCATTGTTACGCTTCACACCTTAGTCAAGTTTTCCGTGTGCTGTCATAGTTAGCCCCTCAAAAAGCAATAAGTCCTCGGTTATTTACAGTATCTACAATGTGCGCATGCTTACGGTGCATCTCCAAGAATGGCAAAGGGCGCCTCGTACGCGCGTTTGCTAACTAGTTGGGCGGCTACCATTGAGCATGTGTGGTCTGTCGTGTTGGCCGCTAGTTGAAAATGAACTAACCTTACCGCTTCTTGTTTTTGTTTTGCTTCTATAATATTGGCATCAATTCTGCTTTTTGCATAGGTAAATCTCTTATACTCGTGGCAACCAGAGATAGAGCGAGCGACCCCGTGGTGCGCTTCCAAAGCCACGGTTGTACCAGTTGTATACCGCCTCCTACAGGTTGAGACACGATTCCCGTCACTGCAGGGCGAGGCAAAGCTACCGTGAAGCAGTGTCATATGGGGCGAGGACGTCATCGTTCAGTGAGGTTTTTACGCGAAAGTTCGGTGGCCAAATCGGGGGAGCATTTTAGTTCCCCGTGAGCAGGAAGAGCAAAACTGACCGCGTACTCTTCTCGTGCGGGGAGGAGTGCAGCCGCAGTTCCGGTCCCGCATCAGTGAAGAGTAAACATCCGCATCGTCTCCCTCTCTCCAGTAGGAAGAGCAAAACTGCAGTTTCATTCTTGTCCAGTGCGGGAGTCGGCATGGAGATGCACTCCTACCATTTACGCACACCAATTCCTCAGGTAGGTTTTATGTGAATACGTATATATTATGTAATCCAGTTGTGTAAAAAGCGCCGATTACTTCCTCCAGGCCGTCTAAACGTGCAATAATATTATTTCGTTTAACGATTGTTCGAATCGTTCAGTGACATGACTGGAGGAAGCTTAACAAAACTAAAAAAATGCATGTCTTGATCTATTTTTCTTCTTTAGTTTTGTTTTTCCCCTGTCATGCTTATTTATCGACATTTAAAAAGTTGGCAGACGATGCATCATAAAAGGTGCAGGAAACGGAGGAAAGATTACTGCGCGCCGATATCAGCGCAGCTGCCGGCAATTTCGACTCACGTTTCGCGCGGCACCGTGCATGCCGAACATGCATGCATGCGTAAAGGCCAGAATACATGGAGCGACGATGCGACGAAAAGACGACGAACAACGGCCGGCGGCTGAAACAAAATTACATCATCTTCCCGTCGGGGAACCCTGAGTAGTATGCGAAGCAGCTATGGGGTCTACGGAAGTTCCCATTAGTTTTCAGTTCGTCGTTTCCATTGACGTTCAGCTTCGCGTGCCTTCGTTGTATCAGTATCAGCGTGCCTTGGTTTTATCAGAACCAACCTACGGACTGCAGACGGCCCCTTTGGAAGAGTTTGATAGACGTACGCTTGTCCCGCGCCTAGTCGTGCTAAACAAAATGTATTGTAAATCTGAGATCGATTGAAGCAAATGCTGTTGCAAGAAGTGAAGTCCGCGCACTCCTGATAGCTGAAGCCCCAAGCGCAACACAGTCCCGACCCAACTATCGTGGCTTGTGTCGCGGAGATAGGCATGTACGATAGCTTTCATTCTGTTAAATAAAGCAAATTCGGCTACATAACTTTAATTAACAACAACATGGGGCCCGTCTGCAAGAATGGCGTGTGAGGAACAGGCGATATCACTGCGAGGGCATCTCAAACACAGCAAAATAGAAACAGCCAGTCGTATGTATTGAGAGACAGGCTTCACATGCCCTATTGTGCATCGTTGTGGCGTCTCATTCCCGACCTGCGCTGCGTGTGCTGAGAAACCATCTTGGTGTCCCGACCTGAGCTGCGTGTGCTAAGAAACCACTCCCCAAATGGTTCCATTCAGCTCATCTGGACACCCGCTCACGCTACCATGGAGGGCTACGAATACCCCCACGAAGGCTGCACTTTTACCCCCCGTGCTATGGAGCTGCACGAGGACAGCCACCCGCTGGTCATGTTAACGGACATAACCCATCATTATCGCCTTCCGAGACAGACCCTTCCTTCGCCTTGCCCTGACCTTTCCATAGAACAACGAACTACGCTACAGCTCATACAATTCGGTTCCTTCCCACACCCGACGCGTCTTCACTTTATGCACCCGAATCGCTACGACGCTGAAGGTAAATTTTGCTCAGAAGTAGGAACACTCTGCCACATAATCGGGGTATGCGACTTTAGCACTGATCACCCTCCTCTCTATCCGTCAACTACCGATCAAGACAAATGGGAGATGCTGCTGTCCAGCCCCTATCTGCCTACCCAGCTTCAGCTGGTGGAAAGAGCACAGGCGGCGCGGACTGAATATGGGCTACAGTAAAGAAGGAATTACTCCCCTTGAGAGACGTTGAGAAATCTCAATAGAAGTATTTCCTACTCGCGGTCCTCCTCCTCGCGCTCCTACTCTATCTCTGCGCCGATCTCGTCGCCTCCGTCAGCGGCGGCAGAGACGGAGAAGTGAGGTCGTGTAACACCGGGTTTGAGCTTTCATTTCATAAAACAGAGTTTCCACTCATGTCGTACACCTATACAACTCAACCAACCACCGTTCGTGCATGTATTAATTTAACCTTACCACGAATATCTCTTTGAGGTAATACAGGGTGTGGTTAAGTACATTTCACTTCTCGCTAGTTTCACTGTTTCTAGGACGAGGTGAGTGAATTTAAGTGACGTCGCATGGGTATTCGTTGTGGGTGCCGTTAACCGCTTTGCTTTCCAACCACACTCACAAGGTGGATTGGCGCTAATTTTTTTTTGTGTTCCACTAAGGAGCGCACAAGCCGAACCTACCTCTTTAAACGAGTGCGCTGTGGGGGCCTTTCTCTGGCGCACCTTTTTGTACGCCAGGTAGTGAACCGCTTTTTTTTTCTAGATACGTGCATAACCATTTTTTTGCGCACCGTGTGTCCAGTTCGCCTAGGTACAGTTTTGCCCGAATTAGTTGTTACTTCTTGGGCTCGTGAAGGTGACATTCATGGTTATCTACGTGAGGTGGTACTTGCGGCAAGATTTCTATTCTCGCGGTTTTCTTTCGGATATCTGCCTAGCGTCAAAAGAAAAAAGCTGTATAGAGACCTTCTTGACACGACTTTGCTGACTCCTTTTTACGGATCCCTATACAGTGCAGGGCCAGCGCAAGATGTATGTCAGCGTGTTAAAAAAATGACTGTCCCGCCTTATGCAAAATATTTTTCTTTATATTACAGGCCGGAGTATTACCTGTAAAACTTGGATGATTCAAAAAGGTTTGTTTGTTCCCTGGGGCCCTGATTGCTTGGTTAGTGAAAAGCCAGAAACAGTAGAGCACGCATTCATAGACTGTTGTGACGGGGTTTTCCTTTGGGACGTTTTGCAGAGAGCACTAAAAACGGATTTCCCGTTGGATAGCAATGGAATCAGGTTCTTCGCCATTGAAAACTACGGTGGCGTCCAGTATGACCTTTTGATGTTACTGGCCCGGCATAGTATCAGTAAATTTCGAATGGCAGTACGCCATAATGATGTTGATGTGAGGCCAAGCAGAGAGTTGTTCTGCCAGAGCGTGCGGGAGATCTTAGAAGTATATAAAGCCCAACCTTCTCCACCTGACTGGTTAAGTGTGTTGGAAAGTGTAGCATGGCTTCGGTCTTTACAACAATCGTACACTAGCAAATGAGGTGCTGGTGTCTTTTCACGCTTTGTAATCCTCTTTTTTTGCGCTTATTGTGCATACCGAAAACAGACAATAAAGAAAAAAAAAAGGCTAAGTGGAGTGGAGTTAGAACGGCGGTTCCATGTTTTGGGAGTCGCTGGGTCGAATCTCCCCGGGGACGCTCGTTTTCTTTTTTATTATTTGCTGTCTTTAGCGCTTTTCAGAACTAAAAACGCATATTTCAGGAGAACAAATGTTCTCGAGTCCCGCAGAATCGTCAAACGACGTACAACCAAAGCGGGAAGCTCCTTCACTGGATCTGTTTACTGAATGCCGACGTTGATAATGGGCATGGAGTTAGCCACACTGAGAGCATCCCAGCGGCGGCATGGCGGTGGACGCCGTGTCTCGAAGTTTAGCCGGACCATGGAGGAAAGAAAAGCTGAGCCCGACGAACATACGGCGTCCTGCTACGGCGGATTTTCCGCCGCGCGAACTTCGTTTGGTAAAATTCGGTTCATGTATTCTGTCAGCGATCGCGACCATCTGTCGCGTCTACGTTGAAAACCGACACAGGCGGTGTACTCGCCAAGACAGGGAGGGCGAACTGACCTATCGCGCCAGACTGTGATGTCCCGCCAGCGCGGATACAGGGCTGCACTTTGTAAACAATGTGCTAAGTACGAAGTGGACTTTCCAACAGGGGCTTCATGCAACATGGGCAGTTGGACCTGACGTTATCGTCATGCTTGCTTCGACACAGTACGTGGCGTGCTCGCTAACGGCTTGTATGCCTGTGCGTTAGCGATAGAACACGAACACACGAGCAAGCCGTATTCGTTCCGCTCGTTCGTGCGTGCGTGTAACTAGTTTTTCTTTCGGATGAACATCACAGCGGCGGTGGCGCAGCGGCCGATACCGGAACTATGTGTGCGCGCAATTGGCCGGAGTGCATTCGAGGCCTTCGCAGGCTTCGCGCCTTAAGCTTGGGATCTCTCGCTGGTATGACGACCTTGGATTTATCTACCGGACGAAGAAGAGCTGGCGTGTAGGAGAGGTAACCCATTAGTCAACCTCGTATTCTTGTCTCGTGCATTTAACGAAGCAGAGTTGCTCTCTATCTTCGGTCTGCGGTAGCGGTTAGCCCTAACATTTTCGAGACCCATTTTGACCGTTGCTTAGATTTGAAGGGCGCCTTTTGTACCCGTGGCAAAACAGCGTCGATTCTTGCACTATTTCAGTCCCTTTGATTCGTGAAGTGTTGGTATCCTAGCCGAATGTTTTCGCAGGTAAGAATAACGGTCGCGCGAATAGTGGCAGTGCTGCCCTGCACTAATAGCTCGGCCGCTAGGGTTAGTGTCTCCCGTGCAGTGGCTGTGGCTACCTGCACGGCTCCAAAGAATTGCGTATAGGAGTGCGTCTAGCGCGTGGCAGTCACTAAAATTACAATAATGTTAGTGATTGCCGCGCGTACAGCAGCAGACTGAAATACTGTCCTTACAGGTTTTTTGCGTTCGTTTTCATTGAGGGCACGATGAACGGAACCGGAAATTTTAGGGGCGTACGCCCCGCACTGTTAAGGGGTAACTACTTACGTCTACGGCGATAAGCGAAGCGAGAAACCTCACTCAATGGGTACAGCAAACAGGTATTGTGGGCGACACAGACACACTGTAAAAAAATCCGCAATTTTACAAACAAATTACAGACCCAATGGCCGTAATAAAACAGAGCCGTGTTCCGTTTGATGCAGAACAAAGAAAACACCCGTAATTTAACGAAAGTGCGCTCCGTCCCTCAGTGTAGGGACCGGGGGGCCGTTGTATGGCGCCACCATCGCTTCGGTGAATAGCGCCGCCAGTGGCGAACCGCTCGTCAGTGGAATGCCGGTGGCGGTCAGAACAGCGTAGTTGTGCACGGCTTTCTAGCGTTGTGCTGCGGCGCAGCTTGCAAAGCGTAGATAAACACAAGGACTTTTTTCAGATCGGTAAATCTCGCAAGTAGAGGTGACCTTCACGAGGCATGTCAAGTGTGGTATTTACACCCATACTCAGTACATATACACATATAGTAAACATATAGCAGGCGACGCTCATGCGACAAGCTGGAAGTCATGCTGGAAACGCAAGTCCGTTCCTACATGCACATTTTTTATGCCTGCATGCAGTTTGACGTATCGAGAAATATATTGCAGCTAAATGCTCCTACAAAGCCGGTGTGTGCAGCCGATCTAGGAATGCTTTGGCAGTTGATGACGAAACAAGTTGGGGGGAGGGGGCAGGAGGGGCTTCTGATATTTTCCCCAAACAGGAATTGTGGTGGACGGCACTCCGTAATTTTACCCACTTTGGTAGAAACGTGTTTAACATCACAGAAATACGCTTACTACAGTAACAGGGAATCGTTTACACAGAATGAATACCGTACGATAGTAGAGCGTTATTGCTCGTCGTGAAAATCATTGCTTTACAAGACTTGCACTGGTTGCTGACTAGTTGGTTAATGGATTTTCAAAAACAATTCCTGAATGGCTGAAGCACAAGAGAAAGGAGGGGTCTAAAAACGTGCCCTCAGTTTCACAACTGAATGCTGCGGTCGGTTTACAAGCTGCCACGTACGCTTGAAAAATGATGCACTCCTCCGTGTAACAACGATGATGGTTTATCGCAAATTTTCTCATGCGGGTTTCCTTGGTTGCCTTCTGGATTTAAACTGGATGCCTTCTGGATTTAAACGGTAGTCATTGAAACAAGTGAAGATAATTTGTAGTGGTAGAAATAAATCCTAATATTAGTAGTTTTATTCCTACTCAGATCGCGCGCACCCAGGCCCATAGCGCTGCGAAAATCGCTATTGTCAATGTAGCCCATTCGAAAACTTAGAAGCGTCCAATACGTTTACGTAGCCGTTTGTGAATTTAAGAAGAAATGAATACTGATAATAGTAGTTTTATTCGTACCCAGAACAAGTGGAGCCAAGCGTGGATTGCTGCAAAAAGAGCTCATGTTATGGTACACCCCGTACCAAACTTTAGAAGCGTCCGGCAAGTTTACGTAGCCGTTATTTCTTATAAGAATCCAACACATCTGTCTAGACTTTGTTTCCCCGCATATATACGCTCACAACACCACCAAAAAGTTCAAAACACCGAAGCAAACACGGCAAAAACACCGACAGGCTGCGTAGTCAAAGGCACCGGCTCATTCCACTAACGAAGAGAGGATCGAGCGGTGGCGGTGCACCCGTCCAGCTACCCGGTCCCAATACGGATGCTACCCGCCGCGGTGGCCAGTGGCTAAGGCGTTGCGCTGCTGAGCACGAGGTCGCGGGTTCGATTCCCGGCCGCGGCGGCCGCTTTTCTGATGGAGGCGAAAAGCAAAAACGCCCGTGTGTACGAGATTTCGGCGCACGTTAAAGATCCCCAGGTGGTCGAAATTAATCCGGAGCACTCCACTACGGCGCGCCTCATCGCCTGCGTTGCGTCGGCGCGTTAAACCCCACAATCAATCAATCAATATTTACGGATGCTCTCTCTGTTACAGGTCAAACGGAATATTTTTATGCTTTGCAAAATACGGGCGTTTCGTATGTATGATGTAGAACAGAAACAGATCAGTTTATTAATAACTGAACGAAATAAATTGTCGTGTCGATCGTCGGGAATCGATCGAGAAGCGAAAACTGCGCCCCGACAACATTCGTGGCGTAATGAATGCGGCTGTTTCGTTTGTGTCTAAAGTGTAGTAAACTGAGTGAGGACCATGAGGCCCATACCGCTCAACACGAGCGCTGTATCTTGTCTTTATGACGCTCCGGTGACTGCGCTGCCCCGGACCTGCAAACTGCACATGTGTGTGGGACCGGCACACATGTAGAAAATATAAGGTAATTTGCGTGCAGAAGCAGATTTGCGGAAGGTAATTTAGTTCTTAAGGAATCAATATCAGCTAAAGTATTTAGCCTAAAGCTTAAAAGCAAAGCACAGCAAGCACTATTCATGCAGCGCGATATCGCAGTCGCAGCCAGTCTCACATTTTTGAGAGCGCTTTCTCGAAACAGCGGGGTTCATGGCGATCAACTATTGTGGGGGCTTTGCAGAGCCTTACTGCGCAAGCGCTATTTAAGAAATCGCATTTTATCAGCCTGGAAATCTGTAAGCCCGCTAGTAAACACCGATGTATTGCACACGCACGGGCGGCATCCATGTAGTATAGAGGTTCTTCGGCACAAGTGCAGCGTTCGTGCGGTGGTGCAGTGGTTTCGAGCGTCGTGCCCATTCGATCAACGTCGCGGGTTAGACTACTCGTCGAAGTATTTTGTTTTCTTTTCTGAAGGTTCTATCAAATACGGAACGACGTGGTTTTTGAAATGGAGTGTTTGTTTTGTTACGCCCTTTCCGTACTACGGAACGTCCCTTCTTAAAATTCTTTCCGTTCTCTAAATTACGGAACTGTGTCCAGCAGCATTTTACCAGCAGCTTTCTCCGTACAACTGCCCTTTTTTCTACAGTGCAAGCGAAAAAGTTTTACACAGGCCACCGGCGGCGGCGACTGCGGCAGGCGACGGGCCGTCGCCGTCGCGAGCTTTTCCCAAGCCAGAAGCAGGCCACCAGCGAGCGGCAGCGACGACGACGGAGGGCTATGTCGGCGATGCATTATTTTTTTTGGATGCGACTGCATCTCAATCACTCGCCTTGTCCCTGCATCCGACGTCGGCGTTGTTGTCGGCGTCCGCCCCTCCCCCATTTTCCTCGCCGCGTGAGCTGCGCTCTCCGCCACTCACCCCCTCTCCTCTCCGATAGCGAACACTCTCTCGCAAGGGGCATTGGATTGGATTCGAATGGATTGGCTTGGATTGGCTTGGATTGGATTGGATTTTGATTGGATTGGATTAAAGTGTATTGTGTTGGATTGTGTTGCGTCATAGCCGCGGCAGACGCACTGGCGCCGGCGCGTCCCCTCCCAGTTATGCGCGCTATAAAACGCGGTACCTGCGCCGCACCGCTCCATCGTTCCAGCGCCGTTCCTCCGCTGTCCAACGCTGCAACGTGAACCCCCTATGCGTCGCATCTACACAGGGGTCCCGCGAGGGGAGGTGGGAGATTTTTTTCTTTTCGCTTGCCGCGGTCGCCCACACTGTTTGTTGTACCATTACGTTACATGTTTTGCTTCGCTTGTCGCCGTCGCGTGCATGTGGTTACCCCTATAATGTTCGAGCGTTCTGATAGTTCATTATCGAGCCTATTCGTTCTCATCAAATGTTGCGATCTGCAGTGTGTGCGCAACGAAGCGTACTCGAGAATGAAGAAAACAGAGGCTAGGTGACCCACTACCAACTTTTCCACACTGAACTTGTGAACATATAATGGGCCGTACGTTGCAGTCGGCTGAGGACGACAAAATTCAATGATAATTATTCAGGGGTTATAACCTTACACAAAGAGTTATCTGTACTTAAATTTTGTGCAATGTTTTTATACCGGCAACGATAGCGGGCTAAACAATGGAAGCTACGTACATGTAAGATTAAAAGTACAAATGGGTTTGGCGCGCAGTGCATAGGCAGATTGTGCCTTAGGGCACGCTGTCTGACATGACATTTGTCAACTGGCGCAAGGAGGGTGGCTGCATTCAAGGTCATCACACATTCGCATCTAAACTGCGCCAAGGAGTAGTGCGTTCCAGTAGGGGTTCACCGCGTGCTCTCGGCGCAAGAACTAAGCTATCATCGAACAAATTTCATTGCACATTGTTCAACCTCGTCACTTTTTTTTTCATTATCGAAGTGATCTTTGCTGTACCCCTTTGTCACAAACGGCCAGCCAGGCCCTCAATTTTTTTCATTCCGGCGGCCGACATGACGGCCTCCCCCGCAGGGGACGGCCACTTTCGGTCGCGACGGTTCGGCTCGCTCGCCGCGTCTCCTATTCCGGGAAGGCTACGTGGCAATGACGCGACCAGCCCAGCAATCTCAGATGCGGCGTGGTGGCGGAGGCCCAGGAAAAGAGGGAACAAAGGTGCTGAACAGTCGGGCGATCGGGCGAAGTTTATTTAAGGGGGTGCGAGCGGCAGTTTGGAGCAGTCGGCTGGAAAATTTTCAACATGAGAGACGCTGGGAAGGGTCCAGGGGTGACGCGACCTTAGCGAAGTCCGTCGGTAGGCCCGCGGCAGAACGACTAGTGCCTCATCTACGTAATCGAGTTCGTCTCGTCGTCGCGGGTCGCAAGGCCGACCAGACTCCGCACCCCGGATTCCTGAAAAAAAGTAAGGGGTTGCCCGGCGAAGGCGACTCGAATTCGCCGTGACTTTCCCTCGTTTTCATTAACCGTGAGTTTGCTCCGGCGTTTACCCATAGCCACGCATAAGTTTAAGACGTATGCCTCCTCCTAGTTTTTCCTTTGTGGTGTACAGCTTTCGTACTTGCTCTGTTTTTTTGTTGCTGTTGCCTAATATTAAGATGTAAGCCTTCCTAAAGAGAGCGTGTCTCTGTATTCCCCCATTGTGAATTGTTTTGTTTTGTGGATGTTGTTTGTCTAGTTAATGCCGTGCGTTAGCCGCCGAGCGCGCACGAGCGCCCATTGTTCGGCGTCTCCCAGCGTAGTGCCTGCGCGCACAAGGTCGATGTCCGCTTAAAGGTTTTTTTTCTTCTTTTTTTTGTCAAGCGCTGTCTGTCCTCATGTAACCTCACCTTGTTCATGCAGTACAAATATTTAGTGTAAAACTAACTCGTGCAATTCTGTACCCTCTCATTCACTCCAGCAACTTCGTCACACGTGTACACGCGCGGGCCAGCCACCCTGCAAATAGAAAAACTGTTGTCGCGCCACCATTGCTTGCGCGAGCGGGCAGAGGGGGTTTGTGACACCCTCTTTCTGCCGATGTAGGAACCAGGGGAAGACGCTACATGCCCAAAGATTTTTTTTTTGTTTTTTAGGGAGAGCCTCAAGGCATCAGCAGGAGTGGCCGACACATTCGAGACACTTCACCTGACAGTCTTGGACATCGTAGATGGGTTTCCAATGCTATTGCTGCTGTCTGTGTTTTGGATGTTCAGTGTGCATTACGCTTCTAAGGCAACGCGCACATTCTTGCTTCTGGAGAAGTTATTTCGGCTCAAGCCCAGTTCCCTGGTCCGTACAGTTCTGAAGGCCGCCACCAACATTATGAAGCAGTCATCTGGAACGTGTTTGGTTTTAATACCAAGTCAAGCCTTTTTTTTTTAATCTGATTAGCGCATCCTTATCTGAGAACCACCCATACTAAAAAAGCCCAGTGGCAATGATTCCTGCGGTTTCCTATTGTTCCACCATCATATATGTGCTGTATAGTTTGTGTTAATATCTTCTTATCTTTGTGTTCATGGCATGTAGTAATGCGTTCATAGTAATAGAAGCTGAATAGTTTTAGTCCCAGATTTTTGTTTCCCAAAATGTATTTGTAAATGTCTTTATGTGTCCTAAATAAGAGCGGGATTTCCAGTCCGTGTGTAGCACTCACTGATGTACTAAGGCCATTTTGTTTTATTTTAATACTGTTAACTATTTTCCCGCTGCTGCATTTCTACTGATGGTTTTCGTGCTAATGCCAGTACATTTTTATTTGTGGGTGTTAATGTCATGTTTATTGTCTTAATGTCTGTATTTCAGTGTTTTCAGTTGCTTTCCTGCGTTTTTATTTGTGAGATTTTCTTGAATGTGTCCTAAATAGGAGCACCGTCTCCTTTGTGGATGTGGAGTAGAAACCGTTTTTTTTTTGTGAACAGCCCTGTTATTACGTACACTGTAAATAGGGTGGCTGAGGCCTCTGTCAGGCCACGTCCGCATTAAGTCTCAGCTTCCACTTGGTTTTACAAAGAAATACAAATACTCAAATGCTGGAATATTTTAATCCCAAAAAAAATTGCTTTTTGTGGGAAATTGCAGAATGCACAGATTGTTGTTATATTTTCTTGGAAAAGAATGTCTGAGCCCGTTTTTTCTCCTTTTCAATGTTTTCAAATAGCTTGTCCTTTTCGGTCTTCTGTTAACTATCTACAGTACCACCGTGGGGAGGGGCAGGGGGTAGTAGATGGAGGAGCGAAAACATGCTGCCTCGCGGGGAGTAGCAGAACGCTCTTGGGGCGTAACGGGATGCTTTCTAAGAGAGAGTAGCAGTGCCTTTCTGCAGTATCCGATAACGCCGCAGCAATAGAGCTTATTCACGCCGAAAGGGATGACGGAATGCTACTTTGTAGATGACATTACAATTCTCATACAGGGTTCGAATACTCTGCCTCGAAAGCAGCATGTAATTCCCACGAGGTGTACTTGGCCTCTCGTTTTGACGGCCACGCACCACTCCTGGTGGGAGTAGCCCAATGATTCAAAAGGAGTGAATTATAGGACAAAAGTTTTTACTCCTAGAGAGAATGCCCAGCACTCCTCGACTTCCATTGTACAGCTTAAACCAATCGCTATTCACAAGGCAGTCTTCCAGGATACACCTTATGCTTGCGCCTTGGCCGCTACACAAGCAGCACGTGAGAACAGCTGCTTCCACAGAGGAACACTGACCGTGGAGAAACTGTGGCAGCAATGTTTCCAGTCTGTCGGTCGTGGCAGTTTAGGTCAATAGAAGACGATAAGGAGAAAATAACGAAAAGAGCAGACGACCTGTGTTGTGGTATTACCACTCCGCAAACGGGGAGGCATTGGATTTATTCCGCGTTTTCGCGACCCTGGAAGGGAAGAGGAATGGTATGCCGACAACGCCTGTAATAATGAAATGGGAATGGAAAACAGCGCGTTTGGCAAAGAAAGGCATGGGCTCAGTTTTTGAACTACCTGCAGGCCGATATTATTTTCGTAGTTTTTGTTTCATTATTGTGCTCCTAAAAGTAGCGGGGTTGGGGAAGCACCCTTCCTCGGATTTTAAAGCAAAGCTTTCTACCTCTACCAGCCAACGGTTCTTTACTCGAGCAGCACTCTTTACTCTTCACTCAAGCAGCACAGAGTAGAGCGCGGCGAATTTATCCAGCGTTCCCCACGTGGTAACGCCGGCGGTCGCATCGACGCGACCCGGATTTGTCGTCTGTAAAGGTACGGTTGTTTTAGGCCTGTTTACGGGTAGCTTCACCTCCATTGCGCGCCTCCTTCGCACGGCTTGATTATTTTGACAACACCTCCTGGGTAAGCCGGACACGACGACATTAGGTGGTCGTACGGCAAAGATACGTTATAGATTGGTTTGCAGGTTGGAAAAAATGTACAAACCACATACAGACATCTGGCCGCTAGACAAACAATACTTTTTTAGCACTGCTTGCCACGAATGGGGCTCTGTTTTCTAAATTGGTCAATTTTCTAAATTCGGTTGTGTTTCAACAGGTATCACGAAAGGCGAACGAAGCAACTGGTTCTGACAAGTAGCGTATATAAGAGTTCCCTCAGCTTTCTGGCAATTCTCAAACTTTGTAAACTGGCTAGTTTAAATCTGTATAAATGGGAATTACTAAGCTCCCATGCCGAATTGTTTCGGTGGCCGAACTTGTGTCGCTTGTGGGTTTAGTCCCAAGCTAGCGCATCAGGATGGCTACGATCCGCTGTGTCACCCTTCGAATGCCACAGTGACACCCCTGGCCATTTTCTTTCTGCCAATGCTACAGCGGCGCCGTCCGCCGCCCTAGCCCGGCAGTGGCCGGCGCTTCTTTGTTCGGGACGCCGCCCCTGTAAATTCATGGTAACGGCCGGCAGAATCTCTGGTTTAACTCTTTGTAGAGACACGTGTGTGAATTAAAGTGATGTCGGATAGGCAATTTGCGGGGGCGTCGTTTACAGCTTTGCTTTCCAACCACCTTCAAAACGTGGATTGGAGGCAATTTGTCATCTTCTTTCCGCCTCTCCCCGCAATGACGTGGTGGTGAAAACGTTTTATTGAGCTAGAACGGAGTTAGTTGACCCGTTCCTCTCTTGCGGGGGGCGTCCTCAGTCGAGGAGGCCCTGGGCACGCGCCGCCTTTTGCGCCCGGGATATCAGCTCTTGCTGGTCACCCAGGTCGCCGCTAGCCAACTGGTCCTCCCACTGCTCGGGGGTTGGGATGGGAATGGGGAGTAGAGTTGGTGTTAGGTGACGCTCCCACAGCATGTGGTATAGGGTGCATGGGGATGGGCAGTGCTTGCATTTTGGAGAGTACTGTGCAGGATAAATAGCATGAAGGCGCGTTCCATGGGGACTGGTGTTAGTGGTGGCCCGCATGCGCGAAAACGGTCTTCGCTACTACCACTACCGCCCGGCGAGGGCGATTCGCGTCTCATTTAGTGGGAGATTTAACGTGTGTGCTCTGCAAGGCATTATGAAGCGGAAAAAGGGACTCCAAAAACACTTGGACGCTTCACAACGAGAAGCCTTTTTGAGTGCTGTTTGCGAAAGGTGACAAACTCGTTCGTGTGCCGTAAAGCGATCTGAAGTATAGTACTTGTGTTGCGTGTGCTTCGCTTGATGACAGACTAGGCCTGTGGTGTATTACGCATCAATGTTTCTGCAACACGTCGTATTCCCGCACACACCGCGAATAAAGCGTTCGAGCGATGGGCGATCTGCCGTCTTTACTGCCCAAGAGGCGTACGCCGGGAAGCGTAGGTGCGCTGGCTGGACCCTGTTAACAGCGGAGCTTGCCAGGCACAGCGCCGGGGCGATGGTTGCCGGGTGAGAATCGGGGAGCAGAGAGTGGGTCGAAATGAGAGGGCGAAACCACCACCTTTTTTCCACGCAAGCTGCGCCTCCTGGCACGGTTGCCATCACCATTATAAAGCCTTAAAAAGCAATATGGCGGCGGCGTTGCTATAGGAACAATAACGCAAAAATCTTTACTCAGGCTCACCAAGGAAGAGTATGGCGCTAGTACCTGCTTTAGCCCGGACGCTAGGGTGAAGGCTAAGAGACCACCTCCTACTAGCTGCGTCGAGATTAAACTGCCAACTGCAGCCAAGCTTGCTCTTGAAAAGCATCACTGCAAACCCAAGCGGCTAATTTCTGTCTAATTTTTCGGCGGCTCCTGCGAACAGGTGTATGGAAGTGTTCACTCGCAGTTATTCCTCCAAAGGAAAATCTCCAGACAGGTAAAGTGTTTTTGGAACGCGAGTTCCGCCAAATCGCGACCACCTCTGTACTCAACAGCAGGGCAATCGCAAATCGAAACAAGCAAGTGCAACCAGCATTCCCTAACATGGATATTTCAACTTCTGCTGCTATACATAGCATGTTACTGGGTATAATATATCGGAAAGTTTTTTATTGCCACTTGTCAGCTTAGACAAAACGTGACGCATTGTGCCAAAAAAATGCAATTTTTTGGCGGATTACCAACGGATGGTAACTGCAATGTTAATAAAATGTTGCCCAGTTTTACTCCTGCAGAACATACGCTAGGAGGTGTGTGTCGCGGGCTTGGCGGCAATGAAATGGGAGCAGTGGCACGCACTGCACCCTTCTTGTGGGTGAGCATCACTGAAGCAATACATAGCTCAGCGGGGAAAAAGCGCACTGCCCTCGCCTCTACGTAATACCAGGAACGTTGGCGCGAAATTTCTATTATCTCCGAACACGGGTATGCATTAGCTTCTAAAGTGGGTATGTGTCGGCCAGCGGGCATGCATTGGCAGCGAATTGGCTCCTAACGGGAACATGTACCGGGCTGTCGTTCCCATCGGCTGATGCGCGAATAGTGGCTCAAGAAAACGGGTAATGAGGGGTTATAAACATTTATTTGACAAGGCATGACCAGTGGCCTCCGAAAACGATGTGGAAATGCAACCAGCGGAACTTCTTGAGTGGGAGAGGTGGATGCGGGTATGGCGTTGCCGAACATTATCCTAAAGTCTAATTGCTTTAACCGGTACCCGTGGATGGACGTTCAATAAAATTGCCATTGCTAGGCACGTCGGTAAGCGGAACTATACGGCTGACTGACATTAGAACTCGACATAGGCCTAATAAGGAGGATTGGCGAAGGCTCTTGGTCATAAAACAAAAAGTAGAAAAAACGTAAGGGAAAAAAAGGTATAGATGAAAATATCTAAATATGGTCTGTTAACGGTTTACACGTTTTCCAACACCATACACTTAACAAATCCAATCTCAGCAGCTAAATACTTAGCGACACTGATGTTATCAACATATCACGGTAACAAAACTCAACGTACAGTCATGGTCACGCATTCTCCCGCCGCAAAAGAAAACAAAGGTGCCCCCCCCCTCCCCCCCCCAAAAAAAAATCTCTTGCGGCATGAGATGACACCAGGCTGCTGCCATTCCTCGATTTAGGCAGCGTGCATAGTTTTGCTGTTCTCTATGTGTCTGGTTACGTCATCGTTAGCTGCGTTCGTCAGGAGCTCGATGCCGCCAGCAAGAAGTAATTTATACGTCGAAATATTACAGGAATGCATTTGAATTTCCCGACCATTGCACGAGTGGGAATCCGCAAAACTTGGGCATTCTGCGGAATTGAAAGGAACATAATTGCGGAAAGTTTGTAGGCCCGGTGATTAAATTAGAATGTAATGGGACCGCCCATTCCGCAATACGAGATGTAACTGTCATATTTTTTGTTATAATCCCTTGGCTTCATTGGAATAAAGGAGAGGAGGTACAGGTGTTCCAGGAATGTTTGAAACTGACTCGGATTAAATTTTCTAAAAAAAACAACGAAATGACTCATGTGCTCTCCAATGAGAGCGGCCGGAAAACGGGGTGATGCCTACTGAGAAGGGATGGTCGGATAAACCATCGCCAGAGGCACACGTGATGTATGAAGGTGGCTGGATTGTTGGAACACATTCTTTTAAACGTGGAACTGGCGAAACTGAACCTCAAGTCAGCAGGCTCTTTACGTCTCAGAATTTGGCATTATCGCAATTCTGTCACTATTCATATGCGTACCTGTTCCGTTTACGCACCGCCATAATTTCACTTTACTACAAATTTAACTCTATTTTTTCTCTTTACGCCATTTCCCAAGTGGACGGTGTGTTTTCACTGTTAAATCTTTGTAACTTCGTAATACTATGGTGCCACAGGTCTCGCCTCACTTCGAGGATGAAACAAAACACTCACTGACGCATTGAGTGTAAATGTGTAAATAAGGGTTTTGAAATTGCGCTCAAAGGAACACCAACTGAAACTAAAACAATTACGCGAAACGAATTCAAAATAGTTATAAAACTTCTTATGGAAAATTGATAATAAGGTAACCAAACAAACACCGATGGAATGACGACGAAATACCCAGGCGAGTGTTTTTATACATTGAAGATTCCGCACGTACTTGGTTCGAGAAACACTAACGTACGCTGACAACGTGAGAGGTATTCAAGACAGAGCTTTTGCAAACATTCAAGACAATGGTATGCAAAGAACAGGCTAAGCAGCGGCTGCAGACACGCACGCAACATACCAATGAAAGCATGCTCGTGTTGGTTGAGGAGTTTTTTAACGACTTTTTCGCCGTGTGGACCGAGAAACGAGCGAAGAAAAGAAACGTAGGTTTCTGATGCGAGGCGTTAAGCAAGAGCTCTTCTAATGCCTTGTCCGCAAGCCCCCGAAGGCTGTGGCCGAATACGCGTCTGAGGCGGCCGCGTTGCAGAAGAGGCTTGAAATGCGAATGAGGCAGTACGACCGCCCAATTAATATTATCGTTTCGGAGACAATTGGTGCCGGCGCTATTAGTTTTGACTTACTACGCGAGACCACCCATGCAGTGGTAAGAGGACCTTCGAAAATGTTTTTCAGCGACGACACAACCACGAGCTGGCTCCCTTACCAAAACGATCTGCGAAGAAGTTCAACATGCGTTGGGGACTTCTTCGCTGTCCGAAGCACCCTGCCAGCCACGAGCTAATATTTACTCCGCAGCTGGACGTCGACCGCCTCCACTTTACTCGTCATGAAGAAGCACCGCTGTTCCGTCGCCCACTGTCGACCACCCGACCCGCTGTAGTCCATAACCAGATGCCGAGGAATACGCACGTATGGGTAACCCCCATAATCGTACGCTGTTCTGCCACTGTGGGGAGGCCAACCACATCTACCATCGCTGCCCCTACAAGAAGCTCGGTTTGCGAGGGTTCTCCGCCGACACATCACGCGCCCTACCCGGGCAGCACCCTACTGAGAGATTGAGGAATACCGGTCCAACACGAACTGTGGTATAGCGCGCTTCAACTGTTCGCAGTCGCCCTACCCATACCGATCGCCAAGCCGCCGAAGCAACACACACTTCACGCGTGGCAGATCCCCAAAGCCACTCAGAGGAAAGTGAACGCAGAAACTTCTAGAGGTGAATTTTCACGACGGCACAATAACGAAAACCCTCCAACGACGAAACGACTCGCCGCTCAATAGGATCCACGACATGCCCTCAGTCCGACAACCAGATGTAACTCTAACGTGACTCCCAAACAAGAAGACAGCAACACGGCGCGACGCGTACCCCAGCCTGCCGCTCAGAAGACGGGGACCACAACGACGCATAGCGGCCGACCTTCCACGCGGACAAGCCGCGATATGACGCCCCGACGCACCGAGAACTCGAGAAAGGCGGCGTCCGACATCCAATTGTGCTTTGACGGCTTTGATGTAGTCGCCCTCAAAGACAAGGAAACAGAGTGCTCAGTAATGGGCCTATCATTTGCATCTAAAATGAAGAAAGGTGCGACCAGACGGAACAGTCCATACATATGCACAGCAGAATGACATCTCGGATCGTTTAGTAGAACGTGCACATTTCGCGTCACCATAGACGGTACTGCGTGTTACAAAATGTGATCTGGTTGGTTGGAAGACGACGACACCGAAGTGAAGACGAGCAGCAACCGCACGAGCAGGAAGGCTCGAGACATCTTCTTCATCAATCGAATGACGCGAACCGCTCGACAGAGCAATAAAGCGGCGTCCTCTAACCCGCGCCTGCTTCCTGGTTTTCAACAATTTGCTGCCTTGACCAGGATGAAAGGATTACACCTTTGGAGACCCCTACCGAAGAAGCAGGCCCATTGAAGAGGGCACAACTGTAACGAACGGCGCATCGAATCAGCTCCCTCCAGAGCCATCTCTGCGTACCGAGCCCCAGCATGGATCTTCCGAAACGGAAGCGTAGTGTGCTTCGCGCCTCGACTACAAGGGTCATCAGCGAGATGAAGTCCATGATGGAGGTGACTCCTCTACCGACCGGTGAGCTGGCTGAGCAACTTAATATGCTTAAACGGAAAGAGGCTGCTTTAACCGAACCAGACAAAGAGATAGAGGACCTCATTCCCGATGACCAACTAGACGATGAACTGGCAACTGTAGAAGATTACAGGAATTCTATTGCACGCATGGTCTTCCGCGCTGAAAGTCATCTTGCCACCGCATGCCCTCTAACGACGACCAGTGCTTCACAAGCTGTAACTTCACCTGATGAAGGAATTCCCTTTCGACTGCCCAAACTTAAAATCGAGTCTTTCAATGGAGTGTTTATACGATGTCCTACTTTCTGGGACCAGTTCGAGTCAGCGATACATAAACACCCATTCCTTTCCGACGTTGACAAGTACAAGTACCTCCGCAGTTATATAAAGGGAAAAACGCAAGGCGTCATTAGCGGATTAACAACGACTAACAAAAGCTACCCCATAGCCATCGAACTGCTCAAGTATAGGTTTGGAGACAAAAGCCTGATAATCCACGATCACATGAGCAAATTGCTGAACCTCCCGAAAGTGACCTCCTGAGAAAACTTGAGCGACCTTCAGACGCTCCATGAATGTGTACACACTCATCTTAGATCACTCAAAAACCTCGGAATACACATTGAGTCCTACGGAATTATGTTGAAGACTTCGCTGTTGCAGAAGTTGCCCTATGAACTCGTGCTCAAGTTTAACCAGTTAATGCTAACAACGCCACAAGGACAGTGGAGAGAACGGCCTCATGAAGTATCAACGTTACTCGAACTTTTGAACCTTGAAGTGCGAAGTCGGGAGATTACTTCAGTAATGACTGGTTCAGATACGCCTACCACAACAGAACCACACCGGAAACACGTCAACAACAACATAGAAGGTTCTTCTGCCACGCTAACGGTGAAGGTATCCCGCCATAAATGTCTTCTCTGTGAATACAACGACCACCTCGCAGATGATTGCCGGGTTAAACTCCCATTAGACTTAAAGAAAGCGAAATTGCGAAAACAGGGATGTTGCTTTCGCTGCGCCAGGCCCTTTCACCGCGCTAAGAATTACAAGAATGCAAAATGCCTCTCATGCCGGAATTGCAAAGGACACCACATAACTTCATTGTGCGATCGAAACAGGAAAAGACCAACACCAAGAAAACTGTCGACTATGTCCACATCGACGGCTATGTCCCAGGAAGCGGCTTTAGCGTGGACAGTGCATGGAGAAGCGAAATTAACCTCACCAAGAATACAATCAAAAGCAGTGACATGCTCGCACGTAAGAAAGGAAGAGCCAGTGTTTGAGCAGGAAAAAGCCTCCTTGCAGGTGGACCTACCACGAGCTACCGACCAGAAAGAATCTTCCGAAGAAAGTTCACGGGTCTTAAAATTCCTCGTCGAAACCAAAGCAGAAGCTGATACGAAAGAAACCACCGAATGTTTATTCTCGACTTCAGCGCCTGAAGCTTCATCTGCCGAGACACTTTTTGAGCGTTGGAAGCATGGAGACCACCTTCCGGAGAGACCATGGAAATTAGGGCGGCCAAACAAATACCCGCACGCATTGCGCCCTGCGCACACGACTCCAAGGAAGTCTCCAGTTTTTCTCGACTACGGACGCACCAATTCATTGCCAGTCCATTGCCAGGTTAGAGATATTAGCCACCTGAAGCCAACCAGATCCATATTTTTGCGCCGGCGCGGAGCCTGTTACAAAATGTGATCTGGTTTGTTGGAAGACGACGACACCGAAGTGAAAACGAGCAGCGACCGCACGAGCAGGGAGGCTGGAGACATCTTCTTCATTAATCGAATAACGCGAACCGCTCGACAGTCAGCAATAAAGCGGCGTCCTCTAACCCGTGCGTGTGTCCTGGTTTTCAACACTGCGTATCGCGCTAGGTTCGTCAGTTTGCCCAACTGGTCCCGCGAGGTATTTCTTGGAATGGACCGTTGACGGACAACGGTGCAATATTTGATCTGCAGATCAAGTCGATAACGTTTTCCGCTGTTCACTCTATGCGCCGCAACCGACCCGCTAGGATCGCCGATGATCACGTATACCTGCCCCGCGTGCAAGCTTCATGATCACCGTCTACTCTCAAGATACTGCTCCTTACGTCGAAGCTATTGTATTGAGTGACAAAAGTTTGCTTTTCGACCTTAGTGTCTCCGTCACAAGAGGCGCAGCACCTTTCAAGCAACGAAAATTACCCATTTTAGTCACTGATTTCTCGGAAGGTTACCAGCATTTAAACAAGGGCGCTGCAATTATGTTCCTCGCAGAAACACCAGAAGCAAGTGACGTGATAGTGGTTGCCGACTTTGAACACGCACCCGAAGATGCCTTCAAGCCTCCGCATCCCTTCGACGTGAACTCGGCGCTACCGAAGGGAAAAGTAAGAAATTATTGGCTTTGCTTCGTCACTACAGCGAGTGTTTTCGTTAAACTGTAGGAAAGCACCGAATAATAACCGAAGATTGAGCCGGAGCGACCCCAAAGTCACCGTACCGCGTGTCTTCACACGAGCAGGAAGCCATAAGGACTCAAGTACACGACATGCTCAGCGACGACATTATGCAGCCATCGAAAAGCCGCTGCATTGCGCCGGTCGTACTACTCAAGAAAAAAGATGGAACATCTGCGTTGACTACCGGCGGCTGAACCAAATCACCAAAAAGGACGTGTAGCCACTGCCCCAAATCGACGACACACTGAACCACCTCTGCCACGTGACGTACTTCCCATCTATGGATCTGAAGACAGGATTCTGGGAAACGGAAGTGGACGAGGGAGACAGAGAGAAGACTGCATTTATAATCCCGGACGGCCTGTACGAGTTCAAGGTGATGCCATTTCGGCTGTGCACGGCACCCGCAACGTTTCAAAAGGTCATGGACACTGTGCTAGCTGGCCCGAAGTGGCACACCTACCTCGTATACCTCGACGACGTTGTGGTATTCGCTCGGACTTTCGACGAACAACTTGCAATGTTGGAGAGTGTACTCGCAGTCTTCCGTACGTCATCCGTAGGTCGCTGAAGCCTGAATAGTGCCGCTTTTGGTACGAGGAACAAAAGTTTTTGGCCCACGTGGTCAACACCGCGCGAGTTCTGCCTGACACGACGAAAACTTCAGCCTTAGAAAACCCCCGGAGACCGAAAGACAAGAAGGGCATGCGAAGATTTCTGGGTCTGGGCGCGTTCTACCAGCGCTTGTTCCAGCGCTTGCAGAAAGATAGCACCCCTTTCAACTGGGAAAACGCCAGTATGAAGCATTCTGCTAGCTGCAAAAGCGCTTAAAACGCCCGCCCGTGCTCGCTCGTTTTGACGAAAACACCGAACCTAAAATGCGCACGGACGCCAGTGATGTATGGTCAGGTGCCATCCACGCCGAAAAGAAAAGCGGTTCTGAGAAAGTAATCGCCTACGTCAACCCTGGTCTGTCATAGGAAAATAAAAACTACTCAGCCTCCAAGAAAGCGTGCCTCACTATTATATACGCCATTTGAAAATTTCGCCCGTACGTGTATGGTAGACCATTCAAGGTTGTGACAGACCACCATGCGCTGTGTTGGCTTGCCAATTCGAAGGACAACTCTGGCCGCTCTGGACGGTGGAGCTTGCGCCTGCAACAATTCAACGTTACAATTGAGCGTTACAATCGAACGGTTAAAGTTGATGCTTGGGCGAGTTGGTGCTCCGTAATCTTGAATGCACAGCGCAAACACGAAACGAGGAAGATAGGGAGGGCACGACACACAGGCGCTGACTAACAACTGAAGTGTATTGCTGTGACGTCTGGCATATAAATACAGCAGAAATCAAGGCAACAAAGAAATCGACACATAACATGTGAAAATAAAATATAACAATTCCGCCACGACATCACTACCACCACGTGCTTACAAACCGTCTAGATAGTTGATTTCTTTTGATGATAGCGCGACAGAAGGGACGCTTACACACTTTTCTTCTCTTTTTGCTATCTTATGAGCCTCAATAATTTCCCTTGTCAGTTTATGCTTATTTCTACACAATATTGCGGTACTACTGAAGATAGGCTCGCACCCAGGACAGTCCCTATATCAGGCAAACGGGGAGATGCGTTAATGATAGGCTAAAGGAACATAGTTACAACGTGGAAAAAAGTAAAAGCGGCCATCTAGGAGTACATTGTAGGGACTGTCCTGGGTGCGAGCCTATCTTCAGTAGTACTGCAATATTGTGTAGAAATAAGAATAAACTGACAAGGGAAATTACTGAGGTTTATAAGATAGCAAAAAGAGAAGAAAAGTGTCTAAGCGTCCCTTCTCTCGCGCTATCATAAAAAAAATCAACTATCTAGCCGGGTTGTAAGCACGTGGTGGTAGTGATGTCGTGGCGAAATTGTTATATTTTATTTTCACATGTTATGTGTCGATTTCTTTGTTGCCTTGATTTCTGCTGTATTTATATGCTAGACGTCACAGCAATACACTTCAGTTGTTAGTCAGCGCCTGTGTGTCGTGCCCTCCCTATCGTACTCGTTTCGTGTTTGCGCTGTGAATTCAAGGCAATCGAACGGTTACAAATAAACCCGTCAGGAAACACTCCTACGCCGACTGCTTGTCTCGCATCCCGTCGACCCACAACCACACAACGCCGATGAAGAGAGCGCGTTCTTCGAAGGTGCGTCGGAGAGCGACAAAGCTACCCATCTCCATGCCGACCTCGAGATGCACGTCATAATCGACTACCACGAAGGGCACAACGTCGCCGTTCCTCTAGCCTTTAAACGCAACTTATCAGCATTCGGCTTAAACAAGCGGTACTCGTAAAAAAATTTCAAACCCCCAACCACAACAAATTATCTTCTTGTTATCACCACAGACCTTCGGGATGAAATTTGCGAAGTATGCCACGACGACCTGTCTTCCGGACATCGCGGCACTGCTTGCACTATTGGAATAATCAAGGCGAAGTACTACTGACCCCTAATTACAACCGTTGTGTCCCACTACGTTCAGAGCTGCCGTGAGTGCCAGCGTCGGAAAACGTCACCGCTGAGACCGCTGGACTATGCAGCCCATCGTCGTCCTATCGAAACCCTTCTCACAGATTGGAATGAACCTTTTGGGCCCATTCCCTACGTCACGGACCGAGAACAAGTCGTTTGTAGCGATAGACTACATGACGCGCTACGGAGCGACCGCCGCTCTTCCCACGGGTATTGCACAAGAAGTGGCGAACTTCTTCATAAGCCAATTTGTGCTACACCGTGGAGCCCCTAAGTCCTAATCACGAATCACGGAACGGCCTCTAGTACGGTGCTTATGCAAGGAATCTTACGCTACAGGCACACGGATCAACGAAGACCGGATTGTCTCCAAAGCTTGCGGATTGTCTCCAGAGCGGCAAAAAAAGCGTCAGCCTCGGTTTTTCTCATCGGCACGGTATTTTACTCCACAGCACCCGAAAGCATCAGTAGAATGCCAAACAAGCAAGAGGCCATATCACAACAAAATGACGCAGTTCGCTTCAGCGCGTCCAACCAATCTGATGGGGCGACACCGAAAGCATAAAGTAATCACAAGAAACTGCTGCAGCAACTCTCAAGTAACAAACCTGCAATGGACGTAAACCGTGTAATCTGGCGGTGGTGCCGTGCCCAAAGTGGATGGGCGCTGAAGACCCCTGGTATCCCGCTGCTTCCGTGCGGAGCGTTGCCGATGATGTCCGAAGTTGCCAGATTGCTGGCCTCGCCGTAACCAAATTTGGTGATAGGAGCACTGAAGCAGGCCAGTGGGGATGCTGGTCATCTCGGATCCACTAGCACGTGCCAGGAAGCAATTAACAGAAGAACCAGGTCACTGTAGGCTGCAATAACAATGGACGTAAGCCGTGCATTTGGGTGCGGTGCCATGCCCCTCTCTAGCCAGCTTTCATTATCGAGAGAACGTGGATACTCGCTTATGACCATGTATTGGTGCTGGAATTTAAGGATATCTTTGTGCCTTTTACCATTTTTGAGGTAACGGGTAGTGAGGGTATGGGCACCCTTCCACATGTTAGCAAGGTGTGTGTCAACAGATGCCTTAGTACGTAACATTCGATAACTTCACCAGACGGCCGCAGCGGCTGCGAGCATAGACTTCCAGCTCAGTCAAGAGCGGAAAGCCCAGCTCGGAGGCTTTTATTGGAGTATTCGCGTCTGGCGAGAGTTCGTTCTCCGACGTGTTCGACAGCACGTCCACGGGCCAAGATTACTCGGACAGATGTGGCGACGTCAAATTTCGAGCAGCGGATCGACTCCGCTTCGTCCACCTTCGGTAAAAAGAGGGCGCGTATAATTTAGTGCGAAATGTGGCTGATTTACCGCTTCATGATACCTCTCGTGTCTCTCACCGCTTACCCGCCGCCTTTTGTAAACATCGGAGAGTCGGCAGGTAGGCTGGGTTTGCCTGGCTCTCACCCTTTGTGTTGTTTACGAAGCCCCAACGACATATTCGTGTGTCTTTTTTTTCACATCCACGGGAAGCCATCAGAGCTATTACAAAACAAGGTGATTTAGTGAAATTAAGGCAGTTGAGCTACTGAATGATAGAAATAAGGCAGAGAAACGGTCACTCACTTTGTCCGCCGCGCAGCCTTAATTTGGGCTTCTCGGCTGTCTTTCCCGAACCACTTGCCGGAAACGCATATAACTTCACGAGACGCTTTGTGGTACCCAACTACACAAAAATATATCGTGCCTTGTTTTTTTTGCTTAGGATGCGTTAGTTTCTATCACGGCGAAGCAGGAAGAGGAGTACCACAAACGCACCTCCGGAAGAAGACCGTACCCCGTGTGCGCCGATGAAGTGTGAGCAAAACCCGCGAGTGGAGGAAACGGCGCTGCACATGAGCGGCGAAACTTGAGCCGTACGCCCCCATTGGCGTGCCCACGTACCATGTCGACCCAAGATACGCCATGCTCATTGTTGTTCTGCCATGAGTTTACTTTGTGTTCCCACTTGGATTTCTCAGAAACCACGCTGCTAGGACATGTTATGCTGATAAAAGGTGCCCAGTGTCCGTGCACGCAACACAGAAGTGCGTGCGGTCACATGCTTCATGATCGGCATGCTCATGGCCACATGTACGGCAGACTGGCAGCTGGCGGATATTATTTAGCCATATCCCAACTGCTGTTCAAGCAAACCGTGAGTTTCGGTGCATATGGAGGCACTGGTACGACAGCCATGTAGTATTTGACCACACGAGGAAGGGTTGGCGAATTAAAAGTCTTTACGGCCCGATTGGTATTGCCAATACGGTGAGCAGCGAAGACTTCAATCTGCTCACTGTGAAGTCATTGGAGTATAGTGTCATTGTCTTCGTCCGGTTTAACCGGGATGATGGCTCTGGGCATGTTGGGGCGATGGGTGGTCATTTTGACCTCTTAGGAACACAAACATTCCCGGCGTTGTACGTGTAGTTGAGTGCGGTAGCATTGCTTAGTCGCGTTGGAGGCTCAACATCGCAAACGGTGATCTGAACGCAGTTTCCGCCAACTTCATAACTGTGAGAAGACAACTCTGCATGTTCCCCGAAGGAGCTGTTGTGTTTATAGGTGTAGCAAGGGCAGCCTTGGGAATGTGTCGTAAGCTGATTGTCGTGAGTTGCCTGAGCAAGACTACGGGACTACGGAGCGTTGTCTACTCACCCTGTCCAGTCTTGTGATGGCCCTCTGGCGGGTAGGGCGACGCCGTTGCCACGGGGTCCAGGGGCTAGCGGCTTGGTCAACTTCATCTCCTTCCATGTCTCGCGCCTTTAGTTGAGCGCCTTGATTGGGTTGGCCAGCTTGACCATCGTGCGGAGTGTGAGCGACAGCTGCGGGGGCACTCTCCGCGAGCAATTCAAAGGCGTTCCTGTGTTTCAGGGGGCATGGTTGAACTCTAGAGGCCAGGCTGAGGAAGCTGGCGAGCTCCAGTCACTCGTGCCGTGTTCACCAGCGGTGAATGCGCCGCTGGGGCCCTGCTGTGTGAGCGTTAGGATTATCCCAGTCTGGCACAAAAAAAGGCGTGAATGTTCTCCCAGGGGTGTGAATCAAGTATCAGAAGGTAAGCACAAGTTCCGCCGATTTTCACGAACAATGTGATCACCTCAAAAATCCAATACGCATGGTGGGAACAGCAAGTTACGCTTTAAAAGGCGGAGTGCATGTTGCAAATATCCAGACACGCGCCTAGTAGCGCCCTCTCTCCCACGGTGTATTAATGGCGGCAACGAACTGCGTTAACTAGGCGTGTTGTAGCGCGAGCTGTCTTGTGCTTCCTCCTTGAGACGCGGACGCACGTGAACTGTTTTCTTGCGAGCTCCATGCGAGCTCCATTTTTTAGCGAGCTCCATGCGCAAGCCTCGAAGGCGCCGGGCGCTTTTGGCGAGGTGCGTGCTGTCGTGCGCGCTGAAGGCCGGGAATAACTCGGACCCTAGGTTTTGCTGATTACTTTGCACACATTGGGGCCAGCAACAACAGCTGTGCTACTAAAAGTACCATAGGACTATCTCGCAGTGTTGTTTTATACTTCCATTACAATTAAATTCGGACCTAGTAGTATATCACGACTTCGCCTCGAAGTTTTTATGGAACCAAATCTCTCGCGCTAGCTATAAAACTTCGCCTAAAATACCTGTTGCTTCTCCTGGTGGTTGTATTTTATTCTCACAAATTTTCAGGGCAAACGTTTAAAGAATTATCCTAAGAACACTAGGTTTAAACCAAAGAGCACCACTTTTATTGCATCGGTAATTCAAGCGGCTTAAGGAAAACTGCAAGTGAACGTATATGATTAAAATTTTTCCCCTAGGGCTAACCTCCCCGACAAATAAATACTCCTTTCTCTCTCTCTCTCTCTCTCTCTCTCTCGCACTGCTAATCTTGAAGGGGATCATGCAGTGCGCATAAAGATTTGCTTTAAAGGGACCCTGCAACACTTACCTTCACCTACTCGGAATGTATTATAAAGTAAAGCCTATTTTCCCAGCAATCTCCTCCCGCAAAACTTATAAAAATCCGTTCTTTATCACCGAAACTACGCGCGATTAAAAATCGCCCATATTTGTTCCCTCTCAACTCGGCCGCGGACAACGCGACGAAAGCTGCGCGCTCTCTTCCAGAAAGGGGGGTGGCTCGCGGTGATGCCTCCGCCGGCATTCGATATATGACAGGCCGGGGATTTTTATGCTTTTTTCCGAAGCGTGGATGCGTCTATTCCGTTCGAAGCAACAAACATTTGTTGTAGAATAATTTGGTTGAAAGAGAAGTATTGAGGTCATCATTCAAACTCCGCGCGCACTCAAAACACAAAGAAACGGCAAAACTGTACCTAAAGTTTCAGTCATAGAATAGCTTCGCACACGGCGCTGACGACGGTGGATCGTCAGAGGGAATGCGAGAAATTAGCCGAGAAGTTCACCAGTGACAAACGATCGGACATCCATGGCCTCAATGGCGTCGTATAGGCCATGCCAGGGGTGCATAATGAGGACAACTGAATAAAGCGCTGTTGGTTTTTCCGCGTGTTTCACAGCGACTTGTGCGCTCACCGCTTCATGTGCACGTGTAATATTTGGCACAGGTATTTCTGGTATTGTAAGCTAAGCGTCGCGCAGGCTTACTTGCACTGCTCAAAGAGTGTTGCAGAGTCCCTTTAATCACAAGAAAGAGCATACATATTTCTTTTCCCAGTCTCCTAAAATCAATTTATAATTTTCTTTGCCGCTCACTTTGAAAAAACAACTAAAATTGGAACCGTGCGTTTAGTTGGGAAATTCTCTAACCGAAGCCAGGCGGGAAGCGATCCGCGACAGTCCTGAGCGAAGTCAGCAATATAGGGTTGTATTAATGAAATTGCTTCCGTGGGGGCAGTACTCACGTACACAAATAAATGACGTGTACACTCTGATTTTCGAGTTTCGTTTCGTAAAGGCAGGGCGACAACAGCGACGATATGATACGTTTCGGTATGCCCGCACAGTACATGCGCGGAATGATGATTTGGAGGCGGAGTACCAATATCGGATAAAAATTAGGGAAGAACAGACGTCTCTAAACCACGAAATTTTTAATGTATCTTTTCGAGAATTCTAACCAACTGAAATGTTTAGTTGAATAAAATAATAAAGGTACTTTTATAATTGTTTATAATTGATATTTTAAAATGTTTAGTTCTAATTTTATTTTCAAATTAAAAAATAAAGTTATAATTTTTTTACGAATATCATAAAGTGCCTCACATTTCATCTTACCAGCATATTTACAGAGTACTTCCCCTCAGCACCATATCCTTGGAGGGGAGGGGGTCTTTCCTGGATGCAATGCATATCATGTCAGCATTTAAAATGTCATAACGTGTTTGTAAACTTCGCCAAATGAGCTGTTATTATTGTGCTTATGAAGCTTTGCAGTCCTTAAATCTGTGCGTTGAGGTACATATGCGGCTCCTGACATGTATATAAGTGCTTAAGGATTATTAACGTATTTGGAACACCGTTTGCACAAATAAAATAGATGAGGCTTTAGACTTACCGAAACTTTGTTAATTATTGCTTACGATGATTCGTTTTTATGAACCGAACTCTACGTCATTCTACAGCGTATAACACATACACAGGCCCATTAGCTTATATGAAGTACTTCTTCTCTTGATAAGCACTTAAAGGAGCCATGAAGTGAAAATACAACTTCGTGTAATTTGAATGAACTAGGATTCAGTATCTCATTCAGCTCTATTACAGCCCCAAACGATGTTTTTAACGAAAAAAAAGCAAGAAATATTTAAAGATTCAAATTTTGCGCCACAGTGAAGTGTTATGAACAAGAATGACGTCATACGAATCAACAATAAAACATAATTTTCAGTGCGTTAACTGAACGTTAGCATTCAAGTGATGCGGTAAAATGGAACTAGAGGCACCATTACAGACGTCCAGTCATGCGTCGTCGCGACAGGTCAGTTAGGCGGCCCCCAATCGCACAAACAAGGTTCCGTGACGTCGTAGAAAAGTGGCAGAGAATTGTCTAGGGGGTCGCGACTGCTTCACACGTTTTCTTTTATATCTCCGTTATTTGTACGACCATTGCGATGATACTGGTATCATTGTTATCGGCACTAAGCGGTCTTTCTAATGAACCCAAGTTGTATTTTGTCTTCATGGCTCCTTTAAGCAACAACAGAACTAAGTGCTGTCTTAATTTCGCAAAAAATAGTGCCATTCTACTGTAAAGAAGGAAGTCCTGCTGCACGCAGCCCACGGAGTGCACGAAGCAAAATACGTTGCTTTGTAATTACTGATTCCGCATATTTTACAGCAAATTGGCTGAACAAAACTTGGAAGGACTCGAGATTTACTCTAGCGCACAAACATTGGGCTGTCTCTTTCCATCCATAGTCGTGGGCACCTTACTGTTTGTGTAACACCCAAAACCACTCCTCTCGAGGAAGAAGGACGCCAGATGGGCCCTTTGGTGTCCACATTTGACGTCCAAGCAAAGCGGTCATGCTAAAAGTGAAGACCTAAGACCTAAAGCCCATAGCTGCGCGTGCAAGCCCACCCCCTTTTCACTACCCTCCGGTGCACGCAACATCGGCAACCGCTGATGTGCGCAGGCATAAAGTGAGAGACCCTGGCGGAAGTGTCGCTTTGAATGGCATTGAAACTAAACAAGTAATATTGGTTCACGTCAGCAACCCAAGAAGGCAAGTTGCTGTTGTGGGGATTTCCATCTACTCGGCGAGGTGGAGCTTACGGCGTCAATGGCGGTAGCAGCGCCTTTTCTTGTCGCGCCCATTCGCACTTCTGTGGGGGCCGACAATCCTTCATCTCGCGCTCTTCTTTCTCCAAGCAAAGTAGACGTTACGTCCCGTAGCGAGTTAAAACCCGCAAGAACTCGAGCTTTGTTTATCGGTAAACATTTTCGTTTCCTTTAGTCACGTCGTCGTAGGCATCTTACTGATACTTTACAACACTGGCACAAACCCCAAAGGCTCAACCACACAGGACTGCTGACAGGTCGTCTTTAACCATGAGACTTTCAAGATTACATTTCCCACCAGCACGAAGAGCGTGTCGTCGGTGCGGGCACAAAGCTTAGCTGTGTGTTCACTCCCCCTCTATCCACACCCAAAACGTGCGCACATAAACCGCGAAGAGTGATTAGCGCGTGCTTAGGCGCGAAATACACCTGCGAAAATGTCGTTCGAAAAGTCTGTCAATCTAAAGAACAAATATGGGCTCACTCTGGTGTTCCAAGCCGGCAAGTTGCTCCACACCCGGGCGGGATTCAAAGCTGCTGCACGAGGTGGAATTTCTGACAGCAACGTTGGCAGCTAAACATTTGGAGGCAGCGGATACGCCGTTCTGAAGCCCATTAGCGCTTCTCTGAATTATCCGCAATCATCTGGTACCGGCGCTACCGCCGTTATTAGCAGTATGAGCAACTTATGATGGAGGCATCGGGGATGGCGATTTACATAACAGTTGTGAAAAGTGTTAGGTAGTGGCAAAGAGGAGCATAGAAGCCACGCCCAGTAAATCGGCTTCACCGGAATGAAAACTGGGGTGTGAGACATACGATGCTTCGCAGTAAAAAAAGCTTGCAGAATTGTTTCTGATCGCATCCGTGAACCGCAAAGCGAACGTATCCATGCACCGTATCCGTGCACCAAGGAGCTTCTAGAAGAGCGCTTCGCATGGCACCCAGCTGCGGCGGGAGCCATAATGGTTGCCATTGCGGCAGACGACGCGGACGTCCTCAACCACAGCGGAACGCATGGGCATGAAGGCAACCCTAGGCAGTGGCGGCGACCAGCGCTTTCGGGCCATTTTCTGAGAAAACCTGCCGTAGCTGGCGCTCAATGCTCCTCCCAACCTCCGGAGGGCATTTAGCAAGAAGGGCGCAGAAGAAGTGGTTGATTAAAAATTTAAGAGCACAAGGACGCGAATCGAATGCTACGTCGCGAGGGTCATAAGTGATCGCTTTCAAATCAAGAGAGAAAGAATGAAATTTTTAGGTTGCTTTTATATCGCGTTTGGAAAGTAGCATTGGTGGTAGCCCTCATTACAGCAAGATCGTTTAGTTGTTTGGAGATCCACAATGACAGCGAGTCGTAATAAAACAAGAAATCAATGAGTTTGTCTGCTGAGTCACTCAACCTTTGCCGACACCCACCAAGTGCTGGGACTTGTGTTATCTAGAAAGTATATAAGCGCGCTTGAATAGAGGTTGCCATCAACCTTTGCACTTTGTGTCCTTTCACCTTTCATGCCTTCTTCCTAGTCGGACCACACCTAACGATGAGCGAAAGTGGTTTGTGGTCTGGCCACTTACGTGGAGAAGATAACTTGAGCCCCTATGAGCAGCACGTCGAATTCACGCTCAAGCAGCTCCTTCTTGTGCGAAGGGTTCGCGAGGCGGACTAGCCCGGCTAAGCGACGCCGAGACGCAACAAACAGAAATCAGCGTTTTATTCCGGGACAGAAAAATAAACCCTACATGCGGAAGAACAACATTTTGAAACATGTAATTCTCATGGGAACAAAGCAATACCGCATGGCGCACTAAAACTATTGCGGAGACATTAATATGGTGGTTCGCTCGAAACTCACGACAAGGCCCGAGTCCTGCCAATCCACACCATGCGCGCTTACCATATGTGAGGGTTAGTCCGAGCTGGCTGAGGGTCGTGGTTCCGATTATCTCCGCCTTGCTGCTCTTTACTAGGCCATACCATGCCGCCAAGCTGTTCCGTACTATTTCCCCCGGCGTACACAAGAGAGCCTTTTTCATACTAGACCTGGTATTTTTGCACATTTTCCCGGCGTGAGGCGCACCACGCACGTCTTCGTTGCCCGCTGTTGCCCGCTCACTTTTTATCACACGAAGACGGACGGGGAATATAACACGCTGAGGGCTGACGTTCCGATCTTCGTACGTCTTGCGCTCACGGCACTTGCTCACCATACGGGGGCACACCATACGTAGTAGCTGCGTCCCTACAAACACACCTCGACAAAACTGTACGCCACTCACTCACACTCACTCAGAAGAATATATCTTATCTCACGAACTCACTCCCACTCACGCTCACTACTCGTCCTCAGTACTCGTATTCAACCGCGTTCATTCTCACCTTTCCCCGTCCCCACTCGCCCTTTCTCGCGCTCACGATCACACTCACTTAGAGCACTTGAACTCACTCGCACTCACGCTCACGTCTCGCCCTGACTTCTCGCACTCACTCACACTAAGGGTCGCCACTCGCCCTAACCAGTCATAGTCACTCGCACTTACCACTCGTCCTCACCTCTCTCACTGACGCGCTCTCACGCTCACCCATTGACGTCGCCACTCGCACTCACTAGCGCTTGCGCTCACTGCTCCTCATCGCCACTGGCACGTGTGTGTGCGCAGCACTCCCTTTATCAGTCATGAAACAGAAGAGTATCCGTGCGTCACGGCGCAGAAGTTCATCCAAACCTTGTTCGTCAATCAACACGCCACCAAAGCGTTAATTAGATGGAACCCCTTAGCACGAGTACAGTGACGACATATTCCAGAGGCTAAAAGAATCACTCCATAATACGAGGAATAGCAAACAGCAAAATTATCGCAAGAGTCGGACTCGCCACGGTAACCCCCGCCAATCGCGCAAGCAGCGCGAGTCCATTCATGAGGGGTGAGCAGGGCTCAGCACTAATGAGTAGCGAGTGGGGCTTACCACTCGCGAGTGGTGAGTGCACTCGCACTGTCAAGTGGTCAGGAGGGCACCAGTGAGTGGCGCGCGCACTCGTGAATGTTGAGAGTGGCTCGGGAAGAATGGCGCTTGCACTCGCGATGGGTGAGGGGGGCTCAGTGCATGTGGCGTTCTCACTCGCTCGCACTCGCACTTGCCAGCCCGAAAGGATGTCCCGAACCACTCACTTGTTGGTGGTAATGTAGGTAAGATCGACGCCAAAAGAGCAAGCCATGCTCTGCGTTTTACCTGGAGTCATAGTATTCGGGTAAGACGCCGGTGAATTAAAATTTAGGCTGGATGTAGATTCCAAGTGTATCTAAATTATTCAATTGAAATAAAATTTTAAAGGCGTTTACACCATTAGCACATGTTGAGGTCGGAAAACCAACATTGCCCTTTAATATCTTTGTCGGAAGCATGTATAATTATCTGCGCCAGAGTTTATTGCTTTTTGCATTCGTTGCTGCTAGCCCCTAAACCTAGCAGAGTCAGTTCATGGTGTGGTGCACTCTAGATGTAAAGGTAAGCCATTTTATTCTAAGATATAAATGTTGTTATGTGTAATAGCATCACCTGTCGTTGAAAGGCAAAAATTCAAATACAAATACACAATAAACTAAATATTCAAAAATTACCAGAGATATATACTAATACGACCCCCTCGAAATGTTATACCATTTCAGATGGAATACCTGGTAGAAAGACTCAAGGAAAGTTTTAACAAAACGATTCAAACAATCCCCTGGATAAACAACGAGACCCGCAGTCGTGCAGAGAGAAAGGTAATGTAATATTTGCGCTGTGATTGTTTAAAATGTCATATTTTTACAGACGTCTTGCTTACTTTAGGCCATTTTGATTTAAAATTGTTTCTACTCACTCAGAACTACGGTATGGTGTAGTTCAAAATTGCTTTTATCACCTCACCTTAAAACAATAATAGGGTTGTCGCGCTTCCTCGAAACAATAATTTACGACCATAACAGTTCTGTACATATGCACGAACTTGGCGAATGAGCGAACATATTCACCAACGGGATAGAAATAAGTTATGTTAACATTTATTTTTAATTTATTTTCCGAGCATTGTTTATGCGCGCTTGCTTTTCGAAGGTTTAAACACTTGCGTTTTTATTCCTGGCGCTATATATCTCATTACTTTTCTAGAACCAATAGTTTTTTATCATGGACACATTCAGTGGTTGGTTCAAAGCTGTTCTTCTTGATATAATTGGATACTTCCAATGCCAAATAAAAAACAGAATATTTTAAAAATTGCTGTACCGTAGTTGTTACTCGCTCATTAGTGGGCCAAAACAGCGCTTTTAACATTGCAGCTTCGCTGGGCCAATTTTTACTTCAAGATTACAATCATTTCAAAATGTATCATGTTAGAGTGTCTTGTTAGTAGTTACAGTTTTCTAATATTGATCCAAGCCTTGTACCCCACGTCAGGGGCGAAATCGCGCAACTGTGTTCCGGGAGTTTAGGGCACGGATTTGAGCCTAGACGAGGTTGCCCATTTTTTGACCGAAGCTAAAACAAAACCGTCTGCGCGTTCAGTTTTCCAAGCCATGAGGAGAGAAGAGAGAGAGAAGAGAAGAGAGAGAGAGAGAGAGAGAGAGAGAGAGAGAGAGAGAGAGAGAGAGAGAGAGAGAGAGAGAGGGGGGGGGGGACTTTATGAGGCCCGAAAACATTGAGCGTCGACGATCACCGAATGGGGATCGACGATATTAACTTCTTCTTTCGTGCCGGATTTAGGGCTGCCACTTCAGGGGTCGTTCTGCGCCATTGGCTGGAGCCATTTTTTCGTGTGTCCAGCCTTGGCGGTGAACTCCACCAGGGCTTGTTTATTGGGTAAGCTTGGACTGAAGACTGCCGTCTCCCAGTGTTGTGAGTCTTTAAAGGGACCATAAAGACAAAATAAAAGTTTGTTTTATTCCAAAGATTTCGTCTTCTATAGTGCCCCCAGCGCTTGTCCCGAAGCAAACGATACTTTATTCACTGTGAAATTAAATACGTTAAGTTAAAATTTTGATTGTCCCACCAAATCCTGTTTTAAAGACGTCAAAAATGACATCATAAGAACGGGTCTTAAAGCTAAACTTGGTGTGGACCGGAGACCTGCTTACGGTTAGTCACACTAGATAGCACCACCACACTACGGCAAGTGGTTTTCTGCCTTTCGTTTGTTTGTGACAGTGTTCAAACCTGGCTTGTCTTTGTTCATAGACAAAATAATCGTTTCGTGAAAAGGGTGCTTGCTCGACCAATATGGTCACGTAAGACACCATTGCATGCGCTAATCGGCCAGTATCGTCTGAGACAACAGCAAAGCCCCGCAGTGCTGTGCATCTAAACTAACCATAGGGCGTGCAGTTCCAACAGCAACACGGATTGGTACTTCTGTTCACGTGTGCTTTCGTAACTTCCACTGTTTTTCCCACCATTCTTACTAACATAAAAAGAATGCGCTCTACATTTAGGTGCAAATAGCTCATTCGGCAAGCTTATAACTTCTGCTTGAGTTGCGTATGCTTTTTCCGGGCTCCGCGTACCGCACAGCCGGTTGGTATGACATCATGGGTTGTGTAGCGGGAAACGCGCTAGTGGGTCGCATGACCATTCCGTGTTTTCCTAATTGTACAGCTTATTTGAACGAAGTTCGCGTAAAAGGTATGTCAGCATGAATCTAACAAGGCAATCGTTTGAACGAATGAAACTTACGTTTTGTCTTCATGGCCCCTTTAAAGGCGCACTGAATGCAATTGTTAAAGCTCCTGTTTTTGCTCAGACTGCATTTACTGGGTCAAATGAACAAACTTTTCGTCGTTTATCCGGGCGATAAGGCGGTATTAATTTTATTCAGTCTAAAAGAAGAAAAACTACCATGCGCGGTCGGTGGCGGCAGCACCAACTAACCCCATCGACGTCCGTTTAAGGTGCTACGTGAGTGGACGATATCCAAGATTGGCAATAAAAGAAGTTTCAGTTTCGGTTCTGTAAAACAACATGCTTGGCATCCAACGTCACCGTTTTATGGGCATTCTAGACATCTCAGTCAACACCATATTGCGATTCTGCCATGTGGTCGGTGGTAAACTGCGTTATATGAGCCTTCCAGGACCTCTTCGAATCGTAGCAATCACTAGCCGATCCCTACGCAGTGGATGAACGCTATCCGCGTTCCCAAAGAAGCTCAAATGCCAAGCGTTTTTCCCCAATCTTTGGAACTTGCCTCACTGGCGCCTGTAGCGTAAAAACCGCGTTAGGGCAAGGCCAAAGTTCAGCTGATTCTGGCCTGAGCCCACTGCCCGCAAGCATTCGGTGCTTATGGCAACGGCACATGAAGGGGAACTCGCTAGCGCGTCAGTGTTAGTCTGCACGCGTTCTGCGAACTCGCTCGTGGAACAATGAACTTCACAGCGCAAAAATGGTGAATTCAGAACAGACGTGTTGTTATGTGCGCTGTAAATCGGGTGGCTGAGGCCTCTGTCAGGCCACGTTCGCCTTTAGTCTCAGCCTCCCCTTGGTTTTTGCCAAGAAATAAAAGATCAAATCAAATCAAATAAAAAAACATCCGCCGAAAAGGAAGAAAATGAACTTACACAAAAACAGGATGTACTATCGGCGACTCGAACGTGCGACTTGCAACGTACGATACCTGGCGCTCCCCACCACTAGGCCATGAGCCAGCGCTGCCGGAGTTGGAAATATAAAGTACAAAATGTATAATTAGTTTACATTTTTATTTAGTTTAATCGTTCCGAGCAGCTTAGATGAATATGTTTGTATAGCGTTCGTGCAATGAGCGTCCCCAAAATTTCCACAATACTTCATGTCGAGCAATTGCATTACGTAGAAGGAACAGTGTTCACACATGTATGGCCGTGCTACTGACCGCTTGTTCTTGACCACCCAGCGCAAAAAAGTGCTTCCTGCAGCCTAGTTTTACGCTGTACTGTTCAAGTTTCCGTTGATTTTATTGACGTATTGTCTATATTTCTCTGGCTGACTCTTATACCGCCCTCAATTGGTGAGCTCCAGTCCCAGTATGGCTCTGGTGTCCTTTGACGTACGCCCAATTTTCTTTATGACATCGCGTTGTAGATGATCGATAACGTCATCTGTGGACAGCTTTCTTGGGAAGCCTAACGTGGTTTCCGGGAATAGGTGTTTGTTTTCGACGCAGTTGTGCAGTCGGTTCAGGTCCAAGTGGTAGAATAGTTTCCCTAAACAGGAGGTTACTGATATGGGTGTTAGGTTTTTGAGTTTCAGGGGCTTGCCGCGTTTGAGAATGTAGGTCGTGCAGGGTGTTTTCCACTTTTGAGGCGAATTTCCATCCCTCCAACATCTGTTGTACATGGATGTTGGGGCAGTGACTGACGTGTTGTTGAGGTTCCGGATCATCTTGTTCGTTATGATGTTCGGGCCGGCGGGTGACCGGGCTCAGACTTGTTGCATTGCCTGTCTCTGGTTTTCGCCTCCGCACATGCTTCGTCTCTCGAGGAATAGGTTGCACCAGTGTAAGAGATGTCCTGATTTGGCGCTGACGCCTCTACGTATTTGCAGTGTAAGGCTTCTAATAGTTTCATTTGGGTATCCCCGAAGCTGTGAAGTAGCTTTGGGAGTCCCTATCTTTGGTGCGTTCGCGTTATGGCGTCGTCGAGTAGGCTGCGTGGAGTGTTTCACGTTCTTGTGGTGCTCATCGAGCCCGTTCATTTGTGTGCAGGTCCCGTGCAATTGGTGTGAAGGTCTAGCCGAAATTTTCAATTTGGAGTTTCGCCGGCATGATTTTGCGTCTCAGGGGGCGAGTTTCTTTTTTCTTCTGTAAATGTTTCTAGAGGGTAACGACGGCATGTCAGAGGCCGACGAGGCACCAATCAGCCTCGTCAGCACCTGCTTCTTTGGGCATTGTATCCGTCCCCTCAGCTGCGTCTGACTTGAGAGTTTCCGTCTAGGCGGTTAGACCTTCTATCTCTCTTGCCGCGTTCTTGTTCTGGGTTGTGACATTAGTTCAGTATTTCCAGTTCTGATTTTGTGTTCCTTTCTTGTTTTGGGTTTGCGAACGTTTCCAGCGACCGTGGTTTTTGTGATGTAAGGGTCCCTTTCCAGGTCTGCCTGGGTGTTGGACCACTTTCTGTGAGGTGTGCTCTTTGCGAAAGTAAGATCAGGTGTAGTGTTCTGCATAATGCTCATGCCCTTGCACGTCGAGTGACCTGGTTTTGTGACGAGGGTGAGATGTTTTTGCTGTGCTTCGAGCGACAAGCGTGTGCCCTTGGCCGTGTTCCTGTCGTACCCCCAAGTAGCATGTGAGGCATTAAAGTCACCCATTATAAGTAGCGTTCCCTTCCTATCAGCTCGGCTGCTTTGCGGGCAGCTTTGAAAATCGATGTTGCTTCCTTGGACTGCAGTATATGTTCAGTGCAAAGAGGCTTCTCCTGTGACTACCGGTGGTGGGTACCAGCTCGGTGGGTACTTGGTTGGTCCGCTACTGCGATTCCGGTGGGGTATTGTAATTACTTGTATGTTGCTTTTCACTAGGGTCTTGATTATTGGTCGCTGTCTGTGCTCTTCGAGTCGAAGCCGAGTGGTATGTACGATTCGTACCTTGCCTATTCGGCTGTGCCATAGGTTTATGGTATTGCTATGATGTTCAATACTTCACTTTGTTGCAACCTGCGTACGTGTTGCCGGGTCTTTCTCCTTTTTATTCTGTGTCCTCGGCATAACCATTCCCGACGGTGAAACTGCTGCGTGGTGCACATGTGTGTTTAGTGATTCTGTTAGGGTACTGTTTGACGCTTTAATACCTGTTACGTGTGTTCTGCCCACTTGGGAGATGGGTCTGGTTGCCATAATGCATCTGATTTCGTTCATGTTGACCTCCTGGTGTTTTTAAAGTTAGTTTTCTGTTCATCGATTGCTCTAGCTGCGTTTGTATGTTTTGCATCTGTTTTTTCTCTGAGAACGGTGGTTTGTGTTTCTAAAGAGGTGAGGAAGTTTCTCGTGGGGTCTGGAGGGGGCATGACAGGCTTGCATGATCGTTCGGTGAGTGCGCGTGGGCTTCTTTCCGTGATGTGTCGAGGGGTTCCGTGCCCTGAGTTTCCATCCCTGGCTCAGGACTCTCCGACCGTTCGCATGGGGGTAGTTTGGCTTGGAGTGTTTTGTTCTCTGCTGAGAGTATCTATAGCGTCTCTCTGATTTGTGCGAGTTCGTTGGCTAGCTGCGTGTCTTTAGATCTGTTTTGGCTCTTATGCCGTTCGTATGGGGTTAGTTTGGCTTGGAGTGCTTTGTTCTCTGCTGAGAGTATCATAGCATCTGTCCAATTCGTGTTAGTTCGTTGGGTACGTGCGTGTCTTTAGATCTGTCTGGGAGGGCTGCACAAGCCCAGCTGACCTGGTTGGTGGCTGTCTGGATCTCCTCGCTAAGGGTTCCGGGGCGCCCTCCTCAAGCCGATTTGCTGCTAGGTGTCCCAGACATTGAGTGGTGGCTGGGTGTCCGGGATTTAGGCTCAGCGTTGCCGTTTCTCCGGTCTGGTTTTTCAGTGTTTTCTTTTCAGAAGCCCTGCGTAAGATTCAGAGCGGTAGCCGGGGTACTTCAGGACTCACGAAGCAGGGAGGTCTCCTCGGCGCTATTGCCGGTTTCGCGCAGTTTGTCTTTCTATGTCTGCCTTTTTTATCTCGCCAAGGGTCCCAGGGCCCCCTCATAAAGCCGAGTTGCTGCAGTGCCTGCTAGGTGTGGCATGCATTGAGTGGTGGCTGTGTGTCCGGGATTTTGCCTCAGCGCTGCAGGGAGTTCCTTGTGGCACTATAGCAGGTTTCGAGCAGTTTGTCTTTCTATTTCTCTCTCTTTTTTCTCCAGTACATATAATGTGCAGTACCTGTTCTTGCCGCTCTTGCCACCAGTCTTGTGGTCGAACCCACAAATGGCGCAGCGTGGCTTGGAGGGTGTTCGGTAGGCTGTTTCTTAAGCCGACACGTGGGGCAGATTTTGTGGCTAGTGTTGGCAGGGTTCGGGCAGACGTAGACTCTGTGACTATAGAGACTGTGGTGGTCACACACCGAACGTTTGTTGCTTGTCAAAATAACACCTATACTAAGCTCCCCAGCAGTAGACGTAGTAGAGGAATTGGCCTTCTTCGAAGGCTGTGATGACGGATTTTGTTGTTCCTGGTACTCTTTCAAAATCGTTATGTTGCGCCTGTTGAGTAGGCTCCTCGTGATTTCTTCTTCATTGTCCGTTTACGGAATGTTGTGTACCACCCCCTTCATTGTGAGTTGCGGCGGTGTCGTAGACACTGATTTCTTGGATTTGTTTGTGATGATTTTCATGTCTATCTTCTCGTTGGGGGCCCACGACGTTGTTAGGACGACAACGTTTCGTAGGAAGTTGATCCGGAGTGTGTCCGCCGCTGCCTCTTCCATGTTCATTTAATCGGCGTGGCGACTGCCGTTCTTCACGAGTGCTTGGCTGCTTTGAAGTCTAATACGTTCTTCGGTCGAAGAAATATTTTAATGTCCTCATTAGGTAGTTCGGGCTCCCTACGTGGCTTCCTCAAACCTCTAGGGTAAGCGCGCGTGGGTCTTTTGACGCCTGCATCTCGGCTGCCGCGTGGCTGACGGAACCATGTTGGTGGGTGGCATCATCTGACTTTCCTCTTCAGCGGGGACTCTTATCCAGCTGGCTTATCTCGCGATTTCTTCTGGTGAGAGGGACTCACCTTCCATTTCGATGGCTTCCGCGTCTCTTTCGAGGATGCGGTATCCCGCCTTGGCTCTCGGACGAGCGGCTGAGTCTGCCGCCTTGTCAGTGGTTCGTCGGTGGTGTACGGGGTTCTCGTATATGATTAGCAGCCAGTGCAGGTCTTCGAATAAAAATTCCTCGCATAAATCAGGAAAACGCCACGGACTCATGAAATCTACCTCCACCGGAATTGGCGAAGGTTGGAGCACGCGAGATTGCCAAGCCTCCGAACGGGGCCGCTCACGCCACCACTCCGAAAGAGCTCACAAAAGCACGTCCGCACGCTTATCAACAAAAGGACCCCGACCGTAAACCTGACGCCGAGGAGCGCGTTAAAAACACGTCTGATCAGCTCCGAGGCGAAGAACAAACTCCCGAGGTGGCGAGCCTCAAAGGCCACTGATGGCATGACTGGATAAAAGTCTCAAGATTACACTTCCACATCAGCATAGTTAAGAATAAAATCAGGCTAATATTGGTCTAATAATTTCCATGGATGCGATAATAACGCATTGATTCCCGAAGCCGCTACCGAATTGCTTTGCTAATTCAAAAGCTTTATTCGAAAATAAATGGCCTAATTTCGTAACTCCGGCGCACCGGGGCCGCGCTCAGAAGCATATATGCGTTTCACAAATGTAAGCGGTGTTGGATATCGTGGTTATATCACAGCAGAAAGCTACCGAGAGCACAAAAGACTTCCAGAAGTAAAATAAATTAAAAAAAAACGAAATAAAAGTAAATCAAACAAATCACTTCCAGGAAAACAACGCACCCAAATTCTTACCGCTGCTACCTCAGCCAGCCCATAAATGACCTACACGAAGAACCGAAACCAACCTAGAGCTGACAACACCACCCGAAATGGCGAAACAATGTGAATAAAAAACTCAACTACGGTGGAAAATGACAGTTTCTGCTACTTTAAGGAAGCTTTCAGCTTGAATAAAAGTAGCAGAAAGCGTCACAAAAAAAACAACGATAACGTACAATACAGGTCGCTTATATTAACCTGGAAGCTAACGAAGCTATCGTATATCCTTGTAAAAATTGTAAAAATCTACAAAGGTGCTATAAATTCATTTCAAGCTAAAAACAATTATCCTTCAAATATAACCCACAATCTGAAAATATTAAACAGAGATAATCATATCTCAGCTCGGCTTCTTCAGCTTGTTATCTAGAACCGGAAGAACTACACTCCCAGAATAGAAGTCCAACTCGCATAAATAGAGTATGAAATTCACGTGGATGCATGAACAATCCTGCCCTTAGAATGCGCCTTGTGCCATTTGCTATTCTTCACAGGGAAACGCCTGGGCGGTGCTCGGAACTGACGTTTTCAATCGAGTGATCTAATGAAATAAGGTGGCCGCGGGGGGTCGACTGAATCTCGGGTTGCGAGGCAACGGAAGTAACCACGATCCGACGCAGATACCATGCGGCAGACGGGGCTGCGGGATCTAGAAATTAAAGTAAAATGGCTGTAGCGCAAAAAGAAATACATGTATATCAGGCGCATCTCCGGATTTCCAGCATGTACCTCAGAAACAAAACCCGAAAGCGGTGCACACCTCACATTTCTACATTAGCCTAATAATTTCTACCTTAATTATATATCAGCTTAACATCGTTGCATGGACTTATTGCTGCAGTGGGCCGGAATGCACTATGTGGCGTCAAATGGCCAAACCACCTAATGTAAGCCTAATGTCTAGAAACGCACAGTATGTTCCTAATAACCTACTATCTGTGTCAGGGAATAGTTATTGCCGCAAGTTAATTACGTCGTACGACTAAAACGTCCCATCTCATTGGAACACGCTAATGAATTCTCTGCCATGTTTCGCGGATCAAATGTGCGACATACTACATTTGTTGAAGTATTATCACCTCCCATATTTACCGTTCCTTTTTGCTGCAGACTGTGTTCCAGAATTGAAAGATGCCTGCCAATCGGTTCTGGGACAAATTGAATAACTGAAAGCCTGACCTTAAAAAAAAACATTTTATACCAAGAGAACGTTTACACAGACCGCGCACACAGCCACAGAAGGACCATAGATTGTCCTCTAACAAGGCAGCGGCGGTTTAATGCAACTAGCACGGAGAGCGAAATATTTCAGCTGAGAAACCTTTATGTAGGAGGGCGAATAGGAAGCTTTGGAACGCTTTCCGCCTATTTCTCTACACCACGCCAACTAAGACTCCGACATACCTGTAATCTTAACAGTTTTTCAGCCGAAATAAGCCTTTATCTACAGTTCAGGTTTGTTCTATTTACATTTAGATTGTAGAAAAGTCGGTGGTAAGTCCTGGGAAAGAAGAAAACGGGCTCTACTTAGGCGCAATTTGCAGAGGGAGCGCACTACCAATCGTATGTAGGCCGAAGAGCACAAGCACACCTTTCTGCGAGTCAAGAAACTGAGTACTTGTGGCACGTATGCAGCGAGCTTGTGTAGCGTACATCTCGGTAATTTTCTTAATTACAACGACCATGTTAATCTCACTTACACGTGAGATCTCGCACTATTCCCTCACAAGACTCTTCTGTCTCGCCTGTTTAGGTTTGTGTGTGTTTACACACAACTAGTCTTCAAAAGCAAACCAATTTCCAATTTATTTCCGTGTTCTCCTTCTCAAAATAAAACAAGAAAAAAAACTTGGGAACAAAACCCGCACCAGCAAAGCTATGGCAGGTTTGCAGCCAATCAGATATAGATGAACAGGGGCTAGCACCCAAAATGCAAATTAAAAAAAAACAATTAGTCGAATAAGACGAACACCAAAACTTTTTTTTGCCTTCACGCGGCGGAGGGCGGGCGGTGGCCGGGACTTTGTAAGGAATGCGGCGGCGGCCGTTCCTGCGTAGGCATGCGGCAGCGGCCGTTCTTACGCAGGCATGCGGCGCCTTGCAGAATTTGCCCATATTAGCCATCTGAAGAAAAGCCGACGTTTGTGTGTGTTACCATGACAGTGTAACAGAGTTGCGAGCTGTACAGTTGGGCCATATCGACAAGGCGGTCCCGTCAAGCGCGGGGCGGAGCATGCTCACGCGCCTCTGTCCCCTCCTTGTGGCTGCGTGCTCTCGCCCTCGTCAAGAGCTTGGGCGCGTAGACACGAGAACGCGTGTGGAATGGAGCTCGCGGGCGCGTGCTGTGGTTATCGTTTAAGGAGGAGGGGGCCAGAACGAAGTTTCGCAAACTTCGCAAAAGCAAACGAGAGGAAGGGTAGCTGGCAGTGTGTGGTCAGATGCGAGAGCAAAAAGGCCCTTTCAATGTCTTTAACTAAAAGACTATTTGCCAGCGCCATCTAACCCTTCTGGTGAAAGACCAGAGAGCTCATATCTCTGCGCATGACTTCGTTCCAGTGTATTGACATGTATTTTAGCAATTTCTACCGGCACCTATTTGGGTGCTGATACTGCTTCTATACGTGCACAGCAACGAACTTTGTACAGGTAGACTTTTGAAGCGGCTCGTTTTTTATCCTTACGTTCCGCCGTCGTCCCTTTTAAATGCGGAGCATTTCTTAGGCTCACGATGTCACTCGTCGATGTTGTCGGCGCAGTACACACGCTCACTGCGCATGCGCGCCGCGTCGAGGCGCAGGTGCGTGTCTCTCCCCCGTACCCTCCTCGCTCTCTACAACAGGTGCGGTGGTGCGGGAGGAGCGCGTGTACCCCGTGCGCTCCGTCGCTCTCAACAACAGCTGCCGCGGGGCAGTAGGAGTGCGTCTGTGCGCGCATGCGTCGTAGCTACCCCTGCGCTGTGTCGCGCTCAACAGTAACGGCGGCAGGGCGTGTACACGTGATAACGGTGTGGTGGGTGCGTGGAAAGTTCGCGCGCTTGTGTACGGAAGTGTGCGCGTGCGCGTCTCTTCCCTGTACTCCTCTCCCTCGAACGCGGGCGGTGTGTATATAAGCGGCGGAGCGCGCGTTCGGAATTCAGTCAAGGGCGTCTTTGCTTGGTTTTCGCTTGACTTGACGCTTTGCTTGACGGCACCAAGCAATAAAGACAGACTTTAACTTTACACTCCTTGCCTTCGCTTCTCCTTTATTCAATAAATAAGAATAATAAAGACGAAATAACAATTAAGCATTCCCAAACCATACCCAATTACGCAACATTCACGCGATACCCCCACCACCCTGCGACGCATTTACTCGAGTTCCCCCCGTGGGAAGATGCGGGCGAGTTTTTTTTGCTTAGGCCACTGGACCTGCACCGGACGCTCCGCGGTCACCATGGGGCACGCACTCACGAGCGCTCGCCATTTTCTCTAATTTTGAACGTGTTAGAAGGAAACATTACGGCCATCTACAGAAGCTCTGCTGTTATTAAGCATCCGTATGAATTTCAACTTGGGTATTTTAATTATCAGTCCTGTTCTGTACCAAAGGTGCTGTGACCACTTTTTTTTTCTTTATTGCAATTAAGAGTACTTTTATATGCTTTGACTAAGGCGTTGCGCTTCTGAGAACGAGGTGGCGGGTGGGATTCCCGGCCGCGGTTGCGGCTTTTCTGATGGCGGCGAAAAGCAAGAGCGCGGGTGTGTACGATATGTCGGCGCACGTTAAAGATCCCCAAGTGGTCAACTTAATCCGGAGCCCTCCACTACGGCGCGTGTCTTCGCCTGCGTTGCGTCGGCGCGTTAAACCCCACGACCAATCAATCAAGTTCTAAATACTTTAAACCCACTCCGTAAATACAATGACACTACGTTCACTGACACATATTTTAAAAGTCAGGCACACGCACGCACTTCGGGGACGGACCAAAAAGTAGGACTTGTAAGGGGCACTTTCCCCTTTTCACAAAATTTACAATGCTATGAATTTGAACCGCAGAAGTGTAGAATAGTCAGAGCAGCGTGACCCCTGAACATGATGTCATGTGACTGGAACTTGCGCAAATCGGCTTCGCAGAACGCTCTTTCTTGTAAAACTGTGGGTTGTGCCGGTAAGATTGCTTATGTAGCTCGACCCGTCGGATGGTGAAACGAAAGCGAAAAAGAAGATGCGTATACCATGTAGTATAAACAAAGAAGATTGCATTTATTGCCGTCAAAAGAGAAATAGAGAAAACAGAAGAAGGAGCTCTAGTATGATGTAACATTATACCGGTTCTTATTAAGTACTATCAGGCTTTCACTTTCGAACTACGCACATAGACTTGACGGTCTCGGGAAATGCTTGGCCTTCCGGAAGAAAGTAATTCGTATTAACCAATTACCGGCTGTGCCTTCTATTTGCGACAATATCAGAGTATTCTGGATATCGAATGAGATAGCAATTTAGATAAGCTACACAAACATATTTAAGGAGGAGAAGGAGGAAGTGATTGTTGGGGATGGGGGAAGGGGAGATAGGGGCCGATAACTGTCTGGCGTTACGCCGACACCTCAACCAGCCGAAAAATATTTAAGATTTCTAAGCTGCCGACAGTTCGATTCCTCCGACAGTGTTACCCATTACGTTTTTACAGGGCTCAGATTAAGACGCAGAAACACCAGAACAGCCTGTCCGAGATGGCCTGGAGGCCAATAAAAGTCGCTCCGCAGAATTACGTGAAAAAAAATTATTACAAATGCTTCCATGTGTTGCTAATACTGTTGGGCAACACCCACCAGCAACCAACCAAGCAAAGAAACAAATATTTGATGAGCGTTTCAGTTTGTGTCATACATAAGCCTATAACTTCAGCCCATAACCTTCACCCTATAAATAAGTTGTACTTACATAAAACTTTATTGCAGTCTCAGCTTTATTCAGCAGTTGTTAATGCAATGACTAGTGTAGAAATTTCAGCCCTATTCCCTGTATACACGAGCGTTTTGAAGGGCTTTGAGGCGAATGCGATTTGACCTAAAGTACGCGACGTTTTTCAAAGGCCTTAAATGCCATTTCAGTAAAACGAGATCCACAAACGACTTTGAGGCTCTCAAAGGTCTTTGAAACGGAAACGGTAGTACTCTCAAGCGCAGCTACTGGATGCCGTAATCAGAAAACAATTATTTACGAGTAAAATATGGCGCTAAAATTGAACAATGTTCATAATGTTTATATTGTTTTCGTTTTCTGTAACTTGATCTAGGGATACAAGGTAACTTGCCACGGTTAACATCAGCGATGGGAAAAAAGAAATAAATAAACAATATCAAACTCGCAAAAATGAGTGGTCATGTGCCCTTGAGGGCTCATTTAGAAACAAATCGTGCGGCTTCGCCATGTATCAAGCCATGCGGGACTTAGATCAAACCCCGCCAGTGTTTTCATTTACTCTTTTCTGCTGCAGCCATTCTCTTCACGCGACCACTGCAACTCCACCTACAACAACTGCTTTCTTTGACTGAATGAGGCACCTAAGTGTTTCACCTTAAAGATATGTTGACTCAAGGCGATTGGAAGAAAAAAACTCGCCCGCATCTTCCCACGGGGGAACTCGAGTAAATGCGTCACAGAGTGGTGGGGGTATCGCGTGAATGTTGCGTAATTGGGTATGGTTTGGGAATGCTTAATTGTTATTTCGTCTTTATTATTCTTATTTATTGAATGAAGGAGAAGCGAAGGCAAGGAGTGTAAAGTTAAAGTCTGTCTTTATTGCTTGGTGCCGTCAAGCAAAGCGTCAAGTCAAGCGAAAGCCAAGCAAAGACGCCCTTGACTGAATTTCGAACGCGCGCTCAGCCGCTTATATACACACCGCCCGCGTTCGAGGGGTGGGAGTACGGGGGAGATACGCGCATGCGCCCACTTCCGTGCACAAGCGCGCGAACTTTCCACGCACCCACCACGCCGCTATCATGTGTACGCGTCCTGCCGCCGTTATTGTTGAGCGCGACGCAGCGCACGGGTCGCTACGACGCATGCGCGCACAGACGCGCTCCCCCCCCCCCCCCCCCCCCCGCCCCGCCGCAGCTGTTGTTGAGAGCGACGGAGCGCACGGGGTACACGCGCTCCTCCCACACCACCGCACCTGTTGTTGAGAGCGAAGAGGGTACGGGGGAGAGACGCGCACCTGCGCCTCGACGCGACGCGCATGCGCAGTGAGCGTGTCGACGGCGCCGACAACATCGAAGAGTGACATCGCGAGCCTAAGAAATGCTCCGCATTTAAAAAAGGCTCATGATGCACGCTCTGGGCGCGCGTGTAAGTTCTTACTTCTATTAATCAATAGAAGTGATGGCGGAGGAGGGTGTAAAAGCGATAAAATCGCTTGACGGAGCTCCACCAGCCTTACAGCTGGCAGCGACAGCAAACCGCAGTAGAGGGTAGAACTTTACATTGCATTACTGTCTCCGTAGTGAAAAAAAAAGAAGAAAAACAGCAATGAGCATTTAGATCCCCGATAACGGTGTTTTGCGTGGCGCATTTGAACACTGAAGTTAAATTTCTGTCAAGGCCGATACAGGGCAGCAGTGGCGAAATAAGAACATTGTGGGCGAATGCAGAAATTTAAATTGACTTTGACAATTGACGTGTAGGTCGGCGGGAGTCCTTCTAGTTTGAATGGCATTTGAAATTATCAAGGACATTCTGCTATAGCGTCCTTTCAAATACTCCTGTAGCACATGTGTTATACAGGCACGGGGAAGAAATAGGAGCACTAAACCCTCCTAAGTTACTTGACGGGTGCCCGGTTTTGCTTCTAAAAAAGAAACTGACGAAGTCCGTGCGCTATTGCAAGGGTATGTAAAACATCAGGTGCCGAAATTGTAGTAGTTCACAACAAACCTGTCTTCTCATGCGAGAAACTTGGGGACGGCACTGTTTCTGTCAAGAAATTTCACACCTACGTGTACGGGCAGCAACAAGCCTTTGGCCTGTGGAAGTTAGAATGAAAGTGTGCCGGTGCTTGTTACCAAAAACTTCAGTTTGCGTTTACGGGCAAAACCTCTTTCTATTCTAGTACTGGTTATTGATTCTCACCGAAAGCCGCAACGCAGTAATTAGGATAGTTTTATAAATGCGGCTATGCTACCGTTTTATGCAATACTTTTTCTGAAATAAATGAGAATATCATGCCGCAAACAAATGTTTCAAGGCATTTAGAACCCGAAAATCATTTCTTGTTCTGCACAAAACATTCAAGTAAAACAGAGAAGGTGTAGAAATGCTCCTGGACATCACAAGTAAAAAAGCTCAACAACGGCCTTCTTAAATCTTTATCGTATTTTGTTGTGGCTGACAGCAGTAATTCAACTGGCAGGGACAACGCATTCGCGCTTTAAACCCATTTAATCTACTGAGCGTTCACGATGATCAGGTTCTTGATATGCATGGGAGATTTACGGTACGTGTGCGACATGGATGCAACATGTTTTAAGCCTAAAGCAAGTTGCGAATGAAATGGTCCTAAAGCTATTGTTAATTTTCAGCTGGAACTTATGCAAGCAAAGATTGGTTACCCTGATTGGATACTGAACACCACGCTGCTGGAAGGCATTTACTTAGGCGTGAGTATAAAAAGTACATTCCCAAGGTACAGATATTATTCATTAGGGCAAGCAAAACATTCGTTGCTTCGTGATTTGAAACATTTAAGAAAAACTGGACATGTTTAGTGCGTAGGAATAGCGCTTCCGCATGGGAAGACGAGTCAACAAACACACCACATTAATAGAGAACGGAGTGTTTGATTGGAAGAAACTACGACGAATTTGTCAAAACAAATGGCTGCGGCTTAGCTCAGCTAACCTTGGATACGCAAAGCAAAAGCTTGTCTTTGTCTCTTTGAGTTTTGGTTTCGCTTGATTAAACCTGTGATTTAGCTGTATTGCCGACAACGCCTCAAAGTCGTTCGGTGCCGTGCGACACTCGCAGAAGGCGGCCGGGCGAACGCGGCCTTGATTCATTGGTACGCACCGTACCTCTTCGTCGGGAGCGAGACGAAGTCACGTTTCCCGAAACGACCCCGTGCCGCATGCATGGGAGGCTGCGGGGTGGTTAGCTGCCTCTGCCGCAGCCGTGGTGGCCTCCGCTGTCGGCGCCCAGAGGCGCTAAAAGTGGCCCCGGCGAATCACGCGATGCGCTTCGAGGGGTTTGTCGCACTGGGTTAAAATGTTGTTTCGGCATCCTCTATGAAATCGATGGACAAAAGTAGTAAAGCTCAGATTTAAAAATCGAGCATAGGAGACCGTTTAGCACGTAGGAAAGATGCTTTATTTTTTCTTAGAGAGAAGAGGTTAAGCTGATATTAAACGTCTTTATATGGTAAGGACATTCCGCTCTTCACCCATTTTTATAGCATGTAGGTAATTAAAGCGGCGGGAGTTGCGCCCGATTTGGGTGATCGAGCTAAAATGACATTTTAAACAATGTCTTGCAATAGCGGAGCGTAATGTTTATTGGTAGCGCTCCGGACCTTCTCTTGAAAAATCATTGACAGATAAGAGCATTTTCTTATGTAAACCTTGAACAGAAAAATGCCAATGCAGGACTTGATGGAATGGAAACCACCGCACGGGCTTTAACAACCTTGTTTGAACTGACCCTCCGCATCTGGATTAGTCGGTAAGGAGTTATGCTGCTGAGCCCTGGTGCCTCGGGTGCTAGTGTGATATAGGCGAAAAGCAAAAAAGCCACGTTTCAAGATTTTTGCGCACGTTGAAGATCCTCTACAGGCGTTCAGATGGAATACAGCTTCTATACTGTGGTATGCCTCTCATAGCCCCGGTGTAACTTCGCTGCATTGAACCCCGCTTTTATTATTGCTAAAAATTTTCTTCTCGACGGATTCTTTAATTGGTAACCTTTTTCTGTGGAGTTCAAAAAACTTTCATGCATACTTTTTTGAAATATGCAGTAGCTTAGAAATTTATACTTAGTGCCGACGCACGTTTAAAATGACATTTCATATTTGAAGGCTGAAACGTGCAAGTGCGAACTGTACCGAACAGGGCTTGAATATTTCTTTTTCTGAATGGTTGATTGATTCTACTGAACCATTGCCGGGGAGTTACTCTTTGCGTAGGGTTTGTAGCTTCGGGTACAGAATTATACCTCGTTTATTTGACCGTCGTTAATTCTGAATGTCGGTTAATTCTGACACGGCATCAGGTGCCACCCAAAATTTGCGTTGTTCTATGACAGAAAATTCTCGCAACTCCGAGAGATTCGACCGCGCTTCGGTTAATTCAAACTCCCATCCGAGGTCGGGTCGCGACGGGGAAGCAGCAGCGGATTAAGGCGCGGTCACGCTTCGTATATTAATTAGAATTCGCAGCCGAAATTGACTATGCACCTGAGCAACTTCGAGATCAGATCGTGGCCTCGAAAATTTAAAACGAAATACCAATGAGGTTTGCATTTCAGACGAACGAAAAAGAAATACACATGAAAGGCAGTGAAGCACAACCAAAATGAAAGGCCGTGAATCGCCACTGACATAACCAACGAGCAACTAACGGATATGGCATTTCTTTTTTGTTGTGCGTCCAACACGTTTGCATTGCGGTAGAGTCGAATTGTTCTCCTGTAGTGTGGTGCTGCTTATTTGCGGCTCACCACCGCGCAAGGAAAGCTGGTATGGCCTCTGCTTCGCCTCCTGTCCCAGGCCCAGCAGCGACGAGGGCGAAGTACAAAGCAAAAAATTAGGCTGTGAAGGATCGAACATTGGAAGCTTTCTAAGCAGCAGCACTTCGAAAAGTAGTGATGTGGAGTGTTTTTCAATTGTTTTGATTGTACTCGAGCTAATTAGGTCCCTCGGTTAATTCCGACATTCTCTCCGGCACAGTGAAGTCCAAATTACCGTCGTTTTACTGTAACAATGCGATTGAAAAGAAAGATGCGTGGTACTGTAAATGTAGGCCTTACGGGGCGCATGATTTCTATACAAATCAAGTCTGAGTCACTAATAACAACTTTGTTGAAATAAAATAAACAAAAAAATATTACTTCATTAATGTAGGAGCGCAATTTCAGCCCACAAAAACGTCCGCATTTACGCAGAGTTCCGACTAGTGCCGTAGAAAATTTTCAATATTGGTTTACAACCGTGGTCACAGTTTCTTGTCAAAATCATTTCTAGGCAGCAGCGCAATGTAAGCGGCAACACGGGGCAATGTTCCCTAAAAGTGATGAAATTGGTAACCCGATTTTGCGAATGTAATATCAAAACTGTCGGAGAAGAAATCCGAATGTGATGATGGTGAAACCGTTCGCGCGCTTAGAGAAAATACTGACATGTTTCGTATGCAGCTGCTTGGTCTTTTTATTTACTTGATACCTGGAGGGGTATTTACTGACAAACTGAAAATAGCGAGGCCATCACCACTTATCGCAAGTAGAGTTCGTTATGTTCGCAGCAAAGTTACCTGCATAAATCGGTGTTAAATATGTTAATCGCCATTTATGAAATACTTATTTCCGCTCGTCTGTTTAATTGCGTAGAGCATACTTTTTTCGAACCAAGACAGCATGGTTATTGAACCAATCTGACTCTCGGGCGGGAGTGGTACTGTCTGAATTGGTGTACTCAATTTTACGTGAAACCTAATTACCGAATGTAAAATAATGTTGAAATGCCTTTGGATCTGCCCGTCATAAATTTTGTCCTAAAATTCAAAATATATTCCATTCACTGGCGGGCTGTAGCATTTGGTTGCTGTGAATTCGACAGCAGCCAGTGGAAAATTTCTGTTTCTAATTTTGGCTCCTCACAATTGTAAATCCCTACATCTCTCTCCGTTGCCCGTATTACATCAGGGTTTATTCTCTTTGTAATTTCGAATTATTCGTTTCTAATTGCCTTTCCATAATCCCCAATACCATTTGTCTTTCACAAAAGACGTGCTTTGATGCTGACGCGGAAAATTAAGGACCTTGTCCTTAGCAAAAGATGGTCCGAACGCGACGCTTTCTCCCACAGAGTTTCAGTGAAATTGGGAGTCCCAAATACAAACTACATCCGCCGTATCACGAAGGCCCAATCAGATAGACTTCGGCTTCAAAGCTCAAAAGCCAAAGGTTCGATTCCGCATGCGGGAAGCGTTTTCTTTTCTTGAGGCACTGATGTGCATTCGTTTATAATCACTACCGTTTGTGGAACCCCCTGTGTAACCTTAGCCTTCCTGGCGTGTGTTTGTGTGAGGGGACAACCGCTATGAAAGTGCTACCGAAAGCTTCGCTTTAAAACACTTGTCCGTGTGCACGTTAGCTGGTCGCAGTTTTTTCACTGCTTGCATATTATTGCTTTTTGTATTGCTTGCCTAAACAAGTTGTTTTAATGGAAACTTACGGTTGACTCTGGATTGCCATGTGGTCGGTACAGTGATAAAGTAACGATATCTCCCAAACTGGCATCGTCCTCTTTTGCCCCCTTAAGACGTACGATTTACACAACATCTTCCTCCTGAAGGATTTATCATCCCCGTAAGCAGCCTATTTAGGTCCACTGCAGGACAAATGCCTTTCCCACTGGCCTCCATCCTATCCCTCCCTGTGCTGTCAGAGCCCTATCCGGGCCTTCGAATTTTCCTATTTATTCCACAATTTTATTATTCGCCTTCATCGACTTCAACTCCCACCTCTAGGTATTCGCACTGTAACACCCGTGGTACAACTCTTGGCGGTTCCTTTCACTACATAACGAGCCCAAGTTCATTCTTTTGCTTTACTTGAACTATCATACTACTTGCGCTTACTACCAGAGATACGAGGTTCGTTTCCTGCCCCCATATTGGTATTCTTAATATTATCATTATAAGTACCGGCATTTTCAGTGTGAGTTGAGATATTTTTTTTAAATTTCAGTCATTTGCATTTCAAACTGTTCTAGATCCAATCATTGCCCCTAAAGGGACTATGTTGACAAAACGCAAGCTTTGTTCATTGGAATATATTACACGATGTTCAATATATCACTAGGTGTGGCCCATAAGTTGGGTTTGTTACTCTCGAGCTCTTTTTCTCTTGATGTGTATATCAGAGCAATTACTTCACTGAAAGTATATTTCAACAAGTGCAAACCAAATGACAAGGCGGTCATACCAAGCCGCATAATAACTAACCCTTTTTTATGGAAGGCTACATAGCTGAGCATCAGCAACACTTCTCAGCTGCAGCACATTCGATTTAAAAAACATTTGCTCCAATCCACGCGGCGAAGGTAGTTGTAAAACAAAACCTAAAACGACACCCACAAGAATTGCCCATGCGACATCACTTGAATTCACACACGTGGCTCTACAAATAGTGAAACCGGAGATTCTGCCCGCCGTTACCTGGAATTCGCTGGGAGGGCATCCCCAACGCACCAGCGTCGGCCATGCCGGGCGAGAGCCGGGGACGCCACCGCTGTACCCCGGCAGCAAGTCAGGAGAAAGAAAACGGAGAGGAGCGTCTTTCGAAGGCTGAGACAGCGGAAACTAGTAATTCTGATGTGATAGCTTGGGGTTACCGTATTTACCCGATTCTAACGCGCCCCCGATTCTAACGCGCACCCGATTTACCTGGCAAAAAAAACGAAAAAACTTGTACCTCCGATTGTAACGCGCACGGGACTTTGAGGCCCAGACAAACGAATGCGAGAGAAATTGGCGATTTGTTTCCCGAAGTAATCTCACTCATCTCACTCATCTCACTCATCTCACTCCTCGTCGCTCTCCGCTGACCACACCATCTCGGCCTCGGTGCCTTCGAGCGCGTTCGCGATGCCACACTTCTGAATGGACGTTCAACCATGGTCTATGGGATCGTGGACCACGCCTCGCACGCCCATCCCGAGAACTTCTCCAGAGGTGCACGCTTCAGCCGACCGCTCGTTTTGAACGCGCGGGAGCCGCTGCTGCCATTGCTGTTATTAAGCGCGCAAGTGAAACGATCTGACGATTTTTGTGAACGTCGATAGAAAAGCCTAGGCGCCTAGGCTTGCTGCGTCCTAAAAATCGTTGCTAAAAGCTTTGGTGCCATCTTGAGATGGCGATGGCGATGGGTGGGAAGAAATTTCCGCTGCTTCGGCAGTTTCGGTTTTGTATCCGATTCTAACGTGCATGCGATTTTTCGGCCTATTTTTTCGGAAAGAAAGTGCGCGTTACAATCGGATAAATACGGTAAACCACCTCGCGACACAAGCATACACACCGAAACAATTCCGCATGTTAGCTTAAGGATTCCGATATATACCCCTTTACACTAGTTATTTTACTAAGTTTGAGAATTGCGAGAAAGCTAAGGGAACTCTTATGATTGCTTTTGATCAGAACTTGTTGCTACTTTCGTCTTTTGTAATACCTCTTAAAACACAACTGAATTGATAATCACCAATTTAGAAAATGGAGTCCCACTCATGGCAAGCAGTCCTCAAAAGGTAGCGTTTCTCTAGCGGCCAGATGTCTGAATGGCGTTTGTACATTTTGTTTTCCCGCCCTGCCAACCAATCCTTAACGTATGTTTGCCGTACGACCACTAAAGGGACACTGAAGTGAATTTGTCAAGCTTCGGCTTGGCTTGCAATGCGTATACTGGCTCAAATTAACACACTTTTGATTGTTGTCAGGTTAATAATTCGGTAACTATTTTGTAATTCACGAAAGAAGAAACACTACCATACGCGGTGTGGGGGGGGCCGCCCAAATAAAAGCTGTGACGACGGGAGGAGACGAACCTTGATTGGAAAATGTCCAAGTTTAGCATTCAAATAAATTTCAGTTTCCGTTTTGTAAAACAACATGCTTGACATCCGAAGGCATCGTTGGATGGGCATTCTTGATAGCTCATTAATGGTCGTACCGCGCTTCTGCCATGTTGTCAGCTGTAAAATTCCTAAGATGAACCTCCCAGAATGGCCTGGAATCGTAGCAATCACTAGCCGAGGCCTACACAGTGGATGAACGTCATTCGCGTCATCGCAGACGCTCAAATTACATGCGCTTTTCCCCATATTTAGAGTTGGCCTCACTTATGCCTGCCTCGTAAAAAGTGTGTTCGCATCAGGCCAAGAGTCTGTTGATTCTGGCCTGTGCCCTTTACCCGCAAGCAGTTGGTGCTTATGGCAGCAGCACACCAACGAGAGCTCGCTAGCGCGTCATGTCAGCCTGCGCGCGTTCTGTGGACTAGTTCGGGGAGCAGTGAATGTTACGGTCCAGAAATTGCGAACTCAGTATACAAAACATTGGCCGAAAACGAAAAAGACAACTTACAAAACAAACAAACAAACAAAAAATTGTACCCGTGGTGATCCGAACTTGCCACTTGCTAAATATCACAGCTAGCGCTCCAGACCACCTGGCCACCGTGCCGCGCTTGATATATAAGGTATTTATTTATAACGAGTTCACACAGTTATGTATTTTTAGCATTTCAAGCCGCTTATGTGACTATTTGTTGTATAGCACTTGTGCAGTAAGCGTCCCCTTTATTTCTAAACATATGTCACTTTTACCAAATGCATCTCTGAGACGGAAAAACATTCGCGGATGCGGGGTCATCCTGCTGACTGCTGTGCTCGCTCTCCCATGGCAAAAATGTGCTTCTTGCTCCCTAGGTTTACGCTGTACAGTAAAAGTATCAGTTAATTTTATTTCCGTGGTACCTATATTGACTTCGTTGACTCTTCTCCCGCCTTCAAGTGGTCTTAGATTTTCTTACTAGCTTACCAGTCAGCGAACCGTACACGTGTTCGCTTGTGCAGCGCTTGTGTGGAGCAACCTTGACTTGGAGCTAGATACAGTGAACCAACTAAGGACTAAAAAAACGCACATTCTTTCATTTACAAACGTGTCGTGGTTTAGAAACAAGTCAGCAAACGAATTGCGACAACTCGTCAGAGGCAGGCGGACTAAACTGCGGGCCGACTGATTCTGTCGGAAGGTCGGCGAGCCGTCCAGTAGCTGAAGTCAAGCTACGTCATCTCCTCCAGACATCACACGATAACGCCACAGAAAATGTGCGAGGGTACAGAGAAGAGGAAAGCATTTACAAATGGATTTTTCAACTAAATGAATTCGCGTAAACGCGCTCAGAATGGTCGAAACATAGCCGATGGTCTCCGGACTATAATTGGCGCTAGTAATGCCGCAATGTTTCCAAATCACTTCTCTGTCCCTTTAATACCTTCGGGTACAGGTTAGCCTGGAGGTGCTGTCGAACGAGTTAATCAAGCTGTTTGAAGGCACCACGAAATGGACACGAATCTGCACCAAAACATGCCAAAACAACCACTGCTGAAGCAGGCGACTAAGTCGTACCGCCAAAGCCACAAGCGCTCCCGCGGGGAGCACGCTGGGTAAATTCGCGGCGCCCTATCTTGTGTGCTTCGTGAGTGAAACCCTCTGCACCACCCTCCCTCCCCCTACTACCGGCTCTGATGTGTTAAGAAAAAACCGTTGGCTGGTAGAGATAGAACGTTTGCTTTAAAAACATGCATGCGATCTTCATTTGCAACAAAGAGCATCGCGAATAGGCGATCAGCACGGATATATAGCACGAACTCTAGAGAAACGGCCGCGGCGCAAGTGCCTTCTAACAACGCTCGTCTACGGCGCTACCGGAAATAAAGCCTGCTGCAATTTACGCCTACTTGCTCGACCTCTGTTGTGCCAGAGCGCCGAGCCCAAATTTGCTGCATGGGGCGGCGCGCTGACAGTGCGGCTGATTCGCGCCTCGACCAAACCGCACGCGGCAGAGATGCCCGTACTTGTAGGCGCCGGAAAATCAGGTATTCTCTTCTCCTTCGAAATGGCTGGGCCGAATCGTGCCTCAGACGAACGGCCCGCGGCAGACGCACAGCGACATGCCTGGAGATGGCGCCGCAGAGAGGGCGACGGCTTCGCGTTCCCTTTCCCCGTCGCGGCGGCTCGACTGACGCAAGCGAATCGCCTCCATTTGTCGGATTCAAACTTCGGCTGTGAGAGTCCTGATTGGAGCGTTCAAACCATTCGCGACTGCAATGCTCTCCCGGGGTATAAATGCCTCCCGGAAGCGCAGATAGCACGGCACTTTTTGGAGGCACCGAATTCAGACGTGCTGTTGCTTTTGTGCGAGCCATGCAACGCTTTATTACACTTGTACATACTGTATAAAAATTAAACTCCTCTTCGTCCACTCGGGAATTTTATCACTTTGCTCTGCGCCGCGTCGATAGCGGACGCAGCAATGCAACGTCGCTCCACCGCTGACTGCGCTCGGATCGCCAGTAGCAACAGCGGTGACTGCGGTGAGATAGTCCAGTCCTAACACTCGCAGTATCTGCACCCAATGTGGCCATCAAATCACCCTCCCCGAATTTTTGAACAGCTTGTCGCGCTCACCCATAGCTAAGATCTCGTCTTATAACTGTTTGATAAATCGTATTTTCCAACTGCAAGGTGACCAGGTCATTCAGGAGGAATGTGTACAACCCCAATGTAATGGTACGCCGTCCATGTGGCGAAGGCCCTGGTTCATACCTGTACAAACAATGCTAAAAAAACTGCTCGTTCCCCTGTTAGACGGAGATTGAAGTAAATATCCGGGGTTGGTATACAAGTGAAGAGTACAGAATGCTTATTTAAATGCTATTGCTCCTTCAGGGAAGATATTTAACGCACATAACAAGAGGCCTTTTAGCAGTGTATCCAGCTGCCAAAGTTTTTTGGCGCACAACCAGAACCATATTTCCGCATACAAATGTACCTATATTACGTACATTCTAGCACACCCTTGCGGGGGTCTTGTACAATGGCCCCTGCATATTGGCTAAAAATGCTTTAAACGTTAAAAAATTAGAAAAGGATGTTGCACTTTGTAACTATAATAATGCACCCATAATAACACGGAATGTTTCTTAATTTCGCGTAAACCCACAATAAAAAGGGTGAAATGTCTATTTGGCATCTCGAAATTATTTACCTACAGATATTTTTTGTAATGCTCTAGTGATTTGTATCTCAAATGGTGTCACCTGGTTGATAAAAGAATGCAAAACCCAGAAAAACCCGCAGTTCATTTATATCATAAAAGTAAAGAAAGAAACAGACAACAAGAAATGAGGTCTAGAACACAAAACAGCAAGTTTTGACCTCGGGTAAGTTAAACACTAACACCTGCCGTTAGCACGACCACCTATCCCAAACCACATATTCCGAAAGAGAGGGAAACCTGCTCAAATTGTTTTCAGATCCCACAAATATATTTAAAAGGGGACGGGACATCGGTGGTGATGCGTATCTTTCACCGGTTGGCAAAAAGTGGGCGGCTAAAGCGTCATGCCGTTTCACTGGCGGCGTGACACAGGTATCTCCTTGAGGTATTCTATGGGCACTGCTAACAGTGCTCTTTTGAGTTAAATCTTCACTGCCATTTTCTTAAAAGCGGTGGTGGTCGACCCTTCGGCAAGTGGTATGGGACGATTTGTCCACACTGTCACGAACTCTGCTCTCGTGTTCTGTGGAGCCGTACCAAGTCGATCAGCACCTAATACACTTCGGGGTGGCAAAACACCCAGCCATTTCTCTCCATGTTCAATCTTTCTACCTCTTAGCTGCACCTCTCTCCGTCACTGTTCCTGACCTTTTATACGATTGTTTAGCTGTGCTTTGATTGTCCTTGTCGCCTTTTTGTGGTATTTCCAACAGGCAACGTAGTCAAACGTTTATTTTACTGAAAACCCATACCATGTATTGCTGCAGTATATCGTGTATTGTGGCTGCAAAAATGTTTATCACTAAGGTCTTTGCTGAAGTCTAACACCTCATTATTGAATTAACCTAAAACAAAATGGCGGCGGTGTTCTCAAGGTCTGGTCCACATAAAAACACTAGAACGCATTATAAAGGTGGTATACGCGTTTTACAGCAGCTCTCTCTATCTCAATTCTATTATGGCTGCCGTGAACTGAATCTGAATACAAATGCTTCCAGGTCAGGCAAGTCATTTTTTATTTGTGCAATTGCGTTCTCTCGACAAGTAAGTCCTTTAAAAAATTATGTCTTGTATTACAAGGCTAAATTTCTTTACTTATTTCTTCTATGAAGCTCTTGCTGATAACCATGTCGCGCATGGTCACGTAAATGACCCCGTTTTGAGATGTAAGCCTCTGACCATCGTTAGGATGATTGACTGCCCCATTTTTATATCTGTCTCAAAATTTTGTGTCCAGTTTACTATTTTGTGTAGGAGCTTCCCTTAATCTTGATTTGTTATTTTGTGGCGTCTTATTTTGTTCTGTGTAACCTCTAAGAAATGGTCAGTAAGCGTTTGCTCTAAACATCTCAAAGATTTTAAAGAAGATTTCAAATGAGTTTTCTTGAAATTCCGAAGAAAGTTTTGCTGAAAACGTTTCTTGTTACATACCATATTGCTTAAATTATTTCAGTGAATAAGGCTTCAAAAGAAAACAAAGAGAAATCTGCGCAACGAAAATTAAACCCTACCACCGTCAAACCGTAAAAATTGGCGTTAAGGCTGACGCAAAAACCAATTGACTTTTGAGAAGCCTGAAGATTCTGAACTCATAGTTAACAGGAACCCCTAGAAGTGAACCACAATTGCTGTTCACATTCATGTATAAGGCTGCCATACAAACTTCCTGAGATCAGTTAGAATAAGACGATCACTGCTTATTGATACCCTTAATTTATTAGGATGTGCTGCTTTATAATAAAACGTCATCTGCCTAATTTCACACAGTAATACCACTTATACCATCTGCAGGTCTCAACCATGACAATTGACCATTCGTTTTTGGAAATATGGCTCTCATTTGTGAACAACACCTGGAAAAATAATTTGAAGGCTCTGCATCAGCCCTACCCCACAGATGACGTGTAAGTTTTCTCATATTTCCAAGACAACAAAAGGAGGTACACAATATATAACATAAATCAGGACTTACCTATGTTTTGAACCTGTTATGTTTTTCTTTCGATGTGGCAGCGGCTCATTTATATGACATTTCATGAATAATTCGTAAAGGCGCCTAATCGACAAAGCAACACTGCGCAAAGGTATCAAGAAAGCAAAATACGACTTTGATTTGGTATGCAGACTGCCTTCTGCAAAATACATTAAGCCAATATAATCGCAAAATTTCAAAAATCAAGATAATCAAAAAAAATTCCGCCATCTCCACGAAATGAATGATGATGAGATGGTCGAAGTAAAAAATTGGCCGCGTATCTGCTACTTTTGTTGCGAATGTCGTCAAAAGACGATAGTCTTTGCAGGCATTTGCCAAAGAAATGCCACCCTTTGCTTTCCCGCTCACCTCTCACGCTGTTCCTGTACCGTCGCGCTCATTCCAAGGTAAACACACTAAAGGTTTGCGCAAGGCGATTTGAATTTACCGCGCTCCACGTTTACAGGCCGGGTTCCTTGATGCCAGCCCCGCAGTACGGCGGAGACGCGCGTGAATGGAGCCGGCGGACTACAAGTTTATAGAGGCGCGTGGCCGTGCTCTCCGTGCGTTCCAAGCAGAACGTGGAACCTGGCTAGTGGAACCTTTCGGTGCTGATGCCGCGTTTCTTATGCCGCTAGGAGGCGGTGGTTTTCTGCACTAGATGTAGAGTATCATTTGCTATCGAAAAACGAAGCATCGATGAATTTTTTAATAAAGGAACGCTGTAAATATTTCTTTTGTACTGGTTTTCTGTCTTATATTTGTGTAATGTCGTGTTTTTGTTCAACAAATTTGACAAGTATGAACATATAAACCGGGCTTAGACGTGTACATGTGGCTGTGAGTATATAAGACTAATGCGCAATATCAATTTTGCTTTGGCCGGGTGGCTGAATCGAGTCACAGACACACAGATGGAGAGACCGACAGACATACAGACAGACCGAAATTTCTGGGTTTAAGCACCAGAAAAAAGACTGCCACCTTTAAAGGAGCCATGAAGAGAAAACACAAGATTGGTTGATTCGAAAGATTTCCTCGTTAGAACCATACTGACACCACTTTAAACACCAAATTAGCTCAAATAAGATACATAATTAGGAAAAAAGGGAATGACCATGCGACCCACCAGCTCATTTCCCGCAACAGAACCTATCATGTCACACGAGAATGCTCTGCGATTGGTGGAGGCCGGCAAAAGCAAACGCAAGTTAGGCAGGGTTTACCAGTTTGCATAGTGAGCTATATGCCCATTAAACATAATGCACATTCCTTTTATGACACTAAGAACGGTGGAGTAAACGGTTGAAGTTCCGAATAAACACGCAAGCGTGTACGCCAATGCGTACGAAACTACCGCCAGCCGAACTGGACATCTCGCCGTCGCCACCGTCGCGCAGACGAATTTTCGGGTTCGAGGCTCTTCGGGGCCAACGAATCGTCCCAGCACGCACAGCCACGTCCTTGCTTGGTATCGTAATCCCTTCACAGGAGGTTGGCCGTCATATCGCCAACCAGCAAAGGTAAAAATCGAAAAAAGGGGAGTAAGGAACAGCAAGCAGCGGGGAGATAGTGACAGCCGTGGCAGTTTCGGAATGGTGTTGGCTTGCTGCTATTGTTAGGAGCTCGTTTCCAGTTTACAACCACTAAAAACTTCAGTTCGTTCGAGTACTTTACAATGAAATTTCGTTGCTACGTTTTGAAATGCCCATGTAGTACGGGCAAATCGTCGAGGGAGTGCGACATCCCCGCCGGTGAGGAGATCTCCTTTCATGTGCTGCCAAACGACAAAGCTCGGCGAAGCAAGTGGCTACGTTTTGTGAACTTTGCAAAGGAGGAGAAAGAGAGCTAGAGGAAGTACGAGTGTGCTCGCTTCATTTCCGAGGAAGTGATGATGGCAGGGACCCTTACGTTAGCTCACTCCTGGGACATGCTGGCGCTCGTCGCCGACTTCGTCAAATCGCGGTCAAAGCGCTCTGACCTTGGGGGCAAAAAATGCCGTACACACCGCCCATTGACGCTCGTATCTTTCTGGTCGAAGCAGAGAGCTCGCGCGAACGGCTTTCCATACACGACACCGGCCAACTGGCATAAGCGATACTGCTACTGAAATTGAACTATTATAACCCGAAATAAAAATACGGCACGTACGTACCAGTCTGTATTCGTCCGTCGTGACGGGGCCAACGAGGCAGCGGTGCCGACGGCTGGGCGTTCGTCTGTTGTGGCTATCACGGAATGGTCGCTTTCCGGTCCATCCGCGTATCCCACAACTCCTCCCGCTCGTGCACTTAGAAGGATTGAGCGTTCAAGTGGTGTGAGGTTGTTAAATGCAAGCCCGAGCTTCTCGGCGAGAGTTTTGTTCTCCGGATCAGGCGATTCCATGACTAGGGCTGCGGGTGCACTAGGTTTTACTAGTATTTTTAAAATGGCCGCCGTCTCGGTTTCGGCCGCGTGTGGGTGCTATATGGAGTCGACATAATAAGTATCTGTTTCATGGACCGGCTCGTATGACACCAATGTTCACGTCACGAAATGTGCAATTTAGCGGGAGATTTAAAATTTTGGTATAAATTGCCTTATTTCTCAGTGAATAAAGCATCATTTGCTTCCGGGAAACCGCTTAGGGTAATATAAAACACCTAATCTTTCGAATAAAGCAAACTTTTGTTTTCTCTTCATGGCTGCGTTAAAATGCTTATCAGTAAACCGTGAAACATTTGCCCACACATTATATAAAGACACGACACGTCAACCTTTCCACCGCTCCGTTGAAAAACAAGCCCGTCGACGACGTCGATGTTAGTTTTAGCTATGTGGGGGTTGTTTTGGACGATGAGAATCTCCATTTGTAAGTTGGCGAATTCGGTGTGTGACACTTTAACCACCTTGGCCGTCGCCTTCTGCAGGGCGTCTTGTGTCGTGTACCCCCGGAACGTGTCTTGAGCAGGCAGGCGACGAACGACAACCTCTTCTTCTTCCTCTTCTCCTTATTGGGTAGCAACGAACGCGTTGAACGTTTTGTCCTCTTCGGCCAATCTTTGGTTGGCCAATCCCTGGGGGGATACTGCAACAATTATCATTATGTGCCGTGCCGTATACAGCAGCAACGAGGGACTTGACAGGGCCAGAGCAAGAGGAGCTTCGCCCCTAAAATATAGGAGGCAGTGGCAAATCCCCGGCCATCTTCTGCCGATTTGGCGTCACTTGCAGAGTCAAGGTTTGTACGATTTGTGGCCGCCTCCTCGGCCACCGCCAAGAAACATGACTAGGCGATTCTAGTGAGCCGTTTACTTTTCTTCGATTTTATCATTGTTACGCCTACTAACGTTATCAAAAGGAGAACTTTCGTGATGGGAGCCGGGCATACTAGGTCACGTCTGTTCTTATAATGTCACTCCAGCGCTATTTCATATAGTTTAACTTTTCTTGGGTAATTTTGGGTTAAAGTGCTTTCCAGGCTGAAATTTAGCTGAGCACGTTGCCGATTGCTAGTTCTTTGAAATTGAACAGCATTGAATTTTGCCTTTACGGCCACTTGGTGAATTCGCATTAAATGAAAGACGTTTCCAACGCCAATAGTCGAATACCATAGCCGTAAATGACGAAGGTTGTGGGATAGCAGTTGACATAAAATAGCGGATATTTGTACAAATGAATTCCCGTAGTATAATAAAGAATAACATTGTTTAATAATATTACAAGCATATGCACTTTGTAGCAGGAAATATTGCGAATAGAGGGAAGTTTAGGTTAATCTATCAGTGTGAATCATTACACTATTTTGTGTTCTTTTGCACCGAAACAGGTGGCCGGTGGGCCCCACCGCCGTGAACGCATTCTACGACCCTAGTCTAAACGAAATGGGTAAGCTGTACTCTTTGGTGGGGGTACGTAATTTTGTAAAAAAAAGCCCTCCTACAATTCTATTTATTTGGCACACTAAGGCTTGCCGCGACAAGTTATTTTCACTCAAAATTCCTAGAGAAAAATGTAGTCAAGCATGCATTGGAGGCAGGCCTCTTTTATCGCCTAAGGGATTTAGGACAACGGTGTCAAACTCTAATCTCCCCGTTTCCAACGTTCTTTTCCAATAATAGGTTTGCAATTTACTCCCGCGGGTACTGCATGCACCAATGTCACAATAAAGTGAACTCTTCTTTGGATTATACAGGCGTTTAGTTTCCCAGCGCACATCACTTAAACCAGAAAACTTGGGTTGGTATTCACAAGCGTTTGTTACAGCAAAAAAGCTGTCTGATATACTTTTTATCCATCACGTGCACCAAAGCAAGAATGAAAAACAGGCAAATAAAATGGAAAGATGAACCTTGAGATTAATCGGCAAATAGTTTGGCTTACTCGGGAATTCTCTGATTGTAGACACGATGGGCGGTGCAAAATATATGTATTACAAGGAAGGTGTTTTCTCATTTGTGCAGTTTTTCCTTCTGCTATTCTGCAAGACCCCTTCTTTAAACACGGACTTCCATTGTAAGTGCTTTGAAAAGTGACTTTTTTGAAAGTGTATTTGTAGTAGCATAAACGTTACAACAATGGGAACAAATGCATTACGAGAACACACATCTATTTTACCAAAACAAACTGGAAAAAACTTTATTAAAATTCGCGCTAGGCTACTTTACATGAATTGGACACTATGGGAGTGCACTGTAGAGCCGTGTAGTACAACAAAATATAATCATTACACCTAATTACAAGACATATCGATCCTGGGACAGAAATCAATCCTTTCTGAGAAGTACAGGTATTTTGTTTGTTCCAGCGTTCTAGGAAAATATGCAATAAAATAGGTAGTTTGCAAAAAAAAAACAAAAACAATCGCATACTTAACCAATTATCATAGTCTCTGTGAACTAGCTAATATTACAGGTACAGTATCAATAGCACAGATGTCGAGGATCGCGAAGGGTCTGCCCGAAACCGCTTTCTGAGTTGCCTGTCAGTTAAATTTGTGCAAATAAGCTAAATATAAAAGCGTAGTGCTTGCAATCTGTGGTCAGTGTGGATCACAGTAATAACCGTGGCTTCTAAAGTGTAGTCATCGTATCATATTTCGCGTGGTTTCGGGATGTCGCAGAAAATAAAAAAATGGTTTTAGAGCGTTTAATGTATGTTGAAGCTAAATAATATTGCAAATTCGCACCACCTAAATATTTATGACCTCTTCTGGTAAAGCGAATAGTAAATTTAGTAAAAAAACGAGTTCGGTCTATTTTTTAGCCATACGTTGTCCTAGTTGTTGTTGCTTTTAGTTTCTGGGACCCACACCCGCAAAACAACATTTTGAGCACAAATGAAGTGTGGTGACTGTTCAGTGAGATCTGTTTGGAAATGGAGGTCCTGAATTGTAAGAGTAGTTTTGATGATGAGAATACACTGTTAGCAAGCTGGTATATGCTTCGAGGAAGGGACTATGGAATGCATTGAGACTTTGTTCATATTAGTATGACCTTCGAACCGCATCGACTGCCAGTATATTACCCACTACTGGCTTGAGCAAGCAAAGATAAAACACGGTAGGCTGTCGATGCGCACATGCTAATCACTATAAAATGTTCGTCACAGCCTGTTACTATGATGACAAGAGGCTGTATTTTTAGACAATATAAAAGCGCGTTTTAGCTGTTAAAAACACGCAGGCACATAATGTTTTAGGCCTCCCCCCTTCTAAGTATAGAGACGCAAATTTAGACATAAATGCAAATATTTTTAAACGAAGACGTGCGCGACATTTTTCAGAAACGAGGAACATTTCTCGAAACGTGGAACTCGACGTAGACAAATATATCAACCTGTAGTAACGCAGTAAAGCAGGCTAGTAGATAAAGCTTCATGTTGCTTGCGGTAAAGCGGAAGGGACAAATAGTTTTCCTGTACGGGCTTTAACAGGAAAACACTTGGGCGAAATCGTTAGCGTATGATGCCACAACTAAAACTACCAAGAAAATGCCGAGCACACGTGAGTGCGTTTCTAGCGGTGATCGCCAGGCAGAAATTAAACCAAAAAAATGGCGAGAGCTTCTGTTTTCCTGGCTTGCAGGCACTGCCCAGCGTAGCCGGCGAGTTTTGTCAAGCCAAGCACACCCGTGTAGAAGAGATTGGCTAAGATTGCGGCAATCGCCCGGCAGTTAACGAAAACCCAGTGACTAGAGGGCTGTCCGACGGCACTCTAGCTGATCTTTGCAGGCATGGCTAGAATGCCGTCCCACGACATTCGAATATTTAACACTATTCTAGCGCTTGCCGAAGAGTCTGTTGTTGTACTGTAGAGGATCCGTCTTAGGTTATTGATCCAAGAGTCCGTGGTTAGAGACCGGTTCTTTCCTTGGTTTTTTTTTTCATTATTTATTTCAAGTGTAATTTTTGTTCCTTAGGTTATTTTTTGTATTTAAAATGATTTCTTTGTGTGCGTTAGGTTAGCTTATGTTATGTTTAGGTTAGGTTGCATAGCTTTACGTTATCTAGAGCGATGTACGGCCGGACACGGCAATTTTGTCATAAAACGCGGTGGACGTCGATATAGTGGAGTGCTTATAAAACCGTCGGACGGCAGGCTAGACACGGCCTAAAAAAAACCAAAAATATGCCGAGCGCTCGTGTGTTCCTCGCTCGGCGCCGCGGCGCACGTTTGTGAAGCCAAGCATACCAACGTACGAAAGATTAGCCGAGATTACGGTGATCCCCGGCAGTGGCAAAAAACAGGAAAATACTGAACACTCGTGCGTGCGTGGCTTACGGCGCACACCCAGCGTCCCCTGCGCACTTTTCTTAAAGAAAGCATACTCATATAAGGAGATTAGACATATTAGGCCAAACAAAAAAGAACACCAGCCTTATCCGCAATCGTGGCAACAGTTGCTCAGAACCAGAAAGACTCCAGCTTTCACCGTAAGCATGGCAACACTTGCTCGGACCGAGAAGGACACAACATAGCGTTTACTGATGTTTCATGATTACACTTCCAAATAAATGAAGGCGGCTCACGCGTGTAGCAACAATGATGGAGTAAAACTTGTTAAGGCAACAAATAAGAAGCACATCGGCTCCAATAGCGGGCTCAAACGCATGTGATGGTCCTACAGATTGCGTACAACGTGGTACATACAAGAGGTACGCGTTACAGTGAGCTTCCTTCAAGTTTTAAGTGCGATGCACTTTATAAGCGACCCTGAATCCGCCGTCCGCATTGCTCCTCCTCCTCTCCCCTAGCAACGGCGCGAGGAGCGGAGAGGAGCGTCTGTAGCAACGGCGCAGCGACGTCGCACCTCACGTGACCCGCGCGCGCTCCGCCTCCCGCGCCGTGGCTGCGCGCGCCCGCTCCGGCTCCCGCACCGCTCCTCGCGCCGTGACGTCACACTCCCACGTGACCGCGCGCTGGCGCCTTTGCGTCTGCTCCCCCTCTCCTCGCGCCGTGACGTCACATGCTCTGCAGCTGGCGCGCCTCTCCCCCCGTTAGGTTTGCACTCACCCTCGGCGCGCGCCTCTCCCCTCGCCTGACAGCTCCCCCTCGCCGGTACTGCGCCTCTCAAGGCGATGGCAGAATTACTACGCCGTGTACTCTCGGCGCAAGAAATGCATTCGCACTTCCTCACGATTCCCTTCGGGGAGGTGGGGGCAATTTTGTTTTCTTTTTTTCATCCATTTTCGGGCTCTCAAGAAGCATCAACATGTATGAACGAGTACGCAGCCACAAAAGAGGGGACTCACTACGCGGGATCATCATCATCATCTTCATCATATTGCTCAGGTCCACTGCAGGACGAAGGCCTGTCTGATTGACCTCAACACTCCTGTTCTGCGCTGCTCGAGTCCACAGCTTACTCCCGCGTTTCTTCATTTGATCCCTTCATCGGTAATGTCCTTCCCCTTCTTCTAGAGCAATCTCTTTGTATCCACTCTGTTACCTTAGCTGTCCACCGGTTGTCGGCTCGTCGCACTATGTGGACAGCTCAAGGTCGTTTCGGTTTCTTTATTTGAACTTTAATATATTCGACTCTTGTTGGTTCTCTGACACACGTAGCTCATTTCCTTTCTCTGAGCGTCATTTGTTGAGGCAAGATTGTTGTTGAGGCAAGATTGTTGTTGAGGCTAGACATTCCTAGATTGCCACATGCAGTTGCACGCATGTGAAGGTTATTTTGATAGTATGTTTTTGGATAAAAAACGCGTTTTAAAGTACGTCCGCAGTGTGAATCTTATAACGGAAAAAATCCATCTGCACAGTGATACTTCGCCGTTGCCCTTCAACATAGGATGAACTGCTAACAAAGGCGGGTGCAGTGCTGAAAACTTGCGTCGGAAATACTTGTATTTAGGTATTCTACTAAAACGAGGTTGCTGCTGCAAATATTTGAAGAAAAAAAAATTGTTTGGAGAACACGCGGAACGTAGTCTAAGATTCACAGTGAAAAGTGTGGTAAGGATAGCTAGCTACCACCGACTCCGGATTTTTAGCTTCTAAACTTCGCCGGTTGTCCCCGAGAATTATCGTGCCAATCTATTTCTGATAGCGGTGATTTTCCGGGAGTTATTTGATCTAGAAGACTGTGTTGAACCCGATGGAGTACCGAGCAGTCAATCTGCCGCTGTAGCATGACTAGCTATATTGACGAGCAATCAGAAGCGAACATTGAGGCTAAATATTCATGTAGGCGCCCATTAGAACTTGTGCACTTAAAGACATTTATAGTCATTTAGGCGCAAATGCCAGAACTAAGCATTTATTGTAACTATGAAAACACCAGAAAAGCCTTTCTCACCTCTAATTTATGCTGATATACCAAAGTGGGGCAATGGGAGCACAAGGTCCAAAATGAGCATTTGCCTAAAATTATGGTCGTTAGTTAATAGAGTAAAGGTAGCGAAATAGACATCCTTCGCTAATGAGGCTATGGCTTCAGGGGGTTAGGCACACAAGCTTGAGTCACTAATCTATCAGAAATGTATGTCCGATTACCAAGCTGTAGAATGTCATGCTCAGCGAACGCCCCGTCTCAGGCTTCAAGCGTGCCTTTCCTCTCCGCGGGCGGCTGCAGAAATATTTTTTCCTTCTCTTGTATTTTACACGCTTTCTTTCTGCACACCACGTCTGCGTGCCCTCTCTCTCACAATTGCATGCGGTTCAAGCCTCTGTTTTTTGCCCCCTTTTCCCTCCAGAGAATGCTACAAAGAATGAAACCAGACATTCTGCAAGCCGTTACCTGCCGTATAATCCACATCAAAAATATTTACGTGTTGGGTACTCTTTTGAAGCACACAAACGCACAAATCAACTTGCATAAACTGAATTCTCCTATTTGCAATTATGCACCAACTTACCCAACTCTTAACCATTGCATCCCTGCAGTCATACCCACCTTTTCAACTGCCAGAAATTATAGTCTGGGGAACGATATAGAGAGATATATAAAAGAGAGAGATACAGATATATAAGTGCGCAATTGCTGCTGCTGAATTTTTTATATCTTAGAACCAGAAGTTGCAGTTTAAGTTTTCGAAGTTAAGCCTCTCTTACAAGTGCTGTTTTCTTTCGGGAGGCGTTACACTGTTCCCAAGAAGCTTTTGCTTCACTTTCTATTCAGTCGTTGAGCTCATTCTGTTAGAAGTGTTACTCTAAATGTACGCTAAAAGAGACGGCAAACTCTTCTTGCCAGTATGTATCGATGTAAGAATGCAGCACTACTGAAGATCTAGATCCATGTGTCGGCACATTTACCATATGGCAAGTTTTACAGAAGAAGGCCGTGCCACGGAAGTACAGCATGGAACCATAATTGAACTTAATAGCACGAATTCTGCTGGAGGTTTTAAGGGTAGCATGCCGTAGCAACACCCTACGAAAACACTAACGTAGACTGAGAATTACGCTTACATTCGCGTTAATCTTAGTTACGGTAATTTTCTAGCCTCAAGATTTAACCGTCTTTTACACCGCATATTTACGTGCTTCTTATGTGAGGAAACGCGGGAGAACGGTCGCAACGCGAAAGGAAATAACAGTATGCCTTTACTAAACAGCAATCTATTTCTTTTTACTGTGTCTGAATTCGTAAGGCCAGATTCGCAGCGAAATAATTGAGGTGGTAGTCAGCATGGTGTTTTTTTAAAGACGATAGTCTTTCTTGGGCTACTTAAACCAAGACATTTTGGTCTGTCTGTATGTCTGTCTCTCTGTCTGTCTGTCCGTCTGTCTGTGTGTGACTCGATTCAGCCACCCGGCCAAAGTAACATTGATATTGAGCAATAGTCTTATATACTCACAGCCACATGTAAGCGTCTAAGCCTGGTTTATATGTTCATAATTGTCGATTTGTTGAACAAGACCAAGACAATACCCAAATATAGGACAGGAAATTAGTACACAAGGGATACTTATAGTGTTCCTTTATTAAAAAAAATCATGGATGCTTGGTTTTTTGATAGCAAATGATGTTCTACATCTACTGCAGAAAACCGCCGCCTGCTGGCGGAATATGAAAAATCACGCGGCAACAGCAACGTAAGGTTCCACTAGCTAGGTTCCACGTTCTGCTTGGAACGCACGTGGAGCACGGCCACGCGGCTCTATAAACCTTCTAGTCGTCCACCTCCATTCCCGCGTGTCTCGGCCGTACTGCAGCGCTAACATCGAGGAACCCGGCCTGTAGCAGTGGAACACGGTAAATTGAAACCGCCTTGCGCAAACCTTTAGTGTGTTTACCTTGGAATGAGCGCGACGGTACAGAAACAGCATGAGAGGTGAGCGGGAAAGCAAAGGGGGACATTTCCTTGGCAAATGTCTACAAAGACTATCGTCTTTTGACGACATTTACGACGAAAGGAGCAGATACGCCGCCAATTTTTTTAACGTGCAATCATTTTTATACTATCGCACTACAATGCTCAGAAAACGTACCTGGCATCCAGTTTATGCAAGCTGATTTGTACATATGTCTGCTTCAAAAGGGTGCACAACAGAAAATTTTATTGGATGTCCGTTACGCTGCAGATGACGGCAGGCAGAATCTCTGGTGTCACTCTTTGTAGAACCATGTGTGGGATTTCAAGTGACGTGACATGATGCGACGTCACTAGAATTCACAATTCCGTTGAATTGCGCATGCAAGTCACTCGCATGGGTAATTGTTGTGGGTGTCGTTTACAGGTTTGCTTTCCAACAACCTTCAGAGCGCGGATTGGAGCCATTTTTTATCATGATTTGAATAAGTGGTACTTCTGGGAATACGTTCACAGAAAGGCATGTAATTATTCAATAGTCAACAGTAGCGAACTATTTTTTCCCAGAATATAATTTGTGGCCGTGGAATAGGCGGGTACTAGTGCAGAGATGCAACGGTTAGGATTCGGGTGAGTAGGTGTACAATAGGAAAGAGGGGAACAGCGCAACACAGACGAAATACAAGAAGATAGTGACAACCACGAACACTGACCTAAAACTGAATATTTTTTTTGGCATGTCACATATATACGCTGAAAGTAAAAAAAATGGCTGGCGATTACGATGCTCCATAATGCGATATTTGGGCGCAGCAGTAGTCCGTGGAGGCAGCACTCCCTCTTGGGTTCTGTGGACGGCAGCGATGATGAGCCTCTACATCAGCGGCTCTAAGTGCGTGTCAGGAAGAGACCATGAACTTCGTCTTAATCGAACGCATAAGTGAACGCCAAGCTTCGCGCCGTCCAGCACCTCGTGCGGGAACAGCATACTGCCCCCCGCCTCTCTTCCGCCGCAACCGCCACGCCCCCCCTCCCCCTCTTCCCCCCCACGCATTCGGAGTGCACTGGCTCGCGGCGCCATTGTGACCACCCTTCCCTCCCAATTTCGCGACACTGTCCTCCTTTGCTTTCCTTCATCGTTCGCTTTCCTCTCGCTCGTCGGACTTGCCGTCGTTTACGCCGACAACGCGGCACAGCCCACAGACGGTCGCCAAAGGGGTGCGCCTTAATGCAATACAAGAACGCCGAAATAATATGAATTCTGTAGATAACTTAACAATCGTCCCACTGCGCCACCCACATGTGCTACAAAAACGTGCTGCACTATCTGTGGGTCAGAAAATTAAACTTTTAGGAAAGAGCCAGCGAGGGTAGGCTCTCACAGTTTTCTCTTCGGCGCTCTCTTTCTGCAGCTTCAATGATTTCTCTGGTGTTTTTATCTTTTTGTTTTGCAATTACGTGTGTTTTATGAAAGATTGGAGTGCAGCCTCAGCAATCTCGACAGTGGAACCAAGTGGCCACTAATCACATTTTGTACATTACATTTATGTTCCTTTAATCTTTTGTTAATGCATCGTCCTGGTTTGCCTGCATACATCTTACCATAGGACAGCTAATTGAATACTCGACGCCTGCAACACACTCTACAAATACTTTTTCGTTCTAAGCAGAGCAAGGCTGCATTGTTCTTTTGGTTTTGTTGACGCTCATACACATAAAGGATGGTCGTGGTTGTTACTTTCTGGAACATCTGTTTTATATTGTCTAGAACATAAATACAACGCCTATGCTATACCGATTAAGGTGCATCCAAAGGCTGCAACACAAAGGTGGTTTGTCAGAAGATTTGCAATCAGAAAATAATTGCCTTGGTCCTGGGTTCTATACGAGAAATACTGCCAGCCTATTATTTGCAAGATGTTCAATTCTCTTTACAAGCAACTCCTACGACCACTGTACAGATATAAAGCACAAGTTAGATTTTCCCCTAAAATTAAGCTACATGGCTGTTTATGTCCAGGAACAAATTTCATTGCTGGGGAGGATGGCATAATATTCTTCATTCATTTACCATCCCTACCACCATCGAATAGAATGGAGCGCCAACATACGACATTCACGCTCAAATCTGGCAGACTTCTCAACTGCCCAGAACTTTTAATGCGCTATTTCTTTCAGCTACATTTATTTTATTTTTTTCTCGCAATTGTATACTTTTTAAAATTAATAAATAAAATAAAAAAGTTGAAAAAAATATCCTAGACAGAAGTGCTAACAAAGATAAGTATATTGTACAATCATGGCAGGAACGTTTACCGCAGATTGTACTGTTAATGGGCTAAGCATTTGTGGGAATCTTTACGAGCTTCAGTCAGTCCGTATATGTTTTTGCAGAGTGCGGGGCGTATTCAACCTTCAAACCATAGGGGAGAAGGAAAAGTGCAGGTGAAGCAAATTCAGTTCGCCATACTATTTTACAACCAGGATTCTAAGTTGGTAACGTCAAGATTATGAGGCGATTACTTGTTTACTTGTTTCTATTTAAGCCTTACCTTTGATGCCAATTTATTCGCCTGTGTAAACACTTTAAAGATTGTTTTTTACTTAAGGACCTTGTATTGTTTCATACGAAGTTCAGGTGTACACATGTAAATAATGTTTTTCTTCGCAAAGCCATGATTTGAAACCAGTAAAGACGCGTACGCTTGCGTCCTAAATACCGATATGCACCTAAATCATGTACAAGAGAATGGTGACTGGTTTATAGCTTCCATGGCTTTCGAAATCAAAGAAATATCCAGCTAACCAAGTTTGACTTAAAAATTTATAACATCTGTCCTATTGTATACTAGGGCTAACACATACGTTCATTGAAAGCTATGCAAGTGATCTTCGGAGAACACTTGGCAAAGTGAACACAACGCTACTCACACTCCTGGCGCAACAGCGAGTTGTCTGTACCCGGACAAACATGAAGTTGATTCAAAAAGTTCCCATCACAAATATTGTGCATTCCCCAGGCTCCTTTGTATAACAGGGTGGAAAATTATCTCGAACAAGAACCACGCACAATAGGCAACACGTGCTAATCCCTTTCATAAACAACACAGATTATTTACTGCCGCAACAAATAAGGGCGTTACCATGTAGCCAAACGAGCGCTTTATGTCACTGGCTCGAGAGAGCCACATTTCTTTACTGTTGAAGTGTTCCTAAAAATGTTCTTCTCTGATCACCTGGACAATGAAATAACCGATATATTTTGAACACAAAGAAGCCCCATGTGCTTACGCGTGCGCTGCTCAATGTTTGAATTGAATCGATGTGCTTTCAAATATAGGGTACAGCCACCGGTGTTGCAAAAGAGCAGCTCTGAGATATCTATTGGACGTGCGTTAATGGTATCAGCATGAAGAACCACTTAAGCACCAGCCTGTTTGCAACAAGTAAACATACAAGCAAGGATTCAGGATCAGGTAAACAACTGCCATTTACTAGGACGGAAAGCTAGCAGCAAGCTTTATAAACCACTCTCTCTTCCTAATCTTTTGGCTATCTGGTGAACACCTGCGCATGCCTGCGCCAAGTTCATTCGCCCAAAAATTGTCATATTTACTCTGAAAGACAAGCCAATATTGATATTTTTACTGGTGTTAATAGGCCGCGCCTATAAGATAAGAGCCACAATTTTATTGTTCTTCCTATGAACAACATTGTACGAAATTTTGTCTGAACTTGCTGATTTGGTTGTTATATTTATCGCGCAGACGCAACGCAGGCGATGAGGCGCGCCGTAGTGAATTGCTCGTGATTAATTTTGACCTCCTGGGCACATTTAACGTTGGCCTTGGAAAATTCCAGATATTTTTTAGAAAGTTCGCTGACCTCAATGCTTATAGTTCAAAATAACTTCCAATGAACCTATGTTTTGGCCTTAGCTTGGAAGGATAGAGCGATTTTTTTCATTTCATTGCATTTAAAAATGTCGGGTCGTGCACATCACTTCTAATTAATCGATAATTCATATTAAGCGACTTCAAAATATCCGGAGACAACTGTACAAGCAAAACTTTAGCGAACTAATACCAATAGTTGTGTGCTCCACTATTTATTCCTGCTTAGTGCGCTGCCAGCCTTGGTTCATATACGGCAAAACCCAAATATATAATAAAAAGTTACAGCGCCCACTTAAATACGACAGATTTCTTTTAGGGTGCCGCCTTTTGCCTCCCGTTCCTGGGCAGAGTGGCGTCGCTTGTAACCGACCGAATGATGGCAAGACCAGAGTGAAGAAGCTCAAAGGAGGAGGCTGTCGCCAAATTGTGAAGCGAGGGCGGTTCGGCGTGGTGGCTTAGCGAGACGCTTCTGCGAAAGTGTGTGGCGGGGGTGGCGTGGCGGGAGGGGGGGTTAGAGCATGCTGATACCGCACGAGACGCTCGTCTGCGCGATGCTTGGCGAAAACGTTAGGGGGCCGTGCGCGTGACGATGATGTGCGCTCGCTTCCTAAGATGCAGTTTGCGGTCTCTTCCTGAGACGCACTTCGCGCCTCTGACGAAGAGGCTCAGCATCTCTGCTGTCGAGGGGACTCACGAGTGAGTGCTGCTTCAGCGCAGTGCAGCATTCAAGAGTGAGTGCTGAAGTGCGAGTGAGGCAACCGGTCGTACGCTTCGCCAGCCGCTGGAGCTAAAAGAGCTTCCGGAGCGGACGTTCAGCACCTCCGATGCCAGAACCCAGGGTGAATGCTGAACAATGGGCGAAGCAACCGCTGCTTGTGCTTCGTAAGCCGCTACACATAAAAGGTGTCTACAACTATACATATATGTCTGTATGAAATCCTTTGTGCCTACATGTTTCACACTCAAAACACTTAAGCCACTGCGACCAAGTTTCGCATTATAGAGCATCGTAATCGCCGGTCAATTTTTATAACAATATATAATAACTCAGGTGATAAAAAAGTGTTAAAAAACTAAAGACAAAAGCACCAGAGACACTGACCCTCCCTTCTACGGCCGGGAAATGTGGACAATACATAAAAAAAAAAACAGAAAAGGCGCAGTGTGTGCTGTGGAGAGGTGCTGAGCCAAAGCAAAACAAACACAACCAATTGAGTAAACTACTCTATTTCATACTGGCACAAGCGCCGCCAACAACCAAGATGTAGAACTGTAATATTATTAAACAACGGACATGTTTTAAATGTTTATTGCGGCGGAAAACATACAGTGCAGATGCAGAATAAAACAGAGGACAAGCCATGAAAATAGCCTAAACATTGAGGATACACAAAAATATATACTAGGAGGTTTACAGAAAAAACTATTTTGATAAATGCATCCGCTTTTATTGGGTTGAATTTTTCGTTAATTTCTACTCCTGCTGCTTATATATATTTGGGTTCCTTTCATAAATGTTTGCAGGTAATTAGGCACTTGCTCCGTGTTTTGTAGGGATTTTGCAAAGACTAAGAAGTGGTTGCCTTGGTGTTGGTGTTGAGGTCTATTAAGCGTTGCAGTGTTGCCAAGAGCTCGCCGTTCACATCGTTCCTCTTGCCTCCGGTTTGCCACGTCCCCTCTCACTTACTAGCATAGTCTTTCTTGTCTTTTTTTGTTCTGGCTCGTTTTCTTTACCGACGTCGGCAAGCGCCCCTTATCACTTCTGATGCCGCAAGCAGCGCATTGTCACACAAGGTATTAAATAATCTCATTTAAAGCGGTAGTTCTCATTTATTTTAAGCATTATGAATCATAGTTTTCTAAGACCCTCGAAGAATAAAATTACGGGGTATAAAATTTATTATTCTTCTCCTGCTGCGGACACACTCCGTTGTCATACAAATACAACAGAGGTCCCATAACATCGATATAAAAACATCTATGCTAAAGAAACGCTGCCAAAACTGCGATACGTTCAAATACACCCGAAAGTACATATATTGAAACCAGTTTAACACCTATATCACAGAAAAACCGATCTGATGCAACAAAATGTCTATATTCGGACTGACACCTACTGCATGGATAACACGTAATTAAGGGCTTGCAAACATGAGTCTGCAACAAATGTCGAGAATGTCAGTTAGACTTCCATTACGCTATGGAGTTCGTATACAACTCATCTACAATTATTAATATCCTTATCAGAAGAACATATTTTTTCCACAAATACGGTGTTGCCGAACTTATAGGTTATGTAATCTTTCATTCTCATTTGGTATGCAAATAATTTGAGACCTTTCAGTGACGGAAGCAATATTTGGTGTTCGCTAGTACGCGGCTCTTCTCAGGGCTCCAGCTTCGAACGACGACGATGACAGCTGCTTCTGATGGCTACCATCGTCGGTTGGTTTTTAGACCCACAATTCCAGGTGATGTAATGAGACATTACCTGAACCGCAATACCGGCCAAGCAACGTCAGTCTTAATGTAAGTCAGGCTCGAGGCGCCCGTCCACGGCGTTGGACTTTAACCTAGAACGTTAAATGTGGCGTGGCACCACCAATGTTTAATGGGCAAAGGTTTATTGCATATATAAGGGTACATGCAGCGAAAAAATTTCCTGACGCGAAGTTGCCCCGTCTCTGTGGCAACGGCAGTTTTTTTGCAGTTTTAGTCAAATACTATGTGACCGCTAATCACGCAGTAAAATGTTTGTACGTAAATCAACGTTACCTAACCTCTAACATTAAAGTAAACGGAACGTGAACTGCCCGTGGAGTTCCAAGGTTGTCACAATTACAAAGGCCGAAGAACTCCACCCAATTTTAGGGCACGCATGAAGTGCTGCGTGCGGCATTGACAATGCGTCTATTTGAAACATAAAATACTTTCTTCCTAGATCGTTGAACTTCGGTGCAATCGGAGCGTTTATTGGTCATGAATTAACCCACGGCTTCGACACAGTCGGTAAGAATTTGTATTTTTATTGTTAAAAGCAATGTTTGTAAGGAGTATTGTTTTCTTGTTGTTCCTTAGAAAACTTTTCGACTGCGGGATTCCTGAACTTTAATGTTCACAATACGGTAGCCAAGCGCAATAGGGTTGTATGACAGCTACGTTAGACCAGGGCTAACTACAGAGAAGACGAGTTCAACTCACGATACCTCCTAGTAACAAAAGATGAAGTTGTAAAGGCTTTCATAGGCATAAAAAAAGGAAAAGCTATACGTTACGGTGGTATAACTGTAAATGTTTTGAAGGAGGGAGGAGATATTGTAGTGGAAAAGCTAGCTGTACCATTTTCGAGAAGCTAGGAGATCCAAAAAGTGACCGTGGACTCGAAAAACGCTAACAATATTTCGATTCATAAGAAAGGATGTCTCAAGAACCTTACCAATTGCCCATCAGCCTACTCTCACTTACTTGCAAGCTGTTTACAAAAGTTAGAGTTAGCCGGAAAGGTGGCAGCGTGGATTCCCATGGAGCCAGAGAGCACGCTGGGTTTACGAAAGGGTAGTCAACCATGTACCCCATCTATGTCGTCAACCAAGTGATAGAAAATTCCACATAGTACAATCAACCCAATCATAAGGCATTAATTGATAATGAGATCTCGTTTGATCTCCCACCCCTTGCAGCCATTTTAGAAGCGCTTAAAACCAGGGAAAAGAGGGAACCTATATCAGACTATAAAAAGCATATATAAAGGTTGCACATGCAGGATATCCCTCCAAAAGGAAAGTTCTGTATTTCCTATCCAAAAGGGAGTAAGACAGGGCAACACCTTCTCTCCAAACTATTCACAGCATGTCCTGAGGGATATTTAAAAAGCTTGACTGGTAAAACATAGGATTAGAATAATGTGGAGTAGTGGAGCCATTTGAGGTTTACGGGTGACATAGTTTACGAATGACAATGGTTCAAGAACTACAATCAGAAAGCATGGCTGTCGTGCTAAAAGTAAATACGAATAAATCTATAGTATTGAGAAATAATCATGCGAAAAAAATGCCTGCTTGTGCTGAGAAAAAAACGCTGCAATAAGTAGCAGAATATAACAACCTCGGCAGATGGTTTGTGCTAACAAAACCAAGGAAAGACATCTCTGGCGGAAGAGATGTGGGCTGGAGAGGGCTCGGAAAGCACTCCAGAATATTTAAAAGTAAGCTGCTTTTGTTGCACAAAAGAAAACTTTGCTATTACTCCATATTTCCGTTGATGTCATGCTGAGCTTAGTTTTGGCTCCTTGCTAAACAAAGAGAAAGCAAACATGCGCCGGCTCAATGGGCCATGGAACGAATATTCTTAGGAATAACACTCTGGGACAAGAAACGAGCTCCCTGTATAAGAGAACCCACCTGTATAAGAGAACACACAAATCAATAAAAAAATGGTCTTGGGGTGGCCATGTAGTGAGACGAACCGACAACCGGTGCGCAATTAGGGCAATAGAATGGATACCCAGTGGTGGCTATAGAACAAGGCGAAAACCAAAAACACAATGGAGAGTTGAAATACGGAACTTAGGGGCAAACTTTGGACTCGAGTAGAACTGGACATGAGCGGTTCGAGTTCAGTGAAAAGGGCCTTCGTCCTGCATTGGACCTGTAAAGCTGATGATCATGATGATGATAATATTGCATGCGATAGATAGCTGGGAGGTAAACGTAGAAACAAAATTTAATGGGAACAAATCAGATATTTTTCTACGTAATTTACTATGGCCATTATGGGAAAACAGTAGGCTTTCTCGCGGGTCAGAGGAATCGCAGCATTGTTTTATTGTTCATGTCGAAACGCCCCCGAATCCATATTTGATGCCTGATAGGTTTTATATACAGGACTGACAACCTCAGCCACTGAAGTAGCAGGCGTGGGATATGGGACGTACTATGTGACAAAACTTCTCAATGTGACACGCGCATAGGTCTTTTTCAGGGGGCCCAGACAAGACCTGAACTTTACGTTTCTTCGTGGATGATATTGGTTTGGTTTTTTTTCATTTGCTAGGTAATTTGCTTTAAATCTTTTGCCGCCCCTTGTATGTAGTCGGACTTCATTTTCTGCCGCCCATGCACTGGTGAAAGTTTAAAGCGAAGCTTTCAGCCTCTAACTGATGACGCCTTTTAGACCAGCCAGAACAACTTGAAGGAAGCCAACTTTTTGGGTACCCGAAACGAAACCGGGTCGCTCGTGTTAGGAATTCAACGTCTATCTGATTCCACCACTCCAGCTCGATTGAAGCTGTTTCAGTTGGGACAGAGGTTAGTGGATGTGCACAATTAGAAAATACACTCTTTTGTAGCACGACGACTATGAATGGACGCTATAAAAACCATCAAATGTCCGCATTACTATATCACCACAGAGCGCAATCGCTGCGCAGCAAACCATACCGATGAAAAGCAGGTGCTTGCTTGTCGGTTGGATGTGTAGGTGTTGTACATGATTTTTCGCTTTTCGTGGGGAATGAAGGCTTCATTCCCCTTGTTTCACGTCCTCTTGGTTCTTAGTATTGGTTATACTACATCAAAATCAGGTCATTTTTATTGGAATTTTCAAATTTCATCGTGAACCCAATGGCGCCACAAACCCAGCTGTGCTTGATAATTCTCCATGCGAATGATATTTTTTAGTCATTCCTTACGCGTGAAGGCATAAGACCGTGATTAAATATTCCTGTAGCGGGCGTATACAGGGACCCACGGAACTGTCAGCCTTTCTAAGCCACCTTTTTGTCATTTCAAATTATTTAGAGTGCTTGGTTTTTTAATATTCTTGGTTCTTTTTGGTAAGCATAGAACAAATCTCATACAGATATGGCTCAGGAAATTATTTTATTAGGGTAGCTTCTGCAGAAGACTTCTAGGTTGTGCCTTACAAGAGCACTGCCGAGAAAGCGTAATGCACCTCACTACGCTTTCTGAGAACGGTTATTATTGGTGATAAGGATGACTTATTCCGATGGATCCCACTCGATTGCGCAAGTCAGCCAGGTTGTCCTGATGGCACGCGGTGGAAATAGACCCAGTAATATAAAGACCCTAGCAAAGAGCGGCATCCCAGTGCTAGCTCAGAAGTAACAGCTGTAGGTGAACAGTATTACGTCAGGTGGAACACGTGGGCAATATTATCAGGCACCGGGGCGCCAATTGTAGTTAGGCGTCGTGCGCAAAGTCATATGCAATGTCGCTCGCCTGAAGGAGGGAACGAAAAAAGGTGGTTTACGGAAAGAGCAGCTTTTCCTAAAGTAGTTGTCATGGTGAAATTGTGCCCTGACTATAACTGAGAATATGGGAAATTGTCTTAATCATAGGTCTATGCCTCTGACGTTTCTTTATACGATGCCAAAAAGGTGCTTAAGTTGTTGTATATTTTTAGGAATTCAGTATGACGAATACGGACAACTGCTTGAGTGGTTTGATTTAGAGAGCCTCAAAGAATTTTTTGAGGTGGCCAGATGTTTTGTACATCAGTATGGAAGCATATACGACAAGGAAGCCGAAATGATGGTAAATATACCAGAGTTTTGTTGCAGTAACAATTGTCGCATTGTTGTTATATTCTGTATTAGTATTAAAGCACGTAGAGTTGTTAAAAAGCTTTTTACCCGAGATTTCAACTTCAAAAATTTATATCTGAAGACTGCCGAAACCTACTCTTTACAAACATGTTCGATACAAAAAGGTGTAAGACATCTGAACGCAAAAATAGATTTTTTTAAATCCCGCTCGGGCGGGGAAAAGGCAGGGCTGAAAGTACAGAAGCTGTTATAGATAAGCGTTTAACTGACTGTAAATTTAACAATAGGACCCGATCACCCGAGTAAAATCTCAATGTGTCCATCGCAAGCTCAGCGAAATCTGAAAAGAATGCCCTTAGCGCACAACTAATCACTTACATATGGCATTAGTACCAGTTGCTTTGTGGTTGGTAAATACGTTTTATTAAGCAAGCACCAAACTCTCGACACCCACTATAAAATACATACGGGACTTCTCCATTACCCTAAAATGTATTCCCCTTGATTCTCCCGTAAAAGTGTATTTAAATTTGAGTTAAACACTAGAAACTTCAAAAAGAATACGTCATCTATGAAGTGATGCGGGTTTTTGAAATCTCTTCTGTATGGCAGCAGGGCTGTTTAAGCCGAGCGTTATTCGTTCGTTGCACCAAAGAACCTCGAAAAGCCATGATGTCGCGTCGCGTGGCCTAGCAACGACTGGAGCAGCTGTTCATAGGTTCGCGTTCGCTTCTCTAGTGTTGGCATGGCTCCGGCGAGCGTCACCTGCTCCCGTCTAGTCGTCACATCAGTGTGCAACCTTTGGTATTAGGACTCCTGTACAGCGGCGTCGTGTTGGCTTGCGCGTGGGTTTGCGTCACCTGAGAAGCTTGCGAAAATATACAAAAAAATAGCAAGCGCTAGCGACGAAGCGCCTCGGGAGGAGCGCCCGGCGTCGTTCAACTCGACCACCGAGAACCCACGGGCATGATATCTGGCGTGATCTTCTCCTTGGCAGGTCATATGCTTTCATACCTGAGCTGGGGCGCACAGACCACAATTTTGCGAAGCCGGTTTCTGCGGGGTCTACCATTGCTAACACTAGTCCACCTTCAGATAGGTATAAAAGTTAAAGCACTCTGCGCGTGCCGGTCATGGCGAACTTTCAACGGAAAGTCCGAAAAAAATTGTTCGGTGCAACGACCGGGTCTCCGACGAAGGCAAAGGACCCGCCCGCTCTGCTGTTTCTCCAGCCTTGTACCACTTGTGCGGGCTGCCCCAGTTTTATTATTTTGCGGTCAATAAACAACAATAAATGCCCGCAACATGTATCTGATGAGACGAAGCCGCCGTTAACGAAGAAACATTTCGACGCAAACACTTCCCACAACTATACTGACAACCCCTTCCACTACACCAATCATACGTTTTAGGAGACGGCCCTATGTTTTCCATCAATCATGTTTTTAAGTTTCTCATTGATGTCAGGTTTTTACATCTCACTCCTTACCATGCAACATGACAACCTGGCCCTTTATAGCAGTCATCTTCATTACCTGGGGTTTATTTTGTTTATGTATAGAGAAATGGATCACTTTTACATTGATGTCACTCAAATAAACTAATCATCCGTTCGCGCTTTTTGCCCTCAGTAGGTCTTGCGCCATAGAAATCCAAACAACATCATCAACCAAGCAACATGATTGAACTGAAGCGTGTGCAAACATTTCCGTAATATCGCCTTCAATCTGTCTTCAGAATACACTGAAGGTACTAATAAAAAGATCAATCGGAGTACCAGATGCTGTGCGAACGTTTATTAACGAGCACTTTCGAAAACACGGCATCAGTGCTGCTGCAAAAATATTTAACTACGCACGAAGAAATTAGGTGCTCATCGTACAACACGCGAATTCTCGTAGAATAATGCGACACCTAGAATAGGGCGCAGAAGAAGAAAAATATCCAGCGAACAGAGTTTAAAGGCAAGAGCCCTAGTCCTCTATGATTCCTGAATAACGTAGGAACGGTAATTAGAGTGTGGAAGTAGGATACGAAGAAACATAAAGATATTATGCAGGTCTGTGTACGCACGGCTTGAGAAGACTGCACACACGTTACTTGATGGGGATGAAGTTTATTTTTTTACACGCACGTGGAGTACACGCATGATCGAACTAGGGGTTAGGATGCGGATCCCGAAGAATTCTAGAAACATGACGGCAAACAATTTCTGTACAGAATAGTGGTCATGCTAAATTGAGGCATTCAGGCATGAAAAAACTTACGGAATATATCTTCGCTTCTTTCGTAACTCATCTTGGATGGCTAAGATTCTGTAGATTGTGTTGGCCATCAAGGTCTCCCTTAAAAAAAAACGAATACAGTGCCTTCCTGCGTCTCCAGAAAGGTTAATAGCACAGGTCAAGTAGATCTGCCTTTAAGACTTTCGAGTCCTGTTAAGTCATGGATGAAAAATTTGTACTAAATCTGTGAGAACACGACGGGGAAAGCTCCCGCTTTTAACAAAAGTAGGATAAATTTTTTGTTCCGAAAACCAAGAAAGATGCAATGAAAAAGCGTTGACGTGAACTAGGAATTGTGAAAATGGCTACTGAATAGCTACGCGGCAATAACATTTCCAGTTTTTTAGTGGTCATCTCAAGGCGCGATCTTAGGATGTGGCACTAATCAAAAACTATGAAGGTGTAGCTAAGAGTTATAGAAGTCAGGATTTGTCAGCATCAAACGAAAAGAAGCCTACCTCATCCTTTTGCGAGCACCTTAGTATTTCTGGCATTTCAAAGAGTGCATTGGAAGCCACAATAGACGCCTTTTTTAAGCACAACATTGAAGTGCCCGCTGCTATGGTTTCGTGTCGTCTGTCACTGTCGGTTCTCTTTTAACCGAGCGAACAAAGAGGAGGCGGAAGATAAACAATATTGAGCGAGGGGAAAGGGAAATGGGGGACGTATAGAGAAAGTGTGATTTCTAAGACGGTATGCCACGATCGCGGAAGGCGTGTTCGGCGGCGGCGACGCCCTGGAACATAAGACAGGAGCACTACTACACCTGAGTCGTTGGCTGATGACGCGATCCCTTCCTTAAACGCAACCGCTATGCGCTGTAGCTGATAAAACTGCATTCTTCGTTGCACGAAGCTTCCATTAGAGAGTATCTTAATCATTAGGCAATTTTTCACTTGTTTTTATCAAGACTAACAAGGAATGTTTGTTCAGGGGGATTGCAGCAAGAAAGGGCTACTTCAAGGACGCATTTAAATTTTTTTAAGAAACAGCACAGCAGCATACACGTGCATGACTCTATTTCGTCGATGAGACGGAAGACATCGTACCGTTTTCTGTGAGCATGACAGGGTGCCGAAGAGCTGCTCTGCTGTTTCTAGCGAAGTAGAAGAACGCTTTTATTCAATCGTCAATCGGATCTTACGATGCTCTTGAAGAGTCAGGCCAGCTGCATGTCAAATCCAGATTGAATGAACCATAAATAAATTTTGAACATTGCTTTCGTTTTATGGTTTATCAACTTTTTTCTCTTTGAACAACCTCTATGTTAACTGACATCAAGTATCTTTAATGGCTTTCCTGTTGCAACGGCTTCAGCTACATTGTCTTCAACAAAGTGCGACCGAAATATTAGTTGTCTGATGACACTACTAAACTACGAAATATATTTAGAAACCCCAGAGTTAACTTTGTGGTTACAACTACGGCTAAACTCATGAGTTTATTGGCGTCAGAAGTCTTCTCAGTGCCCAAAAGAAGTCCTGTGTAAGGTGAAGCGCTCAGTCGGCGGGGACGACGACGACGACGTCGCGGACAAATCCCCGTGAAGGGATTGTCCTTCTTTCGGCAGGATCGAAAAAGAAGAAGTGGCAGGCCACACGAGCCGATGACGGTGAACGCGAGGAGCCTATGAGAGTGGGCCACAACGGAGCGGTGACGAGGCCAGACGGGAACGAGAATGGAGGGCCATGGGAGAGGAGTAGTTCCGAGAGTACGGATCGAGGAGAATGGCGTTAAGGCGCAGATCTAGAGTTCGTCGGGTCTCGGGGACCGAAGCTCAGAGGGATCTACTTGACTCCAACGCCTCCCCTGACCAGCATCCAATTCCCCAGTGTCCTGGCCCGTGGCAGGCCCACGCACTGCGGCGTGCCCCGGTCCTGAACGACCACGGCCTGGAGATCATCGTCTACCGGCCGGCTACCGGGTGCCGACTGCCCACGGCATTCCGTGACGTGGGCCCTGGTGGTGACCAGGTTCCGGCCAAGACCGTTCCTGCAAGTACCGTTCCTGGAAGAGCAGCGACGGACCTGCATTGTCAACGGCCCAGCAAACGAGACTTACCGACGTGGCCTCAGCGAAACGCTCCGCGACACCCCGACGCCCCGAGTACTACGCCACGTCACGGTGAACTCGTTATGAACTTTTTTGTGGCACTTTCGTTTAGATTTATAAGCTTTTCTGTACGTTAGATAGGCGTTTTGGGTTTCTTATGTCTTATTTGTAGACTAGTTATTCCTTTTGGGTTTTTGTTAGCTCTCAGCTTGTCTATCGTGAAAGTATTATTGTCTGCTTCGTGCTTTGTTCTAGAATACTTGTTTCCTTTGTAACCTCTAAAAGCGCCCTCGTCTGATTAACTGGTTACTGGCTAGCCACCGTCGCCAACGAACACACCCTACTCAAGAACCTGCAGAGGTGGTTTTCCTTTACCTTCCCTCCTCACAACTGTGAACACAATATTACTGATAGCGTTTAGCACCAAGTGACACGTTTAAAAGAAGGTGGCTTATTTTGGAAGTAATGGCATCCGCAGTCTGGAGGGTATGCCGACGCTATTACTTCTGAAATTTCGGGACGCCATTGCTTCCGAAGTCAAGTGCAAAGTCAAGTGCTAGATAGAATTCACCTAAATAATGATGCTTGCGGATACTCTATATGAACTAAATATTTCTCTACTTCTTAGAAAGTTGGTTGGCAGTTATGTTCCCAAGTAATGTTATCCGAGCAAGAAAAACTAGCACCGAAGTGCTCATTGGGGAAATGTGAAAAATAGAACACGCCCTGTCATGAAATAGGTGATGTGTACGAGGGCTGTCTATAAGGCTGGACAAGTGGTTTTGGGGTCCGCCGAAAAGAGCAACAAAATGTTTAACAGCAGATGAAACTAGGCCTTGCACTCACTACTCGAAAACGTTTTTAACCATCCCCGTAATTTTCTTTAGTAGCCGGGGGCCACGACAGTTAAATATAAGAATTTTGTAACTACTCCATCACCACCAAATAAAGTGCTCCACCGTAAAGGCCGGCAATATTTAGGAGTTTTTGCTAGTCATTCGCTTTCCCTCCAACGCATCGGAATACCAACTTTAGAGTTTTCTCCCCTGGGTATCCCTCTTGCATACTCGGTTTGACCACGTTCTACTAGTCGTTTGAACTTCCCGGTTAGGCCGGTGGACGACATCGCGAGCAAGCTCTGCGGGGGAAAAAACGTGTGAAAGATTACTAGGACTGTTTTTGGTCAAATTATTCAGATCACAAACATATTGCTGTTTTTCGTCTACTTGCACTTCTATTTCTAATGATGGGGCGTTATTGCAGAAACAGTTCAGTTTTTCGGGTTCTGCAGAGACTTGGTTTTTTCGTACGGGATGGCATGTGACTCATACAATATTACGGCGTATTTACAATCTCTTCAGTGACATTTATTCCCTGCTGTCACAACAGTTTCATGGAATAATCTTTCAATCTTTGGCTGTGCAATAGACCAGCAGTGCGGTAGTTGTGGGGTCCCTGAGAAACCGGTACAAATTATGAAAGCGTAAAGTCATTACTTATTAGTATTTTTTTGCGTTCAGAAAGACACATGATTAGCTAAAAACGTGCGAGATTTAGAGTGCAAAGTAAATGACTGCGATCGTTTTATAGACACATCAGAGGGATAACAATGGTTATGAAGTGCTGTGTTTCCAGTGACACCTTCTTTAGCGCCGAAATGCAAACCACAGAAACATTTAACGCTATGAGTGAATGTGTAATAGCTCAATGGCCGCCGCCATACGAAGCGGTATACTTGCTTGGCCTGGGAAAGTATAGTAAAATTTTCAATAGAACTACCCTTGAAGACTGACTCAAACACTGAGTGTGCTGACTTGAATCCCTTTTTTGGTATTCTCGAAGGCACGATTTGTAGCATTGAACGTCGAGTTTATCTCTGACTTTTACCCACGGGGCGTCCAGGCTGAATGCTTTATTAAAATGTATTTCTGATATTCAAATACAAAATGTCAAGGCAGAACATAATGAAAACGTAGCAAATGTTAGATGAATAAATGCTTTCCGAATATTCAAGGGAACTCTACTTGTTTTCTAAGAGGGATATAGCTTGCGAGAGGAAGTGTACAATATTGAACATGAAGCCGTGGAAAAAACAACGACGTTCCGCTGCTGTTACGATCTGGCCTTCGCTTCATTTTTCTCACTGTAACTGTCTTTGATTTTTCTAATTGTAGGGACGCGAATTCTGTGGATAAAATTCCTCATGACAGGACTCCTCTTAATATTTATCACCTGCACCATACGGGTAAAAAAAAGCCTATTTCTTGTTTTTAATTACAATAATACATGTGACCGAGAATTTATAAGTGGTGTATTGTTGGTTTGCCCAGATGTTGCTTCTCTCTTAATGTTTTTGTATGAGTAGAGTATTTTTCTGCACGCTCTCTAGTTTAACGTGACTGTATACTCTCCTGTATCTGATTTCCCAATATACATGCTGCTGTGCTTTAAGTACCCGGGACCTCCTTCATAAAGCTTACCTAATGTTTGACCGTTCTTCATTTACACCAAATAAGCCAAGCCAAATCCTATAAAAAATCACAGAAGGGTTTCCTGAAAGGCCAGTTGGAAAATCGTACTACGAAGAAAAAAAAGCGCAAAAGACAGGACGAAGTAAATACTACAAACCACAGGCACTGTTGGTTTGTAGTTTTCACTTCGTCCGGTCTTTTGCGCTGTTTTTTCTGCGTGGTTGTTAAAGTTGAAAAAAATCCTATATCAAGTATGCGACCAATGCGAATTGTAGAAATGCCGCTATGTCATAATAACGGTATCTATTCAAAGCTGCTGTTGACTACCTGTGCCGGCAGTATATACTATTTTGATTGAGCGTTAGGCAGCCGTTTGATCTTTTCACCTCATAATATTGCTACGTAACTCACGGAACACTTCCCATAGCAGTGGTGTGGGTCACTTAATGGTCAATCCATCGTACACTTGATCTATGGGTACGTGCCGTATCAGATGGCGGGCATGGCTAGCCAATGTGACGAGGAAGAGAAAGCCATAAACCAGACTGGCACGAGCTGGATTGGATGCCTTGGCCTTGGACTTTTGGCCTTCAGCTGTACTTGTCTGTAAATATATTGCTTGTTCACATCTGCCTCGTAACACCGTTTTGGTGGAGGCTAGGACTGCCCTCAATATGCCTGTCACTAGCACAGCTACACCTTACCACGGATCTTCGGAGTGGGCGACACATTCGTCGACGAGCGATGCCTCCTCCCCCCTAGACCTCACCAAGAGGGCCGCTCGTCATCGTTTCCAGGCCCCGTGACCCAGGGTATTTTACCGGTATTGCTGGTGCCGACGTGTAAGAATGGATCCGTAAGTTTGAAGATGCCAGCGCCCATAACAGGTGGTCTGACACAATAATGCTAGCTAATGTAACTTATTTTCTAAAAAAAACGGCGAACGCCTGGTTTGAGACAAATGAGCATACATTGACCAGCTGGGACGTGTGCAAAGAGAAGTTGCGCGAAATATTTGGCCGACCCATCCAAAGTCAGCTCGCCGCAAAGAAACAGCTCGCATACCGTACCCACTCGACATCCGAATCCTACATCACGTACATGCAAGATGTTTTGGCCCTCTGTTCAAATGTTGATTTGCAAATGCCGGAAGCCGGTGAGGTGGGCCACGTACCTAAAGGCATTGAGATGGCGCCTTTCATCTGCTGACCTGTAAGGATTCCACTACCATTGACGCCCTACTTAAAGAATGCCGGCGCTTTGACGAGGCAAAATGTCGTTTCGTTGCCTACCAGTTTGCTCGACTGCCTCACTCGGCGGCAAACTCGTCTTGTCAAGATGTGACAGGGACACCGCTGACGCCAAACACGCAGGCTCAGACTGAGAGCCTGACCAAAATAGTGCGCCGGGAGATCGAGGCTATGACACCAGTCACTGCTTCTTCTTACACGCATGGCCGGACCCCCCCCCCCCCCGTCCCGCCACGCTTTCCTTCATTCAAGCTGTCATTAGCGACGAGATCCCGGCCCTGGACCTTCACTCGGTTGGGGCGTTGGTAGGCTACGATCCCTGCGACATTGTCCGCGCTCCCTCTGCTCGTAGGGATGTCCCACCACGCTACGACGTTCCACCGCAGTTCCGATGGTGCAGCCCGGGCGAATGGAGCACAGCCGATGACCTTCCCATCTGTTTCAACTACCATCGTGTTGGCCATGTCGCCCTTAACGGCCGTAACAGCTAGTAATAATCTCCCCGCCGACGGTTCTTTGACAACTGCTACTCCGAGCACCACCCTCGACGATTTCCTTCCGGTGCTCAATAGCCCTTCGCAGCCGACAACAAACGCCACAGCCGCACTGGCCGCTCGCCATCACCTCAGCGTCGCCAGTCGCATGCGCCGCAGCCCCGCCGCCAAACCCCACCGCCTACTTTCTCATCCTCCATCTCGAAAAACTATCCAGTGCAGCTCCCGGAGGTGATGCTTTATTAATGACCCGAACTGATAATCCTCTGTTGACTGCGATTACGAAAACCAATTTGATAGACGTTCACGTTGTCGGTGTTCTTGTTAGCGCGTTAGTCGATGCAGGAGCCAATATTTCGGTAATGTGTTCGGACATTCGCCGCACTCTTCCGAAAGTTATGACGCCTGCTGTATGCCACACCGTACGAGTCGCTGACGAGGAACGACTACCGTAGCCCGAATCTGCACCGCCCGCGTCGTAATTGCCAGACCTAGCATCCCGGTCTTGTTCACCGTCTTGGACACATGCCCTTACGACATAATATTGGCTGGACTTTCTGACAGACTACGCCACCCTCATTGATTGCGACGCTAGGGTTTTATACCTTGAGCTCCCCCGCATGCCCGTTGATGAGACCAAGCCTATTTACAAGCATTTCTGCGCCGAGCATGCTCCATTAACACCGAAGACCATGACCAACGTGCCTTTATCGTCGCGACCACCAGTCCCAGAGGGTGATTCGCTGGTCTCGCCCGACACCGATGTACACCTCGGACGCAATGTGACCCTTCATTATACAGTTGTGGTGGTCGCGACGAGCGAAATAGGCCTCCAATTTTTAAACTTTGGTTTCTCCACCCAAGTTCTTCCTTGGAGAATGTCTCTGGCTACACTCATCCCCTTGGCCAAATGAGAGCTTTCCGCTGTGAGCACTGACGCTTCTGATGGTCGACGGACCAGCCAAAGAGACATTTCGCCGACTACCAGTAATTTGATGAAGATAATAGCGTCAGATCTTCCCGCTCCACAAGCCCATGAACTCCGATGTTTTTTAGCTTCCTATCGAGACATCTTCGCCTTGGACAACCGTCCGTTGGGACAGACATCTAGTGTGACACACCGCAATAAAAGTGGGTATGCAACCCCTATTTGCCGACGTTCTTACCGTGTGTCCCACGCCGAACGTACTTTCATTCAGCCGGAAATAGAGAAGGTCTTAAGAAAAGATGTTATTGAGCAGTCTTCAAGTCCGTGGGCGTCACCAGTCGTGTTAGTTAAAAAGAAAGACGGCTCATGGCGATTCCTCGTCGAAAACAGACATTTGAACAACATAACCAAAAAGGGCGTTTACCCACTTCCTCGCATTGACGACGCCCTCGATTGCCTGCATGGAGCGTCGCATTTCTCGTCCATTGACCTAAGATCCGGATACTGGCCTATTGCAGTTGACGATATCGACCATGCAAAGGCCGCTTTTGTAACACCAGACGGACTGTACCAATTAAACGTCATGCCGTTTGGTCTGTGCAATGCGGCAGCCACATACGAAAGTATGATGGACTCGCTTCTTCATGGATTTAAATGGACGACATTCCTATGTTATCTGGGTGACGCTATCGTCTTTTCTCTCACGTTTGAGACCCACCTACATTACCTCTCTGGCGTCCTGGTAGTTTTTCGCAGAGCTGGACGTCGGCTCATGTCCTCAAAATGCCACTTCGGCTGCCGTCAAATGAATATCCTTGGGCACCTCGTCGACGCTATCAGAGTTCAACCCGATCCCGACGAAATCCGTGCAGTAAAAAACTTCCCTCTTCCTTGATCTGTGAAAGACGTTCGAAGCTTTGGAGGGGTATGTTCTAGTTTCGCCGCTTCGTCAGGAACTTCGCTGCAATTGCCAGATTACTCACGGATTTGCTAAAGCACGATACCCTATTTTCCTGGGGCCCTGAGCAAGCTTCCCATTTTCAATACTCGTCGACCGTCTCACGAATCTACCTCGTTTGGCGCACTTTGACGGTTCCGCTCCGACCAAAGTCCACACAGACGCGAGTGGACACGGCATAGGTGCTGTACTGGTTCAGAAGCACGCCAACCTTGAACAAGCAATAGCATACGCCAGTCAAATTTTATCACCTTCCAAACAAAACTATATAATTACCGAACCCGAATGCCTGGCTCATGTATAGCCCGTGAACAAATTCCACCCATATTTATACCGACGGCCTTTTCCGCGGTAACGGACCACCATGCCCTTTGCTGGCTGGCTTCCTTGAGAGATCCTACAGGACGTATTGGTCGCTGGGATTTGCCCCTTCAGAAGTATGACTAGGCCTACAAGTCTAGCAGGCACCACTGCGACGCCGACTGCCTGTCACGTCAACCAGTCGACCAACCTCACAAAGCTGACCACGACATCGATTCTTGCGTACTTGCACTACCTAACTTCCTCAACATCGCCGACCACCAGCGCCGCGACCAACCATTGCGGTCGATCAGTGACCGTCTCACAACCGTGCCGTGAGACCCGGTATCGAACTGATTCTTCTTTTGCGATGGTGTGCTATTCCATCGGAACTTTCGCGCAGTTGGCCCAAACAAGCTTCTCGTTGTTCCTCAGCCCCTCCGGCCTGACATCCTCCACCAGCTGCACAACGAGCCAACGGGTGGTCACCTTGGCGTCGCTCGAACTTAAGACTGTGTGCGTCAGCGCTTTTATTGGCCTGGACTCTACCGTCCGCCGCTACGGCACGGCGTATGACCTGTGTCAGCTTCAGAAAACTCCTTTCTTGTGCCCAGCTGGACCACCTCAACCAATAAAGATTCCTTCCAAACGTTTCTTTCGTGTGGGTATTAACCTACGTGGTCCTTTTCTTCGGTCCACGAAATCGCTGGATTGCTATCGCTACTACTACGCTATTACGCATGCCCTTTCCACCAATTGTGCCACAGACATCGCTGATTTCCTGCTTCACAACAATATCCTATGCCACGGTGGTCCCCGTCAGCTCGTCACCGAACATGGCCGGTGCTTCCTGTCTGGGGTTGTGACGACCTCCTCCGCTCTTGTCACACAAAGAACAAGCTAACCAACGCCTACAATCCTCAGACTAATGGATCGACTGAAAGATTTAACAAGACCATCACCGACATGCTCGCAATGTACGTTTCCCCGGATCATCTGGATTGGGACGTCACTGTGCCGCATGTTACGTTCGCGTATAACAAATTTCACGGTGACACGGCCGGCTATCCTCCATTCTTTCTTCTCTACGGCCGTGAACGCAGTCTTTCATTGAATACCCTCCTTCCTGATGCGACACTTCTGGCTAGAGAATATGCTCGTGATGCTGTCGCTCACGCTGATGTGGCCCACGCCAGTTTGCCCGTGAAAGCTCTCGGCTTTCCCGTCCTTTCAGAAGCACCGCTATGACCAGCGACATCGCACCGCCCACTTGACGCCCGGCTCCTTGGACTTTCTTAGTAACCCATGCCGCCGAATTGGACTCTCCGAAAAACTGCTGCCCCGCTTCAGAGGCCCCTATTGTATCAAGCGCAATGTCACGCCGGTCACATACGAAATCGTTCCCGTTGCTTCCTCCTCACTGTCACAAGGCCCTTCAGCTCAACTAGTCCACATCGGCCGAGGCAAGCCGTATTACTCAACGGCCCCACATGCTCCCCTGGCCTAATTTCAAATATGCTCCGAGTCGGTGCTTAACCCGCCGGAGGGAGTAATAGTACGTAACTCCAGGAACATTTCCCATAGCATTGGACTGGATCACCTGGTGGTCAATCCATGGTATATTTCATGTATGGGTACGTGCCTTATAATAGGCGCGCACGGGAAGCTGAAGCGAACAGGGAGAGATCGCCCAGAGCGAGACCGGCACTAGCTGCATTCGATGGCTTGGCTTTGGAGTTTTTACCTTCCTGTGTAATTATCACTTAATAGATTGCTTATTCACATCTGGCTTGGAACAATACAGTCTCTTGACTTCCAAATGACTGGACTGTGTTATAATACCGAAGGCTTTGCTAAGCCAAAATGCTGGTCTAGCTTAGTGATGAATGTTTCACATGTTGGTGAAAAACTTCGTAAACGAAGTTTAGGTGGTAGAGGGTACTCAGTGCATGTTTACCGTTAAAATTGTTTATGCAAATTTGTTTTGCGCAGCCTCTCGCCTGGTATTGCGACATTTGTGGGCAAAAATGCTCACAACACTCGCCTTCAAATCTTTGTCTTTAAGTTGGTAAAGTCCACAGGTGATATTACCGGACGCTTTTGACAATATTCCATCGCGAAACGTTCTTTGGCACGAGTACTATGTCGACTTCGCTGTAGTCGACTGTCTTATGGTGGCTGAGACATCGGAGTGTTCAGTGTGCAAGAACGCCGCTCACTGTGTCATAACCGGCTAGTTGAACAACTTCTTGTAGAATTACGCTGACAGGGTTCTTGCGCTGCTCCTAATGACATAAACAATTGAAGTTACCTATTTTTACCCCGTGAGTTTATTGTAGGGTGTTTTTTGAGACTAGCAAAGTAGATTGCAGGTTTTGTCAAAAACCTCTAATAGTCTTCACATGACGAGATGAAACCAAAAGACGTTTTCACATGTGTCTCCTTCAATATATGCGGACGCGAAACCGAGACAAAAAACATACGGTGGAGCCTACTTCGGGCTCCCACTCCGACTTGTAAATACCTCGCATACTCTTTAACAGTGATTCTTACGAATCCTGCAGTCTCGCAGCGTTCATAAGCGTAAGTAAAGCACAGAACATGTCCATGTTGTCTGCCGCCTAGGTTTACGATGTCAATAAAGCACACTTCACCCGGAGCAAATATTACAAGATAAAGTCAAGCACTCGGGACGTAGATAAATGCATGCCTAAATGGTTAATTTTTCGCTTCTATTCCTGAGTAATAAAGCCACGTCACACATACTTTCTAACAATCTACTCACCAAACTTGTATACTCTTTTGTTAACGCTTTGTCATGTACGCATTTTCTATTTCTTGTTAACTTTAGGAAGATATCAACAAAGCGTTTTGAAAAACTATGCTGGTTTTGAAAAAAATGCCGTATAATAGTCAATTTGAAGGAATAGTGATTTTTCTTTTATTGACGGTAACGAAGTGCCAGGTAGGGATTTTCTACGATAAAGTTTAAAGTAGCCAATTGTTTAAAGAAAGCGGTCCTCTTTGTTAACCTTGAAACTCAGTTTGGAATGAAGTTGAAAGGTAAACTGGATCACAAGACATTTGTGTACATTTAAAATTTCTAATTTGGCCTTATTAACTGTTTCGCACTTAAGTAGGAGCGGGACCTAAACAACACTTGTATGCGGGAAAGCCACTGGAAAATATGCAGTATCCTAACAACCATACCGGCTGTCGCAGTGTATTCTTACACGTTTTAATAAAACGTTTCTATGAAGAATTGAGAGGTTTTATTTCATCAGTTCTTTATTAGTACTCTCATTGAAACTGTAAAGTGCAGAAAAGAGCCGAGTAACGCATAGAATGCAAGATATACTGTTTGTTAACGAAACTTTATTAGTGTTGTGAGCAAGAAAGGAATTAATATCCGTTCCTGAGTGGTACAATATAATTGGTCTTCGGTAAAACTGAAGTAAACACGATGGGGCTGCATCAGAGACGGTAACCTATTTTTACTTTCTTTATTTTGTGGAAACTACGGAAACTACTAGGAAACTGCCAAAAAAGTATTGTGCTTGCCAATGCGCACCTCTTCATTTGGGTATGGTGTCGTTCTCTCAGATTCTGTTCCGTTCGTGGTTCTCTTCTAAATACTCTCGTCCTTTACGCAATCATGAGATAGCTTGACATTGTGTCTTTTCGGGTGAGGCATGGTGGTTTTGCCTCTATTTCTCGAGTACAATGTAGGCATCTGGTATTAGCTGTCTTGTATGTTTATTAGTCACGAAAGCTATCCCTATGCTACTTCTAGTTATTCTAGTGACGCTCGTCATGAGCACGCAAGCTTTCGACCAGGAAAAAGAGAGCCAACGAAATACTTTTGTGAGAGTGCGTCTTTTGACTTACGTGTAGAAACAAGAAAACGTCTTTTCTACGCGCTAGGGACAACTGATGTTAAGTACATCTAAAGATTTCCACCGCTGAAAAATTACGTTGCCTTCACGAAGCACGGTGCCAGAAAATAATAATAAAAATACATAGCACACCAAAACTAAAAAAACACGGTATACCGAATCCTACATCTTTTACGCCTTCAAAACAATTCAGATCTGAAGAATTTATCCCGCAATATTACGAAAAGCAGCTCTTCGTTGATAACAACAATTAGAGAGCTAATAGATAATGACTACTACCGTAGCCCGGCTTCAATGTCAGAACCAAGCCACACCGTTAAAATGCTGGACGTCGTGTAGCATGTGGGGCTACCCGTTTTGACTTCTCCTCCCTTAAGCACTGCACAAGCATTCATGTTTGGACGAATGAGTGGTTAACGTAAACCCTACATTTTCGCAGCGTTTTAATATTAGCCGTTAAAAGGACTTCATTCTCACAATACCCCTGAACTTTATTTCCACATAACACCTTGAGTTAGGTCTTTTTATCCAATACCCATTACTTCTTATTCACACAGCATATCAATAAATAGACGAACATCTTCTATTGAAATCTGTTTTTTTTTTGGAAACTGATAATTGCCAGAAAACCTTCGGTGATTCACTTGATCCCTGCCAAACACAATCTGTCAGATGGTATGCATCTTTCACGCATTTTAACTAACACTACATTCGCCAAGGAATCATAATTCAGAACTTTCAATGGTCAGGATCAGTAACATTGTGCATAATTTGACATTGAAACATCTAAGAGAATAACCGAATTCATTGGGTAGTTAGGTCGAATTACCTCGTTTAAACACACTGAAAAAAAAACATCCCTATCTTACAAAATAAAACACAAAACGCTCTGGTGTATACATACTTACAAATTATAGTGGTTTCATTTGCAACTTGCACATCTCCCAAAAACAAAATTAAAATTTCTTTACAGCACGTATGTCCGCCTAAGCATCAGTAATTTAAGTCAGAGTGCGCTGCCTCAACACTGTGGCATTTTAAACAAGATAGTTGCAGACCAGATTGCTGCCACAGCTGCATTTCAATGCATGGGGAAATATATGAACTGCACTTCGAATAGATGGTACCTAAGGAACAATAGGTAAAAAAGCCGCCACACAAAATGAAGCGAATTTTTAAACAGTAAAAGAAGCAGGAAAATACAGGAAGGAAATAAGCGGGGCATTAGAAGTCATGATCTGTATACTAAAAATCCCTCCAACAGTTTCAAACATTCCAATCTCCCCCTGCGCAAGTAACACCTTGGTGCTGATGCGGAGAACAGCTACCTCTTTTTATGTAGTATTTAAGTGTCGATTTCACAATACAAGGAGAAGGTGACACTTAAGATAATTTGCCCTCATCCAGATTCACAGCACGCAGCTCAATATTTAGAAGGTAATCCTATGTTAAGTTGCAAATTACCAGAGTAAGGTTGGGTTTTTATGCCCAATGTTACATTGCGAATCGTCAGTCTAACCCGCCAGATGTAAATACAGCCCTGCGTACAGAAAATTAACTATACGAGCGTCACCAGCATTTCCTCAGCATAAACTCTGCATCAGTGCGCAATATTTGAGTAATGCACATATAGTGCTTTTTGTTGATTTTTTGGGTTGAATGCTCGAAACCTACACCTAAGCTATGAGGTGTGCTGGCGTGGCAGGCTCCCTATTCATTTGACCGCCTGAGGATGTTTAACCTGCGCCAAATTCCCACACACTGGCGTTTTCGGCTATTTCTCAATGGGAAAAGCGTCTACCACGACCTAAATTAAAGCAACGTACTTCGGGTGAGCCCCACAACTCCTTCGCCGCATACCGCATAAACATACTGTTTATAAATTTTGGTTTCCAAAACTTGGGTTTACTTTTCTTTCTCTGGACCTCAGTGGGCGTTTTGTATAACGCATTTATTTGGAATCGGGCGAAACATATTTAAATTAGGTTCGTTTGTGTTCAGTTGCGGCATAAAACATTGTTATCGTCAAACCAGATAGGTCTTTTCATGAGCGATGCGCGAATCGTTAGCAAACACCAGCTTTAAAAACACTGCCTTAGGCGTCTCCCGCTTTCCAATTTGGAGCGGTAGGGACGCTTAGTTCAGGCACTTATCCGGTATGTGGCGCGCGCCGGCGGACGTCCCGCCTTACGTCACTGCTCGCGAGTCGCGAACCCTGCACCCACTTCTACAGCGTGTGTCTGTCAGCTTGCCTCGAAGGCGTCGGAGCACCGCTTGGGGAACACTAGATGAACTCTACACTATTTTGCATAGTTTCGGAGAAGTGGCGCTGGCTGGCGGACATGAAAGCACGTAGGAAGGCTACGGAGCGTGAACGAGTAGAAGAGAGCAACAGGAGAGTGGCTGTTTGGCCATTTTTCACTTATTCGTCAGGCAAGGATTACACAAGTGGCGGTGCGTGAGCACGCCACAAAGACTGGAACAATGTTACCTCCAGAGTGATCGCGCATCTTTGCAAGTCCTAGTTCTTGTCACAGTGTTCTACTTACCACCTAGGTTTGGGTGCAAACAGAAACGACCAGTGTGATTGCCTAAGATGGAACACAATCACCACTTACCCTATGTTACATCTCCCTTCACCCTGTCTATTTGTAGCTGTATAAATGATCGCATACCAACTTGCCGTTTTCCGCGTTACAATACAAGCGATGTCCATTCGCAATGTCTACTTTTCTAATAGCAATAACTTTGACGCAAGCGTATGGTACAATGTTTTAGGATAAGATTCCTGCTCCACCTAACGATCAGCTCATCTTCGCGAAGAAATGTTTTTGAGCATAATATAAGAATACAATTGCGTCTTCATGGGTCGTATACATGGCACAACGTCGTGCTTACAAGGGCAAAAACCACTGGTTACATTCCACTCTATAACCAAATATAGTAGCAACAGGCAATCATTAAAAAGAAAGAATACTGGCACTCGTTACAGAATTTTACCTTCTCATAACATTCTCCCCTATTGAAACATTTACCGGATTCAAGCCAAATCAAACACGAGGCGTCTCACCCATATAAACAAAATTGCCGAAAAAAACAGGACTACCGCATACCAGAGAAAATAAATAGGGGCAATGCTTAAGATATTTTTTAAACAATTTTATAAAAGGTAGCTGTCCAGCGTCTGCGAAGGCACGATGAAAGCAAACTGAGAGAAGTATTGAGGCGGGGTTAGGAATAGTTGCGGTACCCATTACCTGCGTCTTTTTTGCTCGAAGAGCGCATTTTCATCGCTGTCTTCACATTCTCTTTCTTTTTTGCGCGGATCAACGGCCGTAATATCTGACAGCAAAGCGTCCCTTTCTTTGCTTTTTGCCTTTCGTCTTAAGGGCTAAAGTGCGTCAGCAATCTGTCTGGAGTACGCCAGAGAAGACCCAAAAGTAGGGTTTGGTGTGGCTGTTGTTTACAGTTCTACACACTGTTCCTTACGTTCAGGCGTAGCGCGGCACGAATAAATCTACAATTTCACCTTCTCAAATGTATAGTTTTCGGACTTGCATAAGGCGCGCATATTGCCCCTAGAAACTGCTGATTCCTGAAAAATACCTCAATTGCATATGTGCCATTAAGAAAGCAGCAACACCAGCAAATTTGTTTGATGGTAATGACGTAGTGCTGTGGGCTGTTGCTGTGCAGATCTAGGTTGAAACTCCATCGGATTTCCAAGTTTTCTTTTAAGATATGTATTGTTTGGTTTGGTGGCCATATTCGTGTCCGGAGAAGAGCAACGACGCTACTTCGTAGAATAGGACCGTTAACAATTTTGCCTTAGTTATTAATATTATTAGTCCATAGAACTGGCGCCAATAAAGGCCAAAAATACAGGAGGCTATGTGCAGAGTGTTTTTTTAAGAAATATGTTTCCACAGTTGACGTCAGTGGTGCTAACTAGTACAGTCGCAGCGCTAACTGTTGGCTGCCGCTGAGCCTACACCTCCCAAATACTCCAGTGTTTATCAATTTTGTTGCTTTGTATTGATTTGTGACCTGCATCAAGCTGGTGAGTTTTTTATGTCATTGTAGGAACCCCCAATGTTTTTAATGGTGCAATAAGAGCTAGCAAAACAGCAAGGTATTTCAAAGCATATTTATTTAGGTGTTGAGGTAGTTGTCCAGAAGTGTACGACGATAGAAAAATCCGCGCAGCGAAGAAAATGTTACCACGGGGAAAAATGAGTACAATGAGCACGCAATTTTTCACCGTGTTCGGCAGTTGCTTTGTAATACGAAAACATACCTCACGAAAAGGATGTTCGAAAATATTGCGTGCGGGGTCAATCAACATTTTTATTCATTTACATTCCATCATACGTCATGAATGATACTTCCATGCAGTTCCCGCATTTTGTCGGATTCTGCTTTCGTATAATAACGCAGGATAAATACAATTTTCACATGCCACGCATCATCGTGACTCACCAAATAAGGAGGATTCCTTTTTAATCGTATCATCTCAGTCAAGAGTTCTTGAAAAAAACCTAAAACTACAATTTCAGTGAATAATATTGCCATTGCAGCTTGACGGGGGACGAACTATAAACGAAAACATTGCCGACAATGGTGGGCTTCGAACAGCCTTCAAGGTAAGCGACAATCTTCTTTTGTAGATATAAAAGATTTATACAAATTTAAAGGTTTGAAGTGCAATTCGTGTTAAATATTTGAAATAGTTTTACGCACGAAGCAGAATAATGATGTGTTTAGGAGATATTGAATAAAAGAAACTTACTTGACACTTTTTTACAATTATACAATACGTTGATTTCAGGACTTTTAATTTAGGCCAAGCGTTGGAGCATCGGTAGCCGCATTCGTCATTACTAATTCCTAAAACGCGCCACTTTCAGTAGTGTGAACAGCAGTGGAGCTGGTGTAAGCCTCTTCATTGATCAGGGTTTTGTGAGGGTCAATAGCAAACCATCGGTTGGTAATGTTATCGTTTAAGTACCTTGACTGCGGCCACACAGCCTCAGTATCATATAAAAGGTGAATAATTTATTCCGTTACTTAGATCATGTGCGCCGTAAAAACTCTGAATGATGGACGAAGACGATTTCAGTTGTGTTTGTTCAGTTGCGCAATCCGCTCTTCGCTCTTCTCTGAAGTGGCCGGCGGCCGTTTTTAACCAATTGACCTCAATCTGAAACAGCAAAAATTTTGTTAAGACTAAGCACAGTTCCAAAATATATACGCAAACATCCCATAACCTAAAACGAGCATAAATACCTATGGTATTATTCGTCTGCAATTTTTATTCATAGGTTCCACGCAAATAAATACACTCACAGACTCAGTGTATCTTCACATTTGTAAGCATCCCTCCTCGCTACGAAAATAAATATACCCAAGTCTTATTGAGAATGAAGACCCGTAGCACATACTTCTTGCAAAAAATACTCGCTTATGCTTTATTGGCATCTACTTAGTAGTTACTGCGCCCTCGGTTCGCTCGTTCAGCTGTCGTTCCTACGACAGTAGAGTTTTTGGAGGTGAGGTATGTTTCATTTCATTGTATCGTTAGTACATCGCAAGGCTGACGATAAAAGCTGCGTAGAGCAACTTGACAAGCCGTCCGCCCAATTCAAACGTCAAGCAGCAGACGGCAATATGCATGCTGCACAGCTTCTACAGTAATCCACAAGAAACACACCAAAGTATCGCAATTATACGATAACAAAATATGATATGGAAAAAATATATGCATGCTAACAACTAAGCAAAGAAAGGATATCGCATTCGAGAAACGTGACAACGCTACATGAGAACCATAATTTGCTGAGGAAAAAAAGACGAAAAACGACAGAAAAAGACTAGGCACGTACTGAAACATTGAAAATACGAATAGTGTGTGTTTACAAAGAAGCACTGGCAAAAAAAGTCATAAAAGTATGCGTATAAGCTACCGCATACAACAGAACAAAAACAAGGCCTACAAAAAAAATGGCTTCACCAATCAGGGTATTAGCCACAGTCAGATGCATAATGCAATAAAAGTTAGAAATAGGAAAAACAGTAATGCTAGGTATTCATGTCCCCAAGAATTGAAAAGTAGCAAAGAAGAGAAAAAATAAAAGTAAGGCCCGCCAAGGAAGTGTTTTGCAAGGCAGCATTGATAGGAGCTAGCTTGAAAATAACACGATGGGCGACGTAAAGAAAAAAAGAAACATTACCAGAAAGAAGCTGTCGGTCTACACCTTTCCTTTTTGGAATTGCGCGTGATATCTATCTTTCTTCTTTCCAGTTTGATCAGTAATCGCGGTAAAGTATTAGATAAAGTTTGCAGACCTTATGATGTACGAAAGGTGGGCACATCTATTGTTCGGTGTTTCTACAAGTGTACGGAAGCGAATTTGGGCTCAGGCACGCCAGCTCAGATAACGTTTTGCAATTTTTTTTTAATTATTTGAGGTGAAAAGCCACCGCCTCCTACTGGGATAATAATACCCTTATGAAGCTTCTATCTTTTCCATGTTCGGAAAATCCATCGTCCTCCACATTTTAGTATTGATAATGATCATTGAGATGAAGGCACCTTATCACATATGTAGGTTCGGGTAATCATTTCTTTGTGCAAAGCAAAAATCACAAGTTTTTAAATATTGCCTCGTTAGTTTACCTAAAAACCACCATAGAAATTTTACTGGATCTGTATCACCTCCCGGATCACATGCAGGTTTAATTAGGATTTCAGCAATACATTACTTAGGAAACTACTCCGCGAAAGTACGACTTGAATGGTTGAATTGGTTGCCTCCTAAAGCACACCTAAGGGGTCGGCGTAGGAATAAATTGTAGCATCTTAACCGACATAATAGTCATTTACATTGTTCATAAGAAATATCAAATCGTCAAAAAATTATTGTTTGCACGCGCAGAAATATCCACCTTAGCTTGGGGCAGTAGTCTCGGCTTCTACAATTTCTGCACCCTTTATTTTTGTTTGGCTAAATTAGTTGAGCTTTGAACATTTTATCATTTTTCTGTATCCTTGATTTTGTGCTTCTCTTTTTCATTTCTTCGCTTTTCAAGATTTTAAAGATTATGTTGTTTCGTACCATCACACACGCTTTCGTTTTTGAGCTTCGCAGTGCGTGTTCACTGGCATTTTCTTTAAATAATATTGTCCGTGGTATGCAGATAATTAGGTTTAAACTTTTTTGTCGCCCTTTACGGCAGGTGCTTTAGAAACGAAACAAAACAGTTCGCTTCGCATGCGCTGCATCCGCCATTTTGGATGACTGTATTTGGATGTTCGTTTTTACGTATTTCTTGTTTCTTTCGTGCATAGGTATATTTGTACACTTTCTCTGCACGAAATTTTAGAAAGTAACATGAAATGAGTTCTTTGGTTTCTTATCTTTTACTGATCTCCTCATTTGTTGGCTGTCATACCAAGTGTCATTCGTTATCTTGTTTTGTACGCTTGCTTGTAAAATCTCCTATCGTGCCCTAAGTTAGTCGCGATACATTCTGCGTTTTTCACATCTCTTTGTCAATGCCTACAATGGGGGCAGCAAAGTACTTAACATAAATAGGCAAATAAAAAAAAACTGTCATAACTCTCTCGCATCGAGGTTCCTGCTAATGGGCCTTCACAGACACTCGTAAAAATTTTCTGAAGTTTTTTTTTTCAAAATCTTTAATCCTGGCAGAAATAGTCAACCACTACATACAGTACTTATATCGTGAAGTCGTAAGGTACCTGAGCCAAAACTTGCGGCTCTCTACCCATTAGATGCCTTGTAACTTGCTCAAAAATGTTCTTAATTCTTTCCCCGTCTTGACGTCCTTTTACTGCTGCAACTGCGTCACTACAGTGATGTAGCGGCTATAGGCCGCTTTCTTTTATTTTGAGCAATGAACTCACTCGACAGCCTCTTCAAAGAATAGCCACAAAACAAATGCAGAAAATAAAGGCCGATCTTTTGCGGCAAGCAAATCACGGAGCGGGGCTCCGTGCTGGCTATAAGTAGATTTTTTAGTGCTTCGAGCCGCGAAGAAATAAGTGAAAGCGTTTATAGGAAATGTTGGAGAGCTTCTTTATATACTAGCATATGTAGAGGTGTCTTTATTCACTGGGTCAACGCCATTATTACCCGCTTCTTACGTGAGCTCAACAATCAGTGCATACTTTTCAAACTTGAATAGATAAACATTTGTCGTAGAAACACATAACGTAGGAAAGGATCACGCTATTAATATGCTACTGCTACTTCAACTCCCACATTATTTAACATAGTATTCAACATATTAAATATGCTATTGCTACTTTACACTCTCACATTGGGTGGTGATGAACGGGCTTGAAAATCGATATTTTGTTGAGGAAGAAGTTATGGTTCTGGAATCTGCCGTTAGATAAAAGCAAGGGCACCGTATTTGCTGCCCCTATTAGAGTCTGTCTTTTAACCGTTCAAGGTTAATTAGAGGGCGCGAACACTCAATCGCTTTTCGTTCTTACCTTACTCTTACCAATTCTTACTCTTAACAATTCTTACCGTTCTTACGAATAATTAATTGATTGCCGTTTATAAAACATATTATTACGTGGCAAAGACGCGTAAGTTGGAGCTATTTATAAGCCAGAGTAAGCTGGCAAGCACTGGATTAGGCAGCAGCGTGAGTCCGGGGCCAAGCGTTGTCGTTGTCGTCGTCTTTTATCAGCGGCGCGGCGCCCACCGCATGTTTGGCGGCAACAGGGATTGCCCCATCACATGACCCCCGGCGGAAGAGGCACCGTCTCGGTGCTGTCTATGGAGAACCGGTCGCCGGGGGCTCATATGGCTTGAGTCGGGAGACATGGACAACACTGGTAGGCGGGACAGTAGAGGACGAGGCCCAAGTGGAGGCCGTAAGAGCAACCTCATACGTCACATCTGTGACGCGACGCAACACTTTGTATGGACCAGAATAGGGTTGGAGCAGTTTTTCGGACAGGCCAACACGACGTGCAGGGGACCAGAGCAGGACGAGGGATCCCGGAGTAAAGTGGACCGCGTGGTGACGTTCGTCGTACGGTGTCTTTTGTGAGACTTGCGAAGCAAGAAGGTGGTCGCGAGCCAGTTGACGAGCTTGATGGGCGCGAGTGATAGCATCGCGAGCGTATTCGGAGGAGCAGGCAGGAAGGAGCGAGTCCAAAGGCAAAGCCGGTTCACGGCCAAACAGTAGATAAAATGAAGAGAAACGGGACGTGTCATGGCGGGAGGTGTTATACGCGAAAGTTACGAATGGTAATGCAAGGTGCCAGTCTCGGTGGTCAGAAGACACGTACATAGACAGCATGTCGGTCAGCGTCCGGTTCAAGCGCTCGGTGAGGCCATTAGTTCGCGGGTGAGAGGCCGTGGCAAGCTTGTGTTTCGTTGAGCAAGAGCGGATGATGTTGTCGATAACTTTGGACAGAAAGCTATTACCGCGGTCAGTTAAAAGCTTGCGGGGAGCGCCGTGGTGCAGAAGGACGTCGTAGAGGAGAAAGTCAGCGACGTCAGTCGTGCAGCTTGTTGTAAGGGCGCGGGTGATGGCGTACTGCGTCGTGTAATCTGTCGCAACGGCGACCCACCGGTTTCCCGCTGACGACAGTAGGAAGGGACCAAGTAAATCGAGACGCACTCGGAATAACGGCTCATGGGGAATGTCGATGGGTTGAAGTTCTCCAGAAGGAAGTGTGGAAGGCTTTTTCTGACGCTGGCAGGTGTCACACGAGGCAACCTAGCGGCGTACAGATCGCTAAAGGCCAGGCCAGAAGAACCTACGCCGCACTTGATCATAAGCTCTGGTTATCCCTAAGTGGCCTGTAGTGGGTACTTCGAGTAGCTGGTACAGGACGGTAGAACGCAGGTGGCTGGGCACAACGGGGAGAAGGTCCGGACCGTCAGCACAGAAGTTATGGCGGTATAAGGCACCATTTCGTAGGGTGAAGTTGCGCGTGGAAGTATCTGGTGATGAAGAGGTCAGGCGTTTAACGAGAGAACGGAGTGACGGGTCACGGCGCTGCTCGTAACCGATGTGGAGAAAGTCAGATATTGCGAACATGCAACCGACATCAGTACGTGGAGTGGCCTCAGGGGGCTAAACAGGGTAACTTGAGAGGCTGTCAGCGTCTTTATGCAAGCGACCCGACTTATTGGCGACGGAAAACGTATATTCCTCCAGACGTAATGTTCAGCGACCAAGTCTTCCGGTGGGGTCTTTTAAGTTGGTAAGCCAGCACAGCGCATGGTGATCAGTGATGACTGTAAAATGTCTGGCGTACAAGTAGGGACGAAATTTTCCGAGGGCCCAGACAAGAGCGAGGCACTCGCGCTCTGTAATGGAATAATTGCGCTCGGACTTTGACAGCAAACGGATGGCGTTCGAAATCACGCGGTTTTGGCCGGCTTGCAATTGGGCCAATGCGGCGCCGATCCCGTGGCCGCTTGCGTCTGTATGCACTTCGGTAGGAGCGGAAGCGTCGAAGTGACCCAAAATCGGCGGTGACGTTAGGAAGGAAATCAAAGTGCTGAATGCTTGGGCTTAATCGGGACCCCATGTAAAAGTGTCACCGTTCTTCAAAATGTCCGTGAGAGGACCAGCCACGTGGGAAAAAGTTTCTATAAAACGGCGAAAATACGAGCAAAGTCCGACAAAGCTGCGGAGATCGTGAGTGGAGCGCGTCACGGGAAATCGGTGACGGCTCTAACTTGGTCGGGGTCGGGCTGAACTCCAGAGGCGTCGACCAGGTGCCCAAGAATTGTTATCTCGCGGTGGCCAAAGCGACACTTTTTGGAGTTTAGTTGGAGACCAGCGCGTCGAAATATTTCAAGGATATCTGACAGGCGCTCGAGGTGTGTCTCAAATGTGGGTGAGAAGATGATGACGTCGTCTAGATAACATAAGCGCGTGGTCCACTTAAAACCGCGCAAAAGAGAGCCCATCATTCTCTCGAATGTGGCCGGAGCATTGCATTGACCAAATGGCATAACCCGGAATTGGTAAAGGCCATCAGGGGTCCCGAATTCAGTGTTTTCGCGGTCTTGCTCATCAACGGCTATCTGCAAGTAACCAGATCTCAGGTCAATCGACGAAAAGTATCTGGCATCATGCAGGCAGTCGAGGGCGTCGTCTAAGCGCGGAAACGGATAAACATCTTTTCTTGTGATCTTGTTTAAATGCCGATAACCCACGCAAAAACGCCACGTGCCCTCTTTCTTCTTGACTAAAACGACAGGGGATGCCCACGGACTAGAAGACGGTTTAATGATGTCCTTGCTGAGCATTTTCTCGACCTCTTGTTGGATCACGAGGCGTTCAGAATGAGATACGCGATATGGCCGTCTTCACACCGGTGGTGCATCTCCAGTGATGATGCGCTGCGTCACAGCATGTGTCGTACTCAGTGGACGGCTGCCTAAATCGAAGATGTCTTTACAGGACCTCAAGAGAGAACGAAGAGCGTCGGCGTCCATTTGGGAAAGATTGGGTGCGATCATCGCTTCTACTTCATTCGCTGGGAGTGATGACTGCACAGTGGGACCCAAACAAGGCGTTACGTGCTCTAACGGGGTAGTAGCGGTATGTGCTTCCAAAGGGCACAGTGATAAAAGTGCCATTCCTTTCGGTAAAACTTGAGGGGAGGAACCGAAGTTGAGGAACAGGAGACAGGTCTTGTTGTCAACAATAGTGACTATAGTATGCGGCACAGTAACATTGCGTGATAAAAGCACATCCAGAAGAGGTGAAATGACGTAGTCGCCGTTTGCAACTGGGGGAGGACGGGGATAAGGAGACGTAGCTGAGAGCGTTTGGGGGCAAACGAACGAGTCCGGTGTTGCAACAGCGCAGCTGGGGTGCATCGGAAGAAGGAGGGAGAGGAAATTGGAGGCGGAGGAGTCCAGTAGAACAATCGATGAGAGCGGAATGCTCAGAGAGAAAATCAAGGCCCAGAATGAGGTCATGAGGACAGTGTTCGAGTACGGTAAACAGAACGGCGGTTTCTTGGTCAGCGATGCGTATGCGAGCTGTGCACCATCCGACGACTGAAGGCCTGCTGCCGTCGGCGACTCGAGCTACACGGGACGTTGGCGGCGTAAGGACTTTGTGGAGACGGCGGCGAAGGTTCGAACTCATTGCGGAAATCTGGGCACCGGTGTAGATAAGCGCTCGTACTACAACTACATCGACAAGGACTTCAAGTAAATTGTGTATAGTCGGCAAAGTGAGTAGAGGATTTACGGGCCGGGTCGTTGATGCAGCGTCACGTCCTTGAGCTGCATGACTCAGTTTTCCGGAGGGGGTCGAGAGTAGCCGGCCATGGAGGAGAGGCGGCAAGGCTGCGGTGATCGGGACTGGCGGCGTTTCAGCGACGGCGATCGGTTCATTCGGGTGTTGGGACTGGTAGAGTTGGACGGGTTGAAGTCAGTGCGTGAAGACAAGCAGTTTTGCCGGTCATTGAAATAGCCAAAGGGTGGTCGTGTACTGTAGTTGGCGTAGCTGTTGCGGAATGTCGGGAGCCTTAGGTTACGACAGTACCAGGCATTGTGGCCGACTCCAGAGCAACTGAAACAAATGGGTTCGTCGTCCAGTGTACGCCACTCAGCAGGGTTCCGGCGGGGGTAGCGAGGAGGAAGATCGTGGATGTGGGGACCGGGAGAGCTAAACTGTCGTTGGAAAGTAGAGCCAATCGCGCACACATGGTGAAGGCCCAGGTTGGCTGTTTAGACGTGGACAATGGAATGGCTTGGATGGCGGAAACTCTGTGGAGCTCGTTCCGATCCGGCCCGTATGGCACCGCAGTAGTAGAGGCCATAGCCTCCAGTTCTCGGCGCACGATTTTCGTTATATCTGCCGACGACGGAACGGGATCTTGTAGGCGTGAAATACGGGCTGGTGGACGTCCATCTTCACATGAAGATGTGGCTGCTGTGTGCAGAAGCCTTGTTAAGTTGTGGACGATACGGCGTCCTTTGTCCTCTTCGAATCGGTGACATTCCGTAATGATGGACTCCACTGTGGCACAGTCTTTGCGCATAAGAAGGTGGAATGCGTCATCCGCACCGCCCTTCAGTATGTGGCTTCCTTTATCGGTCTCCGTCATGGTTCTGTCAGCCTTCGAGCAAAGGGCTAAGACGTCCTGGATATAGGTGACGTAAGATTCCGTCAACGTCTGGGCGCGATGCGAGCTCCTTTCGGGCAGCAAGCTGACGGCCAAGAGGCTTTCCTAATACCGCTCGCAGCTTCGTTTTGAACACCTCCCAACTGGTCATTTTGGTCTCGTGCGTCTCAAACTACTTGCGCGCGGGACTTTCCTCTTTCAGGTAGAAGATCGCATTCGCCAGCATGATGGTAGGGTGCCACCTGCTGTGAGCGCTGACACGCTCAAAGAGGCTGAGCCAGTCGTTGACATCAATGTCGTCTGTTCCGGTAAACAGGCCAGGCTCCTGGAGGTGAGACACGATGACGAGGGGTGTCGTCGACGCGGTCGCTCCATCGGTCGGCATGGTTACACGAGGAACCGAGCGTCCACTACGAAGCTCCGTGGTGGGTGGAGCAGGTTGGAGCGAGTTGTTCACTCGAACACCCTAACCTTTACCAGGGATGCTACGTGGCAAAGATGCGTAAGTTGGAGGTATTTATAAGTCAGGGTAAGCTGGGAAGCACTGGATTAAGCAGCAGCGTGAGTCCGTGGCCAAGCGTTGTCGTTTTCGTCTTCTATCAGCGGCGCAGCGCCCACGGCATGTTTGACGCGAACAGGGACTGCTCCGTCATAATATGAAAGGGGCTTTTTGATTAGTGCCGTCTAACAGGTTTTGGTTTGATTGATTGCAGTGTTTAACACGCCGACGCTACGCAGCCGAAGAGGCACGCCGCAGTGGAGGGCTCCGGGTTGATTTTGACCACGTGGGGATCTTTAACGTTCGCCGAAATCTCGAACACACGGGTGTTTTCGCTTTTCGCCGCCACCAAGAAAGCAGCTGCCGCAGCCGGGAATCCAACCCGCGTCCTCGTTCTCAGCACAACGCCTTGGCCACTGAGCCACCGCAGCGAGTGCCTCGCTATAAAGAGTGCGTGCGTTGAACCTGTCAGGGTCAAGTTCTAATGTCGGCCTGTGCGAACCCAGAAATTCTCAGCACCCTGTGCTTTATCTCTGTTCTGACCGCCGCCGTGGACAGGTGCTCTACAGCTGCAGGTAACCCAGGGCAGTAATTTGCTTTGGCAAGTAATGGGAGGTGTTGGCCAATACTACACCAGGAGGGGCAAATCTTTTTGTGATGAGGGAGTCCAGTTTGGGTAACAAGGGCCTTTCCAGCATGGCTGAAGCTTTCTAATGCAGCCCTCTTTGTAACCGGGATGATGGTTACTTCTCGAGCAGACAGCACGCCATACCTGCAGCGCGACGAAACCATTATTCGATAATTTGGATGGTTAATTGATAAATCGCACACCCCTAGTTTTTACTATGAACGTTTATTTTCTCGTCCTCGGAAACGCAGCGCGGAAGGTTATTAACTATGTGGTTCACCTTGACTGTCACGTTGCCATTCGCGGTTTCTACAGGGAAGACGCTTCCGCCCGCAAGCACACTGCGTAGAAGCTACCAGCTTTCAGCATGCAGAACGTAATGCAGGCATAATTTGAGGTTTCCGCACTCAAGTAGCCTGCGTAACCTTGTGCTCATGTGGTAGCGGGGGTGTTGAGACGCAAACCGAGGATAACAGAAAAAGAACGCTTCGGAGTCTCACTGAAGGAACAATTGTGACAACGGACAGCATAATCGGCCTGTTTCGTAGCCCTTTTCGTTCACACGATTCGCAACTTCAAATAAAGTTTAATGAGTGTTGCCCATCACGGAAGTACTTTTACTTTTGCAGGCTTTTGTGTAGACCTTTGGCAACGTGTAATTCTGTGGGCGCTAGTCGGCGTGACTTGCATTGCAAAGCTAGGTGGAGGCTCATTTGCAATCTGACATTCAGGAGCTTGAACGCCACGCTTAAATTTTGAATCATTGGCCAAGGAGAAGGCGAAGAAAGTATCCCCAGAGGCACTCTTACCAGGTTGAAGAAACTCTCAATACAAACGAACAAAACGTTCTGGAACTCTGGCTGATTGCAGCCAGTAATTTGAAATGTAGAAAGATGCCATAGCAATCAAAATGACAAAAAATGAATCAATAAACAGCCATCATTGAAAAGTGCGCATTGTCAGTTTGACGGTGCAGGGCAGCCGTCGGCAAAAAAGAGATCGGCTAGGGCGCAGACACGACTGAACGCTTGCACAGTCACACAACAACTATTTATTTTTAGTTTCAAGCGTACGAGGCTCAAACACCCGGCGGTCGCAGGCACGGCGTCGGGTGTCGGAGCGGCGGCGTGAGAGCGAGAAGAGTAAGAGAGCCACAGTCGTGCGTAATTACGCCGAAAAGCAGGTCCGTTACATAAACACAGTGTGCCAAGGTTCTAAACAGTGTCGTCCGGACATGTATGTTTAACATTCCCCTGCGGGGTGCAGACCGAAAACACTTAGTTTTGAAAGTCACTGCACGGCAGCAAAACCTCTGCAATGGGCGACAACTTCAAACGACTTCACCAAAACTCTGTTTGGTGGAGCCACGCAATGATGTCCTTTCCAAGCAGTGGAAGTGAGGCATACGCAAAGGAAGTGAGAGGCGCCTGTTGCTTACCTGGAGTTCATGCAGTTTCAAATTGACCGATATTCAAGGCTGTGGTGAACTTTTCTGCTTTTCGCTTTTCACCTGACGCCCTCAGGTGCTTCTGTCGGAGTCCTCGTTGCCTATCGCAGGTGGAGAAGCGCCACACATCCTTGCTTTAATCTGGTCGAGGCGGCACAACATTGGTGAAAGCATATCCGCGACCAGTTCTTGCGTAGCTTGCAGATGCACTTCAATGTCAGCTGCTGGTGGCTGACGCACTTTAGAAGTGGGCGAGGATGGCGAGGCTGCTGTTTTCAGCTCCGTCAGTTGTCACCACGTTAGCTCAGTTTCTTCCATCAAACTTCTCACATCATCAACTGAGGCTTTTTACGCTTCCGTCTTGGCCGCGTCGTCAATGGATGCGAAACTATCGAAGGATGGCTCCATTATGTTCAGAAAACGTGGGCGACGTCGACCTGTAGAAAACGGTGACAGAAGAGGTGGTCGAAGAGCGCGTAGGCCTCAAATAGGTTGAATAACTGCTTAAAATCCCTGCAGCACGTTGGGGAGCCTAATGTGACGGCGCAGAGCAGCCGTCGGGGAAAAAGAGATCGGCCAGGGCCGCAGACACGACTCAGCAGTGCCGTAATGAGACAAGGACTGTTTATTTTTTGTTTTAAGCATACGAGGGGCGAGCACCCCGCGGTCGCAGGCATGGCGCCGGGTGTCGGAGCGTCGGCGTGAGAACGAGAAGGGGGAGAGAGCCTTAGTCGCGCGTAAGTGCGCCGAAAATCACGTGCCTTATAAACGCAGTGCGCCACGCCACAGTCGGATATCCTCCCTTTTTTAGTTGACATTATTTCACAAAGAAAATAGAGATAGCGCCTCTTCTGCAGCCACAGTGCCCAGGAGTATCCCCGGTTCTCAGCGTAAACCAGGTTTAGATTCCATTTCTGTTTTAGCGGCTGTAAGGAATGCCGGGCTTCGTCTGTCCGCCTTCTTGAATGACTTAAGATATTTTGCTTTTGTTTATTTTTTAATAATGTGTTACTCGTGTTTTAATGAAATCAGTAATGTTCCGGTGTGTGGTATCATAAAAATGGTTATAGTGTCTTGTAAAATGTATTCTATTGTTGCAACAAGCACATAATCGATGCAATTGACGTCGAAATAAAGGCGAAACCGTTGGTTACCAATCTCAAGATAAAAAAAAATTCTCTCCATCTTCCCGCGAGGGGAACCCTGGAGTGATGCAAGGCATTCACGGGGTTCAATTAGCGTTTCCTTTATGTCGGTTACCCAAATGTGGTTGAAGTGTAGCGACCCTAAATGATGCTCAATCACACGTAGATTCGCTGGCTTCGCTGGGGCTAGCATTTCTGTTATCACATTAGCTGGAACTGCGTACGGTTGCGTCAGCCAACGCGGTAGCAGCCATGTTAGTGTCCAGTTCAACTCATCGGAGCAGCAGGTGGAGCAGCAGTCGGAGCAGTAGCAGCGAGAGCGACTGTCGGAGCGACTGAGGAGCGCACCGCAGATACCGCGATTATATAGCCGTTCGCGAGAGAGTTATGAGAGAGAGACGCGCATGCGCGCTAACGCACATCTGGCATGGCGAGGAGAACGAGAGAGAGTGTAGCATACGCGCGCTAACGGCGCGCTGGCGCACAGCTGGCATAGCGAGGAGAACGCGCTAACACAGCTGGCAGGCAGGGGAAAAGTAAGAGGGTTGCGGACGCATGCACGCCGGATGAAAGAACCGGCTGAGTGTAAGAGATGCCTTGCATCTAAAAATTTTTCAATTCACTTGCAAGCGCTCTTCTGAGGGATAAAATAGGCAAGATCCCGCAATGTTGACAGTCAACTGGAACTGTTAAAACTTTTTGTAGACTGTTTAATAGCAACTGTGGGAAACCACAACGAGAAGGAGAAGCCTCAGCGAATTCGTGTGACAAGTGCACTGGGTTTTTATGCTTTTTGGCATCGACTTTTAAAACGTTAAAAGTGGCCCTCGTTCATGAATAACAGATCACCAGCTACCTTATTTTGTTGTAGTTTTATTGAAGTGGTTGCCCTACAACAGTTTTTAAATTAGTGAGAAGGCCTTCACTTGGCAGACTGAAGACTACAATAACGTATCGACAGAGTGGACTGACAATGAAAATAGAACATTGAAGCATAATGAACGAGAATATGATTTTCAGTCAACTTCGGGAAAGAGTTCGAGAGACCAATCATCCTCAACTTGTAGGAGCGCTCTTGCCCCACTACTGTAACGTATACATTTTAAAATGTTGGCTCCTCTTGAATCAGAAGTACATCTGTGCACGCTAAGTCGAAAACTATATTGTACGAACACCACATTGTTCTGTTCACGGGCTGCCATAAAATAGGCCGAATAATAGTGACTCCGAACTTTAGTACTATAAAGCAACCTAAACAGTCACTTGATCCGCCTAGCCTAATGCGAAGTCACGTGAGTCACTTGATCCTGCCTGGCCTAATGCGAAAGCAACAATATGGTTTTCAATGCGCAAAATGTTTGTGGTTTACGCTGTAGCTGATCTCTCATGTATACCGTAAACATGGCCGACAACTTCGTGCATACCCCATGTCTAAGACACCATGCTCATATGATAAAATCCTCGAGTGACCAAAATCTTCCGACTAAAGTACAAAATCTCTACACCGCTTGAAACATCTCGTCTCCTTAAGATGTATATATTAGGACAGTGGTGGATCTAATTTTTTAGTACTTTGTTTACCAAGAAGGTGGATGTGGTGGTAGCGAGATGCTATGGCTCGGCACTACACGGAAGGTACCTAGACGAATTGGTACATTGCACAGATAAAACAGAAGTGGGCCCTTGAAGATACGCTGGTAGTAAACAGGCTTCCAGTTCAAGTAGTCATGACCGACAAGAAAATCTACCACCTGGAAAGAGGACCAAAGTGCGCTTTGGAACTGACGCTCAACAATGCAGACAAGGTGGCCCTTGTCTGACTCCTCGCTGATAAGGCCACCGACGATGAGAACGCACGCATCATGAGCGAATGGGTGGACTAACCTAACGCACAGACACGACAACAATGAAGCAGGGCTTCGGAGCTAGCGTGCAGTAGCTAAAAGAGAAGAACCTCAAACTTTGCGTTTCTACAAGCGGGGAGGATTTGTTGTACTGGATACATAGTCCTACGGCGAAACGACCGAAGAAGCTTTGAGAAAAAACTTCGTTCCCATTCATCCCGTTAAGCTCACGGAAACCAAGCAGGAAACTGTATCGTTTTTGGGGAAGGAAAGCCTCGACAACCTCTTTGGCAAGGTAAAAGGAACAAAAAAACGAATGCCTTCAAGTATTTTTGGAGCCAAAGATCACAAGCCAGGAATTCCGTTCCGCGCCATAGTATAAGAGTCTTGCACCTTGAGTGCACAAGTTTCGAACTTGTGGCCAAGCACCTTGCAATGATTCGGGTGAGCGATCCCTACATGATCGCATTCGAGAGGCGTGATGTGGTACCTAGAAGGAGACCAGGGGCGCGCTGTATCAGGCTTTGTGGTGTACGTCCCGGATATAAATTATTCTATACCGCACGCCAAGCTGATGCCTGTACTCCGAGCAACGATTCAGGGACATGGTGTGCTTTTCTTTCAAAATGGAGTTGCAATGTCTTTTTACGGCTTTTTAGACCTGCTCCACCCGTACTTGCGAATACCGCTGTTTCACAAGGAGGCTGTGTCTATGTGCAACGAACGGGGATATGCATAGAATCTCGCATCGCCCCCTTCCTATGAAGCCTATACGTGGCGCAAGTGCAGCGGCGTATTTAGGTAAGCCCGCATGGAAAGCTGATTGTGGCCGTTTTTTGTTATGTGTATGACTATTTGGTTCTTTGGGCGAATGACCTGGAGAGTGGCCAAGGGCTGCAGGATCAAATTATGAGGTGTTTTGAGGATAGCGCACAAGGGCTATCATTTACACAGAGCTACCGCAGAATGGCCACCTCAGGTTTTTGGACCACAGCCAGGGGTTCGACAAGGGGCATATCTGCTGCCGGTACGAGACACGGAACTGTAAAGGCTTCCTACCCCACGACTCGGCACATTCCAAGAAGGAGAAAAGAGCAATTGCAAATATGTGTTGGCGCTCCGACATTGATAAGCCCTGCGCGCATCAGATGACAGCCAGCGTAAACCGGCCGATAACCAGGTTGCATTACGCCGGCTACGCGAAATCATCTTGCTCGCAGTGAGCGAAAGCATACTACAGAGTGTGAAAGGAGGGAACAAGAGGGGGCAATACGTGCAACTCACGAGAGGGAATACGGTGGTAGCTAACTTTGTACACGGCTTCGCACACAACCTCAAGAAGATTGAAACCGGGTTGGGTGTGTTGTCGTTGTTGGCACTGCCCTCAAGAAGGCGTTTCATGTGCACAGACGCATAATGAACGAAACAAGAAGGGGGACATGCACCGTGAATTATCGAACAACATACGCCGAATGCCATAGTGAAGTCGTACACAGCATTCCATTATCATGAGGAGAAGTCTTTGCAGGTCAAAGCGGAAGGTGCAATAACGACAAGGCACGAGAAAACGCCGCGTCACTCAAGACAACGTCATCCGGGCAGCTATCATTTCTTTGCCGAACATGCTCCAAATGCGCCGCTCTCATCGACGAGATCGACGTGCTTTGGAAAAAACGCAGTCGCATCGCACGTGACGTGGTCGAAGCATGGTCATCTGTAAAAAAAGGTGACACGTGCGCCAGCACAGCTTCCGTTCCTGTGACAGAGAAAGATCTGGACCTTGTTAGCGATTACCCTGTTAAATAATCTCGGAAAAACAAGTGTCGCGCTGTGCCAATGTTGTGCAATCTTTCACCTGTGTTTTTTTTATACTCAGTTGATAGTCCGCATTGTATCCAGGTTTACTTCCTACGTCCTTTGGTTTTTCGTTCAAGATTAAGTTTAAAGTCGATATGCACGGCGCAGATCTTAATCACCACCAATTCTAAAGTGGTGGAAGTGGTTGTGAGAAACAAATTACCCTATCTTGGAAGCTTTCGGCTGCAAAGCTACACCTGGCCTTGACGACGCATCGTAGCCAAGGGCTGAAAATTGTAAATGATTTCCGCGTGTATTAAACCTATGCCGAAGTGTCAGACAACGAGATTTTGTGTTTTCTGAGGGGTTCAGGTCTGGCTTCCTTGGTCTCTATTGCTCTAATTTTCAAGGTCTCCCGGATTGTATCGTCCTCTTTCGTCGTCTTCGTGTAGTTTGCGCATTGAACGTGCAAGTTATCTTTCAGCCACAGAACGTTGCGGGGAAATTGCTGCCCATCCAGCCAGGTGGCAGTGAGGATCACTCAGTTTGTAGCAGCTTGCGCTGTAGTGCGGAACTGTGTTTGATTCCTTGTAGGCGAGATTTCACCATGTATGAGTATCGACGGAGACGACGTACGCGTCGCCTCTCGTGTGGAGTTTAATAAAGCGAAGATTTAATACCCCACTAATGGTATTGAACCTGAGTTGCTCACGAAGGGAAGGCAACGTCTGTCAGGTTTTTCCATTCGGGCACCGTAAAAGCAGGTATAATTTTGGACTTTGACGTTGACTCAATTTGCTCAAGAAACGTCGCTTTTCACCATCAGTTTTTCTCATGCCTTAGATGTTTGAAAGAACCACCATAAAATTTTCCTCCGATATTCTTTCCTTTAAATCAAAATCTTAAAATGTCATTTGACAAATAAATGTTCCTACTGGCCTGTACCACCAAACCACTACTGAAAAAATATTACTCTGTCATTGCCCACGTGCTAGGCCTCAGAAATACAAAGAGACATTGCGCTGCGTCTTTTAGACAGTGTCTCCACTTGCGTTACGAGAGTTCTGTGGCTGGAGCGGCTGTATTGTTAGGTTCCCGGCGGCGTTCGCACGCTGCTGCTGCTGTCCTCGACCATTCACATTCTTGCAGAACGTACGAAGTGAGCCGAATGATGCAACAAAACAAATTAGCGGAAATATTGCTCGCTGCGCCAAACTTCAAGGGGAACTCCTGGGCCCTTATGTGGAGATAAAGCTTTCGCAACAACAAATCTATTGGGCTCACCAGCTCTGGGTTAGTATTATGTGTGCCGCGCATTTTTAGGGCATGCCATCTCGTCTAAGCTCGTTCGCTCACACGCCCTTCGATGTAAAGTGACTGCCAGAATAAGTCAAAGTAGCGGGATTCTAGATACAAGTAGAGCCCCACGGCGTAACCGTAATGACGTACAACGCAAGCTTCGAAAAGGAAGTGTTTTATATAGTCACAAGGAATCACGCGAACTTCTGGTGCTTGTCATGCATCTACCCTTTATTTAGCGCAAAGAAACCTGCAGATACGTTTTCTGCTTAATATGTGCAATAAAACGAGAGCCCCAGTGTTAATTTATAAGGTATGCTCGTTATCATTTTTACGATGGTAAGCGAGAAAATGTAAAACCCTTCCAATCAACTGGAAAGCGGTCGGAGGTGCAGAGCAGTGAATCACCATAATTGGCTATGTGGCCATTATCCGTCTCTGCTACCACCTATCACGTTCTTCGCCTCCCCGTCTACCTCCTTTGTTGATGAGTGGAATTGAACTTTGTCCAATGAAATTTAAATTTAAAGCCTTCCCAGCACTCGCACGCCCCGTTCTTGCAACAAGCGCGAGTTGGAATTGTCGTTTTGCTTGTTTTCATGTCCCATGTCCCGGCACCTTACTGCGAAGTTTCCACCGCGTCGTTCTTGGCGGCTGCTGTTTGGGTAACCATCGTAAAAACCAACCAAACGGGCGTTCTTAATCAAATGAACATGGGGATTGGTGGTGATATGCAGAGATTTTGCCTCAAATGTACCTGCAGTTTCTTTTGCGCCGAATAACGGAGAGGTGTATGACAAGCGTCAACGGTTGAAGAGTTTCGGACATTTATGATCATATAAACTGCCGATTTTTCGAAAATCTGTGTAACGCACCTGCGGAACGGCGTGGGGCTCTACTTGGGTGTGTTATCCCTCATGGTGGTCAGCGCGAACGGAAACAACACACAAAAAAGAGAATAGACGACACAGCGCCTGTGTCGTCTATTCTCTTCTTTGTGTGTTGTTCCCGTTCGCGCTGACCACCATGAATGCTATCCAACTCATCCAATTTACTACCGTGTGTTATCTCGCTGCGCCGCCTGATTCCAGTACTCGCTTGACAGCGAACGGCCTACGTTAACAAGGCAAGTTCCTAAAGCACTCTGTTGTCAAAATTCGCCGCCAGAAACGGCGCGTTCCAAACTGCGCAGTAAGGTGCCCTCACGTGTGACAATAAAGCTAGGAAAAAAGAACAGAACTCTCACTCGCGCTGTTCCAGGCAGCGGCCGCAAGAGCACAGTGAAGGCAGGAAGTTTGAATAGAATTGAACAAACATCCGTTCAATTAATCAAGAGAAAAGTTACACAGGCAGTCGAAGAGCGTGATGGGCGGTACCAGCGAGCGGCTAACGGCGCCGAAGTGCATTATTGCGAATCACTATCTGCATTTCCGACAGCGTTCGAGTTGAGTGCAATGGCTTCAATTTTTTGTATGCCAGTGGTGATGTTTAGTCATATTTTGCGGAACGGTTTCCCCGAAGGCGTTTTTCTCGCGTGCGTTCAATACTACAATCATTTTAGTAGGCCCACCAAAACCTAATGGTGCGGTGTTTATGGTAGCTTTGAATAAGGAAGATGAGTTAATTGCTCGCTCCAGTATTTTTTTGTTGTTCTGTCAAGTGGTTTTTACATGCAACGTATGAATTCGTTTGAGCAGCAGCATTTAGGCAAAGAAACGCTTAGAGTAAACAGCACATCTGTGGTGAGTATTATAGTTTGGGTGAATATTTGTGTTTCCGTCTGCCTTACTAGTGTAATAGTATGAGACAACTGAGATTGGGTTTTATCATTACACGTATCACTGAGGTTTTATAACAAATACAGATTGTGTCCCTCGCTAGAACAACGAATACGTAAAACTGTTTATTTAATGCAGGCATATGCAAAGGTTCTTCAAGAAGATTGTAACAACGAAGATACTCGCCTTGAAGGCCTGGAACACCTGTCTGGGGAGAAGCTATTTTTCATTTCTAACGCAATGGTATGTAACACCTTAAAGATTTGACTGCACCACTGAATGACTCGATTATTTCATTAATTCGGAAGAAGCAAGTATTGCAAAAAAAACCATACCAGATAAGAAACCGCCTCTTATTTGCTTCAGGTCTTCTGCAGCAAATCACGCAAGGAAGAACTACAATATAATATTGCGGTCCGTTCCCATACCCCGGATCGATATAGGTATGCTATCTTTTTGTCAATAAAACGGTAAAACGAGTTACAGTGTATGCTAAACAAGCAGTGCCAATGTATATTTTTGAAGCATTTATTTGGACGTTCCTTTTGATGCAGTATTCCATTCCAGTGCAACCTTCAGCTTAGGCTTCCCCCACGTGATAATGATGGTCAATTCAAGCAAAAACATGCCTTAAAGTTTAAAATGAAATAAATATCGGGGCACTTACGACATTGTGTTGAACCAGAGAGTCGAGACCGATGCTCTCTTCAACACAGTATTTTGAGTTTTGATGAAAATAAGCTTCAAACGCACATTGTTTACGCAACCTAACCACTTGTTTTACAGTTCTCTTGTTTCTAATTTTCTTCAAATTGGGGAGCAAGACCTTATGTTCTCGCCAACTACACGTTGGGTTTGTTTTCCTATGTATTTGGATTTTCCGCCCCGGTGTGTCATCTGTGAACCAAGCGAATTTCTTGTTCCCTTCTTTTTTATGCCGCGCCGGCTATTTTAGGTGATTAGGAGTATATTTTGCCCTGACTTCAATAGACTACCATAATCTAGCTTGATGTTCAGTGTTTTCGATGTATTGTGGTTCGAGAAACAGACATGCCGAAAGTTCGCTCTCAGTTCAGACGCCGATGCGTTCGATTCGTCAACACTCACCTGCCCACATCACTTTGTTGTCTGATGCTTTCCCGCCTGTGCATTATCTCAGTGGTCAGGGGAGCACAACTTCGCTCCAATAAACGTTTTTTTCCTTGCAGAGAGGTGGGTCGACTTTGTCTACGTCACAATATTATCAGAGATAGGTCTCGTAGGTAAACTCAACGTCTATTTCACGGTTATAAAATCATTTTCTGCATAGCCAGGTTTCCTAGTATTACACCCTATTTTAAACTAGGCATACTGCGTCAGAACGCATGTTTAACGTGTATAAACAAATTTTTGCTGCAAATATTTCCGCCAGTTACCTACATTTACGTTTTTTTTTCGAAATTGGTGACATTGTATTTTAGATCGTAATCCTCTTGTGTAACAAACTGTTTCTCCGAAATGAGTAACCAGGAAGACTGACTGGGCTTAACAAGCAGCTGTTCTGTTGCAACGGGTGTGTCGATGGTTTTGGTATAGACTAATCGCACCTATCAGTGTTTTTTCCTGACTCTATAGGATTTTTGACATCTTCCTTTGTTTCAAATACTTAAAAACATTCTCAAGGCCTCTTCCCATGTGTTATTTTGTACGTTGATTACAGATGCGTTTATTGCGCGTTGAGGTGGGACACCGACTTATGCTTGCAATAGATTGACGTGAACAAACTTAACCGTTCGCAGGCAGCCACAATATGAAACCAAGTTCTTGCAAGTGGAATTTTCTATATTTGTACTATTATTTTGCTAGTTGTTCAAAACTATTTTACGCCAAGAAGTGTCCTATCTAGCGATTCTAAATTCAAATGGGGCGGTGAAAAAATGGTCAAAACAATTTCTGGCAAAGATTAACTATGCGTCGGGAAAGCGACATCCTTACTGTTTAGTTGAACACCCGAGACGCTTCGATCATAATGCGGGGTATCGAAAAAAAGTTTAATCTTTCCATTTAAAACAACTTGATTTTTCAAATCGCCTGACTGCGTTATAATGTCTTCGATTTGTCTCCTGTGCGGGGCGCCACGCTTCCCTCTGGATGCATTAATGAATATTTAATGAAAATCATCAATTCCTTTGCTTGTCTCTCTGCTTGCTCGACTGTGTTTTTCGGCCATCTTCAGTCGTGCTGTCCTGACGTGGATGAACACCTGCGGTTGCTGCAGTGAAGAACGCATCGAGGTGTAGAACAACTCGAGGTAGCGAACGCTTCCAAAGAAGCCATATGAGTTACGGGCGCCTAACGCCGACTTTTGAGGGCGATATTCTTTCTTAGGCTACTTATTCACGTCAATTTCGGGGTGTATGTATTTCTCCCTGTCTGTGTGTGTTGGTCTCTTGATTCAGCCACCTGTCCAAAAGACACATGTTTGTATAGGCAAACATTTCGAAGCCAACAAATCTCGAACGCAGATTACAAGGGTCAGCACTGTTGGCTACAGAAGTCATGACGCATAGTTGTGGCAAAACATCAACACATAAATGGTTGTAGGCCGTTGTTACTAATATATATTAAACGTGCGCCTTGTATTTGCGAAAGCAAACACAAAACAGCCTTTAAAAACAATATGTTTATCCAACAATGGAAACAAAGCTCGCGCCATTGAAATTCGTCCTCCTGACGGCATTCCATGTAGAACGGCACAAAGTGTTCCAATAGACTGCTCGGGAGCAGTGAAAGCTTGAAAATCGAATGAACGAGCAAACCGCCACCAGCCACGACAGTGTCTAAATAGGTAGGAGTGAGTCAGTATGGGAAGATTGTTAGAGCTGGGTGGAAAAATTAGAGATACATTGACCTGACAGGAATGGTGCAAGACTATCGCAATTCTAGTACAATTGCTGCGAACGGATCAGGCACGGGGCAAATTATTATAAGCAGAACATATGATTTCGCTCTAATCTATTTTTTATGCCAGAGAAGAAAACGTCTGGTGTCTTAGAAGCGCGACACAATCTAAAGCGCCAGGCGTTTAAAAACAATCGTCCCGGTGCGTGGCGTTAGCCTGTGGTCACCCCTAGAGTCTGACACGCGGAAAAGACAAGTTGCCTATAAAACGTTTCTGTGTGACCCTTTGGATACGCAACATGTGTAGGCTCATTTATGAATAAGCAGAATTACTATATCTGTGCATAAAGATAAACCTTTGTGTAGGTATACATGAGCCTTTTTGGGAGGAATACCGCCGTCAACGCTCCAGAGAAATATAATGTGCTCACACTTTCGATATAAATCTTTTTAAACCTAGTGTTTGAGACAAAAAGCCTTACCATTATATGGCCACACAGTGTCACGGTTAGCTATTACTCTCAATGAGTCATTTTGCGTATTCGCAAATATATGTGCACACTCCTATTATTGCCCGTCAAAAGCTATCCAATTCTGTCCTAGCGCTGTTTTGTGACACGTTTTTGCGTAGGTTTATAACAACAACATTAGGTTTGTTGCAGCATCAATTTTGTGCTCTAGCATGCCACCACGCGAAACAACGTGAGTAATGCAGAAAACATCCGAAAGTATGGGTTGAGTTTACTGCAATAATATTAGAAATACAGAAGACATTTTTATTTAAGTCTTCGTAAATTGAGGTTTGGCTTGTAACCTAGACTTACTATTTCAAGACGTTTTCCGCATTGTACGGGATACTAAATCATACCTCCTTTTAGTGGGGCACCCTAAGAAACATTCAACACAACTGCCCCATAATAGCAATTTAATACTGCAGGGATAGTAATGCAACTTCAGACAAATGTTGTACCAATAATATTTTGCCGACCCCTTTGCACCGAGCCGTGGTTTGCAAGGTACACCTTCCGTCTTCCAACACATACACGTTTTGGGGGTATGAAGATTTTTCAGAACGTGACAAACCGTTTTTCCGAATGTTTTATGGTTTGGTTTGACCCGTTTGTATTTATGTTATAGAAAATTTTCTAGGTTGATCGCAGTACATAATGACATTTCTGGATTCTGTATTCGAGGGGGCACGGTGCAGCCAAAAAGGGAGGGAGAAGACGTCAAACAGAAAAAAAATGTCAGAAGCGTGCAATACACAAAGCAAAAAAGCCCTCTGCAACCCCTTGAGTGCACGCAATGAAGCCCTGCAATATTATTATTGTAGCGTGAGCTACACTGGCCGAGGTTGAGCTGTTTCGCTTAGCTCCTGGAGAGCCGTGCTGCGCATGCGCGAGGAGGACGGACGCCTGACAGCGCACACGTGGAACGCCGTAGCCGCCGCCACCGCGACTGAATTGTATTAAATTGGACTGGAATGGATTGCATTACACTAAATTGTATTGGATTGGATTGGAAATAGTTTTAGCAGCAGTACGCGTGATAATCATCTAACCGTAGACAACCAGAAAACCTAAGAATAACCAGCTACGTATATGCTGGGCTACGTGTATGCTCATGAGCTACGTATATGCTATAAGCTACGTATATGAGCTACGTATCATGAGCTACGTATATGCTACGAGTTACGTATATGCTCACGCTACGTATATGCTGGCATAGCCGAGCTAAGCCACTGCTATTTTTTTCTTAAGGCTCATTCCAAAATAAATGATCATTGTACTTGGAGCATACATCAAAATTCTGTGTGTTAATGGGGGACAATTACGAAAGGCACATAATTTTCAGTGGCCATTCCTTAATACCAACTAGAGGCGGTACTCTGGTTCTCACTTCCTCTACCCTCTTGTTAACTGGGAAATTTTATGTGTGGTTGTTGCCCGCTAGACCTTGTCTTGCCTACTCCACTGACTCTCTAGCTGCTTAGATAACAATATTGCCGGCGTGTTTGCCAGAGCTTTTCGGTTTTGGTGCGGTTGCCTTTTTGCATATCGAGCACACTTGCTCAAAGTATCTCCAGGTTTTGTTGCGGTAATTTCTGTATTTTGGTACAATAAACCAGCACGATGTTGATTTGTCGTTTTTTTGGTGGGACAGAACATTTTTATATAATCTTTCGAAATTACACGTACTTGTCATGTTTTGTTAGTGCAGCGATTGAGTGTAGATTGCCTTTTTGGCCAGTGCTGAGTCATGATTAGTTCGAGATTTAAAAAAAATTCCAGTTCTTTCCACTTGTATGGCGAGGTGTGCTAATGCGGGAAAATTTTGTGCTGTAGGACTGTTGCGACAAATAAAATTTCACAATCACATGTCTTCCAACAGAAACAACATCAAATCAATTCACAATAATATGGTTAAAAGAATTATATGTTAGTTTCCGCTAGACATTTTAGTGTAAGCATCTGTAAAGCTTTGTTCCTTAAGCTTTATTAGGTGGTGTATTGATACAGCTAAGTGAGGAGGAAACGTACCTTTCACTAGATACAAGTCTTACCTATCTATAAGACGCGTTGGCTAATATCCGTTTATGTATCCGAATCAAACGTGAGAAACCATGCATTTTCCACATGTTTGCATGTTCTTTGTGACACTTTATGAACCGAAATTTAGTTAAAAATATTGCTTCTCTACTTTTTGTTTTATAGGTTTTTTTTTACCGGGGTTAGTTTGATTTCTAATTGCTTTTTTTCTATTCTGTAGAACGTAGAGTGACGTGAAAGGTTTGTATTGCGCGAACGAAAAGAGATATTCTCGGTAAGAATGAATCGATGATATTCTACACATAACGAATCATGATTGTCCTACCACGTCTCTAATTTGAGTAGCCCTTGTTCGTCCTGGCACGCACATATTTACACAACTACAAATTGTTCACCTCTTAATGTTTCAGTTAGGCATAGAGCTACTGGAGTACTATACCAGATGCGACGGGTCCTGTGCCATTCTTTAATAAAAAAAAACCTTTGCCTCTTCTAAATGCACGCGTCAGTCCCCTTTAAACTTCAAAAAAACCAAAGAGGCCTGCTGGTGAATATTTCTCTAGTAGAACCAAGAGCGCGTATATCAGATCTCAGCTCTACATTAAATATGTCTATTTTAATTGATCAAAAGATTAGTATGGAAATCTAGGAGCAATATTACCACACACTCCTCAGAGTGCAGTATTGACTCAAGCATAGGATGTGAATCTTTTCAAGCCAAAATTGGCGGGTCATAACGTCAACCACATATTGTTCCAAAGTACACTGCATTAAAAATTCTGATCCCCAACAATTGGCACTTACCTACAAGTTACATTGGTGAAGAACGGATAGTTGATAGGTGTACAACCAATGTAGGATGCTTGTATTTGTGAATACATGCTTCGTATCTTGCGCACCATGTCATGTTGTTGAGTTGTGCGTTTTCTTCATTCGATAGCTTCTTGAGCAAGCGGTTACCTTCAACGTGTACGTTAAAAGTTCTGCGCCTGTCTCCAATAAATATCGTTCAGCCTGTCAGGCTAGGTCAATAAATGGGGCTATGTTCTGAATTCAGGCTTTAATAGACATGCTAAATGTCAAGCAACGATCCCTGTATGTGCTGCTCAGACAAGATTCTGATGATTACAAGAATTCCCATTTCGTTTAGCGGATTGCACAGGCAGGGCCAAGAAAACCACCTTTGATGGGCTGCATGCTCCTACATATTACACTATTGCTCCTACTATTACATATATATAGAGGAATGCATGCATACGTGTTCACATGCATACATACAGCAGCCAGTAACTTTGTATTACGTTCGTATAGTTTTATTACTGAGTGTCGCTGATCAACATCGGTATCTTTTTATCCAAAATTCACATTCGGAAATTTAGGCTAAATGAGACTACATAACCACTAATCATCAGGCTGTGTGAAGGAATGTTCGGCTGACGAGAGGCATTAATTACCCATACGCTGTAAGATACTGACTTGGAGGCGTCGTTTACCCCCCGCCCCCCCCCCCCCCAAAAAAAAAAATAACTAGCCTGTATAACCACAATAGCATGTGCACCGTTCCGTATGCACGAAATTAATTGGGGGCCTTCGGGGAGAAACCTTTAAGCTCGGACAGGTGAACAAATAAGAGTCGCCAGTGCACACACACCCGGTTGTTTTCGCACAACGCTGGGTTGCGCTTGTCGTCCCGAACAGATCACCTGCTCCTCTACCATACCCCGAATCACAGGACAAATCAGTGGCTTTTAATTACAGACATGCCAGCTTTTGTTTACTGCATTTTTCGTCAGTATGACAGATATCAAAAATCGATGCCATCAAACCACCCGACCTTCGATGTCATTGTAGTGCAGCCTTCGCTTCTCTTCTATTGGCAAAATCATCGGGCTGCATCGGAAAGGCGACGCTTGTTTGTTTCTATGCGTGAATATAGTACGCAAAAGCTGTAAAAATCTTTGACAAATGTTAACACAACGTCGATTACGAAACCGTTGATGCGGGAAGATAAAAAGACCGAACAACCTTAAATTGTGATTGCGGGAAAGCGAAACAAGAATAGCAATGAACAATAGTAAAACGCAGGTAAACGAGGCAATGTGCCTGCATGTTCTGTGCTGGCGCAGTTAGGGAGGCTGGAATGTACCTATGGAGTCAAGCACGGCATGCCTGTTTTTGAATGATTCATTGGACATCCTCTTCCATAAAAAGCGTGTAATGGAGCTCATTATTCTAACCAGTCACATATAGTTGCGTAACCGCTGTTACACGGGCACTTCGAATGGCCGTGAACACAACTGGAAGTAAATGCCCTTACGTCCCGTGGAAAACACATATTAGTGGTTCTGCTCGCACAACGCTTAACATGTTTACCTTCTTCCGGGTGATTTATCACATGACACTTAAAATTTGCTAACCTAGCACGAAAACAAAGTCTCTTAATATTTTCTGCGTGGCATGGTGCCCTTTATAATTCGCTCACTCATCATAACAATTTATTTGTAATTGTACTAAAGAACTTCCTTTAGCCGATAAAATGAAATCCATGGAGGGGAAAATGGCTGCAGTGGTTATGGTTTCGATGTGGTTATGCGTGTGATTTCACGATCCATTGCTTGTACTATACCGGGAGAGCACCACTGACCTGCCACAAAGGTAATTAGAAAATGCTTCAGCGACGGTGTCCACACAAAGTGTTTTTGACCTAGCGCGGTCACCTCCGCGGAGACACATTGTTGCTGAGGGCGGCTATCTTGCCTATCTCAAGACGGAAAGGAAGGAAACAGCGGTATAACAAAGATCGGCATACTTTGTTTGCACCGGTCGCCGTTGGGTTTCCAACGGTGCTTGCAGTTTAACTAAGCGTAACTGGTATATAAGGCAACTGCCGTTTTCTTCAACGGCTGTTTAAGAGCCGTGATTTACCTGATCTACAGGGTACCCGTTATTTGACAATTGTACGCTCACTTACAAGTGTACCCTGTGTATTAGGAATAAGGCATTCAGGGCAAAGTTGGTTCAAGGGCCTTCGGAAGGACTATGCAGAGGCCATGTCGTACATGTCATAACGCCGCACAGCTCACCCGGAATTTTTGGAGCTTACCTTAACAATTCCTATCGCGAAGCAAATGAAATGGGCATGTCTTTGACACCGTTTTTCCCGCGTGCCTTTTCCACTGTCGTCTAGGGATTGGCACGCTGGGCCAATTGAAAATATGTACTTACGAATCATAAACTCATCTGCAAATGAGAGTAGTTTATATCTAAGCCAGTATATATTTCACAGAAGTTTGTTGCCTTTCGCTACATATATTGTAAAGGTAATTAGATTATAAGAATACTGCAAGGTGGGCCATGAGTGTGGAGTTTTCGCTTACCATGACGCTGCTTAGTGGTATGAGTAACACCTGGAATTACTGGTACTTGTTAGGTAAACTCTTGCACAGGATCGCATAGTTTTTATACTGTTCACGAACAGTTCCTGCGACCAGAATTGGTGGCAAAATATCGTATATAGAAATTGAAGCTCCAAAACCGACGTGCTTTCTCAAAATAGAGTTGGTGCCTGATGGCCTTAATTAAGGTAACACCATTTTTATGTTGCGCACGAAAAGGTGCTCTGACCAAAACTAATAGCAAAAAGGCGAATCTAGAAATAGAAACTCCATAATGGGACGTGTTTTCACAAAATCTTCTTTGCACATATGGTCTTTTACAAAGATAACATCCTTTTTTCAGGGTAAACATTCCTGTATGGAACATGAAAGAGTTTTCTGCCATATTCGAATGCAAAAATAATTCACTAAACGAAGCTATGGAACATATACACACCCAAACCTGCACACTCTGGTAATTGAGATTCCTAATATTCATTTCAAAGGAACCACAAGCACTAAACTCTTCGAAATAAAGAATTTTGAGCACTAAAAGTCATCCTTGTTCACAAGGACACTAACATTTTGAACAAAACGCAACGCGCACTTCAAAACATTGCCGCTGCACAATCGGCTGGTCAGCTTCCATCCTGGTTGCTTAAAATTACAGTGCATGTGATTATTGCAGCGTAAGCTGCCGTTAATGACCTATTGTAAAATAAAATATTTTCGTTTCATTTGTTGTGTTGTCTCAAAGATGACGGTAGCACAAGAGAAGTGCCCAAAAGTTTACCTTTAAGGTTGGCTGCTCCTCTAACTTCTTCTTTTGCATCTTGATTTTGGTTAGGAAAACATGCAATATAATTGTTTCAGACCTGGCAATGGCTCCTACACTTCGGGATGTGGTACTTTATTGTAAAACAAAGCCGAAAGCGTAGATCATTATTAAAACATTATGCTGGTTTCCGTAAGCTTGTAGGAAAGCACTACTTCATCAAACATTTGCTCATTCTGCAACAGATTGAGTATTTCTCTGAAGGCAAAGACTGTGTATGCCACAGAGGACGACAATGCAAGTGGCGCCTTGCGTGGTTGACTGTGTTATCATTGCGCTTCTCCGGATCACCCGGCTTTTAGTTCACAAGTTCTCGTGAGACAACAAAGAGATCACTTGTCTGTTGATGAAAAGAACGAAACCCGCCACGGTGGCTCAGTGGGTGAAGCGTTGCGCTGATGAGCACGAGCACGCGGGATTGATACCTAGCCGCGGCGGCAGCTTTTCTGATTGAGGCAAAGAGCAAATACCCGCATCTGTACGATATTTCGGCGCAGAGTGATAATCCCCAGGTAGCCAAAATCAATCTGGAGCCCTGAACCCTGGCGTGCATCCTCCCAGCATTGCGTCGGTGCGTAAACCCTACAATCAATCAATAAAAACATGAAAGAAACTGACTTTCTACGTAACTCGAAAGCTGTATGCCTGGTGTTACGCTAGGGTACTCCTCCGCACATTTGTGGTAAACGTTCAAACCTACTTCTGTTGCCATGTCGTGGCTAGGCCACATTCGAGAAAAGGAATCACATCAGGTAGACAAAAAATGGGGAGAATTACTCTTTTAGTACTGTGTGCAGTTTTTCAACCCAAATAAACAAGGATAAATATGGCGACTACAGCAAGTAATGAACCAGAAAGTCTACTGTCTTAAACATCTCCCTATGTACCCCTTTACCAGCCAACAGCAAACCGCCTTTCTGCCAATCATCTCACCCGGACAACTCCACATACCGACAAACAATCAAGCCGCCCACTTCGACAATGACTAGGTGTATGAAAAAAAATATCCGAGTCAATTTTCTGCATTCTGAACAAATCTTGGTTCATCCTGAAGACGCAATGAGCGCAAAAAAAAGGACAAAGAGTGAATTGAAGCACAAATAAGCGCACTGCATAAATAGCAGGACTAAGACAGAAGCAGTCACAGAAAAGCACTCTGAAGGGAGCACAGTAAATACGCATAGAAGGGCTGGTCTGTACTCTGTTAATTCGTGTGTTCCTGTTTTTGGACTGTTTTGTAGGGTCAACGTAGATATCGCAAAGCTGTTTACGCATTGTGCCCACACCAACTCATCACGAATAAACCAAAATCCTGGAAGAGCAAGCTGCACGCAAGAGGTGTACACACCAGATACACTTCTAAGAAGAATAACTAGAATGGACGCACTAAGAATACGCGTATTTTAGAAGTCCAAATAAAACTAGCCAAATCCGTAGTGTTCTGTCGACACGACATTTGCATATGGTAGTGCAGAGACCTAAATCTGGTGAGCAGCTACCGAAATTTCGTGGTGATACCAGAAATGCGGATCTCGGCTCTGATGAAATGTGAGTTTTCAGCAATTTCAGCGGTGAATATTCAAATATCGAAGTAGCGAATCGTGAGTGTAACCGTTCTCAAATCCCTCAGTGAAGGTTCAGACACGATGGGCTTGACTAACACGTGAAACAAGCATTGAAGGACTTCACAGCCGTGGGCGATTCGCGTACATAAAGAGACCACAAATCGCCTGCGGAACAAGAAAACAACGACACCACCCCGGGAGAAGCGTCTCCAAAGGTGGAGAATACAAGAACAGCCGGTGGTGAACGTCAGTTTTCGCCCAGTAGAGTGGAATAATGCATTAACAGCAAACTCAACCTAGCTTCTGTGTCAAACCGCCGTATACGCGACAGAGAACGTATTTCCGAAGCTGTAAACCTCATGCAAACGTTGCGAAAAGGTTGAATGAGGAATTTTAGAACTCGAAGACAGTCTGTAGACGTTTAGTGTACGAAAAACGGCCTCAGAAATCGAGAAAAAAGCAAAAAAATTCGTCATGTACGCTTGAGAGAAAAACAAAAATAAACCAACATGGCCGCAGTCTTTTCTAAAAAAACAGCGTGGCTAGACCAGAAATACCGTTCCGCCAAATTTCGCAGCAAAATAAAAAAGTGCTTAAGGAGGTAGGAATGACCACTCTGAAGGAAACGAGGAAGACTTTGCAAAATGAAAAGAAGCAAAAGAAAAAACAAGGGAAAAGAAGACATCCAAGGAAGTGAAGAAATGACGCCAACAGACATAGATTACGAGGACGGGAACAGTGAGTCCACTCCAGTATGCTTCGACACCCCAAGGAAGATCAACGTAGGCACGACAGATGGAGAGGATGCGGCACAGAAAACCAACTACTCAAAATACAAAACGAAGACAAAAACTAACATCTGTCTCACTGTGCTACGGCCAGGGCACAGGGCAAGCAGAACCAGGACTGCGGACATAAAACGGCAGAGAACTACCCACCCTTGGTGTTCTCAGCAGAGGTTGAAGAGGTTTCCACTCTGAAGGAAGAACTTACTTCAAGAAGTAGAAAGGAGAGTCATAAAAATTCATTGATCTTGGAGTCCAATGCAAGAAAAACACCAGAATGTCATCTTTAACAGATTCATTATTACATGACTTCCTCAGCATGAGAAAGGTATCTCTCGACATGGTGGAGGAGAACTGTCGACTTCGAGGTCAAGTGGAAGGACTTACTGAGGAACTGGCAACACAAGGTCAAAGAGAAACTTTGGACTACAGCAAGGCATTGCAGAAGGCCCCCACAGTTGAATATTTCTAAACAGCGAAAACGACACAAGAGGAACACACAGGATCACTCATTCTAACGGCAGCCAATCTAAAATTAGCTGCACTAGAAAAATTGATTAAAAGGATCATCGACCCTTGCCAGCTTGGTCTCAGGAATGTGAAGCTCCGCCAGAGCAATGAAGGAGGGATTGTGTCCGCTACATCCGGAGAAAGGCTGAAACCCCTTGAGGAGCACATGACCAAGGACAAGAACTTAATAGACGTAGCAGCAAGAAAGCCACGGATGCAACTGCCGGAATGCAAGATCGTCGGCATCGAGCATAACATGGAAGACAAAGAAATCGTCGAGAGGATAGTTGAGCAAAACAACATAAATGCACGAAAAGAACACATCTAACTCGTGAACACGTGGAAGGGAAAAGCCGGAAAAACAGCGGTTAATATAATAATTATAATTACACAGGTAATTATGCAGAGTGGCTTTGAAAGTCACTCTTTGGTGGACATGGCGGTGCAGGTGTGCAATGAAGATTGTGGTTTTTTTTAATGCCTGAAGCTCTTTCAGTTTTTTCTACATTTTATCGGGCGGGGGCAGGTCCTTTTCGTGTCCGAAAAGCTTGTTCTGTGCATGAATGGGGTTGCATATAAATACATTTTTCACATCAGGGATACGCTATATTTCATTATATGCGGTTACTCGCACTTAAGACGAGCGAATTTATTTATGGTAGAAACCGGAATCGTGTAACGTTGACTTAGGTTCTCCAATTGAAATTATAATGGCAGTGTTAGCGTATACCTTCGCACTAACATAAAATAGTTTGGTTTTAAAAAAAGGCGCTATACAGTGAAAAATATGAGACGTTGAGTTTTGGATAGGTGTCACAAGCTGTCGTGTATTTTTCGGATTTTTTTGGTCCAGCTATACCACTCAATACTAGCGGGAAAGCTTATATATAATCATGTATGTTCACTGAAAGAAATTGTGATGGCACATCACAAACTGCATAATTTACGAAGCCAGTAAATACCAAGTGGATACCAACACGTAAAAACGAAGAGCAAGTGCGGCGTGTTCAGCCATTGGAGTAGCCAGCTAGAATCAAAATACAGGTAGCTTTTTCATTTCTTTCAATACACGCTGAAATGACGGGCATTTAACTACCCTGAGGTGCCTGTCACCTGAAAGTGAGGCAGCAAAGGTAAAACTAAGAAACACCCGTTTGGAGAATTCGGTAACTTCAGGATGTGCTAATCGGCTTTATCTCTGGAACCGAGAATGATAGGAAGGCTAGCGTTCAGGCAAAAAGTGCATCATATAATATATCAGATGTCTGCCGTTGCGTTAGCCTTCTTCTGAGGGGTATTGGAGTGCCGCCAAACGTTTATATTATTACGGAAAAAATTTTCCAATTCTATTCAAATATCTGACGCAAACCGTGGTTATTCGCTAATGGATTATTTATTTTCTACTCTGACAATTGCGTTAAAAATGCTTTTTGAAGTTTTAGCCCATTAAATGCTACCAAAATTATGGCAATATATACGAACAATGTTTTAACTTGAGTTGTTGATGTCAAACATTTGAACTTATCAGCACAACTCTTGCAAACGTGCAAACGGGTGATGAATAGTAATAAGACATGGCGAGTGATTTGCATCAATTTTCAAACAATGGCGATTATTTTTTGCTTTTCCAAACAGTGAGATATTCCCGGAGCCTTGAAGAAAAAAGCTTCAAACTGTGGCGCCTGTCATCTGAAAGTGGGGCCGCAACCCTAACAGAAAAAACACCCGTTTAGAGAATTCCCTAACTTTAGGATGTGCAAATTTTTTTTTTCTCTCTAACATCGAGAACGATAGGAATGCGAGCGTTAACCAAACACACCGTCATATATTATATCAAAGAGGAGCGTGGCGTTTAGCTGCTTCTGAGGGGTATTGCACTGCCGCCAAACGTTGATATTATTGGGAAAAAACTTTTAGAATTTTATTTGGATATCTGACGCAAACCGTGGGTATTGGCTAACATTTTTTTTATTTTCTACGCTGACAAGTGCGTTTAAAATGCTTTTTATCAGTTAGTCTATTACAACGGCTACAAAAAATATGGCAGTTCATATGAACAAAGTTTTGCCTTAAAAGTTCTTGACATCAAACATTGTAACTTATCAGCACAATTTTCGCAAACGTGCACACTGGTGAAGAATTGCTAATAAGACATGGCAGCTGATATGCATCAATTTTCTAAACAATTCAGAATGGTTTTTGCTTCTCCAAACAGTGAGATTGTCTCACAGCCTTAAAGTAAAAATCGTTTTAACTTTGGTGCCTGTCATCTGAAAGTGAGGCCGCAAAGCTAAAACTAAGAAATACCTGTTTAGAGAATTCCGTAACATTAGGATTTGATAATGGTTTTTCTCTCTAACACAAAGAACAATTGGAATGCTTGCGTTCAGGCAAACACAGCGTCATATAATCTATTAAAAGGGTGCGTTGCGTTTAGCTGGTTCTGATGGGTATTGCAGTGCCGCGAAACATTGATATTACGGGGACAAAACTCTTAGAATTCTATTCGGACATCTGACGCAAGCAGCGGTGTTTGGCTAACTAATGTTTTATGCTCTACTTTGAAAAGTGCGTTTAAAATGGTTTTAATGTGTTAACCCATTTAAAAGCTACCAAAAGAATGGCAATGCACATGAACATAGTTTTGCCCTAAATAATTGATATCACACATTGCAACCTTAGAACAATTAGCACAATTTTCGGAAACGTACAGATGGGGAAGAATAGCTAGTATGTCATGGCGAGTGATATGCATCAATTTCCAAACAATGCGGTATATTTTTTGCTTCTCCAAACAGTGAGATTGTCTTGCAGCCTTAAACTAAAAAAGGTTCAAACCAAAAAAAAACAAGATGGCTCAAATTTGGAGACTCGCCATTCACCATCAGAGCGACCAGTGAAAACGCATCTTTTGACAAAAAAAGGGAACGCTGATTATCATAAAGTTTTTTTAATTACCTTTAGTTTCAAGCACTCCTTCATGCCCTGTACGTTTTTTATATATTTTGAGTGTTTTCGGCACTTATCTTTCTTGAGTAGCGCTAACAGACCATGCATGCCGAAAGTAAATTCATTACCTCATAATGGATTATACTACAGTTCAACGTAGATTAACGAAGTTAACAAATTTGTGCAATTTTCCCTAATATCCATGTTTTTGTTACATGCAGGTTTCGAGTTAAGACTCAGAGTAATGAAGCAGAAACGAAGCCAAACGCTGGAAATTAGTGAATGTGAACTCAGGCTTCATGTATTTATTGCACCACAAAAAAACTGCGTGAGTTGCGCCTTCTTCTTTGGCAAGAAGGCGCTACACGGCACTCCAAAAAACAAGGTCATTTATTCCCTTCTTAACAAACGTAACTTAAGTGTCACTTTTGCCTTTTGAGACTTTTTGTCTCCATAACGCGTTAAAAGAACCGAGCTTATGATGAAAGGGTGCCTTTAGGCAACCTTGATGCCCTTTAACGCATTCTCGATGGTTGAGACGCTGCTGACTCGGATACTAAAGCAGGCGGCACCATTCGTCTTTCTCGTCAGGGATTACGGCATTTAACATTGAACACTTTTTCTGAAAAGACACAACTTTTCGTTTTCTAGGAGCAGCACTAATCACCGAGGAACCGGTACTGTAAATAAAAGTCTAAACGCGTGACTACACGCCGAAAGGATGGCCTAGCACATAAAAACTTCAGTCTGGAACCGAAACTGCATTAACACGTGGAGAACGCATGGGTTGGAACTTTCGAAGGCGACGAAGACGATGCGGGCACGTAGCTCTACAGACGCCTAGGAAGAAGACGAAGACGACTAGGAGAGGTGACGAGATGGCTACTTACCCCCCGGTTCACTGCACATAGTGCAAATAGATGTGCTTTTTTTGACAACGCCCTCTTCCTTTGCCTTTCTGAACGTTTTCCTCATGGTGCCAAAACCCGGGACGTCATGCGACATGACGAGGTGAGCCATGGAGCGGAAATCTACTCTTCGACCGCATTACTCACCTCGAAGCGAGGAGCAGGTGTCAAGACAGATGAACCGGCTGAAGATTGTACAGAAAAGCCTTCTTGAATTCAATTAGAAGCTCATCGCCGAAGTTACGCCAACTCTGGAGCAAACGAAAGACGTCGAGGCCACTGTTTCATTAGCTAGGCTCCAGCACAGCGCCGACCGACTTGAGAGACTCAATAAGGAGCTGGAAGCACTGTTTAGTGGCGCCAACCTTGACGGCCAACACGACGACGCTCTAGAGTCGGTGGAACAAGCTGACAGGATAATCGCCTTAGTGAAAATAAGAGTTCGCGAACGAACTACTTCAACGACATTGATGGAGGTTCCAGTAGCAGGTGATCAAACCTAAGAATCTTCAAGCTTGCATACATCCCCAGGTCCAACGACGACATGCGGATGTGTGAATGACCAGTCGGGTGAAACGGCGCTTGAAACACGATAGACAACTCCGCCTTCCTTGATCTGAATGGAAGACGCCGTTACACTGAGAACTCCACACCAGCAGAGCGAAGTTATCTAGCAAGAATCACCACAGCGTATGCCAGCTCCATCAGCAACAGTAGAACAAACCCTGCAAGAGGGGTAACTTAAGAAGGAGACATCGTCAACGTATATAAGACTGAAGTACTCGAATCATCGTCTGCTTATACAGTGGCGACATGTCCGGACGACCGTATTCAAAACGACTTTTGCAAGACCCGAAATGTAAGTCTGGATGGCGGTGAAACACGAAGCAAAGTAAAGAAAACTGTGCCAGCCAAAACAGAGTCGTCCGTAAAAGACAAGTCTGACTGTGTTTCCGACACGTGTGACCATGACGAGACTTCGCACGACATATCAAGGCAAACCAAAATGCTCACCGACGGAAGCAACAACTCGTCCATGATATTAAAGGAAGCTGTTCTCCCACCCCAAGATGTGCCGTCAGCTATGACCGAGACAACGAAAGCAAAGCTGTTACCCGACAGCGAGGGCCGGGCGACACAAAGCAGAGTACTTGAATGCACTGACCAGAAAACAACGGACCACACAACCGCGACACGGCAGCGTCACGTCAAGCTGGTCACAACTGAAAAAAGCTGCGCATCGTCTCCTAGAAAGAGAGCAACAAGGGATACCTGCCCCAGCATAATGACATCCAGTATCAACCGGCCTCCAATGGTGTTCCGAAATCAAAAAAGGGGGAGGAGTAAGTGTAGCCACCGAATGTCACAGAGCGCAGAACGTGAATAGTAAAGATTCAAACCGAGATGTCAAGCGCAAACACAGGACCTCGATGAAGCGACTATCTCCGAAATCGGTTCTAACAAACCTATGTGGGAATACACGCTGTTGACTCATCCCATAACATAGTCGTGGTGCAGAAAAACAGATCGAAAGTCCGAAGAGAAGCAAAATCTAGAAGAAAAGGAAGGCTGAAGATCAGAAAAAAGTTTATTGAAGACACCGGCTGGATACGAACGACAGACGGACCTATATCTTCGCCCGGTATTCGGTTACGCGACATTAACGTTTGTTGATAGTACCAGCACCGATTTTGTTTTCCTCGCTCGCACAAACTGTTGTTTGGCGGAGGAATGTTGGAACTTTCGAAGGCTATGAAGACGATGCAGTCATGTAGCTCTACATACGCCTAGGAAGAAGACGAAGACGACCAGGTGGGGAGTCAAGATAGCTGATCAGCACCCGGTTGTCTGTACATAGTGTAAATATATCTGCTTTCTTTCAACGACGGCCTCCCTCCTTGCCACCCTGGACGTTTTCCATAGGATGGTAGTTCCCGGTGAGGGCGAAAAACATGTGAGGCGTAACTACTCTTGCTAGCTGATGTGGTGTGACGCTACACAAGCAGAACCACAAGCGACTAGTGCGCTAGCCTCGAAATGGTGGCTAACACATCATCATCATCATCACCACCACCACCTACATCAAAATCAACTCCTCTTCTACCATCCCCACCACCACCATAATCATCGTCGTCGTCATCAGCATGATCATCATCATGATTTTTTACGTTTAGGCCATTCCAGGCGTTTTTATTGATGCTGGCTACTTACAGTAGTGCGAGTATTCGCTAAATTAGTTAATTCTTCGGCGGATTTTCAAGTAAAATAGAAAAAAAAACAATTATTGACCAGCCCTGCGAGTTCGTTACATTAGGTTCATTGCTGCGACGTTTCGTTACATAGAGGTTGCCAACGCATGGGCTTCAATGGGGGTGGAAATGGGGAATCGAAAAACTTCGTTAAATCAAGGAACTCGTAAACAGAGGTTTGCTACATCTAGGTTTAACTTGAGTCACAAAGAACACTTCTAGTATTTTGGTAAATAGAAAGAATATAATCAATTTCATTCTCACCAAGCCGAAAACTGGGGCGAGAAAGCAGTAAATAACCTCGCCTGCATTTATTAAAATATATCGAGATATTGTAGAAGTGTGTGCATAGGATATCTTGATTGGTTGGTCACTTCTTGGTAGCAAACAATAAACTACGTATTTCACCTACTCACATTTGTGAAGCGAAAACATACAAGCATATGTTACAACATACATGCTACGGCATACATAAAAAAACAGTGTGCAAAAAAGGCTACCTGAACGTGGAGAAAATATTTTCAGCTGTAATACTTTGCATACTCAAATGATACACAGAGAATAGTCCCAGAAAAAGACCACAAACGATCATTTAAATGCCTAAATCTAAGGACTGAAGTTCATATTTGAAATAATCGGAAACCACATATGGGCTAAGGCAGCATAGTAGTGGCCCATAAATACAGTTTCACCAACTGAGAATCTTTAACTTGCCACAATACCGAGGCACACAAGAATTTTCGCTTGTTGCTTGCTCCAGGAAATCGGCAACAAACATCTCGGAAAATTTGTGGGGGCATCTCTACATAATTGCCAGGTCAATAAAAATAATATTTCAACAGCCTTTTTTCAGTATGGGGCCTCTTGCAGTGCATGTATGCAATTGATGCTGTGGTTTAAAGAAATCTAAATAAAAAAGAACACTAGGTGTCATTAGATTATTGTTTGTTTCTTTTCTTCCCAGTCGTATTTTAACTGACGGTCATCCCACGAACAATGTTTTTGTATTCGTACTGTGTGATGTTTTCTTATCATTTTTTAAGCCACGCTCTGTTATCCTATCCCGTTAGGCAATATCGACGCCTCTGTCTTTCGTGTGGTCTGCCGAGCGAAGGTTTGTTTTAAAAAAGATGGATTTTCCTGTTACACCTACACTGTGCATGGCTGATTGAATATCTTCCAGACTTACTTGAACGTTACCCGAAGGAGACAGTTCTGAGATGAATACACGGAGAACAAAGGTTACAGAATTCATTTGGCCGACGCCCTACTGCCCACAATATCGCGAAGATATATCTCTCTACAAAACACGCGGAATAATACAAGAATGTTTTCTCCGTCTTGATCGTGAGAGAGTATCGCCGGAGAACACTCCAACATACCTTTTCGAGCACGCATTAGGCAACCATGTACCTCAAATGGCTACAGGTTGGAATGAGTGTTTCAGCTCCAATCACTTCATTTGTGCTGACCGTTCAAGGACAAAAGAGGCTTTGGTGAGTGTCGCAGAGATCACTGTCAGTTAGCATGTATGACAAAACATGAAGCCCGTCGATTCATTAGTGATTATGACGGAGGAGGCTCTAATCCTTCCACCGCGTCGAACGCAAACTTTTGTGACGTGCGCCAGTCTCAAGATTTAGCAAGGCTTGAGAGGATCCTCGAATGATTTGATGTCTCCCGCCCGGTCTGCAGGTACTCGTTTGCCCACTTCCGCCAAAACGTTTGCAAAAGATCTTGCCTTATTGTCCGGAGGTTATCAAGATAGGGATGTTTAGGTGTCCGACATCCAATGATGTCGGGCAAGGAACAGAGGTCAGCTGGTTCACAGTTATAGAGTGGGCTGGAGTTTTCGGCTGCGGGTTCCGGCTGTCACTGAAACCATAAGGGATTGGCCTGGAATTATTAACGGCCTCCACTTTCGTGAGGACGGTAACAAGTTGATTTCTTGTCACACCATGTTGTCTCAGTCTTTCAGTGCTAGCTTCACTGAACGGATCAGACGCTCGTAAAATCTTCTCCACCACGATGCCCATTGCAAGACGAATTTTTGTTGAATGGTGTGCTTGACAAAGGAGTTCTTCCATTTTGAATATCGAATGGTATACGAAAGTTGAATAATTGTTGTGTTGCTCCGTTTGAAGGTGCGCACTTTATCTGTGCTCACCGCAGAGTGAACTCCTCTACACGAAACAAAGCAATGAAATGCACTCAAGAAGGATAGGGCTTTATGGTCGTCTATTAGTTCGAGATGTATAGTCCTTATTTCCGCGCAAGTAAACAGCACCAGGCCTTACGTACAATCAATGGTCTTTCGACGTGGATGCCGATGACAGTGAACTGGTCGGTATCCACGACTGTATGAATTGTCAAAGTAGGAACCACTTCCTCCAGATGTTTTGAATGGTGCCGTCGACAAACAGTAAATTCAGAAATAACTGACTTGACCAAGGATGCTGTACCGCTGTCGAAGCTGCATGGGCGTGTTTTTCGCACCAGAGTGTAGGAGCTTACAGGGAAGGTTTGCACAAGAATCTTGGAGTAGTTGTGTTACTAAGAGAGAGAGACAGAAAACATCTTTATTTGTCCTGCAAACGCGACGCGGCCTCACGTCGTGTCAGCCGGCCAATCGGCTTCCGTCACCTACTCATGCCTACCCCCGGGTGGGGGTGACACTTTCGGGCGTTGAAGCTCGAGGGCGTCCGACACTTGCTGGACGGCCATGTGTTGTATGACGTAGTCTTTGCACGCCGCCGCACTGACAAGGTACGGCGGGAACGTCTCTGCTGCACTTGCCTCGCTCGGGTGTCTTCTGCAGTCCCACAGGATGTGGGCCGCCGTGGCCCTGTCCTTCTTGCACATCACACACACATCACTGGGGTACACCTCCGGGCATATGTGTTTAGCTATTACTGGAGTCATCAGCGCACGTGTTTGCAGCTGCCTAAACACCACTGCTTCGCGTCGCGTCAGCTTAGGGTGGGGTGGGGGTAGCGTCCGGCGGTTAGTCCGGTACCACTCCAGGGTGTCCTTGTAGGTGGTGAGTGGCACCACCTCGTCGTCTTCCTCCGCCGCAAGTTGGGGGCTCGGGCTCGCGCCGCGGCTGGTGAACGCGCGTGCCGCCCGGTCCGCCTCCTCGTTGCGGTTCTCGCCCGTGCTCAACGGGCCGGCGTGCGCCGGGAACCACTTAATAGTCACGGATGATCGCCTGGGGAGTAGGGCCCCGCACACCCTCACAACACTGAGGGAGACACTATTCTTAGCGTAGTGCGAGATCGCCTGTCTAGCGTCACTGATGACTGTGGTGCACTCTGGGTTCGTAAGGGCTAAGGCGATCGCCATCTCTTCGGCCTGGTCCGTGCTCTTGGCCCTGACGGTGCCAGCCGTGTACAGCGCCCCGGTGGTGGCTGCTACCACCGCCGCGGCGTACGTGTTGGGCCGGTCCGGGTACTTGGCTACGTCCACGTAGTATGCTCCGGTGTCCATCGCGTGTGTCGCCGTGAGTGCCTTGGCTCTGGCGAGCCGTCGTTCCTGATTGTGCTCAGGATGCATGTGCCGGGGGATGGGTGGCACGTGGAGGTTGCGGAGCAGGTCCCGCGGGAGCGAGGCTCGTTCCGCTGCTGCAGTGCGGCCTCAATGTGGCCGTCACTGCCTCCCGTCATCCACAGGGTGATGTCGTCGGCGTAGATCGTGTGCTTGACGTCCGGGAGGCCGGCGAGCCTGTTGGCCACCCCGATCATCACCATGTTGAACAGAATAGGCGATATCACCGATCCCTGCGGCGTCCCGACACTGCCCAGCGTCTTGGTAGGTAGCTGTATATCCCCGACGTTGATTGCCGTCGTGCGCTCGGTGAGGAAATCCCTGATGTAGGCGAACGTTCTCTGCCCCATGTCGAGGCGGGACACTTGCTCAAGGATAGCTGCATGCTTGACGCGATCAAATGCACTTTGTAAATCTAGGCCCAGGACCGCTCGGTTGTCTAGAGAGTGGGTCGCTTGGTCGATCACCTCCTGCTTAAGCAACAACATGGCGTCCTGAGTGCTAAGCTGAGCCCGGAAGCCCAGGATCGTATCGGGGTAGAGTCCTTCTTCCTCCAGGTACGACTGCCATCGGTTGAGAAGCACATGCTCTAGCACCTTGCCCACGCACGACGTAAGCGATATCGGACGCAAGTTGGCAAATGTTGGGATGGAGCTCAGAATAAATGGCGGGACTAATTCATGATTCATAGGAGCCATGCAACATCCTAAGAAATCATGTTCACTATGACAAGATTTTTTAGCACAATACGTAAAAAAGAAATTACACATCGTTCATTTGATACCTGTGATATCCGTACTTCTGTTGTAAAAAACGTCATTGTAAGTCACGTGACTAATTCATGATGCATAGCAGTCACGCGACATCATAACGAAACATGCTCGCCCTGACAAGAATATTTTTTCACATCACGTGAACAAGTAATAAAACACCATTCATTTGACACCTATGATGCAATTACTCGTGAGGTAATGAACGTCATGGTAAGTAACGTGACGAGGCCATCATCCATGGAAGTCATGCGACATCATAAGAAATCATATTCACAAATAACATACTTCCTTCGGGCATCAAGTAGACAAGCAAGTAAGGAGCGTTCATGTAATGGCGCTGACGCGGTTGGTCGCACAAGTGCGAGCGATGTATTAAAGCTTACGGTAGTAAAGCTTAGGGTGTACTGTTTGTCTTCGTTACATGACTCACGCGTACGCTGCCTGTTACAAATCATTCTCGCTTGAGCTTACAATCTTTGCGCTCTAGCGGAACTGCAGTTCTCATGTGACATGGTATTATGAAGATGTCCCGCCATGTTACACGGTAAGGAGCCATTCAAATGCATTTGATTGATATTCATGACGCCATAATTTAGAGCAGGCTTCCGGTATAGCTAATGTCAGAATTACATGGCTATTTGGTCACGAAAGTTGGGCTTTGTGGTAGTTTCCCCTAACATATTAGGCAAATGAGCAATTTTAATGCATTGTTTTGTACCCATGACACCATCCTCGGGTTTCTATAGTAATTAAGCGAGAGTGGCTGAAAGTCACATGACTCTATTTCTGTGCGCACTTTTTAAGTTTTTTGCTTAAACAGGTTACGCAAGCTAGTTCACCCAACTTGGATAGAAGTGCAGTGCCTTTGTGGTATTCGTTGCGCCTCAGTTACAATGAACTCGCGTCTGTTCTTACCCGAGTTACTCCCGCATTATATTGGTCTGCGCCTGGATTATATTGGTTGGCACCTGGATAATATTCACTGGCGCTGGGAATATATTCACTGGCGGGTGGATTTTACTGAACGGAAGATCCTGTAAAAGTATCTACGGCATCCGTATTCGCGGACCGCAAATAAAACCCGATAATGAGTTCTTTTGGAAAGTACACAAAAATCACGAGACGGAGAACATTAGAGGAGTCCTCTTACGTGTATGGCCTTTAGTCCGGGAATATGTGCCTGGAGTGTATTATTGAGACGACGCAGATTAAGGACATTTGCAGATGAGCGGACAGGCTGCAGAGCTATGTGGCTTTCGATGTGACCTTCCACGATCATGTTCGATTTCGCAACTCAGTCGAGGAGTGTGTTCCTGATGCCTTTGTAGCATTTCGAGGTTGGGGTAAAGCCTGCGAAGGCACCCGATTCAGGTGCCAAAAGTGATGACCTGAGGTACGCAACTTGTCCCTGTAGGTAACCGTCGTATTGTTGAGGACCATGGACTCCAATTCATCCCAGAATGGTTTGCAGTTCCGCCGATCGCCGTAGAAGCTCCGTAGTCGACACGAAGGCACTGGATGCTGAAGCTGGTCTCTCGCAGTGTAGCTCGTTCCATCAAGGAGGCCGAAGAAACAGCGGCTGCAGCCCTCAATTTGATTATGCGTTCGCTCAGCTTGAAAGAGCACGTGACGGTGTGGTTTTTATACTCTGCCGTTCAAAGATACACTTGCTCCAGGCTCAGTTCCGCCAAATGAGCCTCTATGTCTCAGCCAGTTTGCTTCTGCTCGGAAGACATCGCACTAAAGCGATATTTGAAGGTAACGTGGTCCTTCAGACTCACCCCATCTCCAGCGAAGATGGAATCAGTTTAAAATTGAGCTTTGTTAGTAGAGACCGCGGCGACTTTCGCTTACGTTTCGGCAGATCTACGATGGCGCCGGCCGAGGTGTTCGGAAGGTCTAGCTGGGGTGGTTAGGGTAACCTTGAAAAGGTGGTTCGTATTTCATAGCGGTGGGTGCCTTCGCTGCTTCAGCGTTCGCGGGTGTCGGCCCCATGCTTGACAAGACGATGACACCTTTGAAGCACAAAAGGAGGCTTTATTGAGCTTCTCAGAGACCGCCGTCCGTCAGCGTCTATGACAAAATATGAAGCCGTTAAAGATGTATTGCACGTGCAGGGCCCATACCCGAAGCATGCAGGCAGGCCCACCACCACCTTTCGGTCTCACTTTATTTTCCTCTAAAATAAAAACACATGCCTTATGTTAGAATGTAGTGATCTCGCCAAAATTTATATGGAAAATTATTCTATCCTTTCCTAAACAAAAAGGTAAAGGCGTGAACCTAGTTGGTAAACTCGCAATGTACTCAGGCGTTCGTCGCTTGTTGGCCTTGTGGGATTCTACATTTCACACACTAGTTATTTCACACCCCGCCGCCATCGCGCACAGCATACATGCCTTGCGAGCTCCGGCTGAGGACGAGTCCGTTGTTTGCCGAGGCAGACAATAGCAGGAGGCGACAAAGGCAAAACACCAGTGGCAGCATTTATTCCAACCTGCAAATCAAATACACTGCGTAAAGACTAATCGTGGGACATAACGGTAACATTGGAAGCCAGGCATAAACAACGCTAGAGATCGAGATGGTTCGACTCACCGATGTAGTACTGGAGCAGCGGGGCGCCACGCGTGCAAGCACGGCTGCAGTCGCCCAGCTCGCCCGGACGCGTCCCTTTGTGGAGCTTTCCCCAGGTCCGGGCCAGCGCGACAAAACGTCTGCGCACTTCCGTATCCCCAAGACAAGAAACCGTCTTCTCTTCATGCTACATCCAACCAGACCTCGCCAAACAGTGGCGCTAGTGCTGAGAAAGAACTGGTAAGAAAGAGGGGAAAATTGCCCACTCCACCCCGGCGACAACACACACTCCGGTTGTGGTGTGCTCCCGTCGCGTGAGCAAGGCACGCTGTGCAACGCCGGTCGCGGTGGAAAGCTAGGCAGAAAGTGGTTCGCGTGCAAGTCGCGATCTCGACAACCCTCCCTCCTAAATTTCTTGCGTACGCCGGCGCGAGCTGACTACAGGACTAGAGGCGACGGAAAGTTCTTACGTCGATTAAATCGTTAGTCCCTGCAACGGGCTGCCTGCGCCGGCTTCCGTTCGTCCAATGCCACCGCTGGTGGTGTACCAGCAGGCCCGGTTTTCACCAGCTGATGTCTGCAGGCAGGTAGCCCAAGCAAGCGTTGCTCAAGTGGTGGTTCATCCGCGATGGCCTGTGGCCGCAAAGTGGCCAGAGCTCCTGACTCTCTCGGAAAAGCTGGCGGCGGCATGGGGCACCGCGCCGCTTCAGCAGGCTGGACAGCTGCAGACCACACGTCGTCGGGCACAGTATTTAGCAGCATAACCACGCTCCCTCATCTGGTCCAAGCCTTGGTGGCTCAGGTCCACAAAGAAAACTCCCGTACTTTCGGCGTAGGGCGGAACAATAGCTCTCCGATTGCAACGCCTTTGAGGCGCGATCCCAATTATAACTGCCAAGTTGTTAGCATTGCCTTCGCTTTGTAATGTCAACAAAGCCTAAATAATTGTCCAAACCCTAGAATGTCATGTCAATGCCAAAAGGCAAGAAAAACAATGGTGCAGTAGCCCTTTGGTCCCATTGATCACGTCACTTGACGTTGAATATCAAAACAGCCATGGCGTTGGCATATCTACCTGCTTGTTAACGTCAAAAAAGCATTGCCAAATTGTCCTAATCCTGCAGAGTGCAGGGTAGGCCGAATACAAACTCGATTGCATCAATGACGTGACACAATTCGATGGTTCAGCTGCTAAGTTTCTCCGCAATGCCACCGCTCTGGAAATGTCAACTGAGGTGGAACCTGTTCTAACTCTGCACGGTACAGGGCGAAAAGAACACACACGATCAGATCGGTCGCCCGGTGCGATGCTTAACAACACAAATCCGAAATCGTTATTTGCTAGCATCTGTAACACCACATTCATATATATGAACACGAAAACAGTATTAGCTCCCGACGACAGCCCTGTGTTTAAACATATGAACTTCGGTTGCGTAACAATTATGAATTATGTTTCGGCACATTGGCGCTTAGTGCACTTGAACATAGCTTGTACTCTCGAGCCGATCAAGAGGGCGCGTGCGCCGTTGCAATTAGCAGGCGCAAAGTTTGTCCCGCCTAATTATTCCCGTCAGTGGAAAACAGGGAGGGATGAGGCACCCCTTCAGTCCCATCAACAACGTGGCGCGACACTGAAAACAGCTACGTTGCGGAAAAAGGAGTTTTCCACGCAGCGAATGGTCAAAGCAGGAGAAATTTTTTTCTCTCGCGCGGGGCGATTAATAAAAGGGCTTTCTTTCTTTCTTTTATGTTTTGTGGACTACGGGATTCACTGCTCTGGGAGCCGTGTGGTCGGGCCACGTGTGCCGCAAAATACTAGCTGATATTGCAGCCTGGCACGGGTGCACCGATACTGCTGATTTCAGTAGTCGCCATTCGCTCATAAGCGGCTTGTGTTGCAGCGACCACGTACGACCTTAAACAAAGCATTATCTCCTCACGGCTGCACGTACGGGCAAGTTCAGAGTCTCTTTCGTTTGGTCTGTTTTATTTGTTTGTGTTTTTGGATGTGTGTCGTTTGCCGAAGTGAGACGACCTTGGGAACAATGCAAGGGTGCACGGCGCGCTCAGGGGTTTTCGCCGTGATACCGGTGGGACACTTTAACGAAAAGGGAACTGCAGCAGTTGCAAAGAACTTTAAGCCAGTGAACGTGAAATCCACACGTGTGAAATCCAAAGCAGTGGCGCTCTGCAAAGTACTGGAACTACGTAAGCTATCCAGCTATTACCAAGTGTAAAGGATACAAGCTGAATGTGTTTTTTTAGCAAAAACGCATAAGCCCGAGGTGCCATTTACAACGATTGTAAGGTAAAGGGGATCCTGGCAAAATGAGCTTAGTCGGTTTTTTTGCTCAAGCATTTAAGGCCTCTTAAGGTTAACGATCCTTTCGCCACTAAACGTTCAGAAGCGGTGGTCGAATTCTTACAGGCACACGGCTCTTTTGGAAACGCCTTTTCAATTGATGTTGAAGATCTATTTAACTCGGTCCCTCATGCGCCAATGTTTAAAGCAGTTCGAAATGCATTGAGTTTAATGGAGAAGTAGACTTCCAAAATGCAACAGGAGTGACTGTGGATAGCTTTTTAGCCCTGCTGTAGTTTTACCTCAACGCCACCTTTATTAGCTACGACGATGAAACTTACCTGCAAAAACAGGGCATATGCATAGACTCGTGTGTCGTACCTGTTTTATGCAACATTTTTTGGTCCGAGGTTGACCGTGCCCTGCATGACGTACTCGACACCGATGTTGTTGCAAATGTTTTTAGATATGTAGATGACTTCCTGGGTTTTTTTAAGAAAGCGACCTGGTTTTACAAATGACGAAGCCATTGCTGATGTTTTAAAGGCCTTTGAGGCGCATGGGGAAGGTATAACATTCACCCATGAACTTTCATCGACTAACCAAATGCAGTTTTTAGACATCACGATCACCTTTTTTGATAATCTTGTATGTTGGAGCTGCCACCCACGGTAGAAATAAGAGCTGCTCCCTTACGATTCTGCACACTCGAAGACCGAAAAAAAGAGGTATAGCCACTCAGTGCGTCCGATCATCACTTACGAAGTCATGCCCTTATTCTATGCATAACAGTTTCGCTGCACAGCTATCGCGCCTGAAGGTCAGTGAAAGTTGAAGGTCAGTGAACGAGCGATGACAGATGAGCAGCAGCGAGCCACCAAGCCTCATGTCATACGTTATGTCCATAGAACATCCTATAACCTTAAAAAGGTCGCCAACAAGTGCGGGATTAAGATGGTATTTTCGGCTCCTTTGAAACTTCAAGGCATGTGCTCACGCATCGCAGAAAGAAACAAGAAGCGTGAAGGGTGCCGCAAGAAAGACGCCAACCCCTACGGGGACTGCAAAGTGTGTGTGGTGTATCAAATAGCATTGAACTGTGGCAAAGTCTACGTAGGGCTGACCGGACGCTGTATCGATGACCATATGCATGAGCATGACCTCTCCATCAATGACAAAACTAATGCCCACTTGCCCACTCACTGTCTGGCCTGCAGGAGTGGTGAGTGTGAACGACTGCTAAAAGAAGTTTAGGTTCTGCGCAGGTCCAGCGACCCGAAGGCACGGGAAATTTTGGAGGCCTACCGTATAAGAAAGAAGCGAGAGCGATGCGTGAGTGCTACATCGGTGTTTCTTCACAAACCAGAGATTAAGTTTCTTGACGTGTGTGTGTAGTATTGTGATAGAGCTGCCTGTAAAGATTGTATTGATTGAAGGAATTCACATGTGTGACCAGATAGTAGTGTACCTATATGTGTATGATCTGTTCAATAAAATTTAGTTGAGAGTTTGCGCTCGTCCCGTCCGTCCTGTGTGTGGTGTCTTTTTCGCGCAAGGCCCGTGTTCATTCCCCAAGAAGCGGTGCGTTTAGTCGTTTAAGTTCCGCCAGCTCGTCACGCTTCGGTGTATCACGGGGAGGAGCTAGATGGGTCTGAGCATGTGGTGAGAGCGTCGGAACCCAGCTCACCTGTACTCCCATCGCATCTTCTGCGGCTCTTCGCTTGTCACTGGGTGTTCTTCTGCGGGACCTGGAAGTTGATCGTGTTTAGCTCCCGACTGCGAGGGGACCCTTGCATCTGGAGCGGGATCTTTACTCCCGGTGACCCTGGCTGGCTGGATTCGCACTGCTTTTTCCTCTTCTTGACTGGCGGAAGAAACCGTTGCGGGCATTCCTTGATAGCCGTGACGCCGTTCCCGCTGCAGAGTGCACACTTGGGCTTGCAGTCGCGTTCAGGGCCATGTTTAGTCTGCTGGCCGCAACGCTTGCAGTGGGCGTCTGCAAGCATGGTAGACGGAGGACAGATGTCGGCTCCGTGACATGTAGCATGACACAAGTGGCAACAGGCGTGGGTCCGCTTGTAGTTTCTACTCCTCTGATGTACATAAAGAACGAGAAGTTCTTTCCGGCGGATGTTATTAGCACGGTTTTTGACTTGCCAAGTCTTCTGCACGTGAGCGGCTCATAGCCAGGAGCAGAAAGGACCGCCATTTCTTGCTCCGTTGGGACACCGATAGAGATGTTGTGGATAACCCCTTTTCATGATTGGCCGGGTGATATTCCGTAGGCGTTCAACAGGAAAATGGTGTCTTCTATCTTCAGTTGTATTTATTAAGGGCTTTTGCCGCCGCCAAAAACGGAGTGCTCACTACCAGCATGTTTTAGTTTAAATATCCTGATCTTCATGTGCGCTTCTCTCCACGTGAGCTTTGCTTTATGCAAAATGCAGCTGGCATTTGTACGGCCTGATTTTTCGCAGTGCTAAGCCCTTGCGCGGGCGAATCGCCATCTTGTAATTATTCTCCGGAAGTCGGGGTGGTTTCGGCTTGTTTGAAGGTAGCTTGGAGTTTCTGGATGCCATGATTTCCGGTCTGAGCGGGCATCCGCCTACCGCAGTGGAGGTCGAGGGCTGATTCTTGCGTTGAGCTCGCGTGGTGATTTCTATCTATGGTGCAGTGGCGTCTTCGTCGTCTCCTGCGGAGCAGGAAGATGAGTGAGAAGGTTGCTGTTCCATGTCGTCGTCTTCGCCGTCAGGCAAGGGTGTTTGGCCAGGGACGACGGACGACGAAGCCTCCGTGGCACGACGTGAGATGACGTGGCATCCATAGGCGAGGCTCACCAAGCGGTGCCCACCGCCTCAAAGGTTGAAAAGGTCGTAAACTGGCGAAAATAGAACTTACGGCCAAACGTGGGATATTGGCGTGATCCGGGTCACTTATTGAGCACGATGGTAACACTTTTCGGTGATGCTGAGTGATATTTCCTCGAATATTCAAGTTTGATTGCAGAGCTGATGAGAACGAACCAGCTGCACTCTTCTTCACAGAGTTACAGATCGATTCATCCAACAAAGATTCAGACCCGATAACAATGTCACGACCGAAAGATGATACGAGCCCTGTTAAGTCGTCGGTTTTGTTCTTGATGCTTCGGCAATTGATGAGGATAACGTTTACCAGTGCAGGACGGAACGGCACATACTCAACGGGGCGGCATCGAGGAACGTTCACTGCACTTACAGAACCGTTAACTTCAGTTACAGGGATTGGTCGACGCTGTTTAGAGTTCAATTTTTTGCAGCGCAATATTATCAGTATCAGCATCGTAAATGATATCTCGTCCGTTCATAGAAGGCTTATCGTCTCTTAGCTTGTACATGGAGGACCGAGCCTTTGTAAATCGGTAAGTTTACTGTGCGCTAAGTGCACTGAGCAAGATAAGTCTTCTCTGATGGAAATGTCACTTCTATTCAACTTCGAACCCGTCCCCAACACCGCATCCTTATCTGTGAATCTAACAAAGCGAAAAATTATGAGGCGACTTTTATCTTCAGTTTAAGGACCCAGTTAATGCGCTCGATCAATATTAACTGGGTCAAGCGATACACCCAGCTTAGTAGAGCAGAACGCAACCAGTTTCTTCGGCTTGCTTCCAGGTTTCCGAAGGATTACCTTCGAAAATAAAAAAGAGAAAGTTGTTCCTTCGTAGCCTATTTTCGCAATCATCCGTGAAAGCTTTCAAAGTAGCTATTTCTGCAGACCAGGAGGCAGAAGAGTTACTGGACTGCGAGCGAGCTTGCTCTCGAAGGTCGACACGTTCAGTCAAGGTCTTCACGTTTTCGTCAGTGGCATATTTTCGACTCCGCGTGTCAGATAAATCCGACAAAGTTTTTTCTTGAACTCACTCAAGTCTGGCAAGCATCTGCAGGACTGCTGCATACGGTACAGCAGTCCTGTCACAACCACGAAGTTGAGGAGGTGCTGGAAGACCTGCCGGAGAGCGTCTGGACGCGCTGGGGACATGAAGCCTTCCAGATTGTGGCTTGGTGCACCGAGTCGCTGGAAGGTGGCCCGGAGTTCCTCCCTCGCGGTGTCATTCTGGTGGCAAGAGATCAATATGTGCTCGAGCGTCTCGGGCTCTGAGCAGTAGGCGCAGGTGGGGTATCCCCAGTAGCCCTGATGGTGCAGGCAGGCTCCCACGTTGCAGCAATTAAGCCGCAGGCGAAGCAGAAGCTACCGGGCGTCTCTGCTGATGCGTCCGGGAAGGACCCGTGGGGCATGGCCACTGACTACTATGCCAGGACTATGCCAGGATAGTCCTTGTAGTGTCAAATGACACCACATGACTCGAGGCTGGGACCCCTGCCTCGAGAGAAGCACCTTGGGGCAGGGCGTGTGCTACGTTATTCCAAATGATGTCCACGTGCGATGGCAGCCAATGAAGTCGCAGTGCACTGCCCTGGGCCTCCACTACATAAAGTTAGGCCGCCAGCGACCGCTCTACGTAGCCGCTGCAGCTGCCTGACTGGTCCGCAGCTCGCAGACGGAGGAGGGCAGACTGGGCGTCAGTCATGATGATGGTCCTCGGAACTGGGTTCCCTGCAGTAGAAGAAGGTCCTCGACCAAGTGAAGTCCAGCCAGGTCTGCTTGGGTGGATGAGGCCATGACTGGTTGAAGAATTCTAATGACCCCACTTAGAGGAATACTTTCTCGCTCATGCAACTGTGTCGGAGGATAGACTCACGAAAAGGTCGCAAAGGTGCAAATGCGCATATATTACAAATAATGGTCGCAGTATAAATCTTATTTCTGTCGTTATTGAAGGAGCCCCTTATTTCCCGCTTTTATTCGATACATGCATAGCGAGCGTCATTGTTCTGGCAGTCTTGGTGGCATAGGTAGTTTAAGACGGTTCAACACTAGTCGACACTATCCACACGTCGTAGACAGTTGACTCACAGCCCGGGGTTTAGAAAGATCTCCTTAAACCCGAGTAATCCGAGTGGCACTGGCTACCACCCCCAAGCGACGGAAACAAAAAAATACCTTAACATACATACCCGAGAAAGTGGTGGGGAAAGAGCACCGCCAGTAGCGTAGTGGTCATCGCACCAGACCGGTATTCTGGAGGTCGTGTGTTCAATTCTCACCCGGCGGGCATTTTTTCAGCACTGTCTTTCTGACTCTTTATAAAAATTCTTTATCTATTTCTATGACCTACCGCATTCCACCCTTTGCTTTCCGAGGTTTTCTTGACTGCCAACCCTTATTCTGTCTTAATGCAACGAGCCCCTCATTTCCCGTTTCAGATCCGCTACATGCTCTGCGAGGGCCTCTGTTCTGGCAGTCTTGGTGCCAAATATAGCTTAAGAGGGTTCAACTCTGGTCGACCACTCTCGACATGTCGTAGACAATTGAGTCACGGCCCGGGAGTTAAAAGGGTGGTCCCCTTCACCCTGAGTAGTTCGAGTGGCGATGGCTACTACCCTCAGGTTGTTTCCGCTCCTTTGGAGTGAGATGCACAGTACCCCTTCCTTATTTGTTTATTTTCCTAATATTGCTGTGCGTGGGTGGGCGGTGGCTGAAGGAAACGCGCTTCCTAAGTGCCTCGCTTTTGCTTCTCCCCGCGTTGTATATTGAGATGGATTACCTGCGCGCCCAGTCGTGCAGTACGTTTCTTTCCAATTGTTTCTTGCTGTACTTCCTTCTTGTACACTTTTGAAATCATGTGTCCACGTGCTCACAGCGCTCCCTAGGGGCCTACATATACCCTGTATTCGACCCTTGTGTGATAATGTTAACGTTCGGAAGACACAAGGACCACTTGCAGAGACGCAGGAATGAGGGTTCGCAACACGGGCTTCGGTAGAAGTCAGGACGATTACATTTATGACGAACGATCACAAGGATGGGACGGTAAACAGTACAAGAAAAATGGGTAAAACAAAAGCTTGGGGAAGTTAGTCCCAACGGAAGTAGAAATGTTCCTCACAAAACGTTCCTCACACCATGGAGCCCGTGGTCGTGGCGCAGGAAACGGCGGCGAGGGCAACAGGCGATGGGCAGGGGCAAGCGTCTCAGGGGCAGTGGGCTGGGGGATGCGGCACATTGTTGAAGGGGGGCTGGGGAGGACAACGTGAGCAGGACCACGAAGATAATGAGGTTGGTGGCGGTGAAAATACCGCCTCTGTCCAGCGTTGCTAGCGACGTGCTGCCCGGGCGTCCTTACGGCGGCCACAGATCACCTGGCCGTCCCGAAGACAGGCCCTGGAAGTGCCGCCGTGGAGATGCTGCTTCTCCAGCGTGAGCTTCTTCCTCCTTCTCTTCTTTCTTGTCGGAGCTTCCCCCGATCCCTGGCTGACTCGAATGCGGCGACACCTCGCGCCCATCTTTTTCTTCTTCGGATGTCCTTTGTGGTTCCGGGCGCCATGCCACACCTTGTACTTCGCTAGAGGAAGGCTGGATCCCAGCCGCAACGTCGTATAAATATTTTTGTTTTTCGTGGTGACATGTATATATCGTAATGAGGTAACGCGCGCTGCAATAATTAGGAACTGCGGACTAATTAGGAACTAAGTCAAACATCAACAGTCGAACACACGATTGACACTGGCTCGCACCCGCCGCTACGACAACGACCTTATCGCGTTTCCCACAAAGAACGACGTACTATCGATGAAAACGTGGACGACATGCTTAAGCGAGGCGTCATTAGGCCCTTCAACAGCCCCTGGGCGTCTCCCGTAGTCCTTGTGACCAAGAAGGACGGTTCGATACCCTTTTGCGTCGACTATCGGCGCCTCAATAAGATAACTAGAAAGGATGTCTACCCCCTCCCGCGTATAGATGACGCCCTCGACTGTCTGCAGGGTGCAGAATATTTCTCGTCGCTCGACTTGCGCTCCGGGTACTGGCAGGTACCTATGGCCGAGGCTGATCGCGCAAAGACGGCTTTCATAACACCTGACGGCCTGTATGAGTTTAATGTGATGCCGTTCGGCCTTTGTAATGCGCCTGCCACTTTCGAGCGCATGATGGACAGCATTTTGCGCAAACTAAAATTAAAAGCATGCCTGTGCTACCTTGACGACATCGTCGTTTTTTCTCCGGATTTCGAGACACATTTACGCCGATTAGAACAAGTTTTAACTTGTCTTGCCGACGCAAAGCTGCAGCTCAACCTCAAGAAATGTCGTTTCGCCGCTCGCAAGCTCACTATTTTGGGACACGTCGTTTCGAAGGATGGAGTTCTACCCGACACGTCTAAGCTGAAGGCAGTTGCGGAGTTCCCGAAGCCGACATCTACGAAGGCCCTCAGGAGCTTCCTCGGACTGTGTTCTTACTTCAGGCGCTTCGTCCGCCACTTTGCCACCATCGTTGCACTATTGACGCAGCTTCTGTCCGGTACCTCTAAAGAGCTCACTTCGTGGTCCCCTGCTTGTGAAAACGCGTTCGCGACATTGCGGAAGCTTCTTACGTCGCCACCCATCCTGCGGCATTTCGACCCGAACGCCCCACTGAGGTTCACACTGATGCCAGCGGCGTTGGTCTTGGGGCTGTGCTTGCTCAGCGAAAATCGGGCTTTGACGAGTACGTTGTCGCCTACGCTAGCCGTACCCTTACAAAGGCTGAGGCAAACTACTCCGTCACGGAAAAAGAGTGTTTGGTCATAGTTTGGGCACTAGATAAGTTCCGACCTTACTTGTACGGCCGCCCTTTCGACGTCGTCACAGACCATCATGCGCTATGCTGGTTGTCCACACTAATACTGTAGCGGGGGCAGTCCCACACTAGATGATGTAGGTCTGCCCTGGCATGGCAAGTGCTGCAGGTGCTCGGGGCACTGGGAGCGGCCCCACGGCGATGAAAACGATGGAGCAAAAATCAAAACACCCCCTCGCGACCGGCACGATCAAATGCAGAGCATTTCCGCGGGGGGCGTACCTGCAAGTCTTATGGATAACGTATTGGTTGTTGTTGTTGTAATTGTTGTCTTCAAGCGTAGACATTCTCGATGAAGTCGATGGTGAAACGTGAAACGTGCCGTGAACCCCCTGCCGCGGCTATTACGCAACGTGGAGAGGCTACGACGCAACGTGGTGCGGCTATGACGCAACACAATCCAACACAATCCACTTTAATCCAACCCAATCCAAATCTAATCCAAGCCAAGCCAAGCCAAGCCAATTCAATCCAATCCAATCCAATCCAATCGAATCCAATCCAATGCCCTTCGCGAGAGAGTGTTATAGCGCCGAAATCGCGCCACCACGTGAACGCGAACCGAACGCGGCGAGAGAGGGTGTTGCGAGCGGAGAGAAGGCGAGGAGGACGCGGGGGAGAGGGCGCACCTGTGCCCGGCGGTTGAATGAGTCAGGGACATAAGGCGCGTGCGTAACCTTCCATTCTGTGTCGGCTCCGTGGAGCAGTCGGTAAAGTGCCGTGTACCTTGCGTTCCGCCCGCAGAGTCGTGGGATCGAAACCTGGCGCCGGAAGGTATTATTTCTTTATATAGTGTAGGGTGCGGACTACGTAGTGATGCGGACTACGGACGCCAACGCGGGTGACATCGTGAGTTACTAAAATGCTCTGCATTTAAAAGATCCGTCTGGACGGCTAGCTCGCTGGGCTTTACGGCTACAAGAGTACGACATACGTGTCATATATCGGTCTGGCCGCAAACATTCCGACGCTGATGCCTTATCCCGTTCTCCAGTGTCACCAGAGAATGCCTGCATCCTGCCTGACGACGCTGTTGTGTCCCCTCTCTCTCTCGCAAGGACCTATGGATTGCTTCGCAAGGACCCATGAAAACGCAAGGACCCATAGATTGCTTCGCTCATCTCCTTGCTCTCGGACGTCTCCCGAACTGAACAACCTCGGGCCCTGCGCAGACAAGCTATACATTTCATGCTTCGTGACGGGTTGCTCTACCGGCGGAATTACCTCAACGAAGGGCGGAAGTGGCTGCTCGTAAATCCTCGGCACCTTCGCACCGACATTTGCGCATCGCTTCATGCCGACCCAACGTGTGCCCACGCTGGCTTGTTAAAAACATACCACCGTGTCCGTCTCCGCTATTACTGGCCCGGCATGTACACCTTTGTGCGCAAGTACGTTAGGTCATGCACTACCTGCCAGCGTCGCAAGTCTGCGCCTTCCAGCTCGGTGGGTACACTGCAGCCGCTTCCTTGCCCAGAGAAACCATTTGACCGTGTTGGTATAGACCTGTATGGACCTTTGCCCAACACAGTCTCCGGCAACTAATGGGTTATCGTCGCCGTCGATCACCTGACGCGCTATGCCGAAACTGCGGCTCTGCTTGCTGCCACAGAACGAGACGTCGCCTCTTTTATCATACGGCGCTTCATTCTGCGGCATGGGGCGCCACGTGAGCTCTTCAGCGACAGGGGACGTGTGTTTCTGTCAGACGTCATTCGTGCCCTCCTCGCTGAGTGCCGTGTTGTCCATCGAACAAGTACAGCGTACCATCCGCAGACAAACGGCCTCACTGAGCGCTTCAACCGCACCCTCGGCGACACGCTGCCGATGTACATCTCAGCGGATCACGACGACTGGGACCTTGTGCTGCCCTACGTGACCTATGCGTACAATACAGCCATTCAGGCCACAACAGGTTTCTCGCCCTTCTTCCTCCTGTATGGTCGCGAGCCGTCATGTACCCTCGATACGGTTCTCCCCTACCGACCGGATCGCTCTGAGTGCTCCCCAGCTTCTGAAGCTGCAAAGTACGCGGAAGAATGCCGCCAGCTTGCAAGGTCCTTTACGACTGAAGATCAGTTGCATCAAAAATCTCGGCACGGCGACACAGCTACCCACCCGACGTATTGTCCAGGATCTCTGGTGTGGCTGTGGATTCCCTCCACCACACCAGGATTGTGTAGCAAGCTTCTTTCTCGGTTTCACGGACCCTACCGTGTCCTCGAACGGACGTCACCGGTGAACTACGTCATAGAGCCCATGACACCTTCCACAGACCTCCGTCGCCGCGGGAAGGAGACTGTTCATGTCCAGCGTTTGAAGCCGTATTATGATCCCCTAGTGTCGTGTGCCCCGTGACAAGCCAGGATGGCGCTTTATTCCCCGGGGGGTAGTTGTAATGAGGTAACGCGCGCTGCAATAATTAGGAACTGCGGACAATCCCTTGTAATGGCTATGTGCCATCGGTCATCGCCATGTTGCTAGCAGACAGTCAGCCGCTCGTGTGAACGAAGAAGAAGCTCGGTCTGCGCGGCTTTGGGTGTGACCGTTCGTCGGCTCTCTCGCTCTCTGTGGTTCTGGACCTCTGCGACCGTCTGCATCTACCAGCCAATTAACCCCCTTTCAATATATATATATATATATATATATATATATATATATATATATATATATATATATATATATATATAGGGGCTCGTTCAAATTAACACGGAAATAAGGGTTGGCAGTCAAGAAAACCTCGGAAAGCAAAGGGGAGGATGTGGTAGGTCATTGAAACAGATAAAAAATTTGGAAAGTGGAGAAAAAATGCCCGCCAGGTGGGATCCGAACCCACGACCTCCAGAAGTCATGGGTTCGGTTCCCACCTGGCGCAGGCATGGACTGCCAACCATTATTTATTTGTTATATATATATATATATATATATATATATATATGTATATATATATATATATATATATATATATATATATATATATATATGTATATATATAAAGTAAGGCAATGAGGGGCTCGTTGAGGAAATACAGAAAGATAAGTCGGCAGTCTACAACGCCAAAGGAGGCGTAGGGGTGTAGTTAGGCTTTTTTTTTCTACTAGGGTTAAAGAAGTTACCATTTTTTTAATATACGGAAGAAAGAAAGAAAGAAAAACACGCGCCCAGAGTGAGGACCGAACCCACGCCTTTCAATTAGATCTCGAATGCCTTACCAATTCGGCTATCTGGGCGACTGTGTTCTCCTTCACTTTCTGGGCTATTTATATTTACTAGAAGTGTATCTGACACTTAAAGGTGGTAGCCAGCGCCACTCTGACTACACGGGGAAAAGGGGACCTTCTTTTCAGCCCCCGGGCCGTGACTCGAACGTCTATAGCCTGTCATGAGCGGGTGACTGGCGGGAAGCCCTCTTATGCTACTTAGGCATCAAGGCTGCCCCTCGCAAGGCTTTCGCAGAATAATTAGTAAGGAAATGAGGGGCTCGTTGAGGAAATAAAGAAAGATAAGTCGGCAGTCTACAACGCCAAAGGAGGCATAGGGGTGTAGGTAGGCTCTTTCGAGATCTAATCGAGGCATTCGAGATCTAATCGAAAGGCGTGGGTTCCCTACAATGGTAATTCTTCCCAGCCCCTTTCCTATCATTCAATTCATCCCTATTACAACTTCGGTTTTTGCAATTGCAGAGGCACGCCTATAGAGCTGAGAGACGCGCCATCGTAAACGGATGATTTCGGGGAGCATGCTAGGAAACCTGGGCCGAGCCGCTGCCGACAAGTGAAGATTCGAGAGCTCCTGAGCATTATAATACCACAATGAGATTAGCATCACCCGAAACAAAGTTAGAGGGGAAAAGGTCGCAACAGTTGACCTCTTCAACAAATGACACTGTTCGGCCTCCAATGGGTAGACTATCTGCGCTGAGAGCGTGACACCACGTGCGCGCGTGTGGATATTGAAAAAAACCTTTGCAGCTGTTGCTACGGCTCACGGAGCTCAACCCAACCTTTCTTACCACGTAGCTCTAAGGCAGACCAGTTTCTGCTGCCTTCAAAAGAGGCACTAGCGGCCAACCAATGTGAATTTTACGTAACCGCGAAACGAGAGACTGTTAGTCGTTCCGACGGCGACAACCAAACCACTTTTAAAGCGCGGGCGGCGACATCAGAATTGAGCGTTCGCAGATATGGTCGCCCCATTTGTAAGTAAGTCGGTAACATGTGCCCGGAGGACATCCCGCCGCCGTAGCGGCACCATATACCAAAAATGACTCATCATAAAAACGGGGACGTCTTGTCATCCCCGGTTTTAGCACAGATATTGTGGAGGCCTTACCCTGTTGGACCTGCCAAAAGAAAGAGGCAGAGGGTGGCACCGCAGCCACTTTAAGAAAAAGGTTGTACCTTCCGACGGCTTGTCTTTTCGGTGAATTTCTGATGTGTGTGTTCTACTTGTGTGTAATGTGTAAATATAGCAGCCCTGGACTCGGTGTCTCGACTTCTGGACTGCGATTAGTTTTGGTGAATTTATATTTTGCCGGGGGGGAGTTTCAAGTTCAGTTATGAGGACTAGACATTGTGTGCTGTTCTTCTCAAGGACTGGGTGCGTTATGTGTGGTGGACTATAACGGGACATTTTTGAGATAATCAATGCTTAAGTGAAGGGATGCACCACGCGCAGAAATGAAATCTGAAGGTAAGATAACTTGTTGAGAAGAAAGAGGACGAGAAGACCCAAGGACCGCGACGCCATGGTCTTTTCTGCCAGTTACGGCGCCGAGAGCTCGAGGTGAGATCGCGAGCTCTCGCAGAATGCTGGCCAATCGTGGCTGCCAGTGACAGCGGCGGTGAATAGAGGCGATCCCGAAGACGGACGAATAGAGTGGCCGTGTGGGACAGTGGCCGAGATGCATGCCGGTAGGTTGCCCAGACCATTGGCGCGTCTGAGTGGTTGCCCACAACTGAAAACGCTAGTACCTTTATTCAATCGCCTAGAGTCGTCTGGTCTGGTGGTCTCCAAAGAAGAAGGCAGCGCGTCCAAGGAAGGTGCGTTCAAGACACAAAAGGGAGCTTCGAACGCGCCGTGCCAGCGTGGACCAGACTTCTTACTTCGTCGATTGATGCCATCAAGTCGTGGCCGTGCTCCTATGGCGAGCGGTGGGATGGACCCGTAGAAGTGAGAAACAGGTAATCAGTCTTTTTCCTCCGTTCAACATTATCTTGGAGGTATAGCTCGCTCCTACCATTTGTGAGTTTATCTCTGTATGTTCTGTGCATTTGGTTTAAGTTCTGGGTAGCATAAACAGAAAGTCTCGTTCTCGGTGTGTCGCTCTTATTATCATTACTGTCGCGAACCTGAGAATAGGTGTGTTTGCAATAGCGTTAATTTTGGCCAAACATGGGATCAGAAACAACGCAGCTATGTTGCATGCATCGATCACTGTTAGTAGCAATTACTGAGTCTCGCTTGAAAAAGTGTAAAAATTTGTTGAGGTCGCATGACACAAACCTAAGTGGCCAAACATTTTTTATTGACTAATTTAAAAAACTATCCGCATGTACGCATTCCTCTCGTCACCAAAATAAGTGAGTTAAATCGGCCATTACGCATTCCCAGTTGAAAATGAAATTGTGTTTAAATTTATGTATAAATATATATTCCAAACAACAAATTACGTCATTATTAAAAAAAGCATACCAAATAAAATGGAAATATATTCGGATGACATTTTTGGCTGTCTTAGCGCAAGAAAGTTCACCACTTGGGCAGTTTTCCCAGTGTGTTAACCAATGTAGCTTTAAAGCGGAAAGCGTCCAGATATTCCTCTAAAATAGTGGCTTTCCCTCAACCGGGAATTGTAGGCCCGTACGGCGTGTCCCAGCCATCACAATAAACACACACGCCCGCTTTCCTGCTTCTCAACGCAGAGACGCGACTAGAAGACACTTGTAGCTTTTTGATACCTCACAGGCGGCAAACAAGTTTTACCTGGCAGGGTATAAAACCGGCGCTGTGCATAAGTACCGTGCTAGCAGAAGGAGGACTCCATTACTGCACTACCCCACTAACTTCTGAAGAAGGGTAGAAGCAAACATGCTTCGTAAATTGCAAAGGTATGTTTTGTATCTTCGTTTGGCTGGTTGTGTGTCCGTCGGGTTGGCGTTACAGGCTCTACAACGAAATAAAGCATCACTGCTTTGCTGTAACCCTATTCTACCCAGGTGGGAAACTTTTCGCATGTAATAAGTGATCCCTGGCACCTACTTTTCTTTTTAAATAATGCTGCTTCAAAGTGCATTCGTGGGTGTTTGTTTAATAATTTCTCTTCGGCCGCACTCGAAGTGACTGAGGCGGAAGGGCTAAAAAACTGTTGTTTATGGTTGGCGTAAACACGGCGTGTTTACCTTGCCTTCATCCACTTCTTGTGCATATGAATTGCAAACCATGTGCCACGAAATTTTTGTTTAGTTTTATCAAATCAGCATCCTATTTGCTACTAAGGTTCGGAAAGTAAATACCTGTCACTTGTAGTTTTGGCAGTTTCCGTCATTCTCAGCAAGAGACTAGGTTACAGCAAGACCACTGCTGCTTCAGATTAGAAAAGTGTTTTCGCCACAGCATAGGGCTCAATGAGTCCTAGCAAAACCGACGTCATACTTTATCCAGAGGCCCGAATCCTTGAAACTGATTATATCTCGTTAAACACCGGCGGGTAACAAGCACAAACCTGCTCTAACTAGCATTACTGCATCCTATTAAAACGAGCTGAGTATTCCACAATTTTTGAGAAAGCGTATAAAACACCAACGCAAGAAATATATGACCAAACATCCCCACATTCAACATCAATAACTGCTGTGCCAGTAATCACGGTGTGTAAAAGGGAGATGAAATTGGACAGGTCGTTCCACACACAAAGTACTTAGGATGTGCACGAGCACTGAAGGCGACTCTAAAAAATTGTCGCCGGTAGCCAGATATTGCTGCTTCTAATTGCTCTAGAATGGGGCACACTCCCGGCAGCTGGTATTTATTTACCGCAGGCTGGGGCAGAAGAATACGGTGTATGAATGGTAATAATGGAAGATTGTGGCGCAAGAAATCTGTTATTTTTCTCTTGTGATATGCAACGAGTAAATTTTTTGCCATTTTAAACGTGCTTGTTAAAAGCTCAAAATAGAAGCAGCGAAGTCTACAGCACACCGAGAGCCCTGCCGTGTCTCGTAATGGCTATAAACCATTGCGTAATAAATGTCGAAAGACCTGAAGACTGTTTTTGTATTTCTATACTCGTTCTGGGAAGAGGGACGGACGGTGTTTCTCCAGTTCCTTTCTGTGTGCCAGGTTCAAAATGTTGCCGATTGGTGCCACAGTTTTTTATCAGAGTTCTTTTATCATGTAATTATCCATGCAGTTTTTTCTGATCGCGCATTTGACCACAGTAATTAATACACAGGAAATCTAAACTGGGCAATATTGAGCTATCGATAAAGTCAATTAGGGTGAAATGACCCAGAAATTTTCTGAAGTGCCCTAATTACCATTTTACAGAAGAGGGCATGCCAACAGATATTCAAACACATACCGGGTATTTTAGGGCAAATTTATCTCACCGAGTTTTACTTCTGTGAACATGTAGTCTGTGGAGAAATGTTGCATAGTATGGCCATGGCGAATTCGAATCTCTGTGATTTAATGTTTGCTGGAGAGTTGATCGGTTAAAAATGTGCTTTTAAACCTTTTTTCTCTCGATATTTTAGGGGACACACATCCGAATTACGCTGAGTATATGACCTCGGTCGCAAATATTAGGGCATCACTCAAAACCAGCTTAACCGAAGCAGTCAAAGAAGTTCTGCTGGTAGCACCCTAGAACTTTCAAATCAGATTTTTAGGATCGAAGCACCTCAGGGAATCTGGCTGTCGCCGTCTCCTGTCGTTGTCTCCTGTTGTCATGGTAGTGAAACGCGGGGACACCACTTTTCCAACGCCTCGCGCTACAACGTACCGCGCACAAGAAAGGTTTATATTGAATCAAACGGATTTGAAATAAATTGACGTGATTTAAAGATTTGTGGAACGCTCCCTGTCCGCTTCAGCACTCGTTAAGCAGAAGCAGAAACTCCTTGTAAACGGGTTATATTTTGTATTGCACTCAGGTACCCACCGGCTCTAGACACCAGGCGTGATTGGGTCTGGTGCTCAGTTGAAGCAACAAAACGCATACTTACTTGGTGCCGAGGCATCGTTCATATACGAGGACATTCAGTGTGTGAACTGTTGCGGTTTTTATGTTCACTCCCACGCGTGAACTATGGTGTCTGAGTCTCGTGCCTCGGACATTATTGTAAAGGACCTTCGGTGCGGTGTACTAGTTGTTTTGTGAACTTCCATGATCTTCACTTCCTTTTCCTCTGTGGCACATTACGTAAATCCTGTGCTCTGTCGACCCGTGTAGTAGCTAACTACAGCGGGTCCTAGCTGTAACCTGTGTTTAATAAATTCTCTTTATGTGAGGACATTCAGGCGCGGGCGTTCCACTTCTCTCTTTCTTTTGGGGAGGAAAGACGGAGAGGGTAGCGCGGGCTTTCATGCGGCTCCCAACCAGCATGGGGGGGGATACAGCCTTCCATGCATGTCGACAATGTGCAGCGTCCTGGCGTTGCGTAGGTTTGTAGATTTGACGCGAAACCCGAACTACATAGGAAGCAGCTTTCTAAACTACTTCCTGGGCACATCGCGAGGTGTGTTTTACAGTGACCCTTACATCGGCCCTTTGGCAGAGGAACCGCCGTCGTTCTACACCTATGTCACGAAAACCTTTCGAGAACTGATAGCACAGATCCCCGACTTGGAAATTTCGGACATTGCCCCAAGCGAACTTTGCGAGCAACTTGCTGTGGCGGAACTCACTGCGGAGCAGAAAGCGCGCTCTAAAAAGGCGCGCTGGAGGCAGCTGACTTCTTCGGTCCTCCCAGCGGACGTCAAAGATTTCGGGTGGGAGCGTGGTTGGGGCGTTCTGCCCACTAGAGACCGCTTGACAGCGTGGGGCGTAACTCCGTCAGCGCGGTGCCCTCAATGCGGACAAAATGAAACTTTGCGACACGCAATCTTTCAGTGTTCTGTAGCGAGGACGTTTTGGACGCTGATGTCTAGGATGTTTAAAGTACGCCTAGGGGAGCGCACAAAATCGCGCGATGCCCTCGTAACTTTTCTGTTATGTGTGGGGGCCCTGGTTGTGTGGAGGCGTCGTGGTGTCGCCGCACTCCGGTCCAGGCCTCACAAGGCTATGTTCCCCATGTTGCTGCACATGCGCACGCGTCTGTTCGAACACCTGGAAGAGGAGGTCGCCACGCTGGGGGAAGAGGCGTTCCTCCTGCGTTGGTCGTGCCGCTTCATCAAGGTCAACAACGCACGTTTGGAAATAAGAATAGTTGAATATTAGCCCTGTAACTATACTAAAACAAGTTAGAATATTAGCCTTGTAATCAGACTAAATACGATACATAGTTATCTGCAGTGTTCACTTTACCATGTGTGTATCCGTAACTATGTAAGACTGTAGCACTTCTACCCACATTCATTGTGTTTCGACCCTGAAACTACTGTTCGCGTTTGCCAACAACTCGACTTTCTACTCTGTTTATGTTGTACCCTGCGTGGTACAAAATGTTGCAACTTGTGTGTAGGCCAGTGGCAGCCACTTCTGAATTGTTGTTTGTCTGTGTTTCCCTTTTGTAATGTATATTTGTTACCCGATGAGTAGTTCCATCGAGGCATGTTATGTATCTGCTTCGATGGACAAAATAAACCTCTTCTTCAGGCGCGGGCGTTCCACTTCGCTCGCTTTGAAACCTGCCACTACCCAAAACTGGGGTAGATGGGTCACGCAAATTGCTTGAATCCGGTTTTAACGCAAGAGATGGGTGCCCCGCCAGTGCAAGCGGGCAACTCGTCCACCCACCGGCGTTTCTGCTGGGCACAATCAGCGCGCGCCTTGCGGCGAGATGGAGATTTACACTCTGTGTACTCTTATGCACTGCATGCTTCTCCCCGGATTCCCGTTAGTAGGGATGGCCGATCTTTTTTTTTTTGGTCTGCAAGTAATACGGAGCCGGACAAACCATGAAAGGCCATGTGACAAAGCATGACAGGCCATGTGCCAACATTCTTTTAACTGTGCGTGAGATGAAAAGAGGCATGTAAAACTTTGCCCCCGGCTAAAACAAGAAGGTGCAGAGATAGAGAAAATATTTAATAAAAGCTGATGAGGTCAATTCAAGAATAATGTGCAGTCTTTCCTATTTCTTTATGCAATTTTGTAGCGTGAGCTTCACTGGCCGTAGTTGAGCGGTTTCGCGTGGCTTCTGGGAACCCGACGCGCTATCCCATGGACCACGCCGCCGGGCTGGCTCCTGGAAATGCGTGCTCCGCATGCTCGAAGGGGACTGCCGTCTCACGGTGCACAGCTGGCGCGCCACAGCTGCCGCCACCGCGACTGTATTGGATTAAATTGGACTAGATTGGATTGGATTGGATTGGATTAGAATGGATTGGATTCGATTGTATTGAATAGTAAATCGTTTTAGCAGCTGAAAGCATTATAATCAGCTAATCCTAGACAACCAGAAAATCTAAGAAAAACCAGCTGAACGTTATCTTAACTACGTACATGCTGGCATAGCCGAGCTAAGCCACTGATATTTTTTGAATGACGCATTGAAACCGGCGGCGTTGTTTTGATACATAAGGGAGTGTCAGGTTTGCACAATACACGGCTGGGCCTTTCATTCCTCGAAAGGATTTGTGCGAAATATAAATTTTTTCTGTCTATCAATTTTAAAATTTGTTGCGTTGTCTCCAGTATACCTAGTGACATTGCATATGAGCTAGAAGACATGCACTTCATAAAAATTGGTTTTCTGTAACTTCAAACTTTGGGCCCATCAAATGACTCATCAGCACCGCACTTCTTTTTTGTGGTCCGTTTTTTTTTTCGCCAGAACGCGGAGCACTCACTACATTACTGACCTATGTTGCGGAGGAGAATATCTTGGATTTGTCGGACGCGGCTTGTTTTGTCCATTTTTCTTTTTTAACTGAGTATATAGCTGGACTTATCAAGGGAAGTCCCTGGTTCCGTTATGCCTGAATAACTGCTAGGGTTCTGACCGAGTCGAATGCTTTCTCATAATCTATATAGGGGTTCAGAATACTCAGCGCAATTCTGTATCACCTGATTGATCGTGTGAATACGCTTTATTGTTGAATAACCTTTACGGAACCCTGTTTGTTATTTAGGTTGACTGAAATCTATTGTTGCAGACATTCTGTTACCGATTACCTTGGTAAGTACCTTGTAGAAGACTGACAGTAAGCTAATCGGCCTGTAATTTTTCAGGTCCTTCATGTCACCTTTCTCATGGATTAGGATGATGTTCGCGTTCTTCCCGTAGGCTTGCGGTAATTAGGCATTGCGTATACAGGTTTGCCGGTTTTTGAAGTACAATTTCTCCTCCATCCTTCAAGAGGTCTGCTGTTATCTGATTCTCACCAGGTGCTTTGCCCCCTTTCATTTCTTTCAAAGCCTTCCTTACCTCTTCGGTCGTTACTGGTGGGCTGTCTATCTCAGCTGAACTACTTTCTCGTTCGGCATTATCCTGGATGTCCTGGCTACTGTACAGATCCTTATAGAACTCCTCGGCCACTGTGACTATGTTATCCCTATTTGTGATGACATTGCCTTGCTTGTCTTTAAGTGCATACGTCTGATTTTTCCCCACGCCAAGACGCCTGTTTACTGCTTTCAGGCTACCTCCCTTCTCTACAGCATATTCGATCCTCACCATATTATACTTCCGTATGTCAACTGTCTTACACTTATTGATTAACTTAGAAAGCTCGGTTAGTTCTATTCTGTCTGCTGGGGTGGAGATTGTCTTGGTTTGCCGTTTCCTAATTACAGTGAAATCTCCATATAACGAACTTCAGGGGACCGCGGAAAGTTGCTCGTTATTCTGAAAGGTCGTTGTAGCGGAAATCGCCAAATTTAAGACAACAAATAACATTTCAATGCATAAAACGACCTACCTGTAGAGCTGTGCATCCTTGAAGTCATTTTTAAGAAAAATTGCTCAAGTGATCATGAAACAATGTACGTTTATTCAAAGCAGTTGGAAATTTTCTTCTGGTGCGTGCAGCACAAGCTTGCTAGCACGAAGAACTCCAAGTCTTCCACATTCCTGTGGATGGACTCAGTGAACGTGCGGTTTTTCCCCGGAAATATGCGGAGTTTTCGTATGCTGTCTGGCACATCCGCAGTCGTCGTGTGCTCGTCGCAGTCTTCGAGTGCTGCCGCGGCACCCTCTGAGGCATCGTCGTTCATGCCGTCCTCGCTGCCTTCTTCAACCTGAGCGCTCGTGCTCTGAAGATTGTCCTCTGTGGTCAGCTCCGCTGATATCCGTGAAGATCCCGCAAGGAACCCGAGCAGCGGCGGAACGTAGAAAAACTGGATGTGGGGCGCGAATAGCGCGGCCGCGGCTTTCTGGACGAGGCGGGGGGGGAGCGGGGGGGAGGGGTTAGTGAGGAGTAAGGGGGGGTCGTCAGAGCAGCGGAGCACCCATGCTTCATTTTTTCCCCTCCTCCTCAACTTATTTTTCTCTCTCTCTAGCATCGGCTCGCGCATTCCACGGAGCAAGTTACAAGACGTTCTCTTTTGCGCTGCGCTTTGCCGTGTCGTATGCTAGCATACGGCTCCAGTTGCCGCGATTGTTTAACGGAAATCTAAGAATCTCCGGCCTGAAAATATGAGTTCGTAGTACCGAGGCCTTGTTAACATGGCACGGAACTAAATAAAGCGATCGTTATATTGAAAAGTTCGCTATTCTGAAGTACGTAATAGTGAAATAATTTTACATTAAAACTATAAGCAGTCGGCATGGGATTTTTTAAATGCTCGTTAATCTGAAAAGTTCGTTAATGTGGTGTTCGTTGTACCGAGATTTGACTGTAGATCTTTCGTCTCTTGTGAACGTTTACCAGTATCCTCTCTAGCCATCGTGCCCGCGACTTCTACTACACACTTTTTGATAATGCGTGTAAGGTTGTCGCTGGCTTCCTGTGTCGTAACCTCGGCTTCCTCGGTAAGAGCTGAGTATCGGTTATGCAGCGCGATCCCGAGCTCTACTTTACGCCTTACTGTTAGCTCATTAATCGCCTTCTTTCGTATTAGCTTGTCACGGTACCTCCTCAAATCTAGCTTAGTTCCAGATGTTACCATACGATAGTCACTACACCTTACCCTTCCGAGCACTTCCACATCCTTCACAACGCCAGGGATATCGCATAATATGAAGTCTATTTCATTTTTATGGTCCTCATTCGTGCTCGTCCACTTCCACCTCCGGCTCTCCCGTTTAGAGAAGGTAATCATTATGCGTACGTTATTCCGTTCTGCAAACTCAACAAGTAGGTCCCCCTTTTATTTCCGCACCCCAGAACATAGTTCCCAACTGCCTTGTCTCCAGCCTGATGCTTGCGTACTTTAGCATTGAAATCTCCCAAAACTACGGTGTACTGTGTTTTTACTTTAGCCATTGCCGATTCCACATCGTCATAGAAGCGTTCCACTACCTGGTCGTCATGGCTGGATGTGGGGGCATAGCCCTGTACCAACTTGAGCTTGTACATCTTATTGAGCCTAATTACAAGACCTTTACTCCGGGTTAAATGTTTAATTTGGTTGTCACAGTCACGTTAAAAAAAAAACAACGTTTGAGTTTTCCAGTGTCCACAGCGATGTCTCAGTTCTAGTGTAATTATTTTTCGGTGCGTTACAATATTTCTAACGTTGTTCTTAAGAGTCCTTTCAGGAGTTAAAATAAGGACTGGTGGTCTCGGCTCGTGTTTCCGGGCAGGCGCATTGAACCTTTATTTTGTTGCAGAACCCGTACAATAGCTGCTCTTTTGGAATCGCCAGTGTATATGACTGAATAAAAAATTCGCACTAAGCGCGCCCTCAAAGAACCCCGGCTTTGTCAACGGAGGGTAATTTTGTGTAGCACTATTTCAATACAACAAAAAACTTAAGTTTCTTATTCCCCCTGGCCTATACCCCAATAATAATTTATCAAAAACAAACTACAGGTGGACTTCAAGTATTTGTATTTTCTTAATTTTACAATTCCTGCTTACTGGCGCGCAGAAAAGTACACCACTGGTGCATTCAGAATGGAGCAACCCACAAATAACTCATTATAAGCGTAAGATGAAGTTTTTTACGTTTCGAACTGATTTTTGTTTTATCACACCGTCTATAATTCTAATATATTCGTCGGCCCATTCTGTCTTACTTTCACCAAAATTGAGTTCGCCCTTTAGTTGTAGTTCTTTTGTGTGGTTACATAAACTTGGGTGGGTAAATGCCCCTCGCAGCTAGTTTCAAAATGAATTCCAAACAGTAAATAGATAGGCGGCTCTTGAATTATTAATTTTCTTTATTCTCTGTTCCCTGTATTTAGAGTTTTGCGTTATTTACTAAAATATTGGCTTCTACATTGGAATATTCGTTATAGTGTTCATGCTTAGCCAATCTACTTGAAGAAAATCCCCTTCAAAATTCCGTCATTCAAGGGGGGGGGGGCGATGGTGATATGACTCACCACAGACTTCCGCACATTTACATATATCAGTACAATCGGACAGCTGATAAACTATTGCTATTAATACAGAGCTGCAAATTTGTTTAGCGCGTGAACCTCGTTTTAAATATCGTACTATTAAAAACAACCGTTTTTGCACGTAACAAAAAGTTTCCCGAAATTGCTTTGCACATTTCTCAAAATACTTTCTGTGAACTTTTGAATTATACGTAATACGGAGCGGTCAATTGACCTCAAGAAGGCGATTACAAATACCCATTCAGCCGAACATTTTGTGGTCGTAGAATTCTTATATTGCTCTGACGTTGAACAACCGGTAATTTCTGTTTACCTTTATATGAGACTGAGACCGTGGGAAATTACAGAGGTTGCAACGAAATCATCAACACCACCCCGGTGAGAAACAATTCTGAACCGAGTTTTATATATAAGCTACGACTGGAGCAAGACACAATAGCTTCATCCTCCCGATGTTTATTAAAAACAAAATCAATAGTTAACCCAGACTACCAGCCAAGTCTAAAAAAACGATATAAAAACGCCTACTGTGAAGTGGATGGTGTGGGCTTGCGTACGCCTCATTACAAAGAAGATACCGGAAGGTGAGTTTCAGGTTCGGACTTAGATACCTAAAACACTTTCAGGCAAGGAAGATTTTTATTGCAAAACAAATTCAACAAGACTATTAATACTAATAATGGTTTATTCCGAACGAACTCATGTACCAGAAAAGTATCTCACTCAACTAAAAGCAGCTCACTAACAGAAAAAAGAACTGCATGAAAGCGCTTCTTTATTGAACGAGGAGGTCTTCCTATGCTAGCAATACATATTATTATATTACCGCAATTATACACAGTGAAACCTGATGATTTTGTTTGTATGGAATTGTCTTTTTCATACCGCTCTTTTCGACGAACGGATGAGGTTGCTATTTTGGCCTATGCAAAGAACCTGAGTGGTCTCTCTGTTCTGGCCACACCGGCACTGTACCCCAATTTAACGGCTTTATTGAAAACATGACTTCTCTTTGGACCTGTGAAATGCTTTTTCAGACATGTCTGGTGGGCTCTACCTACGTATCATTTGTTGCTATGAAGAATAGCCAAAAACAACGCTTCTAGTTTTTGTGTTCCAGCCTTAGTGTTATAAATCTTCGGATATGGCTTTTGCCCAGGAGGTGTTTCTCGAACTTTTAAGCGATATCAGTATTCTTAGTTCCATCCGTACGACAAAACAGCACGTTTCCAAAAAGCCAGGCCATCGTCGACCACTTGGTAGGGTACTGCAGATATGTTATTCTTCTTCAGGCATTCCTAAAATAAAAGAAGAAATTAAAATCGAAGCCATCGAGTTTTTTAAGTGCACAATGCTGTTGTACCGATTGTTTACGCTAAAGAGAACAAACGTTTCAAAGTCTGCCAAAGGTAGCAGGTGAACTAAGGCTGCCAAGGTATTCGAGCGCAGCATTCTCTGCAGAAGGTTTTGTAAGGGCTAAGATAGCACAGCTCTGAAGCTGGTGGCCGTCCTTTACAATGCTTAAAATATTTCGTTCCTGTGAACTATAACACACCTAAAAATGCATTCACTCAAATGAAGGTCATATAGCTCGCTCCTTGACCAGGGATGCTCTTGCACGAATAAAGGTTTTTATGAATTCAAGTGGCACACATAATTTAAAAACGCAAACGTGGGTCGGGTATCGATACAAAAAGAAAGTACTTACTTTTTAAATTTTGTTTCGGTGTAAATATGCTTAGTATAGTGCGTGTGACGGATCCTCTAATGCAACAATATCTACCTTGTATATGGGAACGTTGCGATCAATGCATCAGGAAGAACAATGAACACAGGAGGGAAGTTAAGCCATTACGCTATGCTGAAAAGGGAGTTTATTCATGAAAGATTTGTGTCATTTTTTGCATTACAGTGAGCAGGCAAGTTAGATTGCCGCAAATCGGAGATCCCAAAAACGGCAAAGAGATATGAAGTAGAGCTTTCTGCAGTGAGTGTTGTAAAACAAGACGCTTGCTTCATTGTTCGTATCAAACATGATTCGGTTGCGGTAAAACGACTATCCGAATGAAATTTTCATGAAGTGGTAGTTGGAGCGAAAGGTCCAGTTCCACGGGGAGCATAAACTGAAACTTACTTTAGTATGGTTTTCATGTGCACGAGTGAGAATAAGGGATGCGAACATGCGCCTTAGAGCACTGCGAGAGAGGTCTTTGAGGAGACGGTGGATATGCATTATATTACGCCACAAGGCGCGGACCTTATAGCGTGGACATTGGTAACGCCAAAAACAAAATAGCTAATTTTTCTGTCCTTATAACAAGCAACACTAATGACTCATATAATACGCTGACAGCCGTAGCTTTTTCATGATCGGTAAAAGACTCAAGTCATTACGCCGGCGTCTCCGGAACCAAACACAACGATCAGCTTACTTATATTTTGAGTGTGGCTCCCATAGGTATTAGGCAGTGTTCAACGCTTTGGTCTGATAGGATCTGTAATGTTGCTAACTTTCATGAAAAGCGTCTCCAATTAATCAGCATTGTTTCCGATTTAGCGATTAAAGCTAAATGCTTACTTTACCTCAGAAATTTGTTGCTAAATTCCATTTTTCTGTATTCATTTAAACAGACAGTATTGTTAGTGTGTGGCTACCAAATGTCTAGCTCAGTATTCGGACAGCCTTTTGTCAACCACTGTGCTTGGTTTACTCAACTTTTGAATTTTCGGTCCTTATTTTATACAGTCTATATTATCTTTTCACCAACAGTTATTTCGTTCTCTCAGCATTTAGCAAAATTGCATCATTTTTCTGCTTGAGGTATAGGCTTTTGATCGGGATAGTGCGGAAAGCAGCCCACGCGTGGGGAAGCACTGAGTGGTCACTGAGTCGGGCACTTTTAATGGTGTTGATTTTGCTAAACCGTACACAACACTGCCCTAGTCCATCAAACAACTTTCTTTCGCGGCGAGGAGAAGGAGGGAGTACTGCCTTTTAATGATGAAGAGAAGTAAGCCTGGCAGCGAGCTTGGCTTGCTACTCCATATAAACATGATATGTGCGAAAGTAAAAAAGTGAAGACACAAACACTCATACCGGCACTATAAACACAAAAAGGCTCACAGAATCTGACAGATGTTAATCGACCAGACTCAGGGTAAATCCCCAAGGTGGAGTACGTTACTGTGAAGGAAAGTTTACATGCACCTGAATACAGCCTTACGTCTACAAAGGAAATCTATACAGCTCTCTGAAACCGCACGGAAGTTTCTAAGAAAGCTGTATAGCTTTCCTTTGTAGCCGTACGGATGTATTCAGGTATACGGCGGTATTCATGAAGGAACGTTTGGCATCCACCTGAATAAAGTCATACTGCTACAAAGTAAAGCCATACAGATTTCGAAGATGCCCGGTATTCAACTGCGGAGTTTCTGAGAAAGCTGTATAGCTTTCCGTTGTAGCCGTACGGATGTATTAAGGTGGATTTGAAACTTTCCTTCACAGAAACAGACAGACGCAGGATGGGTTCGTATGTGTTATGTTGCATGAGTCCTTGCGGATGCATTTCCTACTGTGGCTGATGTTCCTGTATGGTCCTTTTACTGTCGTTCAGATTTAACGGTGGCTTTTGGGAGTGTGCTTGCAGCTGTATTTCTAAATTAGAGAATGAGCAGGGAAAGCATTTCTTTACTTGTAGTTTACTTTCTTTTTTCTTCATGAGCGTACATTGCGACAGGCAAGGCGGACGTCTTTCAGGCTCTGCTTGGGCTATGCAAATAGTTCGCTCGCGCTTCAGTGTCGGTTTCGATTCATCCGGAAGGTAATGCTTTCAATAGTAGTAAATATCGGTTTTCTGTCTCATCTTCTTTCTCATTGCATTCGCTCACCTTCGCCTGCTTATATCTGCTACTGAGGCGCCTAAATTATTTTTGAGGTCTTTATAAAACGTCGTTATCAACTATGTCTTCATGTAGCAGTCGCTGGCCTGTTATTGAGGACTGTTAATTGGACGAGGCATCTTCTTCGGCGCGAGCTACTTTATCGCTCTCGCAATCAAGAAAGCAGGAATAGGATTTCGTGGTGGAGTCCTCCCGACTAGACGCTCTACTTCGCAGCATAATTAGCAGCTTGAAGCTCCACGTATCGGGTTTCGGAGAACTATTTTTGTTTTGTTGGTTCTGTCCAGCTGCTGTTTCAGTGCAGTCCCGTTCATTGAGATCCCCTTAAATGTGAAAAGAACCCTGAAACTTTTTTTTCGTTTCAAAATTCTTTCACAACGTAATCAACATTACATCCACTACTTATAGTGAGTCACAAAGCATCATAGGTAAAAACGTTTTCTCTAGCCCTGCAGATAACAAGAAAACCTTGTCAAAAATGTTTTTTTATTTTCAGAGTCTTGGCGTTTATTGAGCGCTCGATTTAGATCACTGGAGCAATGTAGCGGCTATTAACCGCTGCCTTTCGGCTGCAGTAACGTATGCATTCTGTGCTCACTTAAAAAAGCTGACAAACCAAAGCAGAAACGGAAACCACATATTTCACATAGTTCTGCTGCGACAAGGAGATCACGCACTACGCATCCGGGCTTTTGATAACTATAGCTTCGGCAATGCTTCCGGGTGCAAAGGAAAAACTGAAAGCGGTAGTAGAAGTGTTGCCCAGTCCCTGTAAGATATGTACGCTTCTCCTCAGGCGTATCGGACCCTTCCGTTTCAGCTTGGACAGTACGTGTCGATAGTATTACATAGATTTTGCTGCCATTTCTAGAGTCGCCTATACGGTTGAATGGAGAAGTCACCAATTTACTTCATGCTTGAAGAGGTGAATTTGTTTGTGATGCGACGTCGCGCAAACTCACTTCTCGTAAGTGAGTATAAAAGAAAAGCGGAGACAGGCTTCTTCATAACTGAGGCCCGTAGAGTGGAAATGCCTTCAAGAAACCTGGGTTGCTTGCTTTAGGATGCATTGCTCTGATAAAATGACTTCACGGAATATCACAGTGTTCATGTATTTTTGTTCTTGGTCAATACCAGTAAGAAATGGTTGCATATGATTCTCAGTCTTTAGGAGTGCGTTGGAGTGGCAGTCACAGAAAACCGTAAAGGTACCGGATTCAATCCCGGGGTTTGATACCACTGTGTCGTGACTTCAACGCCTTCGCTAGAGGAACAACCCGCCTTTGTTTTTAATTACATTGAAAACTCGCTCGCTGGCCCCTTTGGTTTCTCTTCGTTGCCTGCCACCAACATCTGCCATCACTTCTTTAACTTAGAGAATAAACGTTTTAACTTATCCTTTCTAACCTGCTAGGTTACTGGCTACTCTTAGATTGCTGGGAAGGAGGTCGCAGATAAGAGGACTGCATCTGCCGCACTTCGTGAGGCACTAGTAAAACAGGGCAATAATACTGCAGTGTGAAACATACAACAAACCACATGCAATAAAAACCCTCCTGCGACACTTCACAATTGACACCTACAATGGATACGCGGATGTTGTCTTGGGCTACTGCTAGGCCACACTCATTTAACGCGTTCTCCCCTGCTCACTGGGCCAAACAGACTACTTTGTAGAAGGTGTGGACAACAGCTATCTGAAATCCACATTCCCATTCAATGCTTGGTGCATGACAGAACTCAACACAAACAGTTCCCAGAAGCTTGCAGACAACATACTCTATTAGCAGCGAAGCTGCTGAGCGAATCGTTTGTGTGTGGGGTCCACACTTAAAATTTTTTTAAAATAATGCTGCACTCATGCACGCATGTTTCGAGCGCACGCTCGTAAAGCTAAGGATGCCTACTTAGGAAAATTGGCTATTATTGGCCAAACGAAAAAAACGCTAGCGATCGCCGCGTGCCTCGACCACGCGTTTGACAAGTCAAACAAACCCACGCAGCGAGATGGGCTGACATAGGCCACACAAACAAAAAAACTCCAGTTTTCGCCGGATCGTGGCAACCCTTCTCGTAGGAGAAAAACACGTCGTAGTAGCCCACGCCTTTTCTTTGTTTGCCTGCGGGTCATCGCGCGCACGGGCTCTGTAATGTCAAAGCTGCTGTACATGATCCTTGAATCCACATGGCCCGGCTGAGGAAGAGGCCGCGGTTCTGGAGGCTCGGCGTGCAAAACATCCACTAGAAACGATAGGTCGCGCTTGCAGAGTGGCGTAGAAAAACTTCCACCGATACAGCGAGCTCACTATGGCCTTGCTCAAAATAAGCTAATTTTTATGCCATTCCACCGACATCAACCACACCGCTACAATGACACTTGAACTCACCTTGTGTCCGTCAATTATCACCTACAACAGCTTCGCCATTGAAGTCTTGGGCGTGAGCGCAGCTTCCCTGATTTTTTTACACTCGCCCTATATTTAGCTGGCAACACAATGCATTTATAATAGCTTTCATATATTATAACTGAGATCAAATTGTTGGCCTTTTTATTAGCACGCACCATCACAACCTGGCAATGTAGACCAGCCCTCTTCATTGCCTTTGAATTCAATAGGCTTTTTTTTCTAACATAATTTAGCATTGATATTTACAATACTGTCATTTAGCAACTTGTTACTAAATTTTGCCAGTAGTAACCCTTGTGACACGAAACCCAAATCATTATCATTTGAAGCCGTCTAAACAAGAGATAGTGGCAGTAAGGAAGCGGGACGAGGGTACTTCTTAAGCAAACACGTTCTACAGGTAAAAGAATGTATAACCTTCATATCAAAAGCCAAAGAGAGCAGCGTGGATGTGTGGGAAGTTTGGTGGTAATGCTGGACAAACGAAGAGAATGAAAAAGTGATCTACACGAATATTATAGGAACATGACTAAACCGATTTGCTCTAAACTCCGGAACAGGGAATAAATGTATGGGGACTTGCACCGAAGGATATAAAAATAGGGTGAGACAGAAGGTAAGCAACACCAATCCAAGAACAAATTTGACCATTTCTAACCGCAAAAAACAAAGTCGCCTCAGAAATACTAAAATCACATATTTCTCAGAGTTCTTAGCAATCTTTTAACTATCCATAATTTGTGTAACGAGAGGAAAATATGCCATTGATATTTTTCGGTGTGTAAAGAAATTCGCAGACTTCCTGTAAAAAATGCGCCTAATGGTAATGCGTGTGTTAGCAAGGAAAAGTATATTATGACATTCATGTAAAATAGCACGCCACAAACAAATTACCCCAGGCTTTTCACACAGGCTTTGCAAATTTTTAGGCAGTCTAACTCCACAACTTTTTATTTTTAGTGGCTTACGTTTTTATTCTGCAAATAATATTTTCACCTATAATAAAAAGAGGTTAACTCCAACCTACCGTGGCAGCATTGACAGCCTTTGCAAAGTCATAAGGAAGCTTTATCTCGGTGTAAAAAACAGAACTCTGCGAAAAGAAAAATTGGAATGATGTATTAGAAATACGAATTGTCTAGACGCTGAATTCAAGTTATTGTTAAGGCAATAAAAGCAAGAATATTGGGTGCTGTGGGGACAACGTAACGGTTTTGAGCGGTTGGGGAAGCACACATAAAATAATTTTTTTCCCGCAGAAACCTGTGCTTCTCATTACCCTCATTTACGACACAATGCTTCCATATATTACTTCCGTTGTGAGCAGTACAGACATTCTCGTAATCATTTTGACCACTTGTTCACTGGCCACAAAGTTCTAAGGAAATCATAAGGATCTGCTGCGACTGCTACTTTTGTTATCTGCATGTCTCTTCGATTGTAATGTAAAAGAAAGCATGAAAACACAGCACCAAAACATTCGTTATAATACAGTGATTACAATTTCATTATTGTCGCGTTAGCGAGGGTTGTTACGGTGCTATGTGGGCCTCCATATTGCTTAGCGTCCGGAGAAATGAAGGCGGTGCCGGCGCTGGAAAGAGTTGGTCGAAGGTGCACCACAGTGCATCTTGGTCGCAGGTACTTTTCGTCTGTGGGTGAGCCTGTATTTTGAGTGCAAAACTTAGGGCGCTGTGGCTTATATCACGTGCCCTTTAACTAAGAAGTTTTTTCCTCGGTCGTATACAAAGTACGGAGAAACAGCCTTGTCTAATCGCCATTGTGAGAACTTGCCACAAAATGCTCTCCTCTTGTGTATATGTTTTGTTCCACCGCCAAGCCTCATGCAAAAAAATTCCAATCAAATTATAGGATGGTGCCGACTAAGCTTAAACAAAGCGCAGCGCGCGAGTGCCCCACTCTTTGCTGTTCTTCGCATATGGGTCATGGTAAAATTACTATGAAAAACTAAATTATCACAGAAACGTTAACATGCCAAAGATCTCGCGAAAGTCCTGTTGCAACCACGGTTGAAGAAAACACGCGAGCAGAAAAAATGGAGATTTGTAGCACAGAGACCCTGAGAACAGCTCGACGGTTTCGCATGCGAAATCAGTAGTTATATGCGTTGGTAAAAAAATACGACACTACAGGCATTCATAATGAACCACTCTGGAGAGATAAACGGGGCGTTTTATGGGGAGAAATCGGCTTACTGCTAAAGGTATAAAATGTGTTTACTGAAGACTCAGAATGACGCCACAATTTTGTGTCAAACTCCGATAAACAGACCCACGGATTGAGATAAAAAAATTGTCAAATTCGGCGCTGGTACTATGATGCCACTGGATCATCACAGCTCAATTATTCTAGCCAATGAAACTGAAGTGTAGTGAATAGGTGGTGTCATTTGATAGTCTAAATTGTGGTAACGACATGTTTGCAGAGCAGCAGGACGACTTCGTTTCTGGTAATTACGCAAGCAGCCATTATGCAAGTTCCTAAGCAAGTACCTTCAGTAGGATGAATGTGAGTTTACAAGGGCGAAGGGAGAAGTCTGTGAGTCATAAAAACTGAAAGAAGTAAACTGCACGAAGAGAAACAAGGTAGCGGAAATAAGAGAACACACGTTTATCACTAGACACGAGCTACTGTAGGCACCTCGTTCATACAATGCCAGGAATTCATTCGTTCATCAATTTGTTAATGTTTATTTGTACGCGCCCACCGACATCCCGTAGACTTAAGCGGTAGTGCACAAGACAGAGAAAAAATGCAAAAGAGCAAATAAGGAAACTAACATAAACGCACCCCTAAATACGTTACAGTTTATCAACGAGTCGCATTGGTGTGGTGTATACAGAACGTGGGAAACATAAATAGGAGGTGCTGCTCCGCCGCCTCAGTGCCACCATTATCCGGACCGTCGTTCCGTGGCACTATGAGCGCGTCGCTGCCGAAAACTAGCCCCTTGCGAAGGCGAGCGGTTTAATCCAGCGAGCTGTATTTTTCCACTTTGACATAACTAGATATTTATATTGACGCATTTAAAGGAGCCATGAAGAGAGAATACAACTTCGTTTAATTTTAAAGAACTAGGATTCAGTATCTCACTCAGCTCAATTAGAGCCACAAAAGATGTTTTTTTAACGAAAAAAAAGCAAGAAGTATTTAAAAACTTTCAAATTTTGCGCCACAGTGACGTGTTATGAGCAAGAATGACGTCATACAGGCCAACAATAAAATATAATTTTCAGTGCGTTAACTGCACGTTAGCATTCAAGTGATGCGGTCAAATGGAACTATAGGCCCTATTACAGACGTCCAGTCATGTGTCGTCGCGACAGGTCAGTTAGGCGGCCGCCAATTGCACAAACAAGGTTCCGTGATGTCATGGAAAAGTTGGGGGAAATTGGCTAGGGGGTCGCGACTGCTTCACACCTTTTCCTTCATATCTCCGTTATTTGTTCGAAGATTGCGATGATATTGTTATCATTGTTATTGGGACTAAGCAGCCTTTCTAATAAACCCAACTTGTATTTTGTCTTCATGGCTCCTTCAAGGGAAATGGTCTAATACTGCGTTGAGTGCTCACCCTTGCGATTGAAAAGATGACGTTTCATCACGTGACACCAGTGAGCGAGCTTTGGGAAGCGTGGTTGGAAGTGCGTGAATTGTTAGTGTGCGTGTTGCGTGTATGAAATATTGTGCGCGTCTGACGGGGAATAGAGAATTACGTTCCTCGTATGCTAACGTGTCATTAGACTGAATGAACACCTCGTATGGCGATATATTCATTATAAAAGGGAACAAAACTGGTTGTAGGTGCTGTGCCCTCGTACTCACCTTGTTTTGTAAGGCGTCATTGTAGCAGTCAACGACCTGTTATACAATAAAAATAGGAGTTTGTGGTGTAAGGTACACGCATTTTTGTCGCCTAATTTAGCACCCAAAAACAGTTTATAGGAAAAGCGGGTACGCCACCTGTGAAAAAGATTATGGCACTTGAGGCAAAAGTTCGCGCTGCACCTAAATAAATATCTTAGTCTCTACACGTAGCACTTGTAAGGGTAATTTTAAGTCTCTTAAGTTTTTGCAATGGTGTTCGTGACGCTGATATTTGGAGTATTTTTAAGTTAGCCTCGTGAATATATCTCTCCGCTCACAATTTTTCGCGCCTCCGTGTTTTGACGCAATATTGAGCAACAATTTTTTTAGAAATGTGTGCAAGCGCTGCAAGAAAATACAGAAAATTGGAAATGAAGCCAAAATAAGATATTACGGCTCGCAATGCCTGAATCGAAGAAAAGTGTTGTAGAACCGATTTGACTGAGACCTGTCATAAACAGTACAAGTTTGTTCAATTTTAAATACTAGGCTTTGGCAACTTGCTCTTTTCTGTTTTAGGTCGAAAGACGTTTTTATTTGAAAAACGGAACTATATTAAAAACTTTCAAGTTTTGCGTTGCAGTGACGTTGTTTGTTGATCATATCATCATTATATTTTTTATCATTAAAGGCCCTATCTCGGGCATTATATAACAATGGCGGAAAGGACAGCTTGTGAATGGTCATGATAACTGAGAGAAAAAAACACGACAACAGGAATAACAAGAAGATTACACAAAAAGGGGAAATGAACAAATATGGCATTGTATGTAGGTTCGTTGAAAAAAAACACGAGGAAAAACATATCGAACAGCCAAAGGAAGAACATGAGCCAATATGTAAAGCAGGGTTAAGACGTTTACGGAAACACTAGAGACGACTGATCATACAAGCAGTTTGACTTCATGGGGTAACAAGGGTTTAAGGGAAGCGACAAAAAACGGAAGGACGTAATAGAAGAAGACATATACCGCCAATATTAAAAGTATCGGGCAGCAGTAGGGAAAATAAACACGCAAGGTTGGCGCACAGCAGGGTCGGAATGATCACCGCCGAGGTGTCAGCGCACGTAGTCAGAAAAAAACGGAGCGAAACAGCACATTCGGCACCACTAAGAGAATATGCGTCAACACTAAGCAATGCAATCAAACACTGTTGGCACCCAAAAGGACAAAAATCAGTTCAGTGCATGTGGTATCCGGGATTAAAAAAGCAAGCATAAAAAGAGATTAGGAGGCATCGGAACTACACACTAACATCTGGATTAGATTGTACTGGAGCCTGTTTAGTTGTGGGATCTAGTTGTACACGTGGACTGTAAGGATATTTTGAATTTGTTTGGATCACATTCAAAAACTATTGATTCAGGTAGTTATTCCAGCCCTGTATAGCAATAGAAAGAAATGGTTGTTGAATGTATTTGTGGAACCGTGCAGACGCTGCTTCTCCTTGAGGTATGAAGGGCACAATGGCGATACTATATCGGGTACTTGAATGGTGGTACTTGAAAAAACATGGTATGAGTGTGTTAATCGTCACCTTTTAAACGATAGGGAACATGAGACCACGATGTGGAAACACAATAGAACTTGAACTAAGATATAAAAATAAAATGAAACTTGAGACCACACTACAATTTTCCAGTCATGATTTTGGCGGTGGCTTTAGATGATGCCCTCCATTCGGGCACAACACTCTGAAACGTCGCAAAAAAGTCACCAACCGTGGCTGGGGAGCCGACTGACTTAGATATCTTTTCTTTATGTTCCGGATTATTTCATTAAATTTTCTCGTCAAATTGGTAGCATTGTTATAGAAAAAGCGGGTTTTTGAATGAACGAAACTTGTATTACATCTTCATGGCCTCTCAACAGACCCGACTTGGCACTAATGAAATTGCAGTAATTGAATTACAGTAATTAAATTACTTTCTGCTGCAATGAGTAATGTAATGAATTACTTTTGAGTGTTGGTAATGTAGTAATGTAATACATTTCTTGAGGCCAGTAGGTTCATGGAAATTTCGCAATACTTTTCAATTACTTTTGACTTGTATATAGCCTGTACACTTCTCTTACTGCATAAAAAGTTGACCAAGTAGAGTTCCAGTTCCCAGAGAATTTCTTCGCATTGAAACTCTACAAACGCCAAGAAACAACACTTCGATGAGAGCCCTGCCTGCTTTCCTTGCCTCTTCGTTCCCTTTTCATGCGTTCCGGGAATGCCGTGGTGACAGTCAGTCAGGTTAAACAAAAAATGTGCAGATTGTGTTCAAGGCTTCGTTACACTGGCCAACAGGGACAACTTTCTGATTCCCACTTTGAATCGCAGCTCCTTCTGAGGTGTAATAAAGACATGTAACATATCAATGTATAACACTGTAAATAAACTGTACATAAGATGGTTTATAAACAAATATTTTTGAGATTGCAGTGTATATATACATGAGTGTAAATAAAGTGTATATGAGTTGGGAGTGTATGAGTGATGAATTTTTGTTGTAGCAATTTTAAAGTAATTACATTACTTTTGAGAAGTAATGGTGAAGTAATGACATTACATTCGGCCACCTGTCATTACTAATGTACTTTATTTACATTTTTATAAATTCTACAAAAATAATGAGTAATGTAATTTTATTACTTTTAGAAGTAATTTTGCCATCTCTGCAACATACTTGGCAGTAATGAAATTACAGTAATTCAATTACTTTTTCTGTAATGAGTAATGTAATAAAATACATATGAGTACTGGTAATTACAAAATGTAATAAATCACTTCAGGCCAGCAATTTCATTGAAATTTCTCATTATATTCCCAATTACGATGACTTCTTCAAGATCAGAAGTACCGGGCCCATTCAATCGTCAAGCTGTGGGTTCAAGCGTTGGAGGAGCAGCGGCATCGCTGATCTGACTGTTATCTAAGGGTACCAGAACAGGAAAAAGTTCCTTGTTACGTTCAACACAACCGTGCCCTCATCCGCGCCACATGAGCGTTTTTTAGCAGGAACTCCTCAATACAAACGGCTACACCTTTCCTAGGCTGACATAGGATCGCGGCTCCTTCTGAGATGCACTAAAGATATCTAAGATATCAATGTATAGCGGTGTAAATAAACTGTACATAAGTTTGTGTATAAACAAATATTTTTGAGATTGCAGTGTATACGCATATCAGTGAACATAAAGTGTACATGGCTGGGGAGTGTGTGTGATGATTTCTTGTTAACGTAATGTTAAAGTAATTTTATTACTTTGGCAAATTAATATTGATGTAATATCATTACTTTCGGCCACCTGCCGTTTGTAATCTAATTTATTTACGTTTAGGAAAGTTCCAGGAAAGTAATAATTAGTGTAATTTAATTAAATTTTGGAAGTTTTTTTCATCTGTGCCTCATACCTCTGCTACACGAGCATTGGACAGGACGTTTTAGTCGAATGCCCTTCGAAATTTCAAATGCCATTCGAACTTGAAGGAAGGAGTTCCACCGATCTACACGACAATTCTCAAAGGCAGTTGAAAGATTCCACGTTGGCCCGCCATTTTTCGATGTCGCCACTGCTCCCTGTTTTGTTTTTGACAAGAATTTCATTGTAAAGTTAAAATGAGCAAAAACAGTCATTAGCAATCAAATTTATAACATTTTACAAGCGTGCACAAAAGATCTGCTGACAGCCAGTTTTTCTTTTTTTCGCATAACCTTTGCTGGGAGTACCAAGTTACCTTGTGATTGTAGAGCGAGTAATAGAAAACAAAAACAAGCGAGGTATTACGAAGATTGTGCACTTTAAACCAAAATTTTTACTCAAAAATAATTGTTTTTTGTAATTACGTCCTAGAGAACCAGCTCCCGAGGGCACGACCATACGCGTTTCGAACGGCTTTGAGAATTTACAAGGTCAGACTTCGTCCTTCTTCGACCCAAATGACGTTTCAGTCAAATGCCTTCAGAAAACCTCGTGTAGCAGCTCAAAAGAGTCATTTGAGTCAAATGACACTCCACTCAAAGGCCTTCGAAGTGCTCGTGTAGCACAGGTGTTAGAGACTCTGGCACGACCTTATATTTTCCCACTGATTGCTCCATAGTGGCCCAGGGGCCGACGGGAAACGCATCGAGTGCTTCAGAAATTAATACATAAAGTGGCTTATGCATTCGCATCCTGAATTCAATATTCGTGAAGTTTCTACAGCTCACATTTTCCTCGCCGTCGCCAAAACTCTGGAATATTTAAAACTCCGTGTTCCCATATATATCTAATTGCAGCCATGGTTAGTTGCTCCCTGTTTCACAGCAACATATGGTTGCTGTGAAACAGGGAGCTGCGATAGAGCGCGAACCAATTTAGAGCGGCAACTAATATGTCACTATAGTAAAAATTGGGCTTTAAAATCCCCATCCAACAAAGTTTTAGGAACAGAAATCATAATTACGGACGTGTCGTTCACCAGCAAAACAAGTCTATTATCAAGACGAAACCTGTCCACGTTAATTGAAACGAGCGACTAGGGTGCCATTTTTCTTTTACTCTTACCTTTCACAATCTCTCAAACTGCCGACTATTGAGTCTCGTGCCTGCATAAGGGATCCTCAGTGGCAGTTACACAAACCATAAGGTTGCGTCCTGACCTCAGTGCATACTAATGTGCAGAGAAAGGTTTTCTTAGAGAAATGCATACGGTTAGTGGTACCACAACCTTTTTTATATACCGGCCAAGTGTATCGGGGAAGTTGTGTCCTCTCCTTCTGTGGGCTCCTTCTGTGTCCTTTCCTTCTCGTTGAAATAAGACAGAAATAAGAATTGGCAGTCAAGACAACCTCGGAAAGCAAAGGGGAGGATTTAGTACGTCAAGATGAAGAATTTGGAAAATAAGAAAGTGGAGAAAAATGCCCGCCAGGTGGGATCCGAACCCACGACCTTCAGAACACCGGTCTTGTGCGATAACCACTACCCTACCGGCGGGGCTACTTTAGCCTCCACTTTCTGAGGTATTTATGTTCACGTGTTTTTGTTTCCTACGCTTGGGGGTGGTAGCCAGCGCCACTCGGACTACTCGGGGTGAAGGGGACCTTCTTTGTAACCCCCGGGCCGTGACTCGAGCGTCTACGACATGTCGAGAGTGGTCGACCAGCGTTGAACCCTCCTAATTTTTAGCTAACCTTGGCACCAAGACTGCCAGAACACAGGCCCTCGCTATGCATGTAGCGAATCAGAATACGAAATTAGGGGCTCGTTGAAATAAGACAGAAATAAGAATTGGCAGTCAAGACAACCTCGGAAAGCGAAGGGGAGGATGTAGTACGTCAAGATGAAGAATTTGGAAAATAAGAAAGTGCAGAAAAATGCCCGCCAGGTGGGGTCCGAACCCACGACCTCCAGAATACTGGTCTGGTGCGATAACCACTACGCTACCGACGGAGCTACTTTAGCCTCCACTCTCTGGGGTATTTATGTTCTCGTGTTTTTGTTTCCTACGCTTGGGGGTGGTAGCCACCGCCACTCGGACTACTCGGGGTGAAGGGGACCTTCTTTTTAAGCCCCGGGCCGTGACTCGAGCGTCTACGACATGTCTAGAGTGGTCGACCAGCGTTGAACCCTCTTAATTTTAAGCTAACCTTGGCACCAAGACTGCCTGAACAGAGGCCCTCGCTATGCATGTAGCGAATCAGAATAGGAAATGAGGGGCTCGTTGAAATAAGACAGAAATAAGAATTGATGGCCAATTCTGATTTCTGTCCTATATATATATATATATATATATATATATATATATATATATATATATATTTACATATATATAAGGGGCAGTCAAGAAAACCTCGGAAAGCAAAGGGGAGGTTCTGGTGGGTCATAGAAATTGATGAGGAAATTTTAGGTGGAAAAGAAAGTGGTGAAAAAATGCCCGCCGGTGGGATCCGAACCCACGACCTCCGGATTACCGGTCTGGTGCACCAGACCGGTATTCTGGAGGTCGTGGGATCGGATCCCACCCGGTTGGCATTTTTTTACTAATTTCTTTTCGACTCAAAAAATTCTCCATCTGTTGCTATGACCCACCACAACCTCCCCTTTGCTTTCCGAGGTTTTCTTGACTGCCAAACCTTATTTTCTGTCTTATTTCACGGAGCCCCTCATTTCTCATTTTCTGATTCGCTATATATATATATATATATATATATATATATATATATATATATATAGATATATATATATTAAAGCTATGAACACCTTTGTGGTTAACTTGTTTATTATAAATTAGTCCAACAGTTTTGGAAGTGGAACTTCCTTCTTAAGTGACAATCTTACAATGCACACAGAACCCTTATGCACACTGCAAGCGAGGGATTTCTCTCTTCCTCTTCCTTTTCAAGGAGGGGAATACGAAAGAAAAACAAACCCGGTAACAACACTACACTTGCCGGGCTTCGTGCTGAGAGGGAGAGGTTTAAAACTAAGGAGAAAAAAAAACAGAAAAAGCGTGCGTTTTAGTGAGAGAGAGAAGGAGAGGAAACGTTTGTTTGAATTAAAAGGTCCTGATTTAACTAGGGTAAGTTTCCTTCTTCCAGTGCCCCTGTTTCCTTTGCCCCAGTCTTGGCGCTAAAGATCAGATACTTCTGAGCCCCAGGGTCAGAGCTGGCCAGAGCTTCCTCCCATAGCTCATATAACTTGTTGTTGGTGTTTAATGAGAGCCATACAGTGCGACAACCCCAGCATACATAGAAATGGGTGGATATTTTACTGCACTTATTACATGTGTTTGAGAATTTCTCGGGGATCATCTTCAATAGCCTGAGGATGTTTGGATTGGTGTTCGTTTGTATTTGTCTGAGAGACTGATGCTCTGCAGCTGTTAAGCTTTTTTCTGGTAGAGAAAGACAGCTCTGGATTTTCTTTGAATGTTTAGCCACTCACCGAAGGTATTGGGGAGAGGGGTGAGTAAGCTAGGACTACTGGCCTAATGGTTAATAAGTTCTCGCGCAGCTTCATCTGCTCTCTCTTTACCCTTAAGCTCCATATGTCCCGGTGTCCAAATGATAATTTGGAACCGAATTATATTTAGAGGCAAACCTTTCGCAATCTTTTTGTGGATTCGGTCATTTTTAATGTTTTGTACGGCTTTCTTAGAGTACGTAATTACTTGGAAGATTTTTCCTTGGAATTCTCCCTACGTTACGGCAAATAAAAGGGCGCAATTTTCGGCCTTCACTGTGCTGGGGTTCGTTAATGTGAGGCAGTCCCTGACTACGCCTTCTTGGTTGACGATGACTAGGGAAGCATTGATCTTGCCCTAGAAGGCAGCGTCTGCATATACAACGTTTGGGTTTTTTCCAACTATCTGAGTATGAAATTGACCCTGGCTTTTCTTCTGTCTTCATGCAAGTGGGGGCCATGTTTTCAGGAATGGGGAGCGCTTTCAATTTCTCTCGGGCGGCGTTGCTCAGGTCTTCTTTGTCGAGAATTGAGTGTACAGCTAACCTGGAGCCTACTTTTGCAGAATGGCCCTGCCAGTTCTCGTCTTTTGCAACTTTTTCTTTTGTGAAACAAGGGTAGCTTCACAGATTTCTTCGAAAGTGTTAGAAACGCCGAGATTGATGACTTTTTTGTTGGCCGTGTAGTTGGAAAGACCGAGAGCCACTTGGTATGCAGCACGCAATATAATGTTGGCCTGTTCATTTTCCTGCCTGCTTAGTGAGTGGACAGACAGACTGTAAGCAACTATCCTTACTACAAATTACCTGCATGGTACGCAAGGTATCTTCTTCTTTCAGCCCTGCACTCTTTTTGGTTATCCTGCTATCTTTGCAATTGGCCGGGTGGATTCTTTTTTATTTTGCAATTGTGAAGTTGCTATGCCATTGCTTTAAGCAATTCTAAGGATTCCTTATTTATCTTTCTCTGCTACTTTGTGGTCCCCAAGCTTGATTTTTATCTCCCCTGGGCTCCTACATCTGGTGTCGTGAACTCTGATAACTACAGATTTTTCTGGATCTTTTGTGCCAGGGAGCCTTTAGTGACCCAGATGGTAATGTCGTCGGCGTACATATTGGAACCTATGCCGGTGATGTCTTGGAGTTTCTTTGCTATGTTAATCATTATAACATTGAAAAGCAAGGGGCAGGTAATAGATCCCTGTGGCGTTCCTTTGTTTGGCATTTTGAAGGCGTCGGAACGAACGTCTGCAATCCTAATGCATGCTGTGCGGTCTGATAAGAAGGCTTTGACGTAGTTGTATGTCCTCACTCAGCAGTACAATTTGTTAATTGCTTGTAGAATGGCCCGTTGGGACACATGATCAAAGGCTCCCTTTAAATCTAAGGCCCAGATAAGGTGCTCGCCTGCGCTTGGAATGTTCTGTAGCACTTCTTCCTTGAGGATTAGAAATGCGTCCTGCGTGGAGATGCTTTTTCTGAAGCCCAACATGGTGTGTCTGTGGTACAAGGTTGTTGTCCTCGATGCAGTTTGACAGTCTGTTCATAATGACTCTTTCAAATATTTTCCCCACACATGATGTCAAAGATATGGGTGCCAGTGCGTCAATTCCTGGCTTGTTTCCTCATTTCGGTATTGTTATGACATATGAGTACTTCCAATCGGGAGGGGCTTCGGCCTTGATCCATAGATTATTGTTAATATATTCTGTAAGTTCTTCTACTTGTCTGTCATCGAGGTTCCTGATCATCAAATTTGTGGTACCATCGGATCCTGGGGCGCTGTTTGTTTTGGCAGCCATAATGGTGCTGTAAACCTCTTCCTCGGTGATGTCTTGGTCCAGAAGTTGGTTTGGTTTTCCGCTGTACACCTCATTGTAGGGCTCTGCGATCTGTTTGCCTTTGAGATTGTCTTTTATTGCTTCAATGAGGTACCCGTTGCTACCTTCAAATGTCTGGGCTATCCTTTTAAGCATGTGGTTCATTTCCATCTTTGTTGCAAGGGGGTCTAGCATGCTTCTAATGATCGCCCATGTTTTAAGTGCGAATGCACTTCTTAAGCGAGCCTGAATCGTCCGCCGCTGTCGTCCGCATAGCAACAGCTGCGGGTGCGCGCGCTCCTCGTCTTCCCTAGCAACGGGGGGAGATGGGCGCGCGATACTCTCCTCCTCCTCTCTCCTCTCAGTGACTGCGGGTGTTGGGCGCCTCCACTCCACTTCGGGCGGGAGAGCTCTCGCTCGCGTTGCGGGCGCTCCGCATTCCGACTCGTGAGGGCGCTCGTGTAGCCCTCGCCGTAACGGCGGGCGCTACTCTCCTCCTCGTCTCTCCGCTCAGTGACTGCGGGTGTTGGGCGCCTCCTCTCCACTTCGGGCGGGAGAGCACTCGCTCGCGTAGCGGGCGCTCCGCATTCCGACGCGTGAGGGTGCTCGTGTAGCGGCGCGTGGCGCGGGAGGGTATTAGTCGAGCGCGCGCCGTCGTCGAGAGCGGTCGCTGGTCCTGCATCTCGATAACGATGATGGCGGACCGGGCAACGGTACCAGCAATAACGAGTGAAATATCTTTCTTTGTAGTTGTGTGCGTGTGTGTAATCTCTCGACTACTCATTAAGATCACGATATCCACCGTAATCGCGCAATCAATAACCCTGCATTCGCACTTACACACTCTCCCCCTCGGGGAAGTGCGAGGGAATTTTTTGAAGTGCTCAATGGTACTTGCATCGATTCACAAAAATGGTTCCAATTTTGTTGCCAAGACATCGGCATATTCTCTCGCTTTCTTAGTGATTTCGCAATCCTTCTTTTTAACTTTCGGTTTCGCTTTTGCCTCTTCCACCTTCTCGTCAGGCTATTTCTTGCTTCCCATACGTGCGCCAGATGGGAGTCGATATTTGGAGTCTGCTTTGATGTTCGTAAAATGGCTGTGGAGCGTTTGTACTTTTTTTTCAGGTTGGCACACGACTCCCTTACGGAAGTAATTTCCTCCTGTTTGCTGTCACCACTGAAGTATTCCCTGAACTTTGTTCCAATCGGTAATCCTACCTGTTCCAAGACACCGGCGAAATTGGACAGTCCGGATTGAGATACTAATTATCGAGTGATTGCTGCCCAAACTCTCTGCTAAATTTGTCCACGTGGCGTCTTCTTTCTCCTTTACGAAGGTTAAATCGGGGTGTGTATCCCTTGCATTTTCTCCGCCAGTTCTGTTTGGTTGATTAGAGTTACTGACGACAGCTAGGTTTCAGATCTCCGTTGAGGTAATAATATTGTCTCCCTTTCTCGAGTTACGTTTATAACCCCATTCTCTATGGGAAGCATTGAAGTCACCTAGTACGATGACCTGATTGCCCTTTGATTTCCTGATAGCTTCCTGGAATAGATCCTCGAATCTGCCATCACTTTTTCTCGGAGGGCTGTAAATGCTCAGCACAAAAGTGCTTTTTTTCCCCGTCTTTGTTTGGACTATCTCTATGAGAATGGCGTGAGAAGTGGCTGTCTCGAGCGCGTGTTGTATGGTGGTTATGTCCTTTCTGACGAGAGTAGCTATTCGGGTTTCTTCTTGTCCTTTATTTGTATAGTAGCCTAGCAGCCTGGCGTTGTTGCCTGCTTACTGTAGACATATGGCATCAGGTTGGATTGGTGCTGTTTCTGTGTATTTTTCTAAACTGCGTTGTTTACGTGGTAGAGTTCTGCAATTCCACTGCCAGATTTCAAGAGGATTCTTAGTAGGGGACATAATTTTATTCTTAGTCGCTAAAGCTGAAATCAGAGTCACTCTCATCGTTTTCTAGGATCGGCTGTTTTTTTTCCATGAATGTTCCGGCCTTCCGAGATTCTCTTACTGTCAGTGCTTATTATTTTATTTCCATCTACTTGTCTCTGTAGCATGTCGAAATGGTTGTTCATTTCATCGAGCATTTCAGCTAGGAAGACCCCAATTCCACTGGGGTCTTATAGGAGACCTTCCGGAAACGAGCGCTGAGGTATAGGTGGGGGGCAGAGTTTGAGGGAATGGCATGCGGTTTTGGATTGTGACTGATGGTTCTCGCGTACTATTTGCCTGGGGAGTTGCCGTAGTTGTTTTTGGTGGTCTGCATTCTCTGCGTTAAGTTTGCCAATTTGTGCTTTGAGCTCCCCAATTATTGGATCTTGGTCTGATTTGTGTGTGTCAACTTTCGAATTAGTGTTAGCCAAGGAGGCAGCGACGGTAGACCAGCTTACCTTGGGGGGTTTCTTGGTTTCTGCGCCTCTGGAGTCTCTGGGCTTAACCATCTTTCTTTTTTGAGGTGCTGGGGACTTGTGTTGGGACGTCACAATGGACTGGGATCTGTCTCTTCCCTCTTTCTGCTCGTTCAAGTCCGGCCACTCGGTGCTGAAACACCTTCGGCGTTGTAGTTTTCAGTCCTTGGTGTGTTCTCTTCTTAACTTCCTTTGATTTTCATTATCTTGCGGTATCGTTGCTTTTCTGAGCTTCAGTGGACATTCTTTTGAGCCGGTAGGATGTTGTTCGTTGCACAGCACAGACCTGGGCTGACACGGGTGACCATCTTCTGGGTTTTCAACGGCACAGTTCGGGCACTTCTTGACTGCGGGGGTGGGACACATCAGATCGGCATCCGGGTGTAATGATATGTAGCACACTTGCCTGGTGGGTCTTTATAAATAGCAGGGCATCTCTAAGCCGTAGAAGTACACCACTTTTGGGACGTTGTGGCCTTCAAAGGTAAGCAAAGCACCCATCGATTTTCGTAGCATGCGGGCTTGTATAATTTTGGTGTTGTGGGTACGGATACGTAAGCCGTTCATGAGTTCTGATGGGGCCATGTCTTGCGAAAACCAAGCACAACTCCTTTTACCTCCTCTTTCCGAAAGGCTACGTAAGTCACTACCTCGTGTGAGGTGCATCTTACGTTAATGCGGGAGATTTTTCGCAGCGTGTTCTCCGCTTCCGTGTCTGGCGTGCTCATTACTAAAATATTTGAACTAAGACGCCGGCGTACGACAAACTTGTGCAAATATTTTCCCCCTTCCTCGCATGCTTCAGCAATGGCTTTCATTATTTCGATGGTGCTGTAGTCTTTTAGCGAGAGGCCCTTACGCGGCTTCATTACTATTTTGACGTCGTGCCTCGGCAGCGGTGGGATTCGCCGGCGTTGAAGTTGTAGTATTTTATTTTCAGATTTTCAAAAAGGCTTACTTGACAGTGAAGCCTTTTCACTCTCTTTCACTGTCAACTCTGCATTCTCTCTCTTGTTCCACCTCCGTTATTCTCTTCTGCTCAGAGCTTGTATCCATCCCACAGCGTCGTTAGCGTCCATGGTGCCGGTGTCCAAAATCGGCTGGCCAGCAGCGTCGCCATGCTGGTTCGACGCAGAAGGCACTTCGCTGTGACATTCTTCCATTTCGCTGACTTGACATCGCTCACCTTAGGTGCGCCTAATGCCTTGGGATTCTTGAGGGGATGTTCCGTGGCTCTTCGGGGTTTTCTTCATGGCTGCCGAAGTCCTCGGCTGCGAGACCAGCAGCCGCGGGCGCCGCTGAATCGATCGGCGTGGGCTTATCGCGGTAGCGGGCAACCGTTAGCCCCTGATGGACTCAAAATGAAACACAATTCATTCACAGTCGAAGGGGTGGTATCCGCGAGTTTCGCTTGACGTTAGCTAGTTCGTCACACAAGAAACGTTTGTGTGTCTTGCGATTTTCCAGGGGGAAAAGAGATTTCGCACGGATCCCACACGGAGCCCGTTCGAACGCTGTAGCCCCTATGTGGAGGACCGGTTTTAGTGAGAAAATGGCACGGGTGGGGGAAGGGAACACGAGCAACGTTTGGTGTCGGCCCGCGGCGGCTATGATGAAACGGAAACTGACAATCAAAATACAGACAATGCCTGTACACAGATGGGAAGAGCGCGGCGGCGGTGTAGCAACTAAGGACGCGGTCTTGGCTAGGAACTTGTTTCGTGGGTTAACACAGGACAGACCAATAGGCGGAGAGGCATTGCTTTTACCAAGAAACCGGTGAAAATTCTAGTTTGTTTGGCCTTTGAACGTCCACGACATGGTGACAGAGAAAGGCACTAGGTCAGACAGCGGCTAGCCCCAGAATGGTCAGACCACGCGAAAGACAGGGATTATGTTACACAGGGGCGTGGTCAGTTCGAACAAGGTGACGAGCGCCCCGGCCATCCTCAGCGGCAGCGTAGAGCAATTCAAAGGCACACATACGGCGCAGCATCCGCGAAATTGAGTAGAGGGCCTAGACAGAAAACCACTGAATGACGCCACCGCTATGTCTTGACAGAACGCGGCAATTTCAAGGTACGACCAGACTGGCACTGCCGTTCAACGTCACCTCCCTCACTGTTCTAAATTGTCCCAAAGTGGACAGCATTTATCGCCCAGCATCTGCAGTGCGAGGCTTAGGCGGCTTTTAAATGCAGAGCATTTCTTTAACTCACGATGTCACCCGTTCTAGGCGTCCGTAGTTCGCTATCCGCGCGATCAACATTCGATAGCGCGCCCAGGCACGCTTCAAGGACACTCTCTCCCCTCCCTCGGGCTCAACGTGCGCCGAGGCTGCCAATTTTACTGCTGACGAGCCCTCTCTCGTCAGCAGTTGCCACAAGTGCAACAACATTAACGTAACGCAAACTACTTAACGTCGTGTGCCCCGGGAAATGCTCTGCATTTGATCGTGCCCCTCGCGAGGGGGATGTTTCACTGCGTCGCCATGCGACCAGTTTGCCACGCTTTAGTTTCGAGTTCGCCGCATCTTTCGCCGCCCCTCGCTTCTTACGGTGCATACTAGTCGTTTCCTAAAAATTAAGCTATGACGATAGGTCGGCGTAGTCACTCGTGAGTACACTCATGTGTACTCATTTAAACCGGTTGAATCGCATGAAGTGTTAGCGGCACGAACCAAGACTGCCATTTTCCTGTACCTGTGCTACTCGCGGCCGCCACTACGAACTAAACGATGGCGGTCAAGCACGCCCCCCTCGCCCCCCCCCCCCCCTACTCCCCCCCCCCTCTGTCAACAACAACAAAAAGAATTCTCGCCGTCGGTAAACTTCAGTGCCATCTGCGCCGACCCGTCACCCGTTTCTTTACTGCCGGGCCGCGCCCGGCTGTTATCTACTTTCCTAGCAAACCGTTTCATCCATTCTTTATTTTGGGCGGCGCTCCCTCTCGGTGTGCGCCCGCTGTCTGAGGTAATGGTGAGTGGTCCTGAAAAAAAAGCTTTATACGATGAAAAATAGGGGTGAAGAAATATGCAGCCATCTCCTGTTGTCAATCAATGTCCATTGTCCTCCGGAGGCACGACATGCTGCCAGCGCTCTCCTTGATACCATGAGTGAGCGTTTTGAACTTTTAAATAAGACACGATACTTTCTGTTCACGGTCCCGTTGAGTGTAAAAACTGGTCTCTAGCATGGTGACTTTAATTTCGTTTAATTGATGTCCTGGGAGGCTGACATGTCTGGAAATAGGCAAGTTCGGTTGTGTTTTAGTGGGGAACGATGGTTGTTAAAGCGTTTAGGGAAAGCGGGTTCTGTTTTTCCGATGCACTGTATGCCACTGATGTCACGGTGAATCATGTAGACGACATTATGGCTGTCACAGTTTAGATGCGCATTTATTTTGAACACGTAATCTGAGGAGCTGGCTTTAGCAGGAGTGGTGGTTGTCAGGAGTGAACAGACCTTACAACGCGTTTTCTTGCATGGCTGGCATCCCCGTTGAGTGCCCTTATTGGCTCTGACTAACATATCTTTCAGGTTTTTTTATTTACGCAACGCAGGTGAGTGGGTGAAGACAAGATTTGTCTGGTTTTCTTCATTCCTGGGATTACCTCCATGTAGAATTTCCTCGCGATTTAGGTTGCGGGCTCTGTTGATGGAGTGCTCGACCACTGCTGCGGGGTACATTTGATGAATGACGGCATTTTTGAGTTGTTGGAGTTGTCGTCGAAGTCGGCGTTATTAGAGCAAATTCTGCGGTATCAGTGGGCCTGGGATTGTGGAATTCTCATCTTGCAATGCCGTGGATGGTCACTTTCAAAGTGCAGGTACTGCTGCCGATCTGTGGGTTTTCTGTATATTGCTGTGATTGTAGTCGTGCCCTCTACCTGAATGGAGACGTCGAGAAAGTTTACCGATGTCCCTGAGAAAATGTGCGTGAAAGATATGGAAGGGTGGACCGCATTGAAATCCAAAGTGAACTTAAGCAAGCTTGCCTCGTCGTGGAGCCAGACAAAAAAAAAGATATCATCCAGAAATCACTTGTACATGAGCTGGCGAATGGGTTGAGCTTCCAAGAAGGGTCCCTCGAGTGCCACGATGAACAAGTTCGCGTGAGTTGGTGCAATTTTTGTGCCTACAGCGTAGCCGCTATTTTTAACGTAATGTTTGTTTTCGAATTCAAAATAATTGTAGCGAAACACCAGGTCGAGTAGTATAGCATGTGCGTGTTCATTGATCTGTAGTGCCGTATCAGCGTTCCGACGTGCGTTGCGAACAGTCCCACCCCTTGTGAAACACCGGCACTGCGGGAATACCAGCGGGCTCCCCCTTCTCCAGAGGTCTCTCCCACCACAGCTGTGGCCCCGAAGACTGCGCCACGCTGGGGTAACGGGACACGAAGGCTTCCCCTCAGACGACTGGCGAGGGTGTTCAGAACCACTAACTACGCACAAGTAAAGGTACGGCCCGCATGACGCGACCCTGGTCGCGCTTTTTTTTTCTCTTCGCAAAAACATAAATAGGCGCGTGCGCTACCCTTTGCACAGTGCTACTTTAAAATCATATGTAACATCCCGTAAAATACATCAAGGACTGCGGCTAAGGCTGACACCGGCAATGACTGATCTAAATGCCGATGAAATTGCACGGTGGAACAATATTCTCGAGGACGCATCCTTGCAGGTAATGCAAGTAGTAATAGGTCACGGTTAAAGAAAGACATTATAATTAGAACGGTTTAAAAGTTCTCTTCGGAGAAGTCCGGAGAAATTAGAAATGGAAATAATGGAACTCAAGAGATACGAATCACAAAAAGAAGGAGGTGTAATGAACCACAAATTTAAAAAGATGCGGAGAGACAATATCCCCATTCCAGATCATTCCTTCAGGGAGCAGGGAGTTGGATGCTCAGGAAGCCAAACCAGAACTGATAATTCTTTCATTCCGGATAATCCCAGTGCTGTACATTTGGGTGAGGAGAAAAGCGTATGTCCTGTGAGGTAAACCAGGTCTGAAAGTTCGGTGAATTCTGGATTCAACCTTGTCAACCTATCGAACGTACCGCTCCTAGAACCGGACCTTACTGCTATCAAAAGGTATCCCATTCTGTCCCTCTATGGGTAAATGTAATGAATTTCAGCTGTACTGAAGTATTCACGAAGGCGAGGAATTTGCTCCTTCGTGAATACTTCTACGACCAGGAAACGAACCCAGACAAAAATGTACCGGGAGCATCAGACAAATGTTGGACACCGAGCGATGGTCGGGACAAAATCTCAATATGTAGATAGCGGCCGTTTAAAAAGAAGTGTTGAATGCATTACCGAAAACAAACCCTCTCCCCAACAACCTATCAACCGATGAGCGCAAGGCCCTTTTCACCCTCCACCGTCGTGATGACATTGTTATATAGCCGGCGGACAAGGGCGGAGCAATAGTCGTAATTAACAAAACCGACTACAATAAAGAAGGGCTCCGACACCTGAGGGATGAGAATTTCTATGAGGAACTGCCTGCGGACCCAACACAAACGTTCGTATCAAAAAGCACCCGTGAACTCGCACGGCTTCTTGGAAACGGTGATATAACTAAAGACATGTTGAAAGCAATGACGCCCTCCCAATCAGCACGAGGACGCTTTTACCAACTTCTCGAAATTCACAATACTGGCAATCGAGGCCGCCCTATTGTCGCTTGCAATTGTACTCCAACATAATCAATTTCCAGCTTTCTTGATTTTATTTTGAAAAACGCAGTTCCCACAATTCCGGCCTATATCAAGGACACAAACCATTTTTTTTGAGATAGATGTCTGGACTCGTAACCCCCCCTAGCAGCTTCCTGGTTACTATGGATGTCTCATCGCTGTACACCAATACCCCCATTCAAATGGCATCAGGTATACCGCGGAGGCAGGTCGATACTCTGATATGGCACTAGAGATTAATTAGCACGCCCTTGCTACCATACTCGACCTGGTGCTTCGTTGCAGTTATTTTGAGTTCAAAAACAAACATTACCTTCATAATAGCGGCATGGCTATGGGCACAAAAATTGAACCAAATTAAGCGAACTTGTTTATGGCGGCACTCGAGAGACCCTTCTTGGAAGATCAACCCGTTCGCCAACTCACATACAAGTGATTATCTGGATCATACCTTTTTTTGTCTGGCCGCATGACGAGGCAAGCTGCATAAGTTCACTTCGGATTTCAACTCGGTCCACCCTTCCATATCTTTTCCGCACAATATCTCAGGGACATCGGTAAACTTTCTCGGAGTCACCATTCAAGCAGAAGGCACGACCACGATCACAGCACTATATAGAAAACCCAAAGATCGGCAACAGTACCTGTACTTTGAAAGTGACCATCCATGGCATTGCAAGAGGAGCACTCCATATTCCCAGGCCCACAGATACCGCAGAATTTGCTCTAACAACGCCGACTTTGAACAAAACTCACAACAACTAAAAATGCCCTCCTTCGTCAAAAGTGCCCAGAAGCAGTGGTCGAGGACTTCTTCAAACAGAGCCGGAAACCTAAATAGCTATGAACTCCTGCATGGAGGGAATTCCAGGAATGAAGGAAACCTGACAAATTTTCTACTAATCCGCGTTGCCAAAACCTAATTATATTCTGTCGATACATGTTATTATACTGCAACAAAGCAGCCAGCTGTCTTCGAAATTCCAAATGCCCCCCCCCCCCCCCGATTAGTTTATCGCCGCGAAAAAAACCTGAAAGGTATGTAAGTCAGAGCCAAGACGAGTACCATTAAGGGCACTCAGCGCTGATGCCAGCCATACAAGAATACGCGCCGTAAGGTCTGTTCACACCTGACTACCACCACTACTGCTATAGCCAGCTCCTCAGATTACGTGTTTAAAATAAATCCGCATCTAAACTGTGACAGCCACAATTTCGTGTACATACTTCACTGTGACATCTGTGGCGTGCAGTACATCGGCCAAACAGAAACCGCCTTCCGAAAACGCTTCACCAACCACCGTTCCCACGCTAAAACACAGCCGAATTTGCCCATTTCAAGACATGTCAGCCTCCCAAGACATTCATTCGACTAAATTAAAGTCACCCTGCTAGAGACCGGTTTTCACACTAAACGGGACCGCGAACAGAAAGAATCGTGTCTAAGTTATAGGTACAAAACGCTGACTAATGATATCAAGGAGAGCGCTGGCAGCATTTCGTGCCTCCGGAGGACCATGAACGTTGATTGACAATAGGACGTGGATGTACTATGTTTCACACCCTTCCCCCATCGCATAAATATTTTTTTTCAGGACCACCCACCATAAGCTCAGAGAACGGGCGCACACCGAGAGGGAGCGCCGCCCAAATAGCTGTCTAAACCTCGCACTGGACGTGCTGCGCGATAAATGCTGTCCACTTTGGGACAATTTAGAAGAGAGGGGGAGGTGACGTTGAACGGCAGTGCCAGTCTTGCCGTACCTTGAAATTGCCGCGTTCTGTCAAGACATAGCGGTGGCGTAATTCAGTGGTTTTCTGTCCCGGCCCTCCATTCAACTTCACCTATGCCACGCCGTATGTGTGCCTTTTTATTGCTCTACGCTGCCGCTGAGGATGGCCGTGGCGCTCGTCGCCTTCTCCGAACTGACCGCGCCCCTGTGTAACATAATCCCTGTCTTTCGCGCGGTCTGACCCACTGTAGCGCTAGCCGCTGTCTGCCGCGAGTGCCTTTCTCTGTCACCATGTCATGAATTCTCTAGAATTCTCACCGGTTTCTTGGTAAAAGCAATGCCTCTCCGCCTAATGGTCTGTCCTGTGTTAACACACGAAACAACTACCGAGCCAAGACCGCGTCCTTAGTTTGTACACCACCGACCCGCTCTTCCAATCTGTGTACATGCGTTGTCTGTATTTTGTTTGTCAGTTTCTTTTTCATCATGGCCGCCGCGGGCCGACACAAAACTTTGCTTCCGCTCCCTTCTTTCACCCCCCCCCCCGTGGCGTTTCCTTAGTTTTTACCCTCTCCCTCTCAACACCAATCCCGGCAAAAGTCGTGTTTTTACCGGATTTTTTTTCTGCCGTATTCCCTTCCTTCAAAACTGAGAGAAAGAGAGAAATCCCTCGCATGCAGTGTGCATAAGGGTTCTGTGTGCATTGTAAGATTGTTCCTGTAGAAGAAAGTTCCACTTCCGAAACTGTTGGACTTATTTTTAATAAACAAAGTAACCCAAAAAGTTGTTGATATCTTTTACCTGAATGTTTCTTCATACCCGCTTCAAAACTCATCAAATTTATGTATATATATATATATATATATATATATATATATATATATATATAAATATATATATATATATTAGCTGCTATCTCTCTATGATACATAGAGCAGACGTAGTATCCGAAAATAAAAGAATAAAAGAAAAACTAACGCTTCGGTTCCAAACAACCTAACCTGGTAAAATCAAAACACAAGCCCAAATGTATACTCGCCCTACGTCGATTCTACGTATGCGTGTAAACCAATAATTCTTCGTGTGTACATTACACTTTCTTCAGAAGCTAGCGGAGTTAGGGCTGTGTATTTAACCTGAGAAATGTGATATGAAAAGGCTGCAGGCGGGCATAGACAGCTGGGATGGTTAGTATTTTCTGGGAGCTTTTCAGAGAACAGTGGATGCATATGAGGCGTTTTTTTTAAGGAGCCATACGCACACACCAAAACACAGTTAGATAAAACTGCTGTGCCAAGAAAAAGTCGGCAACGTACCAATAAAAAAGAGGTGGCAAGAAAATAAATGATATAACACCTTGAAAACGTGTACACAGAACCTAGTTCATATCGAAAACGTCAGATGCATTTGTTTTGCTCATCAAAAGAAGCACATCCATCTGTCTAATGGGAGGTTTCTTTTGGATTGACCGTTCGGACTGTTTCGTGAGTGTTCTCAGAAACGTTTTTTTTACTTTATCGAGCTGGCTTATCATAAATTCAGATGACAATTACGAGATAGGCGAAATATCTGTCCCCAGACGTTGACGACAAAGTGATCGAAAGAAGAAGAGAATCATTTCATCTCGTCTCCCCTGCCAGACAGAGTAGTACTGATTGTATTTATTTTTTACTCCAATATTTAATATTTTTCTACTCAGCCAGATAGCCGCCGCTTACAAGCCCTGGTAAAACTACCCCGCTCTTCACACACGTACACGTTCCGTGGGCACGAACCACCTCATTAGGTAAAAAAATTCCCGGCATTTCCCCGAGGGGAAGAATGTGAAAGTGCGAATGCACGAGTTGGATTTGCGCGGTTCGGTAATGTTCGCGAAAGAGAGATCACACACACACACACAACTACAAAGAAAGAAAGATTCATTTATTCACAGACACCTATTTGTGTTGTCGTTGTACTTGATTGCTAGAGCGTATCTCAGCTTTGAAATTTCGTGTCAGTACTCCTTTAAGCAGGTGCATTACCCCTTCTCACGCCCGATTCTTGGCCAATCCCTCACGTGGGTATGTGCCATGTCAGCGGCCAGGCAGCGCGCGCCCATCTTCCCCCGTTGCCAAAGAAGACGAAAAGATTCCTGGCCAATCCCCCACGTGGGTATGTGCCATGTCAGCGGCCAGGCTGCGCGCGCCCATCTCCACGTGCGCGGACATCGCCGCTGGACTCAGGTTCAGGGTCGCTTAAGAAGTGCATTGCACTTAAAAGATGTAAGCAGCCTTTTTTGGAGCGTTTTGGAAATTTATGGCCAGGTAATGAACAGCTTGCCTACTTCGTTAGTTCATTCAGGCGCACCTCAAAAATTATCATATGATAGAATTCTAAAATAACTGTTAATGCTTCCAATAAGACCCATATTTCCTTATTGTATATTTTTACTGTTCGTGAAGCCTTTTTTTATATGTTCATTGCCTTTTCCTTTAAAGCTAAACACACAACACAATTCTTGAAATTCAATTTAAATAAAATTTGTAAGAATGCCTTATCAAGTTAAGAGTTTCAGTTTATTACAAGCCAAACCCAAACTTATCATTTCAATGTATGCTGAAATCCACCGCATAATTTTTAAGTACTTCTGCAATAATCGTCGGCTCGCTGACAAGTAAAACATACAATAGCGTTGACAGCTCTTCGTTTAGGTTCCGTGAACAACTTCCGGTTATTTCCAAATTTGTTTTAGGTGGATATGACTTATTTTAAAAGCAAAAGACGTCATATACGCGTGGGTGAACTTTCTTTTGCGGTCTCTACGCGTGAACCGCAATATTTGATAAAGGATGACGCGGGTCTCGCACAATTGAAGACCCGAATAGATGGCCAGTCATCTATCTTGCGATGTTATGAAAGTAAGTGGTTACAACGTTGAAAGGCGTCAGCACGATATTTTCTGAGCCTTACGTCAGAAAAACATACAAGACGGTGGAGATAACAGCTGAAAAGAAAATAAAAACCCCCTCTGACGAATAAATATGTTACCCAAAGCATTCTGACGTAAACAAAGTATGGTACCAAGTAAGAGCGTGCGGCAGCCTCAATATTTCTATTTGAAATGCCCCAACATTCCCTTTCGGCGCCTTGCATCACTTTCAAGATATTTTTTGATATAAGACACGTGCGTGAGCGTATATAGAGCAAAATTGGAGAAATTACTGAGGCTTTAAAATGAGAAGGCCCTCTACTGAGTATGAGTGGGCCGAGAAATATTCGGCACGATTCGTTCAACGGAGGGAAACAGAGCGGAGAGTCACGACCGAATACAATAAAAGCTTGTTCGAAGCATGTTTCTTTAACATTCCTCATAAACTGCCGCACTTTTAACACCACTTGTAGGTGACATGCAACCTGAATCGTTCCTTCCTTCGGGTTAACATAATTTTGTATCTCAGAAACTATTCCGTAACAAGCCTACCACGTATTTCTCAGTGTATCTTATCTATGTGTGGCACGCAGGCAATCTTTTAAGATATTTTTTTTGTGTATGATAGTGTTAGTAATAATACAATACGGCCCCAGACGTTCTCGATCTTCACGAAGGCTACCATGTGGTCTATGATAAGTTTAAAATGTTCAAACATTATGTAAACTGCTTAGACAAAGACATTTTGCGGAAAACCTATTCTTGACAACACACATTTCTCGAGCATTGATAAGAAAGCAATAGGCTTCAAATTGGCTCAGGGTATTGCTATGTTGACATTTGAAATGACATTTGTGCTGCATGAAACAGTGAATTTGCATGGTTAAGTTTTAAGGCATGTTTAGTTTGGGTGCTAGCACCTCAGCCTGACACTTGAGTATTTAGTTTGAATTTTTTTTAATAAATGCTCAAAAACGTCACTACAAATTTGCCGTAAACCAATAGACCAAATACGATTTCGCGAAAAGCTTTATATCACGTGGTTGTCAAATGCAGGATAAACGCCCAAGAAAGCAGTCATTCGCCTGTTGCACATAAGAGAATCATTAAATCACAATTCAATTTGAACTCTTTCGCAGAAAACTCTTTCGCAATAAGCAGCGAAGAGAGTTCGGTTTTGATATTGAACCACTGGGGCTTGTGCTCAAGAATGCACCCGATATTGGCGATAGGTTCATTGAAAGACACGGAGCATGCAATACCGTAGGCAGCAAACACAATAGTGCGACCCCTCCCTGGAAAATAAAATTTATGGGCTAGAACCAGGCAAAAGCGTTCTTGTGGGAAAATACCAGTACCACATTCACTATAAAGGTGTGCCAAATGGTGGAAGACAGAAGGAGTAGCAGATATTAGCACCAAAGGATGAAATCTCATTGGCTTCGCAGAACAGCAAACTTGGGCTCGGAAGTTGAACGTTCCGGGTTTCAGCGATTGGGTGAAGTACGACTAGGAACAATGCACGCGACCTGGGGTTATACAACTACACCAAAGTTGTGAGAAAACGTAAAGCCTCCACCTCACATTTTTTTAGTGTTACGTGTTCTTACCCTGTAAGCTAACATAATTCAGAAATATAGGTATACAGTCGAATGAAAAGTTTTCAGTGCAAACAAAATGTGCACCTACCGTGGCAACAGTGTGTTCAGGGAAGTTGGTCCTGCAGGCATTCACCACTTCACAAAATGCAATAACGGTCTAGAAAAGAAAATTAAGGCCGAGTAACCAAACGTTCCACTTTTTTAAATGCTGCCTAAAGCATTTGCATTTTCGTTGATACACTTTATACTGCAAACAATTAACGAAAATAGAAATAAACAGCCTTTATATCATTTCAACTGGGACAATGATAAAGCAGATTTACACATTGTCCCACGGCAGGATAGCTTCAGTATTTTTGTCGCGCTGCAAATGGTATATGCTACATAACAATTGGGACATCTCGCGATCAGCCGGGTAGATGAACAGCAGAACGAAGGGTGTGGACGGGCTTTAGGCTTGCATGATCTCTGCCCTATGAAGACACAATGCCCCGTCCCGTCAGTCGTCTGCTCACATCCGTGGCACCCTTGACAGAAGTGTCTGGGCGGTACACATCCGGCAACGTTGTTACGAATCCTCATGGGGAGAGAGGCCGTGCTGGGCTCTCGTGACCCGAGTAACCATTACTACCTCTGAAGGCCACTCTTCGGCAGTAACGACGAGCAGCTGGCAGCACCATAGCAAACCGAGGATATTTGCAGGTAAAGTCGAGGATGATTTCAAATAGTTCCTACCACATTACCAAATATTTGACAAATACAACCTTTCCGCGCGACGAAAGGAACGAAAATTGTGTTTTCTGGAATACAGCGTTAATGTCACTGCAAATCGATGAAGCATTCACCACATCAAATTTATTCGCAAAGAAAAAAGGAGGTTCTTTGGCGGCTATGTACTAAAAAGAAGAGAGATGACCAAACACTGCTTCAAAGAGCGCAGGTGTCTGGAATAAAACCCATAGTACATAAACGAGATTCTGACGTTTTGCCTTGTTGACGCCAGAACGCAAGACCAGTGAGCTGGATATGTGCCTAAGAGCTTTTCAGAAGATGTTTTCAATTTCCTCATCGGTAAAGACCATCCGAATACAATATCCGACATTATAACTCATTGAATCCTGTTTAAAACAGTGAAGATGGATAGCACAACGTGAAAGCTCGACCGACTAGCTAATGCAACAGCATTGGCGAACACGAAGGTCAGCCTGTCTGTGGACTTCGCATTGACAGTACGACTAATTCTTCGCGAGGTGCTGCTTGAAGACTACGACCTCAGTTATTCCTGGGAGCCATCTCATGACAGCCACTCCCTGCACGATGCACCAGCGAATTGTTATTTCTTTACGATGCGCGACCCTTGTTGACGCTGCTGACTTCCACGACAACCGCCGGCGTGATGTGTACATATGGCCGATTTACTCGCAGTTGCGAAGCCATCTCAATCATCCACGAGACGCCTAATACATTTACAAATAGAGGCGCAGAACAACTCCCAGTTGTCAATTTCTGTTCGGGAACTTTGACCCTCGTCTTGTGCCACACGTGTGTTACCGATGTAAACTCACCGTTCAAGTAGGAAGAACCCCTTTTCGATATGCTTTATGGAGGACAGCTAACTACGCTGCTTGAGGCCGCCGATATCGGCTGTGACACCCGAGGATCACAGCTTCGGCATCTAAGGGAACCTCCGATGTGCGCGGGAAGCGCACCCTTTGCCCAGTTCATACGACAGACGAGCAACGGGTGACGCCGAACACTACATACTCCCACGAGGAGACACCGAGTATCGCCCAACTACCCTTGATTGGGTTCTGACTCCAATCAGAGGACGCGGCCTGAGTGAGAAGCTTCTGTGACAGTATATACAGAATTTAAAGGCATCGTGACAAGTTTGGTTAAAAGGCTGTTCCCGACGGTGCCAAAGGGATATCATGCCAATAGTCGCGAACGTGCATTACCAGAAGCGTTATTCATCCGAATGACAGGCTTCTTCTTGTTGCTGTTCTGGTAAAAAAGTTCCCACATAGTTTTTTTTTGCATTTTTATCTATTATTTGTAGAGTTTCAGTAAATGACCCTAATGTTTTAATGCACATGCCTTTTTTAGGTTTGTAGGCCCTTTTATCCACGAAACATTGTTGTTAATTCTCTGGTACTGTATGTGTCAAAACTTTTGGAACTTTTCAGATTAGTTTCAATTAGTCAGAGGCGATTGCTCGGCCACCAAATCTTTATTCGACTTTTTTTTATCCCGGCCAAAATATTGATAATGCACACTGTGCGTATATCTAATGTACATTCGGGAACGCTAAATTTTTAATTGCTGGCACATGCCGGAAAATGCATGGTTTTCCAACATACGGGTGTTCCTGTTGATAAGAAGTACAAATGTCTATTCCATTTATACGTCTACAATTGGACGATCTTCCCTGGAGGAGATGAAGAGTGCATCGATTTCGCTTTATCAAACGGGCCTTATGCAACAGAGGCCCTTCCTGTACTACCAAGTAAAACGAATACAAAAACGAAGGAAAAACATACATACATATACATACATACATACATACACACATACATTCATACATACATACATACATACATACATACATACATACATACATACATACATACATACATACATACATACATACATACATACATACATACATACATACATACAGACATACACTTTTCCATTTTCATTTGACATCTTAAAGGAAAGAAAACTAAAGAAAATTACGCGACATGTTCAAACCAAAAAATTACTCAATTTTTGGTGACTAGATGATTACACTAAATCGCACAGTATTTCTTGCGTTATTTCCATTAAATTATGTGTATGTGTACGTTAAATTTTGCACCAAAATATTGTGAGGTAGGGTTGTTCAATATTGCCGCTAACTGGCACTGTCACTAAGATTCTTTTGCAACTGCAAAAGTTGTTCGTTTGTGAAATTGATGTAAAGATGTCGGATACAACAAAACCAGTGAATCACATCTTACCTTCCGCAGTTTGTGCGGTGGAATCATTGTTGCTTCCGCTAGTATTTCCTTGTGACAATCTCTTATCGACTTCCCAAAAAAGGCTTTCGCCCTGTGCAGTCTTGGACCCGCAGCTGCAAATGTCATTTTACTTTGCATTAGTAGCAATGAGCTTCGGGGGGCACAAGCTAAGAGAACGTGAAATATGCACACTTTCTAATTAGCAACGTTAGGAATATTTTTCTTGCACTTGATTAAAATTTCTCATTGTTGTAGTGATGCAACTTCTCAGAAACAAAACCCTGCATAAACATACAAAAATGGATGTATTCCAGAGCAACGATTCAGTTTGGGAAAAAAATCACGGTGGTGTTTTTTTCTTTTATGTAATTGGTCCTCAAAATATACGGCATCTGACTTTAGAGGAAAGGAAGTTAGAGTGAGAAAGAGAGAGAGAGAGAGATAGATAGATAGATAGATAGATAGATAGAGAGAGAGAGAGAGAGAGAGAGAGAGAGAGAGAGAGAGAGAGAGAGAGAGAGAGAGAGAGAGAGAGAGAGAGAGAGAGAGAGAGAGAGAGAGAGAGAGAGCGTCTGTGTGAGGAAACGGTGGACGTGGAGCCGTCGGTCTATGGGGTTGGTTTCGCTAATTCTGAACAACCTTTGACTTTGGCTGCAGCCCAAACGGGGATCACTTGTGAAAACTAATCCGCTTGGAGGCAGCTGGTCAGCAAGCATTCCCACTGCTCTCTTGAAAGGCTGGATTAGGTGTAAGAAATGGTACGTCTTGGCATGTGCACACCTAATTTTAGCTACTATAGTGGATTGGCAGAAGTGCTAGTTGAAGTGTGATTTGGTAAAGAATATAAAGTGGAGGATGGGTGTTTTGTCACAGTATTTAGAAGAGACGCCAGATGAATGCTTCGGTCTTTGGTAATCGACGATGGGATGAGAGAAGGTAACGAGGAGGTTGCGACAATGGTAGAGCAGGTCGTAGTAGCTTGATGGAACAGCGGGAAGTTAGTGAGATTGCGCCAGCTCGATTTGTACCCGCATCTCTCAGTACAAGACACCCTTCTGCAACTAAGGAATGACCTATTTTAAGTTGCGAGACAGACCACAACTAAAGCAATGTTTTCTTTATACCTCAGAAGAACACTTGACAATGTGGTCTGTCCCAGCATTCACTAAAACTTCAGTGATCTTAGCACCGACAAAAAAAGGTATGAATATAGCCGACTTGATCACACACAGACAAGCCCTCCGATACATCTGGTACAAATACTGCATGAGCAGTTGTAATTCGCAACGGGATATTTTCTCCCCGTAGTTGTTCAACGTACCTCTGAAACTTCTCACATGAAGCTCTCCGAAATCTAGCATATTTATCACAAAGTATGTGCCAACGACAATAATGCTTGGATACAAAAACCATTGGCAGGAACCATGCAAGACTGCCTCCATCATTGCGCCATTATATTTCTGGCCAACGTAACAGGCTGTAGACTAACCTGCGCTCAGCTCAAAACTTTTGTGCTTACTTGTGCAAAAACTACATGACAAGATGTTCATCTTGGGATATTTATTTCAACCTTTTGCGTGGTCATTATGGCGTTTATACAGTGGTTTCTTCGGGTTCTTTCATGTTTTTAAGTGCAGCTGATGGACACTGTTGCGAAAAATTTAAAACAAGGGTGACTATATTTTGGAAGGAATTTAACCAACCAGTTGTGAAACATCAAGTCAGCGTGTGAAGGTACATAGGCCCATTTCTTTAATATTACCGCGGGAGTGCCCACATTTGGTGCATTAGCTCCTTATCACGGGAAAACCGGCTAAACGAGTGAGAGTAGTATCACGCGCAGAACAATCACGCCACAACAAAAGTCATCTGCTGGGCTGGTCCTAATACCTTCCCGCTGGTAACCGGCCGGCAATCATCATAGCCGGTCGGTGACGATTCAGCGTCTAAAGGTCCAACGACAGGAAAGCTCCAACGAGACCAAAGGTCTAACAGTGGATCTTTCGTCTCTGTAGATCTTTCATCTCATTGGACGTTCAGGCTCGATGGCACTTCGGTGTAGATCTTTGGTCTGGGTGGATATTCAGGCTTGATTGGACCTTCCGTCACTGTGGACTTTTCGTCTCCGTGCATATTCAGGCTCGAGTGGATCTTCCGTCTCATTGGACCTTTCATCTCGGTGGATATTATGACTCTTCCGGATTATATGAACTTCCGATGCACCCTACAATCACCTTCACTGCCTAATTAAGCAAAATATTCACGAGAACGTCTGCGTTGCAGGTGCATATATATATAATTTCACTATACGCGATAGTTGAATTGAAACGTACTACCGGCGTTCGCCTTTCCAGAATGGCAGGGACACTATTTCCGAACAGCTTCAAAAAGATGAAATGACTAGTCTACAATGTATATATATATATATATATATATATATATATATATATATATATATATATATATATATATATATATATATATATATAAAACTGCCGTGCTTGCGATGGGGCCGAAGGCGTGGTGGACACAAAGAAACCTCGGTAACAGCAAAAGCGGAAGGTTTATTTCGACGTTTCGACTTCGAGACAAGTCTTCTATCAGCTTCGATCACTTCGGAAGAGAGCATATGTGTCGAAAGTGGAAAGCGGGTTTACGAATGCCCAACAATACCACACACAAACATACGTGAATAACACAAACACGAAGCGGGAATCTTCCTTATTAGAAGAATTAAAAAAAATGAACAAAAATTGAAGAACGAAGAGAGAGACGCCAAGATAGTTAGAAAAAAAGGAGAAAAAAAGCAGAAAAAAAGAAGAAAGGGAGACGAAAGAGCACTGAACAGAAATTAGAGTGGTGGCGGAAACGCGAAAAGCTCAACAGCTTCCGAAAGTGGGGTTGTAGACCAAAAGAGAGAAGGCAATATATCTTCCGCAGCTAGCCGTCACTATGCAAACGCCCAGACGCTCGGAGAGAACGCGTTTCCGTTGATTGAAAGCCAGTGCACCGCCATATGTTCGCAAAGTGCGAACAAGGCATTTTAAAGCCCGTTTATGGGCCCGTTCCGGAGCTGAGACAATTAAAGGACCTTTTGTGGTCGTGCAGAAGGAAACGGTCCGCCACCATTCCACCGTTCTCTCGCCGGACGGACGGCTTCCAAGAACGGAGCGCTAGGCCGAGTTTTAAGGTCTTTGTTAAGAGCTGCCACTTTGCAGCTCAGCGACAACCCGTGCGTCGTCGGTGTCTCCCCTCCGCTGAGTGGGGGATGGGGGGGAAACAGCCAAACCAGAACCCAAGCTGCTCAAGGGGATGGAGCGGAAAACAGAGAAAATAACGCCGATGGTTCGGTAGCCAGGGTTAGAAGACGACTGTAGGTGCAAGGGAGGGAAAAATAGATTTTCAAGCCTTCAAAAATGTAACCAGTCCGCGGGGGCGAGTAGTGATAACAGCAGCAAAAATATGTGCGCACGGGTTGTCGATGAGCTGCAAAGTGACAGCTCTTAACAAAGACCTGAAAACTCGGCCTATCGCCCCGTTCTCCGAAGGCGTCCGTCCGGCGAGGGAACGGTGGAATGGTGGCGGACCGTTTCCTTCTGCACGACCACAAAACGTCCTTTAATTGTCTAAGCTCCGGGAACGGGCCCATAAACGGGCTGTAAAATGACTTGTTCGCAATTTCCGAACATATGGCGGGACACTCGCTTTCAATCAACGGAAACGCGATCCCTGCGCGCGTCAGGGCGTGTGCATTGTGACGGCTAGCGTCGTCGGTGTCTCCCCTCCGCTGAGTGGGGGGTGGAGGGGGAAACAGCCAAACCAGAACGCAAGCTGCTCAAGGGGATGGAGGGGAAAACGGAGAAAATAACACCGATGGTTCGGTAGCCGAGGTTAGAAGACGACTGTAGGTGCAAGGGAGGGAAAAATACATTTTCAAGCCGTCAAAAATGTAACCCAGTCCGCGGGGGCGAATAGTGATAACAGAGGCAAAGATATGTGCGCACGGGTTGTCGATGAGCGGCAAAGTGACAGCTCTTAACAAAGACCTGAAAACTCGGTCTATCGCCCCGTTCTCCGAAGGCGTCCGTCCGGCGAGGGAACGGTGGAATGGTGGCGGACCGTTTCCTTCTGCACGACCACAAAACGTCCTTTAATTGTCTCAGCTCCGGGAACGGGCCCATAAACGGGCTGTAAAATGACTTGTTCGCAATTTCCGAACATATAGCGGGACACTCGCTTTCAATCAACGGAAACACGATCCCTCCGAGCGTCTGGGCGTGTGCATTGTGACGGCTAGCGGCGGAAGATATATTGCCTTCTCTCCTTCGTTCTACAACCCCACTTTCGGACGCTGTTGAACTTTTCGCGTTTCAACGACCCCTCGAAATTCTGTTCAGTGCTGTTTCGTCTCCCTTTCTTCCTTTTTTTCTTTTTTTTCAACTATCTTGGCGTCTCTCTCTTCTTTCTTCATTTTTGTTCATTTTTTGTTCATTCTTCTAATAAGGAAGGTTCCCCCTTCGTGTTTGTGTTATTCACGTATGTTTGTGTCTGGTATCGTTGGCCATTGGTAAATCCGCTTTCCACTTTCGAGATATATGCTCTCTTCCGAAGCGACCGAAGTCATCATTCCCGTAGAAGACTTGTCTCGAAGTCGGAACGTCGAAATAAACCCTCCGCTGCTGCTGTTACCGAGGTTTCTTACTTGGTGTTCCCCATGCCTTCAGCCCCATCGCCAGCATGCCAGTTGTTTCAAGACCGGCCCCTGGCGCACCCTTGGAGCAGCAACTCACGCGCAGGTTCCCCAAACATCCGCCTACCTCTGCAGTGATCGGAAATTCACAGACTCGTTACCTCCACCAGCACTTCAAACCGTATGACACAGCGGCACCTGCCTTCATCACCATCCGAGGAGCGACCATGTTCGAGATAGAAAGTGAGCTTCCAAGTATTCCAAGAACTGTGAGAACACTGGTGTTCTACGTCGGTACAAGGGAGCTGGAGCATTACGGCTGCGATGAGACCCTTCCCCGTCTTCGCCGACTGGTAAACAACACCCTTCGAACCAGACCGGACCTCCAGAAGTTGGTCGTGTCTTATGTGTTGCCACGTCACATTACCGCCAGCTTGACCAAGCAAACGACCACTTCGTGAAGTGGTTTAATTGGGAAGCCCGCAAATTAAACGAAACAATCCGGAGCTACTGTCGTCGCCCAACCAAAGTGACGTACGTGGACTATCAGTTTGACTCACTCCCGCCCCTGCGTTTCCTGACTGCGAACGGGCTTCACCCCAGCTTCCTAGGAGTCGCTGTGATGGCGCAAACTTTGAGGGGTCTTCTCATACGGGATGCAACAACGACGGCACCCGCGTGGTCATCAAAAGCGGCCACTGACAGCAGTCCCTCGCATTACCAACCTGCAACCCAGACCAACAGAGTTCCGGTTCGCGACGCCGCGTCAAGTGAGCCACGCATCCCGATCATCATGCCAACCAGGAGAACATCAATGCAGCAAGCCCGGCCGCCATTGCGGAGAACCCCGAAGACCACTCTACCCCCCTATTGTGGACACGGTTCAAGTGCCCTTTCCCGGTGTTCTGGCTGAAAACATCGACATGGAGTTTCCGAGAATCGCCCCGAGCATGACGCCCGGAACACCTGTGCAACAACACCACTCCATATTGACGACCGATAACCTACGCCAGCCACCCACACCTGCTCCCCGCATTAGGACCGATTGATATGTAAATGGTGAGTCCGGTTCTGGGCCTACATTCTACAGGGCCACATTCCTAAAATAAGAAAACTTTCTGACAAACGAATTAGGCATGATCTTCATAAATCAACGCTTCAAGTGTACCTAAAAGCTTAAGTAACCCTTAAAGGTATCCCTCTGTCTCACGCGCCTTCTTGATCATCAGGACCGACTAGCACGGCAGAACGTTCTCTTAAAGGCTTCTCTCGAAATTGTAAAAATTGCCATCAATCATTGCGAAAAACTGGTGAAAAAGCTAATTGCCCAAAGCAAAGTTCGAAAAAGCTAAGCACCGTGACCTCGTAGACGAGATAGGGTTCCCAACCCTACTTTGCATGAAATCTCGCCTTTCAACTATAGCCCCGACCCTAAACCACTTTCTTGCATCGTGGATAACCAACCTACAATAGAACCACGTCGCACCGCTATCGTAAACTTATCAAGTACTGCCCTGTCACCTGATGAAACAAAACTACTCTCGAAGGGGCTGAACTTCTGCCCCACAACAGGCTGCTTTAATGAATTCCAGTTACTTCAAGACCAATATAACTCTGCAAGAAATTTAGGACTAAGAGAATACTTTTTAGATAAGCCTCCTAACGTTCAAGATGCGCAGACACGCCCAAACAGGTATTGGACGCCAAGCACTCAACGTGACGATTGCCTGAACTGTACATCGCCGCTGTGCGAAAAGATGTCATGTGGGAATATGAAATTCACGAAGGGAAACGTCAAAATTTAACAAAGTCTGAGAAAGCGTGCTTGAAGGGTTTGGAAAATAGAACTGACATAACAATTAAGCCTGCCGATAAAGGAGGAGCGATTGTAATCATGAATACGGTAGATTACATTCGAGAAGGGCACCGGCAACTTGGTGATTCAAACCTTTATGAGCGCCTTGCGGAGGACCCTACGATTGAGCACCCCAAAATCGTACCTTCAGTATTAAAATATCTCTTGGACGGGGGAAAATAAAGCCCAGTGAGCACAATTTAATGCGACCAGTGCAACCCTGTCCTAGCCGACTTTACATGTTTCCTAAGATCCATAAAGCTGGCAACCCAGGGCGCCCAATCATAGCCGGCATTGGCACAATCACCAAACACATATCGGGGTTTGTGGACAAGCTAATAAGGCACATTCCCAGCGACCTGGATTCGTACATTAAAAGACACCACGGATTTCCTCAAATTTATTTCGGATCTTCGCGTACCAAAGGATTCGTACCTAGTAACCCTTGACGTATCTTCCATTTACACCAACATTTCCCATGACGAAGGGATAGCCACACTAACCAGCATGTATGCGCTCCATTAACAGCCAGATACCCCAGACTGCCATGTAGTTTCGAGGTTAGCGGCCCTCGTCTTAGAACTAAATTCATTTGAATTCAACAATGAGTACTTTCGGTAAGTTAGTGGGACCGCCAAGGGAACCAAGATGGCACCAAGCTACCCCAATCTGTTTATAGGGAAGTTAGAGGCCACATTCATGTCTGAATCCCACTTAAAACACCTACTGTACAAAAGGTACATTAATGATATCTTTTTTATTTGGACCTACAAGGAGAATGCGCTCCTCCACTTCATCGACTGTTACAATTCTGCACACCCGAACATCAATTTTACTCACACCTACTCTCAAGAGAGTATAAACTTCCTGGATGTGACCGTGAAAATTGAAGACGGTGAACTCACGACAAAGCTGTATCGGAAGCCAAGGAATCGCCAGCAATATCTGCATTACCAAAGCGACCACCCACGTCACTGTAAGAATAACATTCCTTACAGCCAGGCCCACCGTTTCAAACGAATGTGCTCAAAATTGGAAGATTTCACTACCAACGCCAAAAATTTAAAAACCATGCTGGAGGGGCAGGGGTACCCAGCGCCTGTAACTGATGACGCCATAAAAAAGGCCGAAGGACTCAACCGCGCGGACCGAATTGCGAACCGTCCCCCACAACGCGACTTACAACAAACAGACCTATGCTTAACGTACAGCACCAACTTTCCTAACGTAAAAAACATCTTGAAGCGGCACTACAACATTCTCGAACAAAGTGAACGCCTCAAACGGGCGTTTCCGTCTGTTCCAGGCGTCGTCTACCGACGATCCCGGAACCTCAAAGACACACTCGTGAACGCAAAGACACATTCTTTGTCCGCGCATAATGAATGCTGGCCATGCCTGAAACCACGGTGCCTTGTCTGCAAGACAATGTACAGACAAGCACTGCTCAAAGCTCCAACTCAGAGTACTCTTTAAAAATTCGCGGGAACATGATGTGTGACACTTCCAATGTGATTTATTTGATTGAATGCAATGTTTGTCGAATGAAATATAGGCCAAAAAGGGACCACTTTCAGGCTCCGGTTCAATAATCACAAAGCGCAAGCCAAAACGCGCCCGACCCTGCCCCTCTCGACACCTCAGCCTTCCAGATCATTTTTTCGATAAACTGATCGTCACGCTCTTAGAGACGGGGTTCAGTCAGACCGGGAACGAGAACAGCGTGAATTATACCTCATATACGGATTCAATACAATCAAAAAAGATATAAATGAGGACCCAGGCACACTTGCAGCGATTAAAACATTGTCATCTACCTAACCGTATCAGTGGCGCTCTTTATGTAGCCGGAACCGGATTCTCGAAATCACATGCGGGTGAGCGTTTGTTCAGTGGATTTTTCACACATTGCTGATGTCTTTCCGTTTTTGTTTTCATTTTTCTTCCTTCTCTCTTTTTCCGCTATTCGTGTTCACTCCTATCCTTTTCTCGTTTTTTTAATTCTCTCTTTTATAATATTTGGTTATAACTTTGGAAACCTCTTCTAAATCTCCGTCACTATCTTACAATTAAGTAATGTTGCTTAGTGCTGGTGCTGTTTAAACAATTACTTCTGTTTACCTTCTCCCCAAAACACGTGTTCAAACCTTGGTTTGGAGATTTGAACGTTTGGATATGGCGCATAACCCGGAAAATAACCAATACAATTCTGGGGTCTGTGTTATTACTCGAGCGCCGATATCTTTGCCGCTGTTATCACTATTCGCCCCCGCGGACTGGTTACATTTTTGACGGCTTGCAAATCTATTTTTCCCTCCCTTGCACCTACAGTCGTCTTCTAACCCCGGCTACCGAACCATCGGCGTTATTTTCTCCGTTTTCCCCTCCATCCCCTTGAGCAGCTTGCGTTCTGGTTTGGCTGTTTCCAACCCCATCCCCCACTCAGCGGAGGGAAGACACCGACGATGCATTGGTTGCCGCTGAGCTGCAATGTGGCAGCTCTTAACAAAGACCTGAAAACTCGGCCTAGCGCCCCGTTCTCCGAAGGCGTCCGTCCGGCGAAGGAACGGTGGAATGGTGGCGGACCGTTTCCTTCTGCACGACCACAAAACGTCCTTTAATTGTCTCAGCTCCGGGAACGAGCCCATAAACGGGCTGTAAAATGCCTTGTTCGCACTTTCCGAACATATGGCGGGACACTCCCTTTCAATCAACGGAAACGCAATCCCTCCGAGCGTCTGGGCGTTTGCATAGTGACGGCTAGCGGCGGAAGGTATATTGCCTTCTCTCCTGTGGTCTACAACCCCACTTTCGGACGCTGTTGAGCTTTTCGCGTTTCCGCCATCACTCGAATTTCTGTTCAGTGCTGTTTCGTCTCCCTTTCTACCTTTTTTTCTCCTTTTTTTCCAACTAACTTGGCGTCTCTCTCTTCGTTCTTCATTTTTTGTTCATTTTTTGTTCATTCTTCTAATAAGAAAGATTCTTCTAATAAGAAAGAAAGATTTGTATTATTCACGTATGTTTGCGTGTGGTATTGTTGGCCATTCGTAAACCCGCTTTCCACTTTCTACATATATGCTCTCTTCCGAAGCGACCGAAGCCATCATTCCTATAGAAGACTTGTCTCGAAGTCGAAACGTCGAAATAAACCCTCCGCTGTTGCTGTTACCGAGGTTTCTTTGTGTTCACCACGCCTTCGGCCCCATCGCAAGCATGCCAGTTATATATAGATTGCGTTGTGTTGTGTTTTATGGCACATAAGCAACTAAGGCTATCATGCGCCAAACAAAACGTTTCGTGTTTTTTGTGGATAATAACCGATTGCTTTATGTCGTTATAGCTTGTTTAGAAGTGAAGCTTCTTTTAAAAACTACAGAGGGAAGTTTGACAACAGCATTCTCTCCTAGAAGTAGGCTGGGGTGAAATGGAATTTCCTCGCTGTAGAACCGCCTAAAATGTTTAAAGCAAAGCTTTTTTACCTCTACCCCCCAAGGGTTCTTTCGCGATCGTTGGTGTCAGCAGAAAACTCCAGCGAACAAATAAAAGAATTTACTAGCACCGCTCGGAATCGAACCAGGAACTAATAGAATAACAAGGAGAGAGCCCGTCGTCTTACCGATTTAGCTACGAGTCAACGCGAATACTGGGAAGACAGGTAGTGTACTCACCAAGCACATCTACGGGTTCACCCGCTGCGTTCTAGCTGAATGCCACGTGAAAGTGTCACGCGACCACTCACGCCCGTCTAGCGGCCCTGTGCGCACCTTTCTCATGTGCTAAGAGCTTCAAAAATTAAAGGAAGCTCACACCAATGCATGGCATCTCACTTCTAGTACGCCTGTGGCCTCCAGTGTTCACGTAAACAATCACAGATCCTTGTCGTCCGCCCTAACGCCAAACCAAGGAATACATTCAAATACTCCTTGATGGCCAGGCCATCACTCCAACTTGCTCCCACATTTTTTGTATGCGACTGAGCTGTTTGTAGACGAGACGTAATTTTTCCATGAATCTTTCTCGGCGTTCCGCCGGATGTATCGGGCTTTAGCTCATTTCCTTTTAAACTCTAATTAATGTTCTTGCGTTGGATACCTTTGCAAGACTCCCCATGCTTTGTTTTGCTGCTTTTTGGCTTCCTTACAATCTTGTGTCCACCATACTTTGTTGTTTTGTCTCACCATTTCAGAGGACTGTGGAATAGCTAAACGTGCAGCCTTAAGAATGCAAGACGTAAGCCTTTCATTCAATTCGTAGATGCTCAGTGTGTCCGAAAAAACTTGGTCTAAAGTACTTGCGAAACTAAAAAGATTCCAGTCGGCAAACTGAAGTTTCCACCTGCGTGGTTTCGTCGGGATAATGGTTGGTGATGATGATGTTGCGCTAATGATTACAGGTAGATGATCGCTTCCGTATGGGTTGTCAATGACATCCCACTTAATATCGCTAAAAACACTCGGTGAACTAAAGGATTAATCTATGCAGCTCATTTTTCCTGAGCTTGGAGAGCAGAATGTAGGTTTGCCGGTGTTTAGAAGACAAACATTATTGGATTGAATAAATCTTCTAAAACCTGCCCCCTTGCGTCAGTTTTTTTGCTCCCCCAAAAAGAAGAGTGGGCATTCAAATCGCCAACTATTAAAAAATGCTCCGGTAGTTGGTTTACCAAGTTTTTCAAAATCTTGCAGTGTTACTGTGAGGTGTGGTTCAATGTACACACAGCACACTGTTATTGCTTTAAATGCAAGCCGGTGACCGCCACTGCTTCTAGCCTAGTTTTAAATTTGTCTTCTCGAGTTGCTACGCCATTTTGGACAATTATTGCCACTCCGCCTGAGAGCCTACTCACCTGCTCTCGGTCGCAGCGAAAGACCTGGTACCTTTGAGTTTAGGACCTAATGGTGTTTAGAACCTAAGTTTGTTTCCTGAACACAAACGGCTGCAGGAAAGTGTGTGGCGAAGATGTCTTTGATGTCATTTAAATTATTTAAAAGTCCTCTGCAATTCCAGTGGACAATGAACGCCCTGCTGGTTTTTTTTGGGGACTGAAAACTAGGTTTTCGGTCCTGTGATTCGGGGCTTGTTTCTCTTTATGTTGTCTAGGGAGTTCCGCCGCCCATCCGACGTAGAGGGCGCAGATCCTCCTTCAGTTGTGTCCATCGTCTCTTCAGAGACGCTGGAGGTTCGTGCAGAACGCACGTGTGTCGAACTGTGTGACCTGACCTTGTGGGGTGAGGCCTTGGAGACTGCACATCCAGGGGTCCGTGCAGCCCGCTTTGGAGGTGGTGGCGCAGCGCTAACTGCTTCCACCGGGGGCGCGGGGAGCCTTGCTGGAACCTCACTATGTGTGGCTTCAGCAAGCGCCGAAGACCGCTGTGATGCTGCGCTCTGTTGCACCACAACGGAGTAGGGTCGCGTATGCGCCGGGGAGAGTCGCCTCCGTGCTTCGCTAAATGTCAGGTTCTCTGTTACTTTGAGTGTTATTATCTCGTTTTCTTTTTTCGTGCAGGGCAAACACGTGAGTACGCTGCGGGGTTGCCCTCACAGTTTACAAAAAGGTATGTTTGGGCTTGACTGTTTTCAGGAGGGTGTTCATTAGAGGCACATTTCGCGCATGTCTGTTGGCCCCGGCAGTTCAGTGAGCCGTGGCCGTAGCGTTGGCATTTGTAGCATCGGCGTGGGTTGGGGATGTAGGGTCGACGTTTCAGCTTGGTATAGCCCACCTCCACAGATTCTGGAAGGATGCTTGATGCAAAGGTGAGCACGATATGCCTTGTCTGAATTTCTTTGCTTTCTCTTTCGATTTTGATAAGGTAGACATTTGTGACATTTTGTTCCTTCAGACCTTCTAGAAGCTCTTCCTCGGACACATACTTTAGGTCGTCATCTGAAATGACTCCGCGGACTGTATTTAGTGATCGGTGCTCACTGACAGAGGAATTTCTCTGGAAGAAGTTAACGCTGAGAGCTTGTCGAGCTGATATTTGTAAAGTACTTCGAGTACAAGGTCTCCGTTTGCCAGCTTCTTGATCTTATAGCCTTCCCCAATTGTGGCAGTTAGGGTCTTTGCGACTAGAAATGGCGAGACAAGTCGGGCAGTTTTGTCTTCGTCACTGCTGTGTATTACGTGGAAGCGTGGAAAGTTGGCAACGTTCTTCGTAAAAAACTGGGCGGTTGCATCGGTGCCCCCTCTTTTACGAGAGGGATCAGATGGGCGTAAAAAGGAAGCCATAAAATGCAAAAACTGTTTGGCCATGGTGCCAGCCGCCCACCATGGAGCCCAACAATGGGACGGGACAGGAGCTCGCGAGCAAGTCATGCCCACGCCAGCTCTACACCGCGAGTATAACCAAATACGGCTGAACACAGGGTTGTCCGCCACAAAAGGTTAACCCGAACCGCCAGGAAAAAAGGAAACTGAGCAAGAACGAGACGACAGGAAAGTTGTTAGAGAGAAGCTAGGAAAGTGAAAGGTTGAAGGGGAGGACAGGAAAAGGTGACGGCCGATTCCCCCCGGGCGGGTCAGACCGGAGGTGCCGTCTACGAGAAGCGGAGGCCAAAGTGGTGTGTTGCCTTCGCCAAGGGGCCTCAAAGGTCCAAGCACTCGGCGTCGGCTCAACCACCAGGACCCTCTTTTTCCCGGTCACGGCGCTGCCACGCACGGCTAAACGTGGGTGCTCGGGGTCTTTGGTGTCGCACAGTACACGCAAACATCTGCTTTAGTAGTTGCCCCCTGCGGATATGCGGTCACTATCGTATCGACAGTACAACGTCCACAACAAACATTGTTGCCGATGCGCTGAGTTTTCCTGTATGCGTATGTGAGTGTCTGTGTGCGGGTTTGCGGGTTGGCAAAAACGCGCCGTCCGCCTACCTAAACACAGTACTTCTTACGAACGACCTCAAGTTCCTTCCCGCGGCATAGACAGGTACGCGTAAAGAAAATTTGCTAATATTTACTTGCTCAATTGCGGATTGGATATTGTCATTTATAATTTAGGTGAGTTTGCGCGAGCGCACAAGTCCCCTTTATACCATTCATATCATTTCACACTTTCTAGCTGGAGCCTAGAGATTTATAAATAACAGAATTTAACGCATTTTACTGTGCCGCATTTCGATCCTGCGGAAGGCTTTACGCCAAACCGGTCTCACCAGAGTGAGTGGATAAAGCCTAGAAGTCTGAGTTCGATTCTTCGATGATAGTTCAACTGTTCTAATAAACTGAGTAAACAGCGACAATAGTGGAGCGTGTCGTCGTACCGTGATGAAACCGCGTGAAGTTAGGGAGATTGTAGATTGTTGCCAGTTCGATTTGTGCCCGCACCTCTCGATACAAGACATCCTCCTGCAAATAAGGAATAATCTTACGTGCGCTGTCAGACAGAGCACAGCTAAAGCAATTATCCTTTGGGTTACATAACTGTGGGATATTCAGCCGAAGAGCGAGAGTGCAGTGGAATTATGCGACCCTTCTACAACAGGGTTGCTCTCCGACTTCAATTTCCCAGCCAGCGACAATTGCGGTGTTGGGACGGCGGCTCGGGGAAATCCTATCGCGTTCTTTATCGCAGCTCCAAGACGAAGCTTTGCGATTTATTTTTGTTCACTTGTAAAAGGCGAAGGCGGATATTTGTGGCACGATGGCGGCGCTACGTTTAAAGCGGTCTGTGGAGCGTCTGAGCACGTATTTGATGGTTTAGCAGACGGCAATACCTGTGTGATTTGTGTTGGCCATGGGGTTGGCCTAGGGTTAGGAAAACCCGCCAAATTCTTCAACCGTTCAAACGTGACGACGAACGGTTTTTTCTCGGAGAATAGAAATATGCACCTTTAACAGTAGGAATGACCATAAACTTTAGCGGACTACCTGTTACGTCGTGCCATACACATCACCTTATGTATGGAAGTCGAACTACCTTTTGGGCAGTAAAGCGATTGGTAAACATGGCGGGGTTACGTGCGCAAATTGGAGTCAGGAATCTTTACGTAGGTTTTCCGCGGCTCGGGGTGCATTTACGCGACTTTGTGTAGTAGAAAAGTTTGATTAAATGTGCTGTTCTAGTTTGTGCTCCTCTTTGCCGATTTTTATGACGCTTCGAATGATGCGTACACTTGTAGGCTTACATTGACTACGGCTACTGCCAAAACTCCCCGACCCTCTGACAGGCAGTAGAACTGCCGCCAGCAGGCCCTCGCAAATCCTTCGCTCAGGTAAAAATAAGCCACGACAAAATTTGTAATTGGAGGAATGTGGCGTTGTTTTGTTATTTTGTAAAAAGACGAAGTCAAACGTCGAAGTCTACACTAGCGCAATGCAGTACACATATTGGCTTACGACGCTTTGCTAATTCGGCTTCACTGGAGCTGTAGGCTGCATTTGCCCATGCCACTGGTGCGCTGGCCGGAAGCAAAGGCAAATTAAAATTTGGAGAAGATTCAGCGAATATAATGTAGGTAATCGGCAGAAAAAAACAACCAATATATTTTTCGTAAGGCGTAAAACCAAGGTACCGGAAACACTTTCTACGCAGGGTGACCTAGCACAGAGGTGAGCAGCACAACCTCCCATTTTCGACTTTTTTCCCCGCTTAAAGAGCACTGCGACCAATGACTAGATACTTGTGGAGATTTGGGCGAAGTAAAAGCGTTTTTCTTTATGCGGCCTACGTGACAGCTGCTTCCGCATAAAGAAAACGCGCCTGCGCGAAACAGGAATGTCTATCTCGTGGTCGGACGATTGCCGCTTATATCAAATAAAAACCATTATTTGTTGCTTGGTTTTGGGCCGGGATGCGGTGTTTTTTTGGCATGTTTTGCAACGAACTGGTAAATAATCCCTTAACAGTGTTCCAAAGGTCGGGATTTTGCGTGCGCAATCGCTGGAGTACTATCCAGAGAACGTCCTGCCTAAAAAGGTTCAAAAGCTTAGACTATTAGCCGAGTTATCATTCATATAAAAGGGCCAGCAATAAGGCCAGGAGCTCCTATCCTCTCATCGGGCCTCCAAAGCACTGTGGATGCTGTGACGTCACGCACCAGGCGCAAGACCACTTAGAAGAACAGGGCAAGTTTCTAGATGCACGCAGCCATTGCTCCACTTGGTGGTACCGTCCTCACGCGCACTTTTGACAGCCGGCGCCTCCTATAGCAGGCGCCTCTGACAACTTCCGAGCGGGCCCACCCCGCTTCAATTGACGGGTGGCCGTGCCCCTCGCGATGGCCGTAGTCGCGTGGGAACGTCAGAATAAGGGAACGAGCATTTGAAAGCCAGATAGGGGTGTTCCAAACACAGCATGCTCACTCACGACAGTATATGAAGATTTACACCAACGACTAGCAAAACGCTAACGTTCCCGCGTGCGGCGCTGTGCCCCTCAACATGCCCCTCCGAACATGCCCCTCTGAGGCCGATACTCAGAAAAGGATTAGCATGGCCGGAGTTATACAGTCGCCGCATTCAAAAGCGCACCGACGATGACTACAAGCCCAAACTATCACTGCACTGTTACCCCTCTCACGCGCTTATAAACTGATTTTCAGCAATAGTCCCGCTCTGCCTGGGGTGACCAGTTTTAGCTGCTTCGGTGTATGCCGTAGCGTGCATACACCGCAGAGTGGGCGTTTTGTAGAGCATCAGGCAGATGATTGGGGCGGTGAAGATGCGTGAGGCAATACAGCAAGAGCCTGTGAACGCTTTCAAAACCAAGAACACCGGCTTACATTCAATGACGTTCTGGGAACCCTGGAAGCTGGCACCTCACGTCGACCGGGATAGGAGCCGTAACAAGCACCTCAACCGTCCATACCTGTCCCGGTACGCTCTAGTACAGGGACGGTTAGACCAAGTTCCGGAGAGAACCCTCTGTCTGCTATTTTTGTGGATGCGTTGGAAACATTGCCCGTGATTGCCGTCCCGTCGCCAAAACAATGAGATTCGAACAACGGCCCGTGTTCTCGCGCACTACATACTATGGCGATTTTGGTGGCGACCGACATCCGCAGTCAGCACTTCCACCTAGACTGGACGCATTCCAGCCAGCTCGTCGAAACAACTCTCCGGTGTTACGAATCGGCCAACGCCACGTGTTTTCCCGCATCAGCTTCCACGTGCGAAGCTACGACGTGCGCCACACCCTTCAGGCACCAGCGTGGCGGTGAGTCACGCCTCGACATACCCGGCTCAGACGTTTCGCTATCGGCGCGATCAACATTCGATAGCGCGACCCCGGCACCTTTCGGGGACACTCTCTCCCCTCTCTCGGACTCGACGTGCGCCGAGGCTATGAATAACTCACAAACTGTGGAAAGAGCGTCGTGTGTGTCTGTGATGTTCGTGGCGTGTTACTACTTGGGGGCGTTTGACCCTTGCTGCTTTTGCGTATAAATAGAAGCAGCACAAACGCTGAAATTCTTTCCTGTCTGAGCAGCGAATCCATGCGGTCGCTCTGCTCGAGTCCTGTATTGTAACCTCGCCCGTCGGGGCATTATATATTTTTTGGATTCGGCTCACCTCCCGCTATGAAGTGAACATTTACGTTAGCCTACTGCTTCTGGACTTCTTCACGACTGCAACAGCGGCTGGCCGCTCGCATCATACACGCTACCCATCGTGTGTTGGAGGCCACGGAGAACGGATCGGGTGCCCCCGCCTGGTCTCAATAACTGGTGACAGCGGTGGGATGACAACTTCGTGACACATGGAGCCAGCGGTGCGAGACCCAACACCACGGACGTCAAAGCGGCTTCGGACTTCGCAGAATTCACGGCGGTTAAGGGTGAGTGCGGGACTTTTCTTCACTGACTGTTATCAGGCTTCTGAAGATAGCTGGTAGGGCGTGTGTTTTTGTCGCGTGGGTTATTCGCGCAAAACATTTTTGGAGCAGTGGGAAAGCAGTACTCTAGACCGGCCATGAATTTGACGGCGTTGAAAAAAACCGCAGTTGTTGGAGCTTGCAAAAGAGTTGCGCTTGGATGTTACCGACGCGCTGAGAAAGCCAGAGCTCATACAAGCTATACTCGCTGTTGGGACTGACGATGACGAGCTGTCTGAGTGCATTGAGACGATCAATGGCAGGGAGACCGCTAAACGTCAGGCTGCAGAGGCTGAGCGACAGCTTGAGGAACGCGAGGAGAAAAAGCGAGAACAGGAGCTCGAGAGGCAGAAAGAGGAATGCGAGAATAGAAGGCGAGAACAGGAGCGACAGCATGAGCTGGAAATGAAGCGTCTAGACGTCGAGGCGTCTCGACCTAGACGTCAGAGTGGCAGCAGCGTGGAGTCTGCGGCGACTGAGCGACCTACGCTACGAATGTGTGACCTAATGCGACTCTACAAGGTAGGAGAAGACATCGGTCTTTTTTTGGTCAACTTCGAGCGTACGTGTGAGAGGGCCCAGTTTAGCCGAGACTCATGGCCGCAAAAGCTGCTTACTCTTTTGCCAGGTGAGGCATCCGACGTGATGGCCCGCTTGCCAAAGGAGGAGGCGGAGGACTACTAGAAAGTCAAGTCGACCCTCCTGCGTAAGTACAGGCTGTCAGCACAGGCGTTCCGCCAGAAGTTCCGTGAAGCCGAGAAAGCTAGGGGCGAGTCATACTCGGAGTTCGCCTACAAGCTTAGGGCAAATATGGAAGAGTGGCTCAAAGAGGCAAAGGCTTTCGGAGAGCACGACAAGGTAGTTGAGTGCTTCGGTCTTCAGCAGTTTTACCGCCGTCTACCAGAGAACCTGAGATTCTGGGTGCAAGATAGGCCAGGGGTAAAAACTGTGGATCAGGCAGCTCAACTTGCCGACGAGTTCGTCGCACGACGAGGTGCGCAGGGGCTGACAGACGGCCAAAAAGAGTTCAGCCCGAGGCCTGATAAGTCAGGGCCGAAAGGCAGAGCTCCCCGGGAAGATGGTGGAACAAGGGAAGTCGTTCTCGTGGATAGAGAAACTGGCCACGATAACGAAGAGAGAGCAGCAGACGCTGAGGAGCAGCGCAGAAAGAAAGCTTTCGAAGCGCGCAGACAGGCTGCGTGTTACAACTGAGGCGAGACGGCACATTTCGCTGCCAGTTGTAAGAAAGTAATACTAGTCTTTCACGTTCTAGATCAGAGTGAGGACAGCAGGCAGTTTCTAGAGCCGTACGTACGTGAGCTAGTCGTCAATGGTAAACCGTGCCGAGTTCTTCGCGACTCCGCGGTGACGGTAGACATGGTCCACCCTTCGTACGTTTAACCGGATCAGCTAACAGGGCGGTGTGTTTGGGTGAAGCCAGCCGTAGGTGCACGAAACGTGCGTCTGCCGAATGCTAAGGTTAGCATCGGAGGTCCGTTTGGTGAACTTGTGACGCAGGCAGTAGTATCCCCACAAGTTCTGCCGGAGTACAGGTACCTATTCTCGAACAGGTCGGATCAGCTGTTAAGCGAAAGGGGTACAATTTTAAGACACTGCCGAGGAAAGAACCAGCTGGGCTCGCTGCGAAGAGCTCGAGTCGCGATAGGGGGGCCACCTCTGTGAGGAATGGCGAAACTCAGACGGAAAGCGATGATGGGGCAATTCTGGAGACTCACGACGGAGGGCAGCGTAAGTACACTGTGTGTAAGGCCCCTACGGTGAGCGGAGTTCTTTCGTCGCCATGTTCGAAATGCGCTAGATCACGCGAGGCTCTGAAAACGGCTGTCGTCCCGAACACGCGCAGTTCGCGAGATAGTGAGGTTTCGCTGGAACGCAGAAACCATGAGGCTACCAAAAGGCGACACAAGTCCGCTGAAACGGAGGTTGTTCCTTCGAACCGTAGTGCAGAATCGAACGACGTGGTGGGAAAGCCTGCCGTCGAGGCAGCAAACGGTTTGCAGTGTTCAGTTGGGAGTCATGGCGATCTCGCCACTGGGCAAGCTTATTCCGTCCTGCCACCAGCTCAGGTAGCTGACCTCGGGCAACGGCCAGCCGGGCTCGTAGAGATTCAGGTGTCGCGGGCGGCTGAGCCGTCTTTTGAGACAGGGCAGCCTGGTTGTAGTGTAGTTCTGGCAGTGAGGAAGCAGAACGGGAACACGCTTCGGTCTTCGCGTGCCGAGGCTGTCGCTGAAAGCGCGAGGGATGACGAGGTAGGGACTGTTGGGAACTGCAAGGTGTTTACTGGGCTTGTCGTGCCCGTTTCACTCCCAGCTGATGCTCCCTTCGATAGGCCAACATCGGCTGAGCTAGTTGAGGTTCCGGTGTCGCCTTCGGCTGAACCGAAGTCGGAAACCGACCAGCCTAGAGAAGTAAACGTAAACGCGTTCCGATGTTCGCTTGCCGAACGCGTTCGCAAAAAGGTCAGTAACGAGGAGAGATGGAAAACTTCTGCGCGTACTTGCGGCACGTGTTTCACTGCAGGCACGCAAAGGGGTAAAGCCGTGAGCTCGCATCGCGCCAAGAGAACTCCGCCTATAAGCAGTGCGCGCCTAACGTATGAACGGTGGAAAATCCCGCTCGCTCCTCCGCGCGCTCGACCTGTGTCGAACAAGACGACCTGTATCATTTCACGCGGTCACAGCATCGTTGAGAGAACGGCTGCATCTAAAGTGCGGTACAGAAGGGGAAGAGCTCAGGGCATTGACGAGAGCTCAAATCGCAGCTCTCGGCGCGAGAAGTGGCCTGTAGACGCCTGACTTTCTGAATTTCTTTGTTTTTCCTGAAGCAGGTTTTGCTCTTAACGATTACGTTTTTTGTGTGTGTGGGGCATTTCCAATCACGCGAAATGTCACCTTTCAAGTTTGTCACTTGTCTAAAGTACTGCTGGGCTAAAATACAACTAGTGTAGTTAGTTATTAGCGTATTTTACCGCAACTAAAAGCCTGGTTGTTCTTCGGTGTAGATTTGTCTTCGCGCTTGCCGGCAATGCGGTTGTGTCTTCCTGAGTTGTTCTGTTGCATGCCTGGCCGATCCTGAGACGTTCTTGGAGAGCCACTTCTCGTCCAGTGATCGGCCCTGTGAAGCTCCAGCATGGTGTCGTACAGCCCAGGCCTGGAGTCGAGCGTCTGCTGAGCACTTCACTTCGAAAGCATCCCTCCGGACAACGGTTGAAGACCCTTATCCATCGGGATCTCGGAACCCCGGCGGAGAAGCTGTTACGAATCGGCCAACGCCACGTGTTTTCCCGCATCCGCCGCCACGTGTTTTCCCGCATTAGCTTCCACGTGCGAAGCCACGACGTGCGCCATACCCTTCAGGCACCAGCGTGGCGATAAGTCACGCCTTGACATACCCGGCTCAGACGTTTCGCTATCGGCGCGATCAACATTCGATACCGCGACCCCGGCACCTTTCGGGGACACTCTCTCCCCTCTCTCGGACTCGACGTGCGCCGAGGCTATGAATAACTCACAAACTGTGGAAAGAGCGTTGTGTGTGTCTGTGATGTTTGTGGCGTGTTACTACTTGGGGGCGTTTGACCCTTGCTGCTTTTGGGTATAAATAGAAGCAGCACAAACGCTGAAATTCATTCCTGTCTGAGCAGCTAATCCATGCGGTCGCTCTGCTAGAGTCCTGTATTGTAACCTCGCCCGTCGGGGCATTGTATGTTTTTTTGGCTTTGGTGCACTTCTCGCTATGAAGTAAACAGTTACGTTAGCCTACTGCTTCTGGACTTCACGGCTGCAACAGCGGCTGGCCGCTCGCATCATACACGCTACCCATCGTATGTTGAAGACCACGGAGAACGGATCGGGTGCCCCCGCCTGGTCGCAACACCGGCCTCTGACACGAGTGTCACACCACGACTCAGCGCGTACGGCGGTCTACCTCTGCATGACGTCGCTCGCTCCAGCCGGAAAATTAGCCGGCGCGGCCGCTGGGGTGACGTCACGGGAAAGTCTTCTTTGGAAGTACTTGTGCCTATCTTAATGCTAAAGAACAAAGTCGACGTTATATTTGATAGAATTCCCGTAAGAGCTTTAGTGGGCACTGGATCTACGGTTTCGGTTATGAGTTTGAGATTGGAACAGAGTTTACGCCGAAAGGTGATATTCCATTGGGATCAACCGGTTACATTTCGTGGAGTTAGGGGTGAGGTGTTGCGTCCGCTTGGGACCTGTTTAGCACGTGTGCATCTCGGTGGAAATGTGTTGAAGCCAAAGTTCACCGTGCTTTGGGTTTTCACGCACGATATCATATTGGGTATTGACTTCCTTAAAGGGTGTGGTGCTACTGTTGATTTCGCAAATGGAGAAATTCACCTGCCAGATGATGTTTCTTCACCCCTGATGGACGATTTGACTGATATCGCCGCGATTTGTGTATTGGAAGACTATACCGTACCAGCACTTTCGGCAAGATTTATTGTTGTTACTTCGCCCACAATACGTTCATGCTCGTTACAAGCCTCGTTGGAGCCAGTACATGAAAGCTGAGTAAAAAAAAAACGTACTGGTTCTGCGCAGTGCCGTCCCAGTTGCTGGTGCCCGTGCAAGATTGTGGGCGGTGAACTTCTCGAATGACACCACGGAGCTTCCCCAGGGCATGAAAATTGCTTCGTACGACGAATATGTCGCAACCGCAATTTCTGCACTGAACGATGCCCCAGTTAATTCTCTCGATCCCTCGCCCCGGGAACCAAAGTTCATTGGAATGATTGATAAATCTCTCCGCTCTAACGAACGCCGGTCTTTGTTGAGGATTCTTTCACAATACTCTGCTATATTTGATTTTTCCTAGATCCGCCCCGCGCTGTCGTTTTCAAACTCCCGGGCACATCACGCCATATATACCTTATCAGCAACACCAATTCGGCAGAAACCTTAACGAGTGTCACCATCTGAGCGGAAAGTTATTAATCACTGGTTCGGCGAAATGTTGAAGTAAGCCGTGATTCAGGAGTCCTTGAGTTCTAGGGGAGCCCCCTTTACTCTCGTGAAGGAGAAACAGGGATCCTGGCGATTTTTAGCTGACTACCACCGCATGAATGCTGTCACCAAAAAGGAGGTATATCCTTTACCAAAGGTTGACGACTCTGTTGACTGCCTCCACGCAGCTTCTTACTTTTCTTCCGTCGCCTTAAGGTGCGGACACAGGGAGATTCATTTGCCTCCCATGGACAAAGAAAGGACTGCTTTCGTCACTGCAGATGGGCTCTACAAATTTTATGCTATGCCATTTGGCTTGTGTAACTTCGAATGGTTCATGGACGCAGATTTTGGGGTCTGAATCGGGACGTATGCATGTGCTATCCCGATGATGTCGTCCTTTTCGGTCGCACTTTCTACGATCATAATGCCCGTCTAGCTGATGCGCTGACTTCATAGAGAACGCGGGCCTCGTATTGAAATAAAAAAAATGTCTCGGCCAGCGCCAAGCTCTTGTCTTAGCCCTTTTGGTTGACAAGGATGGTGTGCTGGCAGATCCCTACAAGACTGAGGCTGTCGCATCCTTAAAAGAACCGCAGTCTCTAAAGGATTTGAGACGTTTTCCTGGCCTCTGCTCATATTTTCGACGCATCGTGCTCAGATGTGTTGGCATTGCGTCTCCCCTGACGGGCCTGCTTCAAACGAACATCCCTTTCATCTGGACTCCAGAATGTGATTAAGCTTTCCACCAGTTGATGTTTATGCTTACATCGGGGCCAATCTTGCTTCATGTTAACCGCCTATCCCCTAATGAAGTTCACGCGGACGCTAGCGGAGTGGGCATTGGTGCCGTGCTAGTTCAACGTCATGATGGCCGTGAACATGTTATTAGTTTATGTCAGTCGTTCACTGAGCAAAGCAGAGCGTAATTACACGGTCACAGAACAAGAGTGCCTGGCAGTCATATTCGCGACGCAACGCTTTCGTCCTTACCTGTACGGCCATAACTTAACCGTAGGTACCGATCACCACTCACTGTATTGGCTTGTGAACCTCTGCGACCCTTCAGACCGCCTTGCAGAGTGGGCTTTGCGTCTTGAGGAATTCAACTTTGTACATTCACCTACAACAGCGGCCGCAGAAGCAGACTCTTTTCCGCCTCCCAATGATAACAACAGATGGCGATTCTGATAAGGTCGACGACGGTTTTTCTGCCGTGACAGCAGAGTTCCCCGACCTCAGTACATTCAAGAAAGCACAACTGCAAGATCCGAACATAGCATTAAGGTTCGATTCAGCACGTCACAGTTTAACGCGCAACTCCTTCTGTGTGCACAATGGGTTTTTCTACAAAACGAATTACTCGTCAACCGGTTTCCGATTGCTTCTTGTGGTTCCTCAAAGCTTACTTTCTTCGGTTCTCCACGCTATGCGTGACGGTGCCACTGTGGGCAACATGGGACTTGCTCGGACGCCTCACCGCACGCGCCAGCGCTTTTACTGGCCCAAAATGCATCAGGTAACCGAAACATACGTTGCGAGGTTCCCCGAATGTCAACAGCACAAAACTCTTGCCTTCACGCCACTTGGCCAACTGCCCCTTGTAAACACGCTGCACTCTCTATAAGAGAAAGTTCGTATCTACCTGCTCGGTCCATTCCCACGGTCACAGCACGGTAACCGTTGGATAATTGTCTGCGTGGACTACCCTTCGCATTACACAGAGACAGCTGCGCTCCCATCAGCTACTGCCACCGAGGTCTCAAACATTTTTTGCAGCGTATTCTGCACCGCCACGATCCGCCTTCCGTCATCACCAGGGATTCTGGGCGCCAATTCACTGCTGGTGTTGTCGAAGAACTGCTACGGCGTTCTTTCTCGCAGCTTCGCCAATCAACCCCTTATCATCCGCAAACGCATAGCCTCACTGAGCACACCAATAAGACACATACCAACATGATAGATATGTACGTTGGTTGCAAACACAAAAACTGGGACCTCATTTTGCCCTTCATTACGTACGCGTATAATACCGCCCGCAAGGAGACCACAGGATACAGCACTTTCTACCTCCTTTATGCGCGTCCGCCCCCCCGCATTCTGGATACGAGTATCGTTTTCTCTTCACTATTACCGCAGCGTAACCAAGGCTCCCTGCCTGTCTGAAGAAGCCCGTCGACTCCCTCGGTTGCGTACACCGGCCTCACAAGACGGGTAGAAGTTGCGCTACGACAGCTGCCACCCATACATATCGTACAGCAGAGGAGATTTTGTGTGGCTTTGGACCCTCCTCCGCCAACGTGGTTTGTGTGAGAAGCTGCTGGCACACTACAAAGGGCCATTGGTGGTTCCCAACCATATAAGTGATGCAGAATACATCATCCCATGGCCCTTTAAAAATAGCAGACGAAACAGCAAGGCTCAAACAGTTCACGTCACCCTACTCAAATCCTAGTACTCGCGCGACATGCTTTGACTAGCCTGCAGGACAACGTCTCCACAGGGGGAGATGTTAACCCTTTCCTGCCCAACATAAAGATTTTAGAAAAAAATGGCCACAAGTAATTAAATTGTGTGTATTTACCCCTTCCCAATGATGCTTCGACAAGTTAAAATGGAAAGCCCAGAGTATTTCACACAGAAAACAAACCCACACATATGTGTGGGCTGGGCTTCTATTTGTTTGATCTGCGGCTAGTAAGAAGAATACCTTAAAAACGACATCAGGCGCACAAAAACTACATGTTTACGTATTCTTTATAAGTTTTAGGTTGTGTTCAGGAGTACTTATATTATAAATAGGATTTTGTGAAAATAAAGAATAATGAAGTTTAAATTAAGGTGATTAATAATTATAATTAATATTATCATCACAAGTATTTACGCAACGAGTGGAAGGTTAAGGCGCAAGAAAACATTACCAATGAGGCAGCACAAAGCCGCGAATAAATGAGACGCCAAGAAAGCAAGAACAAATTATTTATCGCTAGCGCTGCAGTGCACGAGCCCGCCACCCTGTGCCGCCCAGAAACATTTTTGTGACGACGAAAGCCCAGCCCACACATATGTGTAGGTGCATTTTTCAAGCGTGATGACGGAACGCACACGAAAGGAACGGGTGTATTTCTTAGCCGATCGTGTTTCTCCAAGTCCTGCAAGTCGCGTCTTACGCTTGTTATTCAGAAAAGACGAGAACACCACGAAGAAATATCAGTTTCCATCTTGAAGGCGGCTAGCGTGATTGCGCCGGCTTGGGCGCCATTTTTAATGTGCGATTTCTCGGCCCCTGGTGGAGAAATGAGTAAACTACCGAAACCAATAAAGTCCCTGAAGCGTTCGCAGTGACTACCCAGGGCTGTGAAACCGAAACCGAAACAGGTGCCACTGAGTAAACGAATTTGTCGACCTGGGCCGTAAACGGTTAAGCTGTCTACTCATGTTCCGCAAGATGAAGTGATCCAAGGAATTAAGCAACGAATTTAGTAGAAGGTGCTTAAAAAACAGGAAGACGAGGTTGCTAGCGTTCGGATACAGTCGGACAAACGGAGCTACCCCTTGTATACTTGACGATAAAATTTCGTTCCCCGTACGCAAAAATGTCAGGCTACGAGAACATGCAAGGATGTTTACAAATAACAAGTATATATGTCAAAGCCCCTCCCCCGTCACATCGGACATTGCTGTTTCCTTGTTGGATTGGAGCACTTTGAGCTGCTAACCTGAGCTATGCTTGAATAACATCTGAATAGTACGCTTTACCAAAGCCCCCACAAAACATCTGGTCATTGAACGGGAATTTGTGGTCGGTATGACGGCTCGTCTGCTATTTCATCATGTGAAAGGTTTTACGGTTCGAAGATAAAAGAATCAGTTTGTTTTTTGCTTATTACGTACATTACTTCGTTTTTAAATGTGTTTAGATTTTCTACACACGGACCCGTCACAGATGTATTTGTAGCTTACGGCGAATCGTCCTACGTCAGTTATATCAAACAATACTTACTAGCTACAAATGGCGACAGAAGCCTTAACCGGTCCGTATATGAAGTCAAAAACATGTGGCCAGGAGGTCATTGTGACTCCTGAGGTATGGCAGAAGCACCATCACAGATATCGGTGGAAGCCGTGGGCGTGTTGCACGGCAAAACCAACACCGTAACTAGTTCAAACTGTCCGAAAAGTAGCTACAACAACAATATTCCGACCCATAGTTGTTGCGAAGTGCACTAAAGTATTTCCTAAAAATTATTCACGCAAATACAGGTGCGTAAGCACGAACAGTGAAATGCTGGTCGTCATCCATTACTTTGCAAGATGACTTGGCGTCATTTCGGGTCACTGCTGGAGTGTTTGCGGCCGCCTCAGGCCTCGCTTGGTATTTTATTCTGTTTCTGCGTTAGCGGCCGTATAATACTGCGTTAGCGACCGCATAAACGCCGAAAATGTTGTTTAGTTTCACCTATCTGTGCAATGCAGCACAAACAGGATATAACCAGATTAAAAAAAACTGTTGGTTACGACTTAGCATTCCATTCCTAAATTCTTTAAATTCCAACACGCCTTTTTTTCGAATGTAAAATGTTCCCGGCACTCTTCATGGCTCGACCTTCACCAAGCAGTTCAGTGACTCTCCGAAGATGAAGTAACTCCTTGGTGTGACCCTTCGGCGGGGATCTCAGAATAGTGTAACAGTATTGCTGCATTTGCAGCGATGGCGTAGAGGTAGAACACCCGCCTCGCGTGCAGAAGGACGGTGGTTGGAATCCCGGTGCCGGACAAATCCCACCGGATAAAAAAAAAAGAAAAGAAAATGGACACGTTCTATGTTACCGTGGTGTAGAGGACACAAAAGCACTGGGCGTAGAGTTCTAGTCAATAAAAGCATAGCTGGCAACATAGAAGAGTACTATATCATTAACGAAAGGGCAGCAGGTCTTGTAATTAGACTCAATAAGAGGTAAAAGCTCAAGGTTGTGCAGGGCTACGCGCGCACATCCAGCCACGACGACCAAGTAGTGGAACGCTTAAATGAAGATGTGGAATCGGCAACGGCTAAAGTAAAAACACACTATACCGTAGTTATGGGGGACTTCAATACTAAAGTAGGCAAGAATCAGGCTGGAGACAAGGCAGTTGGGAACTATGGTCTTGGCTGTAGAAATAGCAGGGGGAACCTACTAGTTGAGTTTGCTGAACGGAATAACCTACGCATAATGAATACCTTCTTCTGTAAACGGGAGAGTCGGAAGTGGACCTGGAGGAGCCCGAATGGGGAGCACAAAAATGAAATAGACTTCATATAATGCGATAACCCCGGCGTCGTGCAGGATGTGGAAGTGCTCGGAAGGGTAAGGTGTAGTGACCACCGTATGGTAAGATCTTGAATTAGGCTAGATTTGAGGAGGGACCGCAACAAGCTAGTACGAAAGAGCCGATAAATGAGCGAACACTGAGACGTAAAGTAGAAGAATTCGGGATCGCTCTGCAGAACCGATATTCCGCCCTTAACGAGGAAGCCGAGCTTACGACACAGGAAGCCAGCGACAACCTTACACGCATTATCACGGAGCGTGGAATAGAAGTCGGGGGCACTATGGCCAGACAGAACACTGGTAAACTTTCACAGGAGACGAAAGATCTAATCAGGAAACGGCCAACTATGAGTATCTCTACCGCAGCTGACAGAATAGAACTAGCCGAGCTCTCGAAGTAAATCAATAGGCGTAAGACAGCTGACATACAGAAGTATGATATTGTCACGGGTTGGGCATGTACCCTCTGAAAGGAATATGGAATTTTCCCCGTAACAATATGGAGAGGATCGAATACGCTGTAAAGAACGAAGGTAGCCTGAAAGCAGAGAAGAGACGTCTTGGCGTGGGGAAAAATCAGATGTATGCACTTAAAGATAAGCAAGGCAATGCCATCACAAATAGGCATAAAATAGTCACAGTGGCCGAGGAGTTCTATAGGGATGTGTACAGTAGCCGGGACATACAGGATAGTGCGAACGAGACAGTAGTTCAGGGGAGATAGACATCCCACCAGTAATGACCGAAGGAGTAAGGAAGGCTTTGAAAGAAATGAAAGGGGGCAAAGCACTTGGTGAGGATCAGATAACAGCAGACCTCTTGAAGGATGGCGGAGAAATTGTACTTGAAAAACTGGCAGACCTGTATACGCAATGCCTAATGACCGCAATGGTACCGGAATCTTGGAAGAACGCAAACACCATCCTAATCCATAAAAAAGGCGACATGAAGGACTTGAAAAATTACAGGCCGATAAGTTTACTGTCAGTCGTCTACAAGGTATTTACCAAGGTAATCGCTAACCGAATCTCTGCAACCTTAGATTTCAGTCAACCTGAAGAACAAGCAGGGTTCCGCAAAGGTTATTCAACAATGGACCATATTCACACGATCAATCAGGTGATAGAGAAGTGCGCTGAGTATACTGAACCCCTATATATAGCCTTCATAGATTATGAGAAAGGATTTGACTCGGTCGAAACCCTAGCAGTCATTCAGGCATTACGGAACCAGGGGGCAGATGAGCATTATGTAAGAACACTAGAGGATATCTACAATGGGTCTAGAGCTACCATCATCCTCCATAGGGAGAGCAGAAAAATACCTTTAAGGAAGGGTGTCAGACAAGGAGACACAATCTCTCCAATGTTATTCACAGCATGCTTACAAGAAGTATTCAGAACGTTGGATTGGGAACAGGTGGGAGTAAGGGTTAATGGAGAATACCTCAGTAACCTCAGATTTGCTGATGACGTTGCCTTGCTAAGTAACTCGGGGGACGAATTGCAAAGCATGCTTTCCGCACTGGGCGAACAGAGTAGACCCGTGGGCCTGAAAATTAATATGCAGAAAACTAAAGTAATTATCAATAACCTCGGGACACCACAGCAGTTTGAGATAGGTGGCGAGGCAGTGGAAGTGGTAAGCGAATATATCTACTTAGGCCAAGTTGTGACCTCAGAACACAACCATGAGGCAGAGATAATTAGAAGGATCAGAATGGGGTGGGGTGCATATGGCAGACATTCTCAGATAATCAATGGCAGCCTACCATTGCTGCTGAAGAAGAAAGTGTATGACAGCTGCATCTTACCGGTACTCACCTACGGGGCAGAAACTTGGAGGCTTACTAAGAGGGTTCAACTTAAATTGAGAACGACTCAGCGGGCAATGGAGCTGAAAATGATAGGTGTAACATAAGGGACAAGAAGAGAGCGGAGTGGGTCAGGGAGCAAACTGGTGTTAAGGACATATTAGTAGAAATTAAGAAGAAGAAATGGACGTGGGCAGGGCATGTAATGCGAAGGCAAAATAACCGCTGGTCATTAAGGGTAACAGAGTGGATCCCTAGAGAAGGCAAGCGTTGCAGGGGGCGGGAGAAAGTTATATGGGCAGATGAGATCAAGAAGTTTGCGGGGATAAATTCGTCACAGTTGGCACAGGACCCAGGTAATTGGAGAATAATGGGAGAGGCCTTTGCCCTGCAATGGGCGTAAATGGGCTGGTGATGATGATGATGATTGCTGCATTTCCAAATATTGATCTAAGAAATGCATTGATATAACCGGTAGCGGTGACTCAGTGGCTAAGGCGTTGTCCAGCTGAACCCAAGGACGTGGTTTGGACTCCCGGCCGTGACAGCCGCTTTTCAATTGCGCAAAAAATGCGAAAACGCCCGTTTGTTTGAGATTTAGGGGCACGTTAAAGGTGCCCAGGAGGTCAAATTTATTCCAGAGCTATCCACTAACTGGGCACCGCATCGCCTGTGTGGCATCGGCGCCTTAAACCCCATAATCAATCAATCATTTATATAGGAGTCTTAATTGAAACAATTTTATCTGTAGAATATGAAAGCTGGGCGGATGAATAAGGTGCGGCGTTTCTGAACACGAAGTGTCGGCTTGATTCAATGCAATGACACTAGCTTTTTTCATGAAGCATATACAAGGCAGTAGATGAGCATATACAAGGCAGTAGAACAATGAAGTAGCATGAGCAAAAACGTATATGTACTTCGAGTGTTGCGGACGTTAAAATAAATTCGGCCCCATAAAGTGCTCTGTAGGCCCTCCTCCCTCTGCAACGGCTGTCCGCAAAAGCTCACATATTCTTTTGCTTGCAAATTTGGAGTTTCAACTAGGTTTGAACAATTTGTACGTGTTTGTCTCAATCAGATCACCTTTCGCGTACCACCTATGTAATATACTACAAGTGCAAAATACTTAACAGCGCTATTTGAAGCAGCGGAGCGAAAGAGTGACATGACAGTTTTCCAATGCTCCAGCGATTTTATTATACAGGGTGATCAAAGTTAAGTCGACAGGTTTTTTATAAATTAGCCGCTGAGCTGTACGAGAAGAACACCTCTGCTGTAAGGTTACGTACCCAGGGGGACACAGATTGAGGTGGTAAATATTGATGTCGGTGGCTTAATTAACTAAAATTGCATAATTAACTTTTTAGTGACTGCAGAAAACCAACATGTTTATATTGAAAAGTTGGGCGCAATCGTGTTTCTACACAGTTTCATTTGGCAGAATTTTTCTAGCGCATCTGTAATTCGAGATATCGAATTGCGAAATTTAATTGCCGTTTGCGTGATTACGCATGCAAGGCGGTGGCAGCCGGCGCAAAGCTCCTCCCTTTCGTGACGTACCTGCTGCGTACGAAGTTTAGTTTGACAACGGGGTGGAGGCATAGGCAAAAGCGATAAGTGGCACACTTATTGCTTTTATCGTCTTGGCTTTTGAAGTCAAAGAACAGCAGTGTGGTGTGACATGCGCAGTGACCTTTACCGGGTTACAGCTGGGAGCGGAAGATAATTTTACGGCACATTTTCAGTGCGGTTTGAAACCGCTGTGGGAAATTATCTTGTCAGAGTGTTAGCTTCTTGACCGTGGCCTGATGCTTTATTAGCGCTGCCCGTCGAACGACAATCAAGAAAAGCGTTGAGACCCGCTATGTTGCAATGGCTGCTTCCACCGGCACAAGGTATTCAACAGAAACAAAAGTTGACGTGGTACTTGCAATGGCCAAGACGGATGGAAACGCCCTGTTAGCGGCGCGGCTGTACGGGGCTCGGTACCCACACCGTCCACTTCCGTCTAGGTCAACGTTTATAACCACGTTCCGGCGATTTTGCAGAACAGGCTCTGTCCACCGTCAGCGTCAGAAGAGTGACACCGTCATCAATGAAGATTTCGAAATTGATGTTCTCGCGTGTGTAACGTCTATGCCAGAAATCAGCATCCGACAGATTGCCAACGAGTCAGGACGCAGCTTCGGAACAGTCGCAAGAGTGCTAAAAAAGCATGGGTTGCATCCGTACCATGTTTGCCTTCACCAGGACCTAAGTGAGGCAGACTTCGAAAGGCGGCTGGACTTCTGCAATTGGGGCCTCATCAAAATTGAAGAAGAGAGTGACTTCCTACATAGAGTAATGTGGACAGACGAGGCTCGGTTTTGCCGGAATGGCACCGTAAATGTTCACAACGCCCATTATTGGTCACAACAGAACCCACACTGGCTGCGACAACACAAGCACCAAGTTCGCTGGAGTGTGAATGTGTGGTGTGGCATACTAGGAGACAGGATTATTGGACCCTACTTTTTTGAGGGCAACCTCGACAGCAAAAAGTACACCCAAGAAATTCTTAGTATTGTCGTCGACAACTTTGCCTGCGATCTTTCCTTAAATGACTTGCGAAAGGTATGGTTCCAGCATGACGGAGCTCCACCGCATTTCTCCACCTCTGCAAAAAGATGGTTGGACCACCATTTTTCAGGACAGTGGATTGGGCGCGGAGGAGCGATGTTTTGGCCACCAAGATCCCCTGACCTTTCTCCGCTCGACTTTTTTCTTTGGGGCTACGTGAAAGATCAAGTGTTCGCAACGGAGCCAATTGACATCAACGATATGAAGAACAGGATAACATCTGCCTGTGCGAGCATCCGACCAGAAGTACTGCGCAGAGTTACCCAGTCAGTGCGAGAGCGGTTTATGTTTTGCATTGCTGTCGAAGGGAAGCACTTCGAACATTATTTAAAGCACTGATACATTAATAGGTTTCCATAAAGACCCGGCAGTGGTGGGTGAGAACAACGACTTTTAAATAGTGCTACACCAATATTAGCTGGCCACTTCGATGACGCGAATGGTTGATCGACAAAAAACTACGACGTAATTTTGTCTCGGGCTGTCAGCTGGACTCATTAGCGCTGGAACAACTGCTGTAAATAGCTCATGTAAATAGTTTATTGCTCATCCGCCTCTTCATTCTTGTCCCAATGCCACAGCAAAGAATTCATTAGCGTAGGCAATACCTTTGTTGATTTCAATAAAGATTTCAATGTTGAGAATTGAACACTGAATTTATTTTGCCTATCCCAAGTTAGCGATGTGACCGCTCATCTAGATACCATCACGCATGCGCAAAGCCTCCTCCTTCTCCCCCACACCGCCTTCAGCGCTGGATCCCTTATCTCGGTATTGCAGTTGCTACCATCAAGACATGCCGATCGGTTCCGTGTTTTGATAGCGGTTCGAAGAACTGCAGCTTGCGATTACGCAAGCGGTGTCAGTTATCACATTTGCCTATGCCTCCACCCCGTCGTCAAACTAAACTTCGTACGCAGCAGGTACGTCACGAAAGGGAGGAGCTTTGCGCCGGCTGCCACCGCCTTGCATGCGTAATCACGCAAACAGCAATTAAATTTCGCAATTCGATATCTCGAATTACAGATGCGCTAGAAAAATTCTGCCAAATGAAACTGTGTAGAAACACCATTGCGCCCAACTTTTCAATATAAATATGTCTGTTTACAGCAGTCACTAAAAAGTTAATTATGCAATTTTAGTTAATTAAGCCACCGACATCAATATTTATCACGTCATTCTGTGTCCCCCTGGGCGCGTAGCCTTACAGCAGAGGTGGTCTTCACGTACAACTAAGCATCTAATTTTAAAAAAACCTGTCGACTTAACTTTGATCACCCTGTATATTCCACTATCTGTCGAGCTGCTTTGTCTGCAGGACAATCTTAACTGAATCAAGTGTTGCCAGTGCACCGGCCAACTCAATAAAATGGATCACGCGTTGATTTCAAATAAAATGACAAGGGCAGGAAGTCTGTTTTTCTAGCATACGGGTAATTATCGAACTGTTGTGATTTCTTGACGCCAATCCTCACGTGTATTTACTGATGCCACCGCACTGCGTGAGGAACCCAACAAATCAAACTCTGACGGGTTGAAGTACTGAAACCGAATTTTTATTTTTTGCTTTAGCAATAAACCATATTGCTGTAATTGACGTGAACATCGCGAACAATACGATCACGTGAAACAGCCCCATATACGCATAACTGAGCGCAGCATGCAAAAGACGAACAAAGTTGTTAAAATGGTCAGTTAAGCTTGATGGGTAAATATTTTACACAACTGATTCAAGCCCATCGCTATCAGCTTTATTCTAATGAGTAGAATAAACCTGTATTTTTGTTGGGCCTTTCGTCTCGTGGATCTTTCATCTCGGTCGGCATTCAGGCTCAATTAGACCTTCCGTGGCAGTGGATCTTACGTCTGGGTAGATATTCAGGCTCTTTTGGACGTTCCGTCTCAGTGGATCTTTCTTTTCGGTGGGCGTTCAGGCTCGGTTGGACCTAATGTCTCAGTGGATCCTTCGTGTCGCTGATCACGTGACCGATTGGACCCTGCCTCTCGGTGAATCTATCCTCTCCTTGGACATTCAGGCCACAACCGATCGGTGACAGCAGTTCTCACGTACACTCTGTTCATGGCAAGGGCGCTTATTACCGTTGGAAAGTGTTTAGTCGTGCTTGCCGGTGGTAGTAGCCTAGCGACGATGGTTATGCAAGCTGGATTGCTCTGCACATGTAAACTAACCTTTTTAGGAGTTTAAAAAAATAGGTAAAAAGACGGCGCAAAAGGAAAGTACGATAAGACGAAACAGAGGCTGGAAAAGAAACAACGGAGCATGTGTTTTGATAATTCTGTTCGTTGGTCTGCTTCTCTTTCCGCCGGTTTTTCCCAACACACTTACCCAAACTATTGAGAAGCTTTTATTAGAAAAGTCGTAAAGAGTCCGGTTGAACGTATACATTGTATTACATATTTACTTCACCTTCATGGCATTATTCTTATTAAAACGAAGCTTTCAATGACTCACTCATGGCGTTTCTTGCGTTAAAAAGTACTGAAGAGTGAAATGACTCTGATGATGAATATGATCTTGTATGAAGTGAGAAAAGCGGTCCCCGTGGTACACATCGAATCATGGTTTTTCTTGTTATCAAGCCTAAGTTCGTCCAATTCTGCCTGTTCAGACATGCACGATACCGTGCGGATTTGGAAAGGGGTGCATTGACGGACAAAACTGGTCCTAAAAAATGCGCACACCGCCGGCCAGAGAAAACGACAGTTAAAGGCGATTCTTTCTTCATAAGAAATCAAATGCCGAAGGTTCAAAGTCAAATGCGCTGCGATCAAAAGTCCAAACTCAGTTTGCGTCGGAGCAAACTTTAAGGATTCAAAGTGCAGAATTAGGCGGGGACCAAGGAATTCCTCACTAAAAAGCTTTGTGTTCTACCGTCGTCATCATTTTGCGGAGTGGTGCATCATTTTATTCGATGCTAGAAATAAAAAAAAGTAGCTCACGAATTTTTAATAATATGAAGGTGACGCTGACTTAAGGACGGAAAGTTGGGCTAGTTGGTTAGACGATGATGGGTACATTTTACTAGCGCAAAAGACGAACCACACTTCCTGTGTTTTTCTTACTCGTGTGGTCCGTCTTTTGCGCTAGTAAAATGTACCCATTATTATCACCCCGTCCACCGGGTTGGTCAGCGCCCTATCACAGTTGGCAGAGGCAAAAAAGCCGAGTGTAGTTGTGAACTAGTAGAATAGAACGGTTGCCTGTCCTTCGTCAAGCTGATTTACTGCAGCTTTTAGTTAGGAAACCATCGATAATTCATTCTGGAAATAAAAAGATTTGATTTGATTTGATTTGATAGGTTTAGTAGGTACATTTTGAAGGCTGAGAAATACTAGCGAAAGAAATATGCACAACAAAGGTGATATGAGTCCATAAACACTCATGGTTGTCACCTGCCTACAAGATGTGTATCGTTTTACTCCACTTTGTTTTGCGCATTTTTAATAGTTTTTCTCAACCTTCAACATACACCAATTGGTCAGTCAGGCACTCACTACTTCAGAAATACCCTCTCTCGTTTTGCCTCTTCCTAACGTGACGAGGAAAGACACGATGTTAGGCCTATGATGTTCAGTGGCCTCCGATTGTGCTGCATTGTTATATGAGCATGAATTTGATGTTAGTAACTGCTGTGATGGTGTTTTTATAACGTCTATAACATTCTATTTCGGTGCTTGCGCCTCAATGCCTCTAAGTGCAGATAAAGACAAATTTTCGCCATGGAGCCTTTAAGAACACTATTCATCCTCAACCTGTGGTTTCGAGTGCCGTTTGAGAGAGTTATTTATGCCACCTGGGGAATAGCATTGACCGTTAAGGTCTCTATCTGTTTCACCCTAATCATACATTCAAACAACAACCGAAAAAAAAACCGGTTACCGAAAAGAAAACCGGTAAACAGCCGGTATTAGCAGTGGAAACGGAAGTATTGACTTTTCGAAATAAACATTTCTTGAGATGGTGGCAGCTTGTATTGTTTTCACAGTGACTCTTAGGCTACGTTCCGCGTGCTCCACAAACAGGTTAATTCAAACATGTTCAGTGATGTACTCGTCTCTAGAAGCCCACAATAATCCAACACTATTTTCAACGCAATGGGTGATCATGAAACACGTCTTTGCTACAAGATCATTCCAATATTGAAAAGACAAGTTCTAAACATCCCGGCGCAGCTGCATTTCCTCGCGCCTTAAAATTGCCACTGCCGACGGGCTCTAGTACAAACTTTTCCGTTAACAACGTCCTGTTGCTATGCATCTTTTCAAAGAGTATTTAACGGATCGGAACTATATTTGGCCATTTCGAGACGCCTCGCATCCACAATTAGGGCAATATCACTGTACACAAGACACGCGCTAAATCAAACTCGGATATAAAAAAATTTGTGTATTTCAAACAAATTTGTCCTCTTCGGTAGGGCCATAATGTCTTCAAATTGTTTGAACGCCGCTTGATTCCACCAGGCCTATTGCGTAAATTCGCTTAATTCGTACTTTTTGCTTGTCTGTTTGGGAAAATATCTGCAGAATGTGCCATTTCTAGCTCCTCACCTGCATGCTTGGAGTACATTGCTAGGGTCCGCAAGTTCTTGACTAATTCTGAAAGCTCTGGCAATAAACTGGCTGCTCTTCCTCGCATGAATAAATGATTTGAACACTCATGCAAAAAAAGCAGTCATAAAGTAATGATTTCATTTTCAAAGCGTGAATATCACTTTGGTATTGTTGCTCAATGTGGCAAATGTGAATGTTTTCTTGCAGCACATCTTCGTATACTTGTTCTTGTCATATTTACGAGAAATTGTAGAAATTCAAACTTCTGATAACTCAACCAATATTCTGGGGTCCCATTGAGTTCAAATTATCGCGAGTCTACTGTGCATAAGAAAATTGCCTGAGTTGCAGCTTACAACCGTCAGCTACAGGTATGTTATTTTCAGGGTGTCGAACCGGAACCGAACTGAACCGAAAACTGGAACGGAACCGGTATTTTGACCGGAACTGAACCCGAACCCGAACCGTTATTTTTTTAGAACGCTGAACCCGAACCTGAACTGAACCGAAAGAGGAAATAATGGTTACCGGTTCATGCCGAAGCGGTTCGACCCTCCGGTGTTGATACTGCACAGTAACTGCAATTTAGGCGTTTTTTTCTTTCACGTACCATCAAATTCGTACCCACTCGCGCACTTTCCCCTACAGACAATTGAATATTATCACACTCTACGTAACAACAGCGGAAATGACAGAGCACCTTGAAGCAATGGTCTGTTGCTGCTGGAAGCGCGAGCATAGTGCAAGCTGACCAAACTAACTGTCATTCTCTGCAGCTTCCAGGGGATATAACATGACTTTGTCCTTCCCTAGCTGCGGCTTTATTGGATCAATCAGGCTGCATGAGTGCTCCACTGCGCAACAGCGAAAGCCCACACCCGATGTGTACAAGCTTTCTGCGCTTCATAATTTGTTTAAAAGGGCCATAACCTGCAAATTGTTAATACTTGACACGTGTGACCGCAGGAGCTGCTCAGTGGCTAAGCAATTTGCTGCTTACCACAAGTGGCCGCGATCTCCCTTCCCTACGACCCTTTTTATGAAGTAGATCAAAATCGAGAACGTGCCTGTATTAAGAGTTTGATCCACTCTTATTATCAGCAGCTGGTTAAAATAAGTCTGCCGGCCTGCACCGTAAGCTGCTCCGTGGAGGAGAGATACAGCACGGCGCATCAAATGCGCCAGTTTATTTAAACGTGTTTAAGTAAAAAACAACAAAAAGGTACCCAAAAAGTAAAACCGAATAAGTAAAAAAGCACCAAAACGTGGATATTGCTCTATACTTGTCTTTTCTCTGCCTTTCACAACCAAACGTGTCATTATAGCAAAGGAAGTGAGTTCCGTGATCAGTCTTGAAGTACAGTACAGTGGACAGATACAGATACAGATACAAATAACAAGAGATATGTCAGGGAGAACTGTTAAGGTGCACACTTAATCCCTTGGCAAGAAACTTCAGCCCTCAACATTTTCTTGGAAACAGGAACAAATATTAGGTAGATGACACCTGCAGAAAGGCAGGCCGGTAGCTGCCACTGTCTCATTCGCCCAGCGATCATGTTGTCTGCATGTTTTGCAGTTTTGTCTTTTTCAGGTCTGTTTTTTTCCAAGGTACAGTGTTACTGACTGCCCAACTCGCTACATTACTTCTACTGCTACTCGTTCCAGAGGGGAGTACTGCTCTGGACGAATTAGAGCGTGTCTACCAAAGAAGTCCCATCTCATGCTCCACGCGTGAAATTTCCCTTTTATTTTGTTACAGCATAATCTCTTTTAGAATTCCGCAATGTAGCACACGGAACGATGGCCGGGGGTAAGGTGGTTAGATGACATACTGATTGTTATGCACACATCCGGTATAGCTATCGCAAAAGGAATCGCAGTGGTCAGAGCAATAATGCAGTGACCGAGCGTTGACTAAGCCTACTTTTAACAAAAGGGTGGCTAACACACTCGATAAGGTGACAGCTAACAAATTATTCAGGGTTACCCAATAATCTAATCCATTGGTAGTATTTATGTGCCTGTTGTAGCATTTTTCTGTTTTGTTACAAATATTACAAATGTGCGCCATTGGTAATAACCGCTGCTATTTGAACACGCCAGTACGCAGGCCTAAATTTAAGGCTTCAAGGTTAGCGTGATGGGCGATTCCATAGCGACGATTGCGATTTCAACAAAAAGGGAAAAGGCAGAAAATATATCCCACCGAAGAGGGCAATTGCTTTATGAACATTCGCAAGACAACATTAAATTTGGGCGAGAAAGTAGGTGATAAATCGTCACCACTTCATCTGTTTTTTTTAATATCTCGTAATTGTTTAACGTTTGCTTTGCAGTTGCGCCACTGCCCTTGGGGAACAGCAGCATATTGAATTTTTGTTTGTATTTTGACTTGCCTGTCATTTAAAACTAATAAAAGTTTTTTTTTCTAATTTTAGGAATAATTCAACTCATCGAACCGGTTCGCCAACCAATTCGCTACGTGATTTTGTCGAACCGCAACTTAACCGGAACGAAATGATTTCGCCTGGGCCAGAACCGCAACCGAACCAGCATTTTTGTCGGTTGGACACACTATTTAATTTCTAATAAATATTAATCTTTCGAAGTTATTACTAATGTCTATTTTTAGCGTCTTTATGTTGCGTCCTGAAGGCATAAAGCAGTATATAGAACAGCAGTTACAGCTTTCAATTTATGCCTGTTATTACATGCCACTCTCGAGCAAGCCACAGTGGCAATTGAACGAAAATATGAGCAGTGCGCTTGGTGAATTCCACCAATTATTGTCTTCAGTAAAGCAGTGTTAAAGGATAATTGAAAGGCTTTTCACAACTTTTGGCGCCTTCTTGCTTCAAAAAGAATAACAGTTTTGGTTTTGGTATCTTACATAGAGGTCGCGCACGTCATTGGATAAAATATATAGCAATAATAGAAAAATATGGCGACCATAATTTTGAATTCGGAGGCCTAAAACATGGTTTTGCGTCCTATCTAGGCGCTTAACAGTGCAATTCAATAGCAAGAATTTTGAGCTCGAGTGATAAGGCGCCCTAACCCCCATTGCCCCCGTTTGGTCGACGCTTCGGCGTCATATTAGAATTAGCCTATGGTACCTTTTTGAGTTGGAGCATTAATGATAAGAATGGTGTGAATCATTGAAAAAATATTTATTAGAGTTTGCCTGTCCAACCTATTCGTTAAGAATATATTAAAATAAGGTTAGTACTCTTCTATTAGGTATGTTCTGGTTTAGAGCGCAGGTCGGCAACCAGCGGCACGCAAGGCAGTATTATGAGGCCCGCAGCACGCCGTCACAACCCCCATCCCCTGTCACTTCCTATCTAAGAGCCTACACTCCAGTTTTGACCTCAAATTAGGTTAGGCAGGAGTAAAGAACAGATAATTTAAAACGTTGAGTTGGCCTTGTCCCCTATGCTCGTCCGTAGTCAGATTACTGTCACTAATTGTGAAATATTATACTGAAATTGCTGAATTTTTTCTTTGCCTCCAAAGCCGCATCCCGCCGCCCCCAATCCTATTTGCCATTCGGCCTTCCGCGGTGTCCATTGCCAATCCCTGGTTTAGAGGTACGGGAGTCGGAGGACGATAATAAGACGCAAGAAAACAAATGTCTTTGTTTGGAAAAAGTTTACCTCCGACGACCCAACGCGCAAGTAACCGTCACCAGCGCAGACCGGCACCTGGACTCATATGCTTATGGCTCAGATAAAAAATAATCTGGAGTAGTGCATCTGAAAGCAAAGCAGATGTTTTATTAATTTTAATTAGAACCGAAATTCTATCATACGAAGGGCCAGAATTCCTAGTGCAGTGCACTAACGGTAAGACACTTGGGCTTCCTTAGTCGAGGTAACAAGGTATGCCAACCAAGCGGTTGGTCGCACCTTCCGCCTTTCGGTATTTCATTAAGAGATCTTGAGGGGATTTTCGTTCGTGCGCAGCGTACTTCGCTCTCCCCAGTTATCGTCTTCTCGTGTCTTCTTAGCATTTGTTCTTCGTCCTGCTAATGCACGCTCATTCACTGTGAATTGCACACGTCCTGAGCACGAGCTCGCGGGTTCGATTCCCGGCCGCGGCGGCCGCTTTTCTGATAGAGGAGACAAGCAAAAACGCCCGTGTGTACGAGATTTCGGCGCACGCTAAAGATCCCCAGGTGGTCAAAATAATCCGGAGGCCTCCACTATGGCGCGCCTCATCGCCTACGTTGCATCGCGCGTTAAACCCTACAGTCAAATCAATTGCACCCATCCTCACCAACAAACCCAACGTTACTTAAAGACTTGCGCACACGCTATAAGCTAGATCTTCAACAACGCACTATTTTCATGCGGCAAGCTTCGGTACAATACATGACCTTAATATCCATGATGTAACGCCCATAATGACACCGGTACAATAATGGGGGACGCTTCAGGTTCCCAGAGAAGACAAGGGCATCTCCGCAATCCAACACCGCTCACCCACCCAGTTTTCTCGATTGGTTACTGCGATGAGGCAGCTTCCAAACCTGTCACGGCAGTCATTCCACGCACTGGAAATCTAGAGGCACCCGGCCTTGGTGAATCTCTGTTTCCCCTTTATTTTTGTGTTTCAGCGCCGCGACTTGCGTCGCTCAGAATCTTGCGGAACAAAGTGAGAAGGTGAAAAATGTTAGGCCACGAAGTGTGAGGGTAAAGGTCGAAAAAGCAAGGAGCCGTCGAGCAGGTGGGGGGAGTGCGAGCCGCGGCGAAGATTGTCGATTGGGGGGAAGTGTGTGGGCATCGCTCAAAAAGTGGTGGTATGTAGCACAGTCAGAGCACACGTGGACGAAATTATACACACAAACAAGAACTATGAATGACAACTAGCCAAGTCAAGAGCTTTACTGAAATATTGCGTCACTCAGAACTTGTCGCCACGAAGTGGATAGGAGAAAAATGACAGGGAAAGAAGTGCGAGGGGAACTGGCGAGTAGCCAAAGAGCCTACGACCAGTTGGGGATAGTGCGCGTGTGGGGGCCGATGTTCGGATGAAGATTTACGCGTCGGGCAATAACTGTGCCTATTGATAACATGGTCTCTGACGTACAGGGGTTCTCGTAGTACAGAGAGATTGCGTTGGCTCACTGCATTTTTGCCCGATCTACCTATAAATGGGCGTACCCAAGAAAGTGCTCACTAGCGCGGAAGAAGCGGAGTGTCGGCGAAAGATTTGGTAAGCCGATATTAAGCTTTTCAAGCGGGGGAGCTGGTGGTCTTCACCAATAGCAATAGCAGCAGCCTTACTAGAAGAAGAGTACAGTCGGAAACACGCTTGTCTACAACAGCAATTTAAACTTCAACCAGCCACGTAAGAAAACTGCCGAAACATACTCGTTCCAAACATGTCGGAGGCAAAAGCGAAGGGCTAAGACTTCAGAATTCCGCAGTAGTTTTATTCAAATCCCGCACCGGCGGGGAAGGATAGGGCTGAGAGAACGAAAGCTGTGTTAAAGACAAGCCTTTTACAGGCGGTACATAATTGTGGTGTTGTGAAGGTGAAGTTACTCAAAGCCAAGCTAAAAGACTGTAGAAAAGACAACGTTAAATCTCTCGAACTGCCGATTTGAAGGATAAAAAGAGACGAGGTTGTAGAGCCTAAGCTAACAACTATGAAAAGGGCACGTACAAGGAACCAAGTTAGAGGTATAGAAAAGCCAAGTTGAAGACATAGTAGAAAAGCAACGCTAAAGTTAGAGAAAAGCAAACGTAAAGCAACAGAAAAATCCAACTCAAGCCTGTAAAAAAGTAAATTTAAGGCTAGTTTAGAGCAAGGGAAGACTCCACTTTTTCCTGCGTCTTCGCACCTCAAATTGAAAGAAGAAAATTTCTTTTCTCTCTTTCTTTATGCTTCTGTCCCCGTTCTTTTTTTCATTTCCTTCAACAGAAAAAAAGACGTGCTAGTTCACAACGTGGTAGCTGAAGGACATAAATACATTGTACCGCCAACCATTACCAACAAAGCGCATATAGCGCAGGCCGGGCGAACGCCAAGGTATGACAAAAAGCTTAATCCTAATACTATGATTCAAGCTATGACGCGGCCGGCCAGCGCACTGAGCTCTACCTACAGTGATTTTAAGCGTGCACGGCAACCCGGTGACGTTCACGATAAGATAACATATTTTATGGGCTGAACCTGGGCCTAACATGGTACACACTAACATTTTTTACCCGCTTTTAACAGGGGAGTGGTTCAAGCTTTTATATTTGTCGGGGGGCGTTAGCACATAACTCAGCCCAGCCCGGCACACGCGAGCGTGGGCCTTGTGAGGAGCACCCGGCATCGTTCTGACTGGCGCGTGGGCTTTCACCACGTGATGAGCTCACAAAAATAGAAATAAAAATCACCGACAGCACGAGGGCGCGCACCTCGTGAGGAGCTCACGGCGTGTGCGAGCTGAACCTCAAAAACACTGCGCAGCGTTGATGGCGTTAACTTTCGCGTATTGTTCTCATCGCCAGTTCACGTGCGTTCGCTGCTGAAGTGAAGAGCACCGACGCCGAAAAGCACCGACTCTGAGCCCTTTGCCGCGGGTTCTAATTCGTGCTAACGCGGTCTACTTTAGGAAAGGCGTGAAGCCTGCGGATAAAACGATCCGGGCCTGCCAATCACGGAGAAATTTTACAGGCAAGCTGGGAAATCTACAGGAGGTACAACAGCCGGGACTCCATCGATGACAGCGGGTCCGCTAGCTGTGCAGGTTCTCCAGCCTTGCAACAGTAGTGTATGCTGGCGCATTGTTTTATGAATTGGGGTATCAAAATGTTGAAAAAGATGTAATAATGTCCGTTGATGAATCAACAAAGTTGACTGAGTAAGTTAGGATAACAGGTCCGTGAGGAGCTAACGCCGATTCATCAATCTTGGCTTCAGTACGTACCTACTCACTCGAATGGCATCGCCATTGTTCAATCCGGTATTGCTATTTTTTCGCAAAAACACACATGAAAGGCTTAGCTTCTATAAAATTGTCTCTCTGGGACATGGAATAAATGAGCTTGTTGAGTAACAAACGCTTCTTTCTGGTTGAGAGCATGAAGCTCTTGTTATTTACAAGAAAACGGAAATACGTGCCCGGATTCTGGAAATGGGGTCGGGATTCTCGCGATTTACAAAATGCACAAGGAAGAAAATCCAATTTCCATCAGGCAATTCACGAGTAGGGTTCGGCATTCTCATGACAGAAAAAAATGCACAAAGAACAAAAGAATTCTCCAAGTAATTGACGAAAAGACAAATCGTGTTAAGCCTTGGAAAGAGCAACCAGTTAATAGGTACAATCAATATAATACATAAGATATAACGCTTAGAAAGAACGAAGGAATACGTTACGTGGAATCTCACTGTTGCAGGCCTCAATATATTGTGTCATCATGCCTGATGATAGCAGAAATAATATTATTCTGGATAAAATGGGAGTGAGCATTGCAGCTTTTTCTGCGAATAGCGCCGCTTCAATTCCAAATCAGCTTCCCTAAAGAGAACGAAATTTTCAAAGTCAGCACCAAAATTTCGGGCGAGCTTCTTGCCAAAATATATTCCAGAAACAAAAGATGATTAACGAGGGGGAAATAGCTACACTATGTAGCGTGCGGTGGCGAAAAGCTGATCCCTAATGTTTCGCACGTATGCCAGCATTACTGAAAGTGGCATGGTTATTAATTTCCTGGAGATTTTCTGGTAGTTTGAATTGTGGGTGTGCGGAGCACTGTTATGAACTCTTCGCAAACTTGCTATTATTTCAAGTATGTAATGTTTCACATTAAAAATATTATTTATTGGCAAATGCCCTTTTGAGGTCGGTTTGAGAGCCATATAAACCATGAAAACGGTAATGGGCAGCCTCTATCTATGAAAGTAAAATTCTGTTGCGCAATACTATTGAAATTTTGGTACATATTTTCTTTTTGGTATTTCTCGGATCGGAATAATAGATTGAGGAGCGAAAAACAGGCCACACCGCTCGGCGGGCTCGCCCTGATAAGATTCTCTTAGACCGTAAGCGAAGGAAGGTTGACACTTCACAAAAGTTTTGTGGGAATTCTCGCAGCATTCTTTTGTGCAAGTACGGCTGCATCCGGGGGGGGGGGAAATATTAGCAGTATGTATTAGCGTCTACGAATGTTTTCTTTTACTCAGTTTTGAAGGTTCCTGTTTTTGTAGTGTTTGTTGTGTTTTTGTAGTTTTTGATCGATATTCTTTGGTAGCTGGGTTCCTGAAAATTGTTAAGTGGCTGACTGTGGCTAATTTGTAAGGGTCTCCACATTGGCTTTCTTGCTTTAAGTATATAAATCGTATATTACCCGCTTTAGCATGGTAAGCAACGTCCGCATATATTTCATACCCCATCGTCAAAATAATCATATTTCGTTTAGCATAGCACCAAGAGAATATTCGGTAACAACTATAGATGTGCCATAGGCAGCGCCTAACTTAGTAAAAGTTCACATTTTTGAATGTTTTTGAGTGTTTATGCGATAGAAAGAGCGTTTATACTTGTAAAAGAAAATGGCACTATACCTAAACACACTGCGGAACATTTTGGGGGTTTCAGGGAATGACATGAACAAAAGAAGGAAGGTATCCCGTACGTATTCAGTTCAGAAAATGTGAAGTTTGACTTAAAAGTAAGCTGATCATCGTGTGCAGTTTTATGTACAAGTGCTCGTCAAAAATAGGTAAAGCGTAACTCTACCAGCATACTTGCCTTCGTGTGAATTCTGCCTACTAGAAGGGTTCTCTGCCGTCCAACCTGCTTCACCAACCAAAGAGAAATGTTTCGGTTTAGCCAAGCACAGTAAACCCCAAGAGGAGCTATGTCTCTGTACATTTTGACCGTACCGGACTATTTCTTTATCTCTCCTGATTTTTTGCCGTTCCTTTAGTGAGGCTTCCTTTCTATTCCATAAATTGTGCGGAAGGAAGCCTGTCAGAAATTCACTTAGGTCTGTTCAAATATGGGCTAGGGCGCGCGTGCTTGGCTTTGCTCGATCGCTGAGTACACAGTTATATTGGTCATTCAACGGTTGCTGACGATGACAGCGCAGCTTCCTCTTATCAGTAAAGTACCCAGATTTTTGTGTGGAAAATAATTTCGTTGAGTACACCAGCACCAAAATATTTTTATCAATTTACCTCAAAAGGAGGGCCACATTGTGTTGGCAAAACAACAAAAATGATTTTCTCCATAAAAAAAAACTGTTTCCCTAGTAACGTGTTACGCATGCACAGTGCAGTTCCTTGAACAGAAATGTGTGCCATAAAATATGAAGTAAGTTCTGCTATGGCAAGACCATTCAGACAAACTCTGTGCAAATATAAGACCCAGAAAATATGTTTACATAACGTGCTGCTTTCTATCTATCTATCTCTGTCTCTCTACATGTGTGTGTATGTGTGCGTTTGTGTGGGTGTGTATATGTGAGTGTGTGAGCGTGAGCGCGTGTGCGTTCTGGGCGCGTCCCAGCCGCAAATGTTAGAGTATCAAACAATAAATTCTGGGTGTGTTAGTGTTGCCGCAACAACATGTACTACGCCGGTTCGCTGTGAGGTCGGAAAGCTCTGAACGTGTTGCTGTTGTAGCGGAAGCTGCTTAGAACCGCCGCATTTCTTTCTCTCCCGTCTGCAGCCGGCCTTTCGACAGCGCCCTTTGTGACAGACTGGCTTATCCGGCCTACTCCTGTGATTAGTCCTGGCGGCATTGCCGTCTGCTCGCTCAGGGGGCCCTTTCTCCTCTCTCTTTTAAAAGGACACGGGAGTTCCCCTTCTTTTCCTCGTCGGGGAGAATTTTTGGCACTCGCATCTTTGGAAAATATACAGTGTCTCTTGAAACTGCAAACCAGCTCCACGTGTGCTTTCTCGCTTCCTTCGGCAGCCGACATTCCCGGCTGCTACAAAATTGGTGACCCGAACAACGCTTCAACAAACACGCCGCGATGAGCTCCTACACCAACACTGCTGCCTCCACGCCTGCAGTCATCGCCACAGAACTGAAGCTACCAAATTTTTGGCTTAGGAATCCAAGAGCTTGGTTCAGCCAAGTGGAGGACCGTTTTCAGCTCTGGTACGTCACCTCACAGTCGTCGAAGTACCTTCACGTCGTCGCAGCCCGGCCCCCAGAAATAGCCGACGCTATCGACGACATTTTGGTTTCCCCCTCCACACAAGTGGAATACGACCGACACCCTCCAAACTTACTCCCACCACCCCTCGCGGGAACCCCTGTGTAGATGCGACGCATATGGAGGGTTCCGTTGTTGTTTCCGTTAGGTTGATTCTCCCATCCCGTGAAACGTGCCCTGAACCCCCTGCCGCGGCTATGACGCAACACAATCCAACACAATCCACTTCATTCCAATCCAATTTAAATCCAATCCAAGCCAAGCCAAGCCAAGCCAATCCAATCCAATGACCCTCGCGGGAGAGTGTTCGCTATCGGAGAGGAGAGAGGGTGAGTGGCGGAGAGCGCAGCTCGCGCGGCGAGGAGAATGAAGGAGGGGTGTGGACGGACAACGATAACGCCGTATGAAGGGTCAAGGCGAGTGAATGAGATGCCGTCGTATCTAAAAGACGGTGCTGGACCACCTCGAGGCGCCTGAAGAAAGCAGACTTCAGCAGCTCTTGTGTCTTGAAGAGCTGGGCGACCAACGACCTTCCCGACTGCTGCACCGGATGCGGGAACTACTCGCTGTGCACGCTCGTCAGGACGGCCGACTCCCACTTTTTCGTGAACTTTTTCTGCAACGGCTGCCCCAGTCGGTGCGCGTGGTTCGCGCGGGTGCGAATGAGACGTCCCTTGATCGACTAGCGTAACTTGCCGATCGCATCACGGAATACTCTACTCCAACCTTCGCGCCCATAGCTGCGGCAAGAACACACGTGCAACCAGATCGCCTGTCACGCCTTGAGGAGAAAGTGCAACAACTTACTTACCAAGACCATGCAGCAACTTTTGCTATCTGGCGCTCCCCAACTGAACGAGCAACGACGCAACCAATCCCCTTCAAGACAGCGAGCTCTTCCCAGAAAAGCCAGTCACGAGATAGACAAGACCGAGTTTGCTGTTAGCACCGTCATTTCAGAACGGGTGCTAGCCACTGAACGTAACCTTGCTCGCTTCCGGGAAACGCTCCGGCCAGTCATTAACGGCGGCTTACGACATCGGCCCTCCACCCAGCCGGCTGTTCTTCGTAGTAGACCGCGCATGCAACTCGTGCCTGCTAGTCGACACGGTACCTGAAATCTCTATAGTCCCGGCAACCCCCGAAGATCGCCGACGTAGCAAGAACACATCGTCGCTGCAGGCAGTGAACAACACTGCCATCGTACGTACGGCTTCTGCTCGCCAACAATAGACGTCGGGCTCAGGCGCCTGTTTTGCTGGGTCTTCGTTGTGTCGGATGTTAATTCTGCCATACTCGGAGCAAACTTTCTCAACCACTTCTACCTGGATGTGAGAGTACGGGACAATTGCCTGAGGGATAACAACACATCCGACAAAGTACGTGGTTTGGAGTCAAATATCTGCTCATCTGGCAACTGCACCTTCGAGCCAGTATCTGCCTACGACCATGCCCTGGCCGAATTCCCTTCTCTCATCAAACCGCGCAACACGGAACAGCCGGTGAAACAACGTGACTCACCACATCGTTACCACCGGGCCACCAGTTACCGCCCGGCCACGACAGCTGTCCAGCAACAGCCTTCAAGCTGCACGCCGTGAGTTCGAGCATATTCTGCAGTTGGGAATATTTCGCCCTTCGTCTAGCAACCATTCATCGCAGCTACACATGGTGCCTAAAGACGACGGGGACGACTTGCGCACGTGCGGTGATTAGAGAGCCTTGAACGCATCGACAACGCCGGATCATTATCCTCTGCCATACATTCACGAGGACCATTATCCTCTGCCACACATCCCGTCGAACCGGAAGACGTACCAAAAATAGCCATAATAACTTCCTTTGGCCTGTTTGAGTTGGTCCGCATGCCCTACGGCTTAAAAAATGCCGGACAGACCTTTCAAAGGTTCATGGATGAGATCACCCGGGGTCTTCCTTTCGTCGTTGTCTACCTGGATGACATTTTAGTGGCCAGCAGAACGCCTACGAACCACGGAGAGCACCTCAGCCACCTCTTTCAGCGTCTGCATGAACATGGCCTGGTGTTGAAACCTCCAAAGTGCGTGTTTGGTGTCAAGGCGCTAAACTTTCTCGGCCAACGCATCACTGCTGAAGGCATTATGCCATTGGAATCGAGGGTGCAATCCGTGAAGAAGTTTCCAGCTCCAACGTCTTTCCGGAAGGTGAAAGTGTTCCTCGGGCTCTTAAAGTTGCACCGGCGGTTCATTCCGTCTTGTGCTCGTGTACTCTAGCCATTGACCGACCTTCTGCGCCGAGGCGACCCAAAGGCACCAGAATTTTGATGTTCTGACGAACACCAGAACGATTTCCACAAAGCTAAGGACGAGCTGGCCGAGGCTTCCCTTTTCATTCATCCACTGCCTGAAGCTCCTACACGCCTCTTGGTGGACGCCTCCTCCACGTCTCTGTTCCTTTCATTTCATTTTTTATTGCCTTGGTCGTTTCCCCTGCACTTCCAGGTTTCATATACTTTGTCCTGAGCCGTCTGGTTCTTTTCCTCCATTGTGTGTCCACGCTTTTCATGTACTTTGTCCTGAGCCTTCTGGTTCTTTTCCTCCATTGTGTGTCTACGCTTTTCATGTAAAGATACCGTAATACTTTGGCCGCCCATCTCTGATCATCCATATTTCTAAGTCGTTCTTCAAAACCTATTTTGCTCTGTGCTTCTCTCACTTCGAAGGATGCCCAGCCCATGTCTCTTTGAACTGCCTTATTTGTTGCTTTACTGTGTGTTTCGAATGCCAATGGAGCTACGGCCCTTTGATTTACTTCTAGCCCTGATTGAATCTCTGATTTGACACACACTACTGCGTCTGAAAAGGTGAGTGCTGGTACCATTACTCCCTTCCAGATTCCTCTCACTACTTCATATCTGTTATATCCCCACAGTGCTCTGTGCTTCATGATAGCGGCGTTTCTTCTGCCTTCCATTCTTATATGCTCCTCGTGAGTTTTTAGATACGCCTGACGTTCGTTTAACCATATGCCCAGATATTTGGATTCGGTTATCCAGGCATTGCTGCTTTTTGAACGAATACCGATTCGTTACGGGTGTTGTCATTAACAACTAGAACTCCCGACTTTGCTGTGCTAAACTCTAACCCCAGTTCAGTGGCTTCTTCCCCGCAGATATCTGTGAGCTGTTGCAGACACTGTTTGCTATCTGCTAGTAGTACAATGTCATCTGCCTATATCAGTCCCGGGATATGTGCATATATCAGTCCCGGGATCAGCCACCGAGGTGTCCGCGCCACCCAGCGGCTGATAACACAATGCCTCGTTTGGCCTCGAGTCAACGCGGACGTGCGACGTTGGGCTCGGACATGTGAAACGTGTCAGCAAGTGAAGGTGACTCGCCACACTCGTGCTGCACTACAGAAATTTCGGACTTCTGAGTCGCGGTTTGACCACGTTCACTTCGACCTGGTGGGAACGCTACCGCCTTGCCAAGGTTTCAGGTACCTGCTCACAGGCATCGACAGGTACAGCCGGTGGCCCGAGGCTGTACCAATTGCGGACATGTAGGCTGATACCGTCGCGGAGGTCTTCATTCAAACATGGGTGTCTCGATTTGGCTGCCCCGCCCGCTTAACAACTGACGGGGGACGGCAATTCCAGAGCAACCTTTTTTCCGCACTTTCAACACTCCTCGGCCCGAGGTTGCAGCATACAACCGCCTACCACCCCGCCAGCAACGGAATGGTTGAGCGCTTGCACAGGCAACTCAAAGCTGCACTTGCAGCGAAACTCGATCGCCAGCACTGGGTGGAGAATCTCCCGCTCGTTCTTCTTAGCCTACGCTGAACGGTGAAGGAAGACATCGGCTTCAGCGCAGCGGCAATGGTGTACGGCTCAACAGTGTGCCTCCCGAGAGAATTCTTCTTCGACCAGGCACCTTCCGCCCCAAGATCCTCCGATGACATCGAGAAGCTGCGCGCATGGCTTGTGCAACTCAGGCCAACAGCACCTCGCATCGCCCGCAACACGAAGGTTTTCACTTTTCCCGACATGGACTCAGCTACACATGTGTTCGTGCGTCACTACGCAACGAAGCCGCTCCTCATTCCGCCGTACGATGGCCCGTTCAAAGTTTTGGGACGTAATAACAAGACCATCACAATCGAAGTGAGGGAAAACGAGAAGTCGTCGCCGTTGACGGCGCCAAGCCTGCCCATATTAGGTTTCTGTTCATGCAGCCTCTCACGTACGCTTTCAGTGATAGCCAGTGGACTCTGACCTTTCGCCAGTAATCTGGAAACTGCTGCCGTCTTTAAAAGTTCCGCAATCTAGGGGGGGGGGGGGGGGGAGGGAGCCTCTGTAGCGGAAGCTGCTTAGTACCGCCGCATTTCTTTCTCTCCCGTCTGCAGCCGGCCTGTCGACAGCGCCCTTTGTGCCAGACTGGTATTCGTGACTCCGGTGCCTGCTCCCTCCCCTCTTCGGAGAAAAACTTATCCGGCCGACTCCTGTGATTAGTCCTGGCGGCATTGCCGTCTGCTCGCTCAGGGGGCTCTTTTTCCTCTTTCTTTTAGAAGTACGCGGAGGTTCCCCTTCTTTCCCTGGTTGGGGGAAAATCTCGGCACCCGCATCTTTGGAAAATAAACAGTGCGTCATGAAACTGCAAACCAGCTCCAAGTCTGCTTTCTTGCTTCCTTCGGCAGCCTACATTTCGGCTGCTACACAGTGATAAATATTTACATATTGTGAAAAGAAACGTATTTTCAAGTGAACAAAAATACGATTTCTGTCCGTTTTTTTTCTACGCTTTGTTCCCAGTTGTAGCATATTGCGCAAATACATTCCGTGCTACAAAAAGAGGGGTTTATTATAAATGGCTTTTTTCAACAAAATTGGTGCAACTACAACTTAAACTCTAAACAGTGTTGAGTTGCTAATATGAAAGCAGATGATGTAATGAGAACTAGAATAAATACCTTTTTGTGATAGTGGTGCAAGGTGGTCCAAGCCAAGCATACAGTGCCGGGAAGTTAGTTTCAGTTTCATAAATTAAACCAGGATAAAACAAAAAAAAGAAACAAGAGAAACAAAAAGGAATAAAAGAAGAAACTGAAAGCAATCATACACAGTGCCGCTTTGGTAATGCATAATCAAAGATATTGAACAAGAAGTAAAACAAAACCCTAGGTCACTGAATTTCAGAAGTCTTTATTTAAATACAATTGCAGTGCATTTCTCGATGAACTGTAGAAAATAGTATTTGTCATTGAGTTTATACAGCGCCTTTATAATAAAGTCGTGCAAAACTTTCAACTCGCTTTCAATATCACGCGCACTCGAAGTATAAAATAAAGTATCAGTCGTGTTGTCGGCAGAAAACAAAGCAAAAAATTTGTATTCCACACATGACGGCATATAACACTGTGCAACGATAATGTATCAAAAGAAAAAGTGCGGTCACAAAGCGGAAAATTGCTAGTATCTTAAATAGTATTGATATATAAGCAACGCGTCGTAGCACCAATTTAAAAATATAGTTTATTGTTTCCTTATAATGTGAAAGAAGAAAAACAAATAGTGTGATTTTATGTACCACGGCACTGCACCCAAGTGCGTGAAGAATAACCTTACATACTAGAAAAAAGAGGATGAAGCGGCTTTTATAAATAGTGCATGATAAAGCCCGGAGTTTATTGCGGAGATTAGAAAGGTTACTGTCGTATGTCAAAGCAATCAATAATCAATCAATCACACGGTAACGTTTATTATCGCGCCCGCGAACAGCCAAGGCCTTAGAGCTGGCGTATGGGTATGGCATAAAACCAAAATACAAGAAACAAACACTACAAGAAATGAGCAAACTGCGACGCGCACCCCGATTAGGTTGGTTTAAATGAAGTATACATAAGATACACGGAGGAAAAGGTGAGAAGAGGCGTATGGAGAAGCTGACCAAAAAAATGGCCGCCATCCCGCCCCGTGAAAGTGGATGTCTATCGAAGCTGTTGTAAACCACTACACGAGCTGATGGGGGAGGGTATGAAATGTTCCCCGTTGTCGCGGCGGGCTGTCGCTTGCACTCGACTTCTCTGGCAGCAAATGCTGAGTCGTGCCTAGCCTGAAGCATGCGCTCGGTGTCTTGGGCAAGAATTGATCTATTCAGTGACACTAATCTTGCCTAGCCTTCAAAAATAACCTACAAATATAATCTTCACTAGGAACACATGGTGGGGTAGTCCCATTGTTCCAAGGCGCCTTATCATCCATAATGCGATTCAGATGCTTGTTTTGTGGGTTTTCAAAATGAATACTGAGCCCTCTGCTGTATTCCAGATTAGCCCGACGCATGCGTTCTGCGTCTTAGGCGAGAACGGCTGGGTCCTGCCTTGGTTTTTTGTTTACGACACAAAATTTTCCGACCAACGAGGGGCTAACAGCTTCGCTCTAAAATACTATTCCCGCAAAAGCGAAACTACGGCAACTCAGCAGTGAAGATTGGAACAATGAGATACATCGCAACAAAGCGTTAGCGAGGAGGTACGGACTACGGTTTCCCAGTAATAAGACCGTTTGAATATTTACCCTGTTTCTTGCCAGAACAGATACGTTTATGTATTTTTTTATTTCGGGGAGTTCGGAGTGAAACGGATTAAGGGAACCATATTCTGCAGGCATTACAATATGCGTGTTTTCACTTGCCGCTGTACTCCAGTTTGCTCATTTTCTTGCACTTGTAGATCCGCCTAATACCCTTCTTACTTGAACGAAGTGTGTCCGGCAGTATGCATAAAATAATTAATTCACAAATAAATATTCAAGGAACAACGGAAAGTGAATAAAAAATAAACACGATCACGTGCACATAAGAAAGATAATAAAATGCGGCACTAAATTTGCAGTAAGAACAGAGGGTCGCTCAGGCCTTAGCATTTTTTATGTATTTATAAAACAAAGGAAAACTTTGTAAAAGATCTGGAAGATTGCAGTAGTAATTATATGAACATTGTATCCCGTGACGGCGGACGTCAGGTAACTAAAGCATCTTCTCTGGAAGACCAGAAAAATATATAAAAGTTTGTTCGGCACGCTTCTTTGGCAAGAGAAACCGGGTCATCACACAAAATAGCTCCATGAATATGTTTATAAAGAAAGATTAGATGGGCTCACATTCCTTTACACCAATGATCTGGAAAATGTGTCAGAAAAGACGTGTCACTGGTTGGGTCTGCTTGCCTGCGGCGGAAACCTAAACTCCACTTTTATACGGAAATGAACCTATTTCGATCCCTTTTCATACGGCTACTGTTTGACTTGCATGTTTTATTCAAGACTATTCACCCGTATTTAAGAAGACCAAACCACAGAGCCGATTGCAACTTCAAGTAAGGACAAGGACCTTAAAACTCTCGACAATATCAGCAAACACCGCATTCATGCAAGAGAGCGTCGCGCAACTTGTGTAAAGTGAGGCGAGAAAGAAAGAATCAAAGATTAGTCCCAAGTCTAAACTTTTCGTCCGCAGGCAGCGCACTACCTACAAGTGTATAGGTATTTTCATTTTTCGATTGCAATGGACAACTTTTGTCTATGATGGATTCGAAATGAAATGGTTATTAGTGCACTAACCATGGAATGGCATGGTATCAGCCTTCGGCAATTACAGTCCGGAACACTTCTCACTTCTTTAAATATTTTATATCATCAGCACGCAACAACACAAATACTTTTGAAAGGTAGAAGCAACAACAAAAATTAAGAAGTGAAAACAGAAGGTGCCCAGAACACAGGTCTGGGCGCCACTATTGGTTGCATATCATAGCCGACGATAATTCCTAAATAATAATTTGTCGATGGTTGAAAAACAGAGCAATGACCACTGGTACATCGTGAACCACGAAGGAGGACAGTGCGATCAGTTTGCATGTGGGAATTGTCAAAACGAAAGAGATTTGTTGTTTGCCTGTTTATTGTTATGAAACTTTAAAAAAAGTCAATGGTCGACTATCACCTTGTAGCATTGCAGTTAATTTGCTTAAAATGAAGTGCTTGGCATTATTAACAGCGTACTCATTATTTCGCAATGGCGTTTACAGTTAGACAGGCTGTTGACATGAACGTCGTATAGTATTGGAGATAGCATGCATACCTGTTTTTACAAAGGATTTTAAACGCACTTTCGCAATGCGATGACCACCCATCCTAACTACATATGAACAAATTAAAGAAATTATTCGTTAAATAATTGTTAAACGTACCCCGAAAAGACAGTAGACATAGCTTGAGCAAAATTATTGTGGGGCAACCTAATCAAACGCTTTTCTTGAATCCAAAAAGAGCCGTTTATATGGAGAATAAACCTGATAATTGTTTTAAAATTTGAACAGTCGTATTCCAAGAAATGAAGCAGAAGTTGCACCTAGGCGATAAGTTGTGTTTTCGTGCAGGTGGTCAATATTCCGAACAAGTGTTCTTGTAAAATTCGACTTCTCCCCGGTAAAACTCAATTCGGTGTGACTGTCAAACTGTTTGAAAGAAGCATTTTTGTTCAACGGTTCAACAACTGCAGTTTTAGTATGTCTGAAAGAAATCCCAGCACTGTGTAACCATTGAGGAGAAACAAATATATATATTGTGAGACCAGTGGTAGCCTCGTTTGTGGAAGGTCGGAACGCTGAATGCAATGTCCCACTGGAATGCAATCATCACTGGCGCCCGGTTGCGGCCACGGCTTCTTCATCTCTGTATATACTCATCATCACCGATTCTTCTACCTACTCGAACTATCATCATCGGTAACCTGGGTCGGTCGCCATCTTGCCGCCTTGCAGCTCGGCCTGCGAATAAAGCGGTTTGTGCGTACTCGTCTGCCTCGCCTACCATCGGCCTTACAATATATATATATATATGTATATATATATATATATATATATATATATATATATATATATATATATATATATGTATATATATATATATATATATATATATATATATATATATGTACCTACAAGTGTATATATATATATATATATACATTGATTGTAGGGTTTAACGCGCCGACGCAACGCAGACGATGAGGCGCGCCGTAGTGGAGGGCTCCGGATTAATTTTGACAACCTGGGGATCTTTAACGTGCGCCGAAATCTCGTACACGCGGGCGTTTTTTCTGTTCGCCTCCATCAGAAAAGCGGCCGCCGCGGCCGGGAATCGAACCCGCGACCTCGTGCTCAGCAGCGCAACGCCTTAGCCACTGAGCCACCACGGCAGGTCATAAATATATATATATATATATATATATATATATATATATATATATATACAGATATATATATATACTTAATTGGAAAAGATAAGTTGCAACTTCTGCACATACACTCTACGTAAAATTGGGGCGTTCGTTTGCATGAAATTGAATATCATGTTGCGCGAGTGATAAACGGTGATGAAAGGGAGGAACGCAGAGAACACTGAACTGCTAATAACATCAAAATCGTAGAGAGCAGCTGAATGCGTAGCCGACGATTTTTTAGTGAAGTGAGCATTGAAATCAGTGAAAATGTTATACCAAATACAACTGATTGAGATGGCAGTCCAAAAACGTTTGAATAATTGTTCACCAGGTTTTCAAAAGAGGTGCCTCTATTGCCTCCAAAGAATTTACTAAAAATGAGTGCTTTTCGTGCCGAAGTAACGCAGTTGATGTATTTCTATGAACTTTGCATAAATTGTTAAGAGAAGGGTTGTTGGAAGAGTGCCTATACTTTTTCCAAACATTGTCTTGCGGTGTTATCAATCTAATAATGAAAGGGCTAAGCCAGGGCAAGTCAGTATTGCGTTTCTTATTTTTGTTTTTGCTTTTGCGCCCAGCACTAAAATGTATAAATAATGTTAACAAATGTAGTACAGACATCCAGCACTAAATTGTATAAATAAAGTTAACAAATGTGGTACAAACGTTTTCAGCACTTGCCGCAGCCATGAATGCATTCGTGTAAAAATAAACAGCTATAATAATAAATTTCGTTCTGTAAAGAATTGATGCGGGAAGTGTTGATATCTTTTTAAGCATGGACACAAACACGCGTCAGCCCACGAAATAGTGGTCGGCCAGTTTCTCTTTTAGTACTAACTTTCTGATACAGGAAAATAGTGTTTTATTATTGATGTGGTCAATGCAAGGCGCCACTATCTTCATACCAAAGTAGTCCTTGTCGTACCGCAGCAAATAGCGGGAACAACCTTTGATTTAACCGAAGCGTGTAGTAATTCCTAACGATTGTGCGCACCGCTTATAAACACCCGTATTCCCCTTCCACGACAAACACCTTACTAACGGCCGCTTATTTTACGTCCTTTTCTGAGATTGACACGCGGCCATCCTTAGTAGCCAAAACTGGCGTTGTTCCTATTCAAAGGTAAGGAGTAGGGTTTAGTAACTCCGCCCATTTTGCGTGAATACCTGCACCGCCACGCACATGAAATGTGGTACGTATGCAAGCCACTCCGGGTTTAGAAAACTGAGACCAAAGTTCCCTGCTGGGTGGAAGCGCTGCCTCAAGCAATGGATCACTCTCGATGCAAGAAGCGCTGTCGAAAACAGTACGCTTTTTTGATGTGCACGTGACAATCCAACCTTCAAAATCAGGTATGATGCGAAATGTTCGGTGGCATTAGCGATGGTACCGTCAATTGTGCAGTTTTCTACCAAGCGGAGAATCAAAAGGAAGGTACCACCTGCTTCACCACAGTACGGTTTAACAACCCCTACGCAAATGCAAAAAAGAATGGAAAAATGCAACGCACGTATTTTGTGTTTAGTTACCGGGAGAAAACCCGTTAGTTCTGAATTAAGAGTTCTGAAAACGTTAGCGCGAGAAATACACCTGATGCTATAATACGGTGCAAACACTTTAGAACACTTCTGGGGGGTCATAAGGAATGCAGACCACAATATTAAAGTGTTGTTATGGGCCACCAGAAGGCAATTTGGAATTTTAAAATACACATAAAAAACTATATTTCAAACACAAAATAGTTATCAACGTCCTCGGGGCAAATTTGTTCCAAACGGGAACCCTACTATATTTTGCCTGCTCCCAGCTTGACGCTGCTTGTAGACCGAGCCCTACTAAAGAGAGAAAAATGCACAAAAATCTACCATATAAAATGATCTTTATTCCACCTACCCCACGAAATTAAACGCTAGCGCCGCTGCCATTAGCTATACAATTATTAGATCAATATTTTTTTACAGACAGGCGAGCAAGCATACGTAGACAACACTTTGGCGAACACATAACATCTTGCGCCCGCCGTGGTGGCTCAGTGGCTAAGGCGTTGCGCTGCTGAGCACGAGGTCGCGAGTTCGATTCCCGGCCGCGGCGGTCGCTTTCTGATGGAGGGGAAAAGCAAAAACACCCATGTGTACGACATTTCGGCGCACGTGTAAGAGACCTAGGGGGTCAAAATTATACCGAAGCCCTCTACTACGGCGCGCCTCATCGCCTGCGTTGCGTCGGCGCGTTAAACCCTACAATCAATCAACATAACAGCTTACTGTGTTACCTCCACAATACCTAATGTTCGCATACAAAAATGACCTAAGCTGCCATGAGGTATACAATTAAACTATAAATGTTGACATACAACCGTAGATAGCTAACATTTAAAAAGAACACTTGGACAACACCACACAAGCTTCCACTGTCCCCTCTCACAATAATTATTGTTCGAATGAGTATATAAATATTCCGACCAGTGAAGAACTACGCATATGGTGTAACGAAAAGACTACTTTTACAGCAACCCATGCCACGCACATAGCATTGCCACCGAACGGTAGGTAAAGGGGAATTTCCTTCTTCCACAATATACCCTTCATTGCCATATCTCTCATTCAGCAAGAAAAACTTGCGATTGGAGATAAAGGGTTGCCTCTAAAATATTGGTTCTAACTGACACCAAAAAAAACACACGCTGCAGAAGGTTTGTCATAAATGCAAAGCTTGTGTGTCACGACGTCGGGAGGGGAAATAAAAATACGCGGATTTGCATTCCCGCGCGAGTCATGTCTCCTTTCATCGCGGCTGCTCGCTAGCTGTGTGTCGTCTGCTGGCTGCGATTTCTCGCCTTCGTGCACAGTGCACACGACGTAGGCCATCCATTTTACGGAAAATTGAGGCGTTGTATGAAGTATTTGGATGGTTCAGTGTGCACGGTCAGTTTGTAGCAAGGACTCCAGAGACGATAGGGGGCCCACAAAGTCACAAGGTGACAGCACACCAATTGTATTACACCGGAGTCCAACGACAACGCCGGAAACGAAAATAGAAAATCGAAATTATTGGTAAGGCATATATTTTACGGTCGCCACATCCGATGTGCCGTTTCTGGGGCAGCGTTTGCTGATACGTCAAAATATCAGCATTTGCTGATACGCCACGTGAATACTTAATCAGCACACGTGGTTTCGTGACCACGTGAGCGCTGTCATGCGTAAGGCGTGCTTAAGTAATCAGTGATACGATGTTTAATAAGTCCGTAGTTAGTACCTGCCCGTGAATGTGGCCCTTTGTGCTTATGTTAACATCACCTGATAGACAAAAGTATGAAGGTAAGGTAAAACAAAGCTAGACGTTCGCATTATCTTTATCATTCGCCGAAATCCCGCACACACGGGCGCTTTTGCTTTTTTCCTCCATCAGAAAAGCGGCCGCCGCGGCCGGGTATCGAACCCACGTCCTCGTGCTCAGCAGATAGCCTTAGCCGGTGAGCAACCGCGGCGAGTGCAACAAACATTGCGAACCCCTACAGGGCTCCGCTGTTGAAATCTTGACTGCGCGATTTCTAGAGTGTCTGTTGGTCAGCGTGCTCGTGCCAATTGAATCAAACAAAGGTAAAACACCCGCAAATGCATTTTATTATTTACGGTGTTTCGTCTGTGTTGGCTCTCTGTACAATAAAATTCCGAAGTTTTCAATACTTCTGATCTTTTTTAAGCGAATGTTTTCTAACAAGGATTGTACTTGGATTTATGTCTAAGAACAACTACTCTAGAAGTTTTACATGTCCTTAAAGTGTCAGGCGTTCTATTCGACAAGCAAATGGAAAGCAAACTTCTTAAGTTGTGTGCCTGTAGCACGCGTTTATCAATAATGCCTCCCTCCTATAAAACATTTTTTTTACTTTCCAAAGCATACGACCCTACTTTGTGTGTGTGTATGTAGGTGTGGGGTTCTTAATGTGTGTTTATTATGCAGCATGCTTGCTTGGTTGCTTTCACTTGCTCACACCTTGCTTTATTTGGAAGCAGGTTCTCTCCGCCAGGAATATAACTGTTGAGGTTCTAGCGATATAGAGTACGTCGCTTATATGCTACACCACCGTAAGCAGAGTTCCTAAATATAAATGTCAAGAGTGTTATCGGCGGTGGGAATCGACAACGGCAGTACCGCAAGATAATGCCGAAAATATACATCAGTGCTTATTAGTGTTGAACGCACTCCATCGTAAAAAGATACAGAAATCGCTGATATCTTTCACTTTATATTTGTGTCACCATGGTGCCGTGCTCTTAAACGTTTCACTGCCATAAACGTTTCAAGTGTGAACTGTCCCAACATTTTTCCCATATTACGCTAAAATTACGCCAAGAAATGTGCGTAGCGACGACATTTCGGAATAAAAAACGAACCAGTATTTTACAGCTGTAAACAAAATATTATTTAAATCAATTCTTTATGATTTTATTTTCCTCTTTCTGGATGGTCATTTTAGGTGTTACCGCTTCTTTGTATCCTTTTATGCACGTTATGCTCCGTTCAGCACGACAATCCCTCTTTCGCTTCTACAAGGCCAAAATATGTGACGAGATGTTTTATGAAAAAGTATTCACATGTATTGAAAAAACAACCTGCGTGACAGGCGAATGGGTTGCAATAAAAGTAACGCTTTCGCCGTTACGGTCCAGGTTTTTCAAGGGACTGACGTGTGGCATTTCTATGTGTGATTGTGTTTGACATACCTGCTGTTTTTTCTTACAATCGTACCGATCGAAGCAAGAAATACGATGCGTACGCAGAGATGTTCCTTTAAGCATACGCTGATGCTCACCAGACTACACAGAAAGCTACACGTATCAGCTGCATGATACACAGAACAGAGATTATTGTGAGGTATTTATTGTAATTTCCCGCGCCATTCTGTCGTTCAGGTACCCGGTCTTTTCCGTCAAGTTGTTCGCGTGGGTTGGACTACGGGTTGCCGGCGTGCAAAAACATCCTTATTCATGCCGTCATGGTATTTGTTTTGGTGACTTCCCATTACTTTTAGGAATTGAAAACAAAATAGCAACATCAAAATGGTAAGAATAGTTCTCGGGATACTTCCGTTTGCTGATGTGTTTTGAAGAAAAATCTTGGAGATGCTTCTCAAGAACGTTTTTATTGCAACGTTGTACATGCGTCTCTTTCATTGCTTCGGCTGTTTCCTCTCGCGGAATAAAGTATTTGTACAGGCAGACTAGTGACATAAGCCACAACATCTTCGAAATAACAGCTCTGCGGGGCTGAAGTGGACATGTTCAAGTCACATGCTCGCATGTTCACGGTTTGGGCATGCTCTTTTGGGAATTTCCCCGCCCGCGGCCAATTAGTGGATGTAGTCTAGGGAAACACAAATATTTTTCAAAGCAGGCATGGGACATGTAAACTTTTTGTCTTTAAAAAGGTGAACGCGAACACTGAGCTAGCACTCTTCTCACGAAAGCCTGTCATAACCCCATTGTTTCATATCAATGATATAGTTTTGAGCGCTCCAACACAGAAGGGGTTGAAGGCGATAACGAGTCACAATAGTTGAATGTATATTGAAGCTCGGAAGACTTGCTCGACATACGTTAAACGGACTGAACGCTGGCATCCTCGCATCAAACAGTACGAAAGATAAATATTCCCGTGTTACGCGTCTCGAGTGATAAAACAACAACAAAATATACCGATTGCGTTGCAACAGTAAAAGTCCGCCAGAAAAATTAGTTCAAGAAACAGCTCGCCTAGACATAAAGTAACTGTTTTGTGTTTCAATAAATGCACTGTAATCATCGCCATCTGGCGTAGCAAGCACTGCCGCTAGCAGAGCTGACCTCTCCAGCCCACAATAAAGAGTTCTCTCTCTCTCTCTCTCTCTCTCTCTCTCTCTCTCTCTCTCTCTCTCTCTCTCTCTCTCTCTCTCTCTCTCCAACAAATATTACACTGTTTTCAAACCCTCTATTGCTGCAGCCAAATTTCAACAGAACTTCTGGAAACGATTACTTTACGATTGGTCCTATATCTCTCAGGTTTAGTTGCTGCAAACCTAAAGTAACTGTAAATAAAGGAAGCTGTCCCAAATAATTTCCTAGAGAGAGAGAAGGCTCTTTATTAGAAGAGAAGGCCGAGATGTTTGCTGGAATTGCGACACCGACATGCTACTCGGCGGGGAAAGGGGGAGGGGAAAAGAAAAGGCCCCATAGATTACAGGTCAGAAGAAAGAGGAAGAAAGAGAAGAAATAAAAGACAGAAAAATAACAAGAAAATATCATTTACTTTGTGAGTAGTGAGATTACAAAGTCTGTCTTCTAAACTCTAAATCACTGCAGTGACGCCAATGTCGTCCAAATAGTCGAACAACGCCTCCAGTATTTTGCGTTGGGCTGGTGGAGATGGCCATGGACCAAGAAGTACTTTCAAGGTCATTGGTCCTGGGCTGACGCGCTCTAGTGTCTTAGCAAGACTGCATCTTGCGTGTATATATGCCGAGCATTCCAGCAGCAAATGCTTCACGGTTTCCGGTGACCCGCAGTTGTCGCAGTAAGGTTTTGTGGTGACACCAAGTCGAAAAAGGTATGCCTTCGTAAGCGCTGCGTTGAGACGAAGTCGGTGATATAATGTCTCTAATCGGCGCGGAAGTATCTCTGGCAGCCTCATCCTGAGCTCAGGGTCTATGTAGCGTACGAAGGCATGGTGGTGATCTGGAAGGGACCAGAGGCGGTTCCGTTCCAATAAAACGAGCGCCTTCGCCATAGTTGTGGCATCACGCTTAGTTAAAAAATCTTCCTCACATTGCGCATTTCCAGGCCCCTGCGAGCAGCTTCGTCCGCCTTCTCATTTCCTAAACCACCACAGTGACCGGGAAGCCACTGAAACGTTATACGGTGTCCAGCGTCGTTGGCAGGTGCAGGTATGTGATGTTGCGAGAGGCATGTTCATGTAGGGTGAAGCAGTCGCTGCGTCGCAGGTTTTGGAGAGCCGCCTTCGAGTCTGTGAAAACAGTCCATTGCTTTGGATTCTGGCGTAAAATGTAGCGTATAGCTTCCTTGATGGCGTGACGCTAGGCGGTCATCGATGATGTCGCACGCTCGAGGCGATAGGAGAACGTCTGGCCAGTAGAGGGAATAAATATTCCGGAGGAACTTCTCTCAGGTGTGCAGGGGCCATCTGTGAAGAAGTGGTTTGCGTGAGAGTGCAGCCAGTTGATATGCTGAAGTGTTAATTTTAAGAGTACGCTTTGAGGCATGCTCTTATGGTAGTCAATTCCGGGGATGCTGCGTCTGATATGTAGGGGCGAAAGGGTTCAGGGTGGAAAATTAGACGGCATTGCTTTTGGTGCCTGGGAAGGAACAAAAAGATTTAATGTCCTGAGTGTTTGCCCGAAACTTGAATTACCATCTTAAACCATGCGTGTTAGTATACGGCTCTTGGCGTGCAGCCGATGTCGCAGATGTATTCACACAGTCTCCTGGAGAAGAATCACGTCCAGAGGCAGACAGCCAGATTCAGCGATCGTACCTAGGCACGACGACCCTTTCGGGAGGCCGAGGCAGATGCGGAGGCAGTTGTTTCTGGCCGCATCTAGCTGCTTTCTGCTTGTGGGCGGGAGCTTTTGGGGGACAGGGAGGCTGTAACGCAATAGACCGTCGACATAGGCTTTGCAAAGCAGTACCATAGACCGACAGTCACTACCCCAGAGACTACCGGCGAGATACCCCAGGATTTTTTAGATGGCGGTGATCTTTGTACGGAGTTTCTTCACTTCAGGAGCCCAGGAAAGATTCCGGTCTAATAAAATTCTAAGAAATCTGTGGGTTCGCACATATTGCAGGGTGCGGCCACTGAGAACAAGTGGATATCGTTTCATGTGCTTGCGAGTGAAAGCAATGGCGACACTTTTCTCGGAAGATAGGTGGAGTCCTCTCGGTGAAAGGTACGCAGATATTTTTGCGAGAGCTTTCTGCAGCCTTTGCTGCGTGGTACGACACGATCGCGACGCACTCCAGATGCAGATATCGTCCCCATAAAGTGTGACGTGGACACCAGGTGGGAGTACTCGCTTAAGGTGGATAAGAGTAAGGTTACATAGCAGAGGGCTCAAGACAGCTCCTCGAGGTACTCCTTTTTCTATAGTATAGTAGGAAGTTGGGCCGTCCGGCGTGGACATGAAAAGTTGTCGCTCTTGCAGGTAACTTGAAATCCAAACGTACAGCCTTCAACCAAACCCAAGAGCAGCAAGGGATGTAAGAATGGCATCATGAAAAACTGAATCAAATGCCGTTTAATGACTCAGAACACGGCGATAGGAACATATCCATTATATTTTTCTTCTTCCAGGGATGAAACTAGAGCACTCACATTGTCAAAGGCTGCTCTATTTTCGCGAAAGCCGTTCATCTGAGGCAGATAGAGGTTTTTGCTCTCGAGGTACCAGGCCATTCTTCTGAATATCATTTTCTCCATAATTTTGCCGACACAGCTTAGCGAAGCTATTGGTTAGTCATAAGTCGTTGGTGGTTTACCGGGTTTTAAGATGGCCACTAGCTTAGCTAGTTTCCATTGGGGAGGTACTGTGACACAGAACCAAATTGAATTATAGTAGTCTAGGAGACGCAATCGAGAGTGATGGAACAGGTGAGAAATGGCCTCGTAAGTTATTTCGTCTTGACCCGGTGAAGAACGTGTGTTCGCACGAGAAATTGCGGCGTTGAGTTCGTATATGGAAAAAGGAAGCTCGATGGCGAGGCAAGCCGCAGGCGGGACTTCAGAGGGGGCACTTGTGGGGCGCGTTTGCGGTTCTGATCTTGTAGACAGTAACCTACAATACTCTTCAGCCGCTTCTTTCAGTGAAATGTCGTCGTGCAATGATAGCGCGCGGATTGGGTGCAGTATCGCTGCGCATTCCCTTAACGACGCGCAAAATTCGCGATAGACGCTTGCGAACGTCCAGTTTTGAGCAGAAGTCCCGCCATCGCTGTCTGCTCAGCTTTTTCGAGTGGTGTCTTACCTGCCTGTGCATTCCGCGAGCCTCTCGGACGTCTTCTGATTTCTTTGTCCTTCGTGCCTTACGTTCCGCACGCCTGCGAAGGGCTCGCAACCTTTCATACTCTTGGTCTGGCTTCAGGTTGAGACGCTCAACCGTGGATCGGGAGCACTCCTGAAGGCAGTTGGTCATGGTTGGAATCAGGTCGTCGTCTCCAGTTGCCGCCATAATTCTGATATTTACGCGGGCTGTGTAGGCTTCTCAGTCCGTGAGTTTGATCCGCTTTCCACCTCGACGCACAGCCGCATTGTGAGAGGATATGAAAAGGGGATAGTGATCACTCCCTCGCGTTTCTAAATCAGTTGTCCAAGCAAATTTTCGTACGAAATGGCTTGATACAAACGATATATCAATGCAGCTGCTGATAGCTGCGTTTTTCAGAAACGTAACACTGCCGTCATTCAGGCGTTCTATACAATATTTCATCAACAGCTCGGCGAGTCTTGCTCCACGGGAATTTCGTTGTGTGCATTGAAATCGCCGCAGACTAGGTGTGGTGGAGGAGTGCTGGTGATGATACGTTCAATCCTGGAAGCATCGAAGGCAGTCCCTGGCTCTACGTAGGCAGCAATTAATGTGAATGGTTGAGTGCCAGTTACAGTCCTCGCACAAACGTACTCTTCGGTTTGATGAGGTGGGACGGCCACTGCTGAAGCAGGTACATCATTGCGAAAACCTATGAACAGCCGGCTAACGCCATTTAAACGTTGCGAATGAAGATTATAATAATTCTTTAAACGAAATGGACCTCCAGCGCGAGATTTATATATCACGACAAATTGAAATTGGTATAAACGTAATAGTTCTTGAAAGTCGGCAAGTTTCCAACGCAAGCCAGGGGCGTTCCTCTGAAAATTGTACAGTTCTTGAGATAGTTATTTTTAGACATTTTCGGAAATGGGGACGGCGGCTGAGTCGTCATTGTTTGGATATTCCATTTCGCTGCTGCGTCGTGAAGCTAGAGGCTATTAGAGGCTCGAGAGCCACAACAGCCTCGACTTCAGGGAAGTGCCGAGAGGAAGAGTTAGCCCGTAGGAGTGCCTTGATGGCTGCGAAGAGCATAGGAATAAGCAAGTTCACAATGTCGGTCCTGCCGGTCGGGCTTGTTGATTCCTCATGGTCTTTTCGAGAGCGCCGCATAGAGGGAGAGGATTGGTTCTGAGAACCAGCACAAGAAGGGACTTTTGAATTTTAGGTGGGTGACTGTTCTTAAACTTTACCCGCATAGGACTTTTTTTGGAGATGCACTTTGAATTGGTAGGTCATGCGTCGATAGAATATCACTGGTAAAGACTAGATCAGGGTTCGGCGGAGGTTAACGTCAACTTGGAACTTTGCCCTGAATTTGCGCTACATTGCGAGCAAGAGTTGCGGCCTTTTTCTTTGGGCAAGCTCCGTACGGCACCGGATGCGGTCCGCCACAGTTAGCGCACCGAGGTTGAGCCCGTGACATGCAGTCTTTATACGAGTGAGACCCGGAACAGAACTTACAGCGTACTGGCCCTCTGCAATTTTTGGCGATGTGGCCATGCCTCTGACATTTGAAACACTGTGTGGGTGTACCCATGTATTCTGTTACAGGGAAGCTGCAGAAGCCAAGGAACGCTCGTGCAGGAAGTGGCGTGCCAGACCGGTACTCTAGAATGACGGATCGCCGGCGAGTTTCAACAATGACGTTGTCGTCGTTACGTAAGTAAAAAACACCTGCGAGCAGATAGAACTCCTTGGTCACGTAGCTAGCTCCCAAGCTCCTCATCCGAGTATTCTAGAGGTACGCCTTGAATTCTCCCGTAAGTCGCCAAGTATGACTGCGGAACTCGAGCTTCAACCACCGTGCCAGCGAGGGTTGATACCTGGAGAAGACGATTAACCGCAGTCAAAGATGACACAGTGACAATCAGGCTGCCATCCTTGTTCAGGCGAAGAGTCAAAGCGTTTTCTTGTGCCGATGTCACGGCCTCCGCTGCGACGACGTTAGGGTTGGTTCTCCAGAGACAGCCCCCTGTTTCTGCCGGTTTAAACACGACGGGGATTCCCGTGGTTCGCATTTTCTTGTACGAGACAGGTGTGAATGTTTGGTGCATTTCTTCCACGTTGTCATCAGGAGCTGCAGCAGCGTCCGGAGCATTGACGATAGCACGCTTTTTGTAGGCTGGTGGACAGTCGGGATCTGCAGGGCCCGGTGTGCCGCATGACGCAGCTGAAGCAGACCCGCTCGGTCCCGGGGGAGCGGGCATGCTCTGGCCAATAGAGTCCATTACGGCCGCATAGAGCGAAGGCAGTGGCGGCACTCTGCCGAGCAGCAGGGTCCGCTCGCCGGCCTCAGCAAGCCGTTTGATGCGGTGTTTGCACCGCCTTGGCGTCTCCGGGTGATTAACAGGAGGCAGCGCGGAGGCGGGAATGGGTTGAAGGCTTGGAACAGCACAAAAAGCGAAGAAATGTCGAGGCAGCTAAGATAACCGGCAGTCGAACTATTAGCAGAGTCGGCCCTCCTACGTCAAGAAATTTGGTGTGGTGTCTTCCCTTTCAATAGCCGTAAGCGGTCATAATGCGCCAGGCATTTTTTTTATTTTTTCTTTGTATTTCTTTTGGCGTCGTTATTTAACAACATACCAGGCGGCGCATTGCAGTTTATAAAGATGAATTAAAAGAGCCAGAACGGTCACATACGAGCAATTTACAAGGTTTAGGTGAAATCCCCAAAATGTTGTAAGGTTCTTCAAGAGAAAATTAAAACAAAAACATAAAACGCAGCCCTACTACTAGAAAGGAAACCTGTACTGCTTTCTCAGAAACTTTCTTTAAATTGGAAGTGTTCGGAAAAGCTGTATCCCTTTCCATTGTAGCCGTACGGTTTCATTACAGGTGGATATCTATTTTTGCTTCATGGTTTTAAATGCGTATGCGCTTTTACATTGAGTGAGTGTTACTATAATTGAATTCTTTCATAAAAAACAGGCCTTTTATCTATAGCTGCATTTTATTTCCGTGGGGTCACCGTGACGTTGCGGGCGTTCGCAGTGGCGTCGCTCTCCGAGTTCCCCGCACGTGCGTCCAGTTCCAGCCGTAAAGTAGTGTACCACGTCTAAACAACGCCAGGCCATCATCCGCGACTTGAAAAGGAAATTTAGTGACATTGTTCTTCTTGAGACAATCCTGGAAGAAAAGAAGAAAATTGATTAGAATGCAGATCATTTTGCAGTATGCCTGCAACCCGCTGGTAATCCTAATCAGAACCGCACTTCTTAGCAGTTACAACAGCCTAAGTCGTTCGTGCTGATGGTTTAGCGTCAACCTAGTTGTCGATTTCTAATGTTGCTCACCTCTTTTAAGGCCGGTGTAAACATGAAAATACTTAGTTTAGATGAGAGCCCACAAAAGCGCCTGCGGTCACTTCCAAAGTAAGGTATTTCCCAAAACGTGTGTTAAACACATTGTATGGTGAGTGCATGACTACGTAAAAGACAGTCAAACCAAATATTGCACGTTCGTTTCCTCACCGTGGCTCCCGCTGGTTTGAAATTTAGGATTACTTTAAGTGTAATAACATTTGCTCAAAATTGGAGGATGATGCTGTCACATTTTATCGTGACTTGCCATTTGGCATTGCTTCTGTTTTACTTTTCTACCCAACCATATACCAAGATGTTCACAATACCCTGTATAACCAAATTCATGATGCTTCGTTGTTGTTTTCATTCTTTATCCTAATGAAATTCCAATGTACTGCGTTTTGTATTTTTGTTCCCCCCTCACGCAATGCTTTTCACGGCCTGTGAGGTACAACGACAAAATAAATAAATAAATAAATAAATAATAAAAAAAAACAAATAAATAAATAATTATATATATATATATATATTGTAGTGCGAAAGACGAGCAAGTGGCGCGCAGCCACCATGCGAGCACTAACGAACAACTGATAAGCTACGCGGCCACAACCACAGTAAGCATTGTCCCTGTGATTGGCGTACGCCCGCTCAAGGGGATTGACCACCCGGATTGTACAGATGACGACGAGGCAACAGGGTGAGCCACTGCAGCCGCATCGTCGTCGGCGTGAAGCTCGTGGAGTGCTCGAGACATCCTGCCGGCTGGACCACCGATCCGTTGGCCACTTCTGAGTGTCCCTCCTTCCTTCCCTTGTTAAGGCAATAAACCTGCATTACATTTTGGTGGAGGGTGCGGGTTTCAGTCCCATCCGGCCCCGAGCTTCACCCCGTCTCGGCTCATGAAGTGGTCTCATCCTGGCTCTTGGAAAGCTTCGGCCCACCCAAGCCCCGGTGAGCCACGGACGCGACATTCCCGAGCCCCGTGTCCCCTGCCCATGCCCCGCCGAGACCAGGCCAACTGACCAGCCACGACCAGACGGGAAGCTCCGCCTACCGCTTACGTGCCTTTACGACGCCCGCAGCCGCCATCTTATCTTCCTCCGGCTTCCTCAGCACCGCTCCACAGCAACCCATGGAGCACGCCCGATAACCGGCCGATATGCTATTCCTGTGGGGTTCCTGCTCACGTAGCGCGCTATTGCCGCCGTCGAGTTCCGCCGCCTGGAGACGCTTACCGAAGGCCAGTCTTTGCTTCTAACGTGTACACTTCTCCGCATTCGTCCAACCATGCCCCAGCTGCCGAGCCGCCATATCTCTCGCCTCCTCCCGAAGCTCCCAATACCCGTCGGTCGTTCTCCCCACGTCGCCGTTCCAATTCGCCGCTGCGCCGTCGTCCGAATGCCCAGGAGGAAGACTGGTCGCCGCAGTTCCGGAGGCAAGAACTGCGGCGCCGTCGAAATACCAAAGCCCTGGCCTGTCTGTTACGAACGCGATTGAAGTCGTCATTGATGGACTCACCACATATGCCCTTGTAGACACGGGAGCAGACATCTCTGTTATAGCCGCTAAACTTTGCCGCAAATTACGAAAAGTGACGACCCCTATATCCGGTTTCCATTTCCGCACAGCTACGGCGCATAACGTGGGGCCTTTAGCCGTCTGCACCAGCCGTGTCTTTGTACAAAACGCGATGTATGTAATCGAGTTCGTCGTTCTTTCCTCATGCTCCCATGACATCATCTTGGGGTGGGACTTCCTGTCGCGTCACCACGCTCTTTATTGCCTGTGCCCGCGCGGAGGTCACCTTATTTCCCATGTGTGATACTGCAATGCACAAGGTAACCACTACTTTTAAGCTGTGCGCCGCCGAAGACCCCACAATTCCTCCAACCTCTGCCGTTATCGTACCAGTAATCGGTGATATGGTGCCGGCCGCAACTGTTGCGTTTAGCCCCTCTAATCTCTTTATGCACCGACAGGCCGCCCCTCTCCCCTACGCCATTCTTGAAATCGAAAATGGCGCTAGCATGATCTCCATCTGCAATACCTCGTCTTCACCCTTAACCGTGCATCGGCGCGAGTCTCTTGGACGCGTCGAAGCTATTGACACTCAACTCATAAACGACTTCCCAGGTGCGTCCCACGTTTTTTCGCTCAGCGTGCTAAGCCCTCCTCTTCCCCGTGCATCTGATTCGGCCGCTTTCGTTCCTTCCGTAGACGGCAACCTCGACCCTGTTAAGCGCAACCAGCTACTCACTCTTCTTCACCGTTTCCGATCCACCTTCGATTGCCAGTACACTTCCTTGGGCCGCACGCAGACAGTCATACATCGCATTGACACTGGCTCTCATCCACCTTTGAGGCAGCGACCATACCTCGTAACTGCCAAAGAGCGTTCCGTGATGGAAACACACGTTGATGAAATGCTTCAGCGTGGTGTCATTTGGCCTTTTAACAGCCCGTGGGCTTCACGGGTCGTTCTTGTTGCCAAGAAAGATGGGTCTGCTCGTTTTTGTGTCGATTATCGACGATTGAACAAGATCACCCGGAAAGACGTTTGCCCGTTGCCACGCATCGACGACGCCTTAGATTAGCTGCAAGGCGCCGAGTTGTTCTCTTCTTTGGAACTCCGGTCGGGTTACAGGCAGGTGCCCATGGCAGACGGCGACCACCCCAAGACCGCGTTCGTGACCCCCGACGGGTTATACGAATTCAACGTGATGCCGTTAGGGTTATGTAATGCGCCTGCCACTTTTGAGCGCATGATGGACGACATTCTGCGTTGCCTCAAGTGAAAACTTGTTTATGCTACTTGGATGACACCGTTGTATTTGCGCCTGATTTTGACACCCATCTCCGTCACCTGAAACACGTTCTGCAGTGCCTTACCGACACTGGGCTACAGCTGAATGTTAAAAAGTGTCATTTTGCTGACCGCAAACTGACAATTTTAGGCCATGTTGTTTCAAAGGGCGGTGTTCTTCCCGACCCTGCTAAACCACAAGCTGTTGCCGACTTCCAGAAACCGACTACCGTGAAAGCCCTGCGCAGTTTCGTCGGGCTGTTCCTACTTCCGAAGCGTCGTGCCAAACTTTGCGTCCGTCATTGCGCCTCTAACGAAGTTGCTCAGCGGACGTCACGACTTGTTAATCTGGTCCCCTGCTTGCGATGAAGCCTTTGTAACCCTACACAGCTTACTTACGTCACCTGCCCTTTTGCGTCATTTTGATCCTTCCGCGCCCACCGAGATCCATACCGACGCCAGCGGTTTAGGTCTGGGGGCTGTGCTTGCCCAAAGGAAGGCGGGATTCGACGAGTACGTCGTCGCATACGCGACCCGCACTCTTACAAAGGCGGAAGGTAATTACTCTGTCACAGAGAAAGTGTGTTTGGCCATCGTGTGGGCTATTTCAAAGTTCCGACCTTACCTCTACGGTCAAACTTTCTATGTGGTCACAGACCACCATGCCCTTGCTGGCTATCGTCGCTAAAGGATTCCTCCGGTCGCCTGGCACGCTGGTCCCTTCACCTTCAGGAGTAGGACATCAGGGTGATATATCGGTTTCAACTCAAGCACAGTGACGCAGAAGCTTTATCTCGTTCACTTTTCTCCATTCATTCGCCCGAGATTACACCCATTGATTGCATACAGGCATCTAAATCACTTGAGGAAATGCAGGGCAGCAACGCAAGGACCCTTGGATATCTTCCATTTTTGACCTGATTTCGAACCCTACGAAACGTAGCACCTCGCGGGCACTGCGACGTCAGGCCGTGCATTTTTCCATTCGTGACGGGCTTCTGTATAGCAGGAATTACCTCTCCGAAGGCCGTAAGTGGTTGTTGGTCATCCCTCGTCACCTGCGCTCTACAATCTGTGCTAAATTCCACACGAATGCGCAATTCGCCCACACAGGACTCTTTAAGACGTACCAGCGGTTGCGGCTTCGCTACTTTTGGCGAGGAATGTATTCCTTTGTAACGAAGTTCATCAAATCATGCCGATAAAGCCAACGCCACTAGCCTCCACCGTAGTAACCAACCGCGCCGTTACAGCCTTTGCCCTGCCCCGCGCACCCTTTCGACCGGGTGGGGATAGACTTATACGGCCCTCTGCCCCTGACTGCTGCCGGCAACCATTGGGTTATCGTCGCCGTCGATTACCTTACGCGATACGCTGAGACAGCCACGCTACCGGCTGCCACAGCGCGTGAAGTTGCTACCTTCATTTTGCACCATTTCATCCTGCGACATGGAGCACCACGGGAACTTCTAAGTGACCGGGGCCGTGTCTTTTTGTCAGAAGTGGTCGAGGCTCTCCTCAAAGAATGCAACGTCACCCAGCACATCACTACAGCCTACCATCCACGGACTAATGGGTTGACGGAGAGAATTAATCGCACCCTTGGTGACATGCTCGCGAAGTGCGTGTCTGCTGACCACTCCGATTGGGACGTGTTTCTCCCCTTTGTGACTTACGCGTACAACACCACGACGCAGACTACTACGTGGTTCTCGCCGTACTTCCTCCTCTATGGCCGTGAAGCATCCTGCCCTCTCGATACCATTCTACGCTACCGACCCGATGCTTCCGAATACACGCCTGTTTCTCAGATCTGCAGCCACGCTGAGGAGTGTCGTCAGCTTGCTCGCAATTTTGCCTCCCAAGACCAATTCTACCAAAAACATCGTCGTGACGGTGATAACCAACAAGTGACTTTCTCGCCCGACTCTCTCGTATGGCTTTGGGTACCAGCCACTACGCCTGGACTTTCTAGCAAGCTCATTTCCAAGTTCCATAGACCGTACCATGTACTCGAAAGAACTTCCCCCGTTAATTACGTTGTGGAGCCGCTCACCCCGTCGCCTGACCTGCGCTGCCGCGGACGCAAAACGGTACACATGCATCACCTCAACCCGTACTACGACCCTTCCGTCATGACGTGCCCTTAGGTCGCCAGGGTGGCTCCCTTCGCCGTGGGGGGTAATTGTAGTGCGAAAGACGAGCAAGTGGCGCGCAGCCACCATGCGAGCACTAACGAACAACACATAAGCTACGCGGCCACAACAACAGTAAGCATTGTCCCTGTGATTGGCGTACGCCCGCTCAAGGGGATTGACCACCCGGATTGTACAGATGACGACGAGGTAACAGGGTGAGCCACTGCAGTCGCATCGTCGTCGGCGTGAAGCTCGTGGAGTGCTTGAGGCATTCTGCCGGCTGGACCACCGATCTGTTCGCCACTTCTGAGTGCCCCTCCTCCTTCCTTCCCTTGTCCAGTGTCCAGGCAAACAACCCGCATTGCAATATATGTGTATATATATATATATATATATATATATATATATATATATATATATATATATATATATATATATATATATATATATATATATATATATATATATATATTATATACTTATATGAAAAATAATAAGTAAATAAAATAAATAAAAAATAAATTATAATAAAAAATAATAAATAAATACATCAATAAATACGCGGCTTCACAGCCTCATGGAGAATACGATCCTGGCAGGCTTACTTCAACTCGGCGTCCATAACACCCTCGAAGAGATCGTGGAGGCATAGCTCATTGCACAGCTAGAGCCCCTCTGAGCAACCAACACTGGGCGTGAGACACTCAAAACCCTCGTTTACAACACTTCAGCGACATCGCCGAGGACACACGGGACTGATTACGAGTGAACTCGATTCCCAGAACGTTCACCCTGAATGCAACAAGGAGCGCGGAGCGGCGCGGGCCAGGACCCTCGTCGAGCTGCGCTCCAAAGACAAGCAGGTGCGTTTCGTCGAAGCAGTGCTTTAACCCCGAGAAGGTGTCGTTGCGCGGCGGTCAGGGCAACTGCGGCTATCACACTCAAAAACTGAATGTTGGATCTGTTGTCCCAGTTTTTGTTTGGTTGCTTTTACCACTACTTGAATTTAGCAGATGCTCAAGACACGTTTTCCTCTACTTTTAGTGAGCGAATCAGCTTTAATGTTTTTTTGCCATAAATGAAAATTTCTCACTTAAATTACATCTCTCTCCGCTTCTGCGAATTGGATGTTGCGATTTTCTCTCGGGTTTGCACTGTTCCTCTTTTTTGTACCCCTTTTGCCAGCAAAAGTATCGTATTGAATTCGCATTGTGCTCCATCAGCAATTTTAGGCTGTGCACATATTTTTCGGCTGTGCACATATTGTCAGGTCTATATTAGTATCAATTTAGTAGTTTTCCTGGAGGCGACCGCATCGAGACTTTGGAACACAAGATCGTGAAGGGACGCCTAAGTTCTCAGACCAGAACAAACATCTTCTCTTTTACACAAACACGTTTCTCCACTTGTACATACCGTTGCCGCCTGGGCAGCTTTTCCAAAAGCATAGGGAAGTTCAATATTTCTGTAAAAAACAGAGCTCTGCAAATAGTTGAAATTCAAAAAAAGATATTAAGACAAGCTGCTTTAGAATATGTTAAGCGACAAAACTTTGTTCTCAAATAAATACACAGCAGGGAACACAATTTAGGAGATACTTGCCATATGAACTCCGAATGGGAAGTTTGATCTTGAAGCAGCCTATTCAGTTGAAATGTGTAGCGTTCTTTGTAATAGTGCGTTAATTCTAGGGCAGTGCCTTATGGGAAGTTCTTCCGAACACGAGGCGTGATGTCTCAGAGTAATCGAGAGAAGATCGAAATGTTTTGTGTAATATGTTTCGAAGGCTATTTATTTTTTGCTCAGTTGACAGAGAATTGTCGTGCTGTATTTACCGCGCGTAGTATTTTAGTGCTCTGTACCTTTTTGTCATTTTTCTCCAGCTGTGCGAACTTCGCAGTAGAGCACTGGTACTTCTTTTAGAGAACCGATGACGAGCAGTCTTGATAAACACAGGAACTTTAGGTCATGATATTTGTCGTGTACATTATGATGATCCTGCCTGTTTTCAACGAGAGCCGAATGAGATGGCCTTTGATTTTTTTTTTCAGCGGTGCTTTCAAATTGTCTCGATGGATGAAGGGTGTGGGTTCAGATCGGTGAAGGTTACGATTGCACCGATTCTTAGCGGTACCTTTCTTGTAACATAGTTCATTTTTAATGTCTCCATTTGTGTTAGACAAATGACTGCTATGTACAAACCTCTGGTAGATGGAAAAGGGAGAAATTCGAAAGTGGGAAATTTCTTGTGTGTCATTTTTTCGGACATTAGGCTGCAAAAAAAAGAGACGACAATAACACCAGGGCGAATCGCAACAACTCTTGTTGCATGGTGGTAGCGGAAGGTAAAAACCCGCTTGTATGCGGCCAAGCTGAGCTGAAGAATTCTCCTTTTGTCGGGCGTGCTCTGCTCTTGACAATTTTATATTGACAACGGTGTTTGTCACCCCACGTCACGGTCACGTACGCAGCGAGAAAAAATTATTCAAGTGCGATTTTAGCTGTCCTCGTTACTGCCTCAGCGCCGTACACTGCCCTGGCCTGGCTGCGTTAGCTGCGCTTTGGTCTGGCCCCACGAGGGTGGCGGCGGCCCGGTGTGGTGGAGGCGAGGGGGCAGATTCAAGTGCCCTATGAAGGTGAGAACATCATCTCTGCCCTTAGTCGCTGCACCTCCTCGAGTGGTTTTCATTACAATTATAACGCTTAAAAGGCCAAAATGATGGCGGCGTTGCTAGAGCAGTTAGTCTGCACTAATCTCTCCCCAGGCTCACCAGGGGAGCATGTGGCGCACGTGTACCCACCTTGGACAGGATTCTGGGTTGGTCTAAGAGGCCGCCTCCTGACCACCGCCTTCGTTGCACGAGCTCGGCAAGCAGCTAATGGAACCAGCCTAGGCTGGTGCACGCCGCTAGGCCAATGAAGTCGCCAGCTCAAATCGCACTTAAACACGAAATTCGCGTTATGTGACCGAGCGCGACGTGCAGCTAGACCGACTGATGCACAATATAGTACACATTTGTTTCCAGGTGCGGCGAATGCATGACAAAAGTTCTAGAAATAGCTTGCACGTGACATCCCAGCCGCGGGCTCACTGCCGCGGCCACCATGCTCTCGAACCGGTTGCCGTCTGACTCCCGGGCTGCGTGATTCCGTCGAGCAGTTGTTTTCTCTGTGTTGTGGCAAAATTCTCTTCGTATTTTGCTTGCAAACGGCAGAATTTCTGCGTGCAGAGCAGTTTTGCGGTGGCTTCGTCTCACAGTTTTTTGGATGTACGAGTGTCCGACACAAAGTTAAGATTAAACTGTACGAGAACGCCGAACCCTACGCACTCCGCCTGGAAATGCGCACTAGCGGCGACGCCAGCCTGTTTCCAATGGTCGCTCACGGCGACATCGTCAACTACATCAGAGTTTCCCCAGCTCACTGACCCTATACCAGGCAAAAGCCCACAAGTAGCTGCAGTCTCCAATTAATTCACTAATGGCTGGTTAAAAGTTTCTCGGCGAAGAGGCTCGGAGAATACAAAGTGCTTCTACTTGGGGTGGAAAGCGATGAGGGCTTCCTTAAATTTCAAGGTATTTCAAATATTTTCACATAGTTTTGAAAACTGCCGTGGTATTTCGATTTTTCAACACCAGGCTTTTGATTCTGAGGTCACGGGGTTATTATTGCAGATAAAACGCAGAAAAACGCCCGTGGCCTGTTTGATATCAATGCACGCTGATGAACTCGCGGTGGTATCGAGCCCTGCACTACAGCACCCGTTCATTAGCCCATGTGTTGCTGGTTACTATATCACACTATTAGTTTCAAATCGATGCGTTCGTGTCGTCAAGGACCCGTGTTCTTGACGGGGTAGGCGAGAAGAGGCGACGGAGCCCATTCAGGGCCCGTCTCGTCCAAGAGTCTAGCTCACATTCCTAACAACGCAAAAGTAACAAACTGGCAGAGCTAGTCTTGAAATATTTCGCTGTTGTCACGCTGCCAATGCCTTAATCAATTATTTCCCTGCAATGAATTGCGTATCGCAGACTTGCATGTTCCGGTTCTCGGTGTGCAAGTTGACGCAAGCCATTAGGGGCGCTGGTTCGTGCCTAACGGTCTTGTGCGTTCGCACTGATTTTCCATCATCTTCGATATTAAAAAAAGGCTGTTTGTTAGTTTCTTTTCTCCCGTTGGGTAACGACGATTTGGATACCAAATATCGCGCGCATGAATGACCATGTTGACAACAAGGCGTACGATGCTAGCAAAGACTCTGCGAGAGGGAAGGGCACATAAGCATGGCGGACGCATATCCCAAAATTCATTTCACTTACATCAGAGCAAGCTATGTATTCTTCAACTGAGCCTCAAAGAATACGAAGGAGTTTTTCACATTCCGCTACCACAATGCAAAAGCAGTCCTTCCTGCGATTCGTCCAGGTGTTGTTGGAGTTTTTTTCACCGCCGTACGTTCGAGAAATCACAAGAAACCTCGCCATCCTTACGACGCCTGCCTTCGCCTTGCCTTGCCACATCAACGGCCACGGTGACCATTCACTCGTCGAGGATGTTTAACCCCACATGCGCGCCGCCAGTTGTACCGGGTAGATGGTGGGGAGAAAAGAGGTATTGGATAGTGTATTCCCCTAAGCGCCTACGTTTAGGAGCGCAATAGTTGAACCGGAACTAACAAAAACTAACATCGACCTGCAGTTATTGTGAACATAGCTTCGCGGATGACAATCCTTCCACACTTCTGGAGCTTGATAGTCGCTGACGTGCGCGCCTTACTCTGTGTTTTAGAAGCTCGCAAATACAGTTTTGTAGTACGCCCCCGGCCAGCCGCATGTGCTAACCATGCAAGCACGCTTATCGTGAGTGTGCACGGTCACCTCTGGTAACTGAGCTGCAGAAATTATTCCCTCGCGATCGCTCCACTTGCCATTCTACCGTTACGGCATCCTATCGCTGAAGACCACGATTTGACCGAAGAAAAGGACGGGTCATTTTGGCACGGCGTTTCTGCGACCAAATCGGCCCAATTGTTCGGTTTTGTTATGTTTCAAGAATAAATAAATAAACAAAGTAAAAATTGCCTAATCCCCACAGAAGCAATATGATAGTGGCCGTGTTAAGTGGAAAAAAATAACTCTGCATTATTTGTCAGTCATAGGAATCGGCAAAACACCAAAGTGAATGTGCAGCAAAATCAGCAGCTGAGCATGATTTGCGGGTAGGCGGTTTTCTTGTGGGTGTGCTTGGCGAGCGACGTGCTGCTGGTGGGCCGCTTCCGCAAAGGCGTACTGGCGTGACTCCCGTAACGGATGTGACGTCGGTAAAATGTTCATGTATAGCGGCATAAAATACTTTCGTGTTAAATATAAAAACTAAAAACGAACAACCCTAAGTATAACGTACTCTTTAGTACTAAAGGTTGGTTCCCCTCAAGAAGACACTGTGGGCAGGGAGGTATCCTTTACAAGCCGCTTCCTTAGTTGTACTGGCGTTATTTCCGTGACGGATATGACCTCAGGGACATCTTTGTGTACCCCAGAATAAAACAATTTCGTGTTAAAATTAGTGCGTTTAGCTCAGCTAATTCTAGACATGCAAAGCGAAACCATGGTTTAGACTGGCTAAGTATTGGTTTCATTTTGTTAACGTTTCATTTATCTGTACAAATTTTATTTATGCATACCCTCATCGTTAGGACCGGTATGGCAGCTGTTCCCAAGTCAGTTGACTAGACATGAATATGTCCTAGGCTTGGGTAAAAACGCAATTCCTCGGTCTTCGACAATAGCTTTACGCGCTTGGCCTTCCGGGCTTCCTCCATTAAAGGAACCCCCCGCGCCATATCTGCATGCTGGTCAGACGTCGCTTGCCGACGACGGCTGAAAGACTCCGGCTCACGCTCAGTTCTCAGAGAAGACGGCCTGGACGTGCTCTGAATCATGGCCACGGACAGACGGGAGAGCGCGCCGGTCCTCCTAGCCAGACAGGCACGGGATCAGGCGGCAATCCAGCTCCGCCGAGGTCTTGCATTAAGCCTGCGTTGCCGGAGGCTAGTGCATGCGGCAGCAGCGGTGCTTCGCGCGGCGAGTCCCGTTATGCGTTGCCAGTTCTACAGAGCAGCTTTGTTTAAGTGATGATCAATTTGCTGGCGATTGCAAAACTCTGCTCGGCTATGCTAGTAAAGATATGCTTTCATATATAAAAAGAGGCCCCATTGACCTAGAAAATCTGTCAACTTATAGAGAAAAACGTGAGAAAAGAGACAAAAAACAAAAATATTGCACGCAGAAAATGCACGCTTACTTCACGCTCTAAGTTACTCGGATTCGTGTGAAACGATCTTCGGTTTAGAAATAAAAGAGTGAATCTCTACGGCACAGCTCAGCTAACCATGCATACGCAAAGGCAATGCTTGTTTCAGCCTAGTTTGGCCCACTTCCGGCGTTTCGCAAGCCCCACGGCTCGCTTTTCTGCTATCCCAAACGCTAGCGTATGCGCTTTTTATTCAGCGCCCCCTCCAGTTAAGGAGGCCGCCGGTAGATATCCGTGGGTCATCACACGCCCCACGACAACGACAGCTCAGAACCTTCATCTCCCGTGCAAGGATAGCCGCGGGGGGGGCAGACAAGTCAAACGTCCTCGTATGGGCTCTCCAACAAACGCGCCGTATCTTCGCAACAAACCAACTCTACGACCTCAATTTGGCATCACCGTGACCAGCAAGTCAAGCGGCATGTACTGATACCATTCGTATCGCCATTGGGTCCCATACACTCTCAAATCAGCGATAGAAGATTGCTGTATGCGGGTCACTTGCCTAAGCCTAACTGGTTTCATTTCACCGTCAGCCTTACCCACCATAGCTACGTCCGCTGCCGAGCCCGACGCCGACGCGCAGCGGTAGACGCCGCCGCAGTGATGCTGGCCGACTGACCACCGACAACGCGCAGAATGGCGCTGGCTCTATGATACCATCGATCTCAGACCAAGTAACTACGAGAGACACTGTTTTGACCCCGCCGAACGCCCCGCCCTTGAATACAATACCCGAGCACTCCTTTGACGAAATGCACACCCCTGTCGATGCCGACGAATATTTTCTTGTTGAATAACCTCCGAACTCCAACCGCTGGATCGTAGTGCGCCGTGGACACCGCCCCCTCGCGTTAATTACAGACCCGCTTCGAAAACCACCGACGCCGCGGGAAATGACCAAAACAGCACGAGCCCATCTCGCCGACAGTTCTTCGCCCCGAATCGCCACTTCCACACTCGGAGATCAAGACAGTCCTGAGGCCATGAGGCAGCCTGAATCTCTCCCGCATTTCACCCTTGGATCTGGCATCGCTCCTCGAGCTGCAAGCGCTCCTACCGAGTTACCCCGAAATTGATCCTCGCCTAGGTTACCAATCTAATTTCATCATAGTGAGCCCACCTTACGAGGACCGCGCATAGCGATGCGCACCACTAACCACGATCAGGATTAACGGTAAGACCCATGCCCTGTGAACACATGTTCCCGCACCTACAAACACCGGCGCTGGAGTCATCTCCGGGTTACCCCGTGACCTACCACCAGAAGAAGTCACGAACACCCTCATTGAGCCCTACCCGCGCCTAAAGTTATTGACGCAAGACGCATAGGTTCTACTCCTCTCTTACAAATTAACTTTATAGAACGACAGTACCCTACTGGATCCATTATCAGATGGTCACATTCCACTGTCACCCCGCCAAACGTAACACTGAAGCACGCCACCTCTGCTGGGCCACCGGCCACAGACCGGATGTCTACCCCAACCCTGATGGTTCACCATGCTGCAAAACATGTGGCCTCAGCTCCCCACCAGGCCAGCACATGTTTCACTTCTTTGATTCATCTGCTCCGGCACGCACCACACAAGATCCCCTGCCTGCCCTCGGCGATACTGACCCACACCGCCCCAAGAAAGGACACCTGAACCCTTAATCATGAACTATTGAAACCGAACTTGAACCAACCTCAATCCGTCTTCGGTAACACCGCTTCCGACCAGACCTCCAACAACGCACTCAAGAAGGGCTTTCCTCCCCTCACAAGTGGACATCAACAAGCCGTGAACCTCCCCAGCAACACCACCACCTCTGTCGACGAAACGGTGGCGGCGGAAGCGACACCAGCACGCTGCACACCGGACTACCCAAGGCACCAAACTCAACCTACGGCCAGGTGAGCTCCCGTCGCCTCCCAGCCACTCACACCTCTTACAAATCCTCCTTCCCTGTCTGCCCTTGCGATCCTATCCTTCAGGAACTACAGCTACTAAGAGAAGTTGCTCGCGTCAGACAAACCACACAACCTCTACAAATCTCTCTAAACGCCCCCAATCCGAACAAAAAACCCGCCTTCGAATCCCCCGACCAATACCCTCAAGACCGCATCATCCACCTCGAAGAACAAGTCAGTGCACAAAACGAAGTCCAGTTCAGTAAAACTTTATTGAGGTGGGGGAAGGGATTAAAGGGAGAAACTTGGGTGGAGTCCTCTTTCCAGGGCCCCAGAAACTTGTGCCCCGGCCCAGGCCCTGTCGATCAGCTGGCGCTGGTCTTCCAAGGCCTCGCTGGCCAGAGTCGCCTCCCACGTTTCTAGTGAATGAGGTGTATTGTTCTGTGTCTGCCATATAACTGGGCAATTCCATATGGTGTGGAAAAGGGTGGCTTTTTCATTGCATTTATAACAGTCCTCACTAAATCTGTCTGGGAACATAAGCGCCAGCCTTGATTTGTGTGGGAATGTGTTGGTTTGTATTCTTCTCAGTGTTTGTGCATCGTGGGCGTTTAGGGCCATGTGAGGAGCGGGTAGCGTTCTCCTTTCAAGTCTTTTTCTTTTAAGACGTTCTCCGTAGGTTTCGTATGGTGGAAGGGCGTAGGAGTGGTCCTCGTCGCTGCGGTTCGTAAGACTTCTCGCAAGCGAGTCAGCGCTCTCGTTTCCTTCCAAGCCTTCGTGCGCAGGGCACCATGTAATGTTGTGTACACGGTTCAACTCCCTTGGGATGATATGTTTAGAGCCAATGGGTATTACTCCGGCAGTGATGTTTTTGATAGCTCTTGTCGAGTCCGTGATGATGTTTAGGCTCCTGTCATTTGCTTCTCCCCATCTGATAGCCATCAGAACAGCACTGGTTTCGGCTTCATCAGTGTCCTGTTTTCTAAGGGTGGCGTAGTCTATGGGGAAGCCTTTGAAGTCGACAACTGCTGCAATGGAAGAGCCGTGTGGTCCCTTACTTGCGTCAGTGTAGACAGTGTTTGCATGATTTCCGAACTTTCTTCTTAGAAAATTAGTCCTTGCTATTCTCCTTTCCTTGTTGAAGGTTTTGTCCATGTGTTTGGGTATAGGTAGGGTTTTTATTCCCTTCCTTTGGTCTGGTGATAGTTCTATCGTTCTATTCAAGAATTCTTTTTCTGCCGGAGAGCCAATGTTGGATAGGATTGCTCGGCCTGTACGAGTTTTGAGTAGTCGTTCTTTTTGGTTAGCGAGCACTGCATCCCTTATTTCTTCGAATGTGTTGCACACTCCGAGATCGTACAGCTTTTGATTAGCTGTGTAGATGGGGAGGCCGAGTGCTGTTTTATAGGCTGTTCTAATTGTCGCATTGATCTTATTGAGGTGGTTACCCTTTAGAATGTGGAAGGGTAGGCTGTAAGCTACTCTACTAATTATTAGGGCTTGGGTGATCCTCAGCGTGTCCTCTTCTCTCATACCGTTTCGGGTTCTGGTGATTCTTCTTATATACTTAGCTAATTGTTGGGTGGTTTTGGCGACTCTTTTTAGAGTTTCGTCGGCTCCGTTGTTGCGTTGGATTATCATGCCCAAGATTCTTATTTGGCTTATCTCAGGGATTGGTTTCGAGTCGATGTAGAGTAACGTTTGCTTTTCATGGCCTAAGGGGAATACTCTGACTAGCTCTGATTTTTCAGGGGCGCATTGCAACCCGTTGTTGGCCGCAAGTTCTGTAATTTTATTGATTGCGTTTTGCAGCGTTTGGATTTTTTGATTTCTGTTGCCTTTTTTTGTCCATAGGGTGATATCGTCCGCGTAAATTGCAGTCCCGATTTGGTCGTATTCTGTGATTCTTTTTGCTATCTCTATCATAGTGATGTTAAAGAGAAGCGGTGAGATGATAGATCCCTGTGGTGTGCCTTTGTTGGGCATGTCAAAGATATCTGACTTCGTGTCTCCAATGCAAATGGTAGCCGTTCTGTCGGACAGGAATGCTTTCACGTAGCGGAATGTTCTATCCCCGCATTCTAGCCTCTCTAGAGCTGTCAATATGGCGTCGTGTGTTACGTTATCGAAAGCTCCTTTGAGGTCTAGTGCCAGGATAAATTGTTCCCCTTCTTCCTTTTTTTTAAAGATATCGTGCTGGAGTTGGATAAAAGCGTCCTGTGTAGCTAGGCCTTTCCGGAAGCCTATCATGCAGTGGGGGAATGAATTTTTCGTTTCGAGATGTTTGGAAAGCCTGTTCGTTATGATTTTTTCCAAGAGTTTTCCCAGACACGAGGTTAGTGAGATTGGCCTCAAGTTGCCAATATCAGGGGGTTTGCCTGGCTTCGGTATGGTTATTATTTCGGAGTGTTTCCAGGATGGTGGTATTGTACCGAGTATCCAGATTTTTTCATTGAAGTATTTGGTGAGCTGTTCTATTTGTCGGTCACCTAAGTTTCTTATTATAGAGTTGATTATTCCGTCTCTGCCTGCTGCTCCTTTTCTTTTTGTTCCCATTATGGCTGCGAAGACTTCTTCTTTAGTAATGGGGCGATCCAGAGTCTCGTTCGCCGGACCTTCGTATCTTTTGTTTGTTGCCTCAATCGGACTATTAAATCCAAATTTTTTCCTTCACAGCATGGATGAGTTGCTCGTTTGTACCCTTGAACAGGTGGGAAACTTTTTTCAGGTTGTGTTTACTCTCCCGTTTTGTGCCCTCTGGGTTAAGCAGACTTTTGATGATGTTCCATGTTTTGTCCTCCTCGACATGGTCGTCGCCCTCACCGAGCAGACATCCCGCACGCAGTCCCACCTTGTAACATTAACGAAACTTTCCCCTCCCTCTACTGCCCACCCACCTATACCAAATGGCCAACCCAACGACCTTCTCTAATACCCAGCGCATATCGCAATAGAATTGTCGAGGATTCCGCCGTAAACGCGCAGCGCTGCGAGCCCCCATCGCTCTCCTCCGGCGTTATATACCTCCCAGAAATGGAACAAGAATCCAAATGAGTTCACTACTGCAGTAATAAAAAGAACTCTAACATGGCCATACTAGTCAATAAAACGTTCACAGAACAATACCTAGAACTGCGACCCGAACTCTCCTTCACACATTCGTACACCTCATACCCAAGACCCTCATCATGACGCCCTCCTACATACTAAACGTCGATAGCTCTTCACAACTGTCACACACTTTCCACGAACTGTTCAAACCAGCTCCAACACAGGCGAACAAAGCCCCCTTAATAATTACCGGATATTTCAATGCACATCACATCGCTTGCCGGTATTCCGCTCAGAAAAAAAAAACGCAAACTTTTATGGGAAACAATGCAACATAACCACCTCACCATTGAAACTGAAACCTACATTCCCACCCGGGACAGCACCACCACACAGTGAGGCAAAACACCCGACCTCTCCATTACCAAACATGCCAACCGCTCCACGTGGGAACGTTTGGACCATATTCTCGGTAGCATCGATTACATCCCTGACATAATAACTACTACCGCACCAATTACAGCCAAACAAACCCGACCGCACACACTAATCAACTGGCACCAATTCCGAACTACCCACACGAAAGCACTTATCAACTCAACACCGCAATCTTTCAACCTAACCGAGTGGATAAGCTGAATACACACCAATATCTAGAAACATTGCTCTAAGTTTATAGCTTCAAAGCCCTCCGTCAGTCTAGACACCAGACTCACACACCTCCTTCAGTGCCACCAGGGTCTCAAAAAGAGGTTCGAAACGCAACGCCGCATTAGGGACCGGGCGGCCATTGTATGGCGCCACCGTCACTTCAGCGAACAGCGCCGCCCGCGGCGAACCGCTCGTCAGTGGAATGCCGGTGGCGGTCAGCGCAGCGTTATTGTGCATGGCTTTCAAGCACGGTGCGGCATGAAAAGCGTACATAACCACAAGGACTTTTTTCAGATCAGTAAATCTTGACCGTGGATGTGAACTTTACAAGGCATGCCATGTGTGATTTACGCCCATACTCAGTATTTACATATAACAGACGACGCTCAATGCGCCAAGCTGAAAGTTAAGGTGGAAGTGAAAGTCCGTTCCTTCATGCAAATTTTTCATGCCTGCATGGAGTTTCGCGTATAGAGGAGTATATTGCAGCTAAATGCTCCCACAAAGCCGGTGTGTGCAAACGATCCAGGAATGCTGCCGCCTGGCCTTTGAATTTGATGACTAAACAGTGTCGTGCACAAGCGAAAGACGAAGTTTGGGGGCGCCTTCTAAGATTTACCTCAAAACAGGAATTGTGATGGACGACGCTTCCGTAACTTCATTCACTACGGCTGAAACGTTTTTAATTTTACAGAAATGCTCTTACTACAGTCATCGGGAATCATTTACAGAATAAATATCGCATGATAGTAGAACATTATTGCTCGTCGTAGAGAAGCAATGATTTAGAAGAATTGCAATGGTTCCTGCTAGTTGGTGAATGATTTTTCAAAAACAAATTCTTGCGTGGCTGAAGGACGCGAGACAGGTGGTTGCCGAAAAACTGTACTCAGTTTCATAACTGGATGCTGCGGTTGGTTTACAAGCTGCCACCTCCGCTTGAAAAATCATGCACTACTTCGTTTAACGACGACGATGGTTTATCGCAAAGCTTTCTGGGGTTTGTACTTGTTTGCCTTCTGGATTTAAAGTTTGGCTCGTTGAGCATTGAATCTGACCAGCACGCAGTTTTGTCTTTTGATCGCAGGGGCTTTCACTTTGACAACTTCCCATTCAATTTCGCACGAAGAAATCTTCGCGTTCAACCATCGTAACCTTTAGACAGAGGGCTAGATGATTTTGCTGTTTAATTTTGAATTTCCATGCACCCCTCTTTAAGTCTACACTTTTTCTAGCGGGTCGGAAATGTGTATGCGCCGGAGGACTCGGGCTGATGCACCCATATTTGAGGCAACTAATCACGCGTTTTTGGTGTCTTCACAACGCATTACGCTATTTTTTGGTACTCTGTAAAGAATAGTAAAGCATTAAAGAACAGCGGCTGACGTTAACAATGCCACATTTTTAAACTATGGGTGGCAGCCTTTATTCCACGCAGGTGTGGTAAAACGGGCAGGCGAGGAGGCATGGTTTGCAGCTTGGGCTGTTAGGTCGGTTAATAACTTTGCCTCTATATAAAATGACCACCACAAACGTGGGCGTTCCGCTTCGGCTTTCAGGCTCCCATGTTATGACAGTGTCTCACACCAAAACCGAAGGGACAAAGCTCAGGGTTACAGAAAGAAAGTGCAAACTGCCGCAACATTTCTACTGACATGGTAATCCATCTCGCACGCAATTGCCTTTCGCTTCAAAGCATACGTATCGAGGTATCCAGGTGCTAAAGCTGGCGTAGAAACCGTAGTCATTGAAACCAGTCAAGATAATTTAAAGTGGTAGAAATGAATTCTAATATTCCTAATAGTTTTATTCCTACTCAGATCGCGCGGAGCCATGAGCCGGCCGCTGCAAAAGCGCTCATGTCAGCGTAGCCCATTCCCAAACTTAGAAGCATTAAACCAGTTTATGTAGCCATTGGTACATTTAGGATGAAAGGAATACTAATAATAGTACTTTTATTTGTAGTCAGAACTGGTGGAGCCAAGCGTAGATTGCTGCAAAAAGCGCTCATGCCATTGTAGCCGATCCCCAAATTTAGAAGAGTCCGGCATGTTTACGTAGCCGTTACTGCATCTAAAAACCCAACAAATCTGTCTAGACTTCGTTTCATCTCACATATCCGCTCAAAGCACCACCAAAACATTCAAAGCACCGAAGCAAACACGACAAAAACAACGGGAGGCTGTGAAGCCCAATGCACCGACTCATTCCACTAACAAGGGAGCGCCGAGCGGTGGCGCCACCCGTCAAGCTGCCCGGTCCCTATAGGATGCTACTCCACAGAATTTTTCTATTAGAATGCGAAATCAAACATCATAGCATGCAACTGCAAACCACCGCTTGGGGACGCATGCGCGGCAGCGATTTTAAAGACCTCAGCATTAAAAAACACATTGCGTATACTCAGGCACCTAGTCGACCTTTCTACATACGAAACAGAACCCCCATTAAAAAACACATTGCGCATACTCAGGCACCTAGTCGACCTTTCTACATACGAAACAGAACCCCAAGCACGCCTCAACCAATTAGCCCATAATATCACTGGAGGCGACCATACGTGGTCGGAAATTCTTACCGACCCTCACGTTGCGTCGCAAGAAGCACAAACGCTTGTTGTAACATACTCTGGCACACAAAACCCTGAACAAGATACCGTATTCACATTCGCCGAGCTGCAATCTGCCGCACATACCCTTCACCTATAGAACATAGAACAACCCCTGGACTTGACAGCATAATACACTACCCTCCGAAACCTATAATCTCACTTCCACCAACAACTCCTCGAGTACTACAACCATTGCAGGCAAACCGGCCACCTGCTAACAGAACTTAAACATGACACCATAACACTGATTCCCAAGCTTCACAAACCTCTTTCAACCCCCAAGTTACATCCCATTTCACTGACCTCATGCATCTGCAAACTCTTCGAACAGATGATACTATCTCGCCTCAATCACCAGCTCAATCAACAGCGTCTTCTTCCCAATAACATGTTCGGATTTCGCCCAGACCTCACAACCAATGACATACACCTTCAAATATATCAACTACTCAAAACACTCCCAGATCAAGACGCGTAGGCAATCTGTACCGTACATGTGACGAAAGCATTTTATGGGATCTCACAATCAGCTGCCCTGTCCACATTGAATAACTTGAAAGTAGGCATGAATCCCTGCATTCTCGTTCAATCCTTTTTGTCTGAACGAAGAGTCACCCTTAAACTCGGCAATAGGCAATCCCCAAACCTGCACCTTCCCATCCATGGCAAACCGCAAGGTTCAATCTCATCTCCCACGCTGTTTATCATAGCTCCCATCCTTATCGCTACGAGTCTCAACAACATTCCCTCATTCCACAGCAGCCTATACGCCGACGACATAACAGCCTGTGTAATGCACGCCAGTAAAGCCCACAATGAATTCAGCCTTCAAATCGCATTGGACACCATACACAACTTCAACCACTCGGCAGACCTATCATGGCCCCTGAGAAGCCCCACATGATCCTCCTAACTCCGCGCCGCCGGCTCACCTCTTGGCCTCCTCACATAAAAATTAACATAAATGACCAGCGAATAACACCTACGCCAACCCTCACCATACTCGTACTGACCCTAAAGCAAAATCGAGGCAACTCTTCCACAATACACCTAGCCCACACGCGACACAAACTCAAGGTTTATCCAACGAATAACCGCCTGCGGCCAAGGCCCTTCCTAAAGAGATATATTAGAACTTGTCACAGCTCTATTCACCTCATTACTTACAAATTCCCTTCCTTACTTATCGCTTACAAAAGCGAAATTCGACAAATTGCAAGCTGCGCAGCGCAGGGTGTACAGAGCAGTAGTACTTATTCCACCCAACACCTCTACGAACCGCACCCTTTGAACTGGAACATTTGCATGGTCTTTGATTGCGTCGAAGCCAACCGTCTTAGACAACTCGCTCGTCTATCCACAACTTCCACAGGTTTGATCCTCCTGCACCAGTTCAACCTCACTGCTGCAGGCCCCCTACCCACCTTCGCCCCTACCCCCATCCCAATACGAAAATCTCGAACTTCTCCTTCTTCCCCGTCACGTGCATCCCACCCACCACGCAGCCCGACGAAGAGCCCGAGCTGTATTCACAGGTATTTTGATCCCCGTCTCCTGACTACATTTAGGTAGGCGGCACAGAATATAGACACCAACCAGATTTTGCTGTCACTATTCTTGCAGGAGACAGACCTATCCCAGCAGCGGCAGCCAGCATCCGCACGGCTTACCCCGCCCCTCCCCCCCCCCCCCCCCCCGAGGCAGATGAAGCGCCAATAGCACTGGCCATAACACACCAACCTCCGCCACCTTACATAACCTTGGAATCTAAACCGACTGCATAAAATTTCGCGCGGGGACACATCTTCTCTGCTCATCAATTTCTCCTATCCCGCCCTCTTCCCAGCAAAATCATAATCCTCCTTTGGGCCCCTGGCCACGTCGGCTTTGGCGGTGCGGGAACGGCCCACCTGGCCGCTCGAGGACTAATTTACCAAGCCCCAGACATGTAGGTCTCACAGCATGGCGCAGGAAACGCCCGCGAACCCTTGCTTACTTTTACCGACACTACAACAAACTACCGCCTGCAGGGACAAGCACTAACTCCCCTCATACGTCGGTTTGTTCACCTCTAAACAGATTCTGGCGACCATTATAGCCCCATTTCATCCCCACCAGTCACGTCCTCCACCATACCTATCCCACATGATATCCACCTCCGAACAGCCTAGTATGTGGTGCTCGAGATACCACGCCACACTGCATTTCGGAATGCCAATTCTTACCTCGACTCTGTTTACCCAACCTCCCACTACTTGGCTGGAGGTGACCGGGAGCTCCTCACCCGAGCAACAGCTCCCGACCTCTACTAGGGCTCAAGATTACCCGGCGCGCCTCCCTCACATAAGGAACACTCCCTAGGACTAAGCCTTACAAAAAATAAAATTATTCTCTTTCAGTAAAGTTCATTGTCTCTATTTCGGTCTCGCTCCCACGCAACGCTCTGAGAAAACTGCCCAGGCTCGCCGTAATCCATGACCAAGCTCGCAATGACTGCCCCGCTCGGCCTTTCACGTAACCAGGAACGCGGCCAGTCACGTGGTCAGGCAGCCATCGGGTGGCAGAATCGCATGCATCTAGGCGGCGGTGGTAGAACTCTACTTGGCAGAGCCACGTGATACGTTGCAAAGGATACGGCGTAGGTGCTTCGAAATCAAGGTCAAAGTCCTGGCGACGGCACAACTCGGCTCGACTAGGTTAGTACAGCTTTACTTTATAAACTCCCAAATGCCTCTCCGGCTGCACGGTGAGTATTCATACTTAACTAAAGTCGTACTGGCTCTCTGAACACAGTCTGCCAGTGCCAGCCTACTTATTCCCATCTCCTCTTAAATATCTTGGCCAAAATTCGTTCCCATTTCCTTCGATGTACCATCAACACAAGTTTCTGCCAGTTGTGTCCCCGCCTCCAACGCCCAGCGTTCAACCTGAGGAAAAAACCACAACGTCTAAAGCAGACCATGCAGGCAACCGCGTTAGCTAATACTGCTTCATCAGTGCGCTGGCATAGCAGCAGCAGGCCAGAGAACTGACACAAGGCGGTAAAAGGGTACGGAGACGGCAAGCCACTTGGTCCAATAGTCTCTCAAATGTGCACTTCACACTGCGCATCACAGCTGGAGAGCGTGATCTAAACAACCGACACTCTGGCACCGATGCAGTTTTCATCTCTAGCGTTGTCTCGTGCAATAGGGCGCTAGAGTCACACGATAGTCGCCGCTACCACCATCTTCGCCTACTGCTGGGTTTTATGCTACCGCTCTCGCCCCTTTCTTTTCTCGTGGTCTCTTCTTCAGATGCGCTGTGTCCGTGACTCCACGGGGAATCGCTTTTTCCGCGAAGCTTTAAGTTGTGCGGAATCGATAAAAGGAAACTCTGAGAGGCTTCCTCAAGCTCCAACTGGAGTACATGCACGATAATCGTACTTGAAGAATGTATAAAAACTTTCGGCACTCTCACTTACACACCGACAAGATCTTTAAGAATCTTTCTTGCCTGCTCTACGCCCGCAGATTCATTTCGCAATTCCACGTATTTCACTGAACGCTGATTTTTATGCGGCTAGATCGCTTGCTTGCTTGCTAACTGGCTGTTTATCAGAAGGTTCATTGTGCAATTTCAGGCATTAGGCTACGTTAAAGGGAATGTTCTGTTTTTAGAGGCGAAGCACCTTAGGGCCGAGGCTTGTCCGTCCGGCGTTCTTCCGGCGTGCGTGCTCACGGCACAGCACCAGGTAAATTGAAACATCTGTGAAAAAAAGGTTCACAAAAAGTTATCCAGAACGCAAGAAAAGCTTAACAAAAGTGTAGATAGAGAGAGAGAGAGAAGGAGACAAAGGGAGAGAAAAAGACAGAGAGATGCACATCACCGTGTAAACTGAAACATGCGTGAACAAAAGTTTTACAAAAGGGTAACAAGTACAAAAAGAAAGGTTTACTACAGATTGGAGAGGGAGATAGAGAGAGAGAGAGAGTGCTGAGGTGCAAATGCGTATATAAGCGCGCTCCAGACTACACATTCTCGTTCTGCCACTGATAAAAACGAACGTATGGCGCGGCATGTCGCGCCTCAACGTTTACGCAGACAACAAGCTACCCCGGAGGCGAGAGCTCGGGAAGCGGCGGCAAAACAGCAAAAACGTCAAGTGGACCCGGCGTTCCGTGCTCGGGAAGTAGCGGCTCAACGGCAACGCCAACAACAAGCTGTACTGTAGACAGGCGTTGTCACTCATTTACATGCTCGAGTGGTCAATGTCACAGGAGATTTACGTTAAGGACGATTCTTAGTGCTTCGCCCACTCGTCATATTTCACTTTATGGAGATACCTGACTTTTTTCGCTTTCTCTGCATGCCCATATATTAATGATTCAATAGTTACAGTGAAATGCTGGATGCAACATCGCGTGCAAAGTTAGTATTCTCTGCAATTATTTTTCTTCTGCTACTGTTTGTTTAGAAGAAGGTTATATTTTTAGGAGTGTTTGCTGAAAAATGAAATCACTACTGCTATCCTACGATTGAGCCTTGAAGCAGCGAGCCTGTACCAGTTATAGTAATAACCCAGACACCAAAATTTTGGCCATAATATTCGCCCATATAAGAAAAATGGGCGAACTAAAAGTTTGAAGAACGACTTTTGTGACACTGTGGTTATTTATTTGGTAACTGTAGAGGAGTAAAAGTGTCGTCTCTCAAGCTTATTATTGTGACAATTTGCGGTAAAAAAACCAAATAAAGAGAAGTTGGATGAGTGCCTGGGACCAGTAGTTTATTCAATGGGTGGAATATACGAGGTATACAAATAAGAGCATGGTATTATACTTATTCTGCTGAAATACGTGAACCATACAAACTATTGAGCATTCTTTGAGGCGCCTTGTAAAACGAAACAAGTGAGGTTGCGCATTTAAAAGTATAAAATATGACATATATGACTTATCCGGTAGTCTAACAAGGCATCTTTAGAAAATGCATCACCTCACCTGGAAACTGACTGTTGCTGGCCTGCGTACGCTGCGACACCATATTTGAGATAGTAAAATGAAGTTTACAAGGGTTAAAAACCTCAAGGTTATTGCTGCCATCTCTTGGAATCCCACCAGCCCTGTGCCAATGTGCGTTACTTAGAGAAAAATGTATGTTTGAAGTCAATGTTTAAACTTGAACAGCCGCCACCATTTTTTTAAATACAGGAAAATAGAAAAAGAGCAAACTTTATGTCGTGACAACGTCTTGATCTGCTGACATGTTAGGTTTCTTGGCAACAGTGGGCGGGTTAGCAGCATTATAAAAAATTTGATTTGTTTAAACAAATTGAATATTTTTATCACGCGAAAAGACGGGATAATTTTTAAGAATGCACTTTGTCTCAATGTCATTTCAAAATTGAATATCTGACATATTTACACATACAAAAATCACCCAATGAAGAAAGTCAGCTATTGGAAAAATTACATTTAACAAGCGAAGCGGGCAACTGGCCTCCGATTAGAAAGAAAGCAAGTTATTGTTTGGAATTGTTTGAAGCTATTCCAATCGGCGAGTGTGGTGTTGTTTGCAGCAGGAACACACACGATAAAAGTAAAAATCACCCAATTTTACATATTGTGGCTGGTTCAATGAGAGAGTTTTAAACTATCCAAAAATACTAAACAACCCACACACGAGCCGTTAATGCTATAACACACGAGTGCCGATGATCTATATATAAAGGTTCCAGCGATGTAACGTTCGATGATATTAGATCATGTATTGTATGACATCTTCATAGAAGCTAGACACAAGTAAAACGATTGGTGCCGAGTTTTGCATGTGTCTTAAGATATCACTTTTTATTGGGACTTGAGCAATTCTTGTCATACTTTTGGTACGGTTCTTCCATTGTTGTGAAGTAGAATTTAGCAAATGGTGTGTGATAAGTACTAAAACTGGCCTATTTTCTGCAACACAGTACTTACTGAAGCAGTACCTAGAGGACTTTTCTTTACTCGGTAAATGTGTAAAAAGTGTGCGCTCGCAGCTTCTACACGCGAAAACAGCCACAAGCGAGGAGCTTTTAATACGCTGGCAAAAATATAGTAGTCAGCTTAACGTATGGTTATGACATGGTTTATTTTCACCATTAACTGGGTAAAAAATGCAACCTATTCTAGTAGTACTGGAGTTAAAACTCGGTGCTCCTGATGACAAATGATCGTTTGTGCAGATGAGCCGCCTTTGTGGTACTAGTGCAATATGTTGTTCAAGTATCCAGTGGAAGCGAATAGACGTTGACACAAACAGGCATGTGCGCCGTAGTATTTATTTTCGCTAGTTCGCACATGTCATCAAACATTGAAAGGGGCAATGAAAAGCGAGGGTCTTAAAATGGCAAGACAGCGGGTAGCGCGCAGTGTGTCGTTGCGTATTTTGGCCTCTTGTGTGCATGTGGTGGTTTTATATTGTTGAAAAATGTCTTCGGCCGTGGACCTTTCCCCTTACTTTCTCTGCTACTCCAAACTGTTATGTACAAGTAAACCCCGAGCTGCATAAGTTGAGAACAAGGAGAACTACTATCAATGTAAGCGGAAATAGGCTTTTATTAGAATATTAGGGAATATGTACCTCAACCTCATAGAAAAGCTATCTTCAGTACTGCATGCTCCAGGAACGGGAGAATAGTGTCCTAGTTTAGGCTCTGTTTAACGAGGAGTCGTATCCTACTATGGCTTCACTCATTTGCATTTATTATCAGTTCATATTATTCTCTTCTTGCAATTTCTCCCATCAATTCTGTTTTAATGCTTCTGTTGTCAGTCCATAAATTCTTCCCGGAACAAACTTTCAGAATTTCGCATGAGGCTGTTCAAACATACGCAGAGAGGCACATATATTCATGGCTCCTCGCAGAGCGTTGAGTACACACTCGGGTTGGTCATTGGTTCGTATTCAAGGATTATAGCGGAGACATTCCTTTTATTCCTCAGAGAACCCTGCGCTGATAAAATAATGCTATCAGGGTGGCGCATAAATACACCCCAATTTTCAGTGCTTCCTGTAGTTCCCAGTTCAACATTTTTTGCCATGCAGAGCAAGTTATTGCGGTGTATGATAACCTGAAGCGTTAGCACCGGTGTGCATGTATTATGCATTTAGAAAGCTCATTTCTTTTACAAAACACTACAATATTATTACTTAAAAGGTATCACTTATTATGCAAGTTTGTGAAACGCATTCAAATTCTTAGCAAAACAACGTGTATCATTCACTTTTCTGTGTAATATCACGTGCTTTCTTGCTGGTAGGGTACTGTGAATTGATATTTACACGCTGGAGGAACCGAAAAGCTTACGCAGCATGAGATGGTCGCTACCCAAGGCAGCACCGAACTGTTCCGTCAAACTCAACCTGGTGCGCGATGGCCAGTGATTTTCTATTCGGCATTTTTCCGGAAAACGCGTTCGTCCGTGTCCAAATGTGGGCTTTTTGGACGTATACGGCCGAGCTCTCATGGATATCCAACGGCCAGCCTCCCTCGGCGAGTAGAGCAGCTTACGTTCCTGCTGCCGGACTCGAGCTATAGGACTCCGGCCATTCGAAAGCCACCCATCTGCGGTCGAAGCACGGCCACGCGCGGTCCGCCGAGATGCGGTCGTCCGACTACAGCCGAACTAAAGCTGACCGAAGTTCGACCTTGCTACGGGCATTGGAGTTCAGCCACAGTACATTTACTGCCCTGACGCCGGTGGATGACCACTGCATGCCGCACAAGCAGATACTAAGTTGCGCTGTGCCACAGCCCAAACCCACCATTTTGGGTCTGCTGAACTCACTTGAAAGTGAGGCCGCATGACACCACCATGATAGAATGTAACAGCGCAATAAACGACGTGGGACACAGAAGAAAATTCACAAGACGGGTGCTCACTCGCAACTGCTATTTTATTTGAGAGCAACAATATTTTGTAGCCGACGCGTACAATCTGATGTGGCAAAAAAAATGGAACCTCTGACAAAACCGCGTAAAGGCGTGATAACCGTTCACAGAGTTAGGTGGCATCTAAAAAAGCTTTCTCTCCTCGTACAGCGTCAGAGAAGGCGGGATTACACATCCGCTCCGCCTCTTTTGATATGATAAGCTTCAACAACTTCTCCTGTCAGCTGGTCTTTATGTGTGAACAAAAAGTCGCATTCATCAAAACAGGGCTTCCAGCCACATGCTCGGCTTTGCGCTGATAAGTGGGAAGAGGTGTCTTTTGTTAGATTATTCAGATTATTTAGATGTTCCCGCAGACGCGTGTTAACACATCTCTTCGATTGTGCGGTATACTTTTCCGCAATCGTGGGGCAACAGGTACACAACACCCGTGCGACAGGGCAAAAATGTATCATCTTCGTTGATGCTGCAGCCTCTTTTTGATTTTCTCGGTTTGTTATGTATTTTTCTCTGTATCGCAGGGCAAACCCGACTTAACTTCAGTGGATATAAAATGCGACATTCAGCCTATCTTCCTGCTGCATTCTTTAAACCAGGTTATTAACGTTGCACGTATCCAACAACTGCTATTTTAACCTTCTTTTTACCTTGTTTTTGCTCATGGTACGGTTTGCGTTTAAAGAGTTTCATTAGCCTTTCGCAGGTTCGCGCGATGGCATTTTCGTAGTACCCGTCTGCTTCAGCCTGCAAACCTTGCCTTCAAAACTAACCCCAGTCTCGTGCGCATACGTATTTGTTAACGCTGACCAGAGCGCGTCCATTATTAGGCCGTTCTTAACATTTTTGGAATGGGCGGGTCTCTAGTCTAGGAGTGCTTTGATGATCGGGGACTACCCAAAGCATACATGATCCTTTTCAAACTTTAAGTTTAGGTTAAGGTATGAAGTCACGGTAGGTACTGATCTTCGGACAAATGGACGTTCCTATATACCGTAATGTTCCGAAACTTGGCCCCAAGAACTGCTTTTAGCCTTCACTGAACCCGCCGGAGAAAGTTGTCTTGCCAAGAGCAGTTGATAGGAGTGTGCAGGCGGAGGTTAGAGCTCGTTGTGGGGTTGAGTGCCCGAGTGTTATTTTGTGAAACAAAGGCCGAAGTTCCAAGACCAATCCTGTCAATTAAGTTGCGAGCGGAACTGGCTCGCAGCCAATGAATTACGAATTGTGCAATCCAATAAAGAGGGCTTTTTTCCAGTCATGACCGAGGGTAAGTTTCAAGAGAATGTACTTCCCCAGTGCAATTAAGCTTCGCGATGGTTTCAGTCAAAGCTGCAAAACTAAACCAAAGTAAAGTAATGCTCAACCATCAATGAGTGCACCCGCCAGATAAAAAGACTAAGAATAACCACCTTCAAGTTTCCTTCGTGGCAAAAACGCACAAACCGGAGGTACCATTTAAGGCTATAGTTTCAGAACGCCATGCTTGGCAGAAAGCTTTATCCCGATTCCTGCAGGCACACCACACCACTTGAGTGTTAACGACCTTTTCGTTATTCCCAATGCAAGCGCACTTGTTAGCTTCCTGACTAACAACAATCCTGGGCATTGCTATGCCTTCAGTGTGGACCTTGAAGACCTGTTCTGTTCTTTACCTCATTCTAGCCTCATGCAGGCGGTAAAAACTTGCATTACGGAGGATAATGATCAACCGGTCTTCAGATCCAAAATCAGTATTTCCATTGAAGCATTTCTGAGGCTACTTGGCTTCTACCTGCGATCCACTTTAGCGTGCTGGCAAAATAGGCTCTACCTACAGGCTGAGGGGTATGCATTCGGTCGAGCGTGGCACCGGTTTTGAGCGAAATCTTTCTTAAAAGTAAAAGCTGTCTACCCAAACTTTAGAAAAAAGGTATTTAGATATGTTGACGATATGCTCCTTTTCTCGGATGTGGCAGATTACAGTAAGAAAGTCGCTCATTGATTGATTGTAGGGTTTAACGCGCCGACGCAACGCAGGTGATGAGGCGCGCCGTAGTGGAGGGCTCCGGATTAATTTTGACCACCTGGGGATCTTTAACGTGCGCCGAAATCTCGCACACACGGGCGTTTTTGCTTTTCGCCTCCATCAGAAAAGCGGCCGCCGCGGCCGGGAATCGAACCCGCGACCTCGTGCTCAGCAGCCCAACGCCTTAGCCACTGAGCCACCGCGGCGGGTAGAAAGTCGCTCAGATACAAATGTTACCCAGGCTAATGGTTCGGGACTGAACTTCACGGTTAATGTTACAAGAAGAATTGCCTACAATACCTTCCCCTCAACTTAAAGTTCAAAGGGGATCATGTATGTTTTGGGTCTAGTCACCGATCATCGAAGCCACTCCCAGACCAGAGATCCGCCCATTCCAAAGATGTCAAGAACGGCATAGTAATGAACGCGTTTCGGTCAGCTTTAAGAAAGTCGTGTGTGCACGAGATTGGGGTCAGATTTGAAGCCAAGGTTGATAGGCTTAAATCAGCGGGGTACCACGAGAATGCGGTTGCGCAAACCTGCGAAAGGCTAATAAAACTGCTCAAACGCCAACCGGTCCATGGGCAAAACTAGATAAAACAGAGGTTAAAGTAGCCGTCATTTTAATGCATGAACCGCTAATCACATGGTTTAAATTATGTAGCAGGAATATACCGGCTAAATGTCGCATTTTTAGCTACAGTGAGGCTTAGCCGTGTTTGCCTGGCGATACAGTGGAAGATACGTAACAAACCGAGAAAATCAAAAAGTGGCTGCAGGATAGAAAACGATGATAAATTTGGCCCTGTCGCACGGGTGTTGTGTACCGGTTGCCCCTGGATTGCGGAAAAGTATATCGGGCAATTGGGTAGGTGTGTTAACACGCGTCTGTAGGAACATTTGAATAACCTAACAAAGAAAACCTCTTCCCAGTTATCAGCGCAGTGCCGAGCATATGGTTTTAAGCCGTGTTTTGATGAATGCGACATTTTTTCAACTCACAACGACCAGCTGGCCCGAGAAGTTGTTGAAGAATATCATATCAAGAAGAGGCGAACCGTAAGGGTAATCCAGCCCTCTCTGACGCTTTAGGAGGAAAAAAAAAAAGCTTTTTAGATGACACCTAAATGTGTGATAGGTGGTCAGGTCTTTAAGCCTTTTTATCAGAGGTTTCAATTTTTGTTTGTTTTCACCACATCAGATTGTACGTGTCGCGTATAAATTTCTATTACTTTCCAATAAAATACTAGTTCTGAATCAACGGCCTTCTTGTGAATTTTCTTCTGTGTCTCTTGTCGTTTATTGCGCTGTTACATTCGGTCATGAATAGGTACCAAGTCGGCCAATTCTCCATCTTGTTGATACCCCCAACCATCCAGCCTTCAAAGCCGCCTTGCTTATTGATGGGCGTAAGTTGACAGCAAAATACACCTAATTAATATCGCGCACAACTTGTCATTCCCATACTTGCTGTGCTTCTTTTATCCACGAATTGAGAAAATATCCATTTATTTTGTGTAGCTTTATTAGTTAACAAAGTCAAAAGTCTTTATTTTCCTTTTGGACAAAGCAGGGGGCCGGCGTTAGAAGCGTCAGGTTGAGGCGACTTGATGAGGCGACGGCTCCGAACACTGCGGCACGGTTCAAAACCTTCATAAATATCAAACAAATTGAAGAGCACTCGCGAGATTTCATGGGCACGGCATGCAATCTCCTCAGGTTTTAACCGCCTGTTTGAGGCTATCATGAGGTAAATAATAGAAGAGGTCTTCAAATCTACACTTAAGATGTGGCAATGCCCGGAGTTGTTGTTAGTCAGGAGGCTCACAAGCGCGCTTGAATTGGGAATAATGAAAATTTCGTTAACACTCTAGGGGGAGTGGTGTGCTGGAAGGCTGTATTACACTTACGGTTCACCTCTTCTTGATATGATAAGCTTCAACAACTTCTCGGGCCAGCTGGTCATTGAGTGTGAACGAAATGTCACATTCATCAAAACACGGCGTCCAGTCACATGCTCGTCACTGCGCTGATAAGTCGGAAGAGGTTTCCTTTGTTAGGTTATTCAAATGTTCCCGCAGACACCTGTTAACACATCTACCCGATTGCCCGATATACTTTTCCGAAATCGAGGGGCAACCGGTACACAACACCCGTGCGACAGGGCACAAATTTATCATCGTGTTCAAAGCTTCAGCCTCGTTTTGATTTTTCTCGGTTTGTTATCTATCTTCCTCTGTATCGCCGGGCAAACACGGCTAAGCCTCAGTGTAGCTAAAAATGCGACATTCAGCCTGTATCTTCCTGCTACGTTCTTTAAACCATGTGATTAGCGGTGCATGCTTTAAATGACTGGTACTTTACGCTTCTTATTACCTTGTTTTTGCCCATGGTCCGTGTTGCATTTCAGAAGTTTTATTATCCTTTCGCGGGTTCGCGCAACGGCATTCTCGTGGTACGCCGCTGGATTAAGCCTATTATTCTTGGCTGCAACACTGACCCCAATCTCATGCACAGACGACATTCTTAAAGCTGACCGAAACGCGTTCATTACTATGCCGTTCTTGATATTTTTGGAATGCGCGGATATTAGGTTGAGGAGTGGCTTCGATGATCAGGTTCTATACCCAAAACATACATGCTGCCCCTTGAACTTTATGCTGAGGTCAAGGTATTGTAGGCAATTCTTCTTGAGAACACCAACCGTGAAGTGTAGTCTCGAACCATTCGCCGGTAAAACATTTAGTATCTCAGCGACTTTCTTGCTGTAATTTGCCACGTCCGTGAAAATGAAGGGATCGTTCCCATATCCAAATATCTTTTCGTGAAGTCGGGTTAGATAGCTTTTAATTTTAAAGATGACTTCGCTCAAAAGCGGTGCCACGTTCGACCCAATGCACACCCCTAAGCCTGTACGTACACCCTGTTTTGCCAACCCACGAAAGTGATCGCAGGTGGAAGCCAAGTAGCTCCAGAAAAGCTTCAGGGAAAATACCGATTTTGTAACTGAAGGCCTGTTGATCATTATTTTCCGTAGTGCAAGTTTTTACCCCCTGCATAAGGCTTTAATGAGGTAAAGAATAGAAGAAACCTTTAATCTCCACAGTGAAGGTGTAGCAATGCCCGGGGTTATTGTTAGTCAGGAGGCCAACAAGCGCACTTGAATTGGGAATAACGAAAATGTTGTTAACACTTAAGGGTGAGTAGTGTGCCTGGAGGTATTGGGACACAGCTTTCTGGCAAGTATGAAATTCTGAAACATTAGATGTAACGGTACCTCCGGTTTGTGCTTTTTTGCCACGAAGGAAACTTCAAGGAACACACATAATGAAACACAAATCACTAAAGGCCGCCTCCCGATGAACGCCGGCTGAACGGCGCTTCCCGATGACGAAGCAGATGTCTAGGGCCGTATGTCGGCCGTGCTTTTTTTAACACCGGCTGCCGAAAGAAAAGTGGATATCTGGCAGCCGTGTGCCTTCACGTGTGCGTCTGAACACGGGAAGCCAGAGAAATACCGAAGTGCTAGTGGCGGAACGTTCGCAGTTCTACGTACAATCAATGCCTGCGAGAACCTTGATGCTGTCCGGGCATATCTGAAAACGGCCATAGATGTGCCGGCCTTGGGACACACTTTCTGTGCTGCCTGAAATGGTAGCGGTAACAAACGCACAGTGTGTTTCGGAGGTACACCGTAGCTTTTCAGCCAGCTGAGCGTAATGCGCAAGACGTCAACAGTTACTTTAGCGGGTGGTGCAAAGACGCCTTTCAGCGAGTGGTGGAAATGACATAAGTCACCTTCGTGGGATTAAAAATAAGCTGAAGTGCATTGGTGTATCCGAAACCATATTTTCGGACAAGCCTACGCAGTCATAGGGACACCGTAGCGTGTAGAGGGCCTGGGTTAAATAGTTGATTTGGTGCTGCCGGATGTAAACTGCTTTCGGCTTGGTTTGGAGCTGTGGCGGGTGTGCGGAAAGGAATTGCCCAACCGAGTGAGTGCGGGAATATAGCAGAGGAGTGGCCACCAGTTCACAGAAGGGAAGCAGCAATAGAATAGCGTTACTTAGTTTGCGATGATGTAGATGAGATAGGAGAGAGAAATGCTACGAATATTGTGCCTTGACGATTTATATAAGCACGGAAAAACTAAGGCATGGGTAAGTAAAAAATGTGTCTTCGTCAGAGCCATTCATAGAGAGCCTTTCAGGAAGCGTCTGTTGATGGGAATTTTGGGGTAGATCACTGTTAGCATTGACGGCATCTCATTCATTCGCCTTGTCCCTCCATACGGCGTTGTTGTCCGTCCGCACCCCTCCTCCTACACTATAAAGAAAGTAATAGTTAGCGGTGCCCGGTTTCGATCCCACGACCCTGTGGGCAGAACGCGAGGTACATGTTGCTCTTCCCACTGCGACACAAAACCAAGACAGAATCAAATGCTACGAACCCGCCTTATATCCTTGACTCATTCAAACTACGTCAAGAAGATACTGATACAACGCATGATGGGGCAATGATTAACACTTGCAATAAAAGAAAAGAAGCTCCCACTTACAGCAACAATGATGGAGTAAAGGTCGTTGCGACCGCGACGCCCCAAGCATACCACTTAGAGAGATTGACCAAGATTGGCCAATAAAACATAATAATAATCATAACACATAATAATCTTACGCGTTCCCGACACGTTTCACGCGATTTAAGAATCAATCCAACTGAAACACCAAGTGAACCCCACGATGCGTCGCATCTACACAGGGTTCCACTCGCGGTGAGGTGGGCGCAATATTTTCATTGTAACTCCTTGGCATTGGAACTCTGTAACTCCAAAACGACAGATATCTCCGGTGACCTGCGATAAAAACAGCTAGCATAAATTTTCACCACTTGTTGTAGAGAACACCAATGTACACTGATGTAGTGAACAAGAAATTACCGTAGGAGGTCACAGATGTTTCTCATGGCTCGGGTAACTCCAAAATGTATACTAAAATACATCGCTACGGACACAAACATGGTTCATGCCAGTAAAGGAATTGAAAGCAGATGGGATGCATCTGGACAATCTGCAGTGTCTTTTTAGCGTGTGCTGTGCCTTGGCCTTTCATGAATAGGCTCAAGTCGAATCAGGCGTGAAATATGGCTGCGGGTGGTATGTGCATACTAAAGTATTGTACATACCTACTATGGAGGGTTCTTGTGAGCTAAACTTACTCGTGTGAATTGTTTATTTCAACTGGCAATAAATTAGTTAAAAATATATTGTTCTTTAAATCTACACTCTAATTTTGAAGCATGGTTTGCCCGCATTGCTTCATAGTTTGCCTTTAATCAGGAGTTTGTTCTCTACGATTCACTAAAATATAATTACAGCACCCCGAAGCAGAATCCTTTTATTTTCTAGAAGTCTTTATCGTGGGGCCTCTTTGTAGAAGAAGCAGTTTATTATTGCAATATTGCTTTCTCTTTAATGCCGAAATTATTTTGTGATCAGCCACTCCTTTCGACGTGGCCCCTAGGCCCGCACAGCGCGTGAATGAATAAATGAATGAAGGAATGAATGAATGAATGAATGAATGAATGAATGAATGAATGAAACTTTATTGACATAAGGATGGCGACTCGGCCTATGTGGGGGCGGGTGGGGAGCGTGCTGTCATTTCGGGAAAACTTTACAATCTCAGATGGACGCCAGTAGCGAGAGCGTAGTCCCACAAGGAGGCAAACACCTGCTCTGCTGTGGCTGCGGGTGGGTAGAGCCAGTCCGTCAAACACGTAACGCTGCTGTGTTTGCAAGAGGTGCACTCCGCGTACAGTCCTGGACACGTCCAAATGAGATGTTCAATGGTCGGTGTGGCTCCTAAAGAGCACGTCACGTGATTAAATAAATAAATACTAAAATAAAAATAAATAATTCATAAATAAATAAGTAATAAAATAAATAAACAAATAAAGATTAATACATAAGAAATAAATAAATAAATAAACATAAAAATAAACAATTGAGTAAATTTTTAAAAATAAATGGTTAATAAGCCATGACAACTATACAAAACCCACCACACTGCTCCCCGAATAAGAAACAGCTTTATGTCTCTGCCATATTCGTTTCTTTAACTGCATTTCTAAAATACTGCCGCGGCTCTGCATAAGGTGTCGAGAAGTGGCTAGGGGCGCGTACTTTGCACTGCTTTAAAACACTGAAATATAAAACAAACAAGAAATATTAAGGGGGTAGCTGTTCTAGAAATGGCCATTACGGAATCCTTTGGTTGTCTTGTGAATTATGTCCTCGCCGGAGCAAGTTTCTCCGCTACGTAAAAACTGGTTCCCGCTATAGAAAATTTTGCAAATTGAAAAAACAAAGTCCCAGGGCTTCCATATTTTGGGATAAGAAGGTTTATCATGCCTTTAAAAATGCGTTCACGTCTGCGCATTTGTGTTTATACGCAAAGCCAACGTATATATAAGTTGCGGAGTCAAGGTTTTCATATGCTGCTAATCCCAATTTCCTGTTGAGCATTGAAACATGGCGATCTGCTAAGAGAGTATGATTCTAAAAAACGGCTATAACTTTTGTGCTATCAAAAATATGCCAAAACAAATTGTACAAGTAGCCGCTAAGCCTACGCTACCGTTATGCCGGGTCCTATTTTAGTAATTCGTTTACAGCGAGTCCGTAAATGTTACGGTATTGCAGTTTGCTCTCGATACAGGTACATTAGGAAAGGCAGCATGGTTACAGAAAACCGCTAGAGGTTGTTTAAAGTAACAATCTGGAAGCAAATTATATGACATTAACCCACTGAAACTACGTTAACATTACTCTAACATTTGCTCCTTACAGAGCTCCCATGCCCCAGCATATTTTCCCCAGCAGATTTTTCAACCCGCTACGTTTTACGTTCGCCCTCTTGCCTCTAAATTTAATATTGGTAACGTAGTTGGTTTTCTCTTAGCACACAAAAAAACGTGCATTGAATGCTAAGAACTCCTTAATGCATTTATATGACCGGAAAATCTTGTTAGACGAGTGCTCCGGAATGGAGGACCGTTCATCTTCAGGCACGCGCGACCAGGTGCACTTAATAACTATGCAGAACTCATAAAAATTGGTCACTAAAACAACCAACCGTTTTTTTTATACCTTCACAATTTTTAAAGGGTCTAAAAAGGAGGGGCGCTTTGGGGCCTCTAAAGCAAATATAAATAATGTGTATATGCAGAGGCCACCCACTGCTTTCACATAAATTTTACTGCAGCTGCACTTTGGGTTTAGGTTACAAACAAAAACTATATACGATTAGCAAATATGCCGATTGCCCATCTTGAATGCATTGCCCATTAATGGATTCGAGCCGCGTGTGCCTGGTTTTTCTAGTGAATCTGTACGGCCAAAACACAGCATTCACGCACTTTCACCCTTCATAGAGCCGCCCGGTATGCAAGAGCTTGTTCAACCAGTGACCGGTCGCGTGCTGTAGAGTTTTTGTGCTTTCAATGCACCATGTTGTGCTTTTAGGGAGCAGGAAATTTTGCGCATTGTGGGATCCAGGGTTTTTAGTCAATCTACCAGCAACTCTACTAATCCTGAGCTGGGCGACAACAATCAGTGTATGGAAACGACCTCAAGAGCTTTAACAAACTAATCTTAAAACCCGTTCTGAGAGCCAACGTACATAATAACAAATAAGCTTACTCAAATTAAGGTAAAATATTTTTAGGAATGCCTTCTTTTTCGTTCGTAAAACATGTCTGGGAAAGTGACGTTAAAGCAACGAGAATACAACATCGTCTTAATAATATTTCTTCGTACGCATACCTTTACCTGGCAGGCTTTGTGACCTTGTGGGCAACATAATATTGCCTGTGTCTTTATGCAACAGCAAGGATATTAAAGATGTGAGGGGGATCAATGCACCATGTATGATAGCACGTGGATAGCATTTTTCTACTATTGTGAGCACAGGCCTAATGGTTGCTATATAACTGTTACTTGAGTGGTCAATCCCACCTAGCAACTCATCATCACTATGTCACATGCAAGCACTACACCATCTTATTCATCTATCATTCTCGGGCCTTCCCCATTTTCGATTTTGCAACGGCTTCCCGCGAGGCTGCGTCATCATTAAACGTGTCCTTGAAGTCTCCCGTGTCCGAGTCTTGCACATGATGGAGGTGCACTTCGATCCACGTACGCTCGCCCCGGCTTTTCCCTGCAGCTTCGCTCAGGTCGGCGTGTCCATCTTCCTACTCTCAGCCTGCCAGAAGTCGATCTGACCAACCCTGCCCATGGCCCAGCACCAGCAAGCCCGCTTGCCTCAGCCTGGATGATCACCAGCCGGCACCGGAACCCTCAGATATTTGCGGGACTTCCTGGAGACGACGCAGAGGATTGGCTCGACGATTTTAACCGGTGAGCTCCATAGGTCGGTGGAATGATAAGTTCAAGCTCACCAGCATCAATTTTTGTCTAACTGAAGTCGCTAAGTCGTGGTACCTGAATGACAAGGAGAGCTAAACTGACTGGTCGCGGTTCACCGCAGAAATGCGTAGAGTACTTGGAACGTCCACTTCGCGCTCAGAAGCGGCCAAGAAGAAGCTTGCTGTACGCTATGAGCACCTTGCCGAATCGTACACGTCATACATTGAAGATGTTTTGGCTGTATGTAAGCGAGTGAACCGAGAAATGTCTGAGTCTGATCGAGTTAAGCACACCCTCAAGGGCATTTGTTCCTTTGCCTTCAACGCACCCGCCATGCAAAACCCGACCACCAGGGATGACATTGTGACAATTTGTCGCCTAACTTATCTCCAGGCCTTGCTCCCGCAGTCATCATCTTCCGGCACATTTGTAGCTGACAAAGGCGACCTACGAGCCATGATAAGATCAATCATTCGCAAAGAGCTGCATGTGCAGGCGTTATCGAGCGTTTCAGCGGTGCAGCCCCAGACATCAGGCTCCAGATTGCGGGAGAATATAAAGGAAGAAATGGCCTCAGTCCCGTTCTATTCACCTCCGAAGTCTGACGTTCGCACCGGGCCTGCAAACTCTGATATGGTTGTGATGCCACACATTCCTTCCTCGCCCTCCGTTACTGAGGCGTCCTATGTTTACCTGGCTTCCGTCTCCGCTGCACGCCAACCAGCTACTTACCATGCACCGTACTACCCACCGTGGCGGCCGCCTCGCCCAACATGCTACTACTGGTGCATCCGGGGCCATATTTCCAAGTTCTGCTGGCGGCGCAAGCGAGATAAACGTCCGGTATTTTCAACTCCGCCACGGGGTGATGCCCGGTCCACGTACGACTACCTATCGCAGTCATTTGCCTATTCTCGCCCCCACTCACCTACTCCTCCTGGCTCCGTTGATCAGCGTGTCATGAGCAGGTCTGACCGCCGCCGATCCCCTTCACCTTTCCGTCAATTTTCGTCTTCTCCCCGTCAAGCCTCTCAGAACGTCGACCGGTGCGAGGAAAACCAGGAGCAGCCGTTCAGGGAGGCAAAACTGCGCCACACAGAAAAAAAGACTGGTCATCCTGACCGGCCATGCAATAGTTTGGAAGTTGTAGCCGAAGGAATTCCCGTAGAAGCTTTAGTGAACATTAGCGCGAGCATTTTCATTATTCTTGCGGATGTGTGTTCGTGGTTACGGAAGGTCAGAACTCCTTATGTTGGTCCTGCTCTACACGGCGCCAACAAAAAGTATATTCAGCCTTCGGGCAGCGTACCGCGCGTGTATTCACCGAAGGCATCTTCATCACATTCTCTGCGCAGTATTAGCCCCTTGTGCTGATCAGATGACCCAAGGTTCGGACTTCTTGTCATCAGCATCTGCTATTTTTTCCTGTCGGGAACCCGCCCTTTCTATTACTGACGCGGCTTTCGACACGGTACCGGATGGGCGAATACATCAATTGGTGTCAACATGTGATTTTGTTCTGCCTCCTGCAGAATCCGCGTTTTTCATCACGTCTGACAGCATTGTCGATAGCGATGTGATCATCGTGCCTGCTGGACACATCATTCCGAAAGGACTTATAATACCGGCATGCCTTGTCCGTTTTTCTTTCGCGTCAGCTCTCCTAGGCGCTGTGAACACCACGACTGAACTCATTTTGCTAACCCAAGGCGCTAGTGTTGCTTATCTGCTCCTCGATGATCCCGTAGTCGCTCTTCCAGTCTCTTCGCTTTCTTCTTCGCATCAAAGCTCTCGCGCTCTGTATTTGCCAGTGCAATCAGTTCTGACCTGACCTGGGATTAAAACGAAGCATTGGTGAAGTTGTTGACAAAGCATCAAGCATCATTTCACTGCTACTCTTCGGTCCTTGCCCAGACGTCTGACACAACCCATCGAATCGAAACGAACAACACCTGCATCGTCCGTTGTCGCCTATATCAGGTGTCTCTATCAGAGAAGAAAATTATTCAGGAAAACATGGATGATGTGCTGTATCGGGACATCATTCGTCCACCATCGAGCTCTTGGTTATCACCCGTTGTACTAGTTGGAAAAAAGACGGAAGCGTGCAATTTTGTGTCAATTTTAGGTCTCTAAACGAGATTACTCGTAAAGATGTATACCTGATGCCGCGTATTGATGACGCTCTTGATGTCTTGCAAGGTGCACAATTTTTCTCCAGTCTTGATCTTCGGTCAGGATACTGGCAAATTCCTATGGATGAGGCGGACCAAGAAAAAACAGCCTTCGCCACGCCAGATGGTCGGTTGGAGTTTACGTTATGACCTTCGGGTTAACGATTGACAATGTTCTTCGTGGCTAAAAGTGGAAGACTTGCCTCTGCTAACTCGACGACATTGTTATCTTTTCTTCTACCTTTGACGAACACATTCACCATCTGTACGTAGTTTAAACGAACCTCGCCAGTGCTGGCTTGCAAATAAACACCGAAAAGTGTCGCTTTGGAAGCAAGTAAATCATAGATTTGGGGCATGTCATCAGCAGTTATGGGATTCACCCCGTTCCCGAAAAGATTATCGCCGTAGTTAATTTTCCGCAACCTCTTTGTCAAAAAGACCTCCGAAGTCTTCTGGGCTTGCCGTCGTACTTTCGTTGGTTCATCCGTAATTTTGCCCAGTTTGCATCTCGACTGAACAAAGTACTAGCGTCCGCGACCCCTTTAACCTGGTCAGTTGACTGGGAAGCGGAATTACAGACCCTCAAAGATGCCTTGACTTCTAGACCAGTTCCCTGCCACTTCAACGATGGTGCTCCCACTGTACTCCACACGGACGCCAGTGGACACGGTATCGGCGCGGTCCTCCTACAACGCCACTAATCATCAGTAGAGCAAATTGCCGACTATGCAAGCCGGTCTTTAACACCTGGCGAGCAACATTACACTATAACAGAAAATAAATGCCTGGTCGTTGTTTGGTCCGCCCAAAAATTGGAACCGTAGTTGTATGGGCGTCTTTTGTTGGTTGTGACTGACCATCACACGATTAGCTGGTTGTCCTCACTGAAAACATTGTCGGGCCGCCTCTGTCGTTGGATTCTCCAGGAGTACGACTTTACTGTGACCTATAGGTCAGGAAAGAAACATATGGATGCCATAGAGTTTCATACTAATGAAACTAGAGGGGACACGGGCGCTGCAATCGTTCAACCCCCCTGGAGCTTATTGTGTGACGTAGACTCGTGATTTTCGAACTTGGATTAACTTGAGGCTTGACAATTGTTATATGTACTAGGCTTCGTACTTTTCCGCGCCATCAGTTTTGATTTCGGCGTCGAAAGCGTTGGTTGGTCATTCCGGGGCAGAATTGCTGTTAGCGTCCGATTCCAGCGACTGCAGTGAGCAAATACTGCACGGCTGGAATGAATGGATACGGGAAGTATTCCGCGCCGGGTAGTGCGTTGCATCCTAGTCTCGGTCATGACTAAACTTGCCATTATAATACGAGCACGGTAGCGCCGAAGACAAGTAAAAATTTTAATCAGCAGTAAGTATGTGTACACAGCCGGTGATTAATTTTATAATTGCGAGAGCGTCCACTAGCGGGTGGGTCGGCACTTTATCATGGGAGAAAGAGGCGAAACAAGTCAGGGTAGTCCGCATGCATAGGACGATCCCGCCAGTGCAACCGTCGTCTGCTAGGCAGTTCCCGTAAGCACAACAGAGCTGACACAGTCCCTTTCCGTTGCTAATGAGCTGCGTGTATTCACCGGCACAACCAAGGCTCAAGCGCGATCGCTTTGACCGCCCGTAACCATGCAACTTGTGGAATAGTTTCAGCGGCGGACGCATATTTGGTGTTTGAAGATTAAGGCAAAAACAATGTAATGAAATAAATACTCTGTTTATGCAGTGCAGTATGATCTCGTTAATACGCACCAGACAGGGAGAGAAAAATTTGTACCTCTGCAAAGGTAGAACGGCTTTACCTATTGCAACAGAACGTGGCCAAATGATTGCTTGGAGGCCTAGCAGTACGTTTGGGCCATAAACTATGGCTTACATAGCTATGTACTGGTGAAGCCATATGCCTGTAAAAGGCGATCACCGGCATGAATGCTTGCTATTCAATGGAGTCGCTGCGAGTCTACATTTGTCATGTTTTTCCATCCAGTGGCAGGGGTTGCTGTAGCAACTGTTTGCGTTAGTGGAATCCTGGCTCAGCGCCTGGAGACAGGCATATTGAGCACACAGAAAAAGTTGGCGACTGCACTTGGCGGGTGTTGTGTCAATTTATTGTGCCAACAGCAAAGTGCAGAATTCAGTTTCGCTCATCTATAAAAAAGCACTCACTACAGTCATACTCTGTACGCTAATAAAATAAGAACACCATTGCTTAATACATCAAAAGCAAGAGTGCAAGCTTACCTTAAAGTTTTGAAATTTTGAAGGCTGGTGAGCAGTAAACATGCGAACTATGCAGTGAAAATGAGTGCAGGCATTAGCATGTCCCATCAATGTATTTATTGTCACATCCAAGAGCCACTGTGAGCATATTGGTACCAGGAATTAGTTTGTAGCTACCTACCAGCAGTGCCATTTTCGCAACCAGCATACTGATGTACGCAGGGTGCTTTATGCAGGAACCAACAAAATGGTTACTGTAAGTGGCGAACAAATGCAACGTTAGGTTGCGGTAAAAAGATTGCATGAAAGAAACCCTAAAAAAGCTTATAGCTGTAGAGCAGAAGTGTTTTGATCAGCATCTGCCAGTATAGTAGAAGCAGAGCAACAATATCTGATAAATGAACAAAACAAGGTTCTCAAACAGCGTACACTCGGCACGACAATATACAGTCGCAGTGAAAAGCAGTGGGTGGATACAATCTCCAACTTGATAACCACGAGAAGTAGGTGAAGTAGCCTTCTACCACATTGATCAGATCCTTTTGAGCCGTAATAACAGTGAAATATGAGAAAGGGCAGCTTAACATTTTTCAATCCATCATTTGGACAGACATCACAGGTGCATAAAGAAAACGGTGCAGCCACAACGTATATTGTAAGTTTTAAATGACATTCACATGGTGAACGCTGATCCCCTACGTCACACCTTCATAAATATGTTGCTGGAGGAGGTGGCGGTGCCGCAAAAAGTTCGTGAAAGGTGCACAATCGAACCTGGCTTCAATGAAGATTTACACATTCCCTCAAGCAGTGTCCCTCAAGTTAATACCACTTCGGGAACACAGTGGGCTAAAATACCACGCAGAATACTTCCTCTTCATTCTTTCAGTTCAATAAGCACGTACAGAAGTCTTCAAAAGCTGCTCATAGTAGTTAAATGAAGTTGGTATCATGCTGTGCCAAGGCTATTGCAAAGGAAGCCACTGCTATAAGTCACATTTATGCATACAATGGGTGGTTTCGAACAACTAATTTTTTTGCACCCGAGAAAATTAGTTATAATCTTGAGTGCCCAAAGAGCAAGATTCAAAGAACGTCTTTCATGCACTACAAGGCACTCTCCTCACCACTTGTTTTTCTATTCATTGTGCAGCTGAATGTACAGGATTGTTTTTACTATTTACATATCCTAGGCTGCAATCAACGTCTCCCCAAGCCCTTTTGCTTTTTGAACGATGGGCATTGCTAGACTTTTGGTGTTTTTGACAGGTTGGTGGCATGCCTGCCTTGTCTTGCGCTGCTGATGATCCATCCAATGATCCTGACTTGGAAACTGGTTGCATGCCTTGTGCAGCTTCTTGTGTTGCCTGCTGGTCCACTCCTTGCACTGCTGACACAGGTGGTACCTGTATCGGAATGGATGGCATCATTTAAGGTGTTGCAAGGCTTTTGTACAGATATTTAGAACACAATTATGTGCTCCTAAAATCCAGCACACTAACATGCTTATAAACCAAAAGGGTTCCACCAACATAACATATTCAATGACTTTGGCTTTCTCATAAAAACACACAGTTACGATCAGCTCCGCGCTGCTGCTTTGACGCTGAAGTCACTACTTAAACCAAAGAGAAGACACATACAATGAACTCACAAGAAGCAAACAATGTTTTCAAAGGTCGTGCTTTAGCAAGACATGACTCTAGCAGTTGGATTATTCAAGACTGAACAACCACACAAAATGAGTAAATGTTCTGAACTTATTGTGCTACAGCTTCGGAACAACGAATGCATGAAGGCACCTTGTGTATTATGAAAATGGTACCCCAGACGCACTATTTAGTTGTTATTTGGGCAAGCACCGTCTGATCAGCAACATTTACACTGTTTCACACCTTCTCAACCTTCGCACGTAATTTCAAACTGCGGTACGGCGCGCTTGTATGGAGGCACTGGGAAAAATACGGTGCCTTCAATTTCACACGCGTACCTGGCTACATCTGGGCGTGAGACCTCGGTTAGACAGGTGATGATCAGTTACCGCTCGAGAGCAGTGTTTTGGGCGTGTAATGTACACGCACGGTCTAAGATATATCAGTGCGCGTTTTTGGTCATCTAATAGAAACTTTCTATACTGGAATTTTCGCAGAATTAGGAACTCCAGTAAAATGCCGCCCACTGGTCCAGAAGGCCCTGCATGCCTGCCGCTCTTAGCAAGACGAGGCCGTCTTCTGGAAGGTTAACACGAATGAAGTACGAGAATTTTTTCCCTGCGTGGCCTGATAAGATAACCTGTTTCCTACGTTTGTGGCTCTCGACATATAAAATTAACATTTGCTCACAGAAACAGCTCTACAGTGCGTCAAGATATACAAGAATAGACGAATAGTACACCAAAGAAAGAACCCGATTAACCATCCGGTCAATAAAACATCTTCTATGTCTTAGGGACAAACAGAGGAGATATGGTCGGGTTTGCTGTTATGGCTCGTTTAAGGCACAAAAGCTAACGATCAGTTGTTACTCAGCGTCCTTTCACGATTTTGTCAGCGTGCCGACCGCACGTCGGGTAAGGCGACAACAGTTACAGTTATGAGTGGAAATAATCAACAGCCATGTACTTACTTGGGGTTATATGACGCGTCGCTCTGCTACTCGCAGTCTTCCAGAACGAAATGAACACAGTACAGCGGCCCTTCTAGAGACGCATGCCACCACCGAATCGCACGCACAAAAAAAAAACAAAAAAAAAACAAAAGAAAATACGCTTCGCCGCCGAATCGCCGGCTCCGCTACAATCTTCACTTCACTTCACTTTATTACCTCAAAGACCCCACAAGGGGGTGTTACATAAGGGGTGGGTTGTACAGAGATGTAACAAATGCCACAATTTTTAACAAGACAGGTACGTGGATACACTTTGAACAAAATGTGATGGACAGGTGATAGAAACGATGTCGCGGGGAAGGCCATTCCATTCTGCAGCTGCGCGGCAGAAAAAAGAAGCAGAAAAGGTTGTGGTGCCAGAACGGGGTCGGGAGACTTGTAGTGGATCGCCCGTACGGGGGGAAATGCGCGCGGCGTGAGCGATGTAAGGTGGTTGGCTGAAAGAACTGTGATAAAACTTATGGTAAAGTGATAGTGTAGCGATTCTGCGTCGAGACGAAAGAGTGGACAGACCAGATTCATTTTTAAGTGATGACACGCTGATATCATATGAATAGGAAGAATGAATGAAACGAGCAGCACGATTTTGCACTGCTTCCATGGCGTTTATCAAGTAAACTTGGTGAGGGCTCCAAATGGGTGATGCGTACTCGAGTTTGGGTCGTATTAGCGATTGGTAAGCCAAAAGTTTTACGTGATAGGGCGAGTGACGCAGATGGCGTTTTAGAAATCCTAATGACCGGTTAGCTGATGAAATGATATTAGTAATATGCGTGCGCCTGGAAAGATCGGGGGTTAGTGTTACACCAAGGTATTTATAAGAGTCACTTGTTTCGACAGGTATGTTAGCGATCAGCCGTGTATACCGTTCACAAATCACTTTCTGTCTTATAAAAGAATACTTCTGAACCTTAATTAAAAATTAGCGTATATTACAGGTTGTTTACGCGACTCATAATATATACAGTAATAAACATTACCTATAGCTTTTCAATTTAAAAAAAGTATTTTGGGTCAAGTCAAGATGACGGCTGAGTCAAGCCAAGTTCGAAAATTATACGTCTATCAGGCATGGCCGCCCTCATGGGGGTTGAAGCAATAGCTCGCATAGACACTAGCGCCAGTGTCCCCTCTAGTGTATATTAGTATAAAACTCTATGATGGACGCGGACGCTCTTTTTCGCTGCTCGCTGTCGCCGCAGTCAGGTGATGAGCGCCCTAGTGTTAACTGCATAGTTTTGCCTATGGAACCTGCATATCCCGATGCCTACAACTTGCCGGCTAACCTGATCTCTCTGCAGCGGGCCGGCACGTACTGCCGAGACCTCATCAAACGCCTCGGCGGCTTGGCGCAGCTTTGTAACACGCGCTCGCGTCGACAGCTTGCAAGTTTCGTCTTTTGAATTGCGCTCTGCACCATTACCATTACCACCCTTCCGGGGACAGATGGGCTCCTGTGATTCACCGTTCGCTTTGAAGTAAGATCCTAGACACTCTGCACGATGCCGCCACCGCTGGCCATCTGTTGTTTCGCAAAACGTACGACCGCGTCAAGGGACGGTTCGTCTGGCCTCGCCTCACCACCAGTGTCGCTAAGTATGTTGCATCTTGTGCTGCTTGCGAGCACCAAAACCATAAAATTACGGTGGCTGAAGGAGTGTTACAACCCATGCCATGTCCGCCCGCTCCTTTCCACGTGGTTGAAATTGACTTGTACAGGCGTTTGCCATTGACTACAGTAGATAACTATTGGATCGTCACTGTGGTGGACCATTTACCCAAGCTCGCCGAAACTGCTCCGCTTCGTTCCGGCTGCGCTTCAGAGGTGGCTCATTTCTTTCTAAATGACATATTCTTGCGACACTGCCCTCCACACATTGTATCACGTTTCTCCCAACACCGCTGAATGAAGTTCTTTGCGCTGCTGGTACTGTCCACAAAACAACATCGACCTACCCTCCCCAAACAAAAAAGCTGATTGAGTGGTTTCACAGCACCCTCTCCGATTGCCTTTCGTTTGATATGAGCCCTGACTACAGGAACTGGGACACCGTTCAACCTTTTGTATCTTATGCGTGCAACACCACAGCCCAAGAAACTGCTGGCTTTGCGCCATTCTCTCGTCTTGAACACATCCGCCCTCTCGCACAGTTGAACACCCAGGCTTGTCAAGAAGACCACAAGTGTCGTCATGATGCGATGCATCAGTCTGTTTCATTTCACCCAGGTGGCTAAGTGTAACTTGTGATTCCCTGGCGTGCAGGGGGATTATGCGAAAAGCTCCTTCCCCGTTTCATCGGTCCTTACGCTGTTCTGGAGCAGACATCTCCAATCAACTATCGTCCGTCCATCAGCGCCGTGGAAGGTAAATTGTCAATGTCTCGTGACTCAAGACATTTCATCGACGCCCCTCCTCTCTTTGGCGCCCGCAGGGGTGGCTTCAGCCCGTGGGGGGGAATAGTGTGAGCACAGGCGTAATTGTTGATATATAACTGTTACTAGAATGGTCAACGCCACCTAGCAACTCATCGTCAGTATGTCACATTTGAGCACCACACCATCTTCTTCATCTATCATCGTCGGGCCTTCTCAATCTTCGCTTTTTGCAACGGCTTCCCGGCGAGGCTGAGTCGTCATTAAACGCGTCCTTGAAGTTTTCCATGTCCGAGTCTTGCAGTATCTTTTGTGTGTTCCAGTTTTGGGATGATTAATAAAAACGAACACTGCAATGTTATTCTAAACAAACGTTTGCACAAGGTATCTCGAAGTGATGCTGCCTGCTTTTCCTTGACGCAGAACGCGTTCTTAAAAAACGTTTCATCCTTTCGTCGACGCCGCAGTACAGGTGCACTGGTACCAGTCGTAGTGGTGGCGAAAATTACTTCTGTGTTACGCAACATGACCAAAAACATCCACTCACTTAGCTCAGAATATGACGCTTGGGTCTCGCCTTCAAGGCATCAAAATTAGTCTACATAGTACCCAGATTACTGAGCTCCAACTCTGTGTGAAGAGGGTTTTGAATGCATAGTTACGCTGTTGCCTATTCTCTTTAACTTGGCCCCGAGAACCATTACCAAGAACGCGAACAACCGAGGTGTTGTTGAATGCTTAAGCAGTTTCACTGTTCCGCATCAACCTGTTCTTGCACCTCGGTTTCTTTGGAAGTTGCACGTTGCGGCTCATCACGGCAATAGGCAAGAAAAAACGGGTAACTCGACGGTGGAAGCAACTGTCGCTGTTATATGTGCGAGAGCAGTTATCCTGTTACAACCCAACAAGCGGTCTACAATCGCCCACCCTGTACGTAACAGTAAAATTTAGGACGGACATCCGCGTGTACACCGATATAAACAGCTCTAAAGAGTGGCCAGCCGTATGTTTGGTGGCACAAGAGACTCAATACCCAGTCCATGAACTGTTTATGAACAACTCAAGGATTGTACATCTTGACACGTGACTTCCTTCGCAGTGAAAATGATTTCAAGTTTCTTGACAGAATTAGTTGTCGTTAGTTGGACCCGTACGCTAGGACGGCGTATCGCCAAAATGCCAGTCCGTCTTTTGCGACTTGATAAGGAACTGATGTTAAATTGTTCCGTCTCAAGCATTCCTGGAACAATATAAAAAAACGAACATTCAAGCAATTCATATTTCGGTTTCAGCCGGCAGTATGATTGTGACAAAGCCTTCTACCTGCAACTTGTGGTTTTTTAATCCTGTACGTCAAAATTTTTTTTACCAGCTGATGTGATCCACGGCCTAAGAAAATACATTTTCACCTAGTTAGTAAATACACTTTATTTTCGGTATAATCTAATATATCTTCTTGATAACTCATTGAAGACAAAAAGGGTCCGGCCTCGCTCACTTAGCGGACCTCTAGACATTAGAATCAAATTACAGAAGACAGTGCATAAGAGTGGCTAGCTTCTTCAGTGGGAGCGAACTTGCATGAAAGTACGATGAGGCAAGAATTCGTTATTTTTGCTTGTCAGATGTCAGAAAGTGCGTGCTTTAGGCTAACCATCTTAAACCTGGCACTGCATTTTTAATTTTCTGCTATTGACCCCACTGGTACAACAATCGAGCCTCTATCGGAATTATTCCGGAATAAAAATTAGTAGAACGGACTCGTGTTTATAAAAGATTCCGAAGTGGAAATTCAGGTATTTGTATTGTAACAATTAGCATTTTATTAAATGTGTACCTATGTGTACAACATCAACAAGCTTCAAAAAGTTAAGGAATTGTCACTGAGTGTTTACTTGTAAAATATTTTAAATGGTTCCTTCAGAACAACCAAATGTACCCTTATTTGTGCTCAGTCATTCCGGTTCGCCCAAGCATCAACATGACTGTATTAACCAATTAAATAACTGTAATTACATTCTAGTCTTTACGGTGCGGGAGGGAATAAAAAATCGAATCAACGAATTTATTTATTTATTTATGTATTCAGTACCCACAGCGCCTGTGGCATTACAGTGTGGGGGGGGGGGTACAATGAAATATACACTAATCAATGCAAGTGATTTAACAATAAATGCAGAGTCAAACTTAAACAACATACACAACTTGAATGCACAACTTGAATGTTACAACAAATTGGGTCATAACATGAAAAAAAAAATGCATCGTTAGACATGACTGCAACAGTATCTCGAGGTAGCCGATTCCAATTCGATATGGTCCTGGGGAAAAAAGACTTTCTTAGGACATCTGTTTTACACTTCATTTCTCTTACCTTATTCACATGATCCAAGCGTGAAGAGACATAATCAGGCCTAAACAAGTATTTTTCTCGCTCTATGCCAGTCCTGGAGTGAAAGATATTATGAAATAACTTCAGCCTAAGAGCCCTTGAAGAGCCCTTCAAGAGCCCTGGAATTTAACGGTAGAACTGGGGATGGCAGTTGAACAAATCCAAGGCCTCGTTAAAAGTCTTGACCAATAAAGAGGACGTGATCCCTAGCAAGACTATTTGCAGTTTTGGATCTCAATGCTTAATAGAAAATGTCACGAGATCAGATCGAATGAGAATACTAAGCCTGAGAGTTCAGGAAGTTTTCCAAAGTTAGCGTCGATGATTTGCCACCAATGTACCCCTGGAAAAAAATTTATAGGGCAAAACGGAGGCTGAAAGGTAATGAAGTCGTACTTACTTTACTAGAAGACGAAGAAGTAAAAGACGAAACACACGCTAGTTCTGTGTTAAAGTTTGCTCGAAGTATGAGTTAAATAGTTGTTAACCAGCTCAAACGTTCACTGGAAAACCACCCGGTGGCGTCAGAAGCTCCAGTGTGCAAGCATGAACAAATGGGTTCTTTGGTACTTCATCCTAGTTAGAGTAGTAAACAGCGATTAATTGACGAGCGGGAGCAATAATGAGCGTGTTTGTCCGGTTTTCTACATTATTTTCTACGCTCTACCCTAAACAACCACACCCTTAATGTGCGCGTATAAGTGGCGTTCGAAGCTCTCCAGAGTGTAGGTTTAAATTGAAGTGGTATTTCATGTTTTTGTTTATGTAGTGAGCTAGACAAACGTTTTGAAATTGCTCAGCTCCTTCAATTACTGTTTGTAGAATTTATGAGCCTAGAAAACAAAGAATACCTGGAAATGCTTATCGAAGCAGAAAAAAGATAACTCCTCTGTTTCAGTATTCTGTTACAAATTGACCAAAGTGGCCACAAAACTAATGCAATGCCTCCAAAAACTTCTAACCCCAAATATTGTTTCGAAACGCGTCTGTATGATAATGGACAAATTTCATGAGCGTGTGCGATTGTCAAAACCACATCGTAGTTCAAAAGTAAGTCGCAGAAGAGGAACGGCTGATTTTTAAGTACTATTTCCTGCATGAAACACCCCAAAAAAATAGTAACTTACGTAAACTCCTGAAGGCTACTTTTCACCTCCTTCTTTCCTATGTCCCTGGAACTTTGGACACTAACCATGCGCCGACTCAATGATTCCACAAAAGTGTTTCACTGTGTTATTTATTCAGCGTCACGCACGTCGGACGATACATGCATCATACAAGCCTCACAGTCTATTACTACAAGCAATAGCCTTTTTTAAGCATCAAGCGTTTTTATTGTAGAAAGCACGCATACAAATTGAGTTGTTTACCGCACCGAACCACGGAAAGGTTGGCCTGGTGAAATAAGTTCGCCTCCTCTCTGAACAATTGTGCTTGCCCTATTTGATTACCCTCTTTGCGCCTTCTTATTGTATTTCACTGTTGCCCTTCTGTATTTGCAATTTTGATTTGTTTTGTTCAATTTTGTAATAGAACCTCCAATCCCTGAAGGGTTATGCTTGCAATTGAAGGAAATTATTGCCCCGGTGCATGAGTGCGTGAGTAGATGGAACGCGACGGGGACCACCATCAGTCGGCGGAAGCTTGGTGTGTGCTTGGGCAGCACCGATCGTGATCTACACCCAATGACGGCGCCCGTGCTACCGCGCCGGGATGTCGCCAGTGAACGCCGCATAACGGGGGCCATGCCGTACGCCGGTCTCTGGTACCCACCACCAAACCGGACACCCGTGCCTTGCACCGGGGCGTCTGGTCATCAGCCGTTAGGCGGGGCCGCAATCGGTTTGAGAGGACCACCCATCGGGGCCACCTGGTGTTCCTGCTGGGCTGGGCCACAGGGTCGGGCCACGTGTTGTTCGAGTGATGTGGGGCCAGTTAAACAAGACCAGTACATCTGTGGCCCCCGGCTGCTTTGATTGCGACAACCCATGTGGGCCCAGTCAAGATTGCACGCATATGTGGTTCGTTCGCTACCATTGCTGAACTGGGACTTCCATTTCACTGTTAGAAGGTGCAGGAATGAATCCCGCTTCTTGTTTTTCTCCTTTTTAATCACGTTTGCCGCGTGTGTCAACGTTTCGGTTTCTTCCCGTTATCGCCCATTTGAGCCGTTTTCGCCGCATTATACAATGTTCCTACGTTTCCCCTTCGTGTTGTGGCCTCTGTCGTCATTAATCCTGTCGTCATTAATCTCTGTCGTCATTAAGCCTTGTGGTTTCCACCACTGAGTCCTGAGATTATCGCTATTGGCATCCGCGACAGGACTTCTTCAACAACATCCTAACGATGTCACGAGGCTTGTCCAAAAGGCGTGGGGACAGAGAACCGACATCGAGGTGGAAAAGTTAGTGGCCAGCGGAAAGGAGCTGGGACTCCGCGATGCCGAGCTGCGGGAATGGGTTAAATCGGAGCAGGTTCGGTTGCGCGATGAAAAGGCGGCAGAACGGGAAACTAAAGACAAGCAGCATAGCTGAAATGAGCAAATAGGAGAGACTGAGGCTCAGCTTAAGGCTACAGGAAGGCGCGCAAAACAGCACCCAAGCTGAGGGTTCCGTGGCAGCCCAACCTAACCCCGTGCCTGTCATGTCGACGAGCCCACATAACTTTATTCCCCCACTTGATGCTCGCAGAGACGACCTGGACGCATACCTTCTAAGGTTACAGATGGTCGCTGCAGCTCAAAAATGGCCGGAAGATAAATGGGCCGTCGGATTGACCACATGCTTCAGCGGAGACGCGCTCTCCGCCATCAGGGGGATGACGCCAGAAGATTCTCTGGAGTACCAAAATGTCAAGCTGGCGCTCCTTCAGTGGTTTCGTTTTACCCCTCAAATGTACAATGACAAATTCCGCCAGGCGAAAGCTGAGGGCGGCGAAACCGGAACAAAGTTCGCGATGTGACTTTCCAGTTTTTGTTTTACTGAAACCTCGAAACGTATTGGGTTCCCAAGACGTTCGAAGCATTACGCGACATGATGACCGTGGAGCAATTGTCCAAGTGTTGCTCATCCCAGATGGCCATTTTCATCAGGGAAAGGGACTGCAAGTCCAGCAAAGAAATGGATGAAGCTTGCGATCGTTTCCTCGAAGAACAAGCGCTCACAAACTTGGGAAAGGCCCGAGACAAAAAGAAAGAGTCGGAAGTAAATCTTCGGTCCAAGAGAGGTAGTAACTGTTTTTAGGCGGGAAAACCGGGCACTGTGCCCCAGACTGCAGGGTCGCAGCACGGAATGTTCGTTGTAAAAATTGCAGAAAAAAGGCACACAAAAAACCGCCCAATAAGAAGCAGGTTTCGGCATGAATTTTTGTAATCCGCCGTTCCGAAGGACCCCGAAAAAACGATGGCGTCAAAGGCAAACTGCCTCTCACACGTGCAGTGCGTGGAAACTGCAAGCTCCAGACTGGAAGTCTAACCACAAGCATGCCTGTCGCCACCGGTAAGTTCTGTGCACAACTCATTTTGGTCATCGTGCGTCGGGAACTCATTCCAGACAGGTGTCTCACGTGCCAAGCGTCCACGGTTCTGTTTGTGGACAACACCACGCGGCACTTTGAAGAGGCATATATCTACGTCAATACACCGTATTTCACAGGGCACGCTCTGGCAAGATGCATGGCGGACCCCCTGTATGACCTGATCCTGGGGAACATACCTTGTGTTAGGCATCCGAACAATCCTGACCCCATGTCACAGCAGCAAGTCTCCGAACCCTCAGCGGTAGAGGCGGCCAGTGTACAATCCCTCCACTCGCCTGCGGACAGGGAGACCGACAAAGCTGCCCAACAAATATCAGCTGTGAAACAGAGCACACCTACCAGCTCCATTACGATCGCGGATATTACGAGCCGGGATATGATCCAAAAACAGCGACAGAACAAATTCTTTGAGGATTGTTTCAAAAAGGCGGGGACGGAGTTCTTCTCCCGAAGTGGAAATGCGTACACGTATGAAAAGGAAAAAAAACTCCCACCTCCCCTCGCGGGAACCCCTGTGTAGATGCGACGCATAGGCGGAGCGGCGAAGGGACCGCGTTTTATAGCGCGCATAACGTTGAGGGGACTGCGAAAGCCGGTCCCAATCGAGGACGACGTTGGCGTACTTGTAAAGCGGCGTGGACTGTAGGTGTTTCAGCCAAGCGTGGATGTTGCTTCGCCGGAGAACGGCACACCGGTTATATGCGCAGCACGCCCGAAGGAAAAGAAACCGCGAAAGAGAGAGTACTGCACATGCGCCGGCCCCAGCGCGTCTGCCGCGGCTATGACGCAAAGTGCCGCGGCTATGACGCAACACAATCCAACACAATCCACTTTAATCCAATCCAATCCCAATCCAATCCAATCCAATCCAAGCCAATCCAATTCCATCCAATGCCCCTCGCGAGAGAGTGTTCGCTATCGGAGAGGAGAGGGGGTGAGCGGCGGAGAGCGCAGCTGGCACGGCGAGGAGAATGGGGGAGGGGTGGACAATGCCGACGACAACGACAACGACGCCGGAGGGACAACGCGAGTGAATCAGATGCTCTGCATCTAAAAAGGATTGCTGTACCTACGATAATGCACGGTGTCAGACCAATGGTTTAAACTGGTGGTCATACTTTATCCGCTGCGGGAGGCTGTCATAATGATGGCCCACAAAGGAATCTTGTCGGGCCCTCAAGGAACAAGAAAACCAGCGGAAAGAATTCCTCGAGAATTCCACTGACAAGGTATTCATGCAGATGTTAAAAGATTTGTAAAGTCACGTGGAGTCTGCAAACGTACTACTCCGAAAGAAAAAGTCCGTGTCGCCACATTTCAAAATATGCCTATTATAGGCACGCCATTCCAGAGGGTGGCGGTGGACAATATTGGGCCGCTACAACCAGCCTGAGAAAAGGGGCAATAGGTATATCTTAACAATGATAGACTTCGCTACCCGGTACGCCGATGCAGTAGCGCTACCGAGCCTCGACAGTGTCCACGTTGCAGAGGGTTTACTGGAAATGATTTCCAGTGTCGGTTTCCCGAAAGAGATCTTGACGGATAGGAGCACAAGTTTCATATCCGGTCTCATGCAGCAAGTGAACTACGAAATCTCTGCGTACGACACCCTTCCACGCCATGGGCAATGGTTTGGTGGAGAAATAGAACCCCACGCTTAAGAACATGTTTCGCAGAATGCGCCAAGAAAAACCAAAATGTTGGGACCGTTTTCAAGTTCCCCTCCTCTTTGCATATGGAGAGGTTCGTCAAGCCAGTTTTGGATTTTCGACATTTGAACAGATCTACGGTCGACATCTTCGAGGACCGACGGCAGTATTAAGAGAGCTCTGGACGGAGGACGGGTTGGACGAAGATATTCGTACGACTTACATGTACGTTGTCGAACTCCGGTACCATCTTGAAGACGCATGCAAGACTGCGCACGAAGAGCTCAGGAAGGCTAATGTCAAACGGAAATCCTATTACGACAGCAGAGCAGTTCTAAGACCATTGAAACCCGGGAAATAGATCCTGGTACTCCTTCAAAGCAGCTAAAACAAGTTGTTGATGCAGTGGAAAGGCCCGTTTGCCATTCTCCGCCAATGCAACGACGTTGACTATGAGGTGGATGCTCGAGGCAAAACGAAACTGTTTTACATCATCATGGTAAAGAAAAATGAGGAGCGACAACAGGCCACAGCGTTTGGAGCCGCTGTTAAAATTCTCAAAGATGAAACAGGCAGCGAAGAAGTACCTTTTTATTCCGGCAAACAGGAGCAAACTTTTGTGCCGGTCGGTATTTTTCCCGGGTTGACGCATGAACAACGACAAGAGGTACAATGCTTGCACAGCCAGTTTGAAGACATATTCAGTGACCTACCGGGAAACAGCGACCTCGTGGAATGTCAGCTCAACCTGACCAGCGAGATACTGGTAAACGTGCGGCAATACCCCGTTCCATTTGCGTTCCAAGAACCCATTGAAAATGAGGTTCACGGTAATTTCCGCTTGGTCGTCATCAAAAGATCAGTTTCTCCATATAACTCCCCACTTTTGGCTATCCGGATGCCGGAAAACATGATCCGAGTGTGCGTCGATTTCAGAGTACTGAATAGGCTACTTCTGGACGAAAGCGAATCTATTCCGCGAATGGACGTTTTGCTCGCAGAAATCGAACCAAAGAAGATTTTTTCAAAGTTTGACTTCACGAAAGGTTTTTGGCAGGTTCAGATGGCCGTAGAATCTGTGAGAAGATCCATTTCTCTTGCAGGTCTGGCTTGTATCAGTTTAAAAATATGCCATTTGTGCTTGAAGACAGCGCCAGCAGTCTACGCTCGCCTTATGAGGAATGTCTTCGCGGGAATTCCGGACACCTTTCATTACTTGGACGATGTGCTAGTCCCTACCGAAACATGAGACGAGCACCTCTCCGTTCTTCGAACCGTCTTCACACGCATACGACAAGCCACGCTGACCGTCAAGCCAAGAAAATCAGAAATAGGTAGTCCAACGGTAAACTTTTTAGGTCACATGGTTGGATAGCGCAAAATAGCAGCCATGAACAAAACGCTGGATAACATTTTAGAGTCGAAATGACCGCAGAAAAGAAACAAATCCGGTCATTCCTTGGGCTAACCAGCTATTATCATCAGTCCATACCAAAAATATGCCGAAAACTCAATCCAGTGGATAGAGGAGTATGAACGCGCCTCCATCGATTTGAGACAGAAGCTATCTTCCGCAACCATTTTGTAGCACCAGATCTGTGTAACGACTTCGTTCTGCGCACCTACGCATCGGATAGGAGGGTAGGGGGTTCTGCTGCAAAAGAAAGATGGCACCCTGCACCTTGTTTTGTATGCCAGCTGAATACTTTCCTTGCATTGAAAGCAAGTATTCCATCGGGCAACGTCAATGCTTAGCACTCGTTTAGGCTGTGCGGAAACATCATCTGTTCTAGTGTAGTAGAAAGTTTGTCCTCCAAACAGACCACCCGCACTTACAATATCTACGAACATAAAAAAACAAAAACACTTAAACTCCCACGTTTTGAGGCGGAGTCTGGTCCTTCAACAGTATCCAGTTGCCTTGCAATACATAAAAGGTGCGGATAATGTAGGAGCAGGCTTCATGATTCCAGTATAATGCCGGATATCTGTGCTTGCTCCATTACTGATTTGGTGACATTTACGCGAGTAGCCCTTGTAGTGTACATGACGTTTTCCTTCTTCTTCTCACTCATCACCGCACCTCGAACACCGGGGACACTGAAAGTATGTGTGTGGCTCCGCCCCCAACAGCTTTTCAAAGCCGGGGGTGATGTAATGGAACCGCCAATCCCCGAAGGAGTAGGCTTGCAATTGGAGGACAATAATGCCCCGGTGCGCGAGCGCGTGAGCGGATGGAACGCGATGGGGACTACCATCGGTCGGCGAAATCTTGTACAGCATCGAACGTGATCTACACCCACCGACGGCGCCCGTACTATCACGCCGGAACATCGCCAGTGAACGTCGCATAACGGGGGCCGTGCCGTAGCGCCGGTCTCTTGTACCCGCCACCACACCGGCTACCCGTGCCTTGCGCCAGGGCGTCTGGTCATCAGCCCTCAGGCGGGGCCACCATCGGTTCAAGAGGACCACCCGCCGGAGCCGCCTCGTGTACCTGCTGGGCTGCGCCAGCGGGTAGGGCCACGTGTGGTTCGAGTGACGTGGGGCCAGCCAAACGGGACAAGTACGTCTGTGACCCCTAGCTGCTTTCACTGCGACAACCCATGTGAGCCCAGTCCTGATTGCACGCGTATGTGGTGCGTTCGCTACCCTTGCTCAACTGGGACTTGCGTGGTACTGTTAGAAGGTACAGGACTGAATCCCGGTTCTTCTTTTTCTCCTTTTTTATTCACGCTTGAAGCGTGTGCCGCCGTTTCGGTTTCGTCCCGTTTTTACCCATTTGAGCCGTTTCCGCCACATGATACAACGCTCCTACGTTTCCCCTTCGTGTTGTGGCCTCTGTCGTCAGTGACCCCTAGTGCAAGCCTCGTGGTTCCAACTACCGAGCCCTGAGATCATCACAAGTGATCACTCCTGCCATGGCCCAAATGCCTGGTGTATGCACAAAAAATAAATTAGTTATTTACGTCGCTTCCATCAGCAAAATTGCGATCTTTTAAACTTAGCTATTGAAGGCCGTAACCATTCGCACTAATCAACTCCTTGACTCCTCCTTGCTTGCCACAAGTTTCAACTCGCTTAAGTACTTCTCAATGGGAACGTGTCAATGCAGTATGACTGCAAAGACATTTACGGCTTCTTGGCATGCCATTGTTTTTGGAATGGTATAGCTTCAAACATAAAAAAACGCAATGTATCAATCGAAAAAGGCTTTGCGATCACCCACTTTCTGACATTCAGTAAACAATCGAAAATATCACTTTGTTGTAGCGATTGGGAAAGAGAGCGAGTAGACAGGACAGCGAGAGTACAAGATTTGCAACAGCAGGAGGTTTGAAAAAGCCGATACACTTTGAAAGAATTTGTACACCAATTGGTGTCGCCTTGCAGTGCTGTCTACACCTTAAACTAAATATTATCACGCTGCGTAGTCCTCGTTGGAATATGAGACAACTTGTTAAGGGGGTATGGATAGTGAACGTAGGTGTCGAACTTGGTCTCCTGATTTTGCTGATGCTAACTTCGTTGCTTTTCCTGCTATCGACATCAAATTTGGGGGGAGATGTATAATTGATGTCTAATAAATATGTTCAAAATTTTATGCAGAAAAAGTAATAGTTCTTAAAATAAAAATGATGAACTTTTTACATTTTTTTCTCGGCTTAAGGAACGTTTTCCGAAATGTTTTTACAGGCACAGGGATGAAACATTTTCTATATGTGTTAAATGCACTAGGCATCTTCTGGGCCTTAGTAATAATTGTTCCAATAAACGTTGATTTTTAAAAAGTGTATACGTAGAACAAAAAAACATTTATTGATTTTATTGAGAAAAAAAGTGTGAATAAAAAGAAATTTAGAAGAAAACATGGTTATTCTGGTTGAGAGTGTGTATGGCAATGATAAAGAGCTCACAGAAAAGCAGTTTTAGAAACTCAAATAGTTGAAAAGAAAGTGTTCCTTTTCTCAGCGGAAATAGTGTTTTGAGAAATCGCACCTCAAAGTTTTTGCTTCATTTCTTCAATTTGTTCCTTTTTGCACGGGTTCCGAGAAAAGTTAAGGAATGCTACTAGCACAGTGGACTTCAGGATAAAATCTTGCTCTAATAAATTGAAAACGAAAGCAATTAAATGCGCGCAAGCAGAGGGTTATGCGACCCACCTGATGTAAGAAAACGTTTCGCAATGGTATTTGAAATAACGCAGCGGCATTGAGGTTTAAAGTGAACTGAAAAAAATTCAAGTGGGCATGCTATTTGTAAGTAATTGTAAAAATAAACGCTCTCACACCTTATCAAACGTTATCACACGAACCTGGAAGTGACAAGGTGGGGCCACATGGTGGCACATTTGGCTCCATTATTAAGTAACTTGTGGGGCGCATCTCACGATGCCACTTTGTGGGGACGTTACCGAAGACTGTTAGAATATTTTGGCACTATATAAAAAAATCCAACTTTTAGTCTGTTTTGCTATCCATCCCTCCTTAACGGCGCCTGCACAATATGTGCCATTTGTCCGTCGTTATCTGCTACCACTACTGAACTACATGAGACCGAGTTCTGCCTACATCGAGGCGTGAATTACGGTTACATCTTCCATTATGTACCTCGCATTTAGCACTGGGAAAACTAACATGCATAATAATTTAGAAGAAAATATGGTGTCACTCATTTCTTAAGTTGAGATCCCTAAACCTTTACTGTTGAGGCAATCACGTTGCAAAGTAAAGAAAACAGTGTTCAAAAAAATTGAAGTAGCACAAGCCGGGGAACTTGAGCCGGTTGTTCAGCCTTGAAGGGACGAGAGGCTCACCCAAGCATATCCAGAACACATGTGCGCAATGAAGAGCAGTTGTTCCCGCACACGTAATACGAGCCCTGTTGAGAGGTTGAGGCACCCATGGGGCAAGAAGAAATTTTCTGGAAATGGCTAGCATCCGAAGCGGGCTTCGGGGGACGCCAGATCAAGATGGTGTTATAGTGTTAAAAAGACGACGCGTAATCTCCCACATACTCTTCAACACCACATACTGTAACAGAACAGGTAAAGCGCCTTCGAAGAATAGAGCTCGTTTATGGGCGAGGCTTCAGACAGAACAACTGCAACAACTACGGAAGCACTTCGTCTATGCATTACAGTTTATGCTAGTGGCATTTATAAGTTCGGGTGCATTCCCCTGCGGGTTAAGCATCGTTCCGATGCAGAAAAAAAGCAACCCCGAAGAAAGCAAAAAAGTCAAATGTACAAAGGCGGTAAAATTTGTATTAACTTCCGAGACAGAATAGGGAGGGTGGTTGCATGGTTCACTGGTCGAGTAAATTCGCTTGCATTCGTGAGCTTGCGTGGAACGTCTGCGGTCAAAATAGGTTGAACTCAACGCAACATTATGGCTTCATTATAGCCACATTAATGTTTTCCGGAGCGGCCCATCGGCAAGATTAAAATGTTTCTTCCGGAAGAACTTGATACGTACCCCTACTCAGCAAACGCACCACTCTTTAGGTACAAAAGCCACGCCGTAAAACATTTTCGGATCGCCTGTACAGGGCTCTAACACCCCACATGGTCGCCGGACTGGTAGACCACCTCTCTGGGGCGTTTCTTACACAGGTATGCGTATGTTGGTGACGTATTCGACATCGTGCAAGATGCCGAGCTACCTCCGTACACTGAACAAATTTTTCAGTCTCTCTAGGAAGCACTTCCGTTTTATTAAGTAAAAGCGTGAAATCTGGTATAGTCGTGACTTCTCGACGGTGAAATAGACGCACCGGGGTGAAGCCTGTTGTTTCTTAGACCACTCTGTGGTATACGAATACAGCATTAAAAAGACGTCGTCCAGTTGTGTTCCACGTTTGCATACGTCGATATCATGGGTCCAATGACCTTGTTTTTCATAATCACTTCAGATGACACGCGAGCAGTCTTCCCAGACGGCGAATTGCACAAAGGGACACAGCAGTAAATGAGGAAGAAGCAAATCCTCAACCAAGGGTGTTTACTGAAAGCGGTCCCAACGTTTGGCAGTCCCCTAGGCTTCTTGATCGGGGGTGACTGAGTAGTTATATAGGTTGTCTTCTTTTTCTTTCACTCGCATCTTACCCTTACTCGCTTCTCGCAAGGGCTCTAACAGATCTATTTATGCCTTCCCGATTCCCTTGTATATGCCAGGATTTGAGTAGTATTTTTACTGAGTAATTGGTTTCGGTGCCAATCACATGCGCCTCGTCCAAGTTAATCCCGTGGTCAGCTTTTTCTGAGTGTTCAGACAATTCACTGCGCTGAGTTTCCGACTTGCGAACGTCACTGTTTTGTTGTCGGAGACGTTAGGCGAAGTTTGTGGTTGCGCCAACGTAATTACCGAGGGATTGTGTGCGAGCAATTTGTAGACGGTCCCTAAGGCATGGACGACCATGTGCGCACTATTCGAACGCTGCACCAGAAGTATAAGGCAGACATGCAGCGACTTAAAAAACGGTGGCAGGCAAAGAGACAAAAAAACATGTGTCGAGGAACTCATTTCAACGCAACTGCCGTGCGCCGGCAGCAGGCTACCTTGACAAGTGAGGTGACGAGTTTTCTATGTGACTTGAGTGAAAGTTGAAAGCTTCATTTTCCCAACAGGTGGCTGTACTGCCTGCATTGCTTCCAATAACAGGGGCAAGGAATAACACGCGAAACGCGCGATGAAAGCAGTCAATGGGAGTAATGTGTTCGCTGTGCAATGCACTTTGAATTGTTATTAGCCATCGATGCGAGCGGTCGTGCACCCTACTGGGGATTGAGCCGCTAAGCTCTCACTATAAAAACAGCTCTTGTGATGGTGGCGGCTCCTCAGTCCGTAAAGGCGGCGAGAGAACGCAGAGCTCGCGAGCGTGCCCATATCGGCCGTGATATAACAGACAGAACGGTGCTTTCACGACTACTGAAAGGATCACCGAGCCGAAGCGTAACCGTTGCTGCGGGGAGAATTCTCCCCACGATTACACGTGGTGCCACAGATCCTCCGGCGTATTTGATACCAGCCATATTTTAGACGGGTTGCAAAAAACAAGAAATACGGAAGATATCTGAGGACTTTCATGTCCACAGGGAGGCAGATAAACAGCTAACTTCACTGCCAGAGCGGACCCGCGTGGTGTAGCCTGTGGTTGCACGTGGTTGATACAGCACCTATTGTTTTTCAAAATCTTCAATATTATCCTTGTGCACAAGTGTTATCATGTCTTGCGTGCAGCGAGTAAAGTTTCTCAGTTGAAGCCAAATGATGGTCCCGGCTGCTTCTTTCTTGATCGGTGTCTTTTTCGCTGGTAATACGTATTCCACACACTCCCAACAAGCCAAACCTTCAGCTTTAACACATCTTATGCCTGCTTACCCTGACTCAAAATTCGTCTTTCACGAACCTATAGCCAGTCGGCCCATCGGGCCGATCAGCAGAAGCCCATAGACAATGCTGTTTGTCAACTATCCCGTTTTCATCCTCTGGGAAACCTTGCGCAACCTTACCACGTTCCGTGAGTAAAGACGCGGATGGGGTGGCAGTGCTGTGGTTTCTAAATTGTGTGGAGCACAGTGCGGTGTTCTGTACAACCTCAGTGTTTACAGTGATGGCTGTGCAATATGCCGCTCCGGTGGAAGATATTCCGGTTTGCCGTCTGCACCATGGCGTGTGGAAATGGCCGACCTACAAACATTTCACATACGCTGTGAACGTTTCCTACAATACTATTTTGTTACTCCCATATTACATGTATCGAACAGTGTTGTACGCATGAGTACCTTGTGAGAGGTTATAGTCATATGACTAATGCATCCTGCCCTTCTTATTTTTTTCTGGTTAAGTAAACATAAGCAACAGCCGATCAACAAAGGGCTGTTGTCGATGCCGACAGAGAGCACCGACATTTGGAGTCGAGTGTCCAGGGGGCTTTTAAGATGCAACGTGTGTGGCCGCTGGGGTCAGCAGAAGCAGTACGTTTTACCGCTTGATTAGGTGATTTTCCAGCAAGACTGTTGGCTTCAAAATCGTCGAAATTGCGAAGCATATCCCGTATTATAGTGCGGAAAAAGTTGAGTATAGACAATATTCGTTCTTCTAAAGACCAGATTAGTTGTTGTGTATACCACAGCCAACACGACAGGAATATTTGTCAAGCTTTATATGCAACTCGCTCTTGGGATGTGCACCTGTAGGCTGTTTAACAATTGGTTACAGGATGCCAATATATCGCTTTACAGTTCAACCAAATTCTCGCAAGCTCCCTGACATCGCGCAGGTCAGCGGTTGACAAATGGTTGCATTGGGCTATCGCCTTGATTTCTGATCCGAAATATCAATTATTCTTCGAGCAAAAACACCGAGGTTTTTGACCACCCAATTATCACCGAAAATGTCTCGGCCATTGCCTACTCGTATCGCCGTTGTCGTTCTTCTTCCGGAGTGCACGCACAAAACAATGCTGCGAATTGACTATAAACAGACGCACTTGAATAGGGGGATGCAGTAGTCACAGCGTGCCTAAAACTTCTTGTGCTCCATGGCATTATGCTCAATCCCCTCGCTCCAACGAAAATGGCGCTGCGGTCACAATATTTTCACCTTTTCGCGCTACCCTTCCGGAAAACAGTCAAGAAGCCACACCACAACTCAAAGTTTAAAGCGCGAGGAACGCCGGCAGTGCCATGACCGAATAAATGAGGCGTCAAAGTGGAGCACGAATGAATGTGCGGTATGGTGGAAGGAAACCCTTCGATATATATTTAGCTCCAAATAAAAGCTCAACTATATGCAGGCGAGCCTTTTTAGTCGCTGTAAAAATATTGTAAAAAAACAGCCGCGCATCTGCTCGCGTTGCTGCAAATTTGTTGAAACACGATGGTCTCCTCCGATCCTGCCACTTAAGCGGGCTCCTTTTTCATCCCCGATATCTTCTCACATGGTTACCGGCCAGTCATGGTCTACCCAGAGGAGGCTGTGGAGCGCAGTTTTTCTACGTTCGACTGCTTTCCCGCTATCTGTTGGGGCGGTCGAGACGTATCCCTCGAACCACGAGTGCGAAGATAGGATGCCAGCCTTTTTTTAATTTTAGGTATGAGGCATTGTTTTCACAGCGTTTTTTCGGTAATTTGATATCGCAAGAATAAAGCACACTTCGACTTTGTACAAAAAGAACATTGCGAGAACTAGGAATGTTTTTACGCGTTTTTTTCAAGTACTTTTTTCATTATCGGTTTGCTGAAGAGAGTTGGAATGTGAAGCGCCTTTATTATAGAGTGAATAAAATATTTTGCTATACGAAGGGCTTCCTCAAAATATTTTTGAATTTTCGGGGGGCATCTAAATCGAGGGACACAGACACAAAGAAAGACTTGCAGACAGACGAACATTTCTAATTTTTGTAGCCAATAAAGACTGTCGTTTATGAAGCGCAAAGAACAGACAAAAAATGTTACGGACGTGGCAACGGATGGTTATAGCAAACGTAACACAACTTCAGAATTTTAGACATTTGCGATTTCCTTAACACAAGATCCACATGTGTGTACATGGCCAACTTAGGTATGACTTCAGAGTGACTGGAAAGAACGAATTAAAACAAACATTACATAATTCTCATTTAGTAAGTGAAGCTTGTATGTCCAGGTATTCATGATTTTTTACGTCCGGGAACTAAACGTGGTGAGGCTTTACTTGTTTTCAAACGCGATCCGTTATATATTGGCGAGGCGTTCGGCGATGAAACAATCGGCGTGTAATATAAACGCTTGGAGGGTCACCCCTAAAGTTACAGGCTCCAGAAATTACGATGTTTACCGAAAGGTTATAACTGTCACGACTTTGATATGTAGCTTCAGTCGATTATATGCCAGTAGGCGGGAGTTTCTACATCGCTGCAGACAAAATACAAGTGCTTGTAAGTATGCCCGTGTCCTATTGTTGACCATGTCAACGCTCAATAGCAATACGTTCTCCCTATTGCTGTCACCTATAATAATCGTCAGCTCTATGTCATATGCCAGAAAGCTTCGCTCGTTATATTTAGAGTGGAACGAGGCATAATGTTTTAGGGGTACCAAAACCATACCAGGTGAAATTTCCCCAAGTCCGCATGGTCCGCATAGGTCAGTAGAATCAATAAAACTCCGGTAAAGTGAGATAGGTAAATTTGTTGCACAACGTAAGAAGGGTCCTTGCACGGTTTATTGAAATACGTAAGGCAACTCTAACTCCTGCCACCTGATCTGAAGAAGACTGATTGTTTTTTTACTCTGCTTCAACTAGACACAGACAGTAGAAGGTAATTCGGCTTTTAAGTTGAAGACAACTACTGCTTTATATTAAATTTCTACACAATAAATCCATCCAACTGAATAACGATGGGCATATCGTGGCATTAGGAATGTATAAAAGAATAAAAGAAGTACTGCCGCTGCCGTTCAAGTTGTTGAGATAAAGCCATAAAACACACTCAAATTCTGGCCAATAACGTGAATAAAATTACAATTAGAAAGTGATACGCGAGAGGTTCAGTAGTGATAACTTATGAACGCTCGTAGAAGAGCAAAACCAACTTCCGAGAGAATGAATAGCATAAAAAGTCATAAACGATTTGCCTAATTTCCGACATAAGTATGTACAGCTGCTGCAAAAACGAGGTTTATGGAAATCTTGGGCATCGACTTGCACATGAGCGCGACTTCACATAACCCATAAAACTTGCCGACGTTATACACTGCGAATACAAAGCTATAACATTTTTACAGCCGATAGATACCTTGACAACATGCATTGAGAGGAAACAATATTATTTACACACGCTATACAAAAACAAAGGTAATAATGTAGGAAGCGTCAACCTCCGGGCAACGAAAAGAAAATTTATCATCGGCCGACATCTAAAAAATAGCAGTATCTGTTAGCCATAACACCACAGTTCAAAGGAAGTTTGCGAAGGGTTGGTGGGCAAACAAGATCCGCAAAGCAGACTATCATGGGTAGATGGCGCTGCAACTGGCGCTGCGCGCGACAAGAATTGTCAGACAGAAACCAGATCTCCAATTATACACTTTATCAAAGTCGTAGAGATGAAAGTACAAAAACACCATGTTTAAAAAACAATTTTAGAACATTGATTTTTTGCACATGCTGCGAAACTTGCTTGAGATAGTTATTACATTCCCGTGTTGGAGTTTTTTTGCACTGTGCTAATGGAGATTATGATATCAGAGGTGCTGAAATACAACTAACATACGTGCAAAAACCGTACCAGAAAGGTATCATCAAAAGCAAACACGGCGGCTTTACAGAAAAGCTGGCGAACTTTGGTTCATTTATTCGTTATAAGGTTTAACGTGCGACGCTTCACATTAGATGAGGCACGCAGTAATGCAGGGCTGCGGATTAATTTCAACCACCTGGAGATCTTTAGCATGCGCCGAAATAACGAAAATGCGGGCGTTTTCGCTTTTCGCCTCTATCAGAAAAGAGGCCGCCGCTGCCGGGAATCGAACCCACGTCCTTGGGCTCAGCTCCGGAGTGCCTCTGCCACTGAGCCACAGCGGCGGATTGGAAACTTTAAAAGGAAGCAAAGTACGTGTTCAGGGAAGCCTCGATCGGCTAAAAAAGCTAAACACAACTTACAGTCCGTTGTGCAAAACATAGGCGAACGAAAGATGAAGAAAAAAATTTCTGTGGCCGCACATGTCATCAGAAGAAAGACGGATCAAGGGTAATGTATTAAAATATAGCAGTTCACAACACATAATACAATACGCGGCGAAATGTTGATGCGATAAGTTTCACACCGCATAAGAACGCCTACAATCCTTCGGAAGTTCACCATGCGTATACGGGAAATAGCCCTTATGAAAAGACGTGGCTGTGAAAATGCAGGAACTGCTTCTGAAATAATCTTCTTTATTGGTACTACCAGCCAACAAAACTCAGCTCTGCCAGATAAAACATTGCGAAAAAACGATACTATTTTCTGCGAATTTAGGCGGGAGCAACACTCTGAATATTATATTACAAGAGATGCTCTTAGTAATCAAACGTGCTATCATATCCTGACACAAAAACATCCAGAGGTGGCTGGTGTATATACTTGTTTCGACACGCCGTCATTTTCCACATTGTGAACCTCTCTGATTCACTTGTATCAAAGTCTTTTAAGAAACTCGTACATACCGAACTGGCATTGAGAGCGGCGCCAAATGTGTGCGGAATATTTAATTTCGTGTAGAAAGCAGCGCTCTGCAAAAAGAAACAGTGAGCAATGATTCATAAGACGGGCTCCCAAAACCATCGCTTGGTTACAATATTATTCTTGAAAAAGTAATCGCTCCCATAAAACAATTGGTCTGTAATTTCGCACTGCATCGTTTGTGCACTCAAGCTGGATTTCTTTTAGCGCGGTGGTTTTGGTAAGTATATTTCCATTTCTTCTCCTTTGTGATGTTTTAGAGAAACTTGTGGATACCCTGCGCAGTTAGCCATGCCCTTCTGTATGTGTCAGTTGCAGGAGGCTTTAAAATATTACAAAATACAACAATCGGCCAATTTCGGCATACCTGCTGCTCGTAACGTTCTTAAGGAACTGCTGCGAGGCTGCCAAAAGGGCTGAATTCCTCGGTTTGTGCGTTTATAGCTACATTCAGCACTGTACAAAGCCGCCCAGGCTAAGTCGCTTGTCCCAGAGGTAGAGCCTAAGGTTTCTCGTTTGCTTTCCTTGAGATATTTGGAATTTGGCTATAAGATGATCTTTGTGCTACAATAAATTACCTAGACAAATAACCGGCAACAATATTTGCTGACGCGTCTCAAGTACGCAAAAAATACGAACCAATAAAAGCGTTCCTGTGAACGTCAAACAAACATATATCTAAACGCTTTGCCCTCCACTGATTTATTTTCTCCCAACTGGATACGTAGGGAATCTCCTTCAGAGCGTTTACGGTTTCGGCTAATACTATCTTTTGGGCGAAGAAATTGATGCATGTTCTGTACTGATCTACCAAAACGTTTTCAAATGTTGTACGTTGCGTTTCTACCGTACATGCAAGGTTGTCTTTGAAAAAAGTTGATGGCTTGCGCCGACATCATATTTTCAATTACTCAAGCTGTTTATTCTATCACCGTACCAATTTAACAGCCGTAGGGGTTTTTTTGCACTAAAGAAAACCCAATAAACAAAAAAATCAATAAAAGAAGCATTGCGATTGCGAAAGCTCATTTATCTCAGAGGCAGAGAGCAGTCTTCCTTGCCGTACAATCAATCGTTCTGCTGGTCGCGTATGTGGACGCCGTTCTTGAATGATTTAGAATTTTTAAAAAGAAAATTAGGAAATTGTTCTGGAAATCCCCAACGCTTATTGTCCCAAAGGACATCCTAAATTCGGTTTGGCATGCCTGCTGCAAATACGCGTAGTTGGGAGATACGAGAACACAATTTTGGTGGTGGCGGGTTGATATTCTGACCTTCAATTTACTGGATGAGAAGAAAGGTGTACACTTGTCGATGAGAAATGAGCGAAGCACGTGAAGACCGCAAGAATAATGCTGTCTAGCACCTGCGAGAAAACTTTGAGGGTCTGTCCGACACGCTGTAGCGATATTGCGATAAGATTTTTCCGCAAAATTTAGTTGCCGGAAAAGCCGAATATGCAACCGTGTTCGAAGTTGCGTTGTAGGAGAGGACTGCCGAATCATTTTATCCCCGCAATTTCGTCCTCAAAACCGTCTATACTGGAATTTTTGTTTAACGCTTTCATCAAGAACACGGCCACCATAGGAACGCATCTGGACTCCTAGATTTAGCAGCAAAACGACTTAGCCCCTGAGTCCAGGCTCGGGCTCGACAGGCACAACGAAACAATTACGAATGAAAGAGTGTAGGAGGGTTTTCAAAGAGGTATATCTGCCAGTGGTATCTTCATCTGCCAAATTGGCTTATCGTCGAAGCTAAGCTAATATATGTAGTGGAAAGAAATTGGCCACTCGTAAACACAGAGAAGGTGGTTTCTGAGCTATAAGGACAACAAAAATGTGATTTCAAGGCGCTTCGGGAGGCCGATGCTACTGTTCTCTCTTTCGATAGAGCCGCCGCGTGCAATATCGGTGGCCCTACTGAAGGCTTAACCAGGTAACCAACCCTTTGACCAAACAGAGGTGCTGTTCCGTATAGAAAAATAACAAACGTCATCTGGCATCACCGTTATGCACACCCTCCTAAATAACCTTTTCTCAAGGCATGGGTGTAGATTCAAATAAATCGATTGCATAAAGTGTGGGTGTGCCGTTCATTTCACACTTTAGTAAGAACACTTCACTATAGGTCATACGTACATTTCTTAAAGCAACCGGATCGGATCGTATTCCAAATCACGAACTCTACCCGCATTGGAATGCTTCTTTTACTATGTACACAAAACGGCCATTCACGCGCGTTTGTTTGGCCTAAGAACCAACAGCGGAAATACAAATCTTTATCAGGCACCTCCGGGCCGCAACGTATAAACACCGTAGTCACAAGCTTGGCTTTTATGCGTCAGCTGTGTAGAATTTTACGTGGTCTAGTGTCTCCAAAGCCGTAAGAAAGCAAAGAAGATGCAACTACAAGGAACGCAGTTTTTGTGAGGTATGCGTGTATTTTAGCCTTGCGGGCTTCTGCATGCAATGGAACGCAGTATGTCGCTTTAGGTGGGTAGTTTGTATTGCGAACGTTTTTATTAGCTTTGTTGAAAATGAGCCGAACAAGGTAATCGAATGCAAAAGTCTATGGTAAGTCTGAAATCAAATTTTGATTTTGTTCCAAAGATAGACATCTGAAGAGAGTTATATTTAACCACTCTGTAGAGCATAAAACAAGAATTGGCCCATGTTTTGTGTAGCTATTTGGTACCATTTAATTAGCGCTACTTGGGGGATAGCTGCATCAAGGTGACCGCCACTTGGAAATTCTTCGCATGGCGAGAAAGCCTGTCTTCAGATGACACCTGTTCTAGCCGAACAAGAACGTGACACACTATCGTCATAAACGTCGCTTGTAGCGTATATTTCGATGCATGGGACACGCTTGCTGTTGAAAACGCATTGGATAAATAAATGTTCAACTAAGGTGAACACGAAGAACCTCGAGACGTTCATACTAGGTGAGTTCGTACAACTGGGGTAAAAATTGGTTTCGTGCCTGTGCGAGGAAGTCAGTTTTGAGTGCATTTAAAAGTAGTCGACCTAAAAACATTGCAGTTTCCCTTATTTGCTATCTTGCAGGGGACGCATCACGCATTATTGAAAAATACAACCAGTGGCCCTACTTCTGTTTTTTTCTTTTTTTGTGTGTGCAGTGTCCTCACCCAGGAGTTTGCATAATTCGGAAATATATAATTCTCGCCTTGACCGTTCGTGACGCATGAGGAAAGCACCAGAGTTTGCGTGCTTGCATGTAGGAAGCAATTTGTTCAAATTCCCGTTGTGCACGAGCCAGTACTAAAGATGGTTAAGCATTAGAGCACATTATGGGCGATATGTATGGTTAACGAAATCAGTGCACCAAGCCCTTGCTTCTAAACAGTGTTTGGAAAGCTTGTTTGTAGAATAAAATTGATACCTGAACCAAAGTTGTCACCATTAAACATGCACAAATATCTTCTAAAGGTAACCCCTAAGCCAAAAGAGTGCAGCGGGGAAGTGCCATTGGCTTTTATGGGTACTAATTGCACTGTCACAACCAATGCTGTTTTAAGGAGGGAATGCGAGAGTACAGAAGGTTAGTCCCCGAGCAGTTCGTCCTTAGCAGGCGAACGCTTTGGTCATTCCCATACTCCTCGAGGACTCGTATTCAGCGGTGAAAAAATGTAGGAGAATCACAACACTGAATTTGCGCTCCCCCCCCCCCCCAACCCCAACACAAACCAGACGCACTACCACTTGACCACAATGTCTCTTTTCTACCAAAAACTCTATCTGCATATAAATAAACAAGGTACCTAGGAGGTTATAGTATTTAGTAGCAGCGAGGAAATTCAACGTTTTTGGTTACAATTTTCGGTAATAAGAACCACATACCATCCACCCACACAACAACAAAAGTAGACGTAATTAAAGAATACGTAGCATTATTCTGTGGTAGCAAAATTTATTAGCTCGATCACTTGAGAAACACGATGCTAAAACAGAAGGAGATCTCTGAAAACAGCAACAACGACTATGTAAGAAATGAACTAAGAAAATTCAATGCGCCGCATTACTCGCTGCAATCTTGAATGGATTTACAACTAATCAGAACAAATGATCATAGAAAGCAGGGATGTGTTGACCCGTTACGAACTCGACATTTTGCATGGGTGTAGAGCTGTAGAAGTCTGCGCCTCACATAGCTCGCCCTGTACTTGCCAAGTGCGTGGCTGTCTCCGACAAGCGTTCTTCGCAGTTCCGTGTCAGAGCCTGTTTAACGAGTGCACTAACCGTCCAGCTTACTTTCATTTTCCGCATAAAATTTTGCCATTCCGTTTGTGGCTGAAGGGCGCACTTTAGTGCATCTACTCTAGCTATCGAAACGATGTGAAAGCATATGGCGGGGACAGTCACCAAAAATGGGGTTTTCCGCCGCCCCCCATAGAAACTTTAGGCACCACACGTGACTCGCCGTGAGGTCCACAGGCACGATTGGATTTCATCCCAAAGCGTGCTTCAGCCGTGAAAATCGTGTTCGGCAGTCCTCGCTTTCCCCACAGGATCAAGTGTGTCCCCCAGGGAAGGAAGAGACCCCACTTCTGCTGACGGCTCATCACTGGCAACACTGCCGAGTTGAACCGAAAAAACACCTTTGGTGCCGACTGGAATTGGCGATCCCCTCACTCACTTGAGCACGTTCACTCCACCCTGACGGACAAAAGGCTCATTTTAAAGAGTTGGCGGTAGTGTCGGTAGTACATTTCCAAGTAAAGCCTTCTGGGCTTTACGGCAAGAAGGTACAACCACAAAAAATACATCGGCAGTGAAGCCACCGCGCTTTATATGTCCTTGTAGAATACGGTTATGCGGGAGCCATACTCAACAGACACTTATGTGGGACGCCAAGGCTGAAAGGTAAAGTATCCTATACATTGGATGTCCGCTTGAAGAGCAAATCAACCTGTTGGCGCAAATGAAGCAGCGCTGGACTACGAGCTTGAGTTCTGTGTTTATCAATCCACTGCCTCCAGACTCCATGCTTTAGAAGCGACTTGTGTGGCGCCTGAGCTCGTATTAAGACCGCCAAAAGAAACACTTTCTCCGATCATTGTAGCCTCAGTACCGACCCGGCGTAGATGGTAGTGACACGCGCCGCACCCAAGGCGGGTAAGGGACCCTTTTGCGCAAAAGGCGCTTTGTGTAAATAATAAGTTCTGTTTTCTCTATTCGTAACGCTTCCATGCTGCCAATTTACGTCTGACTTCCATCTAGGCGGCACCGTCTGGGCCACACCGATCTTTAACCGTAGACACGATTCAACCCACTCTAACCACCGTATGCTGAAGCACTTGCGTGGTCTAGTTTTCGAGCTCCTCAACCAGGCCCACACTAATTTTTAAAGGTTCCGCTGGGCACGAGATAAACTGCGGAACTGGTGCGCGCGACAGTTTGAGAACCTTGCCAGCTCGGGTAGACGTGGAGCAGACTAAGACCATGTCACCCACATATGCGAGCACTCAGCCCCTGTCCGCCCATAACGAAGCCTTTGATTCTTCATATTCACTAGGCGCCAAAAGACATCGACAAATATACATAGGTAAGAACACACGGCGCCACGAACAACTTAAGTTTATTTTGAAAAGAACAAACATATATAGACACTCTCGGCACAGGTCAAACATTGGTGCTATGAATTGCGCCTCACGTTTTCATCTAAATACACCACTCCTTGCTGGTCGGCTGGCTGACGCATTTGTCGCCTCTCTTTCTGATTGCATGGCCTTCGAGTATTATGTTCTCTTTTCTGATTTCTAGATTTCTATGTTTGTACAAGCACGTGGTAGCGCTAAACTTTGCCGTGCCTTTACACTCATCACAATGGGTTGCCAACTGGGAGAGGTTGTCTTTATTCTTGGTGGCCTGTTCATGTAACTTTATACTTGCATTGCCACATCTTTGCATTTTTCCGAGAACGCTCTTTCGACATAGTTATCTATTCTCGTAAACCACCCCATTAGCACATCTTATATGCTGGGACTGACGTTTCGTGACACAGGCTTCGCTTCGCGTCGCGCCCTCAGTCTCCACTTTCTTTTTGATGGCTCATACCTCCCAACTTTCGTTGTGCCCTAAACACTACTCTTACCCCACATCAAAACTGCCACTGAAGTTTTCAGCCCGCGTGAAAGTTGGTGTGCTACAGAATGGACACGTTTGCCTGTTTGTTTTTTATTTTCCTGAACCGGGAAAGACGTTTCTGTCCCTACTTTCCTTTATCTGGCCGTTGTTGTTGCAGATTGGCCTTAGTACGTGCTGTGGATAATCTGCACCACTCGAACCCGCCATCCGCTCTTTAAAGGAGCCATGAAGAGAAAACAAAAGTTTGTTTTATACGAAAGATTAGGTGTTTCATAGTACTCCAATTGGTTTCCCTGAAGCAAATGATGCTTTATTCACTGAGAAATAAGGCAATTTAAGCCAAAATTTTTAATCTCCCGCTAAAATTGCACATTTAGTCACGTGAACAATGGCTTCACACGAGCCGGTCCATGAAATAGATACTTAGTATGTCGACTCCATATAGCACCCACCCGCGGGAGTCTACCGAGACGGCGGCCATTTTAAAAATACTAGTAAAACCCAGTGCACCCGCAGCCCTAGTCATGGAATCGCCTGATCCGAATAAAAAAAATCTCGCCGAGGAGCTCGGGCTTGCATTTAACAACCTCACACCACTTGACCACTCAATGCTTCTAACTGCACGAGCGGCAAGAGTTGTGGGATACGCGGTAGACGGGAAAGCGACCATTCCGCGATAGCCACAACAGACGGACGCCCAGCCGTCGGCACCGCTGCCTCGTCAGCCCCGTCGCGACGGATGAATACAGACTGGTACGTATATGCCGTATTTTCAATTTCAGTAGCAGTATCGCTTATGCCAGTATGCCGGTATCGTGTATGGAAAGCCGTTCGCTGGAGCTCTCTGCTCCGACCAGAAAGATTCGAGCGTCCATGCGCGATGTGTACGGCAATTTTTTTCGCCAAAGTCAGAGCGCTTTTGACGAAGTCGTCGACGAACGCCAGCATGTCCGGGTCCCTGCCGTAATCACTTCATCGGAAATGAAGCGAGCACACTCGTACTTCCTTTAGCTCTCTTTCTCCTCCGTTTGCAAAGTTCACAAAATGTAGCCACTTGCTTCGCCGAGGTTCGTCCTTGGGCAGCACATGAAAGGAGATCTCACCGGCGGGGATGTCACACTCCCTCGACGATTTGCCCGTACTACATGGGCATTTCAAAACACAGCAACGAAATTTCATCGTAAAGTACTCGAACAAACTGAAGTTTTCAGTGGTTGTAAACTGTAAACGAGCTCGTAACGACAGCAGCAAGGCAACACGCCCTCCATACCGAAACCTTTGCGACCAGTGGCACTATCTCGTTGCTGCTCTGTGTTCCTTACTCCCCTTGTTTCTATTTTTACCTTTGGTGGTTGGCGATATGACGACCAACCTCCTGTAAAGGGATTACTATACCAAGCAAGGTCGCGGCTGTGCGTGCTGGGACGGTTCGGTGGGCCCGAAGAGCCTTCTACACGAAAATTCGTCTTTGCGACGGTGGCGACGACGAGATGTCGAGTTCGGCTGGCGGTAGTTTCGTACGCATTGGCATACACGCTTGCGTGTTCGTTCGGAACTTCAACCGTTTACTCCACCGTTCTTTGTCATAAAAAGAATGTACAGTATGTTTCACGGGCATTTAGCTGGCTATGCAAACTGTAAGCCCTGCCTAACATGCGTTTGCTTTTGCCGGCCTCCGCCAATCGCAGAGCATTCTCGAGTGACATCATAGGTTCTGTTGCGGAAAATAAGCTGGTGGGTCGAATAGTCATTTCCGTTTTTCCCAATTATGTAGCTTATTTGAGCGAAGTTTGCATTATAAGTGGTGTCGTTATGGTTCTAATGAGGCAATCTTTCGAATGAACCAAACTTGTGTTTTCTCTTCATGGCTCCTTTAAGGCTAGCAATCAATGTGTGCCGGCATAAGTTGGTCACCGTTTCCTTTACACAGTACTGCGCTATGCTATTTTTAAATTGACGGACTTCAAATTCAGCAAAGGCTGGCTGTCCCTTGGGTTGTAACTCCAGTACACATTATGCGGCTCCATTCGCAGCAACGCTTTAAAAATTGTAGCTTTCCCTCCTTTGGGTGTCCAAGGAGGCAACGAAGGTCATGTCAACACTTTTAGAAAACACCTCGTAATTTTTTCCACCACATTGTCGCCTTGTGCTTTTCTAAGATTACACAGAAGTCATCGACATAGCGAACAATCTTTTTTGTGCTCCCAGCCGACGCCTCTACTTCGGAATATACCATGCCAAGACAAAATTCTGATCAAAACGCGTGCTACACTGGACCTAATGCATACTTCGGCGTTTTGCACAAACGAAGTTTCATCCCAGGGATTAATCATCGATCCTACGTCTTCAGACAAAATCTTAATAAAATTTCCAACCCAAACGGCACATCCTTCCATAAACTTCGTTTCTCTATTCTGTTCTGCTATGCACGCCTTTACGCTTTTGATAAGTGTCTCGTGCGTTAGGAATACGGCAATTGTGAGTGGCGCCGTGATTAGTCCTCCGTGTCTTTTTCCGTCTAGTGAACATGAGTGTAAATTAACTCGCTCAGTTATCTGTTTTTATGCCTTGGATTCTGTTCGAACCAGCCGCTATGCAGAGGAATGTTTCACATAAAAAGAAAAAGCAGCGGGGACATCCGAGAGCCTTGGAAAACCGAGCATTGTACAGTGGATCCCCGCTGATACATCCGCCGGACTTACGACAACCCGCTTCTTATGACAGACCACCGTGGTCCTGGCACTCTGGTGGTGGTTGTGGTTTGAGGCGGGAAAATAAAGGAATCTCACGTTAGAAACAATGCATAAAAGCCCCGATGATATGACGCTCGGCTGCACGCGGTCCGCTTCATACGACGGACCCTGGTGCGGATAAACCGCCATTTCTTCATATTTTAAACACCAGTTCGCCACCGCGTCCCGAGATTTCTTCATTCTTGGCACCCTTTATTACGACTTGATGCGCAAAGGTCCGTATGCGGACCAGACCACTTGTGGAACAGACGCAAGCAAGAAGGCGGGTACTCGTGAGCGGAAGTTAACCTTTGATGGCCCCAGACGGCAGTAGTATGCCAACGCGCCAACTGCTGGAAGTCAAAGTTCATGTGGCACGTGGACCATAAATTTTAAGCTGCAACGGAGCCGCCAACGAACACAAAAACATTTACTACAATAAAATCTCAGTACAACGAAAACAACATTAACAAACTTTTCAGGTTACCGAGCATTGAAGAAATCCCACGTCGACTGCTTATATTTGTAATGTAAAATTATTTCACTACTTCGTACTTCAGAATTTTTCAAACTTTTTTTTTTCAAAGTACTTTTCAAACTAACAAACGCTTTGTTTAGTCCCGTGCCATGTTAACAACGCCTCAGTACTACAAACTCATATTTTAAAGGCCGGTGATTCTTAGTTTTGTGTTAAACAATCCCGGCAACCGGAGCCGTTTGCTAGCCAAGCGCAGCGCAGGCGAGGATGCCTTGCAACTTGCTCTGCGCAACGCGCGATCGGATGCGAGAGATAGAAAAAATAAAGTGAGTAGAAGAAACTAAAAATAAAGCATGGGGGTCTCCTCCGTCCAGAAAGGCACGGGCGCGCTATTCGCGCCCCACCTCGAGTTTTTCTACGTTCAGTCGCTGCTCGGGTTGCTTGCTGGATCTTAAGGGGCGTCAGCGTAGCTGACCACAGATGACAATCTTCAGAGCATGAGCGTTCAGGATGAAGAACGCATCGAGGACGGCATGAACGACGATGCTTCTGAGGGAGCCGCGGCAGCACTCCACTCAAATACTGCGACCAGCACGTGACGACTGCGGATGTGTTTGACAGCGTACTAAACTCGCACATTTGCTGGGAAAACGGGCCGGCCACAGGGTCTACACTTTCATGTGAATGCTGTGTCCAAATGGTGCAGTCGGATAGACGTCTGCTTCATAAAGCGAGGGGCGCATGTTCAATTAGGCCACAAAAAGCGGGTTTGTCCTTATGTGTCTGTTTTTTAAGCATCCTGACGAGCTCCCACGAGACGAGTTAATTAATACAACCTTGGCTTTAAAAATGGCGGAGGAGGTGTCGTACGCCCAATTTTGAGTGCAATGAGGTAACATCCCCATTTTTCAATATCTTTATAACCGATAGTCATCAAAGGTGCTAGTGCATTTGTGTTTCTAGAAATTCTTAACCACGCGCTTCGAGAACGATGTACGTCGTCCTAAATTGACAAGGCAAGTAGGGTTATTTTTATTTGTATAAAAATTCTTGGTGGAGGCATGAACAGGTTACGCGGTGATGTGGTTTTGTTTAGAAGCAATAAGTGCTCCTAAAAATGTAACTGCAGTGTTGCAAACCTTGTAGCGTCAATCAAAAATCAGGCGCCCGCTCAGACAGGAAAACCATTCAGTGTATAGGTATGTCGCCCCGCTCTTACACAGCACTGGAGAGACATGCCAAACGACAACAAAGTTTAAAATAAGGTCATTCACGGAAGAAAATAAAAGTGTAAAATCAGGTCATTGCCGGAAGACAATATTGCAAGAGCAAGTATCCACTTCACAGTGGGCACATCATTGTATTAGCAAACTGGGAAAACGGGGGACAGGTAAAATTGTACATGATAATAATTCGGCGTGCATCGGAAGCGCGAATATGAACGAAATGATCCAGAAAGGTGTGACTTTTAAGTGAGGAGAGGGCATCGGGGATAGTTTGTTCAGCGCTCGTTTATACCTTGAATATATTTCAAAAATAGGGTTTTCGCTTATAATATTTACGTAACTTACGTGCGACCTTTCACAACGCATTTTGGCTGTTGACAGTTTCGTGTGCAAATAACCACAGCGGTTTCCCTTCAGACGCGTAGAGACTAAAAGCAAACTGCGGACAAAAGATGTTAAAACTTTCTGAAGCAATGACTCCGCGTTGTTATAAAGGAACCCTGCAACACTTACCATCGACTACTGGGTGTGTATTTTTGGGTAAACTCTATTGTCCCAGCAATCTCCTCCCGCAAGAACTATGAAAATCGGTTCATTATCACCGAAACTGCGCGCGATGAGGAATGGCACATAATCGTTCCCTCTCGACTCCACTACGGACAACGCGACGAAAGCTGCGCACTCCCTCCCGGAGAGCGGACCGGCTCACAGCGTTCTCTTCCGCGGCCTTCGATATATCGCTGGCAAGGGAGATTTCTCATGTTCTCCGCAACGTGGAGGGGCTTATTTCCGGTCTGCTGCCAAAAAACAGCAGGCATGAGTTTCTGCTCGCAAGCGCACACTCGGGCTGGGAGGGCGTTCTTGAAGCAATAAACGTTTGTTGCCGAGTGGTCTGGTTTAAAGGGAAGTATTGAGGTCATCAATCAAACCTCGCGCGGACTCAAAATAAAAGAGAAACGACAAAACTTTGCGTACAGGTTCAGGGATAGAAAAGGTTCGTACACAGTGCTGACGACGGCGGAAATGGGAGAAATTAGCCCCGAAGTTGACCAGTGACTTCATTTAGGCCATGCCAGGAGTGCATAATGAGGAGAACTTAGGAGAGCGCGGTTGGGTTTTTCGTGTCTTTCACAGCGATTTGCGCGCTCACCGCTTCACGTGCCCGTGTATTATTTTGCTCAGGTATTCCTGGCAGTGTAATTCTAACGTCGCTCAGGTTTACATGCACTGCTCAAAGAGTGTGGCAGGGTCCCTTCAGAGTTCATAGGAGCGAGAAAGAAAAAGAACACATAATTGTTGCACTGGCTCGAACATTATTGCATGCACTGCTTTGAAAATTTGAATGAACAATTTTTGGTTGCTAAAAAAGTGCTTCCACGAGAAAACTCTAAGTGAGTCAAGTCTCTTATTTACCTCGTTAAGGAAGGATTCAGTGTAGCAGTCCACAACCTACAATAAATAAAATATTTTTTATCAACAATAATACTTACTGTTTCTATAACTTGCCCAAACGCTCATGCACACGTCACGGATGATCTGGGGCCATAATATTTTTGGAAAAAAGACCATTTACACCACAACGCCCTTGTATTTCCTGAAGTTTTGCTAAAAATGTGAGATTTCCGCCGTAGGTGTTTTTCAAAAAAAACCATTCGTTTTTCTTTTTACTTATCTGTGCTTATATCTACAAAGTACTCTCTACGAACTACTACTGTCGTTTTGCGTTTTCAGTATTTTAGTCGATATCGTTGTCGCCCCGAATATTTGTAGGAATATTAGGTAATTCTTACTACTCAACTCATTTATTGCAGGAGCAACACAGCACAAACAGCACAAACACCGCAAACAAAATGAGTACATATGCTAAATTCATTATGACTCAATGCTTAAAAGAACTTTCACGTCAACGCTATATATAAATATAATCTCCGCCTTTAGAATGCCTTACGTTCCCCCCAATCTCACGCACAAGACGCAAAAGCGGCAGCTACGCTGTAAAGGAATATGATGGCGTACTGAATGATGCGCGCAGATAACTAAACACTCCTGGCTGACACTAGTGTTTTAAAATTGGTCTGAGCTTCGAGTTCCACACATTCTTCTGTTCTAGGTTCTGGAATTATTACACATCTCTATTCAACAGTTTTTGAATATGTCTCCCAGAGGGAAATTCTCCTTTGTCCTGCCATTAACGACCGTCGAATGGGGCAGTAATGAATAGCATAAGAACCGTGGAGGAACCAACAAAACTGCTAACGATAATTCTTATGCAATCTAGTAATACCACCAAATGAGTGTACTCGTCCGGATTCAAATTTCAAGTTAGCCTTGAGAAATCCTCGCATTTCTGGTAATGTCCAAAGCTGATAAGCACAGATCGTTGCACTGGTTGACTTCCCATGCTGCTTTTTTAAGGAAATGGCTGGTTACTTTTGACAGAGGTATCTTGATAGCTCTAGAAAACCTGGACAGCAAACTTTCTTTTACCGGACACCGTCTGCCTCAATGACGCTACAAGGAGTGTTCTGGTAACCACCTCAAATAACTTTTCACTGCTCATCTACTATTTACAAGCTTACCACCACTGCACAGAGTGTCATGGGAAGCAAAACGCAGCTGCGGTTGTACTCGGTCGGGAATTTTGTATCCAAATTCTTCATGAGGTATTACGGCTGTACCAAAGTATTAAAAATGATTTAAAGAAAAAAATAGATTATTTTAGGGCGATTTTTCATGTAAGCATTTTAGATATTCTTTTTCTCACAATGTGGAATAAACTATCATGTATTGTGTCTGAGCTAAAACGAGCTCCCAAACATCTTCACGAATTCTAACACGCTCAGTTTTATTGTTTTTCAGTGCGACGAACCTTTAAAATGCAAGATTTATAAGAAACACCTCTGCCTGGCTGCAGGCTCGTTAGTTAGGTGATTATTAGATACTGTGCTCTAGCTGTAGAGGCCAAATTTGGCAGGGGTGCAGCGCGCGGCGCGCGACATCAGAGCCGCTAGCTCGGAACTTAGCCCTACAGAGTCCTCGGGACACAGTGGAATGGCCGTATATTGCAGTACGAAGTCGAAACGCTCTATACCAAAGAAGCAATGAAGGGCCTATGGGTCACATACTAGATCCCTTGTTGCTGGGTAATCATCAATGATAATTAGTTATTATTTATTTATTATTCATCAGCCTATTTCTGTCCATTCGAAGTTCTCCTCGACAATGGGGCGTATAGTTCCTGCATACCGTTTTCCGGTCCCTAAATTTTCCACCGAGAGCATATATTTAAAGTATTGAAAGCGGTCGGCGAAATTACTAAGGCCGTGGATGTAAAATTACGGCTACCTTTTTTGTCCTTCTCGAAAACTTATATTTGATAAACCAAATGCCACAAAGGTGCGAAAGTCCACTCGAGTTTTGTCATTACTCAGATATATTCCCAGCCAAAAAAGATTCACGGAAATTCTGTGGATGAAAAGTGTAAGACATAAGCAGAGGTTCCTTTTTATTTCTTCCAAGAAAATTCCTTACCAGAAACAAAAAACTATTCGTAGCACATAAAAAACGTTCTTTAACTATTCGGCCGTGCAATAAGCAGCCGGTGGAGTAGCTCCGGCTTTTTTTTTTCCTATGGCTTCGCTTGCTCAAAGCCATGCAGCTCCCAGAGCCAGTGACAACACGAGGGTGGAACGGCTCATTTGCCTGAGCCTGATCGTTCAGCGCCGGTTGTCTGTGCGTGTGCATCAACACACGTGAACCAATTCAGTTTCCGAGGGCCTCACGGGTGCTTCGCGAGAATTCGTCCCTCAGTGTCGCTATCCGTGGTGTTCCGGCTAGGCTGTTTGTGTGGGCCCTTCAGCGCAGATGATAGAATGAATGAAATTATGCCGTAGATACGAAGGCTGTAAAATTTCAAGCAAAGGCAAACTCCATGATGCGATGTGTGCAGTCTTTCCCATTGCTTGTTGATACGTAGGTTTAAAATTGTTATGAAGGAAACATTGTTTTGTTGATGCTATGCTCCATGAGACGAAATATATGCACCGTCATATCGGCCCTAACTACTTTAAGTAACATTTTATAAAAGACCGCAGTTTACGCATTTAGTGTAATCAATATGCCATTTTCACGCTTTCTGTTTCGCCAGGCTTTCCCACTATGTCTTGCTCAGCTTGCCTGCAGCAGTACCCTGCCCGACAATTGGAGTTCAGCAATTAGATGGTGGGAGGTGTCGGACGCTTCACGCGCCTTTTTCCAGTCTCGCGTACAAACAAGAAATACGCAAGGCTGGCGACGAGTGGTCTGATGCAGAATAGGTACAGAGAAAAAATATTTGGAATGTCCTTTGAGGCGCGCTCTGAAGAATGATGTGGCGCCAAAAAAGTGCAAAATTGTTGAAATTATACAGGCAACCCGATACGTGGTGTAGAACTGCTCCAAGTTATTCAACAAGCGAAAATCTGCCCACCTTTTGCGTATGCCTGCATGGTTTAATCCTGCTGTCTTTCACCCTCCTCGAAAGGAAAATCGCTCTCCTCAACATTGATTGAGCGATTTTAGATGTACGACCCGTAATCGAGTATCCAAATATTTTAGATGCAGTTTTCGCTCTTTCGGGATTGGTTTTCGAGTAGTTTTATTGATTTGCGAAACCTTGATGTGTCTATGCGCTAGTTACATTTGTCCTCAAACAAATGTAGGGGACCATTCACTTTGTGTGAAGTTTTTGTATATGTACTTGAGAATTATTTGTTGCGCATTAGCCAAATAAACAATATTTTATCCTGAATCACAGTACTCCCTATATTGCTTGCTCTGGTGCGCCATGCGAGGCCTTATTCAAGAAAAATTTTATTACCGCTGTTGTGCAGCAAGAAAGCTGGGGTTTCTAGACCACCGTTTTATTCGCGAAGTCGGATTCCACAACGGAATTTCAAAGATAATGACGACGTGTGCAGCCCCTGTTCTGTAGGACGGTCATTTGCCTCGTCCTTCGGTATAGCCTTTCCCACAATCAGAACACATACCCGGCATGTACTTCTATATACAGCCTGTCCTCTTTATTGTGTGTCAGGAAATCTTGAGGAAATAATTCTTTTGGTATGCTTGTGTTGTCACATGTAACAAAAATGCTTTGAATTTCAGCGCTTTATCTTCAGTGAGTGCATACAATAGCTTCTAGTGGTCTTGTAAAAATGTATGTTAGCACTTATAAAATTGGTCTCGTAACTCCAAAAATATTTATTTGGAGATGAATCGGTATTGAACTGCAGTTTGCGCACTCATAATGCAAAAAGATTGCCTACCATGCCAACTGTTGGTTCCGGCAATGAATTCATGCAGGCATTTACCACTTCGCAAAACGCAGTCATAGCCTGGAAGAGAAAATTCAAGCCAACTAGTCAACACTTTTAAAACACCTTAGAAACCATCGCATACATGCGCAATATATTTGCCATACGGATATCTTAAGTACACAAAAAAAAGTGGTAGTCAATTTTTGGCAACCACTTATACTGACCTTCTTCTAGAGACGTTCCAACGGAGATATAATGAAAGAAATCGGAGCCACAGACCCCCCTCTTTTCATTATTATAGCCTACCTTTCTGTGTGTCAATGGACATTACGTTCGATAGGGGGCACTTTTAAGAACACCATAAAAAGTATATTTGATAGGATAAAAGAAAAAACATTTGAAATAGAACCTAAGACGTGGCAGGTCAGTATTTCCGGAACGGTAACAATCATTCTTCGGGTGTGGAGATTTCATTATAGGCGATGGTACCGTTACCTGACCACTGGAGGCACTGTCAACTCTACGTATAAAGTTGAAAAGGTGGCAACAGAATACTGCTGCCCAAGAGAAGTATCCCGGCTTTGCATCAAAAGCACGGTAGTGCCATCATCCTCTGTGTTTTGTCTGCTGTAGTTTTACCTTTCTAAAACGGTGTATCGTTCTCATTGATTTTGGGTTGTCTCCATTGAAAATGCTTCTGTGGTTGGGTGGAAGATTTATCGTGTACTAAGTGCACTTCCACCTCTGACTTAGAAGGGTACATTTCTGAGTACGCTTCTGCACATATGGCTCTCACCATGGACGTACTCACTCTTGCATTCTATCTCGACAATTTTGCCCCTTTCCTGAGAAGCCATCTTCCCGCCCAGTCTTGCTACGTGTTCTCACGCATGTTGTTTGGGTGAAAAGATAGACAAGGTAGACACAATTTGAAAGTGGGTAAAAGAGGCTGTGAAACAACATTGCATAAAATGATGCATTACGCAATACCGAACCGCCCTAAGTGTATCTATTAAAGTGTACATGACCTTCAATGCCGCCGAAAAAGAGTGATTGATGAAGTAGCAAAAAACCGCAACATTTTGCGTGATTTTAACGCAGCCCTAAAGGGGTTGTATATTTTCAGGTATTTTGCAATGAAGGGGGCCGGCAGTGAAACATACTAACTTGCGAGAGGTTTATACTACACTTTGTGGTACTACAAATACTCCAATCTTTGGCAAGATTGTCGGGAAGTCATTGAACTGAAGAATGAATGAATGATATTTTATAATGAGGAGCTACCTGCCACAAAACCACTTTTACGAAAGAAGTGCGTTTGGTTGCTCTTTTAAATTTACATAAAATTAGTGAACATTTTTCCAAAAATAGCTATACGAATGTAGAAAGGAAAGATACTTCAAGAAATTTTGCAGTCATCTTGCCCAGGAAGGCCGGGCAGAGATTCTATCGGTGCTGGAGTATATGTTGTTCGTCAACATGACGTTGCCATTAGAGTGTTAATTCGTCAATGGCAGTTTCTGAAGCGAGTTGTTATTCTGATCTGTGTCCTCTAAATTTTTTAAGCATTTTTTTTTGGTCTCAGTTGAACGCACGAGGCGTCGAGAACATCGAAGGTTAATTATGCAGTCTATCTCAATCCTTTTCGTTCCCTTTTGGTGTTTTGCTTTTTTCGGAGACAAGGCTGTGTGGTGAAAGTGCTCCACGTTTCCCCAAGTACGTATGTAATTTGCTCACGTGTTCACGTGGCAGTGAATTATTAAACCAATACTGGTACTACCTAATAAGGTATTGTTTGCTGAACGTAAATATTCAAGCCCGACATCGAATGCCTGAATCTGACCATGGGTATCTTTACGTTCTTATCAGTCGGCCACCTGCTCGTAACAAATTTCATTTTTTTATTTCCTAGAAGACCTATTCGGTCAATCTGCTGTGACCACGGACTTTTGCAGTTTATTTACTTATACATCCATTATTGTAGTTATTTATTTACTCTCAAGGCCAAAGCATTCTAGTGAGGAGTGGGTTTACATCGCACAGAAAACAAGAAATGCGGCAGAGAAAAATTATATGCACGCCATAGCAGTCTAAAAACCACAAAAAGAATGACTGCATCATATGAAGCAGAAAGAGGGTAGTTTTAACAGCAATTTTCAACATGATTGCGTTTTTGAATGACGCACACACACAAAAATACACTAACAAGAGAAAACAGAGTCATAGGCATGGCGAAATTACACGAGATTTACAGAGGGAGTTCTTAAACAATGTGACATCAGCGATAGCAGCGATAGGGTCTGGAAGGTGCTTTCACTCGTTTGCAGTATTTGGGATGAATGATTCAAGTACAAATTGGAGCGGGTGCTGCGAACGCCCACTTTAAACTGATATTCGTACAATGGAAGTTTGACAAAATAGAATTGTCAAAGCGATTATGCATCGCACTGGGTGATTTGAGTGAGTTATGGGTTATTTAAATACAAATAGGCTGGGAGAATATGCTTCTTCACGAGAAGTTTCGTAACTAAGTCATCAGTTTCTTGCACAATTCTAGAAGGCCCCCTCTGAGGTCTTAAAGCAAATAAAATGACAGGAAATGAAATGACAGTCTTATTACTAAGGCAACAAGGCTGAGAGGGAAAACAGCAGCGCTATTGAACTTGCGTATTTCAAAAGTGCATCAACGTGATATCGCCGCTGGTTTATTATCTCATGCCATAAGTGATCACTTGCCGATTATTTTTTTGTTTTCCCTATTAAAAAGAATTAAAAATGAGATGGCCTGAAAACAACACAAATTGACCGGTAGGACTCATTGACATATTTTGTCCCGACTTCGCTTACCTGTGATACAGTGTAGAGTTGTATACTCAGAAGAAAAGACCCAAACACTAAGTACAACAATTCAGCTTTGAAAAACGTTTACGTTAATACTCAGCGTTTTCTCACAGGCTAGGTAGCAAGCGTTAGTAAACCAAGAAAGTCCTGGATTAGTACAGACTTTGTGTAACAAAGCAAACAGAAGTATAACGTATCAATCGTTCCAAAAGGGCACACCCATGCAACACACTCATTTCTGCACAAGTTATCTTCGAGACCCAAGTGCAGCAGGTGCGGAGAAGCCCTATCGGTAGTTCACATGCTCATTCAATGCAAGGCTCTCGACACTACACGATGCAAACACTTTTCTGAACTGTACAGACAACACATCCCGCTACACACATCGCACTTCTTGGCCGACAACCCAATGTTTTCAGTTTTTTTCAGTTTTTTTTTCAGTTTTGCGTGTTTTTCAGTTTTTAACATACGTCGTTTTTGTATCTCCTTTTATATTATGGAAAATCATCCTGGCCCTATACACCACCCATCTTCATAGATTCGCTTCACTTTTGTTTTTACTGTCTTTGGCGCTCTTTGCCATTGTTGGCCTTGCGCCAATAAACTCAAACCATCATCTTTTACAATTCTTTTACACAACTGCTTTTATTTTCTGGAGATATTCTGGCTAATTTTATACAGCCAGAAAAAATTTCGTTTTCAAAAGCTACAGTTATGATGGTGGTTAAAATTAGAGATAGGATGTCAGACACATATTGTGAAGGAATTGCATGTATCTTTTTGAAGCCGGTGGCAACATTATTCCGGATGTTGTTTATGCTTGCTTCAATTTCAAAGGGTTTGACAAGTGTTAGGGCAACTGAATCCATAAGCGCAAACATGATCAGGCTGCGTTTTTGTATTTCGATATCATCAAGAGGTGTTTTATTGTAATTCGCACTAATTACACTATAGCAGAGCAGGAGCTCATGTTTTTGCGCACAAACCAACATAATGGTGTCTAACACGAAATTAACTATGTGGTGTTTGTGGGGCTTGTGCGATAATAGTGGACGAACACCAGTTAAGGAACCTGAATAGAGGATGTAATTGGGGATCTGATTTTGAAAATTGTGTCCTACAATGAGTAAAATTCTAAACACTTCTGCTGAAAGAATGGTTGTGTTTATGCTCACGGCTCTGGCTGCATTGAAATTCGGACCATGATCAGCGCAAGACGCCATAGTGGAGGGTTTAAAAGCGACACTGTAAAATTTCGCACACGGGTATTTAAACTGAAAAGACAGAAAATGCTACAGTATTGCAGCTCATGGTACCCAATTTTTCTCATGTTTTATAAAAGAAAGGGCACAGGACACGGGGCGAACTTGCCAAGGTGGTTAAATGTCTGAAAAAAATGATCTGTACACATCTAAAAAAGAAGCGCCGAGGTTCGAGGCTCGCTCTCTCACCCTAAGCGAAAAGGGCAGAGGAACGGATGGGCGAGTTACAAACAGCAATGATGCAGATATTGTAAAAACAGGATAAAACAATGGTCAGTCAGCGATGAAGTTTTAGAAGCATGAAGCAAGTCCATCTATTTTTGTTGGTTCCCAAGCAACTTGTTACACTCGACATACAAACATTGGAAATGGCTAGTGCAAAAAGCACCCGATGCAAGACCGAACCCCGCGTGTAGCACTGGGTCAAGCATTCGCAACGCTGTTTAAGTCGCCGACCCATACACCACAATGCCAAAGTCCAAACGAGACCCAGCCAAAGCACTATACAGGCATAGCAGGAAATCTTTGTCGAAATCCTACGGTTGGTATGAGAGGACCTTAGGATATTAATTGTTTTGCGACATTTATGGTTGAGTTCCTTAATGTGTGGACTGAATGTAGGATTGTGGTCAAACATAACTGTTAAAAACTTGTGGACCTTGTTCACAGGGACGGACACACAATTAAGAGTAATGCATGGGTCGGCATAGACCCCACGCTTCCTGGAGAACACAACGCAAGAGCTTTTTCCAGGGTTAAGTTTAAAACCATGCTCGTCTGCCGAGCCAGCAAGTTTCTTGATGCCCAGCTGGACTTCACGTTCGCAGATTGACCCATTACATGATTTAAAGGAAATCTGGACGTCATCTACATACATGGAATAAGAAATTGTAGGTGGCAATGGCTTCCCAGGAGAGTTCGTCTTAATTATGAAAAGAGTTCAGCTCAGCGCGCCACCTTGTGGGAGTAAATATGTATTCTCCACTCAACATGACGCGCGACATGTAAGAGCAAGTAAGGGCTTGATAGGTGTCAACGTTTCAGCTGAACTCAAAAAGTTATTTGTTTCTTGATCTTCAAATGGCGTGATTTTGATGCCCTATTGGGCGTCAAATGGCGTGATTTTAAAGCTCTATTACTTGCGCTGCTAAAAATTGAACGTGTAAAAATTGAAGTATCGCTTAATTCTCTCACATAAATTTTTTTTGAAGGATATCTCCAATAACACACCAGTTTCAACCGTTCACAAAGACGCACGCCTCAGGTAGAGCTCATGTTGTGGGAGAAAGCGGAAGTTGCGAATTGTACACGACTCCACTGTGAAATAACTAATTATGACAATTAGGAGAATTCAACAAGTTTTATACCAGTCAGTGTACAAAGTATATAGGTCCACCTGGGCATCGCCGGGTGCTACCGCCGATGCTACCTGATATATATAACTAACATTGTTGATATGCCAGAAACGCCAGACATAATTTTATACGCCCGTGATACAAGTGTCTTTTTTATTACTGGCGAAGATATGGACAGCTTGGAAGAACAAGCAAACACATGTCTTAAGCACTTATCAATGTGTATAATAATAAAAAGGCTTCAACTAAACCACAAACAACAAAATATGTTACTTTTCAGCCAGAAATAGGAGTATAACCCGTTACATTCAAGTAACATTTTAAGGAGATTTGATTGATCGGGTCACATGCCAAAGGCTTCATGAAACACTTGACTAGACATATCACATCAACAAAGTTCACCAGATTTTTTGCGCTGAATTGGCGTAATCGGGAAAATTAGATGTTTTTGCCAATTTGGTAACGAAGCACCTGTATTCATCTTTAGTATACTTGCGCATTCATTACTGTTTCTTAACATGAAACGAGAACTAAACAAGGAAAGTAATAACTACAGAACAGAATAATACGGATAATTAAAAGTGTTCCACCTAGAACGCATTCTCCTTCATGCGTTCAAAACCACAATATATTAACCTTTGAAAATATTTCAAACAAAAAAGAGCGATGAGAACATGTCATATACTCATATGCAACGCGTTTGCATTTCACGATGCATTTTCTCACAGGTAGCATACTTACAGCTTTAGACGCATAAAATATTGTAGTGAGAGAATACGAACGAACTATGGCACAGAAAAGCTAATGTATATGATCCCTCAGCTATTGAATGCACATCCAGCAATCATCACGATAGTGCAAAAAACCCACTTAGTAATTTCGTTTAAACAGAAAATACCCACAAATATACGAATGCCTCAAAAGTATTTTTTCCTTCTTTTCTTTAGTTAATTTTATTTTAGATGGCATCACTGAGGTTTTCTTTAAAACTTGACGAGTATGAATGTCTGTCACTTTAGTAAGGAATAAAGTCAGAAGATTTTAACATTTTTGGCGAGTAGAAATGCATGATCTGGTAGTAGAAAGGACATTATCTGCTATTAAATAGGTGTGGGCATTTCCACACATTCCTTGCTTTGTATCATTGAAAAGAGAACGTTACAGTTCACCATTGTTATAAAGCAATTCTTGCAGACAGGTGTCGAGGTATGAATGTTTTTCAGGCGATGTTTTAAAACTGTTACAAAAAATGCGAACCTGTCGTTGCTTTTACGTTTCAAACATGCTCTTTGTGCGCTTTATTGACTGGGACAGATTACGGCACTTTGGCAGGCATTAAATTGCCTTTTTTGCCAACCATGTCTCTTTCATGTGTGACAAATGTACAGTTCACTGTACTCTGTAACTGATTGATTGAATAACCTAAGTGAAACGTACAAAAAATATTTTCCTTGCCTGTGATTCCATCAGCGACATGTTTTAGAATTTTAATATTCGCGCTTTGTTCTGAGCTAATAATCAGGCTCTCAGCGTTCACGTGTATTTTTACAACAATCCCGAATTGGATTGGTGATTGAATTTTTCTTATTTTAACCTGAGTGAAAGTACATGCCAATTTTGCTACCATTGGGGTGACAGATCAGAGACATTAAGGATAACTAAACGCGTTCCCTTTAAATCTCATTGAAGGTGATTTCAATTCAATTTTTTGCAAGCATATGCGCGGCGTTAGTATTTTCAGAAGTAGGTAATTCCTTATTGCTAATAGACTCAAATGCGTTGGTGACGCCCAGCCGTCACCCCTTCCAGCTCCCCCGAGGACAACACTTTGATTACTGCTCCTGCTGTTCTTACCAGAAGGCATCACTCAGCACGGCAAAGATGGCAAATTGTAGCACTTATCAACCACGGATCTAGTGCGAAGGGTTTTCAGGCCATTTTCTAACAACTTATAAAGCGATGGCGCTATAACTACCCATTGTTTGAGCGGTATTATTAATGTCAGGTCGAAGAAAAAGAAGAGAAGTAGACACATACTTTTCGGAGTTTGTGTGGTGGCATAATCCTTGCTAAAGCAAGAACTTCCTTGTTGCAATATCTCATCACATTTCCGGCGAATGTTTTTGCACGGAACTGTCTTGGACCGACACCTGCAAAAATGGTTACTTTTCGTGTCACATCACATTGACTGGTTTTTGTGCACTTAGCCCGAGGTTTTATTCTAATTAATATTGATAGGAACGTCACTACCCCATCCAAACAATTTGTTAAGGTAAAGTAAAAAAGAGTGATGACAATAAACTTGGCAATAAATATTTAGCGCAGGGGGTCCGAGAGGATGAATTAGAATTGCAATGTGTTTTTGCCCATAGTCTCTTAGCTTACGATATAAACATGGCCTAGAATGCGATATATAACTACAGACAACTACATGCGGGCATGTGGTGGGAAACAAGGTATACGTTGCAAGTCACTGGAATTTCTTAATTTTAGCATTAATGCAAAAAGGCTATTCCTGCGGCATATTTTTTCCCGTGGTACTGCGAGATATGATGTATTTGTACGTAGAAAAAAGCAAAAAGCCTACGTTTTCTATGTACAGCACACAGACACGCGTAGCGGTTCTACACGTGTAGCAGTTCTAATAAGGATGAATTGAGAGGTCTTTACATTTCTTTACTTAATTTATTGAGCCCAACAAGTCCGTCCATTGGCGGTTTATATTCAGCCGTATTTTGGATAAATAAGAGAACGAGTATGCCTTATATGCATTGAATAATGTGTCAACGCACTTATTTGAAACTTCTATATTAGCCTTTCTTTATTTCACCTCCGGTTAGAAAACCACTCCCTTGCAGAAACCTTTTGCATATACTGTTATATAAATACCGAGTTTATGCGGAGTACAGCACGCGGAGGTATAAATATAGAAGATATTCATTCCCACAACAGGGGAATCACATGATTTGTGAACACGGGAATGTTGCGCAAGGTTTTCGCTTTTTTATAGCTTGAGTGAAGGCTGAAATCGGACCGCGTGTGTTTCCCGTATACTCCGTATACGCGTCATTTATACCGGCAATGATTGGTGGCATCTAGCAGTCTTACAGAAGCAATAATTGTGACAGTGTTTTAAGGTTATGCAGTATCGTCCTACCGAGAAAATGCACCAACCTATGAGTTTTTTCAATGTACAGACAGACTTTCAATGTTTAGATGGCATCTGCAGAAGTGGTGGTTCAGTGCCGCCTAATGCTCGCGGTGTTTTCTCAGGCTTTCCTCGGCGTACCTTAAACTAGCCCGATGCGTTTTGTCGCCAGCAGCACTCCTCGACCCACCATTTGACCCCTTCCTCAACGCGACTTTAGGCTCTGCGGACCACACGTCACATTATTGGAGGAGTATAAAAGAGCACTATTGCCCACGATTGATCATTGGGAGCGACAGTATCAGTCTTTGGAGACCGCGTAATCTTCGGTTTTAGTTCGTGCATTTTGCGTGTTCGGTACAGCATTATTTATTTACCCGTTTTGAAACCGCTACTTTCTCCCCATCTAGCCTTTGTTTTGTATTTTGTTTAATTCTGCAATGCCGAGTAACCTCGAACTTGCTAATTGAAGAGCTTGAGTCTTTATTGACGAACCTTACCCCAAAATATAAAGACCGAAGACAAATAAATCGACGTTCTTGAAGTAGCTGGCTTGCTGGCGAGTGCGGAACTCGTAAGGAACCAGTTCGACTACGTGCAAAACGGATATCATAATTTGCGAACATCCAAAAAGGCGCTCAAGGCGACAGTGAAGACAATTGTGGCAACAAATTAAGCACATAAAAGAACTACTCGCTATCCCAGAACAGTTCTCTTGACTGATCAATGTCGAGAACATGGTCCATCCGGTTACAACAAGGGAAAGCTGAACAGTAATCCTGACTATCACGGTGTAATTATACTTAGCTTATTCGCTTCATTTTTACCCCGCATCAACTACATCAGACGTGATGAATGAAATGCTTGCTTTTGTTGTCGAGACAAGAAAAATCACTTCGTCCGGAAACCACTGAAGCCCAGTTGATTGCCAATCAGATTGGGTTTTCTGATGAGCCACAGGAACCGGTGTTTAGTGAATGGCCATCTGACGTACAAGAACTCGAAACAGTTCTCAAAGACACTTGCATTTAAACAGGCGCACTCGTGTCAGTTCTTCTGGACAGGCAATTGCAAGTGTAAGCTTTAATCCAAAACTATAAAAAGGAAACCCTACTTCGAGTCAGCAGGTTCTGTATCGCTACCTGGAAACAAATGTATGTTTTGAAACGCCATGAGTTTGTAAGCGACTAACGGGGATGCACTGACAATTAAAGAAGGTTGGCGTCTTCAAGTAGAGCAGCTGGGAAGAATAGCCCTGTAAAAAGTTACGAGTGCCTTACCTGGAAGCTCGCTGCTGCAGGCCTGAACACGGCGAAAACCAACATCCGATGATGAAAAAATGAATATTATGACCGTGAATAAACATATGAATACTTGAGCCATTTGTTCGGTAGAGGTCTCCACACTCCGAATGCAGTTGCTTTAAAGAAAACAGGGTTGGCCAAGTCATTGCTACAACTTCAATAATGTTGCATGACACAGCGTTTCCTTGAAAGAGCCATGTTTCACAAAAGCAATATTTTTGTACACTTATAGGATGTGCTATATAATGTGGCTGATTGATTGGGCTACACCACAACCGTGCGAGGAAAAATTATGGTGGTTGGGTGTTAATGACGCAAGGCCGACTGGTGCAAACAGCGCCACAACAATGGTTATATACGAGAGGTGAAACCGTAAACACTAAGATAAATCAGAAGAAACACAAGTAAAATGACATAGCGACAGTGAGCATGGCTGGCATATAGGGCCAGGGAGTGATCATGCGTGGTATGAAATGGGGTCTAAAAATTAAACCACTTCTAAATATTTTGAAAAACACACTTGATAGAAAATATAGGATCGTGAGACAAAAAAAACGCTGGGTGTACAGGGACGTGTAGTCTGTATAGTTGGGGGTAGTGTTTGCGTCACGCCGTGTGAAGTGCTGTGCATTGAATGAGTATGTGAACTACAGATAGACATCTCCGCGCCAGCTGCGCTGGGGTCTTGAAGATCCCGTCAGCAGATACGAGTGTGTGTCATGGGTGTGCCCTATACGTAGCCTAGCCAAGGCGACTTCCGTGTGTCTGTTGCGTGCTTCAGGGGTGTATGGTTCAAAGCGCGGTTTTATAACCTGTAACTTGTTATCTGTCTGTTCACTCCAGAGTGTTTGCCATGTTCTACGCTAGTGTTGCCCCGAGCGAGGCCGTCTAAAAATTTTTGCCACCCCAATGTTTTTGAGCCATTGTTATTATAGGGAATAGAACTTTCTTACAGACACACTGTTTTCACATCAAGTAAAGCAGAAACCATCTGGAAAATTTTCCTTGAATTCTCCTCTTCTGGCAACAAAGGGCAATATAAAATTTTAACACCGTTGCCCTAATTTTGTGAGGCCTAACCACTATTAGGCAAAAACATAACACGGTAATTCACGCAATATACTTATCAACTGTTTAGCAGTGCATTGTAAATAACCGCTCCAAATAGTGGGTTGGGGCCCCTAGCCCGTCGTTAACACGCCGAGCACTGATTCATAATTGATGTCATCATAAAGTAGCATCGTGTAGTATTTTTTTCAACTGATACAGCTTCTCTTAAGGTTTAGTGATTGGTTTTGTGTAGTTTATTTCCAGTATTTTTTTTAGGTTCTCAGCTATACCATACTCCTATAATACCCTAGGCTATTTTAAGCAAATATAAAACTATGTTTTTTGGTTTACAAAATACCAGCGGAATCACAAGTCAAAACCACCTTTTCCAGCCTACGACACAGAAAACATAAAAACCCGCACACGAGATTTTGTTCAAAGCAACGCAGTTTAGTGATTACAGTGCGAAGAACTTCTTACCTGGTCGCGCATAATTTGCCTAAATGCATTATTTACTACAACATATATGATCGAAGAAGGTCCGTCTGTAAATGAAAATGGCACGTATCGAACGCGTGCGTGGTTCCCAGCGTCATGTAAAACAGGTGGTTGGAATGAATGCACATCAGGAATGCGGAAGTGTTCCGGATAATATCTTGTTTACGTAATATTTTGTGCTAGACAAAGAACTCGTCCAAAAAAACCGCCATGCTGGTAACGTTTAAAACTTACGCCAAAATACATTTGATTAGCTTAATAGGCGTGTTTAAAAGCATACCTTTAAGACAAGATCTCTTCTACACAGTCTAGGCGCGGATCAGAGCACAAAGTTTTTGAATCCGCTCTCTGATAAGGCGTACGTCATGTCCTTAGCTGATTCATATATTTTCAGGGTCTACAATGTTTGCATCTCGTTATGCACACTCTCCCCATTTTTTCAGAGGTCCTGTACCAAAATCATAACTTATACTCTGAATGAAGACAAATAATGCTTCTGGCGCTCTTCAAACATAGAGCGGGAAACTCAACTCAAAGACTGTTGCTGGGCAGTTGAGTACACAATTGTGTAGCTCAAAGGTCTGGATGCCTAGGGCGTTTGTGTGGCATCCTTCGAGTCCAGAATTATCACAGAACGACATTTTTTACTTTCGAAAATGTCCTATCTTTGTAGTTACGTTTCAATTTTCCCGCAGTTTATTTTTTAGGCGTTCTTGTTTCAACATTCATGGACCCATCTGCCGACGGCTTTTTTTATGTAGCTCCTGCCACATCTTCACAGGAATATCAATAGACTAATGGTGCAGCATGTCTTCCTGTGTGGCTATATTTTTCCTGGTCTTCATTTAAAGTTCAACGGTAAAGTTAATAGGTTTGCCATAATTTGAATATATTTTTCTGAAGGCAAACTTGCCCTTCCGATCCCCGTTTTCTTTTGAGCCGGCGAACACTTCCTTAGCAGTACATTTGATACTGTCATCACTTTGCCATACCCGCACTTGGGAAGTACAGTCGTCGTTGATAAAACAACGACGATACCTGGTCTGCATTCCCATTTCTGGATTTCGCACCATTTTTTTCACGGGTCATCTTCATTGACCAATTCAGGTCCACTGCAGCATGAAGGCCTCCACTATCGACCTACAACCACTCCTGTCCTGCGCTGCTGGAGTCCACAGTTAAGCCTGGAATTTTTTTTATTTCTTCCTTCCACCGCGTAATGATTTTCCCCTTCTTCTACACACATATCTCCGTTCCCAATCTCTTACACTCATTGTCCGTTGGTTTTCGGTTCCCCCCACTAAATACGCAGTCCATGTCCATTTTTTTTTTGAACTACTGTATCTGCTACTCTAATTCTTTCTATGATCCAGGTAGCCAGTTTTCGGTCCCTGAGTGTTACTCCTAACATTATTCGTTCCGTGGCCCGTTGAGCCGCCATAAGTTTACCTTCTTGTTGTTGAGCCGACCTGTTGAACCAACCGCTGAGGCGACCTAAGGTAGCTTACTAAGCGCCACGTTCTGCTCCTTATGTCATAACCGGCTGTATACACTGGTTATAGATTTGTCTTTCGGGTGACACAAGAGTTTACTTTTCATTGTTTGGAAGTTGGAGACGAGTGCTCCCAAAAGATACCTATTCTGCGCCGGATTTGTCTATCGTGCTTTGGGTCAGCAATATTCATCTGTCCTGTCCGAGGTAGTTATTTTCTTTTACTTCTTCTAGCGTTTCGTTTTAATAAGCCGAAGAAGACGTATTTGCATGCCTATTTATCAATACTTTAGATTTATTCCTATTTTTTTTCAGCCCCAAGGCCGTGCTTTCTAATTGTAGTAAATCAAACAATGTTTCTGGTGTTCTACTGTCTCACTCACCAATACTATGTCGTCCGCAAACCTGAAATGGCTCAAGTATTCCCCGTTTATCCTTAACAATATTGTAACGGTAAACCAATTCTGTAACACTGTCTTGGCCAAGTGGATTGGATCAGCTGAAGACAAGAAAGAGTATGCGGAAGATGGGATCTCTGGAAAAGAGGAAGAAGATGCCCGCTCTCTGCTCCCGTCGTGCTCAACGGTGCTTGACTTTCAACTGCCTTCGGAGCCTGCGCTCTTGCCTGAATAAATCCCTCCCGGACATAACAGTTTGGTGGGGTGCGGGGTAACATTTAGCGCGGGGCGCCAGAAAGGCTGAAATTGAATTGCAATGTGTTTTTGCCCCTTGTCCCTTAGCTTACGATATAAACATGACTTTGGGTGCGGTATGTAACTACAGACAGCTACATGCCGGCATGTAGTGGGAAACAAGGCACAGGTTGCAAGTCACTGCAATTTCCTAATTTTAGCAATAATACAAAAAGGGGTATGCCTGCAGCACATTTTTCCCTTCGTGCTGCGAGATATGATGTAATTTTACACAGAAATAAAAGCAAAAAGCCTACAAAAAGCGACGACAAAACTCCAAGACTTTCACCGAAACTGTCGCGTTGCGGGCCAACCACCAGCTCCCATACAATGCCTCCGCCTGCGGACAGCCGTCTTCACAACTAACCGCCAACGCCCAGCTGGTATCCCCAACGAGAACCACGAAAATTCTGTGGGTACGCTGAATAAGACGTTGGAGATAGGCTCACTTATTACAGGCGGGTGAGCCGATACAATCGCTCGGATACCCCTGCTCAGCTCGCTGACGTCGTGTTTTCCCTGGATGAAAACCGCGCTCACTTGGTTCGAATACAACGAAGACAACTTCACAACTTGGGACTGCTTCGTCGAAGAAATCACCGGTCGCTTCGGAAACCCCGCCGCTAAAAAGAAAAGAGCCGAACAGACGTTGTTTCAGCGGGCAAAAATTCCTGGCGAAACGTGTACAACATGCATCCAGCAAATATTGAAGCTCGGCCGAGTCGGCCGAGACGTCTTCTGCAAAAAGGAATTGCAGAAGACGTCTATCATTTTCTCATAGGAAGAGAGAAACAAGAGTCAGCAGCGGATGTTATTCAGCAATGCCACACATTCGAGGCATTGAAGCTGCGATGCATTAAGCCAAAATTGGTCGTTCGGCTAACGTGACTACCGTTGCCAATGTAGACGACTGCCCATCGTCTGACTTGTCCGACACCATTCGCCATATCGTGCGCGAAGAACTGTTGCGAAACCAAGAATATCAGGAGCGTGCCGACTGCGGCCGTAAGCGCGAAGGCTCATTGACAGAACAGGTGCAAACGAACGCTCTTGAGCCCTCCAGCGCTGTTATGAACGACTGAAACTTTTCCACCCGGATTGATAGTCCTAGGTGGGGTGGTAGCCGTGAGTCCGCGGTATATAGTCCACCGGAGAGCCTCCTTCGCTATTCCCAACGCTACAATTATGCTCCACGTTTCTGCGGCGCGAATGATGAATACCTCACTGACCGCATCCGCAAGGGCCCCGTTTGCTACTTCTGTGGCATTACCGGCCACATCTCCCTCTACTGCCTTCGCCGACGCCAGGCGACAAGTTACGAACCACCACGCACGTTCTACCGCTCCGAGGCTGGCGATTCACGCTACAATGACCACTGGCAGAGAGGCTCTCTTCTGGGAAGAAACCCGCCCGCACGTCATTATTTGCCCGCTTCGGGCCGGAGTGTTACACCGCCCACATTCCGACAGCGACGTTCGCCTTCACCCCGGCGCAGGTCGCCGCCGCCGGAAAACTAGATGAGGTGACCAATAAAGGTGAGGTCGCTGGGGAAAATACGTATAGCATTCCTCTCACCGGACTGCCTTCAACAGATTTAGCTTCGCCTGTCCTCATGCTAAAAAACAAAGCTGAAATTGTTCATAATGTTCAAACAATGACCTTAGTAGATACGGGTGCAACAGTGTCTGTAATGAGTGTTTGTTTTAAAAACAGGATTGGAAGTAAGGTGATGTTTCCGTGGGACAAGGTGGTTACATTTCGTGGTGTGAGTGGTGAGTGGCTGCACCCTCTTGGAGTATGTTCAGTGAATATCTCCTTTCGCGGCCATTTATTCAGAGCAGAGTTTACTGTGCTCCCGCGGACTACACATTACGCCATCTTGGGAATCGACTTTTTGAAACAGTGTGGTGCTACGGTTCACTGTAGAGGTGGATAAATTTTATAGCTCCCACTGCCTTATCTGCGCTTGCTGAAAACTCTGCTGGCCACCAGACCGCATTGGACATGATTTGCGTGTTTTAGGACACCATCATTCCAGCACGATGTGCAATATTTATCCACGTATGGTCCTTCGGTGCCCCAAATCGTGAAATTGCCGATTTAGTTGAGCCCATTTCTCAGAATTGCGCCAAGAAAAACATCATCGTTACCCGCGCGGTTGGTACCGTTGTCCATGGTAACTCTACGTTGTGGACTGTCAAGTACTCCCGTGAGCCCGTCGTGTTGCCACAATGTCTCAACCTTGCCCACAAGATTCCGCATGCGTCACCTTTAATAACAGTTATGAACGAAGAGCTGAACGCATCCGCTAATACTTACCCAGTGGACTCCTCCAAGATCCTACACCTGATTAGTGAGTCACTTCAACCAGATAAGCGCCGTGCCCAAGCCGATCTTCTGTCCAAGCATGCAGGTGTTTTCAACTTCTGTCACAAGCAACGGCACTTTCCAATTCCGCCAAATCGCACTCACCATTCAATCCGTACTGGAGGAGCAGGACCAATTCGTCAGAAGCATTACCACGTTTGTGGACCAGAGCGACACATAATCAACGACCCAGTCCAGGAAATGCTAAGGAATGGCGTAATTCAAGAATCATGCCGTCCGTGGGCGGCACCTCTCATACTCGTCGAGGAAAAAGACAGGGCATGGAGATTTTGCGTCGACTATCTATGCCTGAATGCTGTAACTAAGAAAGATGTCTACCCGTTACCCCGATTTGACGACGCCATTGATTGTCTCCATTCAGCTTCCTATTTTTCCTGCGTTGACTTGAGATCAGGATATTGACAAATTCCCATGGACCCGAGTGATCAGGAAAAAACTGCTTTCGCAACACCTGAAGGATTGGTTGAATTTAAAGTAATGCCCTTTGGACTTTGCAATGCTCCGGCCACCTTCGAGCGTTTTATTGACAGCGTTTGACAAGTGGGAAATCTGTATGTGCTACCTCGATGATGTTGTCATTTTTGGCCAAACCTGTAGTGAGCACAACAGTCACTTGGTTGCTGTCTTGGACTGCTTGGCAAAGGCTGGTTTAGTCTTTAATTCGAAGAAGTGCCGATTCGCAGATCGCCAAACGCTTGTGCTGGGCCTCTTCGTCGATAAGAATGGTTTCAGACCATCCCCTCGCAAAATCCAAGCAGTCAGTGATTTCAAAGAGCCGCATTCTGTAAAGGAGCTACGAAGTTTTCTTGGCCTCGCCTTTTCTTTTGGCCGGTTCATACCTGGATTTGCAAACACAGCCTATTCTTTGACATCGCTACTACAGCAAAATGTTTCATTCACGTGGACTTCTGAATGTGACGCCGTGTTTGACCAGCTCAAGCTCGTTTTGACGTCGGGGCCCATACTTCAACACTTTGACCCCTTGGCTCCTACAGAGGCTCGTACCGATGCCAGCGGTATAGGAATAGGGGCCTTGCTAGTTCAATGCCATAATCCTAATGAACATGTTATTGCCTACGCCAGTCGGGCACTGGGTAGGTCAGAAAGGAACTGCACAGTTAGAGAACAGGATTGTCTCGCTGTGGTCTTCGCCACGCAGAGATTTCCCTCCTACCTCTATGGACACCCGTTGACCATCGTAACTGATCACCATTCACTATGCTGGCTCGTCAACCTTCTGGATCCTTGCGGCCGTCTTGCACGTTGGGCCCTTTTTCTGCAAGAGTATACCTTCACCGTGCGTACAAGAGCGGCCGTAAGCATGCGGACGTGGACGGCCTTTCTCGCCTGCCACTGAAAACCACGACCTGTGATGACGACAGTTTCGACAACAGTCTTGCTTCTTTGTCAACACCATTCCCCGATCTCTGCACTTTCAAGATAGAACAGCGCCGGGACAACAGTCTGCAGCCCTTATACATTTGCGCCCGTGCCCACAGGCGTGATAGCCGCTTCTGCGTTCGTGACGGTCTACTATACAAAAAGAACTACTCTGCACATGGTTGCAGCCTTTTGCTTGTGGTACCGCCAAACCTGCGCAACAGCATTTTAAATTTTATGCACGACGATCTTACGTCTCGATATATGGGATTCACCCGTACACTTCACTAGGCCAAACAACGTTTTTACTGGCCAAATATGCGCAAAACCACAGACAAGTATGTGGCCACTTGTAAACAATGCCAGTGGCACAATCTACCCACTGCCACTCCGGCAGGAAGGCTTCGCCCTCTCAATCCACCCACTGCCCTTTTCGAAAAGGTCGGCATCGATTTACTGGGACTGTTTCCGTGCTCATGGAAGGGTAATTGTTGGGTTATCGTGTACGTTGACTACCTTTCCCGTTACTTTGAGAGCGCCGCGCTACCATCTGCTACTGCTGCAGAAGTGTCACTGTTCCTGCTCCGCAATTTACTTCTTCGTCATGGACCTCCCCGCGTCATCAGAAGTGACAGTGGCCGTCAGTTTACAGCAGTTGTCGTTGAAGGGCTCTTTCGCGTCTTGTATTGTATGGTAACTGTATTGTAACTGAAGCTTTCTGAATACGTCCTCCCGACTAGCAGTGATTTATTTTAGCGAGGGTGGTCTCCCTGCCTTACGTCCTTTCGGATCAGGAATTTATCGATTTGCTTGTGGAGGGTGATCCTGCCCATGCATCCCTTATATAGGTCTTCGAGCAGGTCTCTTACGTAAGTATTATGTACGTCTCCTGTATTCCCTGGTCTTTTTGTGCTTCTAGCATGGCTGCGCTCAGTACGGAACCAAGCACTTTTGTAGTGTATGAATTCCATGTAACGGGGTTTAGTGCATTCTGCGGACTTTTCTGTCCCATCATTAGGAAGGTTGATGTTTTTAATGGTTACGTACCCTTTCCTAAACGGAGCATGCTTCCGTTGCTGTTTTAAATACAGGCGGTCACCTGTGCGGCCAGGTATAATTTAGGTAAACCCCTTGGAAGCAACTGATATTAGGCTGAAGGGCCTTTTCGTTTTGCAGTTCCTGGCGTCTCTATTTTTGTAAATCGGAATAACGTTTGCGTTCTTCCAGGCCATGGGCACTTTTGAGTCATTGAACATTCCAAAAACACTGCATCAAGCTTTTCCAGTACCACATCTACGCCCTCCCTTAAAAGATTCAGGTACGCCATCGCCACCTGTAGGTTTTTCTTTTTTATGCCTTTCCGATGCTTCCCTGCCTCCTCTTTATATAGTAGTGGGACATCGCAAGGTGAGCGTGTACTCTGCGTATTTTCCACGACCTAACGTCACTGCATACAGCCTTGTGTAGAATCGCGCTGCTGCCTTTACTATCTCCGCCAAGATGTGCTTAAGGTTACCCTTCTCGTCTCGCAGTTAGTTCATCCTGGGCTTGCTGATTGCTAGCGTTCTCTTTGTTGCTTTCCAGTTTCCCCCGTTTTCACGTTTCCTATATGGCTGCCATGTTGTATGCACTAGTGTCGTTCGTTTTATTTCTGATAATACGTTTCGACAGCTCGGCTAAATAATTGGGATCTGCGTACTTGACACTTTTAAATTCTTACGTTTGACGATTATTCCTTTGTTTAGTTAGTTCTTCAGTTTTCTTCGTACATGTTGCTTGTTCCCCAGCTGCTTACGCGCTAATTGCCGATGTTAGGTTGTCATATTTCCTGTCTACACAGACCTCGGTCTGGTTGTCTAGAAGCGCTGATTTTGATTTGAAGGCATATTACAGACTCCTGCGATCTGCCGTGACTGACCCCGTGCGGGGTTTCTTTGTTTTCATGAGTTCCCTCTTTTCACTTTTAAAATTTACCCTTAGCTTGCATTTTACCATCTTTTTACCGCTGCTTCGTGTCCTACTAGCACCTGTAGTCTTGAACAATACCTGGGCAAGGAATTAAAATGACGTCAATTTTGGTTTTTTGTTCTACCACCGGTATCTTTCTATGTCCATTTCCTACTATTTCGCGCGTCAAGAAGGTGTTCATACAACTTAGGGTATTTCTCTCTGCATATCCCACCAGTGTGTCTTCTCAAATGTAGCCATTTAATATAACGAAGTTTTCCACTGAGCTTTCCCCCTTATGCTTCTTACAAACCTTTTAGTTGAAGTCTCTCCATCGCAATCGTGCACTGTATTGTCTCCTTCTTCATTGGTGCATCGACTTCTTAGTAGAAGCTATATAATGCCTCATCATCATAATTGTTTTTCCTACATAACCCTGTACTACATGTGCAGTTTCACATGAAAGGCTTTGTTATTTTCATTTCTGTAGTGAAGACCCATAACACAGTTTAATGACAGGGTTCATTGTATGGCGAACAACGAAGAACCGTCCGCTACAAAGTAGACCACATCATATTTTACAACAAACCACTGAAGAATGCTTGTTATAACAGTGACGTACAGAAGGGAAAGCCGAGCGAACGGGGGCCCTTCTGTAATTACAAGAATCATTAGCTTGCCATGTCCATCTGGTCCTTTCACGTGGTGGGTATTGACTTGAACGGCTGTTTTTCATTGACTACAGTAGGTAACCAATGGATCGTCACTGTGGTGGACCATTTATCCAAGTTCGCCGAAACTGCTCCGCTTCGTGCGAGCTGCGCTTCAGAGGTGGCTCATTTCTTTCTAAATGACATATTCTTGCGCACTGCCCTCCCCACATTGTATCACGTTTCTCTCAACACTGCTGAATGAAGTTCTTTGCGCTGCTGGTACTGTCCACAAAACAACATCGACCTACCGTCCCCAAACAGAAAAGCTGATTTAGTGGTTTCACAGCACCCTCTCCGATTGGCTTTCGTTTGATATGAGTTCTGCCTACAAGAATCGGGACACCGTTCAACCTTTCGTAACTTATGCGTGCAACACCACAACCCACAGAAACTACTGGCTTTGCGCCATTCTCTCGCCTTGAACACTGCCGCCCTCTCGCACAGTTGAACACCCAGGCTTGTCAAGAAGACCACAAGTCTCGTCATGATGCGACGCCGACCATCGGCGCCGTGGAAGATAAAATTGTCCATGTCTCGTGCCTCAAGACATTTCATCGGTGCCCGTCCTCTCTTTAGCACCCGGAGGGGTGGCTTTAGGCCATGGGGGGGGGGGGAGAGGGATAGTGTGAGCACCGGCGTAATTGTTGATTTATAACTGTTACTGGAATGATCAACGCCACCTAGCAACTCATCATCAGTACGTCACATTCGAGCACCACACCATCTTCTTCATCTATCATCGTCGGGCCTTTCCAATCTTCGCTTTTTGCAACGGCTTCCCGGCGAGGCTGATTCGTCTTTAACGCGTCCTTCAAGTCTCCTGTGCCCGAGCCGTGCAGTATCTTTTGTGTGCTCCAGTTTTGGGATGATTGATAAAACGAACACTGCAATGTTATGCTAAACAAAAGTTTGCACGAGGCATCTCGAAGGGATGGTGCCTGCTTTTTCTTGGCGCAGAACTCGTTGTTTTAAAACGTTTCATTCTTTCGTCGATGCCGCATACAGGTGCACTGGTACCAGTCGTAGTGGTGGCGAAAATTACTTCTGTGTTACGTAACATGAACAAAAACATCCACTCACTCGGAATATGACGTTTGGGTCTCGTCTTCAAGGCATCAAAATTAGTCTACATTGTACCCAGATTACTGAGCTCAAACTCTGTGTGAAGAGGGTTTTGAATGCATAGTTACGCTGTTGCTTATTCTCCTTAACTTGGCACCGAGAACTATTACCAAGAACGCGAACAACCAAGGTGTTGTTGAATGCTTAAGCAGTTTCACTGTTCCGCATCCACCTGTTCTTGCACCTCGGTTTCTTTGGAAGTTGCACGTTGCGGCTCATCACGGCAATAGGCGAGAAAAAACGGGTAACTCGACGGTGGAAGCAACTGTCGCTGTTATATGTGTGAGTGCAGTTATCCTGTTACAACCCAAGAAGCGGTCTACAATCGCCCACCCTGTACGTAACAGTAAAATTTAGGACGCGTGTACACCGATATAAACAGCTCTAAAGTGTGGCCAGCCGTATGTTTGGTGGCACAAGAGACTCAATACCCAGTCCATGAACTGTTTAGGAATAACTCGAGGATTGTACATCTTGACACGTGACTCCCTTCGCAGTGAAAATGATTTCAAGTTTCTTGACAGAATTAGTTGTCGTTAGTTGGACCCGTACGCTAGGACGGCGTATCGCCAAAATGCCAGTCCGTCTTTTGCGACTTGATAAGGAACTGATGTTAAATTGTTCCGTCTCAAGCATTCCTGGAACGATATAAAGAAACGAACATTCAAGCAATTCACTTTTCGGTTTCAGCCGGCACTATCATTGTGACAAAGCCTTCTACCTGCAACTTGTGGTTTTTCAATCCTGTACGTCAAAACTATATTTTACCAGCTCATGTGATCCACGGCCTAAGAAAATACATTTTCACCTACTTCGTAAATATACTTTATTTTCGGTATATTCTAATATATCTCCATGATAACTCATTGAAGACGAAAAGGGTCCGGCCTCGCTCACTTAGCGGACATCTAGACATTAGAATCAAACTACAGAAGACAGTGCATAAGAGTGGCTAGCTTCATCAGTGGGAGCTAACTTGCATGAAAGTACGATGAGGGAAGAATTCGTCAGTTTTGCCTTGTCAGATTTCAGAAAGTGCGTGCTTTAGGCTAACCATCTTAAACCTGGAACTGCATTTTTAAATTGCTGCTATTGACCCCACTGGTACAACAATCGAGCCTCTATCGGAATTATTCCGGCATATAAATTAGTAGAACGGACTCTTGTTCATAAAAGAGTCCGAAGTGGAAATTCAGGTACTTGTATTGTAACAATAAGCATTTTATTAAATGGTTACCTATGTGTGCAACAACAAAAGCTTCAAAAAGTGAAGGAATGGTCATTGAGGGTTTACTTGTAAAATATTCTAAATGGTTCCAAAACACCCAAATATACCCTTATTTGGGCTTAGTCATTCCGGTTCTTCCAAGCATCAACATGACTGTATTAACTACTTAAATAGGTGTAATTACATTTACTCTTTACTGTGCGGGAAGGAATAAAAAATCGAATCAACAAATTTAACGGTAGAACAGGAGGTGGCAGTTGAACAAATTCAAGGCTTCATTTGAAGTCTTGACCAATGAAGGGGACGTGATTCCTAGCAAGACTATTTGCAGTTTTGGATCTCAATGGTTAATTGAAAATATCACGAGATCAGATCGAATTTTCAATACTAAGCCTAAGAGATCGGGAAGTTTTTCAAAGTTAGTGTCGATGATTTGCCACCAATGTACCTCTGGAAAAGATTTTATAGGGCAAAACGGAGGCTGAAAGGTAACGAAGTCGTACTTACTTCACTACAGGACGAAGAAGGAAAAGACGAAACACACGCTAGTTTTGTGTTAACATTTGCTCGAAGTATGAGTTAGTTGGTAACCAACTCGGCCAACTCTCCACGTTAGCTCAAAAGTTCACTGGAAAACCACCCGGTGGCGTCTGAAGCTCCCGTGTGCAAGCATGAACAAATGGATTCTTTGGAACTTTATTCTACTTAGAGTAGCAAAGAGCGATTAATTGACGTGCGGGAGCAATAATGAGCGGGTTTGTCCGGTTTTCTACATTATTTTCTACGCTCTACCCTAAACAACCACACCCTAAATGTGCGCGTATAAGTGGCGTTCGAAGCTCTCCAGAGTGTAGGTTTAAATTGAAAAAGGTATTTCATGTTTTTGTTTATGTAGTGAGGTAGACGAACGTTTTGAAAGTGCTCAGCTCCCTCAATTACTTTTTCTAGAATTTATGAGCCTAGAAAACAAAGAATACCTGGAAATGCTTATCGAAGCAGGAAAAAAATAACTCCTCTGTTTCAGTATTCTGTTACAAATTGACCAAAGTGGCCACAAAACTAATGCAATGCCTCGACAAACTTCTAACGCCAAATATTGTTTCAAAACGCGTCTGTATGATAATGAACAAATTTCAAGGGCGTTTGTGATTGTCAAAACCACATCATTGTTGAAAAGTAAGCCGCAGAAGAGGAACGGCTGATTTTTAAGTACTAGTTCCTGCATGAAATGTTCCAAGAACTTTCGACACTAACCATGCGCCGACTCAATGATTCCACGAAATTGTTTCACTGTGTTTTTCATTCAGCGTTACGCATGTTGGACGGTACATGCATAATACAAGCCTCACATTCTATTACTACAAGCAATAACCTTTTTTAGCATCAAGCATTTTTATCGTAGAACGCACGCATACAAATGTAGTTGTTTACTGTACCAAACCACAGAAAGAATGGCCTGGTGAAATAAGTTCGCACCCTCTCTGAACAATTGTACTTGCCCTTTTTGATTAACCCTCTTTGCGCCTTCTGATTGTATTTCTCGGTTGCTCTTCTGTAATTGCAATTATGATTTGTTCTGTTCAATTTTGTAATAGAACTGCCAATCCCTGAAGGGTTATGCTTGCAATTGAAGGAAATTATTGCCCTGGTGCGCGAGTGCGTGAGCAGATTGAACGCGACGGGGACCACCATCAGTAGGCGGAAGTTTGGTGTGTGCTTGGGCAGCACCGAACGTGATCTACACGCAACGACTGCGCCCGGGATGTCGCCAGTGAACGCCGCATAACGGGGGCCGTGCCACAGCGCCGGTCTCTAGTACCCTCCACCAAACCGGACACCCGTGCCTTGCACCGGGGCGTCTGGTCATCAGCCCTCAGGCGTAGCCGCAATCGGTTCGAGAGAACCGCCCGTGGGGGCCACCTGGTGTTCCTGCTGGGCTGGGCCACCGGTTCGGGCCATGTGTGGTTCGAGTGATGTGGGGCCAGTTAAACAAGACCAGTACATCTGTGGCCCCCGGCTGCTTTGATTTCCACAACCCATGTGGGCCCAGTCAAGATTGCACGCGTATGTGTTTCGTTCGCAACCCTTGATGAACTGGGACTTCCGTTTGACTGTTAGAAGGTGCAGGAATGAATCCCGCTTCTTGTTTTTCTCCTTTTTAATCGTGTTTGCCACGTGTGTCAACGTTTCGGTTTCTTCCGGTTATGGCCCATTTGAGCCGTTTCCCTCGCATAATACAATGCTCCTACGTTTCCCCTTCGTGTTGTGGCCTCTGTCGTCATTCATCCTGTGTGGACGTCTCATGGGTTCCACCATTGAGCGCTAAAATTATCACTGTTGGCATCCGTGACAGGACGTCTTCAACAACATGTGAAAGATGTCACGAGGCTTGTCCAAGAGGTGTGGGGACAGAAAACCGACATCGAGGTGGAAAAGTTAGTGGCCAGCGGAAAGGAGCTGGGACTCCGCGATGCCGAGCGGCGGGAATGAGTTAAATCGGAGCAGCTTCGGTTGGGCGATGAAAAGGCGACAGAACGGGAAACTTAAAACCCGCAGCAGAGCTGGAACGAGCAAATAGGAGAGCCTGAGGCTCAGCTTAAGGCTACAGGAAGGCGCGCAAAACAGCACACAAGCTGAGGGTTCCGTGGCAGCCCCACCTAACCCCGTGCCTGTCAAGTCGACGAGCCCACATAACTTTATCCCCTCATTTGATGAGCACAGAGATAACCTGGACGCATACCTCCTAAGGTTCGAGAGGGTCGCTGCAGCTCAAAAATCGCCGGAAGATAAATGGGCCGTCGGATTGAGCACATGCTTCAGCGGAGACGCGCTCGCCGTCATCAGGGGGATGACGCTAGAAGATTCTCTGCAGTACCAAAAAGTCAAGCTAGCGCTCCTTCAGCGGTTTCGTTTTACCCCTCAAATGTACAATGAAAAATTCCGCCAGGCAAAAGCTGAGGGCGGCGAAACCGGAATAAAGTTCGCGACGTGACTTTCCAGTTTTTTTTACTGAAAGCTCGAACCGTATTGGGTTCCCAAGACGTTCGAAGCATTACGCGACATGATGATCGTGGAGCAATTGTCCAAGTGTTGCTCATCCCAGATGGCCATTTTCATCCGAGAAAGAGACTGCAAGTCGAGCAGAGAAATGGCTGAAGCTTGCGGTCGTTTCCTCGAAGCACAAGCTCTCGCAAACTTGGGAAAGGCCCGAGACGAAAAGAAAGAGTCGGAAGTAAATCTTCGGTCCAAGAGAGGTCGTAAATGTTTTCAGGCGGCAAACCCGGGCACTGTGCCCCAGACTGCAGGGTCGCAGCACGGAATGTTCACTGTAAAAATTGCGGAAAACAGGCACACAAAACTTAAACTGCCAGTCCAAACCTTCCAATAAGAAGCAGGTTTCGGTATGCATCTTTGCAATCCGCCGTTCCGAAGGACCCCGAAAAAACGATGGCGTCAAAGACAAACTGGCTCTCACGCGTGCAGTGCGTGAAAACTGCAAGCTCCAGAGTGGAAGTCTAACCACAAGCATGCCTGTCGCCACCTGCTAGGTCTATGAACAACTCATATCCGTCATCGTGCGTCGAGAACTCATTCCAGACAGGTCTCTCACGTACCAAGCGTCCACGGTTCTGTTTGAGGACAACAACACGCGGCACTTTGAAGAGGCATATATCTACGTGAATACACCGTATTTCACAGGACACGCTCTGGCAAAATGCATGGCAGACCCCCTGTATGACCTGGTCCTGGGGAACATACCTTGTGTTAGGGATCCGAACAATCCTGACCCCACCTTCCAGCCACAAGTCTCCGAACTCTCATCGGTAGAGGCGGCCAGTGTACAATCCCTCCACCCGCCTGCGGACAGGGAGACCGACAAAGCTGCCCAACAAATATCAGCTGTGAAACAGAGCATACCTACCAGCTCCATCCCGATCGCTGATATTACGAGCCGGGATATGATCCAAAAACAGCAACAGAACAAATTCTTTGAGGATTGTTTCGAAAAGGCGGGGATGGCGTTCTTCTGCCGAAGTGGAAATGCGTACACGTATGAGAAGGAAAAAGGATTGCTATACCTACGATAATGCACGGCGTCAGACCAATGGTTTAAGAACTGCGGGTCATACCTCATCCGCTGAGGGAGGCTGTCATGAAGACGGCACACGAAGGAATCCTGTCGGGCCATCAAGGAACAAGAAAAACAGCGGAGAGAATTCCTCGAGAATTCCACTGACCATGCATTCATGCAGACGTTAAACGATTTTTAAAGTCACGTGACGTCTGTCAACGTACTTCTCCGAAAGAGAAAGTCGGTGTCGCCTCATTTCAAAATATGCCTATTATAGGCCCCCCTTTCCAGAGGGTGGCACTGGACATTATTGGGCCACTACAACCAGCCTGAGAAAAGGGCAATACGTATATCTTAACAATAATAGACTTCGCTACCCGGCACGCAAATGCAGTAGCTCTACCGAGCCTCGACAGTGTCCACGTTGCAGAGGGTTTACTGGAAATGTTTGCCAGTGTCGGTTTCCCGAAAGAGATCTTCACGGATAGGAGGACAACTTGCATATCCGGTCTCATGCAGGAAGTGAACAGACTATTATTTATGACATCTCTGCGTACGACACCCTTCCGCGCCACGTGCAATGGTTTGGTGGAGAAATGCGACGGCATGCTTAAGAACATGTTTCGCAGAATGTGCCGAGAAAAACCAAAATGTTAGGACCGTTATCTAGCTCCGCTCCTGTTTGCATATAGAGAGGTTCGTTAAGCCAATTTTGGATTTTCGACATTTGAACTGATCTACGGTCGACATGTTCGAGGACCGATGGCAGTGTTAAGAGAACTCTGGACGGAGGACGGGTTGGACGAAGATATTCGTACGACTTACATGTACGTTGTCGAACTCCGGTACCATCTTGAAGACACATGCAAGACTGCGTACAAAGAGCTCGGGAGGGCTAATGTCAAACAGAAATCTTTTTACGACAGCAGAGCAGTTCCAAGACCATTGAAACCTAGGAACTGGGTCCTGGTACTCCTTCCAAGCAGCTAAAAGAAGTTGTTGATGCAGTGGAAAGGCCCGTTTGCCGTTCTCCGCCAATGCAACGACGTTGACTATGAGGTGGATGCTCGTGGCAAAACGAAACTGTTTTACATCATCATGGTAAAGAAAAATGAGCAGCGACAACAGGCCACAGTGTTTGGAGCCGCTATTAAAATCCTCAAAGATGGAACAGGCAGCGAAGCAATACCTTTTTATTCCGGCAAACAGGAGCAAACTTTTCAGGACGTCGGTATATTTCCCGGGTTGACGCAGGAACAACGACAAGAGGTACAATCCTTGCACACTCAGTTTGAAGACATATTCAGTGACCTACCGGGAAACAGCGACCTCGTGGAATGTCAGCTGAACCTGACCAGCGAGATACCGGTAAACGTGCGGTCCATTTGCGTTCAAAGAACCCATTGAAAATGAGGTTCAAGGTATGTTTCGCTTGGTCGTCATCGAAAGATCAGTTTCTCCAAATAATTCCCCACTTTTGGCTATCCGGATGCCGGACAACATGATCCGAGTGTGCGTGGATTTCAGGGTACTGAATAAGCAACTTCCGGACGACAGCAAACCTATTCCGCGAATTGACGTTTTGCTCGCAGAAATCGAACCAAAGAAGATTTTTGCAAAGTTTGACTTCACGAAAGGGTATTAGCAGGTTTCGATGGCCCCAGGTTCCATGAGAAGATCGGTTTTTCTTGCAGGTCTGGCTTGTGTCACTTTAAAATAATGCCATTTGTGCTTGAAGACAGCGCCAACAGTCTACGCTCGCCTTATGAGGAATGTCTTCGCGGGAATCCCAGACACTTTCCAATACTTGGACGATGTGCTAGTCACTACCGAAACATGAGACGAGCACCTCTCCGTTCTTCGAACCGTATTCACACGCATACGACAAGCCACGCTCACCGTCAAGCCAAGAAAATCAAAAATAGGAAGTCCAACGGTAAACTTTTTAGGCAACAAGGTTGGATAGCGCAAAGTAGTAGAAGCCATGGACAAATCGCTGGATAAAATTTTTGAGTCGAGATGACCGCAGAAAAAGACACAAGTCCGGTAATTCCTCGGGCTAACCAGCTGTTCTGGTCAGTTCATACCAAAAATGTGCCAAAAACGCAATCCAGTGGACACGCCCGCCTGTATGAACGCGCCTCCATCGATTTTAGACAGAAGCTATCTTCCAAAATCATTTTGCAAGCACCAGATCTGCGTAATGACTTCGTGCGTCGCACCAACCCATCGAATAGGAGCGTAGGGGGGTTCTGCTGCAAGAGAAAGATTGCACCGAGTTCCTTGCTTCGTACGCCAGCCGAACACTTTCCCCGGATTGAAAGCAAGTATTCTATCTTGCAACGTGAATGCTTAGAGCTCATTTAGGCTGTGTGGAAATATCATCTGTTCTTGTTTAGTAGAAAGTTTGTCCTCCAAACAGACCACCAGCACTTGCAATACCTACGAACCGCAAAAACACTTAAACACCCACGTTTTGAGGTGGAGTCTGGTCCTTCGACAGTATCCAGTTGTCGTGCAATACATAAAAGGTGCGGATAATGTAGGAGCAGACTTCATGATTCGAGTATAATGCCGGATATCTGCGCTTGCTTCATTACTGTTTTGGTGACAGTTACGCGAGTAGCCCTTGTAGTGTACATTTAGTTTTCCTTCTTCTTCTCCTCCCTCATCAACGCACCCCGAACACCGGGAAACTGAAAGTGTGTGAGTGGCTCCGCTCCCAATACCTTTTCAAACCCGGGGGTTATGTAATGCAACCGCAAATCCCCGAAGGAGTATACTTGCAATTGGAGGACAACAATGCCCCGGTGCACGAGCGCGTGAGCGAATGGAACGTGATGGGACCACCATCGGTCGTCGGAAGCTTTTACGGCACCGAACGTGATCTACACCCACCGACGGAGCCCGTGCTACCACGCCGGAACATCGGTAGTGAACGCCGCATAACGGGGGCCGTGCCGTAGCGCCGGTCTCTTGTTCCCGCCACCACACCAGCCACCCGTGCCTTGCGCCGGGGCGTCTGGTCATCAGCCCTCACGCGGGGCCGCCATCGGTTCAAGAGGACCATCCGCCGGTGCCGCCTCGTGTTCCTGCTGGGCTGCGCCAGCGGGTCGGGCCACGTGTGTATCGAGTGACGTGGGGCCAGCCAAACTGGACAAGCACGTCTGTGACCCCCGGCTGCATTGATTGCGGCAACCCATGTGACCCAAGTCCATATTGCACGCGTATGTGGTGCGTTCGCTACCCTTGCTGAACTGGGACTTCCGTGATGCTGTCAGAATGTACAGGATTGAATCCCGCTTCTTCTTTTTCTCCTTTTTTATTAGCGTTTGTGGCGTGTGTCACCGTTTTGGTTTCTTCCCGTCTTTACCCATTTGAGCCGTTTAAGCCACATAATACAACGCTCCTACGTTTCCCCTTCGTGTTGTGGCCTCTGTCGTCAGTGACCCCTAGTGCACGCCTCGTGGTTCCCACTACCGAGCCCTGAGATCATCACAAATGATCACTCCTGCCATGGCCCAAATTCCTGGTGTATGCACAAAAAATTTAATTAATTAATTAACGTCGCTTCCATCAGCAAAATTCCGATCTTTTAAACTTAGCTATTGAAGGCCGTAACCATTCACACTAATCAACTCCTTGATTCCTCCTTTCTTGCCACAAGTTTCCACTCGCTTAAGTACTTGTCAATGGGAACGTGTCAATGCAGTATGACTGCAAAGACATTTATGGGTTCTTGGCATGCCATTGTTTTTGGAGTGGTATAGCTTCAAACATCAAAAACGCAATGTATCAATCGAATGAGGCTTTGCGATCACCCACTTTCTGACATTCAGTAAACAATCAAAAATATCACTTTGTTGTAGCGATTGAGAAAGAAAGCGAGTAGAAAGGACAGCGAGAGTACAAGATTTGCAACCGTAGGAGGTTTGACAAAGCCGATACACTTTGATAGAATTTGTACGCGAATTGGTGTCGCCTTGCAGTGCTGTCTATACCTTAAACTAAATATTATCACGCTGCGTAGTCCTCTTAGGAATATGAGAGAACAAGTTAAGGGGGTATGGATATGAACGTAGGTGTCGAACTTGGTCTCCTGCTAACTTCGTTGCTTTTCCTGCAATCGACATGAAATTTGGGGGGAGATGTAAAATTGATGTCTAATAAATATGTTCAAAATTTTATGCAGAAAAGTAATAGTTCTTAAAACAGAACTGAATAACTTTGTACATTTTTTTCACGGCTTAAGGAACGTTTTCCGAAATGTTTTTACAGGCACAGGGATGGAACATTTTCTATATGTGTTAAATGCACCAGGCTTTCTTCTGGGCCTTAGTAATAATTGTTCCCATAAACGTTGATTTTGAAAAAGTGTATACGTAGAACAAAAAAAATTTTTTGATTTTATTGAGAAAAAAAGTGTGAATAAAAAGAAATTCAGAAGAAAACATGGTTATTCTGGTTGAGAGTGTGTATGGGAATGATAAAGAGCTCCCAGAAAAGCAGTTTTAGAAACTCAAAAAGTTGAATAGAAAGTGTTCTTTTTCTCAGCGGAAATGGTGTTTTGAGAAATCACACTTCAAAGTTTTTGCTTCATTTCTTCAATTGGTTCCTTATTTAGTGGATTCCGAGAAAAGCTAAGGAATGCTACTAGCACAGTGGACTTCAGGATAAAAAGCTTGCTTTAATAAATTGAAAACGAAAGCAAATAAATGCGCGCAAGCAGAGGGTTAGGCGACCCACCTGATGTAAACAAACGTTTCGCAATGGTATTTCAAATAACGCAGTGGCATGGAGGTTTAAAGTGAACTGAAAAAAATTCAACTGTGCATGCTATTTGTAAGTAATTGTAAAAATAAACGCTCTCACACCTTATCAAACGTTATCACACAAACCTTGAAGTGACAAGTCGGGGCTACATGGGCCCACGTTTGGCTCCATTTTTAAGTAAATTGTGGGGCACATCTCAGGATGCCACTTTTTGGGGACGTTATCGAAGGCTGTTAGAATATTTTGGCACTATATTAAGAAAATTCAATTTTGTTCTGTTTTTTCTATCCATTCTTCCTTAATGGCGCCTGCGCAATTGTGCCGTTTGGCCGCAGTTCTCTGCTGCCACTACTGAACTACATGGGACCGAGTTCTGCCTACATCGAGGAGTGAATTACGGCAACATCTTTCATTACGTACCTCGCATTTTGCACTAGGAAAATTAACATACATAATAATTTACAAGATAATAGGGTGTCTCTCATTTCTTAAGTTGAGATACCTAAACCTCTACTGTTGAGGGAATCACGTTCTAAACTACAGAAAACAGTCACTAGTACGGATTCTTGGGCAAGTTGGTGTGGCGATCTTGATGAATTTATAGCGCAAAAAAGGACGAGGACAAAGAGAGAACACACAACCCAGCGCTAACTTCCAACTCTTACAGAAGAGTTGGAAGTTAGCGCTGTGTTGTGTGTTCTCTCTTTGTCCTCGTCCTTTTTTGCGCTATGAATTCATCAAAAACCGAAAACAGTGTTCAAAAAAATTTTAGTAGCACAAGCCGGAGAGCTTGAGCCGGTTGTTCAGCCTTGAAGGGACGCGAGGCTCACCCGATCATATCCAGAAGAACACATTTGTGCAACGGAGAGCAGTTTTTCTCGCACACGCAATACGAGCCCCATTGAGAGGTTGAGGCACTGATGGGGCAAGCAGACATTTTCTGTAAATGGCTAGCATCCGAAGCGAGCTTCGGGAGCGCAGTTCAGGATTCTCTCATAGGGTTAAAAGACGATGCGTAATCTTCAACAGACTCTTCAACACTACATACTGTCACAGAACAGGTAAAGCGCCTTTGAAGAATACAGCTCGTTTATGGGCGAGGCTTCAGACAGAACAACAGCAACAACTACGGAAGCCCTTTTCCGTCAATGCATTACAGTCCGCGCCACTTGTTTATGCTAGCGGCATTTATAGGTACTGGCGCATACCCCTGATGGTTAAGCATCGTCCCGATGCAAGAAAAAAAGAAACCCCCGAAGAAGGCAAAAAAAGTCAAATGTAGAAAGGCGGTAAAATTTGTATTAACTTCCGAGACAGAACAGGGAGTGTGTATGCACGGTTCACTGGCCGAGTAAATTCGCTTGCACTCGCGAGCTTGCGTGAAACGTCTGCGGAAAAAATATGTTGAATGAATAAGGCAATTAGAGTCACCAGCATCACTCAACGCGAACATTACGGCTTCATTCTAGCCACATTTAGGTTTTCCGGAACAGCCCTTCGCGGAGATTGAAGTGCTTCTTCGGGAGGAACTAGGTACGTAACCATACTCAGCAAACGCACCACTCTGCAAGTACAAAAGCCACGCCGAAAAAATTTTTGGATCTCCCGCGAACACGTACAGGGCTCTAAATCCCCACACGGTAGCCGGACTGGTAGACCACATCTCTGGGGCGTTTCTTACACCGGTATGCGTATGTTGGTGACGTATCCGACATCGTCCAAGATGCCGAGCTACCTCCGTACACTGAACAAATTTTTCAGTCTCTCCAGGGAGCGCTTCTGTTTTATTAGCTTAAAGCATGAAATCTGGTATAGTCGTGATTTCTCGACTGTGAAAGAGACGTACAGTGGTGAAGCTTGTTGTTTCTGGTACCACTCAGTGATATACGAATACAGCATTAAAAAGACGTCGTCCAGTTGTGTTCCACGTTTGCATACGTCGATATCATGTGTTCAATGGCCTTGTTGTGTTGAGTCTTTCGGTCAACCAGTTTGTTTGGGGATGATACGCATTTGTTCTGCTGTAGTTGGTGTCGGCAAGCTTCATAACTTCTTCTGTAAGACCGACGTTTACGCTGTGTACCTGTCAGTGATTACGACGGCCGTGCACCTTGTCGAAGATTGATACTGTGGACGCAAAATTTTACTATCTCGACTGATGTTCCTCTAGGTAGTACTTTTGCTTCATATTATGGTGAGATATTCGGTAGTAACCACAATACTGGTTTTCAGTAATGAAAAAGAAAATGGGCCCAGAAAGTATATGCCACCTGTTAAAACGCCAGGATTCGTGAATTGATCAGTGTCGATAAGCTGGCTTACCCAGTAGGTGGTGATTTTCGACTCTGACATTTACGGCACGTTGTGACTTATTGCTTCCATGTGGCGGCTAACTTAGTCCAGTTGTACTTTGGGCGGACCCTCGCTAACGTGCGAGTGAAGCCTAACTGCCCAGACGAGGGTGTGTCTTGAGAAGCGTATAGGACGCCATGCCGCAGGAAGTTCTGCACTGGAAGAATGTGGGAATCTTGTGTAGGGTTGAAGCTCTTTTTTTAGAGCACACCTTCCCGCGGCCGGAACTACGAAATACATGGCTTAATAAGGTACACGTAATACGAGCCATGGTCTTTAGGAGTGGCTGGAGCTCGGTGTCGTCTTTATGTATTCTGATCAGATCTGTCAACTACAAGACTCCAAGGAACGCTGTGTCGTCTTCCTAGTCAACAGGATTCCCCTCAAGGGGAGCCCGGGAGAGAAAATAAGCGTCGTTTTGCCACTCCCCGGATTTATAACCGATGGTCACAGTAAATTCTTAAGCTTGAGGCTGAATCGCCTGAGCATGTCAAAAGGATCTTGGAGACTTGCGAGCCAGCACAAGCACTGGTTGTTGGTAACGACACAGAATGATCGACTGTATAAGTAGTGTCTTGACTTAGTGACCGCCCATATTACGGCCAAGCACTGTTTCTCTGTTGTTGAGTAGTTACCTTCCGCTCCGGAAAGAATACGGCTTTCGTACGCGAAAACTCGCTCGACTTCATTCTGCCACTGTACCAAAAGAGCACCTAGACCGACATTGTTTGTATCGGTGTGCAGTTCCGTCTCGGAATCTTCGCCGAAGTGCCCGAATAGTGGGGTGGACTGTGATCACCTTTTAAGCTCCCTTAAAGCCAGGGTTACACCGGTCCCCAAGAAAACGGCACATCATCCTTAGTCAAACCAGCCAAGGGCTCTGAAGTTTAAAAAAAATTCAACGAAACGTCAATAATAGGCGTACCGACCCAAAAAGTGACTTGCAGCCTGTTTGTCTAAATGCGGCCAGAAGCAGCTCACAGAACCCGCCATTTTGGGGTGGGGGATCACGCCCTCATGTGTGAAACCGTGCATTAAACTTTCATTTTTTCGAACGCGAAGTGATATTACTTTGTATTGGTACGCAAGCCAGCTGCGCGTATCGTGTCGAACACTGTGCGGAGGTGTTGTAGATGCTCGGCGAATGTTTCGAAAAATAATACCACGTCATCTGGATGGGAAAGACAAGAGCGCCATTTCAGATCCGAGAGAACACAGCCTATCATTTGTTGTGAAGTAGCAGGAGCTGAACAATGGAAAAAGGGCAGCACTTTCCGCTCGTACAGTCTACCTGGCGTAATAAAGGCAGTCTTCTCGCGTTACCGTTCATTTTCATCAATATTCACAATACCCGCTACGCCATTTCATAAACGTGAAGTAGTTGGCATACTGCAGTCGATCTAGTGAGTCGTCTATGCGGGATAAGGGATACACATCCTTTTCAGTAATCTTGTTTACCTTTAGGTAATCGACGCAAAACTGCAGAGTACTCTCTTCTTTTCCTTGACGACAACAGCTGATGCCATCGGACTCCTTGATGCCTGTATCACATCAAAGCACGACGTTGCTTCTACTTGGCGTTTGATTGGTTCTCGCGCTTTTTAGGAACCCCTGTACGATTGTTGCCGAACAGGCCTCCCTCCTTCATCGGTCACGATTCGATATTTCATGAACGCAATGCTTTTGTCCTTGGATAATGAAGCGAAGAAGTCATGAAAGGAGTTGATTGGGGCCTGAAGCAGATGCTTTTGCTGCGAGTTTAAATGGGGCTGATTCGCACATAATTGGACGGCTCAGAAGTGGCTGTAGTAAGAAAAACGTAGGCGCTTTTTTGTTGATTACGTTCTTGTACCTAACGTAATCCTGCACCCTGAAATTTCAACATCTACTGTTTCGCGAGATAAGCCACAGCTGTCTTCGGTGAACAAGCAGAAGTGCTCCGCTGATGTTTGTGATAAGTACGTCCGTGCAATCGCTGTAAAGCTGAACAACTGTCCGAGCGGCACAGATCTGTCATTCTAACAGAACGGACACATTAGCTTCAGCTATCCGGCATTCAGGTCACTTCCAGACTAAACAGATCCAACTGCACTTGCTCGGGGTGGCAGCATCAAGTGAAATGGTAATTCGTAAGCCAATACTGCACATTTCATCATCTGTTTAACCACTCGGTTTGTCGACAAAGTCACCAGCAGCACCTTTAGGCTAAAGATGGCTCTGTACTCATAAAGAAAGTGTAATCCGAGAATAAGATGCTTGGAACAGTCTCCGAAGACAAGGAGCACGCAGGTAAATGACCCTCACGTATTTTGATTCTTGCTGTGCACGAGCCCATCGGGGTAAGCTGATCGGCGCCAGCGACGCGAATTTGTGTAGCGTGAATAAGTGTCATCACGTTTCGCAGTTGGCAGGCAAGCTGACCGCTCATAACCGAGAAATCTGCCCCGCTGTCCACGAGAGCTGTCCCTTGTAGTCCTCTAGCACAACCGCCATTGCAGCAAAAGCTGCACCATCATCTGTGTTGTCCAATTTCCTAGCTGCTGCGAAGTCATTGGCTCGTGTTGTCGAAATTACGTCAGGTTCGTTGTCGGATCGTCGAATCAGAAGCGGCTAGGCGTCGTGTTTCAGTGCGGGTTTAGAGTCGGGTCATCGAATCAGCTGCGTCTAGTCGTCATGTTCTAGTGTACGTGGCCGCGTCAGTGGGGGATGTTGCGATGTCTGAGCGGTGGCAACCCTACCGCGGCAGGACGCCGTCTTCAGCTTTTCCGGTGCAGGCTCGAAGACGGCTCGCCAGTCTCGTTGATGGTCGTAGATGGTGAGCGACGACGAGAGATGAATTGTGAGGGCTATGGGAACCGGGACTGGAGTTGTTGCGGTGGGGTTCATGGAGAAAACAGGTTAGCAGCTAAGTATTTCTGGAACTCAGGAGGACATTCGCTATAGCGGGGTCGAGAAGAATCTGACGAAAAGCATCGTAAGCCGATCCTACGGCTTGTGTCATTAGTGGCAGTGGCGCCGAACGTGACCTCATTCACCACAGTGATTGCACGAGGGTCGACTCTCAGCGTCGCAGCAGCGACAAAATTGGACAACACAGATGGTGGTGCAGATTTGCTAAAATTGCGGTTCTGCTCGACGACTCTCAGACCTATCGAAGGGTCGACTCTCAGACCTATCAAGCCTTCCTTGCGGGTTGTGCTGGGTCAAGCTGCCCTGCGCCACAGGTGAGCTGTTCCTGCCTGGTGCGGTTAAACGCTAGTAAGGTTGACGTCCAATGGCCGTCGGCGTAACACATCCGACTACGCCAAAACCTGCTGTGCTGTCACCTCGTAATTTCAGCGGGTGTGGTCTCTCGGGTCGGGGTTTTTTGTTTATTTTGGAGTGCCCTCCAACACCACTAGGCCTTCTTGGTTAGCGCTCTAGAAGTACGGGCCGACACCCAGACAAAAACAAACCATGAAGTATGGATACTGGATGCAAAATGCAGGGAATCGCGAAGTACATTGCAGCACCAAATACCTGCACGCACGCACGCACACACACACATGCTTACACACACAACCTCGCACAGAGAAACACACGCCCAAACGTGCGCGGCCGCACGCACGCACATGCGCGCAAGCCTACACTTACGCACGCATATACATAAACACAAATGGACAAATTACGCATGTAAGATTGAATATTACTGCCGGGTACATCAGCATGCACGAAGACAGGGTGCCCAAAAAAACGCAGGCATCTAGAAACACTCAAGTTCTAAACAGTCAAAATGTTCTGACATACTTCAGAATACACATATTGCGAAATGCATGTAAAGCACGTTGATAGGTGTCCAGAGCACATACGCGAGCATAAACACACGCATACACCCATACAAAGACTGTAACTCAGGATCCTTTATATGTACTGTAATGAGGGGCATAAAGAGCATCAAATACGCGCGTTTTTAAGAGCACGTTTGAAAAATGAATTATTGTCAGAAAAGACGCTCAAGGATACACAAAAAAGCATCTTTATGCACGCGTTTCTCGCAGCAGGCTGGAGACAGCATATATGATTTTCATTAAACGCATGTTGAGACGTATTTCTCGAATTGTCGCCCTTGGTCGAAGAAAGCTCACTAGCTTCAGGCTGTTGAATTGGGAGTGGACACATTTGAAGACAAAAAATAAATAATGGTTTGTGCACCTGAATTGTAATTCTTCTAAGTCCCAACACCTGCTGTATCTCATCGCGAACAGTGTCGGTGAAGGAGGTTGCATTGTGCTCATACGTACTGAGCCGGGTGGCAGCTGCTGTAGTTCCTCGGGACCAATAGCCTAGCTGGCGCAGAGAGAGGTCATTCGGGTTCTCGAAGAGGAAGCTGCAAAATTGTTTGGTAGACCCGCCTGGTGTGGAGTTTTGCATAATTCAGCCTGAAGCACCACAGGCTTGAACCATAAGGCACAGCAGCGAGAGTTGCCTGGTGTAGTCACTCGCATGGAAGCTTTGCTTCCCTAAGCTACTACTTCACTCTGCCACGATTTCTGGCCAACTGCCACCTAAGGGGCAATAAGGGAGGTGATGCTGCTGCGATGGGAAACCCCCAGGTGGGTACTCCTCTCACACAGGACGCGACGGCAGTTGATGCAGCTTGCACCGTCATGGCCTCCGACATTGAGACAATGGACCGTCCGAAGCCGGGCCCCGCTAGCGCTGATCATCGACATTAGCAGCTGGGCTCGCCGAGTAAATATACGGCGGCGGCCTAACTGATTCGACCGAGTCGTTCGGTCATACCGGAGCTGAGGTAACAGTCGCGCACCTGTGCCAAATAGCCCAAAAAAGACGATGGAACACCTGCTGTTCTCTTTTTCCAATACAATTTACCAGCAAAAAATGCAATATTGATGAAAGAAGCAGACAGGAGGATCCCTAGATATTACCTGGTAGGATTTACTTGGTACATAATACACAAGGTAAGAGACCCCGCACAGCGAAGTGAGTTCCTGCGGACACGCCCTTGGCTAAAGCTTAACTCTTCATTATGTAAAATCAATTAAAGGCACTCTTAAACAATTATCTTCCTCCTTGTAGATATGAAACGCCCGTGATAGCTCTCGATTGACTTGGTAGAAGGTCCCACTATCTAAAATACAAGTGGCAGCAATTGTTGGGGGGCATCCGTATCACTGCTTGCAATGGTAGGCCTAGGGGTGCCCCGAAGCAACCATAGACACTGCTGCTTGATGCCCCTTTCGATGGCAATTAAATGTCGCCTCTTCTGTCGTATATTACATCTGGTGCAAGAAAAAGGAAGAATCTTAATTACAACCTTGTACTATGCTTATTAGAGCAACGTTTATACTTTTTCTTATTGGTTGTCTTGACAAATCAGCATTAGCTTTCAGGCTGTTGTGTCACAAAGCCAAGTTGACACACAGCCACGCTGTGTCTCCCGGATGTGCCCTTCCAGGAAACTTAGCTATATCTGTCAGAGGGATTGAAGGCACGTTTACCCAATTGTCTGCCTCCCTGTAGACATACATGGCCTCAGTTATATCTAGAATTACTTGGTTGTGCTCGCTGTCCAAAATACAAGTGGCATCAAATACTGCGACCATACATGTCTCCGCTCGAATTGGTTAAATTGGGTCAAGTGCGATATATGTGTGATCTGTTTGCACGGCAACCTAGACAACGCATTACACCGCAAGGCCGCTGAAAGCATAGATATGCAAGCGGCCCACCTGTCAATATCTGGGTTACCTCCAGCAATTATGTCCGTTGCGTCAGTATTTGAATGCCTCATCAGTATGGTTAAGACGAATACCAGATCTAAATTGGAGGAGGCGGCGCCAGTAAACACAAGCCGCGGAGAGAAGCAGCGCCGTACGTGCCCCAGTTGATGCACAGCTTGCAAAAAGTCGGCAAATAATGCGGCGTCCACATGCTGGCCACTCTTTGTTTGAAGCTAATGATAATGCACACAGCCATAAATGACCGAAGAGGCAGGGTAGCCCGACATATCACGCCACCAGGTTTGTCACCATTAGATCATTCCTTGACTCTGTGGCGAATACTACATATACCCCGTACGGTCTCGACGCGCTCGCGAGCTCTGCGCTTGCTCGCAGCATTTACTTCATGCGCAAGGTAGTCTGCTACAAGAGATCTATACTTGTCATAAAGTACAAGATTTTCTTGGAAAATCTTTATTTGCTACGTCACGCATATTTCCTCATCGGTAGGTAAATGTCGAAACGACACGCGAGCAGTCTTCCGAGCCGGCGAATTGCAAAAAGGGACACAACAGTAAACCAGAAAGACGCAAATCCCCAACCAAGGGTGTTTACTAAAAGCGGTCCCAACGTTTGGGGGTCCCCTCGGCTCCTTCATCGGGGGTGACTGATCAGTCATGTAAGTTGTCTTTTTTTTCTTTTCACTCGCATCTTGACCTCACTCGCTTCTCGCAAGGGCGGCAACAGATCTATTTAGGTCTTCGTGATTCCCTTGTGTATGCCAGGATTGAGTAGTATTTTCTCTGAGTAATTGGTTTCGGTGCCAATCACAGGCGCCTCGTCCAAGTTAATCCTGTGGTCAACCTTTTTTCTCAGTGTTCAGACAATTCACTGCGCTGAGTTTCCGACTTGCGAACGGCGCTTGTGTGTTGTCGGAGATGTTGCGTGAAGTTCCTGGTCACACCAAAGTAATTAGCGGGGGATTGTGTGCAAGCAATTTGTAGACGGTCCATAGGGCATGGACGACCATGTGTGCGCTATGCGAACGCTGCGCCAGAAGTAGAAGGCACATACGCAGCGACTTAAAAAACGGCGGCAGGCAAAGAAACAAAAAAGAAACATGTGTCGAGGAACTCATTGCAACGCAACTACCGTGCGTAGGCAGCAGGCTACTTTGACAAGTGAGGTGAGGAGTTTTCTATATGACTTGAGTGAAAGTTGAAAGCTTCATTTTGCCAACAGGTGCCTGTACTACCTGTATTGCTTCAAATACCAGTGACAAGAAATAACACGTTGAAATGCGCGATGAAAGCCGTCAATTGGAGTAAGGCGTTCGCGGTGCAATGCTCTTTGAATTGTTAGGAGCCATCGATGCGAGCGGACGTGCACCCTACTGAGGATTGGGGCGCTACGCTCTCACTATATAAACAGCTATTGTAATGGCGCGGCTGCTCAGTCCGTAAAGGCTGCGAGGGAGCGCAGAGCTAACGAGCGCGCCCATATCGGCGGTGATATAACAGACACAACGGTGCTTTCATGACTGCCGAAAGGATCACCGAGCCCTAGCGTATCCGTTGCTGCGGGGAGATTTCTGGCCACGAATACACGTGGTGACATACATCCTCTGGCGTATTTGACGCTACTCATATTTTAGGCGGGTTGCAAAAAACAAGAAATACGGAAGATATCTGAGGACTTTCATGTCCACAAGGAGGCAGATAACAGCTCACTTCACTGCCGGGGGGGACCCGCGAGGCGTAGCCTGTGGTTGCACGAGGTTAATACAGCACCTATTGTTTTTCAAAAATTTCAATATTATCCTTGTGCACAAGTGTTATCATGTCTTGCGTGCAGTGAGTAAAGTTTATCAGTTGACGCCAAATGATGGTCCCGGCTGCTTCTTTTTTGATCGGTGTCTTTTTCGCTGGTAATACGCATTCCAGACAGTCCCAACCAAGCCAACCTTCAGCTTTAACCCATCTTATGCCTGCTTACCCAGACCCCAAATTCGTCTTTCACGCACCTGGAGCCAGTCGGCCCATCGGGCCAATCAGCAGAAGCCCATAGGCGCTGCTGTTTGTCAACTGTCCTGTTTTTATCCTCTGGGAAACCTTGCGCATAATTCCCACGTTCCGTGAGTAAAGAACGCGGATGGGGTGGCAGTGGTGTGGTTTCCAAATTGTGTGCAGCACAGTGCGGTGTTCTGTACAACCTCAGTGTTTACAATGATGGCTGCGCAATATGCAGCTCCGGTGCAAGATTCTCCGGTGAGTGGTCTGCACCATGGCGTGTGGAAATGGCGGACCTACAAGCATTTCACATACGCTGTGAATTTTTTCTCCAATAGTATATTGTTACTCCCATATTACATTCTCAAACTGTGTTGTACGCATGAGTATCTTGTGAGTGGTTATAGTGATATGAGTAATGCACCCTGCCATTCTTATTTCTTTCTGCTGAAGTAAACATAAGCAAAAGCCGATCAACAAAGCGCTGTTGTTTATATCGACAGAGAGCACCGAAATTTGGAGTGTAGTGTCCAGGGGGCTTTTAAGATGTAACGTGCGTGGCCGCTAGGTTCAACAGTACGTTTCACTACTTGATTAAGTGATTTTCCAGAAAGACTTTTGACTTCAAAATCGCAGAAATTGCGAAGCACATCCCGTAATATAGTCCGGAAAAAGTTGAGTATGGACAATATTTTTTCTTCCAAAGACAAGATTAGTTGTGTATAGCACAGCCAATACGACATGAATATTTGTTTAGCTCAATATGCAACTCCCTCTTAGGATGTGCACCTGTAGGCTGTTTAAAAGTTTGTCGAAGGATACCAATATATTGTTACGTAGTGGCAGGACAAAGGACGTGAACCATGAGATGGGCGAACAATGTATTCTCACTATTTACAATGCGTCGGCCATGAGACCGAGCCGGCGCTGGCTGCACGCCTGCCTACTTCTTCTTGTTCTCATCCTCGTCGCCGTCTTGTAACATAACCCCGCCCTCAAGGAAGACCGTCCCGGTAGAGGCTTTAGTAGATGAGCGAGTGTAGTGAGTACGAACGATGAAATTACAATACACAGTGGATACGCCCTTGCCACCATGGTGAGGATGAAGAGCTTGGTGAACACTGGCCCCAGAACACCCATGGCCGCCGACGTAATGAAGCAATGTCCAAAGCCCTTGAGAAGACGCGCCGGCGAATGGGGAAGGGGGATGGCATCGTCGTCTTGTCTGGTCGCAGCTTCTCATGTCTCGGCTGATGGCGACCCGTCATAGGCTGGGGCCCGGGCTGGGGAACAGATGCCGTGATGGCTCATCGGGGCTGGGGCATGCTGACGCGTTTCAAGAGACTGAAGAAGACCGCTTCAGGAGTCAAGACGGCGAGATGCTGTGTTGGCCAGGATGAAGGTGATTACCCCGCACCTCCACCAAATATGTTACGTGGTGGCAGGACAAAGGACGTGAACCATGAGATTGGCGAACACTGTATTCTCACTATTGACATGACGTCAGCCATGAGACCGAACTCGCGCTGGCTGCGCGCCTACCCTACTTCTTCTTCCTTGTTCTCATCCTCGTCGCCGTCTTGTAACAATATCTCTTTACAGTTGCACCAAATTCTCCCAAGCTCTCTGACATCGTGCAGGTCAGCGGTTGACAATTGGTTGCATATCGTTATCGCCTTCATTTCTGATCTGAAATATCAATTATTCTTCGAGCAAAACACTGATGTTTCTGACCACCAAAACATAAATGTCTCGGCGATTGGCTACTCTTATCGCCGTTGTCGTTCTTCTTCCGGAGTGCACGCACAAAGCAATGCTTCGAAGTGAGTATAAAGAGACACATTTGAGAAGGAGAAGCAGTAGTCACTGCGTGCTTAAACCTTCTCGTGGTCCATGGGATTATGCTCAGTGCCCTCGCTCCAACAAAAATAGCGCTGCTGTCACAATATTTTCACCTTTTCACGCTACCCTTCCGGAAAACAGTCAAGAAGGCACACCACAACTCATAGGTAAAAGCACGAGTAACGCCGGCAGTGCCATAACCGAATAAATGACGCGTCAAAGGGGAGCGCGAATGAATGTGCGGTATGGTGGGAGGAAGCCCTTCGAGATGTATTTAGCTCATTATAAAAGCTCAATTATATACAGGCGAGCCTTTTTAGGCGCTGTAAAATAATTATTGCAGAAAAAACAGCCGCGCATCTGCACGCGTTGCTGCGAATTTGTTGAAAAACAATGGTCTCCTCCAATCCATCCGCGTAAGCGGGCTCCTTATCATCCCCGATATCTTCTCACACGGTTACCGGCCGGTCCTGGTCTACCCACAGGATGCTGTGGAGCGCAGTTTTGCCACGTTCGACTGCTTGCTCGCCATCTGTTGGGGTAGTGGAGACGTATCAATCGAACCACAAGTGCGCAGATGGGATGCCAGCCTTTTTTGAATTTCAGGTATGAGGCATTGTTTTCAAAGCGTTTTTTCGTTAATTTGATATCGCAAGAATAGAATACACTTCTACTTTGAACCAAAAGAACATCGCGAGAACTAGTAACGTTTTTAAGTTTTTTTTTTCAACTACCTTTATTCTTAGCGGTTTGCTGAAGAAAGTTGGAATGTGAAGCGTCTTTATTATAGTGAATAAAATATTTTGCTATACGCACGTCTCCCTTTTTATGTTTTTTTGAATTTTCAATGGGCATCTGAATCGAGGGACACAGACACAAATAAAGACTTGCCAACAGACAAACATTTCTAATTTTTGTAGCCAATAAAGGCTGCCCTTTTTGAAACGCAAAGAGACAAAAAGCGTTATGGACGTGGCAACGGATGTTTATGGCAAAATTAACTCAACTTCAGTATTTCATATGTCGGCACATTGCCTAAACACAAGTCGTACATGTGTGTACCTGGCCAACATAAGTATGACTTCTGAGTGACTAGAAAGAACGAAGTAAAACAAATATTTGGTAATTCTTATTAATAAGTGAAGCTTGGATGGCCGGATATGCATGATTTTTTACGTCCGGGAACTAAAAGTAGTGACCCTCTACTTGTTTTTATACGCGATCTGTTTTAAATGAGCGAGGCGTTTGACGACGAACTCTTCGGCGTGTAATTTACACGCTGGGGGGGTCACCACTAAAGTTATTGACTCTCGAAAGTACGATGTTTACCTAAAGGTTATGTCTGTCATCACTTGCATATTGTCACGAAGCAAAGGACGACGCAGTTGTTTGGAAAAGAAACAAGTTTATTGGAGCGAACTTGTGCTCCCCTAACAACTGAAAAGAATACAGAGGCGGCGAGGCAGCGGTCAACAAAGTGACGTACGTGCGTCGGCGACCGTCGCAGAATCGAATGCCCCGGCGTCTCCTCTGCAGGCTTTTTATCTTTCGGCGCGCGTGGTTCTGGAACCATCGATTCGCATCGAGAACATTGTAGATGCAAGAAGATTATTCCGGGCTGTTCACGTAAATCGGAATGCTCTCCCTATCACAACAGATAATACATGCGGCACAGAAAGAAGGAATGGAACACGCGCTTCCCTTGGCACGGAGATAACACAGACCGGCGCAGCCTGGCGGCAAAAGCAAAACACAAATAAACAAACCCAATATATGGTTCGCGGCATTACCCCCCCTCTAAGAGTGCATCGACCCGATGCTAACATAAGCGACAGTCCGAAAATAAAAATAAAAGTTCGTCATCGTCCGTAGAAAGGTTTTAAGCGAACCACGTGGACTACTTCGGGCCGCGTACGTCGTCGTGACGTGCCGGAGTCACCATCGGGGATCAATTCGTAGGTAAGTTGGCCAACACGTCGTAGAATCTTGTAGGGTCCGAAATATCGTCGCAGGAGCTTCTCACTGAGTCCGCGTCGTCGGATGGGAGTCCAAACCCACACACGGTCCCCTGGGCGGTACTCGGCGTCTCGGCGTCGGAGGTTGTAGCGGCCGGCATCCACCAGCTGGTGGTCCCTTATACGAACTCGAGCGAGCTGGCGGGCCTCCTCCGCACGTTGAAGGTACCCTTGGACGTCGGCGTTGAGGTCGTCGTCTTCTAGATGCGGAAGCATGGCGTCGAGCATCGTAGTCGGTCGTCTTCCGTAGACAAGCTCGAACGGTGTCATCCGCGTAGTTTCCTGCGTCGCTGTATTGTACGCAAACGTGACATACGGGAGGACTTCGTCCCAAGTCTTATGTTCAACGTCGACGTACATGGACAGCATATCCGCCATCGTCTTGTTCAGACGTTCCGTTAGTCCGTTCGTTTGGGGGTGGTACGCCGTCGTTCTTCGGTGATCCGTGTTGCTGTAGCGTAAGATTCCTTGCATCAGATCCGCGGTAAAGGCCGTTCCGCGGTCCGTGATTAAGACTTCAGGGGCTCCATGTCGCAGCACAACTTGGTTTATAAAGAACTTGGCGACTTCTTGTGCAGTCCCCCGCGGAAGAGCGGCGGTCTCTGCGTAGCGCGTCATGTAGTCTGTCGCTACGACAATCCACTTGTTCTGCGATCGTGACGTCGGGAACGGGCCTAGGAGGTCCATTCCAATCGGTTGAAAGGGCCTCGACGGGACGGTGATCGGTTGCAGAAGTCCGGCGGGTCTTGTCGGCAGCGTTTTTTGTCGCTGGCAGTCCCGGCAACTCCGAACGTAGTGGGTGACGTCGGATGTAAGGCGGGGCCAGAAGTACTTCGCCTTAATTTTTGCAATAGTGCGAGCTGTGCCGAGATGTCCGGAAGACGGGTCGTCGTGGGACGCTTCCAAAATTTCGTCACGAAGGTCTGCGGGGATGACAAGTAGATAATTCGTTCTTGTTCCGGGGCTGAAATTCTTCTTCACGAGGACGGAGTTTTTAAGGCTGAATGCTGGTAAGTTACGCTTGAACGCTCTAGGCACGGCGACGTTTCGTCCTTCGAGGTAGTCGATCATTACGCGCAAGTCGGGGTCGGCACGCTGCTGGGCGGCTAGGTCGCTCTCCGTAACAACCCCGAAGAACGCGCTGTCTTCATCGGAGTCTTGTGGTGGCGGGTCGACAGGGGCGCGGGACAGGCAGTCGGCGTCGGAGTGTTTCCTCCCGGATTTGTAAACGATTGTAACGTCGAACTCTTGCAGGCGCAGACTCCACCGCCCAAGACGGCCAGAGGGGTCCTTCAAATTGGCGAACCAACACAGCGCATGATGGTCTGTTACAACCTTGAACGGTCTGCCATACACGTATGGGCGAAATTTTGAAATGGCCCATATAATAGCCAAGCACTCTTTTTCGGAGGCAGAGTAGTTTTTCTCCTCCTTCGACAGACCACGGCTGGCATAGGCGATTACGTTTTCGCACCCGCTTTGTTTTTGGACAAGGACGGCACCCAAGCCTATATCACTGGCGTCCGTGTGTATTTCCGTGTCGGCGTTTTCGTCGAAATGCGCGAGCACGGGCGGGCTTTGCAGATGTTTTTGCAGCTCGCAGAATGCCTTTTCTTGGTCGTCTTCCCAGCTGAAAGGGGTGCTGTCTTTCGTCAAGCGCGTGAGCGGCTCTGCAATGCGTGCGAAGTTTGCGACGAAGCGCCGGTAGTATGCGCACAGTCCAAGAAACCTGCGCACGCCCTTCTTATCTTTCGGCCTTGGGAAGTTCGCTATGGCTGAAGTTTTCAACGGGTCAGGCAGGACTCCCGCGGCGTTGACGACATGGCCCAAAAACTTCAGTTCCTCGTACGCGAAGCGGCACTTTTCAGGCTTCAGCGTTAACCCCGACGTACGGATGGCCTCGAGTACAGACTGCAACCTTGCGAGGTGTTCGTCGAAAGTCCTAGAGAATACCACAACGTCGTCGAGGTATACGAGGCAGGTGTGCCACTTCAGGCCAGCTAGCACAGTGTCCATGACTCTTTGGAACGTTGCTGGTGCCGTGCATAGCCCAAACGGCATCACCTTGAACTCGTATAGGCCATCCGGGGTTATGAATGCAGTCTTCTCTCGATCTCTCTCGTCCACTTCAATTTGCCAGTAGCCTGTCTTCAGATCCATCGATGAGAAGTACCTCGCATGGCAGAGGTGGTCGAGGGCGTCGTCGATTCGTGGCAGGGGGTACACGTCCTTTTTGGTGATCTTGTTCAATCGCCGGTAGTCAACGCAGAACCTCAGTGTGCCGTCTTTTTTCTTCACGAGTACGACCGGCGCAGCACACGGACTTTTTGATGGATGTATAATGTCGCCGTTGAGCATGTCGTCGACTTGAGTCCGGATGGCTTCACGCTCGTGGGAAGAGACGCGGTACGGTGACTGTAGGGTAGGTCGTGCTGCATCCTCGGTTATTATCCGGTGCTTCGCCAGAGGTGTTTGACGTAACTTTGAGTTCGACGAAAAACACTCGCTGTACCGACGCAGCAAAGCCAATAACTTGTTCCTTTCATCTTGCGGTAGCGCCGGATTCACGTCGAAGGGGTGCGGAAGCTTGGTGGTATCGTCGGGTGCGCGTTCAAAGTCGGCGACTGCTAACACGTCGCTTGCTTGTTGCATTTCTTCGACGAACGCAATTGCAGCGCCCTTGTTTAAATGCTGGTACTCCTCGGTGAAATTGGTGACCAAAACGTGGGCTTTGCGCTGCTTAAACCTTGCAATGCCTCTTGCGACAGACACACCGCGGTCAAGAAGCAACCTTTGGTCACTCTCCACGATAGCGTCGACGTCGGGAGCAGCACCTTCACAGTGGACGGTGATCATCAAGCTTGCGCGGGGTGGCAGGGTGACGTGATCATCGGCGATTCTTACAGCTGCACGGTGTTCGGGGTTCGATTCCGGCGTCATGGAGTGGTCGCAGGAAAAAGTTATCGACTTCGTCTGCAGATCGATTATTGCGCCGTTGTCCGTCAAAAAGTCCATTCCGAGAATTACGTCGCGGGAGCAGTTGGGCAAAACGACGAACACCGCAGGGTACGTCGTGCCGTCTATGGTGACGCGCGATGTGCACGTTCCACTTGGCGTCACCAGGTGGCCTCCTGCTGTGCGTATGTGCGGACCATCCCATCTGGTCATAACTTTCTTCAGTTTAGACGCAAATGGTCCGCTCATTATCGAATAGTCAGCTCCCGTGTCTACGAGCGCGACTACGTCAAAGCCGTCGATGGACACCTTGACGTCAGACACAGTCTTCCTCGAGTTCCGGGTTCGTCGGGGCGTCGTATCTCGGCTTGTGCGTGCTGGCGGTCGGGCACTGTGCGTCGTCGTGGTCGTCGTCTTCTCAACGGACGTCTCGGTCAGGTCGGGTACGCGTCGCGGCGTATAGCTGTCGTCGTGTTCGGGAGTCTCGTCAGGGTTAGGTCGGGTCGTCTTGATGAGGGCATGTCGTGAATCATTGTCATCGTAGAGCAACTTCACCTCCAGAAGTTGCTGCTTTTAGTTTCCCCCGCGTGGGCTGGGGGACCTTCCACGGGCGAAGTCAGTGTTGCTACGGCGGTTCGGCGATTGGTATGGGTAGGGCGACGGCGAACGGTTGAAACCTGCTGGTCGACGGCTGGTGTTGGACAGGTACTCTTCGATCTGCGATGGGCGCTGGCCAGTTCGGGGGCGGGGTGCGTCGACGGAGAACCCTCGCAAACTGAGCCTCCTGTAGGGGCAGCGACGGTAGACGTGGTCGGCCTCTCCGCAGTGGTAGCACAGCGGACGATTGTCTGACGTTCGCCACACGTCGGTCTTCCTTGGGGCAGGGGGTTGCGCCGCAGGTGGTCGGGCCGGCGAGAGGGGACGACGGTACGGAGCCTCGTGACGATAGGGTGCAGGTGGGCGAGGGCGATGTACAGCAGCTGCGTAGGTCATGGCTTGCGGCTCGCGAGGTGCTACTGGCGTCGTTGAAGTTCCGAGCGCTTGCTGCACTTCTTCTCTAATGACGTCGGTAAGAGAAGCGACTTGTGGTTGCGGCGACGTCGGGAGCAGTTTCCGCAGCTCCTCCCTCACTATTTCGCGGATAGTCTCGCGTAGGCTGTCGGCCGGGATCCGCGTGCTGCCAAAGTCGTTCGCATTGTCCGCGCCAACAAAGTTGCGGTCATACTGCTTAGCACGCATCTCGAGGGCTTTCTCAATGGTGCTGGCTTCGGTAACGAATTCGGCGACGGTTTTGGGCGGATTTCGGACAAGTCCGGCAAACAGTTCCTCCTTCACTCCGCGCATTAAGAACCGCAGCTTCTTTTCTTCCGTCATTTCGGGATCCGCGCGGCGAAATAGCTGCTTCATCTCCTCAACGAAGATCAAGACGCCTTCATTGGGGTGTTGCGTGCGCGTTTCCAACAAAAGGGCGGCTCTTTCTTTCCGCACGACGGTAGTGAAGGTCTTAGTGAACTCGCTTTTGAACTGAGCCCAGTTTGTCAAGGAGCTCTCGTGGTTCTCGAACCAAGTGCGAGCCGAATCTTCCATGTAAAAGAAAACATGCCGGAACGTTTCTGCGTCGTCCCACCTGTTGAATTTCCGGACGCGCTCCAGTTTCTCCAACCATTCTTCTGGGTCTTCTGCGGGGGCTCCTCGGAATGATGGCGGTCCCCGTGGCTGCTGCAGAACGACAGGAGGATTGGCTTGGTTGAGCATGGTGCTGGTTGCGACGTCTTTCTTCTTCGTCTTCTCCGGTAGTAGACCGAACTCGGGTGGTAAATCTTGCACGCGGAGGCTGGCTCTTGTTGGACTGGCTTGGCGGCTTCCAGAGGTTGTAGTGGGCATGAAGGGTGCGTACCCAGCACCTCCACCAGATGTCACGAAGCCAAGGACGACGCAGTTGTTTGGAAAAGAAACAAGTTTATTGGAGCGAGCTTGTGCTCCCCTAACAACTGAAAAGAATACAGAGGCGGCTAGGCAGCGGTCAACAAAGTGACGTACGTGCGTCGGCGAGCGTCGCAGAATCGAATGCACCGGCGTCTGCTCTGCAGGCTTTTTATCTTTAGGCGCGCGTGGTTCTGGAACCATCGATTCGCATCGAGAACATTGTAGATGCAAGAAGATTATTCCGGGCTGTTCACGTAAATCGGAATGCTCTCCCTATCAAAACAGATAACACATGCGGCACAGAAAGAAGGAATGGAACACGCGCTTCCCTTGGCACGGAGATAACACAGACCGGCGCAGCCGGGCGGCAAAAGCAAAACACAAATAAACAAACCCAATGTATGGTTCGCGGCAATATGCAGCTTCAGTCGATTATATGCCAGTAGGCGGGAGTTTCCGCATCACTGCAGAAAAAATAGAAGTGTTTGTGGGTATGCCCATGTCTTATTGTTGGCCACGTCGACGCTGAAGAGCAATACGTTCTCCCCTTTCCTGTCACCTTAAATAATCGTCAGCTTTATGTAGTATACCAAAAAGCTTCACTCGCCATATTTAGAGTGGAACACGGTATAATGTTTCGGGGGTACTAAAACTAGACCCGGTGATATTTCCTGAAGTTCGCATGGTCCGTATAGGTCAGTAGCATCATACTAAACTCCGAAAAGGCGAGATAGGCAAACTTTGTTCTACAACGTCGGAATGGTCCTTGGACGTTTCATTAAAATATGTAAGGCAACTCCAACTGCTGCCACCTGATCTGAAGAAGACTGGTTGTTATTCTACTCTGGTTCTACTAGACGCAGACTGACAGAGGTAATTCAGTGTCCAAGTTGAAGACATATATTAAGGTATATTAAAACTCTACACAATACCTCTATTCAATTGAAGCACAACGTGAATATCACGACGTCAGGAACGTATAAATTATTGAACGAAATACTGCCGCTGGCGTTGAAGTTGTTGAGATAAAGCCATAAAAAACACGCAAATGCATTCCAATAACGTGAACAAAATTACAAGTACAAAGTTAAATGTTAGAGATTGAGTAGCGATAACTTATGAACGCTCGTACAAGAGCAAAGCCAACTTCCGAAAAAATCAATTGCAATAAATTTCAAAAGTGATTTGCCTAATTTCCGACATACGTATGTACAGGTGTTGCAAAAACGACGTTTATGGTAATCTTGCACATCGGCTTTCTCATGAGTGCGACTTCACATAACCCATAAAACTTGACGACGTCATACCACTGCGAATACAAAACTGTAACATTTCTACAGCCGATCACATCCCTTGGCACCATGCATTGAGAAGAAATATTGTAAGTTACCTACGCTATACAAAAACAAAGGTAATATTGCAGGAAACATCAACCTCCGGGCAACGAAAATAAAATTTATAATCGGAAGACATCTAAAGAAATTATAATCGGAAGACAGTATTCGTTACCCATAATACCACAGTTCAAAGGAAGTTTGCGAAGGATTGGAGGGCAAACAAGTCCCACAAGGCAGAATATCATGGATAGATGGCGCTGCAACTGGCGCAGCTCTACCTTGCCCTGCCTTGTCCTTTGTAAGGGCTCGGGTAGGACTTTATGAATGGTTGGATGGCATGACCATAGATGAGGAAGGGGGCCACAGTCTGGGCAGTGACCACAAGCCCATAAACCTGGGTTTTGGAAAACTGGGGGGCGACAAAACGGGTCGACCGGGCCAGCGCACAAAGTTAAACAGCAAACAAATTGCGGTTATAGCCAAAAGCATAGAGGCTGACGTAGAAAGAAATCCTGGAGAAGAGTGGGAATATGACAGGCTCATCAAAACTATGCAGGAAAAAAACTCAATGCAGAGGGGGCCAATCGATGGAGAGGAAAGAAAACACCCAAAAGCTGGTGGAACAAAGAAATCAAGGAGGCGATAGAGCGGCGCAAACAGGCGTCTAGAGATCACAGACAGGGCAAGAGGGCAGGGAGACAGCAGGAAGAGGTGGACCTCAAATGGGATTAATATAAGCAAATGAAACAGGAAGTGCAGCAATTAGTGCAGGCGAAAATAAAGGGGGACAGCGAGCGATGGCTAGCGCAAATACGAGGGAGGGGTAGAGACGCACCGAAAAGGTTTTAGAATCATGTGCAGGCATTAGAGAAACGCACCAGTCCCACAGAAGGCGGTACTATAGAAACCGAGCAGGGACAGATGCTCAAGGGAGAGGAAGCATTGTCATACCTACACAAAATCATCACGGTGAAGTTCGGTAAGATGGATGAAGAGGCCCCGCAGCGACACAGAGATGTCGTGATGGGTAGGCCGGAATGTCTGGAGATAGATGGGGACAAGATGAAATGTAAAAGAGCTGAGGAAAAGGTCCCCAAAAATACCGCGGTAGGCACAGATGGAATACCGATGGAGTTGATTAACCAATTAGGACCAAAGAGCAAGGGAAAGCTACTACAAACCATCAGAACAAGGACTGAAGAAAAGGCAATACCGGCCGCGTGGCAATTAGGCAGGATGAACTTGGTGTACAAGGGCAAAGGAATCAAGACACGCCCGAGTTCGTATAGGCCAGTATCCGTCACGTCAGTGCTGTACATGTTAGCAATGCAGGCAGTGAAGTTCGAACTAGAGCAGTTGGTGGAAGAAAATAGAATATTAGGAAAACTTCAAGATGGGTTTCGAAAGGACAAAAGACTCGACGACAACGTATTTGTGGTGAGCCAATGCATAGAGGTGGCGAAGATGCAAAACCTACCTTTGGGGTTAGTCTTTCTGGACATTAAAGCGGCGTATGATAATGTAGACAGGGAGAGGCTATGGAGTATCCTGGAGAACGAGGGAATTGCGGCAGAATTCATTAGCTTACTCACGGAGCTATACCGGGAGAACCAAGTTCAAATAGTGTGGGAGGGGATAACATACAATAGGCCTGTATACACCTAAAAGGGTTTAAAACAAAGATGTCCTCTCTCTCCGCTGATGTTCATGATCTACATGGCGGGGTTAGAAAAGAAGCTACAAGTCAGTACGCTCGGGTGGAACAACGGGTTCTGGGACTAATGTATGCAGACGAGATATTATTGATGGCAGATAACCGGATAGGTATGCAGGGCTTGATGGATATATGCGGTGAAGAAGCGACGCACCTAGGGCTATCCTTTAGCAGAGAAAAATCGGGGATCATGGTCTTTAACGATGGCGCGGAGCACAAAACAGTATCAGTGTAGCAAGTAGAAATACCATTGGTGAAAGAGTACAAATATTTAGGAGTATGGCTGAACGACAGCGAAGATTACACGCAGGCGCATGAGGCGCACCTTAAGACGAAAGGAAGACGGAACGCGGCCATAATGAAGCATAGAGCCCTCTGGGTATACAGCAAATACGAGGTGGTAAGGGGAGTCTGGAAAGGGGTCATTGTACTAGGATTAACCTTCGCAAATTCGCTTCTGTGCATGAAGCCAGAGACCCGAGCCAGCCTGGAGGTAAATCAGAGTGCGGTAGGCAGATTGGCCCTAAGGGCCCGGAGCAAAACTACAAACGAAGCGGTACAAGGGGATATGGGCTGGTCGTCTTTCGAGACAAGGGAGGCGCAGAGCAAGATAAAGTTTGAGGAGCGACGTCGTGACATGAAGGACGAAAAATGGGCCGCGCGGGTGTTTAAGTACCTGCATACGAGGAGCGTGGACACGCGGTGGAAACGGAGGACCAGACAGCTGACCAAGCGGTACGGAAAGTCGGTAGGGGAAAGCGGGGTTTACACCAAAGTTAAAAAGCAGGTAAAGGCATCAGAGACGACGAAGTGGGCACAGAACATGGAAGCGAAAAAAACCCTGGGGACTTATAGGGCAGAGAAACGAGAAATTAAGAAGGAGGGATTCTATGACAATACGAGAGGCAGTACTTTGCTCTTCGAGGCACGCGCAGGGTGCCTGAGAACCCGGGCATACACGGGTAGCTATAGGCAGCAGGATGAAACACGTGCGTGCTGCGGCAGTGATCGGGAAACTATAGACCATATTGCCAGGAACTGCACAGAGATACGACCACCACTGGGTGAGGGGGAAACGACGCTGGTAGAAGCTTTGGGATTTGGGGCGAGGGATAACCTTAACTTCAAGGCCATAGAGGTGACGAAGAGGCGACTGGAGTGGTGTTAGAGGAAAAGTAGCGAAGAGATGAGTACGCAGGCGCAGTAATCATACGGACGAGAATTTAGAACAGCGAGGGGAGGAAAAAACGGGGGGGGGGCGATGAGTTTTTAAACAGGGAAGAGAGGGAGATGGGAGGGAGGATGCAAATATATTAGGTTAGCTGAGAGTAGGGCAAGTAGGCGTAATAAAACTGGCAAGTCGGTTGCTGACAACCGACGTCCCAATTAGAGGGAAAGCCAATCATCATCATCATCATCATCATCGCACGACAAGAATTTTTAGCCAGACACAAAATCTGTAATTTTACACTTTATCAGTCCTAGAGCGGAAAGTAAAAAAAACACCATGTTGAAATAACAATTTTAAAACATTCATTTGTTTCACATGCTAAGAAACTTGCTTGAGATAGTTATCACATTTCCGTGTTGAAGTTTTTCGGTAATGTGCTAATTCAGAGTATGACATCACAGGTGCTGAAATACAACTAACATACCTGCAAAAACTGTACTAGAAAGGTGCCATTAAAAACAAACCTGGCGGCTTTACAAAAAAGCTGGTGAACTTTGGTTTATTGATTCAATATGAGGTTTAACCGGCGACGCTTCACAGTGTATGAGGCACACCGTAGTAGAGGGCTGCGGATTAATTTTCACCACCTGGACAACTTCAGTATGCCCCCAAATAACGAAAATGCGGGCTTCTTCGCTTTTCGCCGCTATCAGAAAAGCGACCGCCGTGGCCGAGAATCCAACTGGCGTCCTTGGGCTCAGCTGCGGAACGCCTCAGCCACTGAGCCACAGCGGTGGGAAACATCGAAAGGAAGCAAGGTAAAAATTCAGAGAAGCCTCGATCGCCTAGAAAAGCTAACCACAACTTGCGGTCCGTTGTGCAAAACATAGGCGAAGAAAAGGTGAAGAAAAAAATTTGTGTGACCGCGCATGTCATCAGAAGAAAGACGGATCAAGGGTAATGTGCTACAAAATAAAGCTGTTCACCACAGATAATACAATACCCGGCGAAATGTTGATGCGAAAAGTTTCACACCGCATTAGAACGCCTACAATCCATCGGAAGTTCACCAGGCGTATACGGGAAATAGCCCTTATAAAAGGAGGCGGCTTGCGAAAATGCAGGGACTGCTTTTTAATTATTCATCTTTATTTGCACTACCAGCCAACAAAAATCAGCTTTACAAGATAGAGCATTACGAAAAGACGCGGCTATTTTCTGCGAATTTGGGGGGCTACAACACTCTCAATAGTATATTAGGGGAGTTTCTCTCAGTAATCAAACGTACTGCAACGCCCGGACATAAATACAACCAGAGGTTGCTGATGTATATACTTTTTTGACGTGCCGATATTTTCCACACTGAGAACTTTCTGATTCACTTATATCAACTTGTTTTAAGAAACTCGTACTTACCGAAATGGCATTGACAGCGTCGCCAAATGTATATGGAATATTTACTTTGGTGTAGATAGCAGCGCTCTGAAAAAAAAACAGTGAACAATGTTTCATAAGACGGGCTCACAATCCCATCCCCTGGCTACATTATTATTCTTGGAAGACTGTTCGCTCCCATAAAACAATTGGTGTGTACTTGCACACTGCATCAATTGTGCGCTCAACCTCAATTTTTGTTATCGCAGTGGTTTTGTTAAGTATAATTCCAATTCTTCTCCTTTGTGATGTTTTGGAGAAAATCACGGACACCCTGCGTAGTTACCCATGCCCTTATCTGTGTGTCAGTTGCAGGACGCGTTCAAATACTACCAAATACAACAATCAGTCAATCTCGCCATACCAGCTGCTGGTACCGTTCTTACAAAGTGCTGTGAGGCTGCCAAAGACGGCTCCATTCTTTGGTTTGGGCCTTCATAGCTTTATTCAGTACCGTTCAAAGCCGCCCAGGCTAAGTTGCTTTTCACAGCAGGTACGGCCTAAGGTTTCTTTTTTGCTTTCTTTGAGATTTTTAGAATGTATCTACAAAATGAACTTTCTGTTAAAATTAAAATAACTAGACGAATAACCAGCAATATTATCTACTGACGCCTCTCAAGTATGCAAAAAATAAAACGCGTTCTTATGAGCGTGAAATAACCATATTTTAAAAGCTTTACACTCCAGTGCGTAATTTTCGCCCCACTGGATACGTAGCTAATCTCCTTCAGAGCGTTTACGGTTTCGGCTAATGCTATATTTTGGGTGAAGAAATGAATGCATGTTCTGTATTGATCTACAAAAACGTTTTCAAATTTGTAGGTTGAGTTTCTTCTGTACATGCAAATTTGTCTTCGAAAAAAGTTTATGGCTTGTGCCTACGGCATTATTTCAATAACGTAAGCTTTTTGCTCCTATTATTGTACCAATTTAAAAGCCGTAGGGTTCTTTTGCCACTAAACAAGACCAAATAAAAAATAAAGCAATAAATGAAGGATTGCGAGAAAAAACATTTTTGAGTGAAAGCTCATTTATCTTAGAGGCGCAGAGCAGTCTTTGCCGTGCAATCATCATGGCCTGCTAATCGTTCTACTGGACGCGCATGTAGACGCCGTTCTTGAAGGATTTAAATTTTTTTTAAAAGAAAAGTTGGAAATTGTTCTGGATATCCCCAATGCTTCTTGTCACAAAGGAAATCTCTAATTCGGTTTGGCATACCTGCGGCAAATACGTGTAGTTTTGAGATATGAGAGCACATTTTTGCTGGTGGCGGGTTGATATTTTGACCTTCATTTTACCGCATGACAAAAAAGGTGTACACTCGTCAATCAGAAATGAGCGAAGCACCTCAATGCCACAAGACTAATGGTGTCTAGCACCTGCAAAAAAACTTTGGAGGTCTGTCTAACGCGTTGTAGAGATATTGCGAGAAGGTTTTTTTTTGCAAAGTTTAGTTGCCGCAGAAGCCGAAGCTGCAACCGCGTTCGAAGTTGCGCTGTAGGAGAGGGATGTCGAATCACTTTATCCCCGCAAGTTCATAATTAAAACCGTCGACAATGAACTTTTTCTTTAGCGCTCCCACGAAAAACATGGCGCCACCTTACAATCGCATCTGGGCTCCAGATTTGAGCAGCACAACTACTAAGCCCCTTAGCCCAGGCTGGGGCTCGACTGACACAGGCGAAACAATTACGAATGAGTGATTGTAGGAGGGTTATAAAAGAGGTATATCTGCCTTTGGTCTTCTCCAGTGTTATCTGCCTCTGCCAAAAATGGTTATTGTCGTAGTTCAGCGAATATATGTAGTGGAAAAGAATAGCCCACTTGGAAACACAGAGAAGATGCTTTCTGAGATGTAAGGACAACAAAAACGTCTTTTCAAGGCGCTTGGGGAAAGCCGATGCTACTGTTCTTTAGTTCGGTAGAGTGGCCGCGGGCAATCTGAGTGGCCCTACTGAGGAGTTAATCAGGTATCCAACCCTTTGAGCAAACAGAGGTGCTGTTAGGTATAGTAACATAAGAGGTGTCATCTGGCATCGGCAATATGGACACCTCCTAAATAACCTGATCTCAAGGCATGCGTGTATATTCATACAAATTGATTGCATAAAGCATGGGCGTGCCGTTCATTTCACAATTTAGTAAGAGCCCTGCACAAAAGGCATACGTACACCTCTTCGTGTTTGGACCGTATTCCAAACACTATCTCTGCCCGCATTAGAATGCTTCTTTTACTATGTGCACAGACCGGTCATTCACGTAAGTTTTTTGGGCTAAAAAACCAACAGCGGGAAGATAAAACTTTATCAGGTAAAACCAGGCCCCGACCTATGGACACCATAGTCACAAGCGTCGCTTTTATGTGTGACCTGTATAGAGTTTTTTATGGTCTGGTACTCGAATGCCGTAACAAAGCACAGGTGATTAAACTACAAGCGACTCAGCTTTTGTGCGGTATGCCTGTATTTTAGCCTTGCTGGTTTCTGCTTGCAATGGAAGACAGTATGTGGATTTAGGTGGGCATTTTGGATTCCGATCGTTTTGAGAATCATTGTTGACAATGGGCCGAACTGGGTAATCGAATGCAAAAGTCTGTGGTATGCCTGAAATCAAATTTTAGTTTTGTTCCCAAGCTGGACACGTGTTTAATGAAGCGCCAGTGCAGTCTCGTGGTCAATCCGCCGAACCAGTGGTGTAGCGCTTGCAGAAGACCAGGGGCCCGCAAGAAGGAAGAACGAGAAACTGGAGGACGTCGTTAGCTGTTCATTATCGGAGGCAGCAAGACGGCCACCCTCGTGGTGTAGTCCCGAGGATCGTCTCCGGCTCTTCCCTCCAAGCCACCACTCGGGCTCTCAACGAGACGACAGCCGACAACGGGACGACAAGGCGCTGCTGCGCCCGTCGTAGTGAGCGGTGTTCCGGTGGCGTGGAGCGCGGGCAGCGAGGCCGCGCCGTGGCGCAGGGCTAACCCCTTACGTCCAGTCGCTAGCTATCGGCCACCGTCACGTGGTTGTACAGTGAGACACCTCCACAACGAGGACAGCAACCTGCTCCGTGGCCAGCCAGAGAAGTACGTCTCAGCGTCATCGCATAAGCGACCGTCTCATCGCGCGATCGGCGGCTGTGAGCGCATGACTTTCTTCATGACTTTATTTACTATCGTCCGCACTTGTGTTCCCGCATCTGGTTCCTTCGTGTGCTATAGTGTCTGTTCCGGCTTTGTACATTATCCAGTTAATTTATATGTTCTGTGTGTGAGTGCGAGAACGTAGTCCAGGCTCGTAACTTTCTGCGCAGCCCGGCCCAACATTCATTACAAAAGTGGCGAGCCTGCCATGATCCGCATTTTAACATCTGCAGAGAGGAGCCTTGCTATTGTTTCTGCTCGCATATCGCCAAAGACCAAAAAGTACATTGCGGGACTGGCAAAAATAATGAAAGCTGGACAGAGACTAGCCTTGACCGGCGAATAGCTTCGGAAGTACTTTGACACCGAGCACGAGAAACTTAAAGGGGAGTTAGCTGTGAACAGAGAGTCCGGGCGACTTGGTGTCGATGTTACTGTATTAAGACAAAGGGGTTTGCACAAAGAAGAGGTCGCGAGGAAATATGAGCAAAACAAGGATGAAGAGGAAAGGAGGCACTCAGGGAGTATGAGAAGTGGAAACACGAGGATGAACGAAGGATAGCTGCGCTCAAGGAACAGATCGCCCTTCTGGAATGGCGCACATGTCTCGTTAATCCTAACGACCCAGCTATTCCCCCCGTACGTGTGCCAGGCTCCAAACCTAGCCACCCAGTGCCTGCTCAAAGAGAGCTTGATTTACAAGCACCCCAAACTAACGGCGAAAATGTAGGAGGTGCTGAGACCGACAAGGTGCAGGGTCGTTTATTCCAGAAACGTATTCCAACAGTGACCTTATAGCCAGCAATGCAAAAAGACTTCCAAGCATCAATGAGGCGTTCCTGATCTCACAACCACTATCGTGGAAACAAAAGAGCCGGAAAGAGTCTGCAATGCATTCGCCCACACAAACATCTGTTGTGCAGCATAGCTGTCTATCCCAACAGCAAGGGTGTCATGGGTTTTTTAAACGTAGCGAGAATAGCTGTGTGCTTAAACTGAGCCGAAAAAACAAATGTAATTTGACGCGCCAAGCGGAGAGATTTTCAACAAGCTCATTACTCCGTAAAAGTGTGAGGTTGGGCATCTTTTATGCAGGACCAAACACTGCTGTACGGATTTCGGCGCAAAGTGTTATTCAGCGTAAAACCCCTCTACCGAGACTTTGGGCGAGCCGATTAGAAGAAGACACAAATAGAGAAAAAATCCCCAAAGGCGCAAACAGCGTAATATGTTCCCAAGATTTCAAAACAGCCCTTTTGCTATAGGATCGTCAGAACACAAACACGCTCCTAAGAGGCGCTGAAAAGAAATTCAGGGGGTGTTTCACAGCAAAGTGTCATGCTGCCCGACGGGGAAGAAGCGCCGAATTTCTTAGGCAACCGTAAGCTTCTCCTGGAAACACGCTGCATGGTCATGGTAATGACTCTGAATAACGACTCCCAGCTGTATATAGCTCCGTGTGCTTTCTTTTTCTCGTGCACTTAAAACTTCTCGGAAGTAGACGTTTCCGTTCGTTAGCTAGAAACATTTTCGAGTTAACGCGTAACAGGACTTGTGAGTTAGCTTGAATGAACAGCACCAACTCTGTTTATGTCATCAGAACTTTTCATAGTGACTTGCACGCATTTTTGGTGCGTGAACTGCTTTTATTTTTTAGGAACTCGCACTTAGTTCCTGTTCTTTGTGACTTTTCGAAATAGATTGGTGTTTAGACCCCTCTGCTACACTGACTCCATCATCGACTTCTCTAGAATAGTTTTTTCAAGGAACTTTCTGAAGAGGGGGTAGTGTAGTGAAGAGCCAATGCAGGCCTCGTGGCCAATCCGCCGAACCAGTGGTGTAGCACTTGCCGAAGAGCAAGGGCCGGCAAAAAACGAGAAGGAGAAAAGGGAGGACGTCGGAAGCTGTTCGTTGTCGGAGGCAGCAAGACGGCCACCATCGCGGTGTAGGCCTGAGGACCGTCGCCGGCTCTTTCATCCGAGCCACCACTCGGGCTCTCAACGAGACGACAGCCGACAACGGGACGACAAGGCGCTGCTGCGCCCGTCATAGTGAGCGGTGTTCCGGTGGCGTGGAGCGCGGGCAGAGAGGCCTCGCCGTGGCGCAGGGCTAACCCCTTCCATCCCGTCGCTAGCCATCGGCCACCATCACGTGGCTGTACATTGAGACACCTCCACAATGACGACAGCAACCTGCTCCGTGGCCAGCAAGAGAAGTACGCCTCCGCGTCGTCGCATCAGTGACTGTCTCATCGCGCGATCGGCGGCTGTGAGCGCATGACTTTTGGTAAGTTCGGGCTCCGCATGCAATTAATGAAGGCCGCCGGTGGCCCATGTATTGGCGTCGCTTCCGCTGGTAGCTACGATCCTGTGTCCCTTTCATGTAGCCGCACGGACGCCAAGTTCGGAGCCGCGGAGACCGTGTGTTGTGCCCGTCCTTTTGTGTGTCAAAGGAAGGGGGTCTTTAGCTTGAGTACCTCTTTCGCGCCGGAGGTGGCTGGGTCATTCGGCATGACAAGCTGACGGGAAGCTGAATGACGGTGTGTCTCATAGTGTCGAAAAGGCGCGCGTTGTAAGTTTCTGAGAATTTGCGAAGCCAGCGCCGGGCGCTCTTCGTCGACGGGTCGTTCGCCTCGACGATGGTCGCCTGGGCTGGCAGCGTCTCTTCCCGTCATCTGTTCAGGCGGGCGGCAGCGCCCCTTTAGTCTGGGAAGGGATTAGCAACGACTCCCTCAGTGTACCGGCGCGCGCGCAGAGAAGGCGCCAGGGCGAGGACGCGGAGGGAGGTCAGCCGCGCGAAGATCGCTCCAAGCCCTCGGCTTGGCTTTCGAGCAGATACGCCCGCTGAACGTAATGGGGTGGCCAGTTTAGGCCGCAGATGTCCTGTATTTGCTTGTCGGGTGCAACAGCGTGCGTGGGAAACGCACTATGAGTGCATAAGACAGAGGGTTGGTTCACGTGACCGCAGGTGGGAACACATGTGTGATTGGCTGGTTCCTGTGGCCAATCAATGGTTTCTAATAATTGTTTGAATGGTTTTTCTCCCTTTCTTGAACGCCCCTTGTTTGGAGGCGGGGTTTTTGGTATAAAAACCGGAGTGTTGGGTTTTCTCGAAGGTCGGTCGAGAGGGGATCTTATTCAGTATAGATCTCGGCCGAACAGGTTGCAGCTGGCAGAGTGACAATGTCACCGTCACTCTGACCTGGTGTAAACTTGGAGTAATGTAAATAGTGTAAATAAACCTAATATCCAGCAAGGAAGGCAGTCCTCATCCCTCACCCGCTCCAAGCATCGGTCGTCGGTCATCGGAGCGAGTCGAGATCGTCCTCTCGGCTCGTCCATCCAAAGAACATCACTATTTCGTCTCCATAAGTTCGCCAAGAAGATGGAGAGGCGAACTTTAACTGGCGCAGTCGGCAGGATGACCACGACCATCGGCTGGAGCTGGTGGGGCATTCTGGAGAGACTCCTTCAACGCAAGGTTCGGCTCCGACCAACGACGAGCCAGACTCCAAGCATCGACGGGGCGGCACCTCAGCGGGAGGCCCTGTGAGATCCGGCTTAGTGCGGCAGCTGTCGCGATTCAACGGCAACGGGGCGACACCTCAGCGGGAGGCCTTGTGGGCTCCGTCCCAGGGCGGCGAAGCCGCGGTTTGATGATGCGACACCTCAGCGGGAGGCCTTTTGAGCTCCGGTTCAGTGCGGCGGAAGCCGCGGTTCAATGGGGCGACACCTCAGCGGGACGCCTCGTGGGTTCCGGCCCAGGGCGATGGAAGCCGAGGTTCAACGGGGCGTCACCTCAGCGGGAGGCCTCGTGGGCTCCGGCCAGGTCAACGAAAGCCGCGGTTCAACAGGGCACAACCTCAGCGGGAGGCCTCGTGGGCCCTGGCCAAGAGCGGCGAAAGCCGCGGTTTCACGGGGCGACACCTCAGCGGGAGGCCTGGTGGGCTCCGGCCCAGGGAGCACGGCCCCATCCCAGCGGCGAGAGCGGCGCATCGGGTCCACGAGCTGCTGCATCAGCGACACTGCGACCCGGCCGAACCCGGAGCGAGCACAGTTGGGCCTGATTTGTTTTCTCCGGGTTCACCATGGCCACTATGCTAACGGGATGTCGTGCACCGACCGAAAGGTTAGTGCCATTGTGCTTGAGATTGAGGAGTTGAGAGCAGAGATAGCTCTCAAAAATGCGCAGCACGCTTTCGAAAAAGCAAGGCTAGCAGGTAGCAGGGGCGTGGGTAGCTGGTCCGATTGGACAGCTGAAGAGCTTAGCGCTCAATTAGCCCAAGGGAGAGCGGAGATCGCTTACGAAAAAGCGAAGCTTCTCAGGATTGGTAGACTCGAAGACGATACCAATGTTTTTACAGTGTTCGTTCCTTCGTGGGCGCTTCGGACGCCACGCGATAAGGAGAGTGGAAATGCAGTGGAGGTGGCCGAAGCCACCCTAGTTGTTGAGCAACACCGTAGCATTCCCACTGCTACAGATGAGATCGTGGAATCTCGCGAGGCAGATGTCTTAGCTGCCGAACTTGTTTCTGTGGAGGAGGACAATGAACAGCCGTCTGTCGCCGAGGCAGCACAAGGGGCATGCAAGGGCAGCGGAACGGCGTGCCTAACTGTTGAGCTTCCGTGTGCAAAGCATGAAGGTGCAGGCGGCCCGCGGCGTCTTGCGCCTAGGTCGATTCCGACGGACCCAAGAACGCGGAAGGCGGGGGCAGGTTTGGCGGCGCAGGTGGGACAACGTCGTACGCGTTACGGCCGCGTAGGGTGTTCCTTCTCTCCCAGGAGCACAGGACACCGCGAGCCGAACCAGGGTTCGTGTAGAATCAGCTGGTGGCGCATGAAACGGCATCAGCTTCCTTGCTATGGTCGGTGTGTGCCGCCGTGGAAAGGAGCGTTTGCGCTGAATAGTGTACAGTACTAGAGAGAACAGTTAAGTGTTGGTTGGCGCACACTTAGTTGTTTTTTTTGTGTGTGTGTTTTTCTATGGGTGTGTAGAGATGGCTCAGATGAGAATTATTGTTAGTTTCCTGTACTGTCGTTCTCCCCCTTGTTAGTTTTTTTGTGTGTTTGTGCATGTGTTGGTTGTGTTCAGCTGTCGTAAGGTGTGTGATTTACGAGTAGCGCAGCTTGGCGGTTTTAACTGTCTCCTTGAGAAATAGAGCCGAGCCGCTGTTACAGCGCGGTAGGGAGTTTACCTCTGGGCACAAAGGTGAGTGTCTCTCATTATTTGCGTTCGTTGGCATGTGGAAATGGTGGGCCATGGAATGTGCAAGTAGGGCGCCCTTGTGGCGCTTATGTGCGAACTAGTGTTTGAGTACTGAAAAGTGAACTTTGAGCACATCACATGTGGACAGCAAGTGATTCGCAGCTGGGACGAATAATCTGTGGTGCATTCTGAAAGAACACGCGTCCGCGAGTGCGTGAAGAGACGCTGAACTGTCTTAGACGTTTTTTTATTTGTACAGGACTAGCCTTATTTTGTGCGTTTGGGTTTGTTCGGGTGTCTGTTCCTTTCCTTATGGTGAAAGAATGCTCCTGCATGCACGTAACGTTTAAGAGTGGATGGTGTCATTCATTCAGTTGTAAAGTTTGAACATTTATACCCTTCGTGGGGTTGTTTGCCTTTATGGTAGAGGGTGCCACGAGTTTGTTCTCACGGGCCCTGTAGTTGAGCGCTTTTGTTTATTGTTTGATGTTGCGGAAGTCACGGCTAGGCCAAGGCACTAAGTGTGCCATGTGGTATCTGTTGTTGGTGCAGTTGGCCGGCTGTTGGTGTTGGTAGCGTTGGTGTGTGCCATAGTATTGTGGTAATGTCTTAGGCGGCGGAGAATGTTGTTACCGTTGCTATTACCAGGGGGTTGCGCGTGGGTCTCGCGTAACTCTCTGAGCGTGTTTTGTTTAGTTCTTACTCTGCAGTAAGACAGAACCTGCAGGGAGAGTTAATGTTGTACGTACCGCTAGTGTACGGACAACATTCTTAGTGCAGAGGTGTTAAGTTCGGGCTCCGCATGCAATTAATGAATGCCGCCGGTGGCCCATGTATTGGCGTCGCCTCCGCTGGTAGCTACGATCCTGTGTCCCTTTCATGTAGCCGCACGGACGCCAAGTTCGGAGCCGCGGAGAGCGTGTGTTGTGCCCGTCCTTTTGTGTGTCAAAGGACGGGGGTGCTTAGCCTGAGTACCTCTGTCGCGCCGGAGGTGGCTGGGTCATTCGGCATGACAAGCTGACGGGAAGCTGGATGATGGTGTGTCTCATAGTGTCGAAAAGGCGCACGTTGTAAGTTTCTTAGAATTTGCGAAGCCAGCGCCGGGCGCTCTTCTTCGACGGGTCGTTCGCCTCGACGATGGTCGCCTGGGCTGGCAGCGTCTCTTCCCGTCATCTGTTCAGGCGGGCGGCGGCGCCCCTTTAATCTGGGAGGGGATTAGCAACGACTCCCTCTTTGTCCCAGCGCGCGCGCAGAGAAACCGCCAGGTCGAGGACGCGGAGGGCGGTCAGCCGCGCGAAGATCGCTCCAAGCCCTCCGCTTGGCTTTCGAGGAGATGCCTCCCGCTGAACGTTATGGGGTGGCCAGTTTAGGCCACAGATGTCCTGTATTTGCTTGTCGGGTGCAACAGAGTGCGTGGGAAACGCACTATGAGTGCATAAGAGAGAGGGCTGGGTCACGTGACGCGCAGGTGGGGACACATGTGTGATTCTCTGGTTTCTGTGGCCAATCAATGGTTTCTATTATTTGTTTGAATGGTTTTTCTCTCTTTCTTGAACGCCCCCTTTTTGGAGGCGGGGTTTTTGGTATCAAATCCGGAATGTTGGGTTTTGTCGAAGGTCGGTCGAGAACGGATCTAATTCAGTATAGATCTCGGCCGAACAGGCTGCTGCTGGCAGAGTGACAATGTACCCGTCACTCTGACCTGATGTAAACTTGGAGTAATGTAAATAGTGTAAATAAACCTAATATCCAGCAAGGAAGGCAGTCCTCATCGCTCACCCGCTCCAAGCATCGGTCGTCGGTCATCCGAGCGAGTCGAGATCGTCCTCTCGGCTCGCCCATCAAAAGAACATCCCTATTTCGTCTCCATCAGTTCGCCGAGAAGATGGAGAGGAGAAATTTAACTACTTTCTTCATGACTTTGTTTACTATCTTCCGCACTTGAGAGTTCCCACATCTACTTCGTTCGGGTGCTATAGTGTCTGTTCCGGCTTTGTACATTATCCAGTAAATATATATGTTGTGTGTGCGAGTGCGAGGACGTACTCCAGGCTCGTGAATTTCTACGCGGCCCGGCCCAACTTTCATTACAACGTGAATAAAGTTATATTTCACGACTCCGTGGAGCGTAAAACAAGTAATTTGCGCATGTTTCTCTTAAAACGTAACTATTTTGTACCATTTAGATAGCGCTACTTGGGGGATAGCTGCGTCAAGACGACCGCCACTTCGAAGTGCATTGCACGGCCACAAAGCCCGTCTTGAGACGACACCTGTTCGAGCCGAACAAGAACGTGACACACCACCATCATAAAAGTCGTTTTTCGCGTGTATTTAATGCTTGGAACGCCCTTGTCGTTGGAAATGCATTTGATAAATACATGTTCAACTAAGATGAACACTAAAGGCCTCGAGACGCCTATGCTATGTGAGCTCGTACAACTGGGGTAAATATTGGCTTCGTGCCTGTGTGAGAAATTCTGTTTCGAGGGCATTTAGGAGTACTCGACTTAGACACATTGCAGTGCCAGTTATTTTCTATCTTCCAAGGGACGCATCACGTATAATTGAAAAACACATCTAGTGGCCATACTTCTGTTTTTCTTTTTTTGGGTGTGATGTCCTTACCCAGGGGTTTGCATAGTTCGATAAGAAATAATTCTCGCCTGACAGTTCGAGACATGTGTGCACCGCACAAGTATTTGCCTGGTTCAATGTAGGAAACCATTTGTTTAACTTCATATTGCGCATGAGCTAGTGCTAAAGACAGTTAAGTATTACAGCACATTATATGCGATTTGTATGGTTAACGAAGTGAGTGCTACAAGCCCTTGCTTCCGAAACTGGGTTTGGAAAGCTTGTTTGTAGAAAACCATTTGGACCTAAACCAAAGTTGTCACCATTAAACATGCAAACATATCTTCTAAAGGTAACCACTTAGCCAAAACAGTACATGGGGAAGTGCCATTCACTTTTATATGTACTAATTGCACTGTCACATCCAATGCTCTCTTACGGAGGAAATGCGAGAGGATCAAAGGTTACTCCCAGAGGAGTTTGTTCTTAGCAGACGAACGGTTTCTCCGTGCCGATACTCCCCCGGGACTCGTAAGCAGCGGTGAAAAAATACAGTAGAATCGAAACACTAAATATGCGCGATATACAAGGTACCTAGTTCGTTCAATACTTTTTAGAAGTAGTTACGAAATCAGACGTTTTTACTTACAACTTTTGGTAATAAGAACCATATAACATCCCTCACACAACAAGGAAAGGGAACCTAATTCACGAATACGTAGCATTATTCTCTGGTATCCGAAGTGGCTTGTTCGATCACTTGAGAAAGACGACACTAAAACAGGAGAGCTCTGACAACCGCAACCACGACAATGTATGATATGAAGAAAGAAAATTCAATGGGCCGTATTACTTTCTGTCAATCTCGAATAGATTTACAACTTATCAGTGGAAATGATCAGAGAAAGCCGGAATGCGTTAACCCGTTACGATCTCGACATTTTCGTGGGCCTAGAGGTGTGCATGTCTGCGCCTCACATAGCTTGTCTTGTACTTCCAAAGTGCGTTGCTGTCTCCGACGAGCATTCTTCGCAGTTCCGTGTCCGAGCCTGGTTTACGTAGTGCACTAACCGCCCAGTGTACTTTCCCTATGAAATTTTGCCACGTGGGCTGTGGGTGGAGGGTGCACTTTACTGCATCTAATCAAGGTTTCCAAAGGGAGTGGAAGCATTAGGCGGGTACACAGTCACTAAAAACGGGGTCTTCCGCCGCCCCGCATAGAAACTTTAAGCACAATACGTGACTCGCCGTGAGGTCCACAGGCATGATTGGATTTCATCTCAAACAGTGGTTCAGTCGGGGAAAACATGTTCGGCAGTCCCCCGCTTTCCCCACCGCAGCAACTCTGGCGCCCAGGGAAGGAAGAAGCCCCACTTCTGCTGACGGGTCATCACTGACAACACTGCCGAGTTGAATAGGAAAAACACCTTTGGTGCCGACTGGAATTGGCGATCCCCTCACGCGCTTGAGCACATTCACTCCTCCCTTAGGGCCAAAAGGCTCACGCTAAAGAGTTAGCGTGGTAGTGTCTGTAGCGCCACTTCCAAGTAAAGCCTTCCGGGCTTTACGGCAAGAAGGTACTCCCACGAGAAATACATCGACAGTGAAGCCACCGCGCTTCGTAAGTCCTTGTATAATACGGTTATGCGGTAGCCATGCTCAACAGACGTTGGAAGCGATGGCCGAAAGTTAAAGTATCCTATACATTGAGTGTCCGCTTGAGGGAACAAATCAACATGTTGGTGGAAATCGAAGCAGCGCTGGACTACGAGCTTAAGTCCTGCGTTTATCAATCCAATGCCTCCAGACTACATGCTTTAGAATCGATTGGTGTGGCGCCTGGGCTCGTAGTGGGACCGCTAAAAAAACATTTTCTCCGATCGTTGTAACCGCAGTACCCAGCCGGCGTCGATGGTAATAACACGCGCTGCACACAAGGCGGGTAAAGGACCCTTTTGCACAAAAGGCGCTTTGTGTAAATAAATTTGTTCTGGTTTCTCTATTCGTGACGCCTCCATTCTACCACTTGACGCCTGACTTCCATCTAGCTGGCACCATCTGTCCCAGTCCGATCTTTAATCGTAGATATGAATCAACTCACTCCGCCCACCACATGTTGAAGCACTTGCGTGGTCTAGTTTTTGAGCTCCTCAACCAGGCCCACACTGATTTTTAGAGGTTCAGCTGGGCACGAGATAAATTGCCGAACTGGTGCGTGCGACAGGTTGAGAAGCTTTCCAGCTTGGGTGGAAGTGGAGCAGGAATCTCACCGGCATATCCGAGCACTCTGCTCCTGTCCGCTCAAAACGAAGGCTTTGATTCTTTATATTGAATAGGTGCAAGAAGACAGAGGATTATACTTAGCTATAAACACACGGCGCCACTAACAACTTAAGTTTATTTTGAAAAGAACAAACAGTATTTTTTCTGTAAAAACGAAACGTTAATTGAAGAAGGTGTTACGTCGTGTAAACACATAATTTGCATTTTAGGGTCTAGTCTTGCCGAAATTGTGTTTATGCCTTCAGCTTTCAAAGGAATGCTATAGACTTTTCTATCCTGTTACTATTCAACTTTTACAATTCCATTTTTTAAATCAGCACTTCACGTTCTTTCAAACCATATCAGGTGGTGTGTGCTAAACGCTATTTGTGAGTTGTATGACGTTCGAGCTCTTGTAGACTAATTTCTGATAAGCTGTGATCCGTGTAGGAAACAAGCTGGTATTATAAATCTCGAGTGTTGGTATTCTGTCGGGTGTAATCTGTGTTGTAAGTCAACTTGTTCTCCCTTTTTTTTCTTTGTATGTATACTTAAGCGTTCTGCTATACTATGATTTGTACTTGTGTCACTGTTTATTTGATATTTGCGGTTTCCGTTGCCTGCCAGGTGCTGCAGCTCAAGCCCAACGCGGCTTTGGCAGGCCTGCCTCCTTGTACTTTTTTAGTATTTTGCCCAATAAAGCATTATTATTATTATTATTATTATATATAGACACTCTCGGCGCATGTCATACATTGGTGCTACGAATTTCGCCTCATGTTTTTATCTAAATACAACACTCCTTGTTGGGACTGTTGTATGATCGTCTGGCTGACGCATTTGTCGCCTCGCTTTCTGATTGCTTGGGCTTCAAGTATTATGTTCCCTTTTCTGATCTCTATGTTTGTACAAGCACGTGGTAGCGCTAAACTTCGCCTTGCATTTACAATCATTGCCAACTCGGAGAGGTTGTCTTTGTTCTTGATGGCCCGTTCATGTAAATTTAGTCACACCTTGACACATCTTCCCATTTTTCCGAAAAAGCTCTCTCGACTTGGTTATCTAATCTCGTAAACCACCCCGTTAGCCCATCTTACAATGTGGGGCTGACGTTTTGTGCCACAGCATTCGCTTCGAGTTGCACCCTTAGTCTCCCCTTTCTTTTTGATGGCTAATACCTCCCAACATTCGATTTGTCCCACTCTTACCCTACATCTTGCCACTGCATTGCTCAGCCCGTGTGAAAATTGGTGTGCAAAAGAATAGACACGTGTGCCTGTTTGTTTTTTATTTTCCTGAACCGGGAAAGACGTTTCTGCCCCTACTTTCACTCATCTGGCCGTTTGTGTTGCTGACTCGCCTTAGTACGTGCTGTGGATAATCTGCACCACTCTAACCCGCCATCCGCTCTTTAAGGCTAGCAATCAATGTGTGCCGGCCTAAAGTGGTCCCCGTTTCCTTTACACAGTACTGTACTACGCTATTTTTTAATGGACGGACTTCAAATTCAGAGGGCTGGCGGTCCCTTGGGTTGTAACTCTAGTACACATGATGTGGCTCCATTCGCAGCAATGTATTAAACAATTGTAGCTTTCCTCCTTTGGGTGTCCAAGGAGGCAACGAAGGTCATGGCCACACTTTATAAAAACACCTCGTAATTTTTTCCACAACATTGTCACCTTGTGCTTTTCTACGATTACACAGAAGTCATCGACATAGCAAACAATCTTCTTTGTGGTCCCAGCCGACGCCTCTACATTGGCATCTACCATGCCAAGACGAAATACTGCTCAAAACGCGTGCTACACTGGAACTAATGCATACTCCGGCGTGTTGCACAAACGAAGTTTCATCCCAGGGAATAATCATCCATCCTACGTCTTCAGACAAAATCTCAATAAATAAACCAACCCTAACGGCACATCCTTCCATAAACTTGGTTTCTCTACTCCGTTCTTTTATGCACGCCTTTACGCTTTTGAGAAGTTTCTCGTGCGTTATGAATACCGCAATTGTGAGTGGCGCCGTGATTGTTCGTACGTGTCTTTTTCCGTCTAGTGAACATGAGTGTAAAACAACTCGCTCAGTTATCTGTTTTGATGGCTTAGATTCTGTTCGAAGACGCCACCATGCAGCAGAATGTTTCACATAAAAGGAAAAAGCAGCGGGGACATCAGAAAACCTTGGAAAACCGCGCATTCTACATAGGAACCCCGCTGATACATCATCCGGACTTACGCCAACCCGCTTCTTATGACAGACCACCGTGGTCCTGGCAATCTGGTGGTGGTTGTGGTTTGAGACGGGAAAAGGAAAGGAATCTCCCGTTAGAAACAATGTATAAAAACCCCCATGATATGAAGCTCGGCTGCACGCAGTCTGCTTCATACGACCGACCCTGGTGCGGATAAACCGCCATTCTTTTCATATTTTAAACACCAGTTCGCCGCCGCCTCCCGAGATTTCTTCATCCTTGGCCCCCTTTGATACGGCTTGATGTCCAAAGGTCTGCATACGGACCAGACCACTTGTGGAACAGATGCAAGCAAACAGGCCGGTACTCGTGAGCGGAAGTTAACCTTCGATGGCACCAGACGGCCGCAGTATGCCAACGCGCCAACTGCTGGAAGTCAAAGTTTATGTGGCACATGGACCGTGAATTTGAAGCTGCAACCGAGCCACAACGAACACAAAAACATTTACTATAATCTCGGTACAACAAAAATCTCGGTACAACGAAAACCACATTAACGAACTTTTCAGGTTACTGAGCATTGAAGAAATTCCACGCCGACTGCTTATAGTATTAATGTAAAATATTTCACTACTTCGTACTTCAGAATAGCGGACGTTTCAAAATAACACTCGTTTTGTTTAGTTCCGTGTGATGTTAACAACGCCTCAGTACTACTAACTCATTATTTCAAAGCCGGGGATTCTTAGTTTTCTGTTAAACAATCCCGGCAACCGGAGCCGCTTACTAGCAGACGAGGGGGCAAAGCGCAGCGCAGAAGAGAATGTCTTGCAACTTGCTCTGCGGAATGGGAGAGCGGATGCGAGAGATGGAAAAAAAAGGTGAGTAGAAAAAAAAAATAGAGCATGGGAGTCTCCTCCGTCAATAAAGCCACGGGCGCGCTATTCGCTTCCCACCTCGAGTTTTTCTACGTTCTGTCGCTGCTCGGGTTGCTTGCTGGATCTTCACGGACATCAGCGGAGCTGAGCACAGAGGACAATCTTCAGAGCATGAGCGTTCCGGATGAAGAAGGCAGCGAGGATGGCATGAACGACGATGCCTCTGATTGAGCCGCGGCAGCACTCCAATTTCCAATTTATTTCCGTGTTCCCCTTTCCAAAATAAAACAAGAAAAAAGGTGGGGGAACAACACCCGCACCAGCAAAGCTATGGCAGGTTTGCAGCCAATCAGATATAAATGAACAGGGGCATGCGCCCAAAATGCAAATTTCAAAAAACAAATACCCGAATAAGAAAAACACCAAAATACATAAAAATCACAACACGAAGAGAGCACGGGAGCACCACACTGCAGTTTGAAGAGGTCGTAAACTCTAACACATACAAATGCTAGAGGCAGTATCCGCATTTCCGAATTCAGGCAGTCTGTCTCCACCACAGAGTCCGGCTGCAGAGAAGCTCACCACGAAGAACAGCACCAACGCGATGATGTGAGGATGAGCACAAGCTGTCTAATTCAGCACAGGTAGCAACCACTCACAGCACCTTAAAATCCCTTAGGAGAGGCCACAAACTAGAACTGACAATCACAGATGCTCGCACTACACCCCCAAACAACACACATCGCTTCGGAGACCATTTCATGAGCGCGAAACGTCCGGCATGTTCTTGCTCACAAAATCGATAAGCTCGATGAGGATGTGCACGGCCCGAGAAATGTCCAGGACTTGTCGCAGATGTGGAGGTTCCATAGGCAAGCGGACGACATGGTTAAGTCTGGTTATAATCGAGGCTGTCCTTGTGCAGTCCCGGAGGTAGTGGCTCACTGAAGAGGCAAGCTGTCCACAAAAACATCTGTTTTCAGGGAGCAAGTCGATCCTGTGGAAGTAGTGTGGGAAACGGCCATGTCCGGTAAATATGTGGGCGAGTCGTCTGAGCGGAGGAAAGCAGCGCGGTATAGCGAGCACGCTGGGAACCCAACGAAACAACTCAGTGTCAGCGTTGTGGGTGTTCCATCGCTCCTGCCACTCTAACCGACCGGCCCTCGAAAATCTCTTCCTGACGATGTGCTTTGAGGCACGCGCTCCCACCTCTTCACCAATGGTCGCCGCAGCTTTGGCAACGATGTCGGCAAGCTCATTTCCCCACACCCCCGAGTGTCCAGGAACGTGAAAAAGGAAAACGGCAACAGAGGAAACCAACAATCGATAGCAGTTCTGAATTTGGTGAATAGTGTCGGATGTGTTGAGGGGGTTTTCAAGAGGAAGGAGAAGGGATAAACAGTCAGTATAGACAAAAACAATGCTCGAGGGCGTGTTATTTTGAAGGTAGAGGAATAGACGATGTAGAGCAATCGCTTCCGCATCATAGGAGCTTGTGGGAGGGCTAATCCGCAAGCGTTGGATCGTTAGTATAAGGTCCGGACAACTGAACACGACGAATGCGGCACCAGCAGATGTCATACTGAAGGAACCGTCCTTATATTCGTGTAACCCTGGACTTGTAAAGAGTCGTGAAGCCGTTTGAGAGTCAATTCTGTTGTGCGGGATTCCCAAACGAAGAGCAGGATGACATCACGTCCAGTCTAGAGGGTGATCCACCTCTGTTGGAGAAACACGTGTATTGGGTAAATCAACAGGCCGTTTAAGGTGAAACAAATTGAAAAGACGCGTTTCAATGTCTAAAAGAATGGACAAGGGAAGTGAATTGGCCAACACCTCTAGCGCTGCGGTACGGGTTGTCGTGTAAGCGCCAGTCACTAAAAAAGCGGAGAGCGCATCAAGGAGTGAATCTTTGCCTTAAGCGAGTAATGCTGCCGGTCACCCCACCATGCCGGTGCTGCGTAAGTGATGGCTGGCAGAATAATGCGGTGGTAGAGGAGCCGGAGGTGGTTTCGGTCTAAAAACGAGTGGAACCTCGCAAATGCGATGGGTGCAGTACATATCTTTTCAACTCGGCCGCGGAGGTGATTCGCGTGGGCAACGAATGTCAAGACAACTCCGAGTAGATTTAATTCTGTGACCTGCTGCAATGTTGTTCCGCCCAGCTTGATTGTCGGCTTCCGCTGCGCTCCCCGCTCTCCCCTAGAAGTCAGGAGGAAAGTACATTTGGTGGGGTTGAGTTGCAGCTTAGCCGTGCGTGTCCATTTTGACACTTGCTCAAGGGTCTCATTGGCAAGATGCTCAATGGCCCGCCGCGTCTTACCCTTGACTACAACGACCGTGTCGTCAGCGTAAGCTTGCAGGTGCACATCCGGCGATACAGGAAGGCAAAGTAGGTCGTGGATCACAATATTCCAGAGTAGGGGACTGAGCGGCGAGCCTTGCGGGCTGCCTCTCACGGTTTGCGCCTGCACGCACCCAGCATAGCCATTGTAATGAACCACCCTGTGGTGCAAAAATGACTGGAGCAGGCTATAAATGTTCGAAGGGCACCCGTGTGTTCGCAAAAAGTGCAGCAAATACGGGTGCCAGATAGAATCAAATGCCCCCTTGAAATCCAAAGATATAAGGAGGACCAATGATCCTTCGTCACGCCAAGCCTGAAGGCGCGAGCGCAGAGAGTGCAGCGCCGAGGTGGTACTTTGTCCTTGCTTAAAGCCGTACTGGTTCACGTGTAGCAGACCCGACTCGTGTAGAAAGAAGTAAAGGCGTCCATTGAGCATGCGCTCCAGAAGCTTGCCAAGCAAGGACGAAATACAGATGGTCCTGTATGATGAAGGATCATCGGGAGGCCGGTTTGGTTTTAGCAGAAACTTCACCCTCGCTTCCTTCCACACTGACGGAAAATGACCAAGAGCGAGGCACGCATTGAATAAGGTAAGCAGAAATGAAGAAGTTCGTCCGACCAGGAGGGTCAACATATTACCGGTTATGCCATCGGGTCCAGGAGCTGATTTGAGATTTATATTTCGAGCAGCTGATCGAAGTTCATGCCAGGTGAAAGCATAGTCTTGAGATGCTTGAACGTACGGAACTTGTACAATCAGTGTCCTCAAAGCTCGATGAGCGAGGGTGTCATGTCGGTAGTCGTCAGCCGGCGGAAGGGTTCTAAATAGCAGGGCTGCAGATTCCAAGGTGGAGGAGGTAGTTGAATCATCGGGAGAGCGGAGAGGGGGCAACACGGAAGGTGAAGTGAAACATGAAACGCAATTTTGAAAGGGACGCCGAATAAGTTCTTCTGGGATGTGTTGGTGAATTTTCTTCTAACAACTTCATTCTTGGCTTTCTCAATGTGACGCCTGTACCTACCTAGCGATCTGTAATAGCAGAATCTGAGGTCTGCACGAAGTAGCGGATGACGACACGCTTGATACTTGCGCCGCAAAGATCTCACGAACGACCGTTCTCTCGCCAGATCATCCGACCACCATGCATTGCCCTTGTATGGTTTAGGAACACTTTCGAATCTCTTCTGCAGTCGGGCCATTTTTTCATAAAACGTGTTAACGGTGTCTTCCAACTTCTGTGGAGATTCGATGCTGTTGAAAGGCACTGTTTCAAACCAAGGATCCTGGACAAGATCCTCGACCAAACGTGACTGAGAAGCCTTTGTCAGTCGCTTCCTTCGTGCAACGGGGGCATCTTCCATGCCAAAGACAACGTAACGGTGGTCGGAAAGCGTCGGAGTATCCCGAATTTCCCAGAAAACTCTGGAAGACCAAGCCGTTCCACTCGCCAAAGTGACGTCGATCCACGCTTGGGAATATTCGGTGGCAAAAGTCGGAAGGGAGTCCGGGTCATTTAAAATTTTAAGTTGACGGGAATGAACGAACTGCGACAACTGCTGTGCTCTCGCATTCAATACATCACCCCCCCCCAAAGGGGGTTTCTAGCATTAAAATCACCAGCAATGACCACATTGTCAGCGTTATTGCTGTACAAAAGGGAACCAACGGAAGAAAGGATATGGTCTAGAGCCACAGATGGCGCAGCGTACACTCCAATAAAGAGTATTGACAGGTTAGGCGCGTTTAAAGTGAGGGCGATCACGAAAGGTGACACGTGAATGGGAATCAGGTCCAAAGATACATACCGGGAAACAACCATGCAACGCGGCGTTTGGGCATGGTGAAATATAAACCACCGAGGCGGAATGCCTGGCACAGTCCCACCCCTAACATACGGGTCGGAAACCACCGCGAAGTCAATGTTTGTGGCTTCCATATATGAGACGAAATGTTCAGTTGCAGCACGAGTGTGGTCAAGGTTTGCTTGAAGAAAACGTAGTGATGCCAGTTGTGAGGTGACATTAAGTTGAGCCGGTAATTTGGGAAGCGTGCAGAGTGTCCTCGTAAATGGTTTTGGCGCGAAGTCTTGCAATGCGAGCTGTCAAGACCTGGCAGCACGGCGCATTAAAGGTGTGGTTGAAACGCTCTTTCCCAGAAGCACGACACTCCCGGCACACCACGTTGTTTTTATTTTCTAGGTTGCAAGCATCTGCCGTGTGCGCCTCTGCGCAATACGGACAGCTTACACGTTCACTTGGGCATCGGGTTGCCACATGGCCGTAAGAGCAGCATTTCTGGCAGGCCGCAACGTAGAAATTCTCCTTAATGGTGCAGGATGTCCAGCCTATCAAGAGTCGGTCCTGGTCTTTGAGTACTTTGTATACCGATGGAGAGACCTCAATTATGTGCACATTGTTGCCAGCACAATCCCTGAAGTAGGTCCGATGATGGAAGCCCTCCTCAGGAATGTCCAGGTTGTTGCGTGCGTTTATGTTAGCCCGCAAGATTCCGGGAACAATGCTGGGGTCGACGCCAGAAATCTTGAATTTCGGAAGGAGACGTGGAGGCCGGGTAACCCTGAGTGCAGATTTAATTTGTGCATTCGAAGAAATCGCCTTTTCTAGATTGTCGATCGACTCGCGGTCGGCAGAGACAGCAGTGAGACCCGAGCGAGATGGAATGAGCTTCACCTGTTTAACCCCTATCCCCGAGGGGTCGTTACCGAATGTTGATTTCAGCAATGTTATGGTGTCAGGACCTGGATTTGCTGACGGATGAATCGGGGTCACGAAAAGGACATGGTTAGGGTTGTTTGCATAGGACATGTACGGCTGTGTACCATAAGAACCAGAACGTTGAGGTGCGGTGGGAGCGGACAGCAGAGCTGTGAAGTGGGCAGAGGTAGTCTCTGTGGCGTGATTAAGGCCCTGTAGGATTTTCACAAACGTTAGATGGCTGGCCTGAGGTGGCGACACGCCATCAGGAGCGGAATATGAATCCTGGTGGCGCCTATCTTCAGAGACCTGCTTGCGTAGTTCTTCAATGCACCCTTCCGCCCGAGCAAGATCAGTCTGCAAACCAACAACCGTGGCTTGCATAGCAAAAAACAAGCCCATCACCTTCTCTCGCACAACTACCGGCACCTTATAATGATTGTCCGAGAGGCAACTCAAAAGCTCCTTCCCAATTTGCGTGGTGTCCCGAGAGTCTGCGGCCATAAAATCTTCATTTGTCCGCGGTAGGCGGTGTTGAGAGCTACCAGGGGGATTTCCCGCGACATCTTGATGCGGATCATGAGGGAGATAGTCCGTGGTTATGAGGGAATGATCCGAGCTGTGACTGCTGAGTCCCTCTGCTGGTGTCTCGTCACATTCCTCAGCGTGAGCAGAAGTTTGGGATAACGCAGATCGAAGCGTTTCCTGGCGCACAGTCCTTGTTGCTCGATTTAAGGGCTCCATCACTGGCTAACTGTATAGCGGTGGTGGGGTAGCCGAAGGTATTGCAAACAACGGCTGCTAAGCCTGACTGCCGATTTCAGTCAATAAAAACCTAACAGCCGACAATTCGCACTAGCAGCCACTCACCCGCTTGACTGCAGACGTTCATATTCTTGATGCAACGGCCGGATAAAACAAAGAAACGGTATAATATCCAGGAAAGGTCGTACCAGCACAGAGCACAAAATTCGTGACTTCTTCGTCATTTGCCTTCGTCGTGGTGAGTAGAAAAAAAAATAAAGCATGGGAGTCTCCTCCGTCAAGAAAGCCACGGGCGCACTATTCGCGCCCCACCTCGAGTTTTTCTACGTTCTGTCGCTGCTCGGGTTGCTTGCTGGATCTTCACGGACATCAGCGGAGCTGACCACAGAGGACAATCTTCAGAGAATGAGCGTTCCGGATGAAGAAGGCAGCGAGGACGGCATTAACGACGATGCCTCTGATTGAGCCGCGGCAGCACTCCACTCAAATACTGCGACCAGCACGTGACGACTGCGGATGTGCTAGACAGCGTAATAAACTCGCACATTTGCTGGGAAAACGGGGCGGCCACGGAGTCAGTCTACTGGAATTTGGAATAGTTTGAGTCTTTAGTCCTAGGAAGCTTGTGCTGCGTGAACCAGGAGAAAATTGACAATTACTTTAAATAAAGGTACACTTTTTCACGACCACTTGTGCAATATTTCTGAAAAATAACTTCAAGGATGCACATCTCTACAGGTAGGTCCTTTTAGGCATTGAAATGTTTTTTTCTTCTCTTAAATTTTGCGATTTTCACCACAACGACCTTTAGGAATAACAAGAAATTTTCCGCAGTCCACGAAAGTTTGTTATATCGAGATTTCACGGAACACAACCCCACGGCGATGACCGAACCCAGCTTTCCCCGCCCGCTCGATCTACGTTCCTTCCTGTCACAAAGCTCTCTCTTCCTCTATCTTTGCTTTTCAGTGTCCTTCAAAGGCGCGTTGTCCCTCCGCGCTTTTCCATGCTAGGGTGGCAAATTACACGCGTTAACAGGAAGGGTTGAGACACGTATACGTTGGCACCACCATTTTGGGTCTCTCGCTGTCCGCCGCAGCAAGTCACTGTAGTAAGACCGTGCTTTAATTTGTCGTGCAACATGGTTAACTCGCGAAGTTTGAGTCATCTTATCTATTTTGTGTTGCTGGGCCTTGTGGGAAACGAAAACAGCTATGTGCTGAGCACTTCGACCCAATACTGACGGCACGGGGCCGTTCAAATGGTGTCTCCGCCCAGTACAAGAATGCCATTTTTTCGCGTCCGCCTTGTACTACCGTTTGTTTCGCTTGGCGTTGGCAGTGTCACACTCGCCTTTTACCTTCTCAATTCGTTCTACCACGTCGGCATTATATCTCGCGCGGGGAAGGTATAAATAGCGCCGTACAATACGGTGTGACGTTGCCAGCGGCGCTTGGCTGGCAGGGTAGATCGGACACCGGGGAAAGGACGGGGGTCAGAAAATAAGCGTTTATTTTTTAAAACATAGTATTATAGCTAAACGTTTGTAAATCACACGAGAACGCGCTAATTTTAGTTGTTTAAATACGTTTACTGACCCTCCTGTCGCGTGAGACTATCTACTAAGCCGGTTTTTACCCGCACCCCCGGTTTAATGACACCCCGGTCATACGACGCTTTCTCTCCGTCCCTTGAAACTTATGTCATCGGGGTTCCAATGTACCATGATTGGGATTCCTACTTGCCTATTAAAGTTTCGAGCCATCATGATTTCTCGATAGCAGATCTGATTACCCTCCATCAAGGTGTTTCCTACTCCGAGGTGTCATAGAAGTGCGAACAGGAATGGCTCGACTACGCTGGCGAATTCCTTCTTAAGGTCTAGCTAAATCATCGCCAATGGAGGTAACCCAAGCTCTCCCGACTCACAACTGATCCTCATCCAACGCAAGTTTGAAGTGCATTGTTCGGTCTTTAAAATCGCAAGTTTGGAGTGATACTGCGATTGGTTAAATAAGCCCTGCCTCGTGTCATTGAGCGAGTATCCCAGCCAGGATTTGGTAGGGTGACGACGAAAAGCAAATCCGCATTAATCAGATGTGCCTGGGGTTGAACCGGATAATGTTCTTTTCGGCAGGATAACCAGTTGGATATTTCGCATTGAAGGAAGGAGCAGCTTCTTTTGAAGTTTGTTCCCAAGGACTGTTGCGAAGAGCGGGCTTGAACATGTTTGAAAATCATGATAAAATTATCTGACAATCCCGTGTGGACCTGCAGAATTGTTTAAGAGATGCTGTTTAATTTCAAATTGTACCTTTCCTGCTGTGATGGGAAAGTTCCTTAGCTCTCTAGGATCTTCATAAACACTTGGTATCTCTTAAAGAACGTTTGCGGGAACGTGGTTTAATTTGGTCTGTTGATAGATTACGCGAGAGTAATAGTCCTCAAAAGCGCTGCCTCTTCCCGCGGTCGCCGAGCTAGCTGACCGTGACGGTGGAGCTCGGAGATATGTTTTTCCGGCTTGCGTTCCCTCTCTGGAACGTGCGGAAGATTTCAGAAGGCTGTAACCTCACTGACAACTCTCTGTTCCGTCCTTCAGACCAAGACAGTCCAGAAGCGATGTTCTAATTCCTTAAACAGTATTTGCTTTGTTACTCGGATGTCGTTCCAAAATAAACCAGGCCTCTCTCCATACGCCACCAAGAGGGGGGGGGGACAACATCTTTATTTGCCGGCTAAAAGGTCACGGTGGCTCTCACTCTCTCGCTAGGAGGGGCGTGCCGGTCGCGACTGCTGGCGTGTGATCGCCGGCAGCGCAAACTGCGCGGCGGCTTTCTGTGCGTCCTTGTCTGTCTCGCGCACCGCACGCGCGAGGTGGGGCGGTAGTATGTTCGTTTCTGCTTCCGCGTCGTTGCACTCCCACATCATGTGGGTCATGGTCGCCCTCGCGGCACCGCACACCGCGCACTGGTCCGTGATTAATTGTTCGGGCGTGACATGCACGGCCCACACCGGGGTCCACGTCGCTCCAACTTGGAGTTGTCGGAGGAGTGCCGCCTCCTGCCGGGTGAGGTCCGGGTGCGGCGCAGGGTAGCGTTTACGTTGCTCCCTGTGCCATTCCACGACCCCTCCATACGTTGTAATCTGTGCGGGCTCCTGTTCTTCCACCCCCTCGTCTTCTGCGTTGTCGTTGTCGTTGTCTCTGGCGTCGTTGTTTTCCTTGTCCGCACGAGATGACGCGGCGCGCGGGCCGACGGGGCGTCCGGTTAGCGCCCTCGCCGCCCTGTCCGCGTCCTCGTTGAGGTTGCGAACGGGTCATACGCTGCCCATGTGGGCCGGGAACCATGGTAAGATCTCAAAGCATTAAACTGATGCAGTTTACGGCCTTCCAACCCAGAAAAGCCCTTTTTCTGCCCATTGTAGTTGAAACTTCTGTAATGGTACCCTTGAAATATGTCGGTGACATGAACTGAACGCGCTGGTAAAACATTTTATTTCGTCTTGTACTTGTACATATTCAGGCTCCTTTTTGTGTGCACCACCCAAGAAGGCCTAGTGCTGTTGGTGGGCACCACCCAATAAACAATAAACAATAAACAATAATGGAGGCTTCATTGATCCAAATATGATCTTGATTGCCATGTTTTGCTTTAGATCGCATCTAATTTAACAGGTCACTAAGCTGTGGCCAGAAGAGATTTCGGCAGGAAGTGAGTCCTCAAGTGCACAACGTGCGGCAATTTGCAAACGCCAACGTTGCTTTATTCCAGGCGTCCGAATATTCAGAGATGCAGCTGTTTGCCAACTGCGCTGTTGTAATTCTAGGAACTAATTATAATTATAGGAACTAATTCTAATTCTCATTCCGAGTAAACGCTGTCAAGGAAAATTTTGTTCTTCTAAAAAAACTAAAAAAATCAAAAAAACTATTCAAACCCAGGTGCCTGTAACGGCTGAACTGTTCGGCAAAAATTAACAGCTTCCAAGCCGATTCCTAATACTCGTAACTTATTCTAAATGTCTTTGGCCTCTCATGTGCGAGTGCGTGGTGCGCAGCTGCTGAGGAATTGGCACGCAAGCCATTTAGGTCGCCCTAATAAAACCTGACATCAAGGCGCTCAGCGATACTGTACGTTTTGATCTGCTAATAAATAAAGCTAATAATAAAGCGCTAATAAAACCTGACATCAAGGCGCTCAGCCGTACTCTGCGTTTTGATCTGCCGTTGTTCTTGGTTGTTTTCGCCTTGTGCAAATAGGTGGTTTCACAACACCAATTGAGCGTGTTTCCTAACAGCTGTGTCATTGTGAGATCTCCACAGGGTGCCTCATTTGCCAGTGTTATCGCTCGTGAAATTGTGTGACACGGCGTACTAAGCTGAACAGATATGCAGTAATTGATTAGAATGGTTAAGGCGCCGACGATATAAAGCGAATGAGGCGCGGTGTAGTGCTGCGTTTCGGAATAATTTTGACCACCTGGGGATCTTTAACGTGCACCAACATCTCGAAAATGCGGGCGTTTTCGCTTTTGGCCTCCATCAGAAAAGTGGCCACCGCGATCACTAATCGAACCCACGTCGTCGTGCTCCGCAGCACAACGTCTTAGCCACTGAGCCACCGCAGTACATAGAGAACAAGAACTGTTTGTTCATCGCACATCGCCGCTGCTTGCCATGTCCCGACTTTTGACTTAGCCAGGCGGTGTGACAATTCCAAAAATCGTGATTTGCTTCTGCGGCGCTTTATAAAATAAATACCTGGCGTTTGCAAATACGTTCGCTTACAAGTTATACAGTTGTCAATAGACAAACGCCGTAGATCATCTAACGGCGCCTCAATTGCAGGGGGAGTATCATCTTAAGAAATGTGCGGCTTCGTATTCCCGCAACACACACCTCCACAACAGCAACGATCTTTGACGAGAACAAACGGCTACGTTTACTTTTTTTTCTCAATTTGACTTACAGTGTAAGTACTGAAATTATGAAGATTTTTAAGCAAATTGTTTATGTAAATTACCCACGTGGATAGTTTTCATAAAACCTAATGCGAGAAATGAAACAGAAAAATTGTTTTTGCAAGGATATATTTCGAAAGCTTTCTGAAACTGAAAAGTACGCGACCTTTGTCATCCAGATGGTTGAGATAAAATTTTTATTAAGACATTATGGCAGAAAGTAGTGGTCTGTTAGGTATATTAAGGAGTAGCTTGGACCGTTCCAACACTGTACAAAAAGAGCATTGGTTGGTTTCCGCCATACGTTGTAGACTAGGAGCCGAAAACAAACTGGGGGCGAAAACTTTACACAGCAAAAAAGCATAGGAATTGACTTGGGGGGTCATGTTGTACAAGTGTGACACAACCATTAAAACCGTCCTTGAAAAAGCGGCTATAAACCAACTTCAATTCGGTAGAATACCAATCAGAAGACGAAAACGTGAGGTAGTGAGGTAGGAGAATCACCGGCCACAGAGTCGACTTGTACACTCTCTAATAGGGTGGCTCGAAATGTGACGATAAACAGGCTCGCGCGTAAGCAAATAGGGTGAGGATGAATGTAATCATAATAATGGTGAATATAAATCTGATCACATGGTCGAGCAAGATATGGCCGCGAACCAAGCATTTTTGCCGACCGGCTGCGGCGGGCTATGTTATCTGCGTTATCCGTGTGCCAAGTGAAGCCCGTGTTTCATTCTTTATTTTTATGCCGCACGTGTTATCTCTTCTAATAGGGAGAGCGTTTCGAACTAAGGTCCATAGCCAAGAATAATCTTCTTTGATCCACAGTCTTCTGGGTGTAATTGGACGGTTGGAGAAACACTCGCACCCAAAGATAAATTCCCGCAGAGCAGACTCCGCGGTATTCGACTCCCCGGCGCTCGCCTACGCTTGTCACTTAGTGGAGAGCTGCTTCGCCGCCTGTGTATTCTTTGAGTTGTTGGGGGAGCACAAATTCTCTCCAATAAACATGTTTTTCTTGAAGACAAGTACGTCATCTTTGGGTTCGTGACAATATTTCCACGAGAAATATTTTGTGTAGTAGTAAAGTATGCATGAAGATGAGAATCCCCTTTGAAGGGAAATTTGCCGCAGCGCGAACTGTTGTTTTCTGGGTCAAGGGGCACAACAACTGTGTCTCAGGAAGTGACCGCGTGATCAGTGAACGCATGGGGTGCGCTCTACTCTGCCGTTATCTCGCAACGCGTCGTGGCTGCTGAGAATGATACTGTAAGTCGTCTTTGAACCTCCCGCGCAAATATCTTGCGGCTCGGAAGACCTACGCAACGACCACAACGACGAAGGATGCGAATGACCGATGAACCTACAGCAACCCAAAATAGCCAGACCTCTGCTTTCGTCGATGCCTGGTTTTACGTTTCCTTTCTCAGGCGCCCCTAGAATCGGTGGTCGGTTTTCACAAACGTGTCTGGTGGGGGCTCGGAGGCGCCCTAAGGTATAAACTATCGAATGAGAGTCTCGTGCCGCCTCGGTAAACCGCCCTCCGCCTTCGTAATTTCCCTACACTCTCCTTTTTCGTTTTCTTTCAGTCTTGGATCTTACCATCGTTCGCTCGGTTACAACGCCGTCACTGTCGCCGCCCACAAAACACCGTAGCTGCTGCCACAGTGCTGCGCACGAAAACAAACCAACCCATTCCGTAAAAATAACCTGTGTAAGTGCGAAGTTTGTCACCAGTAAATATAAACCACATCGAAACTAAAACCTCCAAGCCAACTCTAAACCAAACTTCACACACCAAATCAACCTAAACCCATGCCAAAACAATGCCAACTCAACCAACATCACGCCAAACCTATAAGCTGATCTTGACCGGATGTTAAAAGAAAATCGAACAGTACAGACACAACAGCTAAGAAATCACGTCTAATCACATCGAGAATCACCTCATCCGCTCATCACCAACAGATTAACTCCCGCTGCCGTGTCTGTGGTCAAGCTATAGTTCCGGCAAACTTTTAAATCAGCCGCTCAACCCCCGGCTTTTAGCGCGGCCGTCCAATGGCAGCGTCTGTCCCACAGTGCTGCGGTAACCAGATTCAGGTGTCTCTAGAACCCACATTTAAAATTAGCTGATCCTCTCGCAGCGTACAAGTAGGCCGAGCAGGGATGGTGTCCATAACATCGACCCAGGGCAAGTAGCTCATCCAACACTTTAATGTGAATTCTGTGTACATAAGGCGCAGTCGGATAGACGTCTGCCTCATAAAGCGAGCGGCGTACGTTCAATTGGGCCACAAAAAGCGGGTTTTTTCTAATGCGTCTGGTTATTTAAGCATCCTGACGAGCTCCAACGAGACGAGTTAGTCATTACAACCATCTGTTAAGTTGGGGCTCCGCATGGAATTAATGAAGGCCGCCGGTGGCTCATGTATTGGCGTCGCCACCGCTGGTAGCTACGATCCTGTGTCCCTTTCATGTAGCCGCACGGACGCCAAGTTCGGAGCCGCGGAGAGCGTGTGTTGCGCCCCTCCTTTTGTGTGTCAAAGGACGGGGGTGCTTAGCCTGAGTGCCTCTGTCGCGCCGGAGGTGGCTGGGTCATTCGGCATGACAAGCTGACGGGAAGCTGAATGACGGTGTGTCTCATAGTGTCGAAAAGGCGCGCGGTGTAAGTTTTTGAGAATCTGCGAAGCCGGCGCCGGGCGCGCTCTGTTGACAGGTCGTTCGTCTTGAAGACGATCGCTTGGGCCTGAAGCGCCTCTTCCCGGGGGACAGACTGCATGCGGCGGCGTCCTTAGTCTTGGAGGGGATTTGCGGCGACTCCCGCATTGTCCCGACGCGCGCGCAGACGAGGGGGCAGGGCAGACGCGGGGGGATGTTAGCCTCGCCAAGACCGCTGTAAGCTTTCCGCTTGGCCTTTGAGCAGAGGCCGCCCGGTTGAACGTAATGGTGTATCCACTCCGCGCGGTCAGTGACTTTAGGCCGCAGACGTCCTGTATTTGCTTGTCGGGTGTAAAAGCGTGCGTGGGAAACGCACTATGAGTGTATAAGAGAGCGGGTTGGGTTTCGTGACCGCAGGTGGAGACATGTGTGTGATTGGCTGATTCCTGTGGACGATCAATGGTTTGTATTAATTGTTTTGAAAGGTTTTTCTCTCTTTCTTGAACGCCCCCTTTTTGGAGGCGGGGTTTTTCGTATCAAAACCGGAGTGTTGGGTTTTGTCGAGGGCGGACGAGAGGGGATCCAGTTCAGCATAGATCTCGGCCGAACAGGCTGCTGCGGGCAGAGTGACAATGTAACCGTCACCTATGACCTGATGTAGACACTTGAGGTAATGTAAATAATGTAAATAAACCTAAGATACAGCAAGGAAGGCCGTACCCATCCCTCACCTGCACCAAGCATCAGTAGTCGGTCATCGGAGCGAGTCGAGATTGTACTCTCGGCTCGCGCATCAAAAGAACATCACTATTTCGTCTCCATCAGTTCGCCAAGAAGATGGCGATGCGAAATTTAAGTGGCGCAGTCCACAGGATGGCCACGACCATGGGCTGGAGCTGGTGGGGCATTGCGGAGAGACTCCTGCAACACAAGGTTCGGCTCCGACTAACGACGAGCCAGACTCCAAGCATCGACGGGGCGACACCTCAGCGGGAGGCCTCGTGAGCTTCAGCTCAGTGCGGCAGCAGCCGCGATTCAACGGCAACGGGGCACACCTCAGCGGGAGGCCTCGTGGGCTCTGGCCCAGGGCGGTGTAAGCCGCGGTTCAACGGGGCGACACCTCCGCAGGAGGCCTCGTGAGCTCCGGCCCAGGGCGGCGTAGGCCGCGGTTCAAAGGGGCGACAACTCGGCGGGAAACCTCGTGGGCTCCGGCCTAGGGAACGTAAGCCGTGGTTCAACGGGGCGACACCTCAGCGGGAGGCCTCGTGGGCTCTGGCCCCAGGCGGCGGAAGCCGCGGTTCAACTGGCGGCACCTCAGCGGGAGGCCTCGTGGGTTCTGGCCCAGGGAACATGGCCCCATCACAGCGGCGAGAGCGGCGCATCGGGTCCACGAGCTGCTGCACCAGCGACACTGCGATCCGGCCGAACCCGGAGCGGGCACAGGTGGGCCCTGACTTACTTTCTCCGGGTTGACCTTGGCCACTATGCAAACGGGATGTCGCGGCACCGACCGGAAGGTTAGTGCCATTGTGCTCGAAATTGAGGAGTTGAGAGCTCCATTAGCTCTCAAAAATGCCCAGCACGCTTTAGAAAACGCAAGGCTAGCGGGTACCCAGGGCGCGGGTAGCCCGTCCGCATGGGCAGCTGAAGAGCTTAGCGCTCAATTAGCCCAAGGGTGAGCGGAGATCGCTTATGAAAAAGCGAAGCTTCGCACGATTGGTGAACTCGAAGAGGACATCAATGTCTTCACAGTGTTCGTTCCCTCGTGGGCGCTTCGAGCGCCACGGGAGGAGAGTGGGATTGCAGTTGAGGTGGCTGAAGCCATTCCAGTTGTTCAGCAACCCCGTTGCATTTCCACTGCTGCAGATGAGATCATAGAATCTCGCGAGACGGAAGTCTTAACTGCAGCAATTCTTTCGGTGGCGGCGGGAAAGGTTGCCGTGGCCGCGCAGGGAATTGTCGAGAGCAGCACCGCCCCATGCGCTGAGGATGAGCTAATTCAGGGATCGAGCGAAGCTGCAGAAAGCATTCTCATCTCGGAGGAGATAGAGGAAGCGCAGGGGTCGGGCAAGGGCAGCGGATCGGCGCGCCTAATTGTGGAGCTTCCGTGCGCGAAGCATGAATGCGCAGGTTGTCCGCGGCGTCTTGCGCGTAGGTCGATTCCGACAGGCCCGAGAACGCGGAAGGCGGCGGTAGGTGTGACGGCGCAGGTGCGACATCGTCGTACGCGCTATCGCCGCGTAGGGTGTTCCTTTTCTCCTGAGAGCACGGGACACCTCCAGCCACACCAGGGTTAGCTTAGAATCAGCTGGTGGCGCATGAAACGGAATCAGCTTCCGTGCGACGGTCGGTGTGTGCTGCCGTGGAAAGGGGTGTTTACGTTGAATAATAGTGTGCAGTGCTGGACAGAACGGTTCAGTGTTGTTTGCCGCACACGTAGTTAGCGTTTTTTTTGTTTTTTTTTCCTAGGTGTGTAGGGTTCACCCAGATGAGGATTATTGTTAGTTTTACCTCTACTGTCGTTTTCCCCCTTGTTGTTATTTGTTGCTGTGTACATGTGTTGGTTGCGTTCAGCTGTCGTAAGTCGTGTGATTTGCGAGTAGCGCAGCTTGGCGGTTTTAACGCTGTCTTCTTGAGGACTAGAGCCGCTATTACAGCACGGTAGGGAGTTTATCTCTGGGTACAATGGCGAGTGCCTTTCTTTATTTGCGCTCGTTGGCATGTGGTCATGGTGGGCCATGGAATGTACAAGTAGGGCCCCCTTGTGGCGCTTGTATGCGAACTAGTGTCTGAAGTACTGGAAAATGAACTTTCAGTACATCGCTTGTGGACAGCAAGTGAACCGCAACCGGGACGAACAATCTGTGTCGCATTCCGAAAGAACCGGCGTCCGCGAGTGCGTGAAGAGACGCTGAACTTTCTTAAACGTTTTGTTATCGGTACAGGACTAGCCTCATTTTTTTGCGTTTGGGTTTGTTTGGGTGTATGTTTCATTCCTTATGGTGAAAGAATGCTCCTGCATGCACGTAACGTTTAAGAGTGGATGGTGTCATTCATTCAGTTGTGAAGTTTTAACATTTATATCCTTCGTGAGGTAGGTTGCCTTTAATGGTAGAGGGTGCCACGAGTTTGTTCTCACGGGCCCTGTAGTTGAGCGCTTTTGTTTATTGTCTGATGTAACGAAAGCCACGCCTAGGCCAAGGCACTACGTGTGCCGTGTGGTATCTGTTGTTGGTGCAGTTGGCCGGCTGTTAGTATTGGTAGCGTTGGTGTGTGCCGTAGTATTGTGGTAATGTCTTAGGGTTATTTGGCGTATTCATGGGAGGTTGTGGCCGTTACTACACCAGGGTGGCCAATCCTGCTCTGGTGAGGGAGTGCATTGCCGGCAATGGTCGTCGGGGTCAGGCCACACCCCAAGCCCTTTTGTGCAATTCCATCAATACGCGGATTTTTTTTTTAATCCGGTGAGAATTGTCCGGAACCGGGATTCGAACCACAGTCCTTCTGCCCTTGAGACGGGTGTTCTACCTTTACGCCATCGCTGCATCTCAATCATCATCCTAATCCATAAGAAAGGCGACATGAGGGACTTGAAAAATTACAGGCCGATCTGCTTACTGTCAGTCGTCTACAAGGTATTTACCAAGGTAATCGCTAACCGAATCTCTGCAACCTTATATTTCAGTCAACCTAAAGAACAAGTAGGGTTCCGTAAAGGTTATTCAACAATGGACCATATTCACACGATCAATCAGGTCATAGAGAAGTGCGCTGAGTATACTGAACCCCTATATATAGCCTTCATAGATTATAAGAAAGCATTTGACTCGGTCGAAACCCTAGCAGTCATTCAGGCATTACGGAACCAGGGAGTAGATGAGCTTTATGTAAGAATACTAGAGGACATCTACAATGGGTCTACAGCTACCATCATCCTCCATAGGGAAAGCAGTAAAATACCTATAAGGAAGGGTGTCAGACAAGGAGACAGAATCTCTCCAATGTTATTCACAGCATGCTTACAAGAAGTATTCAGAACGTTGGATTGGGAACAGGTGGGAGTAAGGGTTAATGGAGAATACCTCAGTAACCTCAGATTTGCTGATGACGTCGCCTTGCTAAGTAACTCGGGGGACGAATTGCAAAGCATGCTTTCCGCACTGGGCGAACAGAGTAGAACCGTGGGCCTGAAGATTAATATGCAGAAAACTAAAGTATAGATGAATCCCCTCGGGACAGCACAACAGTTGTAGATAGGTGGCGAGGCAGTGGAAGTGGTAAGCGAATATATCTACTTAGGCCAAGTTGTGACCCCAGATCCCAACCATGAGGCAGAGATAATTAGAAGGATCAGAATGGGGTGGCGTGCATATGGCAGACGTTCTCAGATAATGAATAGCAGCCTACCATTGTCGCTGAAGAAGAAAGTGTATGACAGCTGCATCTTACCGGCACTCGCCTACGAGGAAGAAACTTGGAGGCTCACTAAGAGGGTTCAACTTAAATTGAGAACGACTCAGCGGGCAATGGAGCGGAAAATGATAGGTGTAACATTAAGGGACAAGAAGAGAGCGGAGTGGGTCAGGGAGCAAACTGGTGTTAAAGACAGATTAGTAGAAATTAAGAAGAAGAAATGGACGTGGGCAGGGCATGTAATGCGAAGGCAAGATAACCGCTGGTCATTAAGGGTAACAGAGTTTATCCCTAGAGAAGGCAAGCGTTGCAGGGGGCGGCAGAAAGTTAGATGGGCAGATGAGATCAAGAAGTTTGCGGGGATAAATTGGTCACAGTTGGCACAGGACCGAGGTAATTGGAGAATAATGGGAGAGGCCTTTGCCCTGCAGTGGGCGTATATAGGCTGGTGATGATGATGATGATGAATGTCTTAGCCGGCGGAGAACGTTTTTACCGTGCCTATTACCAGGGAGGTTGCGCGTGGGACTCGCGTAACTGCTTGAAGGTGTTTTTTTTATTTCTGGCTCTGCAGTAAGACATACCGTGCAGTGAGAGTTAATGTTGTACGTACAGCTAGTGTACGGACAACATTCTTAGTGCGGAGGTGTTAAGTTGGGGCTCCGCATGGAATTAATGAAGGCCGCCGGTGGCTCATGTATTGGCGTCGCCTCCGCTGGTAGCTACGATCCTCTGTCCCTTTCATGTAGCCGCACGGACGCCAAGTTCGGAGCCGCGAAGAGCGTGTGTTGTGCCCCTCCTTTTGTGTGTCAAAGGACGGGGGTGCTTAGCCTGAGTGCCTCTGTCGCGCCGGAGGTGGCTGGGTCATTCGGCATGACAAGCTGACGAGAAGCTGAATGACGGCGTGTCTCATAGTGTCGAAAAGGCGCGCGGTGTAAGTTTTTCAGAATCTGCGAAGCCGGCAACGGGCGCGCTCCGTTGACAGGTCGTTCGCCGCCTTGAAGACGATCGCTTGGGCCTGATGCGCCTTTTCTCAGGGGACAGATGGCAGGCGGCGGCGTCCTTAGTCTGGGAGGGGATTAGCGGCGACTCCCGCATTGTCCCGCCGCGCGCGCAGACGAGGGGGCAGGCCAGACGCGGGGGGATGTTAGCCTCGCCAAGACCGCTGTAAGCCTTCTGCTTGGCCTTTGAGCAGAGGCTGCCCGGTTGAACGTAATGGTGCATCCACTCCGCGCGGTCAGTGACTTAGGCCGCAGACGCCCTGTAGTTGCTTGTCGGGTGTAATAGCGTGCGTGGGAAACTCACAATGAGTGTATAAGAGAGAGGGTTGGGTCACGTGAACACACGTGGAGACATGTGCGTGATTGGCTGATTCCTGTGGCCAATCAATGGTTTGTAATAATTGTTTTGAAAGGTTTTTCTCTCTTTCTTGACCGCCCCCTTTTTGGAGGTGGGTTTTTTCGTATCAAAACCGGAGTGTTGGGTTTTGTCGAAGGTCGGTCGAGAGGGGATCTAGTTCAGCATAGATCTCGGCCGAACAGGCTGCTGCGGGCAGAGTGACAATGTAACCGTCACTCTGACCTGATGTAGATACTTGGAGTAATGTAAATAATGTAAATAAACCCAATATCCAGCAAGGAAGGCAGTCCCCATCCCTCACCTGCTCCAAGCATCAGTCGTCGGTCGTCGGAGCAAGTCGAGATTGTCCTCTCGGCTCGCGCATCAAACGAACACCACTATTTCGCCTCCATCAGTTCGCCAAGAAGATGGAGAGGCGAAATTTAACTCCATCGCTTTAAAAACGGCGGAGGATGTGTCGTACGCCAATTTTCGAGTGCACCCCGCACGGGGCATCTTGAGCAATCTTGGTGACGGTACTGGCGATACCGCGGACCCCAAGCCCCCAAACATAAGCTGGATCCAACCGTAGCGATGTGTTTATAGGTGGAGGGTTAGAAACCACGAACGGTGGCCGTCGGAGCCCGGGTCAAGCTCCGGCGGATGGGCTCCCTGTCTGTTTACCAGGCAGGGGGCTCCGGGACCTCTTTGGCTACCAGGGTAAGGTAAAAGTAGAAAGTACCCCCGTCTCCCTGCTTTTATACTATGCTATATGGCATTTTCAAAGCCCCCCCCCCCCCCCAGACGTGATCGGCCCCCGAAAAGGGGCCGTACCGAAGTTTCTTTTCCACCACTTCCTGACTTGAGGCCTCCGAAACCGAACAACTATCCTCGCTTCATCGTGATGGAATCCGTAGACCAATCAAAACCTCTTGCTTCACAGTCGGTATTTCTCATTTCAAAGTTTCTTGACGGTATTGTTGGAGGGTCGAATAAGGCCAAAAAACTTCGAACCGGTGAAATTCTTGTGGAGGTCAGTAGCCAGGACCAGGCCAATAAACTTCTTGCGCAAACCAGCATCGCCGATCTGCCAATCCGAGTCACGCCCCACCGCAGCCTAAACAGCTCCCAGGGCGTGATTTCCGAGTATGACCAATTAAATGAATCTGAAGCTGACCTGCTGGAGGGCCTTCGTAGTCAGGGCGTAACAGCGGTCAGGCGCATAACCATCCGCAGAAATGATAAACAAATACCGACAAAGCACCTCATCCTAACCTTCGACAACTCCACCCTTCCAGAATTCATCAACGCTGGTTACATCCGATGTTCAGTCCGGCCGTACATCCCGAACCCGCGGCGCTGTTTCAAGTTCCAACGGTTCGGCCACGCCACAAACTCCTGTCGCGGCCGACTTACCTGCGCAAAATGCACCCGTCCGACAACTGTAACGTTCAACAATTTCTTTGTTGAACGTGTCAGGGCCCACACACGGCGTACTCCAGAAAATGTGAAAAGTTTCAATTAGAGAAGAAAATAATCAACATCAACGTCACTGAAAACATCACCTTCCCAGAGGCGCGAAAGAGGTTCGCCTCCATCCCCCTGGGGAGGTACGCCGACGCAGCTCGCCGGGGGGCGGAGCGGCGTCTGGTTTCGGCGGGGACCCAGTACCGCGAGTCTGACCTGGAGCCGCTCCCGCCTCCCCCCCCCCCCCCTGGGTTGCCTCTGGCAGCCCAACCCGCCTCCGCGCCGCTTGCTGAGGCAGCAGCGGTTGTGGTCGCAACCTCTTCCGTCGGAACCGGTGCCGCTCCCGTCCCTGCCCCCCGTCCTCCAGTGCGTTGGAGAGTGCCATGGACACCGGGGGCCCCGCACCGGCTTCCACCGCCACCGCACCGCCTTTGCCACTTCTGTGCCCCCGACACCTGCGGTGGTGGCGGGCCAAACGAAGGGCTCCCGAAGGGGGGCCAAGTCCAGTGGGCCCGGTTCGACGGGCACAGGACATCGGACGATGAGATGGACGTCGTGCCGTTCTTGCCTGCGGTGCACCGCAAGGAACGCGTCCCGACGCCAAACCCTCCCGACAAGCCAAAAAAAAATTCCCCGCATTTCCCCGAGAGGAAGAATGTGAAAGTGCGAATGCACGAGTTGAATTTGCGCGGTTCGGTAATGTTCGCGAAAGAGAGATCACACACAAACACAACTACAAAGAAAGAAAGATGCATTTATTCACAGACACCTATTTGTGTTTTCGTTGTACTTGATTGCTAGAGCGGATCTCAGCTTTGAAATTTCGTGTCAGTACTCCTTTAAGCGGGTGCATTAGCCCTTCTCACGCCCGATTCCTGGCCAATCCCCCACGTGGGTATGTGCCATGTCAGCGGCCAGGCAGCGCGCGCCCATCTTTGAAATTTCGTGTCAGTACTCCTTTAAGCGGGTGTATTAGCCCTTCTCACGCCCGATTCCTGGCCAATCTCCCACGTTGGTATGTGCCAAGTCAGCGGCCAGGCAGCGCGCGCCCATCTCCCCCCGTTGCTAAGGAAGACGAGGAGCGCGCGCACCCGCAGCTGTTGCTATGCGGACTACAGCGCCGGACGATTCAGGCTCGCTTAAGAAGTGCATTGGCACTTAAAAAGGCGAGAGTCATAGCCCCGAAAGACGACACATAAACACACACCCTCCAGTAGCTCTCACACGAAATAATGGGAAGAGAATACATAATTCAATGGAACTGTAGAGGCCTTCTTAAAAATCTTGACGATGTATACGAAATACTGCATGCTAATCAGCCAAGTGTAATGTGTGTTCAGGAAACTCATCTGAATTCCAAGCACAGAAATTTCTTGAATAGTTGCATGGTGTTCAGAAAGGACAGGGATGGCTGCACAGACTCTTCTGGCGGTGTGGCCATAAGTGCCCGGAAATCTTTAGCCTGCCACCCTGTCACTCTGAACACTGTCCTTGAGGCGGTGGCAATTCGAACAATAATATTTAATAGGTTAATAACGGTATGCTTCATATACATTCCTCCTGATGTTTCACTTTTAAGCTCTGACTTGGAGGCGTTGGTTGACCAGCTGCCCAAACCATACATCTTAACAGGCGACCTTAATGCTCACAATTCTTTGTGGGGCTCTTCTCGTACGGATGCCCGGGGTCGCCTGATAGAGAGGTTTCTTACATCCTCTGGAGCATGCCTTTTCAACAATAAACAGCCTACATACCATAACATAGGACACAACACATACTCATGTCTTGACTTGGCGATTGGCTCAGCAGTTCTCTTTCCTCTCCTCGAGTGGGGTGTGGGCACTGACCAATACGGTAGTGACCACTTCCCCACCTCACTCACATACATAGGTAAAGGCAATATGCAGTCCATCTTCCCATAATAGGTTCAATGAAGCACGAGCTAACTGGAATACATTTACAGAGACATCCAAACTACACCACACATCCATAGGACACCTACACGTCGAAGAAGCTACCCAACTCCTCACGGCGCACATCCTCGACGCCGCCGAAAAGTCCATTCCACACGCCTCTGGAGCCCCGCGCAACCAGCGGAGGCCGTGGTGGAATGAGGACTGTAGGCGGGCGCGAGAGGCAGAGAACAAGGCGTGGGGTATCCTTCGTCGGTACCCCACGTCGGGAAACCTGCTCTTGTTCAAACGGGCCAAGGCGTTAGGAAAACGTGTGCGCCGTGAGGCAAAACGAGAGAGTTGGCGTTCCTTCATAACATCAGTAAACTCATACACAGACATACGGAAAGTATGGACGAGAATACGCAAACTCAAAGGACAACAAGCACACAGCCTGCCTCTGGTCAGCACAACAGGGGACACACTCGAAGACCAGGCTGACACACTCGCACAACACTTTCAATACGTTTCTAATTCGGCACACTACACAAACACTTTCATAAAACACAAACAAACGGCCGAAAAGAAGCCTATACTAGATAACAATAGGTCATCATCTTCTTATAACTCGGCGTTTTCACTGCATAAGCTGAGGACTGCTTTGAGCACGTGTAAACCCTCAGCTCCAGGCCCAGACAACATCACATACACAATGATACAACACCTGCAAGCAGACACTCTTCTAACACTCTTACACCTATATAACAAGGTATGGCTTTCGGGGCACGTTCCACAATCTTGGAGGGAGGCTATTGTAGTGGCTTTCCTGAAGGAGGAAAAGGACCCGTCGTAACCCTCAAGTTACCGTCCTATTGCCCTGAGGAGCTGCCTGTGCAAGGTCTTCGAGAAGATGATGAATCGCAGTCTCGTGTGCTTCCTTGAGTACAACGGTCTTCTCGAGAGCTGCCAGGCAGGCTTCAGGGTGGGGCGATCGACGAACGATCAACTGTTAGCTCTTGACTCATACATCAAGGATGCCTTCGCGGACAAGCAGTATTGTTTAACTCTGTTTTTCGACCTAGAGAAGGCATACGACACCGCTTGGCGTTATGGGTTCCTTAGGGACCTCAAGTCATTCGGTGTGTCGGGTAACATGTTGAATGCTCTTGTCAGTTACTTGTCAGAGAGAACGTTTCGAGTAAGAGTCGGTGGTGCACTCTCAAAGGTTCACGTGCAAGAAAATGGCGTGCCACAAGGTGGCGTGTTGAGCTGCACTCTCTTCATAGTAAAAATGAACTCTCTTGGTAAGGCACTGCCATCTACAATCTCTTATTCTATGTATGTAGATGACGTCCAGATATCCTATAAATCATACAATATATCAATCTGCAAACGTCAAGTCCAGCTTGGTGTAAAGAAACTTGCCGGCTGGGCAGACAAGAATAGTTTTAAATTGAATCCTGTTAAAAGCTCCTGCGTTGTGTTCTCCAGGAAGCGCGGGGTCCATCCGGACCCAGACATTCATCTTAATGGCGTGTCGCTTCCTGTGAACAAGAAGCACAAGTTCTTAGGTGTTGTGTTTGATCGCAAACTCAGATTCATTCCCCACATCAAGGAACTTAAAAATAAATGTCTCAAAACAATGAATATACTTAAGGTTCTCTCCCACCAATCCTACGATTCCGACAAAGAACTCCTGCTTCGCTTGTATACTGCGTTGGTTGGGTCACGTTTAGACTATGGCAGTGTGGTGTATGGGTTGGCGACTAAGACAGCCTTGCGAATTCTGGACCCAGTGCTACACTTCGGCCTTCGTCTTGCTTCGGGTGCTTTTCGCACTAGCCCTGCCGAGAGTCTTTATGTTGAGTGTGATAGGTGGAGCCTTGAGAACCAAAGAACGTACATGGACTTGCTTTATGTTTTTAAAATTTTGTCACTGAATAATCATCTTTTTTATCCTGTTTTTTACGATACATCAACATCTCTGCTCTTTGTAAATCGCCCACCCGTTCCTGTGCCCTTTTCACTTAGAGTGAGAGAGCGATCATCGGATCTCAGTGCTTTGTTTTCAGATGTGTACAGGTCATCCTTTTCTAACAGTTTACCGCCTTGGCAAGTTCGCCCTGTGTCTTGCGACCTTTCTTTTATGAGACTTGACAAAAATCATGTACCACGAGCTGCAATACTGCAGCACATTCTGTCTTTGCAGTTTAAGTACACATGTGCAGAATTTTATAGTGACGCTTCTAAAACCTCCACTATGGTGTCGTGCGCTGCTCATGGTCCAAATTTCGATGCAGCCAGAACCATGAGCGTGCACACAATTTTTTCAGCAGAAGGCTATAGAATTTTACTGATTGTACGACACATTCTTGAAACTCAAATTCCCAATTCCATCATCTATACAGATTCTTTGAGTGTTGTTCGCGCACTGTCATCGCACAAGCCCCCCAACAACCACAAAGTTAATCTTGTATTCAACACTATCATATCCGTGTATGCACAAATGCATGAGCTGGTCCTCTGCTGGGTCCCAGGACACGCAGGAATCGCTGGGAATGAGTTGTCAGACGAGAGGGCCGCTGCTGCTGCACTCAGGAACATTGTAGACATTACAACGATACCCTACACAGACCTCAAGCCACACATAAGACAACACCTGCGCAGAACATGGCAAACACACTGGGACGAACAGACAGACAACAAACTACATGTAATAAAGTCACACTTGGGACGGTACACAGCTGACTCACACAACAGACACACGTAAGTCGCCTTGGGTAGGCTGTGGATAGGGCACATGCATGCAACTCACTCGTATCTGCTGACGGGATCTCCTAGGCCCCAGTGCAACAGGTGCGGAGAGGCCCTATCCGTAGTGCACATACTAATCACATGCAAGGCACTTCACACAAAACGACACAAACACTTCAGAGAACTCTACAGACAACATATCCCCCTACATCCATCGCTGTTTCTAGGCGACGAAGCCATTGCTTCTGTGATACGTGTGTTTTAGTATTTGTCCGAAGTCAAGTTTTTAGACCTCATTTCCTACCACGCATAATCAAATCTGTCCCTATACACCAGCCATCACCATTATCTTTAACTGATTTTACTATGTTCGGTTGACACGTTTGTTGGTTTGTGTTTTTTTTCGTGTTCATTTCATTAAATAACCTTTTCTCTGGTGCTCTTTGCCCTTAGTCGGCCTTGCGCCATAAAAACCCGACCATCATCATCATCAATTTTCGAGTGCAATGAGGTAACATCCCCATTTTTTAATATTTTTATTACCGATACTCAACATAGGTGCTAGAGCATTTGTGTTTCTGGAGATTCTTAGCCACACGCTTTGAAAAAGATATACGTCGTCCTAAATTCCCAAGGCAATTAGGGTTATCTTTATTTGTATACGGATGATTGGCGGAGGCATAAACAGGTAACGGGATGGTGTGGTTTTGAAGCAAGAAGTGCTCCTAAAAATGTAACTGCAGTGTTGCACACCTTGTAGCGTCAATCAACAATCACGCTCCCGCTCAGACAGCAAAACCATTCAGTCTGCAGGTACGTCGCCCCGATCTTACCCAGCATTGGAGAGACATGCCAAAGGACAGCAAAGTGTAAAATAAGGTCATTCACGGAAGACAATATTGCAACAGCAAGTATCCACTTCACAGTGCGCACATTATTGTATTAGCAAACTGGGAAAACGGGGGGCCAGGTAAAATTGTACATGATAATACCTCTGCGGGCATCGGAAGGACAAATATGCCCGAAATGATCCAGAAAGGTCTGACTTTTAAGCGAGGAGAGGGCATCGGGGATAGTTTGTACAGCGCTCGTTTATACGTGGGAAATATTTTTTTGAAATGGGGTTTTCGCTTGTAATATTTAAGTACCTCACGTGCGACCCTTCACAACGCATTTTGGCTGTTCAGTTTTGTGTGGAAATAAACACAGCAGTTTCCCTTCAGACGCGTAGAGAATAAAAGCGAACTGCGGACAAATGTAATTAAAGCTTTCTGAAGCGATGACTCCACGTTATCCTAAAGCGCCCCGCAACACAATAGACTAGAGGGAGTGTATTTTGGGGTGAAGTAAGTCTATTGTCCCAGCAATCTCCTCCCGCAAGAATTATGAAAATCCGTTCATTACCACCGAAACTGCGCGCGACGAGGAATGGCACATAATCGTTCCCTCTCAACTCCACCACGGACAACCCGACCAAAGCTGCGCACGCTCTCTCGGAGAGCGGACTGGCTCACGGCGTTATCTTCCGCTGCCTTCGATATATCGCAGGCCGGGGAGATTTCTTATGTTCTCCGCAACGTGGAGGGGCCTATTTCCGGTCTGTCGCCAAAACAAAAAGCAGACATGAGTTTCTGCTCGCAAACGCGCGCTCGGGTTGGTACGGCGTTCTTGAAGCAATAAACGTTTGTTGCCGAGTGGTCTGGTTGAAAGGGAAGTATTGAGGTCATCACTCAAACTCCGCGCGGACTCAAAATAAAAGAGAAACGGCAATACTTTGCGTACAGGTTCAGGGATAGAAAAGGTTCGTACACAGCGCTGATGACCGTGGAAATGGGAGAAATTAGCCCCGAAGTTGACCACTGACATCGTTTAGGCCATGCAAGGACTGCATAATGAGGAGAACTTAAGAGAGCGCGGTTGGGTTTTCCGCGTCTTTCCCAGCGATTTGCACGTTCACCGCTTCACGTGCACGTGTAATATTTTGCTCAGGTGTTCCTCGCCGTGTAATCTAAACGTCCCGCAGGTTTACTTGCACTACTCAAAGAGAGTTGCAGGGTCCCTTCAGAGTTTCTCTGGGATGAAATTCAAAGGTAAGCGAACAATCCTGTGAGCGAGAAAGAAAAATAACACATAATTGTAGTACTGGATCGAACATTATCGCATGCACTGCTTTGAACATTTCCATGAACAATTTTTGGTTGCTAAAAAAGTGCTTCCACGAGAAAACTCCAAGTGAGTCAAGTCTCTTATTTACCTCGTTAAGGAAGGATTCAGTGTAGCAGTCCACAACCTATAATAAATAAAACACTTTTTATCAACGATTAAAACACACTGTTTCTATAACTTGCAAAAACGCTCATGCACACGTCATGAATGCTAAGTAGCCATAGTATTTTTGGAACAAAGACCATTTACACCGCAGCGCCCTTGTATTTCCTGAAGTTTTGCTAAAAATGTGAGATTTCCGCCGTAGGTGTTTCTCAAAAAAAAAAACATTCGTTTTTCTCTTTACTTATCGCGCTTGTATCTACAAAGTACTCTCTACGAACTACTACTGTCGTTTGGCGTTTTGAGTATTTTAGTCGATATCGTTGTCGCCCCGAATATTTGTAGGAATATTAGGTAATTTTACTACTCAACATATTTATTGCAGGAGCAACACAGCACAAACACCGCAAACAAAATGAGTACATATGCTAAATTCATTATGACTCAACATTTCAAAGAACTTTCACGTCAACGTTATATTTATATATAATCTCCGCCTTTAGAATGCCTTACTTTCCACCCAATCTCACGCACAAGACGCAAGAGCGGCAGCCATGCTGTAAAGGAATTGGATGGCGTACTGAATGATGCGCGCAGATAACTAAACACTGCTGGCTGACACTAGTGTTTTAAAATCGGTCTGAGCTTCGAGTTCAACACAATCTTCTGTTTTAGGTTGTGGAATTGATACACATCTATAGTCAACAGTTTTTGATTATGTCTCCCAGAAGAAAATTCTCCTTTGTCCTGCCAATGATGACCGTCGAATGGGGCAATAATGAATAGCTTAAGAACCGTAGGAACAACAAAAATGCTAACGATACTTCTTATGCAATCTAATAATACAACCAAATGAGTGTACTCGTCCGGATTCAAATTTCAAGTTACCCTTGAGAAATCCTCGCATTTCTGGTAATGTCCAAAGCTGATAAGCACAGATCGTTGCACTGGTTGACTTGCCATGCTGCTTTTTTAAGGAAATGGCTGGTTACGTTTGAAAGAAGTATCTTGATAGCTCTAGAAAACCTGGACAGCAAACTTTCTTTTACCGGACACCGTCTGCCTCAATGATGCTACAAGGAGTGTTCTGGTAACCACCTCAAATCACTTTTCACTGGTCATCTACTATTTAACAAGCTTACCACCACTGCACAGAGTGTCATGGGAAGCAAAACGCTGCTGCGGTTGTACTCGGTCGGGAAGTTTGTATCCAAATTCTTCATGAGGTATTATGACTGTACCAAAGTATTAGAAATGATTAAAAGAAAAAAATAGATTATTTTAGGGCGATTTTTGATGTAAGCATTTTAGCTTTTCTTTTTCTCACAATGTGGAATAAACTATCATGTATTGTGTCTGAGCTAAAACGAGCTCCCGAACATCTTCACTAATCCTAACACGCTCAGTTGTATTGTTTTTCAGTGCGACGAACCTTTAAAATGCGACATTTATAAGAAACACCTCTGCCTGGCTGCAGGCTCGTTAGTTAGGCGATTATCAGATACTGTGCTCTAGCTGTAGAGGCCAAATTTGGCAGGAGTGCAGCGCGCGGCGCGCGACATCAGCGCCGCTGTCTCGGAACCTAGCCCTACATAGTCCTCGGGACACAGTGGAATGGCCGTATATTGCAGTACGCAGACCAAACGCTCTATACCTAAGAAGCAATGAAGCGCCTATGGTTCACATACTACATCCCTTGTTGCTGGGTAATCATCAATGATAATTAGTTATTATTTATTTATTATTAATCAGCTAATTTCTGTCCACTCGAAGTTCCCCTCAACAATGGGGCGTATAGTTCCTGCATACCGTTTTCCGGTCCCTAAATTTTCCACCGAGAGCATATATCTAAACTATTGAAAGCGGTCGGCGAAATTACTAAGGCCGTGGATGTAAAATTACGGCTACCTTTTTTGTCAATCTTGAAAACCTATTTTTGATAAACCAAATGCCACGAAGGTGGCATTTGGTTTATCGAAAAGTTTTGTCATTGTTTTGTCGTTTCATTGAACTGCAGTTTCCGCACTCATAAAGCACAAAGATTACCTACCATGCCAAATGTTGGTTCTGGCAATGAATCCATGCAGGCATTTACCACTTCGCAGAACGCAGCCATAGTCTGGAAGAGAAAATTCAAGCCAACTAGTCGACACTTTTAAAACACCTTAGAAATCATCGCATATATGCGCAATATATTTGCCACACGGATATCTTAAGTCAACAAAAAAAAGTGGTAGTCAATTTTTGGCCACCACTTATACTGACCTTCTTCTTGAGACGTTCCAACGGAGATATAATCAAAGAAATCGGAGCCACAGACCCCGCTCTTTTCATTAATATAGCCTACCTTTCTGTGTGTGAATGGACATTACGTTCGATAGGGGGCACTTTTAAGAACACCATAAAAAGTATATTTGATAGGATGAAAGAAAAAACATTTGGTGTAGAACCTAAGACGTGGCAGGTCAGTATTTCCGGAACTGTAACTATCATTCTGCGGGTGTGGAGATTTCATTATAGGCGATGGTACCGTTACCTGACCACTGGAGATACAGTCAACTCTAAGTAGAAAGTTGAAAAGGTGGCAACAAAATACTGCTTCCCAAGAGAGGTACCCCGGCTTCGCATCAAAGGCATGGTAGTGCCATCATCCTCTGTGTTTTGTGTGTTGTAGTTCACCTATCTAAAACGTCGTATCGTTCTCATTGATTTTGGGTTGTCGTCATTGAAAATGCTTCTGTGGTGGGGTGGAACATTTATCGTGTACTAAGTGCACTTCCGCCTCTGACTTAGAAGGGTGCATTTCTATGTACGCTTCTGCACATGTGGCTCTCACCATGGACGTACTCACTGTTGAATTCTATCTCGACAATTTTGCCCCATTCCTGAGAAGCCATCTTCCCGCCCAGTCTTGCTGCGTGTTCTCACACATGTTGTTTGCGTGAAAGAATAGACATGGTAGACACAATTTGAAAGTGGGTAAAAGAAGCTGTGAATCAACATTGCATTAAATCATGCAATACGCAATACCAAACGCCCTAAGTGTACCCATTAAACTGTACATGACCTTTAATGGCGCCGAAAAAGAGTGATTGATGAAGTAACAAAAAACCTCAACATTTTGCGTGATTTTAACGCAACCCTAAAGGGGTTGTATATTATCAGATATTTTGCAATGAAGGTGGCCGGCAGTGAAACATACTAACTTGCGAGAGGTGTATACTACACTTTGTGGTACCACAAATACTCCAATTCTTTGCCAGATAGTCGGGAAGTCATTGAACTGAAGAATGAATGAATGATATTTCATAATGAGGAGCTACCTGCCACAAAACCACTTTTACGAAAGAAGTGCGTTTGGTTGCTCTTTTACATTTACATAAAATTAGTGAACCTTTTTCCAAAAATAGCTATACGAATGTAGAAAGCAAAGATCCTTCTAGAAATTTTGCAGTCATCTTGTTCAGGAAGGCCGGGAAGAGATTCTATCGGTGCTGGAGTAAATGGTGTTCGTCGACATGACGTTGCCATTAGAGTGTTAATTCGTCAATGGCAGTTTCTGAAGCGAGTTGTTATTATAATCTGTGTCCTCTAAATTTTTTAGGCATAATGTTAAGCGGTTTCTTGGTCTCAGTTGAGCGCATGGGGCGTCGAGAACATCGAAGGTAATTATGCAGTCTATCTCAATCCTCTTTGTTCCCTTTTGATGTTTTGCTTTTTTCGGAGAAAAGGCTGTGTGGTGAAAGTGCTCCACGTTTGACCAATAACGTATGTAATTGGCTCAAGTGTTCACGTGGCAGTGAATTATAAAACAATTCTTGCACTACCTAATAAGGTATTGTTTGCTGAACGTAAATAATCAAGCCCGCAATCGACTGCCTGAATCTGACCACGGGTATCTGTACCGTTCTTATCAGTCGGCCACCTGCTCGTAAAAAATTTCATTGTTTTATTTCCTAGAAGACCTATTCGGTCAATCTGCTGTGACCGCGGACCTTTGAAGTTTATTTACTTATACATCCATTATTGTAGTTATTTATTTACTCTCAAGGCCAAAGCATTTTACAGAGGAGTGGGTATACATCGCACAGAAAACAAGAAATGCGGCAGAGAAAAATTATATGCACCTCATAGCACTCTGAAAACCTCAAAAAGAATGCATGCATCATATGAAGCAGAGAGAGGGTAGCTGTAACAGCAATGTGCAACATGATTGCGTTTTTGAATGACGCACACACATACAAAAATAAACTAACAAGAGAAAACACAGTAATAGGCATGGCGAATTTACGCGAAATTTACAGAGGGAGTTCTTAAACAATCTGACATCAGCGATAGCAGCGATAGTGTCTGGAAGATGGTTTCACTCATTTGCAGTTTTCGGGATGAATGATTCAAAGTACAAATTGGTGCGGATACTGGGAACACCCACTTTAAATTGATATTCGTTGTGTGACGAAACGAAAGATGGGCGAGATAATATAATGTTGCTAATAGACGAAATGCGATGAAAAATCTTATGGAACAGGCAAAGGCGAGAGCGTTTACGCCGCACTGGGAGAGTGGGTAAGTGAAGATTGGCGTTCATCGACGTAACACTGGACGTACAATGGAAGTTTGACAAAATAGAATTGTCAAAGCGAATGCGCCTCGCTCTAGGTGATTTGAGTGAGTTATGGGTTATTTAAATACAAATAGGCTGGCAGAATATGCTTCTTACCGAGAAGTTCCGTAACTAATTAATCAGTTTCTTGTACAACTCTAGAAGGCCCCCTCTGAGGTTTTTAAGGAAATAAAATGAAAGGAAATGAAATGACAGTCTTATTACTATGGCAACAAGGCTAAGAGGGAAAACCGCCACGCTATTGAACTTGCGTATTTCAAAAGTGCATCAACGTGATATCGCCGCTGGTTTATTATCTCACGCCATAACTGATCACTTGCCGATTATTTGTTTGTTTTCCCTATTACGAAGAATTAGAAATGAGATGGCCTGAAAATAACACGAATTGACCGGTAGGACTAAGTGTCATATTTTGTCCCGACTTCGCTTACCTGTGATACAGTGTAGAGTTGTATACTCAGTCAAAAAGACCCAAACCATAAGTACAGCAACACCTTCGAAAAACGTTTTACGTTAATACTTAGCGATTCCTCACAAGCTAGGTAACAAGCGTTAGTAAAACAAGGAAGTCCTGGATTAGAATAGACTTTGTGAAACAAAGCAAAGAGAACTATAACGTATCAATCGTTCACAAAGGGCACACCCATGCAACCCACTCATTTCTGTCCAAGTTATTTTCGAGACCCCAGTGCAGCAGGTGCGGAGAAGCCCTATCCGTAGTTCCCATACTCATTCAATGCAAGGCGCTAGACACCACACGATGCAAACACACTTCTGAACTGTACACACAACACATCCCGCTACACACATCACACTTCTTGGCCGACAAGCCAATGTTTTCAGTTTTTTTAGGTTTTTTTTCAGTTTTTAACATACGTCGTTTTTGTATCTCCTTTTATATTATGGATAATCATCCTAGCCCTATACACCACCCATCTTCATGGATTCGCTTCACTTTTGTTCTTACTGAGACAATTTAGAATTTAGTTGTACATTTTTTTCACCAAATTACTGACTTTGGCGCTCTTTGCCCTTGTTGGCTTTGCGCCAATAAACTCATCATCTTTTACAATTATTTTACATTACTGCTTTTATTTTCTGGAGATATATTGGCTAATTTTATTCAGCCAGAAAAAAATTCATTTTCAAAAGCTGCAGTTATGATGGTGGTTAAAATTAGAGATAGGATGTCAGACACATATTGTGTAGGAATTGCATGTATCTCTTTGAAGCCGGTGGCAACATTATTCCTGATGTTGTTTATGCGTGTTTCAATTTCGAAGGGTTTGGCAAGTGTTACGGCAACTGAATCCATAAGCGCAAACATGATCAAGCTGAGTTTTTGTATTTCGATATCATCAAAGAAATGTTTTATAGTAATTCGCGATAATTACACTATAGGAAAGGAGGAATTCATGTTTTGGCGCACAAACCAACATAATGGTGGTGAACACGAGATTTACTATATGGTGTTTGTGGGGCTTGTGCATAATAGTGGACGAACACGACTTACGGAACCTGTATAAAGAATGTAATTGGGAATTTTATTTGCAAAATTGTGCCCTACAATGAGTAAAATTCCATAGACTTCTTCTGAAAAAAATGGTTGTGTTTATGCTCACGGTTCTGGCTATATTGAAATTCGGACCATGATCAGCGCAAGACACCATAGCGGAGGGTTTAAAAGCATCACTAAAATTCTGCACATTGGTATTTAAACCCCTGGAACCGAAAGTGCTGCAGTGTTGCAGCTCGTTGTACCCGATTTTTGTCCCTTTTCATAAAAGAAAGGTCACAGGATCTAGGGCGAACTTGTCAAGGCGGTAAATATCAGAAAAATACGATCAGTACACATCTAAAAACGAAGTGCCGAGGTCCGAGGCTCGCTCTCTACTCTAAGCGAAAAAGGCAGAGGAATTGATGGGCGATTTACGAACAGCAATGATGCCGATGTATTGTAAAGACAGGATAAAAACGATGGTTAGTCAGCGATGAAATTTTAAAAGCATGAAGCAAGTCCATCTATTTTCGTTGGTTACCAAGGAACCACTTGTTACACTCCACATACAAACTTTGGAAATGGCTAGTGCAAAAAGCGCTCGATGCAAGACCGAACCCCGTGTGTAGCATTGGGTCAAGCCTTCGCAACGCTTTTTATGTCGCCGACCCATACACCAAAATGCCAAAGCCCAAACGAGAAGAAACCAAAGCACTATACAGGCGTAGCAGGAAATTTTTGTCGAAATACTACGGTTAGTATGTGAGGACCTTAAGGATATCAATTGTTTTGCGACATTTATGCTTGAGTTCCTTCATGTGTGGACTGAATGTAGCATTGTGGTCAAACATAACACATAAAAACTTGTGGTCCTTCTTCACAGGGACGGACACACAATAAGAATAATGTATGGGTCAGCATAGACCCCACGCTTCCTGGAGAACACAACGCAAGAGCTTTTTCCAGGGTTAAGTCTAAAACCATTCTTGTCTGCCGATCCAGCAAGTTTCTTGATGCCCAGCTGGACTTAACGTTCGCAGATTGGCCTATTACGTGATTTAAGGGAAATCTGGACGTCATCTACATACCTAGAATAAGAAATTGTAGGCGGCAATGCCTTCCCAGGAGAGTTCGTCTTAATTATGAAGAGTTCAGCTCAACGCGCCACCTTGTGGCACGCCATTTTCTTGGCGTGCCACACCGTAACACAGCACCATAACACAGAACTGTTTGTTAACGAATGCATCCTTTATATATAATTCAAGTCCCACGAGTTTGTCGTTCGTAGATCTCCCCACCCTGAAGCCTGCCTTGCAGTTCTCGTGAATACCGTTGTACACCAAGAAATATACGAGTCTTCTGATGATAATCTTCTAGAGAAGCTTCCACATGCAGCATGTGAGGGCAATGGGTCGATAGCTTGTGGAAGTGGAAAGGTACTTCCCCTCCTTAAAGAAGCCTACAACTATGGCCTCCCGGTAAGACTTTAGAATGTACCCCGAAAGCCATATCTTGTAGTAAAGGCGGAGAGAAACAAGAGTGTCAGCGTGTACTGCTGTATCATTGTATATGTGATGTTGTCCGGACCTGGAGCTGAGGGTGTACAGGTACTCAGAGCACCCCTCATCTCATAGGTGTGAACTCAAAGTTACAAGAAGTGGCTGATCTGTCATTGTCATGCAAAGGCTTCTTTTCAGCCACGAGTTTTGTTTCATTAAAGTGTTTCTGTAGTTTGCTGAACTGCACACATGTTGGAAGTGTTGTGCAAGTGTGTCAGCCTGGTTTTCGAGTGCGTCCCCTATTGGGCTGACCGGAGGCAGGCTGTGTGTTTGTTGTCCTATCAGTTTGCGTATTCGTAACCATACCTTGCGTGTGTCTGTATGATTGTATTGATGTTATGAATGAGCGCCTACTATCTTGTTTTGCCTCATGGCGCATCCGTTTTCCAAACGCCTTTGCCCGTTTGAACAACAGGAGGTTACCAGACGTGGGGTACCGACGAAGGATCATCATCATCATCATCAGCACCAGCCTATCTACGCCCACTGCAGGGCAAAGGCCTCTCCCATTATTCTCCAATTACCTCGGTCCTGTGCCAACTGTGGCCAATTTATCCCCGCAAACTTCTTGATCTCACCTGCCCATCTAACTTTCTGCCGCTCCCTGCAACGCTTGCCTTCTCTAGGGAACCACTCTGTTACCCTTAATGACCAGCGGTTATCTTGCCTTCGCATTACATGCCCTGCCCACGTCCATTTCTTCTTCTTAATTTCTACTAATACGTCTAACACCAGTTTGCTCCCTGACCCACTGCGCTCACTTCTTGTCCCTTAATGTTACACCTATCATTTTACGCTCCATTGCCCGCTGAGCCGTTCTCAATTTAAGTTGAACCCTCTTAGTGAGCCTCCAAGTTGCTGCCCCGTAGGTGAGTACCGGTAAGATGCAGCTGTCATACACTTTCTTCTTCAGCGACAATGGTCGGCTACTATTCGTTATCAGATAATGTCTGCCATATGCATCCCACCCCATTCTGATCCTTCTAATTATCTCTGCCCCATGGTTGGGATCTGGGGTCACAGCTTGGCCTAAGTAGATATATTCGCTTACCACTTCCACTGCTTCCACCACTTCCACTGACGAAGGATACCCCATGCCTTTTTCTGGGCCTCTCGCGCCCGCCTAAAGCCTTCATTCTACCACGGCCTCCTTTAATTGCGTGGGGCACCAGAGGCGTATGGAATAGTCTTTTCGGGGTCATCGAACATATGCACCGTGAATAGTTGAGCGGCGTCTTCTAAGTGTAGGTGTCATATGGTTGTGCAGTGTAGATTGGATGTCTCTGTAAATGTATTCCAGTTAGCTCGTACTTCATTGCACCTATTATGGGAAGATCGACTGCGTGGACCTTTACCTACCTTGTTAGTGAGGTGGGGAAGTAGTCGCTACCTAATGGGTCCGTGTCAATACCCCACTCAAGACATGGAAAGAGAATCGGAGAACCAATAGACAACTCAAGATATGAGTATGTATTGTGTCCTAAGCTATGGTATGTAGGTTGTTTCTTGTTTAAAAGGAGTGAAGATCGTTTCCCCGAAGTCCGGTGTCGATCAGGAACCCAATCGCCCGGGCTCCGGTTGATTTGGCAGGAGGCTGGCTGGGTGATGGTGTTGAAGTTCTTGGAGATGGCGGTCGAATTGACGAACTCGAGGCGTTGATGTCGATGAAGTAAAATGGGAGTTTATGTACAGCTATTTACAGTATGAAAACTGGGTACATGAGAAATGAAAAGAAAAACTTCAAACTTCAGCTAGAAGCTAGCTCCGAGTGCGCACAAATCACTCGAGCTCCTCAACTTCGTCTAACTCTTCCTATTCTCGGAGCGTACACAAACCGCTCGAGAAACGACGGCCGAGACTCTGTCTCGCCGCAAGATCAGTCTAGTTGCCCGGTGCGGCGCTGCACCCTGAACCTCCGACGCGATCTTAACTTCGACTAGGGGGCTCCTAAATCCCAACCTAGCGTTAACGGTCGAGACTCCTTGTCTCACCGGGAACTGCCAGCTCAGCGCTCAGACGAGAACCCTTTCCAACGGCCAAGTTCGGCCTTTTAAAACCTCGAGATCGCCCTCTCTCGGGAACGCCCCTGTAGCGTTCGTACACGCGTATGGGAGTGCCCGAATTCACGTAGACAGCTGTCACTCAGCACGTCACGGAATATCCAATGAGGCGCCGCTATCTCAGGTCAACGGCACGCTCGTAGACGAGCAAGTTCGGGTGACCCCGCGGGGGGGGGGGGGGGGGGAAGCGGGAAAGACGGTGACCGTGCGTCATGCTGACCAGGGCGCGATAATAGGGACACGCCGGTAATCCCAGCGGGTCCGGCAGGCGTTCCTGGAATCCGGCGCCGCAGTCTGCCTTTTCAATGGGGGATTACCCTTTAGGAATGCGGAGGGCCAGACAATCCGTCTCCCGCGCACGCCGCGACGAATTAGCGGTGGTTGCAGCGCAGTGTCGGCAGTGCTACGTCGCCAGACAGAGCGGCGCGTTCTCACGCGCAGCACAGGCACCTGGCCGCTAATCTCATAAGTGGACCTTACAAAAGGCATGCTATAGAGAATGCTAAAACATCTCAGGCGACCTCGGGCATCCGTGTTTGAAGAGCCCAAAGAAAATTGTGTGCATTTAGGTCGCCTGTGAAGATGTATGGTTCGGGCAGCTGGTCGACAAGCGCCTCAAAGTCAGAGCTCGAAAGTGCAAGATCTGGAGGATTGTGTATAGAGCATTCCGCTATCAACCAATTAAATAATAATGTGAGAATTGCTACAGCCTCAAAAAAGTGTTCAATATGACAAGGTGACATGCAAAGAATTTCTGGGCGATTATGGCCACACCGGCAGTGTGTGTGCAGTCATCCCGCTCCGTTCTGAATACCATGTAACTTCAAAAGAAATTTGTGTGTTTGGAATTGAAATGTGTTTCCTGCACACACATTGCACTTGGCTGATTAGCATGGAGTATTTCATATACACGCTCAAGACTTTTAAGAAGGCCTCCTCAGTTCAATTGGATAATGTTTTCTCGTTTCCTAAAGAAGTGTTCGGACCTACTGGAGTGTGTTGTTTATGTATCGTCTTTCGGGGCTTGTACTCTTGGAGAGGTTTTTTTCGGCCTATCTACAGGCTTGGAAGCAGGGACCCATTGCTTCTGCTGCGACAAAACAAGCAACGGTCCAACGTCCATCTTATCATCGGATGTTCCAGGGGTGCCCGATAGGCCAGGCCCCTTGTACTTGGCCCCGTTTCGGGTGCCTTTCATTTTCTTAGCCCCTCCCGCTGAAGGTGTCAGGTGCGCCACAAGTGGCACGGGCAGTGCGGCCGGGCTGGGAGCCCAATGTTGGGCTCTCCGTGTCAGTCTCCTCCGCATGCTCCAGAGGAAGAAGGGAGGGTGAGGAAGCAGGCGCCGGAGTGGCATTGGTCCTAAAGGTGGTTGTTGCCACCACAGCCGCGTTTGGCTCAACACGCGCTGTGGTGACGGGTTGGGCTGCATCAGGCAACCCAGAGGGGGGCGGAGCCAGGACCAAGTCCGACTGTCGGTACTGGGTCCCTGCCGAAACAAGACGCCGCAGCACCCCCAGGCGAGCTGCGTCGGCATACTTCCCAAGAGGGAACGAGGCGAACCTCATTCGCGCCTCTGGAAAAGAGATGTTTTGAGTGAATTTCCCGTTGATTTCTTATTTTCTCGCTGAAACTTCTCGCATTTCCTGTAGTAGGCCGCATGTGGGCCCTGCAGTTTGCACAAGTGAGGATGTCACACTCGGAATTGTCAGTGGGGTGGTCCTGTGCGGCGCATTTCGCACAGGTTGTTTTGCCGCGGCAAGACAGGTATTGTGTCCGAACCACTTGCGCCTGAAGCAGCGGTGTGGGTTCGGTATGTACGGGCGAATGGAGCATCGAATGTAAACTGCATTTATAAATTGTGGAAGTGCCGATCGGTCAAAGGTGACGATAATATGTTTGGAGGGGATTACCTTATCATTCCTGCGCATTGTGATGCGACGCACTGCTGTGGCTCCCTGGTCATTTAACCCTTCAAAGATGTCGGAATCTGCCTCTGTAGGAAGATCTGTCGCTGAAAGCACACCCTGGGAGCCGTTCAGGCTCCGGTGGGGCGTAACCGTTATGTCCAGATCAAGGACGCGAGTTTGGGCAAGAAGTGTGCGGGATTGTTGTTGAGTATTGAGGTCGACTAGGATTTCTCCCGTCCTGAGATTTTATCTTAATACTTGTTACCTAATGTGCTTTGCTGAAATTTCGAGACCAGGAATGTCGACAGTGAAGCGACAGGTCTTGTTGGGTCAGCGGAATTGATTCAAAGAAAGCCAGAACAGTTGTTCATGGTTGTTGAAAAGACAGTTGTTGAGAGAGGTGGGAATAAAACGGGTTCACGTTTGGGGGAGGGTTTAGAAAATACCACATAGCATAGTATATAAGCAGAGGACGGGGGTACTTTCTTCGCTCGGGTTACCCTGATACTGAGAGAGGTCCCAAAGTTCCCAGCTTGGTACACAGACAGGGAGCCCATCCGCCAGAGCTTGACCTGGGCTCAGACGGCCACCGTTTGTTGTTTCTGCCCTTCACCTTAAAACTCCAGGCTACGGTAGATTACAGCCCTCGGAGTCCGTGGTGTCGCCAATAAGGTCACCAAGATTACTCAAGGTGCCCCACGCGGGGAAGGAATTGTCAAACTATAGACTGATTTCTGTCCTACCTTTCTTGTCGGAACTGACTTGAGAAGGCCATAAAAAGAGATTGCTGAATTTTTTTTCAATAAATGTAAGGTAATTAGCAGTATTGAGTATGGTTTCCAGGAACGTAAATCAAGGGAACTAGCGCTGGTAAGTATTAAACATGACATTATATATCATTTTGAGAATAGACTGCAATCTTTAGGGCTATTCACTTACCTTCGCAAGAATTTGATTCCATTTGCCATGATCTTCTTTTGACTCAGTTACATAAATATCGTGTTCCAGGTTTTGTCGCAAAAAAAATGAAAACCGCTTTGCGAACTCCTCTCAAGGTATTTCAGTGAACCACGCGTCGCTATCACTTTTACGCATTAAATTAGTGTGCCCAAGCGACACAAACTTGGGTCATTACTGTTTGTTATATACATAACTCATCGGCGCCATATTCCTGACTCCCCAATATTTGTATTATATGCCGATGACCCCAACCAAATTTTCGCAGCATCTTCGTATATCAAACTCCAAAGCACAGTGAATGCTTTTCTGAAACAAATATTCTTCTGGCGTCACATAAATTAGTTACAGCGGAAGGCGAAAAAAGCAAAATACCTAATATTTCCACCTGTTACAAAGCACTGGATAAAAATATTCATATTCTTTTTTTGAATCTAAGCTTGAATGTTCAAAACAGAAAACCTCTTTGGCGTGAGGCTACAGGAAATCTTAAGTTGGAACACTCATGTTGGTAAACTACCTGTACAACTTAGCAAATCGATTGGTTGCTTATGCAAAGTTGGAAGACTTATTTCTTTATGGTGATAGGGTGTTGTTATTAAACGCTTTTCTATGCCAAGTAAAGTTACGCCACGCAAGAACAGGGAACCACGACCTCCAGAAGCTACGACAGACTAACTATACTACAGGAAACAATTTTCTGACTAGTCGAACGAAACACAGCCCCACCTCGACTGGTGCATACTGGCCCGCTGTTTAAACTTACGATCTATAGCCAGAAACTTAAATTTACAATCACAAGTTTGTACACTACATCAGCAGCAACAAATTGCACGTAAGTAAGCGACGATTGCGCAAAAACTTTGGATTACACTTTCCGTAAACAACAAAAAGAGTGACCAATAATTACAACTAATTATGGTAAGCAACACTTAAACTACCAAGTTCCCACCCTTCTAAACAAAGTGGGCCACCTCATTAATAACTTTGCAATAATGATCAAAGAAGTATAAAACAGTAGTTATAAAACTGGCATGCAATTTTCCTCATATATTACTGTGTATCAGTTTAGCAGCGAAGCTGAACTTGTTTTTTTAGATGCCTCACTTTTCGGCAAAAGTGGTATTTCTTCTTTCTCTTTTTTTGATTGATTGAACGTTTATTAGCATTTGTGCAACTACCATGTTCACATTGTGTGTTTGGGTTTATTACAGGATCTATGCTTTAAGAACTTTGTTTTTTGTATAGGTGTGCTATATTGAAAGATAGTTTTTGAGTATATATAAGTGTATGTGCTGTGTAACTTTGCATTTTATATTTTCATTTTAAATGGATAGCATTGAAACCCTGCCGCCGGGGAAAAACCTCTATCATGCTTCCAGCCGTTTGCATTTACCGGGGTTGTTTTATAAGCTCAACCTGAACGCGAAAAAAAACATTACCCAAAACTTCAACTTCCAATTTATTACCTGTGTAGCTAAATACTTTCTTGTTCCTTCAAAGATTCAAGTTGCCGGATGTTCAATGTGTGCCATGTCGGAGCACTCGCAAAGCGTAATATGTACTTGCGGGCATACATCCGCATGCAAAAAATTGTGTACGGCTCATATTAAGCTGAAATGTTTTTGTCTTCTGGCGTCTTGACTGGGTTCTTTGTATTTGTTCTAGCTTTTTTCGAGCTGCCATTTGATTGCTGCGAAACAAATTGCGTAGCAATACACTTCACAATGCGTTTCCTTCTGTGCCTAATGGGTAAGAGTGTTTTGGGGGTGTTCATTTTATGGCTTGAAGAAACCTTTACGGCATCACAAAGGTTATCAAATTTGTCAGTTGCTGCAGCGTGATTATAAGGGTTTTATTCTGTGCGTGGCTGCGCTACTGCGAAAATAAATTCGGAGAAATTTAAAATAAACACAGAATTTTGTTAGTTTAGAAAGACCGAAATCATTTAAAATAAATAATATTGGCCCAGTTTGCTTTTCGCAAAAATCTTCATGAAAACCAAAGTTTGACACTATTTTTTTAACATTTTGGTTTGCCCAAACGTTTACTGCCATCATCAGCCATCGGCAATTCCGGCAATCCTCGAGAAGCTGGTGTTCTCACAAGGTGTGGCCTGATGTTACTAACCTGCTTTAAACCTGTCTGTAGATGCGAGAAAGGGACGCCGAACTTTGGAATACTCGAGTAATTTTAAAACAAAGATTTACTATTTTTGTCAAGCGGCTTCGCCATCCAGGCAAACATGACCATTTTACTGACCGCAGCTGCGCAGCACGTTACTCGTAGGGCCGAGATATTCCGACGGCCGTGTTCGCCTAATAAAGAACAAAAACTGGCGGCCTGCGCTTTCCCCTCCGCTGCTGGTTTTGACGCAAGCGCTCTCCGCAGCTGGTTCTGTCCTGACCACGTCACTCGCCGCTGGCATGCGAGTCATGCCCCCACACTGGGCACCTTGAGCTACCTTGGTGACGGTACTGGCGATACCACGAACCCCGAGCCCTCATATTCTTGCTGTAATCTACCGCGGCTACGAGTTGTAAAATGATGGGCAGAAACCACAAACGGTGGCCGTCGGAACCGAGGCCAAGCTTCGGTGGATGGGCTCTTGTCTGTTTACCAGGCAGGGAGCTCCGGGACCCCTTCAGGTATCAGAGTAAGGCTGACGAAGAACGTACCCCCCTCCCCTGCTTTTAAACTATGCCATATGGTATTTTCAACCCCCCCCCCCAAAAAAAAACATGATCGGTCCCTGAAAAGGGGCCTCACCGAAGTATCTTTTTCCCCATTACCATCATAAACCTTCCCTGAACCAGATCATTTTTCTCGATTTCTCGTGATGCAATCCCTCAATCCAAGTCGCCCTCTTGCATCTCAGTCTGTCTTCTTGAATGCAAAATATCTTGAAGCCATAATAGGAAAATCGTATAAGTGCAAAAAACAAAGAACTCCTCATTGAAGTAAATGACAAGCAGCAGTCCACAAAGCTTTTAGCTCAGACTAGACCGGCTGACCTACACATCAGGGTCACGCCCCACCGGAGCCTACACAGCTCGCAAGGTGTGATATCCCAGCCAAATCTTTTCATCGAAACGGATGCGGATCTCCTTGCCGGCTTGAAGGATCAGGGCGTCACTGCCGTGAGACGCATCACCATCCGCAGAGACGACAAGGAGATTCCCACAAAGCACATCATCTTAACCTTTGACCGCGGAGTTCTCCAACAGCATATAAATGCAGGTTTTATGCAGGACTCACTATGTCCCTACATCCCGAACCCGCAACGCTGTTTTAGGTGGCAATGGTTCGGGCATGGTACGAACTCTTGCCGTGGCTGAACTACGTGTGCAAAATGCGCGGCGCGCGATAATCCGAGTGACAACTGCCCATCCGACACCCTCACTTGTGTGAACTGCGGGGGGCGGCATGCAGCGTACTCCCGCAAGTGCGAAAATTTTAATTCGAAAAAGATAATCAACGTCAATATCACTGAGAACAACAGCTTCCGAGAGACGCGGAAGAGGTTCGCCTCTTTCCCCCTGGGGAGGTACGCCGACGCAGCTCGCCGAGGATCGGAGCGGCGCCTGGTGTCTACAGGGACCCGGTTCTGCGAGTCGGACCTGGGTTGCTCCCTCGCCCCCGCTGGGTTGCCTCACGCAACCCAACCCGACGCCACGCCGCTTGCTGATGCAGCAGCGGTTGTGGTGCAAACCAGCTCTGTCGTCACGGGCACCACACCCGCCTGTGCCTCCCCGTCCTCCAGTGCGTTAGGGAGTGCCGAGGGGATGGACACCGCGGGCCACGCACTGGCACCCACCGCCACCACACCACCCGTGCACCCTCTGGTGCCCCGGACGCCCTCTACGGTGGCGGCTAAAGCGAAGGGGTCCCGAAAGGGGGCCAAGTCCAAGGGACCCGGTCCGCCAGGCACCCCTCTGACATCCGATGAGGATATAGGATGTCGCGCCGTTCTTGCCTGCAACGTATCGCAGGGAGCGGCCTCCGATGTCCAAGACGACAGAAAGACCCAAAAATCCCAGAATAACAGCCCCGAAAGACGACACGTGAACACACACACACATACTCCAGTAGTTCTTCAATTAAAATAATAGGAACAGAAAACATCATCCAATGGAACTGCAGAGGCCTTCTTAAAAATCTTGACGATGTGTATAAGATGTTGCATGCCAGTCAGCCAAGTATCATGTGTTTCCAAGAAACTCACCTCAATTCCAAAGAGACAAATTTCTTAAATAGGTACATGGTATTCAGAAAGGACACGGATGGCTGCACCCACTCTTTCGACGGAGTGGCCATTGTCGCCCAGAAATCTTTAGCATGCCACCCTCTCTCTTTACACTCTGTCCTTCTAGCTGTACTGATCCGTACGATAATATTCAACAGGTTGACAATGGTATGCTCCATTTACATCTCTCCTGATTTTGTAGTTGTGAGCTCCGATTTCGAGGCACTGGTTGACCAGCTGCCCCAACCATACATCCTTACAGACGACCTTAACGCGAACAACTCACTTTGGGACTCCTACAGAACGGATGCCCAAGGTAGCTTGATAAAGAAGTTTCTTACATCCTCCGGAGCATGCCTTTTCAACAAAAAACAGATAACATATCATACCTTAGGACACAATACATACTCCCATCTTGACTTGACTATTGTCTCCGCAGTTCTCTTTCTATGTCTTGAGTGAGATGTGGGCACGGACCCACATGGTAGTGACCATTTCCCCACTTCATTAACATATATAGGTACAGGCCCAAGCAGTCGATCTTCCCATAAAATGTTTATTCAATCAAAAGCAAACTGGAGCACATTCACAGAAACATCTCAACAGCACCACACATCCATTAAACACCTACACGTGGAGGAAGCCCCCTATACGTGGAGGAAGCGCTGCTCTCTTCAGTTGCTGCTTCGGTCTGCGTCGTCCGATGAGCTAATGGACGCCAACAATTACGGTCGTGACCCGCCGCGCTGGCTCAGTGGCTAAGGTGTTGCGCTGCTGAGCACAAGGTCGCGGGCTCGATTCCCTGCCGCGGCGGCCGCTTTTCTGATGGAGGCGAAAAGCAAAAAAACGCCTGTGTGTACGAGATTTCAGTGCACGTTAAAGATCCCCAGGTGGTCAAAATTAATCCGGAGCCCTCCACTACGGCGCGCCTCATCGCCTGCGTTGCGTCGGCGTGTTAAACCCTACAATCAATCAATCAATTTATTGAATCAAAAGCAAACTGTAGCACCTTCACACATACATCTCAAAGACACCACGCATCCATAAAACATATACACGTGGAGGAGGCCGCCCAACTTATCACGGCGCACATCCTCGATGCCGTCGAAAAGTCCATTCCCCAGGCCTCCAGTGCGTCCCGCAACACAAGGAGGCCCTGGTGAAATGAGGACTGCAGGCGGGCGCGGGAGGCCCAGAACTAATCGTGAGGTGTCCTTCGCCAGTACACCACGTCTAATAATTACATTTCGTTTAAATGAGCAAAGGCCTTTGAAAAGCGTGTGTGGCGTGAGGCGAAAAGGGGGAGTTGGCGCGCTGTCCTCACTTCCATCAACTCATACCCAGACACTCACAAGGTATGGGCAGGAATTCGTAAACTTAAAGGACAACATACACATAGCTTGCCCCTGGTTAGTACAACAGGGGACACACTCTAAGACCAGCCTAACGCACTCGCACAACGCTTCCAACACGTGTCCAGCTCTGCACACTACACAACCACTTTCATGAAACACAACACATCCTGTGAGAAGGAGGAGGAGGAATAAACTTTATTGCAGTATGCAATTTAGGGGCGGGTGGTGACCACTGGGCGCAGCCCAGCGGTGACTTCGGCAGCACGTTCCACCAAGGCTTTCTGGACCCCGGGGTCAGAGCCGCCCAACGCCGCCTCCCATTGATCAACAGAGGGGATTAGGGGTAAGGGGTTTCGAGGGCACGCCCAGATAGCGTGGCAGATGGTGTCGACATCTCCGCAGTGGGGGCATAGGGGTGATGGGTACTGATCGGGGTATATGCGATAAAGGCTGGCGCGGCACGGAAGGGTATTAGTTTGAAGGAGCCGCCACAAGCGTTCTTCCTTTGTGGAAAGTGAGGAGTGGGCTGGGGGGTATTTTCGGCGGAGGAGGCCGTAGTGCGCGGTGATAGCCGCGTACGTAATAAGGCTATCTCGAGTGGATTGCGCTCCGTGGTTAGGGGTAACCGAAGGGCCTGCTCGGACAGTAAGATCTCGAGCTGATCCGCCGCGGTGGCTCAGTGGCTAAGGCGTTGCGCTGCTGAGCACGAGGTCGCGGGTTCGATTCCCGGCCGCGGCGGCCGCTTTTCTGATGGAGGCGAAAAGCAAAAACGCCCGTGTGTACGAGATTTCGGCGCACGTTAAAGATCCCCAGGTGGTCAAAATTAATCCGGAGCCCTCCACTACGGCGCGCCTCATCGCCTGCGTTGCGTCGGCGCGTTAAACCCTTCAATCAAATCAAATAAAGATCTCGAGCTGCTCTATGGGCCGCCTCGTTACCCCCTAAGCCGGTGTGGGCGGGCGTCCACACGAGCTCCACGGGCGTCTTGGGGGGGTTTGCAGAATAATTTTGAGAGGTTTGGCTTATATGAGCCCTCGGGCAAAGTTCCGTATAGCAGATTGAGAATCGGACAAGATGACTTTGGGGGTAGGACCGTGAGAAAGGGCTAGCGCTATTGCCGCCTCTTCCGCCTCAGTAGGTAAGTGGGTGCGGATGGTGAGAGATGTGAGTGGGGGGGAGTTAGGACTGTTGATAACCGCCAAGGCATAGGCTGTGTGGTTATGGTAGCTAGCGGCATCCACATAGTGTGTTGTCGGTTTAACAGGGTATTTTTCTGACAGGTAACGAGCGCGTTGTTCCCTTCCAGCGACGTGGTTTGTGGGGTGCATATTGTGGGGAAGCGGCCGGGTTAGGATATTGTCTCGAATGGTAGGTGAAATCGGGTGGGCAGAATTAGTAAAGATTGGGATGCGGATGTGTAATCGGCGGAGAATTGTTAGTCCCGCAGGGGACGATGCTAGACGGGAGTATTGATTTATTAGATGGGCCTCAATTAGTTCCTCAGCGGTATTGTGGATACCAAGCTAATCTAGTTTGGCAGTGGAGGTGCTGTGAGGTACCTGCAGGGCGACTCGGTAGTCTTTACGCAACAGGCGGTTTACTTTGTCAAGTTCTGCACGGGTGGGATTGAGGTACGGGAGGGAGAAGGTGAGGCGACTGATAATGAAAGCTTGAATGAAGCGTAGGCGTTCTGCCTCCTTGAGGCCTTGGTGCCGGGGAGCGATGCGTCGGAGAAGGCCAATGGTTTGAGTGATCTGGACGTTTAGTTGAGTGAGGTATTGGGAGTTGTTGTATTGTCGCGATTTTGTTGTATTGAGAGCCCTAGCACCTTTGTCCGGGGCACCGTAGGAATTTGGCTCTGGCCGAGAGTTATAGTAATGGTAGGAGGGTTCGGGGGTTTACCGCGAGGAGGAGGGAGAATTAGTAGCTCGGATTTTGCTGTGGAACATGTGAGCCCTGCTTGAGCCGCGGCAGCGAGGACCATATTTGCACCGGTTTGAAGTGTTTCTTCAATTTGGGCATCGCTTCCTCCAGAAGTCCAAAGCGTAATGTCATCCGCGTACATACTGTGTCGAAGGTAGGGTATTTGAGAAAGCTGTTGTGGTAGTTGGAGGACGGCTACGTTAAAGAGCAACGGTGACAACACTGCTCCTTGAGGGGTTCCCATGGATGACATTTTTATTGGTGCGGAGGTGACATCTCCTAGGTGAAGCTCCGCGGTACGGTTGCTTAAAAAGGAACGGATGTAATTATAGGTACGGTGCCCAACTTTCAATGATTCAAGATTGCTCAGGATTGCTGCATGGGAGACTTGGTCGAAAGCTGTTTGAAGATCAAGAGCTAGAATGGCGGCCGTGTCCATTCTGGAAGGAGGGGCAATGATGTCATGAAGGAGTTGTAGGTGGACGTCTTGGACTGATAGCCGAGAGCGGAAGCCAAGCATTGTGGTGGGATAGGCGTTGGAATCGTCCAGGTATTGAGTAAGGCGGGTGTGAATAATATGTTCAAGTACTTTGCCTACACAGGAAGTAAGAGATATAGGTCGGAGATGTTCGAGTGCGAGGGGTTTGCCAGGTTTAGGTATGAAGGATATTTTAGCATGTTTCCATTCGGGAGGTAGAGTGCCGGTAATCCAGAAGTGATTATAGTATTTGGTGAGAGTGGCTATAGAGGTACCATCAAGGTTTCGTAGAAGTTTATTGGTTATGCCGTCCGGGCTGGGAGCTGTGTTGGTGCGGATCTTGAGGAGCGCCGCGCGTACCTCAGCTTGTGTGATTTCTCGGTCTAAATCAGGGTGTGGGGGTCCAGAGTAGTTGGGCGCGATAAAAGTGGGGCCTTGTGCTATGTACGTAGCTTCGAGATAATCTAAGAGTTGGGTGTTGGTGCCAGGATATTTATGGACAAGCTGAGTGAGTCGTGATTGGGTTTGGGTTCGGGAGGAGCTAGGGTCCAGTAGGTGTCGGGGAAGGTGCCAGGTACGACGCATACCCAGATTTCCGCGCATCTGGTCACAGAGTTGTACCCATTGGAGTCGGACGAGTTCAAGGGCGTGGGCCTCAATAGTTTTTTGTAGTTCCGCTAATCTGGCCCGGAGTCGGCGGCGGTGTTTACCAGCTCGCCCCCTTCGTTCAATACTTCTATAAGCTTCCCAGAGATGGTGGAGGCGAGTATCAACAACGTCGCTTGGAATTTCATGTTCGAGGGGTTTGTCTTGAGATCGTTTAGTTGTTAAAAGTCCGGCGATCCAAGTGGTCAGAGAGGTGGCATCTATGCTTCTTGGTGGCGGGATCTGTGAGAAGAAGTCCTTGCGAGATAGTAATAGGTCAACTTCACCTTATAACACGCCTTCTCACTTCACGAGCTGAAGATCGCACTCAGTACTTGTAAATCTTCAGCTACAGGCGCAGACAACCTTACATAGACTATGCTACAACATTTACACGCAGACACACTTGAAACACTCCTTCACCTCTACAAGAAAATATTTTCTTCGGAGCGCCATCGAGGGTCTTGGAGGGAGGCCATTGTAGTTGCTTTTCTGAAGAAGGGAAAGGATCCGTCTTCCCCTGATAGTTATCGTCCCATCGCCCTAACAAGTTGCCTGTGCAAGCTTCTCGAGAATATGATCAATAGGAGACTTGCGTACTTTCTAAAGTACAATGGTCTTCTCAAGAGCTGCCATAATGGCTTCCGGGCAGGTCGATCCACAAATGATCAACTTGTTCCTCTCTTACTTTAAACTCTGTCCTTGAGGCTGTAGAAATCCGTACGATAATATTTGACAGGTTGATAACGGTATGCTCTATTTACCTCTCTCCTGATTTTGCACTTTTGAGCTCCGATTTCGAGGCACTGGTTGACTAGCTGCCCAACCATACATCCTTACAGACGACCTTAATGAGCACAACTCACTTTGGGGCTCCTCCGGAACGAATGCCTCAGTTAGCCCGATAGATAAGTTTCTTACATCCTCCGGAGCATGCCTTTTCAACAAAAAACAGCCTACATATCATAACTTAGGACACAATACATACTCCCATCTTGAGTTGGATATTGGCTCCGCAGTTCTCTTTCCATGTCTTCAGTGGGGTGTGGGCACTGACCCACATGGTGATGACCATTTCCCCACTTCATTACAAATATAGGTACAGGCCCAAGCAGTCCATCCTCCCATAAAAGGTTTATTGAATCAAAGCAAACTGGAGCACCTTTACACAAACTTCTCAACTACACCACGCATCCATAAAACAGCTACACGTAAAGGAGGCCGCCCAAATCATCACAGCGCACATTCTCGATGTCGCCGAAAAGTCTATTCCACAGGCCTCCAGTGCGTTCCGCAACCGAGAGAGGCCCTTGTGAATTGAGGAATGCAGGCGGGCGCGAGAGGCCCAGAACAAAGCGTGGGGTGTCCTTCGCTGGTACCCCACGTCTAATAATCTCATTTCGTTTAAAGGAGCAAAGGCCTTTGAAACGCGTGTGCAGCGTGAGGAGAAAAGGAAGAGTTGGCGCGCTTTCCTCACTTCAATCAACTCATACACAGACACTCACAAGGTATGGACAAAAATTTGTGAACGCAAAGGACAACATACACATAGCTTGCCCATGGTTTGTACAACAGGGGACACACTCTAACACCAGCCTAACACACTCGCACAACGCTTCCAACACGTGTCCAGCTCTACACACTACACAAACACTTTCATGAAACACAAAACATCCTGTGAGAAGAAGTCCTTGCGAGATAGTAATACGTCGGCTTTATCTTATAACACCCCTTTCTCACTTCAAGAGCTGAAGATCGCACTCAGTACTTGTAAATCTTCAGCTACAGGCGCAGACAACATTACATAGACTATGCTACAACGTTTACACACAGACACACCTGAAACACTCCTTGACTTCTGCAAGAAAATATTTCTTTCGGGGCGCCTTCTAGGGTCTTGGAGGGAGGCCATTGTAGTTGCTTTTCTGAAGAAGGGAAAAAATCCGTCTTCCCCTGCTAGTTATCGTCCCACCATCCTAACAAGCTGCTTGTGCAAGCTGCTCGAGCATATGATCAATAGGAGACGTGTACTTTCTAGAGTACAATGGTCTTCTCAAAAGCTGCTAGGATGGCTTCCGGGCGGGTCGATCCACATATGATCAACTTGTTTCCCTAGAGGCTTACATTAGGGATGCATACATACACAAGCAATACTGAATCACAATATTTTTCGATATTGATAAGGCTTATGGTACGGCATGGCGCTACGGCATTCTTATAGACTTAACATGTTTTGGTATTTCAGGTAACATGCTGAACACTCTTTCTAGTTACTTGTCTACACGAATATTCCGTGTCAGAATTGGGTAAGCACTTTAAATGGTTCACATGCAGGAGAATGGCGTGCCTCAAGGTGGTGTCTTGAGCTGAACATTGTTTATTGTGAAGATGAACTCGCTCCGAAAGGCACTGCCGCACTCTATTTCTTGCCTCGTTTATGTCAATGACGTTCAAATATCTTTGAAATCATGTAACATCTCCATATGTGAACGTCAGGTCCAGCTTGGGGTAAACATACGTTGTCGTTCGGCTGACGAAAATGGTTTCAAACTTAATCCTACGAAAAGTACCTGTGTTGTATTAAAAAAAAAATGCGCGGAATTCTGCCCGATCCTGACATTAAACAAAAGGTGTTTCAAGCCTAGCGAAAAGGAACACAAGTTTTTGAGTGTCGTGTTTCACGAAAAACTCACGTTCATTCCTCACATAAAACGACACAAACAAAAGTGCCAAAAAACAATGAATATTCTGAAAGTATTGTCACACCAATCACACGGTGCAAACTTCTGCTCGCCTTTATGCTGCTTTGGTAGGGTCACGGTTGAACAACGGAAGTGTTATTTATGGGTCAGCCACAAAAACAGCACTGAAAATGCTCGACCCAGAGCTTCAATTGGTGCTTCGCCTGTCTTGTGGCGCATTTCGTACTAGTCCTGTTCACAGTCTATGCGGAGTACGACGCATGGTGCATGGCGTACCAGCTAACTTATGTTATCCCCCCCCCCCCCATAGTGCGACACATGGTGTTTAGCGTATCAGCTAACTTATGTCGACCCTTTATATGCCTCCAACATTTCATCAATGGATTACAATCCCTTCAAACAAGTTTTGAATGATATATCCACAACACACCTCTTTTTAAACTGTCCATCAATTTCTGTTCCCTTCTCGAAGAGAGCGAGGGACTAGACGACTATTCATGAGGTCTCCTTTTTGACACATTCAAATCATCTCACATCTTGTAGCACTATGGCATCCTCATCCTGTGTCGTGTGACCTGTCTTTCGTACAGTACAATAGAAACAGGACACCAAGAACTTGGATTTTGCACCATTTTATGTATCTGAACGACAAATACAGGGCTGCAGAGTTTTTCAGTGATGCATCTTAAACGTTCACTGCAGTGTCTTGTCCTGCACATGGACCCAAATTTAAAGCAAGTAGATCCATGAATGTAAAGAGTAGTATTTACACGGCAGAAGCACATGGCATTTTTCTGGTTTAAGTCCCATAGTAGAACATAATATTCCTAAATCCATCACTTACACAGATTCATTGAGTGTCGTCCGCGTATTGTCATTCAGAGAGTCATCGGAAAATCTTGCCATTAACCTTGTCTTCAAATCATTTATGATAGCTTATTTGTCAAACCTTGTGGTGACAGTGTGTTGGGTGCCAAGCCACCCTGGCATTGGCGGAAATGAACTGGCGGATGAAATGGCCGCCAATGCTGCACTCCGAAACATAGCAAACATAATAACCTTACACAGACCTCAAGCCACACATAAGACAGCAACTCCGAAAAACTTGACAACCAGACTGGAGCAAACAGACACACAACAAAATGCACGTAATAAAACCACACTTGGGACAATACACCACTGACTCACACAACAGCCACATTGAAGTTACCTTAGCTAGATTACGGATAGCCCATACACATGCAACACACTCGCACCTGCTCACGATATCTCCAACACCCTTGTGTAGCAGGTGTGGGGCGGGCCTATCCATCGTTCACATACTCATTCAATGCAAGGCACTCGACACAACACGATACAAACACTTCAGAGAACTCTACAGACAACGTATTCCCCTACACTCAATGTTGTTTCTTGGTGACGATGCCATGGTTTCTTTGAAACGGGTGTTTAGGTATTTGTCAGACATTATGTTTTTAAACCTCATCTCCTATCATGCATAATCAAAACTGGCCCTATACACCAGCCATCACCATTATCTTTAACAGATTTTACTATGTCCGGTTTACACGTTTTTATACCTACTTTTTCGTGGTGATCAGTTCTCTTCAATAAATAACTTCTCTGGCGCTCTTTGCCCTCGTTGGTCTTGCGCTATTGAACACCAACCATCATAATCATCAGATTGGTCATGCAGGAGAGCCAGGCCTGGCTTACATACCCTAAAGCTGTGTGGTAGCTAGAGTATTGTAGTCATCGGCGGTAGCGGTAGTGGTCCGTCCATCCGGTAGAAATCGCCGGGTGAGCCCTTCCACTTTTAAAACACAGGAATCGAGCTCAAAACCGAAGACTTCCCTATGCTCGTCAAATAGTGCAATATTTGTAGGCTAAATCACAGGTTAACAGAGGGAAACCAAGACTAGACTAAACGAGGCGAAGCCCGTCTTCCCCTTTGCATATCCAGGATCAGCTGAGCTAATACTTGTTTAGATTCTGCACGTTTAAAAAGTGGTTTTCTCAGCAATGTTCCTTGAAAAGTACACGCCCCCCTCTTCTTATTGTTTAGCTACTTAAATATGCCTGAGTAGGCCACAGAAGCCCTTTTATGTTTCCTGAACAATGCGAGTCTCCACAATTGACTCCATTGCCTAAAACATAACTAGCTTCCGCCCGCGTTCCAGGACCTACAGTTTTCGTGTCACCTGATATTTATTGTATCCCGTGAAATCCAATCACCTGATGCAAAGTAGAAAACCGGGTTCTACACGTGTTCAATATCAAGGCATTCCGAACCATTTTCCCCATCCTCCTATGTCGTGAAAAACGTATTGAGGAACCCTTTAACTAGAAAAAGTTAGGCCATGCTCCTAAGAATTTAAAATTGTATGATCTAAACTCGCTTCAATCGAAACTCAACTGCCGATGCATTTGGAACCGCCAATATCACTGGTTCCTTGTGATAGCCATAGCATGTCTGTCCACTTGTGGATGAGTTCTTGCGGTTTAGAAATACTTTAAAATTGTTGTCGCAAGCACATTATTGCAGTCATTTTAAAGCTGTGGAGTAAATAGGTATTCTCCACTCAGCAAGGCGTGCGACATGCAACAGCAAGTAATGGCTTGATAAGTGTCAATGTTTTAGCTGAACTTAAAAAGTTCTTTTTTTCTTGATCTTCAAATGGCGTGATTTTGAAGCTCTATTACTTGCGCTGCTAAAATTGAACGTGTAAAAATTTAAGTATCGCTTAATTCCGTCACATGAATTTTTCTTCCAGGATATCTCCAATAACACTCAAGTTTCAACCGTTCACAAAGACGCACGCCTCAGGTGGAGCTCTTGTTGTGGCAGAAAGCGGAAGTTGCGAATTGTACATGACTCCACTGTGAAATAACTAGTTATGACAATTAGGAGAATTCAACAAGTTATATACCAGTCAGTGTACAAAGTATATAGGTCCAGCTGGGCATCACCGGGAGCTACCGCCGATGCTACCTCATATATATAACTAATACTGTTGATATGCCAGAAACACCTGACATAATTGTATACGCCCATGATACAAGTGTCTTTTTTTTACTTGCGAAGATATGGACAGCTTGGAAGAAGAAGCAAACACATGTCTTAAGCACTTATCAATGTTTATAATAACAAAAAGTCTTCAAATAAAAACAAACAACAACATATGTCACTTTTAAACCAGAAAATAGGAGTATAACCCGTTACATTCAAGAACCTTTTAAGGAGATTCGATAGATCGGTTCACATGCCAAAGGCTTCATGAAACACTTGAATAGACATATCACATAAACAAAGTTCACCCCGATTTTTCGCGCTGAATTGGTGTAATCGGGAAAATCAGATGTTTTTGGCAATTCGGGTAACGAAGCATCTGTATTCATCTTTAGTAAACGTGCGCATTCATTAGTGTTTCTTATATGAAACGACTACTAAAACAAGGAAAGTAATAACTACACTTGTAAGAGAATAATACGGATAATTGAAAGTGATCTACCCAGAACGCATTCTCTTCCATGCTTTCAAAACCACAATATATTATCTTTGAGAATATGTTAAACAAAAATAGCGATGATCACATCTCTTCAACTCATATGCAACGCGGTCGCATTTCACAATGCATTTTCTCACAGGCAGCACACGTACAGCTTTAGACGCATAAAATATTGTAGTGAAAGAATACGGACGAACTACGGCACAGAAAAGCTAAAGTATATGATTCCTCAGCTTTTGAATGCACATCCAGCAATCACCACGATAGTGCAAAAAACCCACTTAGTAATTCCGTTTAAAAAGAAAATACACACATATCTACTAATGCCTCAAAGGATTTTTTTCTTTCTTTTCTTTAGTTAATTTTGTTTGATGGCATCACTCAGGTTTTCTTTAAACCTTGACGGGTATGGATGTCTGTCACTTGAATAAGGAATAGAGTCAGAAGATTTTAACATTTTTAGCGAGTAGAAATGACATGATCTGGTAGTAGAAAGGACATTATCGCTATTCAATAGGTCTGGGCATTTCCACACATTCCTTGCTTTGTATCATTGAAAAAAGAACGTTACAGTTCACCATTGTTATAAACCAATTCTTGCAGACATGTGTCTAAGTATGAATGTTTTTCAGGCGATGTTTTAAAACTGTTATAAAAAATGTGAACCGGTCGTTGCTTTTACGTTGCAAACATGCTCCTTGTGCGCATTATTGACTGGGACTGATAACGGCACTTTGCCAACCATGTCTCTTTCATGTGTGACAAACGTACAGTTCACTGTACTCTGCAACTGATTGATTGAATAACCTAAGTGAAAAGTAAACAAATATTTTCCTTGCCCGGTGATTCCATCAGCGACATGTTTTAGAATTTTAATATTCGCGCTTTGTTCTGAGCTAATAATCAGGCTCTTAGCGTTCACGTGTATTTTTACAACAATCCAGAATTGGATTAGTGATTGAATTGTTCCTATTTTAACCTGAGTGAAAGTACATGCCAATTTTGCGACCTGGGTTGACAGATCAGAGACATTAAGGATAACTAAACGCTTTCCGCTGAAATCTTGTTGGTGGTGATTTCAATTCAATTTTTTGTGAGCGTATGCGCGGCGGCAGTATATTCAGCAGTAGGTAATTCCGTATTGCTAATGGACTCAAATGCGTTTGTGACGCCCAGCCGTCGCCCCTTCCAGCTCCCTGAGGAGAACACTTTGATTACTGCTCCTGCTGTTCTTACCAGAAGGCATCACTCAGCACGGCAAAGTTGGCAAATTGTAGCACTTATCAACGCGGAGGTAGTGCGAAGGGTTTTCAGGCCATTTTCTAGCAACTTATAAAAGCGATGGCGCTATCAACCACCCGTTGTTTGAACGGTATTATTAATGTCAGGTCGAAGAAAAAGGAGAGAAGTAAACTCATACTTTTCGGAGTTTGTGTGGTGGCATAATCCTTGCTAAAGCAAGAATTTCCTTGTTGCAATATCTCATCACATTTCCAGCCAATGTTTTCGCCCTGAACTGTCTTGGACCGACACCTGCAAAAATTGTTACTTTTCGCGTCACATCGCATTGACCGGCTTTTGTGCACTTAGCCCGAGTTCTCATTACAATTAATATTGATAGGAACGTCACTACCCCATCCAAACAAGTTACTTAGGTAAGGTAAAAGCAAGTGATGGCAATAAATGTGGCAATAAATATTGAGCGCAGGGGGTCCGAGAGGATGAAATAGAATTGCAATGTGTTTCTGCCCATAGTCTCTTAGCTTACGATATAAACATGGCCTAGAATGCGATATATAACTACAGACAACTAGATGCGGGCATGTGGTGGGAAACAAGGTATACGTTGCAAGTCATTGCAATTTCTTAATTTTAGCAATATTGGAAAAAGCGTATTCCTGCGGCATATTTTTTCCTGTGATGCTGCGAGATATGATGTAATTGTACGCAGAAAAAAGCAAAAAGCCTGCGTTTTCTATGTACAGCGCACAGACACGCGTAGCAGTTCTACACGTAAAGCAGTTCTAATAAGGATGAAGTGGCAGCTCCAGCTTCTATCTGTATTTCTTTACTTAATTTATTGAGCCGAACACGTCCGTCCATTGTAGGTTTATATTCAGCCATATTTTGGATAAATAAGAGAAAGAGTATGCCTAATATGAAGTGAATAGTGTATCAACGCACTTATTTGAATCTTTTATATTAGCCTTTCTGTATTTCACCTCCGGTTAGAAAACCACTCCCTTTCAGAAACCTTTTACATATACTGTTGTATAATTACCAAGTTTATGCGGAGTACAGAGCGAGGAGGTATAACTATAGAAGATATTCATTCCCACAACCGGGGAATCACATGATTTGTGACCACGGGAATGTTGCACAAGGTTTTCGCTTTTTATAGCATGAGTGAAGGCTGAAATCATACCGCGTGTGTTTCCCGTATGCTCCGTATACGCGTAATTTTACCGGCAATGACTGGTGGCGTCTAGCAGTCTTACAGAAGCAATAATGGTGACAATGTTTTAAGGCTATGCAGTATCGTACTACCGAGAAAATGCACCAACCTATCAGATTTTTCAATGTACAGACAGACTTGAAATGTTTAGATGGCCTCCGCAGAAGTGGCGGTTTGGTACCGCCTAATGCTCGCGCTGTTTTCTCAGGATTTCCTCGGCGTACCTTAAACTAGCCCGATGCGTTTTGTCGCCAGCATCACTGCTCAGCCCACCATTTGACCCTTTCCTCAACTCTCCTTTAGGCTCCGCGGACCACACGTCACATTACCGAGGAGTATAAAACAGCACCATTGCCCACGATTGATCATTGGGAGCGACAGTATCAGCCTTTGGAGACCACGTAATCTTCAGTTTTAGTTTGTGCGTGTTACGTGTTCGGTACAGCATTATTCATTTACCCTTTTTAAAACCGCAACTTTCTCTCCATCTAGCCTTTGTTTTGTATTTTGTTCAATTCCGCAATGCCGAGTAACCTCGAACTTGCTAATTGAAGAGCTTGAGTCTTTATTGACGAACCTCACCCCAAAATAGAAAGACCGAAGACAAATAAATCGACGTTCGTGAAGTAGCTAGCTTGCTTGCGAGTGCGGAACTCGTAAGGAACCAGTTCGACTACGTGCAAAAGGGACGTCATAATCTGCGAACGTCCAACAAGGCGCTCGAGGCGACAGTGAAGACACTTGTGGCAACAAATTAAGCACATAAAAAAACTACTCGCTATCCCAGAACAGTACTCTTGACTGATCAATGTCGGGAACATGGTCCATCCGGTTACAACAAGGGAAAGCTAAACAGTCATCCTGACTACCACGGTGTAATTTTATTTAGCTTATTCGCTTCATTTTTACCCCGCATCAACTACGTCAGACGTGATGATTGAAATGCTTGCTTTTGTTGTCGGGACAAGGAAAATCACTTCGTCCGGAAACCCCTGAAGCCCAATTGATTACCAATCAGATTGGCTTTTCTGATGAGCCACAGGAACCGGTGTTTAGTGAATGGCCATCTGACGTACAAGAAATAGAAACAGTTCTCAAAGACACTTGCACTCAAATAGGCGCACTCGTGTCAGTTCTTCTGGACAGGCAATTGCAAATGTAAGCTTTATTCCAAAACAATAAAAAGGAAACCCTACTTGGATTCACCAGGTTCTGTATCGCCAACTGGAAGCAAATGCTTGTTTTGAAACGCCTTGAGGCTGTAAGCGACTAACGAGATGCACTGACAATTAAAGAAGGTTGGCATCTTCAACTAGAGCAGCTGGGAAGAATGGCCCTGTAAGACGGTACGAGAGCCTTACCTGAAAGCTCGGTGCTGCAGGCCTGAAGACGGCGAAAACCAACATCCGATGATGAAAAAATGAATATTAGGACCGTGAATAAAAATATGAATACTTGAGCCATTTGTTCGGTAGAGGTCTCCACACTCCCAATGCAGGTGCTTTAAAGAAAACAGGGTTGGCCAAGTCATTGCTAAAACTTCAATAATGTTGTATGACACAGCATTTCCTTGAAAAAGCAATGTTTCACAAAAGCAATATTTTTGTACACTTATAGGATGTGCGATATAAAGGGGCTGATTGATAGGGCTACACCACAACCGTGCGAGGATTAATGATGATGGTTGGTTGTTGATGGCGCAAGGCCGACTGGTGCAAACAGCGCCAAAACAATGGTTATATATGAAAAGTGAAACCGTAAACACTAAGATAAATCAGAACAAACACAAGTAAAATGACATAGCCAGAGTGGGCTTGGGTGGTATATATGGCCAGGGAGTGATCATGCGTGGTATGAAATGGAGTCTAAAAGCTAAACCACTTCTAAATATTGAAAAAAACACACTTGATAGAAAATATGAGATCGTGACACAAGAAAAACGCTGGGTGTAGAGGGACGTGTAGACTGTATAGTTGTGGGAAGTGTTTGCGTCACGCTGTGTGAAGTGATGTGCATTGAATGAGTATGTGAACTACGGATAGGCCTTTCTGCGCCAGCTGCACTGGGGCCTTGAAGATCCCGTCAGCAGATACGAGTGCGTTGCATGGGTGTGCCCTATCTGTAGCCTAGCCAAGGCGACTTCCGTGTGTCTGTTGCCTGTTTCAGTGGTGTATGGTCCAAAGCGGGGTTTTATAACCTGTAACTTGTTATCTGTCTGTTCACTCCAGAGTGTTTGCCATGTTCTACGCTAGTGTTGCCCCGTGCGAGGCCGTCTAAAAATTTTTGCCACCCCAATATTTTTGAGCCATTGTTATTATAGGGAATAGAACTTTCTTACAGACACTGTTTTCACATCAAGTAAAGCAGAAACCTTCTGGAAAATTTTCCTTGAATTTTCCTGTTCTGGCTACAAAGGGCAATATAAAATTTTAACACTGTTGCCCTAATTTTGTGAGGCCTAACCACTATTAGGCAAAAACATAACACGGTAATTCACGCTATATATTTATCAACTGCTTAGCAGTGCATTGTAAATAACCGCTCCAAATAGTGGGTTGGGGCCCCAAGCTCGTCGGTAATATGCCGAGCACTGATTCATAATAGATGTCATCATAAAGTAGCATCGTGTAGTATTTTTTTCAACTGATACAGTTTCTCTTAAGGGTTAGTTGTTTGTTTTGTGTAGTTTATTTCCAGTATTATTTTAGGTTCTCAGCTATACCATACTCCTATAATACCCAAGGCTATTTTAAGCAAATATAAAACTGTTTTTTGGTTTACAAAATACCAGCGGAATCACAAGTCAAAACCACCTTTTCCAGGCTACGACACAGAAAACATAAAAACCCGCACATGAGATTTTGTTCAAAGCAACGCAGTTTAGTGGTTACAGTGCGAAGAACTTCTTACCTGGTCGCGCAGAATTTGCCTAAATGCAATATTTACTACAACATATATGTTCGAAGGAGGTTCGTCTGTAAATGAAAATGGCACGTATCGAACGCGTGCGCGGTTCCCAGCGTCATGTAAAACAGGTGGTGGGAATGAATGCACATCAGGAATGCGGAAGTGTTCAGGATAATATTTTGTTTACGTAATATTTTGTGCTAAACAATGAACTCGTCCAAAAAAACCGCCATGCTGGTAACGTGTAAAACTTACGCGAAAATACATTTGTTTAGCTTAATAGGCGTGTTTAAAAGCATACCTTTAGGGCAAGATCTCTTCTACAGTGTGTAGGCGCGGATCCGAGCACAAAGTTTTTGAATCCACTCTCTGATAAGGCGTACGTCCTGTCCTTAGCTGATTCATATATTTTCAGGGTCTGCAATGTTTGCATCTCGTTATTCACACTCTTACCATTTTTTCTGAGGTCCTGTGCAAAATCATAACTTATACTCTTAATGAAGGCAAGTAATGCTTATGGCGCTCTTCAAACATAGATCGGGAAACTCAACTCAAGGACTGTTGCTGGGCAGTTGAGTACACAATTGTGTAGCTCAAAGATCGGCATGGCTAGCACGTTTGTGTGTCATCCTTCAAGTCCAGAATGATCGCAAAAGGACATTTGTAACTTTCAAAAATTTCCTATCTTTGTAGTTGCGTTTCAAGTTCCCCGCAGTTTATTTTTTAGGCATACTTGGTTGCACGGTCGCGGAACCATCTTCCGACGGCTTTTTTTACGCAGCTCCTGCCACATCTTCACAGGAATCTCAATAGACTAATGATGTAGCATGTCTCCCTATGTGGCATTATTTTTCCTGGTTTTATTTAAAATTCAACGGCAAAGTAATAGGCTTGCTATAATTTGAATATCAATTTCTGAAGGCAAACTTGCCCTTCCGATTCCAGTTTTCTTTTCAGCCGGTGAATACTTCGTTAGCAGTACCTTTGATATTGCCATCACTTTGTGATACCCGTACTGAGGAAGTACAGCTGTCGTTGATGAAACAAGGACGATACCTGGTCTGCATTCCCATTTATGGTTTTCGTACCATTTTTTACACGGGTCATCTTCATTGACCAATTCAGGTCCTTTGCAGCATGAAGGCATCCACCATTGACGTCCAACCGCTCCTGTCCTGGCTGCTGGAGTCCACAGTTAACCCTGGAATTTTTTTTTTATTTCTTCCTTCCACCGCGTGATGATTTCCCCCTTCTTGTAGACCCATCTCTCCGTACCCAATCTCTTACACTCATTGTCCGTCGGTTTTCGGTTCCCCCCACTAAATAGGCAGTCCAAGTCCATTTCTTTTTTTATTTGAACTACTTTATCTGCTACTCTAGTTCTTTCTCTGATCCAGGTAGCCAGTTTTCTGTCCCTGAGTGTTACTCCTAACATTATTCGTTCCGTGGCCCGTTGACCCGCCATAAGTTGGACCTTCTAGTTCTTGAGACGACCTGTTGAACCAACCGCTGAGGCGACCTAAGTTAGCTTACTAAGCGCCACGTTCTGCTCCTTATGTCATAACCGGCTGTATACACTGGTTATAGATTTGTCTTTCGGGTGACACAAGAGATTACTTTTCATTGTTTGGAAGTTCGAGCCGAGTGCTCCCAAACGATACCTATTCTGCGCCAGATTTCTCTATCATGCTTTGGGTCAGCAATATTCATCTGTCCTGTCCGAGGTAGTTATTTTCTTTTACTTCTTCTAGCGTTTCGTTTTAATAAGCCGAAGAAGACGTCTTTGCATGCCTATTTATCAATACTTTAGATTTATTCGTATTATTTTTCAGCCCCAAGGCCGAGCTTTCTAATTGTAGTAAATCAAACAATGTTCGGTGGTGTTCTAAAGTCTCACTCACCAATACTATGTCGTCCGCAAACCTGAAATGGCTCAAGTATTCCCCGTTTATCCTTAACAATATTGTAACGATAAACCAATTCTGTAACACTGGCTTGGCCAAGTGGATTGGATCAGCTGAAGACAAGAAAGAGTATGCGGAAGCTGGGATCTCTGGAAAAGAGGAAGAAGAAGCCCGCTCTCTGCTCCCGTCATGCTCAACGGTGCTTGACTTGCAACTGCCTTCAGAGCCTGCGCTCTTGCCTGAATAAATCCCTCCCGGACATAACAGTTTGGAGGGGGTGCGGGGTAACATTTAGCGCAGGGCGTCAGAAAGGCTGAAATTGAATTGCAATGTGTTCTTCCCCTAGTCCCTTAGGTTACGATATAAACATGACTTTGGATGCGGTATGTACCTATACACAACTACATGCCGGCATGTAGTGGGAAACAAGGCACAGGTTGCAAGTCACTGCAATTTGTTAATTTTAGCAATAATACAAAAAGGGGCATGCCTGCAGCACATTTTCCCCTTGGTGCTGCGAGATATGATGTAATTGTACACAGAAATAAAAGCAAAAAGCCTACAAAAAGCGACGACAAAACTCCCAGACTTTCACCGAAACAGTCGCGTTGCGGGCCAACCACCAGCTCCCACACAATGCCTCCGCCTGCGGACAGCCGTCTTCACAAGTAACCGCCAACGGCTAGCTGGTATCCCCAACGAGAGCCACGAAAATTCTGTGGGTACGCTGATTAAGACGTTGGAGATAGGCTCACTCATTACAGGCGGGTGAGCCGATACAATCGCTGGGATACCCCTGCTCAGCTCGCTGATGTCGTGTTTTCCCTGGATGAAACCGCGCTCACTTGGTTCGAAAACAACGCAGACAAGTTCACAACTTGGGACTGCTTCGTCGAAGAAATTACCGGTCGCTTCAGAAACCCCGCCGCAAAAAAGAAAAGAGCCGAACAGACGCTGCTTCAGCGGGCACAAATTCCTGGCGAGACGTGTACAACCTGCATGGAGGAAATATTGAAGCTCGGCCGAGTCGTCAACCCGCAAATCTCTAAGAAAGACAAGGTAGGCCACCTCTTAAAAGGAATTGCAGAAGACGTCTACCATTTTCTTTTAGGAAGAGAGAAACTGGAGTCAGCAGAGGATGTCATTGAGCAATGCCACACATTCGAGGCATTGAAGCTGCGCCGCATTACGCCAAAATTGGTCGTTCGGCTAACGTGACTACCGTCCACAGTGTAGACGACTGCCCACCGTCTGACTTGGCCGACACCATTTGCCATATCGTGCGCGAAGAACTGTTGCGAAACCAAGAATATCAGGAGCGTGCCGACTGCGGCCGTAAGCGCGAAGACTCTATGACAGAACAGGTGCAAACGAACGCTCTTCAGCCCTCCAGCGCTGTTATGAACGACCGAAACTTTGCCACCCGGATTGATAGTCCTAGGCGGGGTGGTAGCCGTGAGTCCGCGGTATATATTCCACCGGAGAACCTCCTTCGCTATTCCCAACGCTACCATTATGCTCCACGTTTCTGCGGCACGAATGATGAATACCTCACTAACCGCATCCGCAAGGGCCCCGTTTGCTACTTCTGCGGTATTACAGGCCACATCTCCCGCTACTGCCGTCACCTACGCCAGGCGACAAGGTACGAACCACAACGCACGTTCTACCGCTCCGAGGCTGGCGATTGACGCTACAATGACCACTGGCCGAGAGGCTCTGTTCTGGGAGGACACCCGCCCGCACGTCATAATTAGCCCGCTTCGGGACGGAGTGTTACACCGCCCACATTCCCACAGCGACGTTCGCCTTCGCCCCGGCGCAGGTCGCCGCCGCCGGAAAACTAGATAAGTTGACCAATGAAGGTGAAGTCGCTGGGGAAAATACGTCTAACATTCCTCTCACCGGACTGCCTTCAACAGATTTAGCTTCGCCTGTCCTCATGGTAAAAAACAAAGCTGAAATTGTTGATAATGTTCGAACAATTGGCCAAAGTAGATACGGGTGCAACAGTGTCTGTAATGAGTGTTGGTTTTAAAAACAGGATTGGAAGTAAGGTGATGTTTCCGTGGGACAAGGTGGTTACATTTCGTGGTGTGAGTGGTGAGTGGCTGCACCCTCTTGGAGTATGTTCAGTGAATATCTCCTTCCGCGGCCATTTATTCAGAGCAGAGTTTACTGTGCTCCCTCGGACTACACATTACGTCATCTTGGGAACCGAATTTTTGAAGCAGTGTGGTGCTACGGTTCACTGTAGAGGTGGAGAAATTTTTATAGATCGCACTGCCTTATCTGCGCTTGCTGAAAACCCTGCTGGCCACCAGACCGCATTGGACATAATTTGTGTGTTGGAGGACACCATCATTCCAGCACGATGTGCCCTATTTATCCAAGTATGGTCCTCCGGAGCCCCAAATCGTGAAATTTACGCTTTAGTTGAGCCCATTTCTCAGAATTGTTCCTAGAAAAACATCATCGTTACCCGCGCGGTTGGTACCGTTGTCCATGGTAACTCTACGTTGTGGACTGTCAAGTACTCCCGTGAGCCCGTCGTGTTGCCACAATATCTCAACCTTGCCCACGAGATTCCGTATGCGTCACCTTTAATAGAAATTATGAACGAAGAGCTGAACGCATCCGCTAATACTTACCCAGGGGACTCCTCCAAGATCCTACACCTGATTTGTGAGTCACTTCAACCAGATAAGCGCCGTGCCCAAGCCGATCTTCTGTCCAAGCATGCAAGTGTATTCGACTTCTGTCACAAGCAACGGCACTTTCCAATTCCGCCAAATCGCACTCACCATTCAATCCGTATTGGAGGAGCAGGACCAATTCGTCAGAAGCATTACCACGTTTGTGGACCTGAGCGACACCTAATCAACGACCCAGTCCAGGAAATGCTAAGGAATGGCGTAATTCAACAATCATGCCGTCCGTGGGCAGCACCTCTCATACTCGTCAAGGAAAAAGACAGGGCATGGAGATTTTACGTCGACTATCGACGCCTGAATGCTGTAACTAAGAAAGATGTCTACCCGTTACCCCGATTTGACGACGCCATTGATTGTCTCCATTCAGCTTCCTATTTTTCCTGCGTTGACTTGAGATCAGGATATTGGCAAATTCCCATGGACCCCAGTGATCAGGAAAAAACTGCTTTCGCAACACCTGAAGCATTGGTTGAATTCAAAGTAATGCCCTTTGGACTTTGCAATGCTCCGGCCACCTTCGAGCGTTTTATTGACAGCGTTTGACAAGTGGGAAATCTGTATGTGCTACCTCGACGATGTTGTCATTTTTGGCCGAAACTTTAGTGAGCACAACAGTCGCTTGGTTGCTGTCTTAGACTGCTTGGCAAAGGCTGGTTTAGTCTTCAATTCGAAGAAGTGCCCATTGGCAGATCGCCAAACGCTTGTGCTGGGCCTCTTCGTAGATAAGAACGGTGTCAGACCATCCCCACGCAAAATCTAAGCAGTCAGTGATTTCAAAGAGCCGCATTCTGTAATGGAGCTACGAAGTTTTCTTGGCCTCGCCTCTTCTTTTCGCCGGTTCATACCTGGATTTGCAAACACAGCTATTCTTTGACTTCGCTACTACAGCAAAATGTTTCATTCACGTGGACTTCTGAATGTGACGCCGGGTTTGACCAGCTCAAGCTCGTTTTGACGTCGGGGCCCATACTTCAACACTTTGACCCCTTGGCTCATACAGAGGCTCGTACCGACGCCAGCGGTATAGGAATAGGGGCCTTGCTTGTTCAATGCCATAATCCTAATGAACATGTTATTGCCTACCCCAGTCGGGCACTGGGTAGGTCAGAAAGGACCTACACAGTTACAGAACAGGATTGTCTCGCTGTCGTCTTCGCCCCGCAGAGATTTCCCTCCTACCTCTATGGACACCCGTTAACCATCGTAACTGATCACCATTCACTATGCTGGCTCGTCTACCTTCTGGATCCTTGCGGCCGCCTTGCACGTTGGGCCCTGTTTCTGCAAGAGTATACCTTCACCCTGCGTACAAGAGCGGCCGTAAGCATGCGGACGTGGACTGCCTTTCTCGCCTGCCATTGAAAACCACGACCTGTGATGACGACAATTTCGACAACTGTCTTGCTTCTTTGTCAACACCATACCCCGATCTCTCCACTTTCAAGATAGAACAGCGCCGGGACAACAGTCTGCAGCCCTTATTCATTTGCGCCCGTGCCGACAGGCGTGATAGCCGCTTCTGCGTTCGTGATGGTCTACTGTACAAAAAGAACTACTCTGCACTTGGTTGCAGCCTTTTGCTTGTGGTACCGCCAAACCTGCGCAACAGCATCTTAAATTTTATGCACGACGATCTTACGTCTCGACATATGGGATTCACCCGTACACTTCACTGGGCCAAACAACGTTTTTACTGGCCAAATATGCGCAAAACCACAGAAAAGTATGTTGCCACTTGTGAACAATGCCAGTGGCACAATCCACCCACTTCCACTCCGGCAGGAAGGCTTCGCCCTCTCAATCCGCCCACTGCCCTTTTCGAAAAGGTGGGCATCGATTTACTGGGACTGTTTCCGTGCTCATGGAAGGGTAATTGTTGGATTATCATTTATGTTGACTACCTTTCCCGTTACTTTGAGACCGCCACGCTACCATCTGCTACTGCTGCAGAAGCGTCACTGTTCCTGCTCCGCAATATACTTCTCCATCATGGACCTCCCCGCGTCATCAGAAGTTGCCGTGGCCGTCAGTTTACAGCAGTTGTCGTTGAAGAGCTCTTTCGTGTCTTGTATTGTATAGTCTTCTCTAGGGATCCACTCTGTTGCCCTTAATGATCAGCGGTTATCTTGCCTTCGCATTACATGCCCTGCCCACGTCCATTTCTTCTTCCTAATTTCTACTAACATGTCTTTAACACGAGTTTGCTCCCTGACCCACTCCATTCTCTTCTTGTCTCTTAATGTTACACCTATTATTTTCCGCTCCATTGCCCGCTGAGTCGTTCTCAATTTAAGTTCAACCCTCTTAGTGAGCCTCCAAGTTTCTGTCCCGTAGGTGAGTACCGGTAAAATGCAGCTGTCATACACTTTCTTCTTCAGCGAAAATGGTAGGCTGCTATTCATTATCTGAGAATGTCTGCCATATGCACCCCATCCCATTCTGATCCTTCTAATTATCTCTGCCTCATGGTTGGGATCTGGGGTCACAACTTGGCCTAAGTAGATATATTCGCTTACTACTTCCACTGCCTCGCCACCTATATCAAACTGCTGTGCTGTCCCGAGGTGATTGATCATTACTTTAGTTTTCTGCATATTAATTTTCAGGCCCACGGTTCTACTCTGTTCGCCCAGTGCGGAAAGCATGCTTTGCAATTCGTCCCCCGAGTTACTTAGCAAGGCAACGTCATCAGCAAATCTGAGGTTACTGAGGTATTCTCCATTAACCCTTACTCCCACCTGTTCCCAATCCAACGTTCTGAATACTTCTTGTAAGCATGCTGTGAATAACATTGGAGAGATTTTGTCTCCTTGTCTGACACCCTTCCTTATAGGTATTTTACTGCTCTACCTATTGAGGATGATGGTAGCTGTATACCCAATGTAGATATCCTCTAGTATTCTTATATAATGCTCATCTACCCCCTGGTTCCGTAATGCCTGAATGACTGCTAGGGTTTCGACCGAGTCAAATGCTTTCTCATAATCTATGAAGGCAATATATAGGGGTTCAGTATACTCAGCGCACTTCTCTATCACCTGATTGATCGTGTGAATATGGTCCATTGTTGAATAACCTTTACGGAACCCTGCTTGTTCTTTAGGTTGACTGAAATCTAAGGTTGCAGAGATTCGGTTAGTGATTACCTTGGTAAATACCTTGTAGGCGACTGACAGTAAGCTGATCGGCCTGTAATTTTTCAAGTCATTCATGTCGCCTTTCTTATGGATTAGGATGATGTTCGCGTTCTTCCAAGATTCCGGTACCATTGCGGTCATTAGGCATTGCGTATACAGCTTTGCCAGTTTTTCAAGTACAATTTCTCCGCCATCCTTCAAGAGGTCTGCTGTTATCTGATCCTCACCAGGTGATTTGCCTTCTTTCATTTCTTTCAAAGCCTTCCTTACTTTTTCGGTCGTGACTGGTGGGATGTCTATCTCCTCTGAACTACTGTCTAGTTCGGCATTATACTGTATGTCCCTGCTACTGTACAGATTCCTATAGAACCCCTCGGTCACTGTGAATATTTTATCCCTATTTGTGATGACATTGCTTTGCTTATCCTTAAGTGCATACATCTGATTTTTCACCACGCCAAGACGTCGCTTCACTACTTTCAGGCTACCTCCGTTCTTTACAGCGTATTGGATCCTCTCCATATTATACTTCCGTATGTCAGCTGTCTTGCGCTTATGTATTAACTTCGAGAGCTTGGCTAGTTCTATTCTGTCAGCTGCGGTAGTGATTCTCATGGTTTGCGTTTTCTGATTAGATCTTTCGTCTCCTGTGAAAGTTTACCAGTATCCTGTCTAGCCATAGTGCCCCCGACTTCTACTGCACAATCCGTGATAATGCGTGTAAGGTTGTCGCTGGCTTCCTGTGTCGTAAGCTCGGCTTCCTCGTTAAGGGCGGAATATCGGTTCTGCCGCGCGATCCTGAATTCTTCTACTTTACGTCTTACTGTTAGCTCATTTATCGGCTTATTTCGTACTAGCTTGTTGCGTTCCCTCCTCAAATCTAGCCTAATTCGAGATCTTACCATACGGTGGTCACTACACCTTACCCTTCCGAGCACTTTCACATCCTGCACGACGCCAGGGTCATCGCATAATATGAAGTCTATTTCATTTTTGTGCTCCCCATTCGGGCTCCTCCAGGTCCACTTCCGACTCTCCCGTTTACAGAAGAAGGTATTCATTATGCGTGGGTTATTCCGTTTGCAAACTCAACTACTACGTCCCCCCTGCTATTTTTACAGCCCAGACCATAGTTCCCAACTGCCTTTCTCCAGCCTGATTCTTGCCTACTTTAGCATTGAAGTCCCCCATAACTACGGTATACTGTGTTTTTACTTTAGCCATTGCCGATTCCACATCTTCATAGAAGCGTTCCACTCCTTGGTCGTCGTGGCTGGATGTGGGCGCGTAGCCCTGCACCACCTTGAGCTTCTACCTCTTATTGAGCCTAATTACAAGATGATGATGACGGTTAGTGTTTATTGGCGCAAGGCCGACGAGGGCAAAGAGCGCCAGAGAAGTTACTTAATGAAAAGAAGTGATTACAACAAAAGGTAGGTATAAAACGTGTAAACTGGACAAGTAAGATCAATAAAGATGATGGTGATGGCTGGTGTATAGGGCCAGATTTTATGATGCGTGATAGGAAATGAGGTTTAAAAACATGACGTCTGACAAATATTTAAAAACGCGTTTCACAGAAACCATGGCATCGTCACCTAGAAACAGGGATGGGTGTAGGGGAATATGTTGTCTGTACAGTTGTCTGAAGTGTTTGTGTCGTGTTGTGTCAAGTGCCTTGCATTGTATGAGTATGTGGACTACGGATAGGCCCTCCCCACACCTGCTACACAGGGGTCTTGGAGATCCCGTGAGCAGGTGCGAGTGCGTCACATGCGTATGGCCTATCCGTAATCTAGCTAAGGTAACTTCAATGTGCCTGTTGTGTGAGTCAGTTGTGTATTGTCCCAAGTGTGGTTTTATTACGTGTAGTTTGTTGTCTGTCTGTTCGCTCCAGTCTGCTTGCCAAGTTTTACGGAGTTGTTGTCTAATGTGTGGCTTGAGGTCTGGGTAAGGTAGTGTTGCCATGTCTACTGTGTTTCGGAGTGCAGCATTGGCGGCCATTTCATCTGCCACTTCATTACCGCCAATGCCAGAATGGCCTGGCACCCAACACACAGTCACCCCAAGGTTTGAGGAATAAACTACCATAATTGTTTTGAAGACAAGATTATTGACATGGTTTTTGATGACTTTCCGGATGATAATGCACGGACGACTTCAACGAATCTGTATAAATGACGGATGTAGCAATACGATGTGCAACTATGTGACTTACAACCAGAAATATGCCATATCCTTCTGCCGTAAAAATACTTGTATTAACATTCATTGTTCTACATGCTTCAAAATTGGGCCCATGCGCAGCACAATACACCGCATTGGACGTTTTAGATGCATCGCTGAAAAACTCTGCAGCCTTGTATTTATCCTGTATATATATGAAATGCTGCAAAATCCCACTTTTTGGTGTCCTGTTCTTATTGTATTTTAAGAAAGACAAGTCACATGCAACAGGACGAAGATGCCATGGTGCTACAAGATCGGTGATAGATGACTTGAATGTGTCTACAAAGGAGACCTCATGAATAGTGACATCGTCCCTTACTCTGAGCGAGAAGGGAACAGGAATGGATGGGCGATTTAAAAAGAGCTTTGATGTGGATGTATCATTAAAAACCGGTTTAAAAGGATGGTTGTCCTTTGATTAAATTTTAGAGGCATATAACAAGTCAACATAGGTTCGCTGGTGTGATAAGCACCATTTGTCACACTCTGCGTAAAGACTTTGTACAGGGCTCGTACGGAATGCGCCACAAGAGAGGCGAAGCCCCAAGTGTAGCACTGGGTCGAGTATTTTAAGTGCTGTTTTAGTGGCTGACCCATACACAACAATCCCACAGTCCAATCTAGACCCCACTAGGCTTCTGAAAATACGTAACAGGAGTTGCTTATCCGTTCCATACGACTGGTGGGACAGGATTTTAAGAATGTTGAGAGCCTTTAGACATTTATGTTTCAATTGTTTAATGTGAGGGATGAAGGTAAGCCTTCCATCCAACACCACACCTAAAAACTTGTGTTCCTTCTTCACAGGAATCGATGCGTCATTAAGGATAATGTCTGGGTCCGGATGGATCCCACGCCTCCTGGAGAAGACAACACAGGTGCTTTTTTCTGGGTTATGTTTAAAACCGTTCTTGTCTGCCCAGCAGGCAAGTTTTTTGACACCGAGCTGGACTTGACGCTCCCAGATGTACATATGACATGATTTAAAAGATACCTGGATGTCGTCTACATACATTGAATAAGAAATTGTAGGTGGCAGTGCCTTCCCAAGGGAGTTCATCTTAACTATGAACAGAGTGCAGCTTAGCACTCCACCTTGCGGAACGCCGTTTTCTTGCACATGAACTCTTGAGAATGCACTACCTACTCTCACGCGAAACGTTCTTTCGGACAAATAACTAGCAAGGGTGTTGAGCATATGGCCCGAAACACCGAAAGACTTTAGGTCACTGAGGATCCCGTAACGCCAAGCGGTGTCATAGGCCTTCTCAAGGTCAAAAAATACCATTGTGCAAAACTGTTTGTGAATGAAGGCGTCCTTTATATAGGACTCGAGCGCGACGAGTTGGTCGTTGGTGGACCGCCCCGCCCTGAAGCCTGCCTGGCAGCTCTCGAAAAGACCATTGTACTCAAGAAAGTACATGAGTCTCCTGTTTGTCATCTTCTCGAGGAGCTTGCACAGGGAGCATGCGAGGGCGATGGGCCGATAGCTAGCGGTAGAGGAAGGGTCCTTTCCTTCCTTTTATAACTGTTACTGGAATGATCAACGCCACCTAGCAACTCATCATCAGTACGTCACATTCGAGCACCACACCATATTCTTCATCTATCATCGTCGAGCCTTTCCAATCTTCGCTTTTTGAAACGGCTTCCCGGCGAGGCTGAGTCGTCATTAAACGCGTCCTTCAAGTCTCCCGTGCCCGAGCCGTGCAGTATCTTTTGTGTGCTCCAGTTTTGGGATGATTGATAAAACGAACACTGCAATGTTATTCTAAACAAAAGTTTGCACAAGGCATCTCGAAGGGATGGTGCCTGCTTTTTCTTGGCGCACAACTCGTTGTTTTAAAACGTTTCATTCTTTCGTCGATGCCGCATACAGGTGCACTGGTACCAGTCGTAGTGGTGGCGAAAATTACTTCTGTGTTACGTAACATGAATAAAAACATCCACTCACTCGGAATATGACGTCTGGGTCTCGCCTTCAAGGCATCAAAATTAGTCTACATTGTACCAAGATTACTGAGCTCAAACTCTGTGTGAAGAGGGTTTTGAATGCATAGTTACGCTGTTGCCTATTCTCTTTAACCTGGCCCCGAGAACTATTACCAAGAACGCGAACAACCAAGGTGTTGTTGAATGCTTAGGCAGTTTCACTGTTCCGCATCCACCTGTTCTTGCACCTCGGTTTCTTTGGAAGTTGCACGTTGCAGCTCATCACGGCAATAGGCGAGAAAAAACGGGTAACTCGACGGTGGAAGCAACTGTCGCTGTTATATGTGTGAGAGCAGTTATCCTGTTACAACCTAACAAGCGGTCTACAATCGCCCACCCTGTACGTAACAATAAAATTTAGGACGGACATCCGCGTGTACACCGATATAAACAGCTCTAAAGTGTGGCCAGCCGTATGTTTGGTGGCACAAGAGACTCAATACCCAGTCCATGAACTGTTTATGAACAACTCGAGGATTGTCCATCTTGACACGTGACTCCCTTCGCAGTGAAAATCATTTCAAGTTTCTTGACAAAATTAGTTGTCGTTAGTTGGACCCGTACGCTAGGACGGCGTATCGCCAAAATGCCAGTCCGTCTTTTGCGACTTGATAAGGAACTGATGTTAAATTGTTCCGTCTCAAGCATTCCTGGAACGATATAAAGAAACGAACATTCAAACAATTCACTTTTCGGTTTCAGCCAGCACTATCATTGTGACAAAGCCTTCTACCTGCAACTTGTGGTTTTTTAATCCTGTACGTCAAAATTATATTTTACCAGCTCATGTGATCCACGGCCTAAGAAAATACATTTTCACCTAGTTAGTAAATATACATTATTTTCGGTATATTCTAATATATCTCCATGATAACTCATTGAAGACGAAAAGGGTCCGGCCTCGCTCACTTAGCGGACATCTAGACAATAGAATCAAACTACAGAAGACAGTGCATTGGAGTGGCTAGCTTCATCAGTGGGTGCTAACTTGCATGAAAGTACGATGACGGAAGAATTCGTCAGTTTTGCCTTGTCAGATTTCAGAAAGTGCGTGCTTTAGGCTAACCATCTTATACCTGCAACTGCATTTTTAAATTGCTGCTATTGACCCCACTGGTACAACAATCGAGCCTCTATCGGAATTATTCCGGCATATAAATTAGTAGAACGAACTCTTGTTCATAAAAGAGTCCGAAGTGGAAATTCAGGTACTTGTATTGTAACAATAAGCATTTTATTAATTGGGTACCTATGTGTGCAACAACAAAAGCTTCAAAAAGTGAAGGAATGGTCATTGACTGTTTACTTGTAAAATATTCTAAATGGTTCCAAAACACCCAAATGTACCCTTATTTGTGCTTAGTCATTCCGGTTCTCCCAAGCATCACATTGACTGTATTAACTACTTAAATAAGTGTAATTACATTTACTCTTTACTGTGCGGGAAGGAATAAAAAATCGAATCAACAAATTTAACGGTAGAACAGGAGATGGCAGTTGAACAAATCCAAGTCTTCATTTGAAGTCTTGACCAATGAAGGGGACGTGATTCCTAGCAAGACTATTTGCAGTATTGGGTCTCAATGGTTAATTGAAAATGTCACGAGATCAGATCGAATGTGCAATACTAAGCCTAAGAGTTCGGGAAGTTTTCCAAAGTTCGTGTCGATGATTTGCCACCAATGTACCTCTGGAAAAGATTTTATAGGGTAAAACGGAGGCTGAAAGGTAATGAAGTCGTACTTACTTCACTACAGGACGAAGAAGGAAAACACGAAAGACACGCTAGTTTTGTGTTAAAGTTTGCTCCAAGTATGAGTTAGTTGGTAACCAACTCGGCCAACTCTCCACGTTAGCTCAAAAGTTCACTGGAAAACCACCGGTGGCGTCTGAAGCTCCCGTGTGCAAGCATGAACAAATGGGTTCTTTGGAACTTTATTCTACTTAGAGTAGCAAAGAGCGATTAATTGACGTGCGGGAGCAATAATGAGCGGGTGTGTCCGGTTTTCTACATTATTTTCTACGCTCTACCCTAAACAACCACACCCGAAATGTGCGCGAAGCTCTCCAGAGTGTAGGTTTAAATTGAAGTGGTATTTCATGTTTTTATTTTATGTAGTGAGCTAGACAAACGTTTTGAAATTGCTCAGCTCCTTATTTACTTTTTGTAGGGTTTATGAGCCTAGAAAACAAAGAATACCTGGAAATGCTTATCGAAGCAGGAAAAAGATAACTCCTCTGTTTCAGTATTATGTTACAAATTGACCAAAGTGGCCACAAAACTAATGCAATGCCTCGAAAAACTTCTAACGCCAAATTTTGTTTGGAAACGCTTCTGTATGATAATGAACAAATTTCATGGGCGTGTGTGATTGTCAAAACCACATCGTAGTTCAAAAGTAAGTCGCAGAAGAGGAACGGCTGATTTTTAAGTACTAGTTCCTGCATGAAATGTTCCAAAAGAATAGTAACGTACGTCAAATCGTGAACGCTACTTTTCGCCTCCCCCTTTCATATGTCCCTGGAACTTTGGACACTAGCCATGCGCCGACTCAATGATTCCACGAGATTGTTTCACTGTGTTATTCAATCAGCTTTACTCACGTCGGACGGTACATGCATCATACAAGCCTCACAGTCTATTACTACAAGCAACAACCTTTTTTAGGCGTCAAGCATTTTTATTGTAGAACGCACGCATACAAATTTAGTTGTTTACCGTAACGAACCACGGAAAGGAGGGCCTGGTGAAATAAGTTCGCACCCTCTCTGAACAATTGTACTTGCCCTTTTTGATTACCCTCTTTGCGCCTTCTGGTTGTATTTCTCTGTTGCTCTTCTGTAATTGCAATTTTAGTTTGTTCTGTTTAATTTTGTAATAGAACCGCCAATCCCTGAAGGGTTATGCTTGCAATTGAGGGAAATTATTGCCCCGGTGCGCCAGTGCGTGAGCAGATTGAACGCGATGGGGACCACCATCAGTCGGCGGAAGCTTGGTGTGTGCTTGGGCAGCACCGAACGTGATCTACACGTAACGACGGCGCCCGTGCTACCGCGCCCGGATGTCGCCAGTGAACGCCGCATAACGGGGGCCGTGCCACAGCGCCGGTCTATGGTACCCACCACCAAACCGGACACCCATGCCTTGGCCATCATCCCTCAGGCGGGGCCGCAATCGGTTCGAGAGGACCGCCCGTCGGGGCCACCTGGTGCTCCTGCTGGGCTGGGCCACCGGTTCGGGCCACGTGTGGTTCGAGTGATGTGGGGCCAGTTAAACAAGACCAGTACATCTGTGGCCCCCGGCTGCTGTGATTGCGACAACCCATATGGGCCCAGTCAAGATTGCACGCGTATGTGGTTCGTTCGCTACCCTTGTTGAACTGGGACTTCCGTTTGACTATCAGAAGGTGCAGGAATGAATCCCGCTTCTTGTTTTTCTCCTGTTTAAAGGCGTTTGCCACGTATGTCAACGTTTCGGTTTCTTCCGGTTATGGCCCATTTGAGCCGTTTTCATCGCATAATACAATGCTCCTACGTTTCCCCTTCGTGTTGTGGCCAGTGTAGTCATGGATCCCGTGTGGACGTCTTGTGGTTTCCACGACTGGGCCCTGAGATTATCACTATTAGCATCCGTGACATCCGCTGGCATCCGCGGATGTCAGCGGCATCCGCTGCGGGAACGGGTTAAATCGGAGCAGGTTCGGTTGCGCGATGAAAAGGCGACAGAACGGAAACGTAAAACCCGCAGCAGAGCTGGAACGACCAAATAGGAGAGCCTGAGGCTTAGCTTAAGGCTACAGGAAGGTGCGCAAAACAGCACCCAAGCGGAGGGTTCCGTGGCAGCCCAACCTAACCACGTGCCTGTCATGTCGACGAGCCCACATAACTTTACCCCCCCGTTTGATGAGCGCAGAGATGACCTGGACGCATACCTCCTAAGGTTCGAGAGGGTCGCTGCAGCTCAAAAATGGCCGGCAGATAAATAGGCCGTCGGATTGAGCACATGCTTCAGCGGAGACGCGCTCGCCGTCATCAGGGGGATGACGCTAGAAGATTCTCTGGAGTACCAAAAAGTCAAGCTGGCGCTCCTTCAGCGGTTTTGTTTTACCCCTCAAAGGTACAATGACAAATTGCGCCAGGCGAAAGCTGAGGGCGGCGAAACCGGAATAAAGTTCGCGACATGATTGTCCAGTTTTTTTTTACTGAAAGCTCGAAACGTATTGGGTTCCCAAGATGTTCGAAGCACTACGCGACATGATGATCGTGGAGCAATTGTCCAAATGTTGCTCATCCCAGATGGCCATTTTCATCAGGGAAAGGGACTGCAAGTCGAGCAAAGAAATGGCTGAAGCTTGCGGTCGTTTCTTCGAAGCCCAAGCTCTCACAAACTTGGGAAAGGCCCGAGACGAAAAGAAAGAGTCGGAAGTAAACCTTCGGTCCAAGAAATGTCGTAACTGCTTTTTATGCGGGAAAACCGAGCACTGTGCCCCAGACTGCAGGGTCGCAGCACGGAATGTTCGGTGTAAAAATTGCGGAAAACGGGCACACAAAACTTAAACTGCCAGTCCAAACCCCCCAATAAGAAGCAGGTTTCGGCATGCATTTTTGCAATCCACCGTTCCAAAGGACCCCGAAAAAACGATGGCGTCAAAGGCAAACTGGCTCTCACGCGTGCTGTGCGTGAAAACTGCAAGCTCCAGACTGGAAGTCTAACCACAAGCATGCCTGTTGCCACCGGTCAGTTCTATGCACAACTCATTTCGGTCATCGTGCGTCGGGAACTCATTCCAGACAGGTGTCTCACGGGCCAAGCGTCCACGGTTCTGTTTGTGCACAACACCACGCGGCACTTTGAAGAGGCATATATCTACGTCAATACACCGTATTTCACAGGACACGCTCTGGCAAGATGCATGGCGGACCCCCTGTATGACCTGATCCTGGGGAACATACCTTGTGTTAGGCATCCTAACAATCCTGACCCCATGTCGCAGCCGCAAGTCTCCGAACCCTTAGCGGTAGAGGCGGCCAGTGTACAATCCCTCCACCCGCCTGTGGTCAGGGAGACCGACAAAGCTGCCCAACAAATATTAGCTGTGAAACAGAGCACACCTACCAGCTCTATTACGATCGCTGTTATTACGAGCCGGGATATGATCGAAAAACAGCGACAGAACAAATTCTTTGAGGATTGTTTCAAACAAGCGGGGACGGAGTTCTTCTCCCGAAGTGGAAATGCGTACACGTATGAGAAGGAAAAAAACTCCCACCTCCCCTCGCGGGAACCCCTGTGTAGATGCGACGCATAGGCGGAGCGGCGAAGGGACCGCGTTTTATAGCGCGCATAACGTTGAAGGGATTGCGAAAGCCGGTCCCAATTGATGACGACGTTGGTGTACTTGTAAAGCGGCGTGGACTCTAGGTGTTTCACCCAAGCGTGGATGTTTCTTCGCCGGAGAACGGCACACCGGTTATATGCGCAGCGCCCCCAAAGGAAAAGCAACCCCGGAAGAGAGAGTACTGCACATGCGCCGGCCTCAGCGCGTCTGCCGTGGCTATGACGCAAAGTGCCGCGGCTATGACGCAACCCAATCCAACACAATCCACTTTAATCCAATCCAATCCAAATCCAATCTAATCCAATGCAATCCAAGCAAATCCAATCCAATCTAATCCAAGCCAATCCAATCGAATCCAATCCAATGCCCCTCGCGAGAGAGTGTTCGCTATCGGAGAGGAGAGGGGGTGAGCGGCGGAGAGCGCAGCTGGCGCGGCGAGGAGAGTTGGGGAGGGGTGGACAACGCCGACGACAACGACGACGACGCCGGAAGGACAAGGCGAGTGAATCAGATGCTCTGCATCTAAAAAGGATTGCTGTACCTACGATAATGCACGGTGTCAGACCAATGGTTTAAACTGCTGGTCATACCTCATCCGCTGAGGGAGGCTGTCATAAAGATGGCAGACGAAGGAATCTTGTCGGGCCATCAAGGAACAAGAAAAACAGCGGAGAGAATTCCTCGAGAATTCCACTGACCATGTATTCATGCAGATGTTAAAAGATTTGTAAAGTCACGTGATGTCTGCCAACGTACTACTCCGAAAGAAAAAGTCGGTGTCTCCACATTTAAAAATAGGCCTATTATAGGCACGCCATTACAGAGGGTGGCGGCGGACATTATTGGGCCGCTACAACCAGCCTGAGAAAAGGACAATAGGTGTACCTTAACAATGATAGACTTCGCTACCCGGTACGCCGATGCAGCAGCTCTACCGAGCCTCGACAGTGTCCACGTTGCAGAGGGTTTACTGGAAATGTTTTCCAGTTTCGGTTTCCCAAAAGAGATCTTGACGGATAGGAGCACAAGTTTCATATCAGGTCTCATGCAGCAAGTGAACAGACTACTATCTACGAAATCTCTGCGTACGACAGCCTTCCACGCCATGGGCAATGGTTTGGTGGAGAAATACAACCGCACGCTTAAGAACATGTTTCGCAGAATACGCCGAGAAAAACCAAAATGTTGGGACCGTTATCTAGCTCCGCTCCTCTTTGCATATAGAGAGGTTCGTCAAGCCAGTTTAGGATTTTCGACATTTGAACTGATCCACGGTCGACATGTTCGAGGACCGACGGCGGTGTTAAGAGAGCTCTGGACGGAGGATGGGTCGGACGAAGATATTCGTTCGACTTATATGTACGTTGTCGAACTCCGGACCATCTTGAAGACACATGAAAGACTGCGCACGAAGAGCTCAGGAAGGCTAATGTCAAACGGAAATCCTATTACGACAGAAGAGCAGTTCCAAGACCATTGAAACCCGAGAACTGGGTCCTGCTACTCCTTCCAAGCAGCTAAAACAAGTTGTTGATGCAGCGGAAAGGCCCGTTTGCCATTCTCCGCCAATGCAACGACGTTGACTATGAGGTGGATGCTCGAGGCAAAACGAAACTGTTTTACATCATCATGGTAAAGAAAAATGAGGAGCTACAACAGGCCACAGCGTTTGGAGCCGCTGTTAAAATTCTCAAAGATGAAACAGGCAGCGAATAAATACCTTTTTATTCCGGCAAACGGGAGCAAACGTTTGAGCACGTTGGTATTTTTCTCGGGTTGACGCATGAACAACGACAAAAGGTACAATCCTTGCACAGCCAGTTTGAAGACATATTCAGTGACCTACCGGGAAACAGCGGCCTCGTTGAATGTCAGCTCAACCTGACCAACGAGATACCGGTAAACATGCGGCAATACCCCGTTCCATTTGCGTTCCAAGAACCCATTGAAAATGAGGTTCACGGTATGTTCCGCTTGGTCGTCATCGAAAGATCAGTTTCTCCATATAACTCCCCACTTTTGGCTATCCAGATGCCGGACAACATGATCCGAGTGTGCGTCGATTTCAGGGTACTGAATAGGCTACTTCTGGACGAAAGGGAACCTGTTCCGTGAGTGGACGTTTTGCTCGCGGGAATCGAACCAAAGAATATTTTTTCAAAGTTTGACTTCACGAAAGGTTTTTGGCAGGTTGAGATGGCCCTAGACTCTGTGAGAAGATCCGTTTCTCTTTCAGGTCCGGCTTGTATCACTTTAAAAAAACTCATGCCTTTTTCTCCCAAACCCGTTTGAACCCGTTTGAACTGGTTCGAACCGGTTCGAATCGGGACGGAATGGTGCTACGGAACCGAACCCGAACCGAACCCGAAAGGCTTGAACCCGAACCCGAACCAAACCCGAAAAAATACCGGTTCGACACCCTGTAATAAAGTGCCTTTGGGCCATCATACTTCTCATATTGCCTCCGCAAAAGCGTCTTCCAAACGATGCATTTAGTATAGTACTGAAGCCGCCTCTGAAGGGGCCCGGTGTAAAGCGCTCTTTGGGGGTTTATAGAGGTCTTAACAAAAGGCCGTCGATCCTTCATATTCACTGAAGAATCGTGAAGCCCGTTCGCGGTCACGATGTCTAGCCACCGCCGCAATGAAGCACAGTAGCCGAGAAGAGAATTTATTATAAAACCACATGTCAGCTCGCAGCGACTAGTGGTAACAGCGCTGCCCGAAAAACAGAAAAAAAATCTAATCAGTTTCCAAGTACTCCGGGCAGCCTACACTTTCCACAACAATTGTCTATGGTGGTGAAACAATTAGGTTGCTCTGAAATCAATGCACAAAAAGTTCTCAGGGGAAAAAAACAGCGCAGAGACGGGTACTAACGGACGAAAAGACAGTACAAGCGCTGTACTGTCTTTTCGTCCGTTAGTCCCCGTCTCTGAGCTGTTTTTTTCCCCCTGAGATGTCAAACCAACTAGCCCAATCCCAAGCTTTACACAAAAAGTTCACATGTGTTCAAAGAAAGAGTTCAGACACTCGTTGAAAGTCAATACGGCACAATAGTGATGCTCAGGATGTTATTCCTGACCACTATGAAACGCGTGGACCCAGCGTAACAGGAAGGCTTCTTCGCCTAGAATTGCCAACTCATTGTCTAAGTCATTCATAAGGATTGACCGCACACGCCACAGCAGTGCAAACATCGCGTGTTGCGGTGGGGCGCGAAGACACGCGGCACGACGATTTCGCCATAATACAAATACACCAGCACACATCACGAAGTTCGCCAACGTGTCATTTGAACCTGTGCTCATTCTAAGTGTAAGACCAAACAACCTGCTTAGCACAGTCCAAAACGTTACCGCTACACGACACTGAAACAAGGCATGTTCCAGTGTTTCAGTGTGCCCGCAGTGCGGGCACCGTGAGGAACACACAATGCAGAATCTCGCCAGGCGGTCACACGTCGGAAGCACTTGCCAGCCACGCAACCATCCGAAATCCGTAACATCAGAAGGAAGCTCCGTCGAAGTCACCTGATGCCAACTGCCACCGCGTGATCTTGCTGTCTGCTGATTATCTAATTGGTTTATTGCCAATTTTTCGCACAATTCGCTTGCTGTACTTTCCCTAAAATTTAGGCTTGGCAAGCTAGACTGGACGTTTCTCAGTGTTTTGACAACATAGGTATAGAATGGCGGTGACTGCTCAGCAGACGGACCGGAAATGTGTTCGTCATAAAACATTGAGCGGTAAGTTCCCAGAAAGTACTGCAACAGCACCCTTCCTGGGTACTCAGTTGATATAACAGGCATAACGGTTCTTTCATGACTGCTGAAAGGATCACCGAGCCTAAGCGTAACCGTTGCTTCGGGGAGAATTCTCCCCACGATTACACGTGGTGCCACAGATCCTCCGGCGTATTTGATACCAGCCATATTTTAGGCGTGTTGCAAAAAACAAGAAATACGGAAGATATCTGAGGACTTTCATGTCCACAGGGAGGCAGATAAACAGCTAACTTCACTGTCAGGGGGGACCCGCGAGGTGTATCCTGTGGTTGCACGTGGTTGATGCAGCACCTATTGTTTTTCAAAAGTTTCAATATTATCCTTGTGTACAAGTGTTATCATGTCTTGCGTGCACCGAGTAAAGTTTATCAGTTGAAGCGAAATGATGGTCCCGGCTGCTTCTTTCTTGATCGGTGTCTTTTTCGCTGGTAATACGTATTCCACACAGTCCCAACCATCCAAGCCTTCAGCTTTAACCCATCTTATGCCTGCTCACCCTGACTCAAAATTCGTCTTTCACGCACCTATAGCCAGTCGGCCCATCGGGCCGATCAGCAGAAGCCCATAGACGATGCTGCTTGTCAACTATCCCGTTTTCATCCTCTGGGAAACCTTGCGCAACCTTGCCACGTTCCGTGAGTAAAGGACGCGGATGGGGTGGCAGTGGCGTGGTTTCTAAATAGTGTGCAGCACAGTGCGGTGTTCTGTACAACCTGAGATTTTTCAATGATGGCTGTGCAATATGCCGCTCCGGTGCAAGATATTCCGGTTTGCCTTCTGCACCATGGGGTGTGGAAATGGCCGACCTACAAACATTTCACATACGCTGTGAACGTTTCCTCCAATGCTATTTTGTTACTCCCATATTACATGTCTCGAACAGTGTTGTACGCATGAGTACCTTGTGAGTGCTTATAGTCATATGACTAATGCATCCTGCCCTGCTTATTTTTTTCTGGTTAAGTAAACATAAGCAACAGCCGATCAACAAAAGGCTGTTGTCGATGCCGACAGACAGCACCGACATTTGGAGTCGAGTGTCCAGGAGGCTTTACGATGCAACGCGCGTGCCCGCTAGGTTCAGCAAAAGCAGTATGTTTTACCGCTTGATTAGGTAATTTTCCAGCAAGACTTTTGGCTTAAAAATCGTAAAAATTGCGAAGCATATCCCATAATATAGTGCGGAAAAAGTTGAGTATGGACAATATTCTTTCTTCTAAAGACCAGATTAGTTGTGTATACCACAGCCAACACGACAGGAATATTTGTCCAGCTCTATATCCAACTCGCTCTTGGGATGTGCACCTGTAGGCTGATTAAAATTTGTTACAGGATGCCAATATATCGATTTACAGTTCAACCAAATTCTCGCAAGCTTCCTGACATCGCGCAGGTCAGCGGTTGACAAATGGTTGCATTGAGTTATCGCCTTTATTTCTGATCTGAAATATGAATTATTCTTCGAGCAAAAACACCGAGGTTTTTGACCACCCAATTATCACCTAAAATGTCTCGGCCGTTGCCTACTCTTATCGCCGTTGTCGTTCTTCTTCCGGAGTGCACGCACAAAGAAATGCTGCGAATTGACTATAAACAGACGCATTTGAATAGGGGGATGCAGTAGTCACTGCGTGCCTGAAACTTCTTGTGCTCCATGGCTATATGCTCAATCCCCTCGCCCAACGAAAATGGCACTGCGGTCACAATATTTTCACCTTTTCGCGCTACCCTTCCGGAAAACAGTCAATAAGCCACACCACAACTAAACGTTTAAAGCGCGAGGGACGCCGGCAGTGCCATGACCGAATAAATGAGGCGTCAAAGGGGAGCGCGAATGAATGTGCGGTATGGTGGGAGGAAACCCTGCGAGATATATTTAGCTCTCAATAAAAGCTCAACTATACGCAGGCGAGCCTTTTACGTCGCTGTAAAAAATATTGCAAAAAAAACAGCGTCGCATCTGCTCGCGTTGCTGCAAATTTGTTGAAACACGATGGTCTCCTCCGATCCTGCCACTTAAGCGGGCTCCTTTTTCATCCCCGATATCTTCTCACACGGTTACCGGCCGGCCATGGTCTACCCACAGGAGGCTGTGGAGCGCAGCTTTTCCACGTTCGACTGCCTCCCCGCTATCTTTTCGGGCGGTCGAGACGTATCCCTGGAACCACGAGTGCGAAGATAGGATGCCAGCCTTTTTTTAATTTTAGGTATGAGGCATTGTTTTCAATGCGTTTTTTCGGTAATTTGATATCGCAAGAATAAAGCACACTTCGACTTTGAACAAAAAGAACATCGCGAGAAGTAGTAGTGCTTTTACGCGTTTTTTTCAAGTACTTTATTCATTATCGGTTTTCTGAAGAGAGTTGGAATGTGAAGCGCCTTTATTATAGAGTGACTAAAATATTTTGCTATACGAACGGCTTCCTCAAAATATTTTTGAATTTTCGGGGGGCATCTAAATCGAGGGACACAGACACAAATAAAGACTTGCAGACAGACGAACATTTCTAATTTTTGTAGCCAATAAAGACTGTCGTTTTTGAAGCGCAAAGAACAGACAAAAAAGGTTACGGACGTGGCAACGGATGGTTATAGCAAACTTAACACAACTTCAGTATTTTAGACGTTTGCGATTCCCTTAACACAAGGTCCACATGTGTGTACATGGCCAACTTAGGTATGACTTCAGAGTGACTAGAAAGAACGAATTAAAACAAACATTAGATAATTCTCATTTAGTAAGTGAAGCTTGTATGTCCAGGTATTCATTATTTTTTACGTCCGGCAACAAACGTTGTGAGCCTTTGCTTGTTTTTAAACGCGATCCGTTATATATTGGCCAGGCGTTCGGCGACGAAACCATAGGCGTGTAATTTAAACGCTTGGAGGGTCACCCCTAAAGTTATAGGCTCTAGAAAGTACGATGTTTACCTAAAGGTTATAACTGTCACGACTTGGATATGCAGCTTCAGTCGATTATATGTCAGTAGGCGGGGGTTCCTACATCACTGCAGACAAAGTACAAGTGTTTGTAAGTATGCCCGTGTCCAATTTTGACCGCGTCAACGCTCAAGAGCAATACGCTCTCCCCATTCCTGTCACCTAAATTATTCGTCAGCTCTATGTCATATGCCAGAAAGCTTCGCTCGTTATATTTAGAGTGGAAGGAGTGTTAATGTTTTAGGGGCACCAAAACCAGACCAGGTGAAATTTCCGCAAGTCCGCATGGTCCGCAGAGGTCAGTAGCATCAATAAAATTCCGGTAAAGTGAGATAGGTAAATTTGATGCACAACGTAAGAAGGGTCCTTGCACGGTTCATTGAAATACGTAAGGCAACTCTAACTGCTGCCACCTGATCTGAAGAAGACTGATTGTTTTTATACTCTGCTTCAACTAGACACAGACTGTAGAAGGTAATTTGGTTTTTAAGTTGAAGACAACTACTGCTTTATAATAAATTTCTACACAATAAATCCATCCAACTGAAGCACCATGGGCATATGGTGGCATTAGGAATGTATAAAAGATTAAAAGAAGTACTGCCGCTGCTGTTCAAGTTGTTGAGATAAAGCCATAAAAGCACACTAAATGCATGCCAATAACATGAACAAAATTACAATTGGAATGTGATACGCGAGAGGTTTAGTAGTGATAACTTATGAACGCTCGTAGAAGAGCAAAACCAACTTCCGAGAGAATCAATAGCTTAAAAAGTCATAAACGATTTGCCTAATTTCCGACATAAGTATGTACAGCTGCTGCAAACACGAGGTTTATGGAAATCTTGGGCATCGAGTTGCACATGTGCGCGACTTCACATAACCCATAAAACTTGCCGACGTTATACACTGCGAATACAAAGCTATAACATTTCTCCAGCCGATAGATACCGTGGCAACATGCATTGAGAGGAAACAACATTAGTTACACACGCTATACAAAAACAAAGGTAATAATGTAGGAAGCGTCAACCTCTGGGCAACGAAAATAAAATTTATCATCGGCCGACATCTAAAAAATAGCACTATCTGTTAGCCATAATACCACAGTTCAAAGGAAGTTTGCGAAGGTTTGGTGGGCAAACAAGATCCGCAAAGCAGACTATCATGGGTAGATGGCGCTGAAACTGGCGCTGCGCGCGACAAGAATTGTCAGACAGACACAAGATCTCCGATTTTACACTTTATCAAAGTCGTAGAGATGAAAGTACAAAAACACCATGCTTAAATAACAATTTTAGAACATTGATTTTTTGCACATGCTGAGAAACTTGCTTCAGATAGTTATTACATTCCCGTGTTGGAGTTTTTTTGCACTGTGCTAATCGAGATTATGATATCAGAGGTGCAGAAATACAACTAACATACGTGCAAAAACCGTACCAGAAAGGTATCATCAAAAGCAAAGACGGCAGCTTTACAAAAAAGCTGGCGAACTTTGGATCATTTATTCGTTATAAGGTTTAACGTGCGACGCTTCACATTAGATGAGGCACGCAGCAGTGGAGGGCTGCCGATTAATTTTAACCACCTCGACATCTTTACCATGCGCCGAAATAACGAAAATGCGGGCAGTTTCGCTTTTCGCCTCCATCAGAAAAGAGGCCTACGCTGCCGGGAATCGAACCCACGTCCTTGGGCTCAGCTCCGGAGTGCCCCTGCCACTGAGCCACAGCGGCGGATTGGAAACTTTAAAAGGAAGCAAGGTACGTGTTCAGGGAAGCCTCGATCGCCTAAAAAAGCTAAACAGAACTTACAGTCCGTTGTGCAAAACATAGGCGATCAAAAGATGAAAAAAAAAATTTCTGTGACCGCACATGTCACCAGAAGAAAGACGGATCAAGGGTAATGTATTAAAAATATAGCAGTTCACAACACATAATACAATACGCGGCAAAATGTTGATGCGATAAGTTTCACACCGCATAAGAACGCCTACAATCCTTCGGAAGTTCACCATGCGTATACGGAAAATAGCCCTTATGAAAAGAGGTGGCTGTGAAAATGCAGGAACTGCTTTTGAATTAATCTTCTTTATTGGTACTACCAGCCAACAAAAATCAGCTCTGCGAGATAAAACATTACGAAAAGACGAGACTATTTTCTGCGAATTTAGGCGGGAGCAACACTCTGAATATTATATTACAAGAGATGCTCTTAGTAATCAAACGTGCTAACACGTCCTGACATAAAAACATCCAGAGGTGGCTGGTGTATATACTTGTTTCGACAAGCCGTCATTTTCCACATTGTGAACCTCTCTGATTCACTTGTATCAAAGTGTTTAAGAAACTCGTACATACCGAACTGGCATTGACAGCGGCGCCAAATGTGTGCGGAATATGTAATTTCGTGTAGAAAGCAGCGCTCTGTAAAAAGAAACAGTGAACAATGATTTATAAGAGGGGCTCCCAAAACAATCCCTTGGTTACATTATTATTTATGGAAAAATGATCGCTCCCATAAAACAATTGGTTTGTAATTTCGCACGGCATCGTTTGTGCACTCAAGCTGAATTTCTTTTAGCGCGGTGGTTTTGGCCACTATATTTCCATTTCTTCTCCTTTGTGATGTTTTAGAGAAACTCGTGGATACCCTGCGCAGTTAGCCATGCCCTTCTGTATGTTTCAGGTGCAGGAGGCGTTAAGATATTACAAAATACAACAATCGGTCAATTTCGGCATACCTGCTGCTCGTGACGTTCTTAAGGAACTGCTGCGAGGCTGCCAAAAGGGCTGAATTCCTCGGTTTTTTGCCTTCATAGCTACATTCAGTACTGTACAAAGCCGCCCAGGCTAAGTCGCTTGTCCCAGAGGTAGAGCCTAAGGTTTCTCGTTTGCTTTCCTTGAGACATTTGAAATTTGGCTACATGATGATCTTTGTGCTACAATTAAATTACCTAGACAAATAACCGGCCACAATATTTACTGACGCGTCTCAAGTCCGCAAAAAATACGAACCAATAAAACGCGTTCCTGTGAACGTCAAACAAACATATATCGAAACGCTTTGCCCTCCACTGATTTATTTTCTCCCAACTGGATACCTAGGGAATCTCCTTCAGAGCGTTTACGGTTTCGGCTAATGCTATCTTTTGGGCGAAGAAATTGATGCATGTTCTGTACTGATTTACCAAAACGTTTTCAAATGTTCTACGTTGCGTTTCTACCGTACATGCAAGTTTGTCTTTGAAAAAAGTTGATGGCTTGCGCCTACGTCATATTTTCAATTACTGAAGCTTTTTATTCTATCACCGTACCAGTTTAAAAGCCGTAGGGTTTTTTTTGCGCACTAAAGAAAACCCAATAAACAAAAGAATCAATAAAATAAGCATTGCCAGAAAAACAATCTTCAGTGAAAGCTCATTTATCTGAGAGGCGTAGAGCAGTCTTCCTTGCCGTACAATCAATCGTTCTGCTGGTCGAGTATGTGGACGCCGTTCTTGAAGGATTTGGAATTTTTAAAAAGAAAATTAGGAAATTGTTCTGGAAATCCCCAACGCTTATTGTCACAAAGGACATCCTAAATTCGGTTTGGCATGCCTCCTGCAAATACGCGTAGTTGGGAGATACGAGAACACAATTTTGGTGGTGGCGGGTTGATATTCTGACCTTCAATTTACTGGATGATAAGAAAGGTGTTCACTTGTCAATCAGAAATGGGCGAACCAAGTGAACACCGCAAGAATAATGGTGTCTAGCGCCTGCGGGAAAACTTTGAGGGTCTGTCCGACACGCTGTAGAGATATTGCGAGGAGCTTTTTTTTGCAAAATTTAGTTGCCGGAGAAGCCGAATCTGCAACCGTGTTCGAGGTTGCGTTGTAGGAGAGGACTGCCGAATCATTTTATCCCTGCAATTTCCTCCTCAAAACCGTCTATACTGGAATTTTTGTTTAACGCTTCCATCAAAAACACGGCGCCACCATAGGAACGCATCTGGGCTCCCAGATTTAGCAGCAAAACGACTTAGCCCCTGAGCCCAGGCACAGGCACAACGAAACAATTACGAATGAGGGAGTGTAGGGGGGTTTTGAAAGAGGTATATCTGCCTTTGCTCTTCTTCAGTGGCATCCATCTGCCAAAATGGCTTATTGTCGAAGTTAAGCTAATATATGTAGTGGAAAGAAATTGCCCACTCGTAAACACAGGGAAGGTGGTTTCTGAGATATAAGGACAACAAAAACGTATTTCCAAGGCGCTTCGGGAAGCCGATGCTACTGTTCTCTCTTTCGATAGAGCCGCCGCATGCAATCTCGGTGGCCCTACTGAAGGCTTAACCAGGTAACCAACCCTTTGACCAAACACAGGTGCTGTTCCCTATAGAAAAATAACAAACGTCATCTGGCATCACCATTATGCACACCTTCCTAAATAACCTTATCTCAAGACATGAGTGTAGATTCAAATAAATTGTTTGCATAAAGTGTGGACGTGCCCTTCATTTCACACTTTAGTAAGAACACTTCACTATAGGTCATACGTACATTTCTTAAAGCAACCGGATCGGATCGTATTCCAAATCACGAACTCTACCCGCGTTGGAATGCTTCTTTTACTATGTGCACAAAACGGCCATTCACGTGCGTTTGTTTGGCTAAAGAACCAACAGGGGGAATACAAAACTTTATCAGGCACCTCCGGGCCGCAACCTATAAACACCGTAGTCACAAGCTTGACTTTTATGTGTCAGCTGTGTAGAGTTTTACGTGGTCTAGTGTCTCCAAACCCGTAAGAAAGCAAAGAAGATGCAACTACAAGGAACGCAGTTTTTGTGCGTATGCGTGTATTTTAGCCTTGCGGGCTTCTGCATGCAATGTAAGGCAGTATGTGGCTTTAGGTGGGTAGTTTGGATTGCGAACGTTTGTATTAGCTTTGTTGAAAATGAGCCGAACAAGGTAATGGAATGCAAAAGCCTATGGTAAGGTTGAAATCAAATTTTGATTTTGTTCCAAAGCTAGACATGTGAAAAAAGTTATATTTAACCACTCTGTAGACATGAAACAAGAATTGGCCCATGTTTTGTGTAGCTGTTTGGTACCATTTAATTAGCGCTACTTGGGAGATAGCTGCATCAAGGTGACCGCCACTTGGAAATTCTTCGCATGGCCAGAAAGCCTGTCTTCAGATGACACCTGTTCCAGCCGAACAAGAACGTGACACACCACCGTCATAAACGTCGCTTGTCGCGTATATTCGATGCATGGGACACGCTTGCTGTTGAAAACGCATTGGATAAATAAATGTTCAACTAAGGTGAACACGAAGAACCTCGAGGCGTTCATGCTAGGTGAGTTCGTACAACTGGGGTAAAAATTGGTTTCGTGCCTGTGCGAGGAAGTCAGTTTTGAGTGCATTTAAGAGTAGTCGACCTAAAAACATTGCAGTTCCACTTATTTGCTATCTTGCAGGGGACGTATCACGCATTATTGAGAAATACAACCAGTGGCCCTACTTCTGTTTTTCTTTTTTTGTGTGTGCAGTGTTCTTACCCAGGAGTTTGCATAATTCGGAAATAAATAATTCTCGCCTTGACCGTTCGTGACGCATGAGCAAGGCACCAGAGTTTGCGTGCTTGCATGTAGGAAGCAATTCGTTCAAATTCCCGTTGTGCACGAGCCACTACTAAAGATGGTTAAGCATTAGAGCACATTATGGGCGATATGTATGGTTAACGAAATCAGTGCACCAAGCCCTTGCTTCAAAACAGTGTTTGGAAAGCTTGTTTGTAGAATAAAATTGATACCTAAACCAAAGTTGTCATCATTAAACATGCACAAATATCTCCTAAAGGTAACCCCTAAGCCAAAAAAGTGCAGCGGGGAAGTGCCATTGACTTTTATGGGTACTAATTGCACTGTCACAACCAATGCTGTTTTAAGGAGGGAATGCGAGAGTACCAAAGGTTACTCCCCGAGCAGTTCGTCCTTAGCAGGCGAACGCTTTGGCCATTCCAATACTCCTCGAGGACGCGTAATCAGCGGTGAAAAAATGTAGGCGAATCAAAACACTGAATTTGCGCTCCTGCCCCCCCCCCAACCCCAAAATAAACCAGACGCACTACCACTTGACCACAATGTCTCTTTTCTACCAAAAACTCTATTTGCATATAAATAAACAAGGTACCTAGGAGGTTATAGTATTTAGTAGCAGCGAGGAAATTCAACGTTTTGGTTACAATTTTCGGTAATAAGAACCACATACCATCCATCCACACAACAACGAAAAAGACGTAATTAAAGAATACGTAGCATTATTCTGTGGTAGCCAAATTTATTAGCTCGATCACTTGAGAAACACGATGCTAAAGCG